>NC_087476.1:22953903-24203903 GCF_036417665.1 Passer domesticus | reverse complement strand
GGCATTTTTTGAGACTCAATTACCCTGTAAGGATAATATTTCCTTGGAGTGGCTACTCAATGAAATCCCATGTATACTCCAGAGGTTTTTTTGTACAGCACACAGAATGTGAGGTGCTCTAGTCCATGGAAAAGCCAAACTGGAATCACTTAGAACCACAAGCAAGCTAAGATTTTGTTCCCAGTCCTCAAGGATGTTTGAGAAAAATGTGCTAGAAAGAAGCACCTACTTCAACACATACCTTTCCATAAGTAGCTTTGCTTATGTTCCATTACTGAGATTTTCATCATCTTTCTGATGAAAAGCAAAGATCAATTTTCAATTGTCTCTAACTTCAATTCTCAGTTGAACAGAATTTTCAGTACATTTTATCTGTTTAGCCAAGCTGAGAGATCATTTTCAAAGCCTGACTTCACCTGCTCAGAAAATGCAATTGGAGCCAGTAGTCCTACTATAGGTTCTTGACCATTTTACAATGAATCTTCTCTTTTGTCAAAGATTTGCTTTGTATAAGTACTCATTGTAATGAGTATAAGCACACCGTAATGCACAGATTTATGCTTTGACTACTCCTTGAAAGAGGAAGATCTCTTGTCTCTTTTAGTTTCTCTTTTCTTATCCATAACTGAGTGACTATCAGAGCACCAAAGAAGATGCACAGATGTGAACAGTACATAAAAGCTCAGCTGTGAATCTATAAAAATCTCATTGCTGGTGGCCACAATAAAGAAAAGGACACATTCTGAAATGCCTGCTGGATAAAAAAAAAAAGGTGAAACATCACAAAATCAAAGAATATTCTGAGTTGGAAGGGACTCATAAGGATCACAGAGTCCAACTTTTAAGTGAATGGCCTGTATGGGGATCAAACCCACAACCTTGTAGGGAAATGAGTTGCCAGTGCTCATTTGCAAGTGTGACCCTGCACAGAGCTCTGTTCCCAGAAGTTCCCTAAAGAATAAAGGAACATACATGCAATTCTATACAGCTGGTGTGAGAGATTTGGTTAATACCAGATAAGTTGTACCATGCAAAAGACATATTTGTCTCAACGAAAATTTTCAATAACAATATAGGCAATTAATAAACTCATGAGGAATAGGCAATTTCTGTTGGTAAGAATGGGAACACACACATTTAGATACACTGTGAAAGGAATATGTTGTTACTCTAATTGCAGTCTTATCAGTTCCTTTATTGACAAGAAAAGTTAAAAATATAACTTATTTGTATAAAGCATTTTCCTGGCTTATAAGTGTTAGATTGCTTATACAGAAGGGTTTTCTAAGTCTACACTTTAAAGATGGACTGTGATAACACAAGGGAACATAATACAACAGAAAAAAATCTGTAAGTGTAATGTGAGAATGTTACTACTTAAAAACTAAAATTTGTAGTGCAGCAAGTTGTCATTGAGAGGAAAACAGCATGTTGGTATTTTTCATTGTGTGCTTTAAATAAAACTGTTGACACATGGCACAAACAAATTATTGTAAAATCAGTTGGAAACTGCGAGACTGCCTTTCTGACAAACGCCTGGTTGCAGTTGAAATATGCTTTGTTTTCTGAGCCCTGGGCTGATCCTTGCTTTCATATCAGCCAACTGGAATGTTTGTTACACCCAGGCTATCAAACCACCTTCACAATAAGCTGCACAATGTGACACTGGAGCCACTTTTATTTTTGCCATTTTATAACAAAGACAACAACTTGCTTTTTTACAATTAACTTCACAGTCTTTTGTTGTAATCAAAATCACTAACAAGAAGTGATGATAAATCAGATGTCTGATTAGCAACTGAATATGTTTTCATTTGGATTGTATGGCTAACAGTACCAAAAATAAAAACATCTAAATTTCAAGGAAAAAAAATTAGTCCAGACTCTGAAGAGCATTTAAGTTGTGCCACAGATGAGAGGGTTTGAGATGTCAAAAATTGTTCCCAAGGACTTGGTTCAAAGTGTGATTCTAGAGGTCACAACCTGAAGGGTTACCTGGTCTGTGGCTGTGCAGAGGTCATGACTGTTGGGTTCCTAAGATTCCATAATACACAAGGACACAGAGGCTTTATCCTCTAAAATTTTCTACTCCATTACAGATTACCAAAAAGATCACTGCCAGCAAGTATACCAATAGTTATTGCAGCCAATATGAAGATTAATAAAGTGAATATGAATGAGTATGAATGAATATGAATGAATATGAATGTCAAGCTATTACAATTATTATCAGCAATCAACAATATCAGTCAATAGTATGATGTCAATCAACACTAGCATCAAGCAGTATGGTAGTATACCCAATGACAGCAACAGCCAAGTAGGTGTGTACTACTACAATTACTGGAGCTTGCCACTGAAACAAACTGATCAACAATAATATAACAGCAAATATGCTTAATATATATAACATTTACATTCAGCAAATTAGCCAGACTTAAGAAGAAGCCAAATCAGCCCAAAAGGGAGCAACAGACTGATCCTGGAGGGGACACCCAACCATCCCCAAAAGAGGGGAAGAAAGATCCAAACAGTAAGACAACAGAGAGAGTTTCCCTTCAAAACAGATCCCTGACACAGAGTGTGGAGTCAGCGAGCACTCCCACTGAATCCAAGAGAATGGACAGTTCATGTGGGATTCAGCTGGGAAGTTCTCAGAGACAACTTTAGTGTGTTTTATAACAGAGAGACATTAAGTGTGTGTAGGAGATTCTAATCTAATTAATCTGTTATGTTAATTTCTATTTTTCACCTCTAACAGACAACAGATGATTCTGTTTTCTGATTTTTTTTACATCAATTTTCTATCTCCAGGTTGTTTTCCATTTTAACAGACAGTAAAGTGTTATTACAGTCTCTTGGGTTTGCACTTATTCCTGACACCTTGGAATGTCTCTGGTTTCTAGGTCCTTGGCTGCACTTTTCAAGGATGCTTGCAGTTCCTAGGCCTAGTCCTCAGCCTCACAATTCCAGACTGCTAGACCTTTCTCTCTCATGATATTCAAACCAACAAATTTTTCTGTACAGCAGTTTTCCTCTTCTAACCAGGTTGCTCACAGCTGGGAGAGCCAAGGCAGCCAGGTGAGCCTGTTGGCTCTAAATAGGAGCCATGCACATCTGGAGCAGCAGCTGGGCTTCTTAGGGCACCTGAAAAGCCACTGCATGCCTGTGGGTGTGCTTACCTGCACATCAAGTCTAGGAGTCAGGACTCAGTTGTCTAAATGTCCCTTGTGCAGACACCCAGGTGCTGCAGAGCATTTCAAATGGCACTGGGTGTCCAGCTATGGCCACTCAGTCAAGCCTGGAGAAGGGCACTTATTTCCCCCTCTGCTCTCCACACTGCAGTCCAGAGTGAATGGCTGACCTGTGTGTATGCTGATACATCCACAGTCCTGGCTGCCTTGAATAGTGATGAGGATTTTGAGGAAACAAAAGGGATGATTTTGCTTCAAAATTTAAGGATGGTTTTGAAGAGTCAAGACATGAGTCTGTCTCGTAAAAACTGCTGGAATTAGACTACAATTAGACTATGATATAAAAGCAAAAATATTTTAAGCAAGTCATGACAAATGCATTATTTGCCAGCATTGCTAAAGTAAACATGAATTAAAGCAGAAACTATCTGGATCTTTTATTTCTTCTATTTGCCTTGTTACTTAAGGGCTTGAGAAAACTTATTTTTCTGTATTATAGTTATATTTTAGAGCTTATTATGTCATCTTTTCCCTTCAAAAACAGTTAAATAATATGAGTGAAATATTTACTTAGCAAAAGCTGGTTTTCTGTAAACTATCCATAATTTAGAACTAGGTCTTGCATAGATTTATGGTGTCCACTATAGGAACTTAAACCCAGTATGTAGGGGCCTATAAATTGGTGTGCTGCTTGTTTTCAAGATAAATGTTACTCAGTCCTATGGCACCATATTCTTTTTTCATTTGAAGGACACCATGTATTTTATAAGTAAAATTCCTAAGAAGCACAAGAAATTCCACCTGAATATGAGGAAGAACCGAACTGTGCAGGTGACCATGCACTGGAACAGGTTGCCCAGAGAAGCTGTAGAGTTTCCCTCACTCAAGAATCATCTGAACACAATCCTGTACCAGGTACTCTAGGATGACCCTGCTTAGGCAGGAGGCTGGACCAGATGATCCTCTGTGGTCCCTTTCAACCTGACCTGTCCTGTGACTCTCTGATTCTGTAGTGATGTGAGAATAGCTGAGTAGGGTCAGAATTCTGCTGAATTTAATTAGAATTAGCCAAATCAAACAGACTGCTTTTGTTTTGTGTTATTTGTGTATGGGATTATCCTGAGCCAAATGGTAAATTTACTGAAGATACTTCTCTAAAGGAAGATAATAAATTCAGATTAAAGGTCTTTCAGTCTGCAACTTGTGTTCTTTTCAGTGAAAGCAGCCACAGAACAAATCACGATTTCTCATTCTGTGTTGGGAATGCCACCTTTTAACTACGGTGGAAATGGTTATGCAGGGAATATCTTTGATAAAGCCACTCTCCAAATTGTTACTCAGATAACCAGAAACACCATGTTGCTTTACTGACCGCAGCAAAGCTTGTTTTTCTCAGCCTGGCTTAACGTCAGCTGGGCGCTTCTATTTCTTGCCTTTAGTCAAGGACACAAGGCTTGCCCAGTTAATTTCGTTTCACTCCTCAATTCGGCACCTGACGCTCACGCATCCCGAAGGATCATCACTCTACGCGGGATCTCTAAAGCGTTTTGCACTCCCGAATTGTTCCGGGAAGGAGACACTGGAGGGCACCAGAGGCCGGGGATGCGCCGGGCTCCCCGCGGGCGACAAGCGGGGACAGCCGGGGCCGGGCCCGCGGCAGAGCCGGAGCCGACGCGTCCCTGCCAGCCCCGTGCTGCGGCCGGGGGACAAGGCTGTCCCACCGGGAAACTGACCGCGGGACAGCGGAGGGAAAGCCAGCAAGTGCTTTTTTCAACCAGCACTGCTGGCGGCTCCGGGGACGCGGGAGAAAGAGGGGAAGAGCATTCAAGTCAAGAGTTATTGCGTCATGTAAAAATGTGTATTTCAGCCGTGGTCTGCCCAGTGCCCCTTCTCTCATATCCATCTATCGTCCATAAACATCCTGGGAGTAAAGATTCGCACCTCTGGATGATCCCAGCAGGCTGGTGCCATGAGCCTGAAATAGCAGAGTGCAATTCAACAAGGATGAGGTGAAAAAATTCCCATTTGCTGAAATCAAAGTGCACAACGGTGCATGAGATTTGACAACATTAGCATCAGGGAAATATGTGTTGGATTCAGAATGAATTTGTGATCACCACAAGAGAGTACCATCCCTGCTTTCACAGGGAAAAGGACACAGTCTGGGTTGGGGAGGACATACATCTTTCATGGTTTTGGCTGACACCAGGGACATGGTTTGCATGTTGCAGATACATGATCTCACCATCGACCTATCTCAAAGTTTTTCAGTCTCCTCTGTCAGAGCTGTTCCAGTTTGAATATATAACTTACTATTTACCACCCTTGTAGGGTAGGGAATACATTTCTTTTTAGCTTCCCAAGTCAGTCTGCTAAATGCTGGACAAATTCTTGCAAGAACATATTTTGCTTTCATCCCAGTGCAATATGAACACATTTTTTAAATTACTGACATTTAGCAGATGGGAAAAACAGTTATTTCCTATGTTGCTGGGAGAATGGCGCAGCCAACAGATTCCTGGCCCAGCTGCTGCTCTGAAGCTGTTATGCTGGTCACTGCATACACTTGAGAGTTCAGCCAGTGAATTATGGTTTGCTATAATAAGAATATTTTGCTTTCCATTAGATCACACTCAGTGGAACAACAGCAAATGCACTGAAGCTACCAAAATGGCTCTCAGTGACATTCCCTTTGCTTCATTGCTGGTGTCAAACAAGTTCTGGCAAAAGGACACCTTGGCCACATTGTCAGAAGTAACAGATCAGCTCTTGTGAAGGAGAAACAGATGTGGTAGACCAGGTGAACTGCACAGCACTTAGACTGCAAAGGAATCTTAACAGAGCTGAAAAAATGAAAGCGAAGATCATAAATCATGTATTAAAAATCAATGCAGAGCTCTCTTAAGGTGTTATGTGAGTAATAACACCAAAGATGTTAGCAGCAGCTTGAATTATTCTCACAAATTCCTTTGAAACAAAAGATACACCTGTCTCCTGGATGGAAATTGTTGCAGGGAATCACAGCAAAGAGACTGCATGCAGCAGAAGCAGAGCAGGAGGATATGTCAGTTTGGGTCACTACCCAGAAGTGGGATCTGTTCATATGAGAAGTAAGTGTTCAAAGAATTCCCATAGGATCATATCTCTTTGGAAGGGCAGACCACTTAAAAAGGCCAGATCAGTCATGCAAGTCATGAAGCTGAGGAGTTGCAGGTATTAGCTGCTGTGTAAGCTAAATTCTTTCATATCTGCCACTGGTCCTTTGAAACACTTGGTTGAGGACAACCCAAGGTCAGGAAGCATAAATTTAGACATCTATATATGTACTAGATATTAAACCTTCAGTTGCAGGCAGTACAGTCAAAGGTACACTGTCAGCCAATGCAGGCACATAAAGTGATTTATTCAGTCACCCACAAGTCCTACTGTAGGATAACCCAAGTTGCTCCTTAGGCTTTAGTGACAGTATTGGCTTGAAACAAGATTCACACATAAATGTCCAGCATTGCCTGTGTGCTGGATGGGTGTCCTGTCTGGCATCCAGCCATCCCAAAAGGATGAGGGTTTCCCTTATGTTTTAGGTGCCAGGCATATCTCAGACTTCTTAAATTTGTCCAAAGGCACTAAATATTTAGGCAAATGAATCAAACCACTGGTTTCCACTGACCTATTGATCTCCACCGTCAAAATATAGACAGCAAGCATATTTATCTTTACCTACGTGTAGGAATGTTAATTTAAGAGCCTCTATCTTGATATTACCTGCTTTTCTCTGCCCTTGAAAATTTTGTTGGCTAGGAGTTTCATTTTGAGGCTGTTGTGTCTTTTAATTTTAGAAGCTCTCATGCTTTGTTTCACTCACCTGAAATATGCCCATCAACAGTTCACATTCTCCAGTCTTAACAGGCTAGTGCAGAACAAATACATGTGCACACAGGTAGCTCTAGAGACTGCATTCAAATTTCCCTAAGTCTGGCTTACTTGTGTTTTGCCAGAAAATCCCGGGAAGACAGCCTTGTGGCCCTTCTTCAGCATTCAGGGACAAAAATTGTACTTATGGAGAGTTATGGGTGACATGGTAATTCATGTGTTCAAGAACATCAGAAAAAACCAGTAAAATGAGTTCAAAGAAATGGTCAGTATTAATAACCAAGGACATGTACAGAAGCAGTCAGACTGGAAAATGCTGAAGGTTCATTTATACCATGACCAGAAGACCTCTGGTTCTTCTGCAAGAGAATGGCAACAAGGATGTCACCTGGGCCATGAGTGCTTCCACTGTGCCATGAGGAAGATGAGGATACCCAAACAGAGATATCATGGACAGCAGACAGCAACCTTGCCAGAGTTTTATGGAGAACAAAGCTTTTGAGGTTGAGATGAGGATGTGGCATTCACTGATCATCATGCAGCATTGGACTCTGGACCAAATTCTGGTCAAGATCAGCTTGGGAGTGATTGTTCCAGTTCATTTGTTTTGAACTTTTTCTCCCAGCCTGCATTCTTTTGTTTTTGCTGGAATGAAACACAAAACAAAACCTGCCTGACATTCAAACTGCTCTGCTGATGACTCACTGACCCACTCCATGGCTTTAAGCTAGCAACTAGCTCACTTGCTGTCTCATTTGTGCCTTCTGAAAAACAGGGTAATGAGTATTTGCTGATAATGAAAAAGTGAACATGAATTGAATTGCTCCCAGAAAGTAAATTACTAAATAAATATGCATTAACAAGTGATCCTAAGACAAGAATATGCTTATGGGAGCAACTGCATTTTCACTGAGGCCAGTCTTGAATAACACCCTGCCTTACAAAAGGCTGAGAGTCACTGTGACAAAGCACAAATTGCTACCAAGGTTATTAAGGTGACTCTTTTCATTCAACGGTATCACAGGGATCAGCAAATGATGTGGCACATTCTTCACTTTTGTTTCCTCCTTTTGTTGTTGTCTGTGGCTGCCCCTTCTGCAGGTACAGCTCGATCCTGCTTCTCAATTTCCTTCCACAAACAACTGAGTGCCCAGCTTAACCAGGCAACTTTGCAGGTCTCATCATGTTCTAGAGACATTGTTGTAACAACTTAAGTTGTTGTAACAACTTCCAGACCCTTCAGTTTAGAAGGAACACCACTAACATTCACACATTCAGGACAGAACTAGTACAGTAATATAGTGACATTTATTTACTTGCATTACCTTACATAGGCAGATGTGTTGACTAACACTTTCATTGTGCTCAACAAAGAAAAGGTCTGAACAGGAGCACTTGGACTGGTAGCCATGAGGTAGAAAGCAACAGGAAACAGAAACAATCAATCTGAGGCAGCAGTTTCAGGATAGCAACCACTCAACCATCATCAAGAGTTTAGTGGGCCTGAGGACTTTGAGAGAAAATAATTAGGTGGCTATGAGCTGTTTACAATTACTTTTTCAGAGAAGAGAGAGTGCTTCTTAGAAAAATCATCACAAGCACATGTTTGAAAATTATCCATTTGGAAATGGAAAATTACTAAATTGCATCATAAGCTGATCAGAGGTAGGGCTTGACCTCTAAATACTGGAAAGGGTTATTTTAGAAGTTGTTTTATCTGAGCAGTCACAGCACACAGAATTGTGGGGAGTTCCTGGAAATAATAATTTAATTCCACAAACAGTAAACCTGGTGACGCCTGGTTTATTTTGAACTTGTGTTCTTACCCGCCCAACACAATAACCTCTCCTAAAGATCTTTATGACTTTCTCCTCACCTCAGCTGTACTTCTTCAGCGTGTTTCCTCTCATGACCTCTAAATACCATCTAGTTGAAGGGGTCCCTGACAAGGGACATGTTCTGTCTCGCAGCCTGATATCCACAGTGAGTGGCACAACCACTGCTGGTGAGCACAGACTTCAGCTTGGCCTCATTAAATTTCCTTTCTTATGTAGAGGCGGTCTTCAGAAATCGTGCAGAAAATCTCACTATTCTTTATCTCAGATGGTCATCCTAACGAAGCAGAAAGGAGAGAAAGGCACTCTTAGTCCATGATTCATCCCATCCCAAAATAGACATCTAAATCAGGTCATTTGAATCATGGTTAAACATGCCAGCTGGGCTCCACTAACTGTAAGGGCAACCAAAGGGATTATCTCAGATGAAGACATTGGTACTACAGAGGTCTAAACTTAGGTGAAATGAATCCTACTGTAATTCTTTTGAGCTCTGTGTCACTTCATGATGTTAAAGAGTTGTGGTTGGTTTCAAAGCTTTTAGAGTAGGACAGATGGATGGACACTGTGATTGCTGAGTCTTCCTTCATCTGAATGCTAGGCTGAAAAATCAAAAAATCCTCCTAACGGGAAGAGTGAGAAAACAAAAATATATTTATGCATATTTTCACAGAGGAAGATGCTACATTTTTTACCACTTTTTTGAGCTCTCTCCATTTGCTCCACAGCCCCTGTACATGTGTGAGTTGTTAGAGCAAGGCACCTCAATGCTGGTGTCACCACAATCTTCCCACCAGATAGAATCAATGCACGCTGACAGCAAGTACCAACAAGTTGCCCTCTTCCACAAAGGTTAAATTAGTTCACTCACCTTTTTGGTTTTTGTAAGCTTTTCCACGAATTAATGTATATTTTTGTAGTCAGAGATAAAGAAAGAAGGTGATGAAAGAAAGATGAAAGAGATACATTGGTTTCAACAAGATCAGAATATTTAGTTGTCCTGTATTGCAAAACAGAAAAAACAACAATTTACTAGTAAAGGACCTTGAAACTTTTTCTTGCAATGCCCTCTTTTTAGGACAGCCCAAGTTTCCACATGCCTGTTTCTCCAACCCTGGAGCTAGCCTGCAAAATCCCTGCTATGGGCTGGTGTGTAGACACAGAGGTGCTCCACAACTCTGACTTGGTTTCTCAACACACAAAGAAGTCAATTTTATGCAACTTCATTGTGAAAAGCCATCCTGAACACATAGTTGTACAGTAAATGCTCATGACTTACCTTGTGGGTGAAATTCCAGGGTTAGGGGCACCTCCCAGCATGTCCCACACACCATTTTGCATAGTCATCCTAGGCTGCCACATGCCCATCTCTGCAATTTTTGTGGCTGCCTGGGAAATGCTGTCGGAGGGCTCCTGCTCATGCTGCTCCAGCACTTCCTTCCTGCTTGTGGCATGCTGTGGCCTGGGGCTTGGTGTTCATATGTGCACCATCTCAGCACAGGGAAGTAAGGATCAGAAAAATTTCACAAACACTCACAGAGCTCTGCTGCAGGTCGGTGCCACTGTCCCCAGGTTAACAGCCATCCCCCAGGCTCAGCCATCCCACTTAACCTCACCCTGCACAAGCTCCCAGAGACCACCCTGCATCCTCCTCCCCGGTCCCCTGAGAGTCAGTTCTCTCCCTTCCCTCGAGCTCTGTGTGTCTGTGCCCTCCTGTGGGCACACACATCCACATGGCTGGATGGAAAAACACACCACAACCCCAAGCTTGATTACAGCTGTGGTTTTGTTCTCATTGGATGATTAATTAATTAATTGGATTAATTCCTTGGTTGTTCAGACCAAGCTTGTGCAAACTCAAGGGAGACGGTAGGAATGAGCAGGAGGGAGGCAACACTGTATCTTTTAGTACCAATTCTGGCACATGTTAGCTTAAAAATACAATTCCATTCCTGAACCAACTTCTCTCAGCCCTAGCAGAGCAATCCTTTTCAGCCTTCTCTCCAAGAATGTGGAGGGCATAGCTGCTTCTGCAACTGGCCCACCCAAGTCATACAACCCTCAAGGAGCAGCTGTTAGAACTGGAATGCAAACTGAAAGTGCCAGGAGAGGAGGTTCTGAAAACGTTCACTTCAGACAAGTCACCAGGTTTGTGAAAAGCTAAGCGAAGCAATCAGCTGCCTTCATTGCATGGAAACCTCATGGCAACCCTCAGGAAACAGTATATAGAGCTTTTTGTCTTATTTTCTTTCAATTTAGTAGTGACTAAACAACTTGACAAACTCTTGCTCTTCCCTCTGCAAAAAGAATTAGTAGGTTTGAGCTGCACCATACCATGACACACGTGATGCTGCTCAGTGACACAGGCAAGAGAGACCCAGACAAGGTGCCCTTGCTCCAAGAGGGCTCCTGAATCAGCCTGGCCCTGTGCTGGTGAACTCATGGAAAACGTTGCTGCTGCACGGTGACCTTCCCATAAATACTTTGAGGCTGTCCCCTATCTCTGTGCACCCCCCTTCTCCCCATAACTTTGAAGTGCAATTTTAAAAAAAGTCACCTGAGTTTAATTTCTGAAACTACTTTTTCTCCTGAAACTGTGCAAGCTGTGTTCTGTGGAATACCAAAGTTCTGTTTACATCTGCATTTTCCACTTGAAAGTTTTGGAAATAATTGATAGTGCAGAAGATTAAAATAAACCAACCCACCAGACAGAAGAGAAAATACTTCTTGCTGTAATTATCCTTTTTTCTGTTTTAGTATGCTTCCTACCAGTTTTGGTAGGGAAGTGGCAGAGTTGATGGCAAATTTGATCTGTCAATCCAAATGAGGAATTAAAGTCATTTAGGAATAACAGGTGCCACCTGAAAAACAAGCAGAGGACTTAAAAATAATAATGGCTAAATGTATTCATGTATTCCAGAAGGCTCCCCTTGGCCTCTCCTGAAGATAATACATTAACATTAGGATGAAATATTGGCATGCTGTTCAAACTTTTCACCTGAGATTGAATTATAAGTTACAGATGCTGAGTCACTGGTCTTTTTATTAGCTCAGAGATATAACATGACATCACTTAAGAATAGAGACCAGCCAAATTTTTCCAAAGATAAGAAATGAATTCATTTTCTCTAAAAAAAGAGAATCCCTTATCTTTCTGGCTTCATTTGGTGATACATCAACAGAAAACCAATATGAATTGATAAAAGGATTTGTTCATTTATTTTCTTACAGAATATTTGATATTTTTAGATTATTTCAAATAGCATCATATTGAATCAGAAATTCCAAGGAATTGGAAACCTGATTTTCACAGCACTGCTGCCACATATTGATGTAACTTACCATGGAAAACACCCCATATTGATTATATATAATCATAGTATGGCCAAATGACAATACATAAAATGCATCTACACATTTAAATTGTTTTAAACTGCAAGCAGCCTCAGATCTAAGCAGAGAGCTGAGATTTTAGGGGGGCATGAGAACAGCTAAACTAAACATCTGTTTAGTTCAGATGGAATTGTTCAGGTTGACAGAGAGAACAGGGAATGTGGTCATTTCAGTATTTTCTAAAATGTAGCATCTTATGGTTTTGTTATAAAATAGTGGTGTTAAACTTTCAGAAGCAAAGGCCCTAGTCATGGGTCACTAATTAACATACAGCTGGATCCTTTACTTGGTCAGTGCTTGCTGAAAAGCAACTAAATATTTCTGTGTATTTTTGGCAATTACATTTACTTTTGGTACCATCCCCACAAATAGCAATGTTCCATTTCAAAGTTGCAGTATCTACTTTTAGATCTCTTAGCGTTTCAAAAGGATGACAATATTTAAAATAAACTACATCCTTAGTGCAGTCAATCGCGTATTTCTCCATCAACTAGGACAATTTCTATCTTCTGATTCCTCTCTCAGGTTTAATTTTGTTTTGGATTCTGCTACTGAGCAGCTCTGTAGGTCTTGAAGAAGTCTGTGTGCAAGTGGGACAGCTTAAAAAATGCAGAAATCTGAGATGCAGAAACTTGCTTCCTTCACAAGTACAATATGCAACTGAATAGCAGCTATTGTCTTTATTTTACAGTGGGCAAAATCATGTTCTATGTCTTAAGGAATGATGAAATCAGGACAGAAATTAATAATTTAGTGTTTTCTGATTGGTACCATATACAAATCCAGCATGGGTGTTTACAGGAAAAAGTGTCCAGTCGTTCTCCCCTGAAGTTCTTTATTTGACTTTGCAAACTTCCATACAGCTGAAAATTTTCATTCTTAGTATCACTAAGAGTGCTCATCATTAGAAAATGTTGACAAAAATAGTTGTCATTACTGAGGACAAGGAAAGACGTAAAATACACCTTCTTTATGGAGGGGTTCAGTCACTGATGAGAACATGACCAGGTGGGAAACATGCTGTTTCCTAGGTTGACAAGACTACTCCTGCTCCCTTGGGAAGCTCTTCGGTAACTATGAATTTGATGAAGAATTTCCCACTTGGAAAGGTGAGGGTTGCACGACATATGTAAGAAACTCCTCAGATTCCAAGGACACAACAAATATGGGTTGGAAGTGCTGAGGGGGCCCTGCTCCTCCAGTCTGTGGAGGTTTATGAACCAAGCAGGGACTGAGAGATGTTACCCCACACAGTAACACTGCAGCTGCTCTGCTGGGCCAGCTTTTGTGGCAGAGAGAATAGGGACAGGCGGTCGGAAGATTTCGGGCTGTCACGGAAACCTGATAGGGCCTCCCTCACCTGACTCCCAGAGATAAGGATAGCCGCAGGACAAGAGGCCAAGAATGTTGTAATCCCCTCAAGAATGTTGTAACCCCCCACTAACACGGCCTCCACCCAGTCCCCTTACTAACCATATAAGGTAAAAGTCAGACCCCAAAGGGAGGGGAAGGACCAAGGGTATATATACCGAGGAGAAAACCAATAAAGGGCCTTTGGACCGTCTATCACATTGATGTCTGCGTGTCCTTAGCCCGAGCGGCCAAGAGCATTGGGCCGTCGTGCTGCGTTTCCTTAGAACCAGGTCGCTACAACAAGTGGTGCCGAAACCCGGGAACACAAAAGAAACAGAACCCGGGATCGGGAGTCTCCTGGACAAGGCCAGCGGCTGCGGGGGGTCCTGGACTCCACCACAGCGAGGAGGGACGCCTCCGGAAACCGCCACAGCCTCATACAAGCTGTGGCCTGAGTTTGAATTGGAACCGCCATAGCCTCATACAAGCTGTGGCCTGAGTTTTACGAGGACCGCCGCAACCTTGCAGAAGTTGTGACCAGAGTCTTGTAGGACCGCCAGTCTCGTGGAAGTCGTGGCCCGAGTCGCGTGTGGATCGCCTCAGCCTCATGGAAGCTGTAGCCCGAGTCGTGAGTTATTTTAATTTACAATGGGGTATTAGATGTGACTTCAAGCATTTTCAGCTTGCTATTAATAAGCTCCAAGAGCTAAGGACGATAACTCGTCCCATAGACATATTAAATTCAGAGGTGTGGGAGAGATGTACACTCGCTTTAGCCGAGGATTTAAAGGTTACAGGCAGTGGGAAATGTCTTAAGGCATGGGCTAAAGCAGAGGAAGCTTTAAAAAAGGCCTCAGAACAGCAGGAGGCATGGGAAGCAGCGAAGACCATGCTGTTAGCAACCCCAAAAATCGGGAGCGTGGCTGCGACCCAAACGGCCCCGGGAAACAGCCCGGAGGGGGGGGGCAACACGCGGGAGGCGGGCGTTCCCGGCCCGAACCCGCGCGCGGACGCGAGCCCGGGTCGCGACCACCCGGCGCCCCGGGGGGACCCCCTGACCCCTCCGCAGTGCCCGCGGGACTCCCCGACCCCACAGCCCACCTTGCGGGACCCCTTGAACCCCCCGCGGAGCGCGCCCGGCCCCGGCCCGCCCGAGGAGCCCGCCGGGGTCGCGGAGCCGCTGCCCCCTCCCCTCCCCCCACCGCGAACCGCCGATTCGGGGACGCTGACGGCGGAACAGGACTCGCGTTTGTTCTGGGAAGGTTTAATGGCGGACGCGCGCCGCGCGGAGAGTATCGCGGCCGCGGAGTCCGGCGGCGCCGTGCCGGCGGTGAACGGGGCACCCGGCGCCAGAGCCGCACCGCCGCCATACGGGTTTGAAAATGGCGCGGGCCACGCGGGAGAGGGGCGGGGCCAGCCGCCCAGCGGCGAGAACGGCACGGAGCCGAGAAGGAGCACTACCGCGCATGCGCGGGGCAGTGCGGGGGGGCGGACACCCGAACGGGAGCCGCGCCCAGCGGCGCCACCGTATAAGGGGGAGACCCCGCCCCGCAGGGGGCAGGAAACTCACGGGGGGCGAGAGCGACGCCCCCCCCGAGAGGCGGAGCGACACCGCCCACGAGGGGAGGAACGAGAGCGACACCGCTCGCGAGGGGAGGCGCGACTCCACCCCCGAGGGGAGGAGCGGGGGCGGAGCCGCGGGAAAACGCGGAGCAGACCGGAAGCGTACTGGCATTCAACTTCCGGCTCGGAGACCAGTGAGAGCTCCTCAGTCAGCTCAACCGAGCTTACCGAGTCAGACTGTGACTCGGAAGCCGAGAGGGCAGAATTAACGCGGTTTCAAGCGAAACCGAATAAAGCTTTCAATAAAACCGGGAAGCAAACACAACATAAGCTTACAGACTGGGGCAAAATAAAGATAGCATGTGCAGATTGGGTGGATATGACCAGCGTTCATGCTTACCCAGTCAGAGTTACAGGGGCCCAGGGAAATCAGCAGCGAACGTATACACCAATAAACGTAAAAGAGGTTCAGACAATAGCGAAAGCAATTTCAGAAAAAGGGATCAACTCAGCAGTGGTTACTACTTTAATAGACGGGCTTTTTAGCAATGACGATTTACTTCCCTTCGATATTAGACAAATCGCTCGTATGATATTTGACGCGGCGGGTATGATTGTATTTAAACAAGAATGGACAGACAATTGCACAACAGCTTTAGCCCAGGCATCGGGCGAGGGGCAACAACTTCATGGCTCGAGTTTAGCCAGGTTGCTGGGGAGGCATGACGACGTAGCTACACCACAGCAGCAAGCAGCACAGCTACGGGCTGAGGAGGTCAGAGCAACAACTAGGGCAGCCAGACAGGCTATAAAGGCAGCCTCGGGGGTGGTAACCAGACCAGCACCTTGGTCTACCATCCAACAGGGAGAGAGTGAAAGCTTCACACATTTCGTAGACCGGCTGAAAACAGCCCTGGATTCCTCCACAATACCCGTAGCAGCCATAGAATCAGTGGTGACCGACTGCCTTCGCCAGCAGTGTAACTCAGTCACCAAAGAGATCCTGCGTTCCCTGCCAGCCGGAACCAACCTAGCTGGAATGATAAAACACGTGGTAAGGGAGGAACAGCTGACACCTATTCAGGCAGCCGTCAATACCCTAACCAGTGTCATGGCTTGCTTTAAATGTGGCCAGGCAGGCCATGTTGCAGCAAGCTGTCCTCACCCGACACAACCTCCTCTAGCAGCACCATCGCTCCAGACACGTACAGGGGGGATTTGCTGGAGCTGTGGGAGGAAGGGTCACATGGCCAGGGATTGCAGGTCTAGGCCCCGGGGAAACGGGAGAGGGAGGAGCCACACGGGCCATATTCGGCCTCCTCCCGCAATGAATATGAGACGGCCCACCTATGCCAATCCTCGGGGGGGCAGGGGACCCTCTTACCCTATGCCATCACAGGGAGCAGTCGATACCACACCCCTGCCAGCAATACAATGGCAGAGCTGCCCAGCACCACCAGCGGTACTTTCGCATCCGCCACAGCCACAAACCACGCCGATGCCGCAGGGCCAGCAGGGAGTGCCCCAGAGCGGGGCCCCTGGGTGGCCTTGGCCATGAAAATAGGGAAGGAGCCTTCAAAGGTGTGGGCGGCATGTCGCCTTTATAACAGCCTAGACCCCCACGTCATAGGGCTTCAGTTTTGGGCGGACACGGGGTCAGACTGCACGGTTTTTCCCCTAGCAAGTTGGCCCAGACATTGGCAAATTAAAGAAGTCCCACCAGTGAACGGAGTGGGGGGACAATCCCGAGCGTGGAAGAGCACCCAGCTGGTAGCTATAACGCTTCACACAAAAGAGGGGCCAGAAAAAACAGTAGCAGTCTATCCATACATCCTGCAGAATTCTCCACCCCTGTTGGGAAGGGACGTCCTTGCTATGTTAGGAGTCAGGATCACAAATTTATAATGAGGGCCACTGCCATACACCCAGCGCTGCCAATCAAAATAACTTGGAAATCATCAGACCCCATATGGGTCGAGCAGTGGCCCCTATCTGAGCCTCGAGTGGCAGCCTTATTAGAATTGGTCGATCGCGAGTTACAAAAGGGTCACATAGAACCGACCACTAGCCCATGGAATACCCCTGTATTCGTGATCCCCAAAAGGTCAGGGGAAGGCTATCGCCTCATCCACGACCTAAGAGAAGTGAATAAGACAATTCAACCCAAGGGTCCAGTTCAGACCCTGATACCCGCAAACTCAGCCATACCCGAGGGACAGCCATGCGCAGTGCTGGACATCAAAGACTGTTTCTTTTCCATACCCTTGCACCCTGAGGACAAAGAACGATTCGCCTTTTCCGTTGTGTTTCCGAACGGTAAGCGGCCAAATCTGCGCTTCCAGTGGAGAGTGCTACCACAAGGTTTGGTGGACAGTCCGACTATATGCCAGATCTCCGTGGACAAAGCGCTGACGCCAGTTCGACACTCCTATCCCACCGCAACCATCATCCAATACATGGACGACATCCTGATCGCAGCTCCATCAACGAGCCAGGTGGATCACCTGGTGTCCACAGTTACAGAAACCCTGCGAGCCAACGGTTTCGAGATCGCGACCGCAAAGATCAAGAAAGGACCCTGCGTGACATTCCTGGGAGTAGGGATCACAAGCTCCTACGTGACCCCTCCAAGGGTGAGAGTGAACCGAGACGTCAAGACGCTACACGACGTCCAGCGCCTGGTAGGATCACTGCAGTGGCTTCGCAACATCATCCTGGTTCCTCCGGAGGTCATGGACCCTTTGCACGACCTCCTGAAAGGGAAGCAGCCCTGGGAACCAAAGGAGCTGACACCGCAAGCAAAGAGCTCCCTCGACTTCATCGAACACCAGATGTCCACTGGCACACTTGCCAGGTGGAACCCAGCTATGCCCCTGGACTTGTACGTCCACTTCACGCCGAAAGGAGGAGTGGGAGCATTGGCCCAAGGACCTACCGAGAAGTCCCGACCGATCCAATGGGTGGTCCTCGGAAGACCAGCTCGAGCGTTCTCCCCAGGAACGGAATGCATCGCGAACCTCATCGTAAAAGGCAGAAAACTCGCCCTGAAACACCTAGGAACGGAGCCAACAAGGATCCACCTTCCGCTTCGCAAGCAACCGGCAACAGAATCGACAACAATATCGGAGCACCTAGCCCTTGCACTCACCGGCTTCGGAGGAGAAATCTCCTACTCCGCCAAGCCACCTTGGACTCAGCTGCTGACCATCGTCGACATAGACATGCCACCGAAGGTCAGAGACAGACCGCAGCCAGGACCGACAGTCTTCACGGACGCTTCCTCCACGACCTCGACCGCAACGGCAGTGTGGCAGGCAAGAGAGCAATGGCATTGCATCAAAGCGTGTGACCCAACACTGTCAGTGCAGCAACTGGAGGCAGCAGCAGTAGCCTTGGCGTGCGGACTCTTCCGAGAGGAACACCTCAACATCGTGACAGACTCCATATTCGTGGCAAAACTCTGCCTAGCCATGGCAGAACCGGGGGTGTCAACATCAGCAGCAGCCCAGATGCTGGAAGAAGCGCTCTCCTCACGACGGGGCACCATATCCGTCATACACATCAACAGCCACAACCCAGTCAAAGGTTACTTCCAGATCGGCAACGACAAAGCGGACGCCGCAGCAAAAGGAGTTTGGACGTTACAAGAAGCGCGTCAGCTGCACGAATCGCTTCACATCGGGGCAAAAGCACTGGCAAAGAGATGCAGAATCTCGACAGCAGACGCAAAACACGTAGTGGCGACCTGTCCTCATTGCCAGAAGTCACCACTGTGGACCAGCGGGGTCAATCCAAGAGGCCTCAAGCCCTCAGAAATCTGGCAATCAGACTTCACCGTGTGCCAACTGATGAAGCCAAGAGCGTGGCTAGCAGTGACAGTAGACACCTTCAGCGGAACGATAGTAGCCACACAGCACCTCAAAACGGACTCAAAAGCCACGATTCAGCACTGGCTGACAGCCATGGCATGGCTCGGTGTCCCCAAACAAATCAAAACAGATAACGGGTCGAATTTCACTTCCAAGCAGGCGCAAGAATTCGCCAAGAAATGGGGTTTCACCCTGGTACAAGGTATCCCTTACAACAGTACCGGGCAGGCAATAGTAGAGCGGGCAAATCAGACCCTAAAAACCAGAATAGAGGTGTTGGCAAAAGCAGACGGCTTTGCCAACTCCATTCCCCCAGGAGAGCAGGCACGCATACTAGCAACAGCTTTGTTAGCGCTCAATCAATTTCCCAGGGGGGACGAGACAAACAGTCCTGTCCAAAAACATTGGACCACTCGAATGCAGGAGGAGGGTCCACGAGTAATAATAAGGAACGAGCTAGGCGAATGGGAACGGGGTTGGAGGTTAATGCTCACGGGACGAGGGTACGCAGCAGTCAAAAAAGACGGAGAAATCAGGTGGTGTCCACTTAAATCGATCAAACCAGATCTCCAAAAGGAGCAGGGTGACGCTAACGAGAATGGCGAGTCTCTGTTTACAGGACATGATCAAGAGACGTCCGCGAGACGTGCACACCCGCGTTCTGGAGGAGAGAGACAGACCACCGAGCCGCCAGACAGCACCCGAAGGACCGGCACGGGCGAGATCCAGTCATCAAGGGTATCTCTGGGTAATGTTGCTGCTGGGGCTAGTTGCCAGGGGGCAAGCCAGCTCACAGCACTATCCCCATCAGCCATTCAGGTGGGTCATACGGCACCTCACCAATGACAAGGTGCTCAGACACGTCATTACACCAGACGCCCCATCCTTCATACTTCGCATTACAGACCTGTTCCCGGGACGACCAAAGCCAGACCCTCATTCCCCATACGCCAAAAACACATACCTATCCTATTGGTGCCCAGCCTCAAACCCCGGAAAAAGTTACTGTAATCGCCCGGGGTGGGGATATTGCGGACACTACGGTTGTGAAACAATAGTCACAGACACCAGACCGACAGGGCCGGGGTGGGACCCACAGGAACCCGACAGATTCTTACAGTTCACTTGGGCGCCAAAAGGCTGCAAAACACCACTCTTCCATCACGAAAGCACCCATCGAAACAGCCACAAACTCCCAAAAATCCAGAAATGTATTAGGTACAACATGACAGTCTTGCAGCCCAGAGACCCCAGTTGGGCCTTCGGAAAAATGTGGACAGTAGTCCTTCACGGGACAAACGAGTGGGTAAACGTGCAGATTATCAGGCTCATACCGTCGGTACCCCGAGCGGTCGGACCAAACAAAGCAATCAAAAGCGTGCAGAAAGGGAAAAACACGACCTACCCCAAAACCTTACCTACAAGGGTCACGAATACCCAGACAAGCCTAGCGAAAACCATTCAGACACATCGCTTAGCTAAGTCAGATTCGGACCCAATCCTTCGCATGTTAGAAGCTACCTTCCTATCCCTAAACGAATCCAACCCTAACCTAACCAATTCCTGTTAGCTATGTTACGATGTCAAACCACCCTTTTACGAAGGAGTCGCCTTAGATACCCCTTTCACATATTCCTCAGCAGACGCCCCTCACCAATGTAGATGGGACACTCCCCGCAAAGGAATCACCCTGAGTCAGGTCACGGGGAGGGGGAGATGCTTTGGAAATGCAGCCCTAGCTAGGCGGGAAGGCAACGTGTGCACCAAAGTAGTCAAACCCGACAGGAGAAAAAAGTGGGTAGTCCCATCCGCATCGGGCATGTGGGTTTGCCAAAGATCCGGAGTGAGTCCCTGTGTGTTCCTAGACAAATTCAATGACTCAACAGACTTCTGTGTCCAAGTCTTAATCGTTCCCAGGATCCTGTATCACTCAGACGAGGAGGTGTACCAACTCCTCGGAGAACCCAGCCGACTCCACAAGAGAGAAATAATAACAGGCATAACAATCGCAATGTTGCTCGGCCTAGGAGCGGCAGGAACAGCAACGGGAGTCGCGGCCTTGGCGACCCATCACCAAGGTTTGTCCCAGCTGCAGAGGACCGTCGACGAGGATCTGCAGAGAATAGAGAAATCCATATCCTTTCTAGAGAAATCAGTTTCCTCACTTTCAGAGGTGGTCCTGCAGAACAGGCGAGGACTGGACCTCCTACTCATGCAACAAGGAGGCCTGTGCGCCGCCTTAAAGGAGGAATGCTGTTTCTACGCAGACCACACAGGAGTCGTCAGAGACTCCATGGCGGAACTCCGAAACAGACTGGCTCAGAGACAGAGAGACAGAGACGACCAACAAAGCTGGTTCGAATCCTGGTTCAATCAATCACCATGGCTAACCACTCTAATTTCTTCCCTAATAGGTCCGTTAGCAATCCTGCTTCTAGCCGTCACCTTCGGACCGTGCCTACTGAACAAGCTAGTCTCATTCGTCCGGACCCGCTTGGAACGGACCAACATCCTGCTCTTAGGCAGACATCCGATGCTGTGAATTCAACAAGAAGTTCAACAGGGAACGCTGCCGGACGCAAGAACCCGAGAAAGAACTTGCCAGGCAGAAAAACTAACTCAGGAACCCCAAATCCCCTTTCCTTGTCAAGCGACAACCTTAGATACCTCATATCAGCATGTAGACGACTACCTCATCCATTTGTGGGAGAAGGGGGGGGAGATGTGGCAGAGAGAATAGGGACAGGCGGTCGGAAGATTTCGGGCTGTCACGGAAACCTGATAGGGCCTCCCTCACCTGACTCCCAGAGATAAGGATAGCCGCAGGACAAGAGGCCAAGAATGTTGTAATCCCCTCAAGAATGTTGTAACCCCCCACTAACACGGCCTCCACCCAGTCCCCTTACTAACCATATAAGGTAAAAGTCAGACCCCAAAGGGAGGGGAAGGACCAAGGGTATATATACCGAGGAGAAAACCAATAAAGGGCCTTTGGACCGTCTATCACATTGATGTCTGCGTGTCCTTAGCCCGAGCGGCCAAGAGCATTGGGCCGTCGTGCTGCGTTTCCTTAGAACCAGGTCGCTACAACAGCTTTATGCTCTTGTGAAGGCCCCAAGGCAAGGATCAGCACAGGGAGCCAATGCATCAGCACAAGATACAACTTATCACAAAGAAATTATGAAAAGCAAATACCAGACAGTTCTGTGCTCAGTTCATCTCGGCTTCTTCTGGAGTTGGGAATAAGCAAGTTTCATTTATCAGCAGATAATGTGTCAAGGCAATGAGAACACAGATGTCTTAGCATCCTTTTGGCACAGACTCCCTGGGAAGAGCAGCCTATCTCTGAGTGCAGTTCAAAGGGCAGAGGATGTGTTATGAAGCAAAAGCATCCTAACTCACTGAGGAGAGCACAAATGACAACATGAGTGCTGTATTCATAGGAGGCCTGCATTTTCACCTTCCCAATTTTGTGAAGGTGAGGTTATGAGGTTATTCACACACACCACCCAACAAAAATGGTCATGCACTGAAAGAAAACTGTTATTGCAAAGTCAATACCTTTAATATCAAGAAGCAACGGAATTAAACTTGCCTTTAATGTCACATCCTTTTGTGTACATATGATGATACACTTTTTTAATTAGACAACTGCATTATGCTTCTTTCAAGAGATCCCTGCTTCATTCCGTACACGGGAACAAATGAGATTTCTTAAAGAGGTTCTAGGCAGGATTTTTATTAGCACTGGTCTTCTACACCCTCTTTTGTTTACTGAACTGACTCCCAGTACAGCTCTGAATAGGAAATTAAAAATGTAATATTTTATGTAATTATTCTAAAGTTCAAGTCAGCTGCAGCTGAGTTGTATGACTCAGTAATCCCAGATGATTAACTAAAAAATGCAGACTAAGCAAGCTGTGAAAACCTAGTTTTATGTCTTTGTGTCCCCAGGCTGTGTGAGATAGCCATGTCCAGCTGCATTTACTGTGGCAGTACTCTTAACCTCACTGAAAGTTCTCCACTCAACCCTAAAAGATGACGTTTCAGAGAGCAACATATTTCAGCTCAACCCCAGAAAATCCACATTTTTTACTCACTGGGCACAGTTACACCAGTGTCCTCAGGCTGACTGACTGACTGTAGGATGCGTTTGCACAGACTACAAAGAGTTCCTGAAGGTATCATAGGGAAATATGAAGTTGAAAGCTTGAAATTGCCTCTGATCTATGCCAGGACAGACCAGTGTGTCCAACGCCTACATGCACAGACAAAGAAGAAAAGAACTACTTTCTTCAAAGGAAATCTGTCCACCTGAAGGACATATTTTTCCTTGAGTTTTGGTTAATCTGTCCACTTGAAGGTGGACCATTCCTCCAGTTTTCCAGGAGACAAAACATGAGAGATGCATTTGTGCAACCAGAAGCACTGGGCTGAGAGCTGCCTGTAAGGCAGTGGCAACTGCAACATGGGAACCTTGACCTTCAGGCTGCCAAGAGGTCCAATATGCTATACCAAAGGAAAAAACCAGCACAAATAGCCCATTTGTTAAAAAAAAAAAAAAAGTGGAAACCATAATGCATTTAAAGGTTTCAGAGGAGAATATGTAAAGGAAAACCAGCAAGTACCTTCTCTGTGTGGGTTAGCTCTTTCACCCATGACTTCTTAACACATCAGCTCTAGGGTGTGTTTCTTTCAAGAAAGATGCAGGTTTTCACATGTAGATGCCCTCTTGAGTGCCTGGCATACTGCACCCAGCCTCCAGCCACAAGGCAGAGGGCACGGAGGTCCAGTAAGTCTTGTGTTGTGTCTTCAGCCCTGGGTGGATATCCTGGCCACCCTCTGCAGTTTATGTCCAGGCAGCTGCCTTGCTCCCGGCACGCACAGCCTGTGTTTTGGCATGAACTGCCCTTGTGCATTAATTGCCCATGCAACTGATGCTCCCACGCTCCTGCCACTGCACCTGCCCAACCAAAACAGGGTGCCAGAGTGAATCATTGCTGGGTTCACCCCAAGACATGTTGCGTGAGGAAGACGAGTTCTTGCTGTGTTTTGTTTATAATAGGGCTGAAGCTGTACTTCCCACAGAGCTTAAAAAGTGAACAAGAAAGCCTCAGGTGACATTTCAAGGGAGGATAGCATGGGAGGTGCCTTTTCTTTTAAACTAACCTCAGTAGAAGAATGAGGATATAATCAGATAAGTGTCAAAGTGAATGATGAATCCACACATCAGATAACTGACCCAGTTTTGAAAGAATATCATACTACATTATTTTAGATTGAAAAACAGGATGATTCAAAAGTTAAGGAATTAAAACTGCCCCAACTGCAGCCAATGGAAATATTGTCTTTCACTTCAACAAAAACAGAAAATGTCTTCAGTTAATCTGGAAAAAACTTTGAAATGCTGGAGTGATTACTACTTGCTGCCAACCATTGACTTTCTTCCTTTTCCTCCAACTGAATTATGCCAAATCTTTCAGGGGGAGTACGTTTCATTGTCATTTACTTATTTGCTGTCTTGCTTTTCTACAGATTTTTCAGAGGAAGATGGAAAGCTGATCTGTTTTCAGAATTTATGATAGGGAAAAAAAAACAGCTAAGAAATTAGGAAAAAAAAAGAAAGGAGAAAGCAAGCTACCTTAGTCCCATGGAGCTGACAAGAGACATTATCACCTGGAGAGAGCTGAGGGGCAAGTTTACAAAATATGCCACTACTATCGACCACCCTCCCTCAGAGCAAAGCCTTTTTGCTGGTGTCTCACTGATCTGCCACACTGCAGTCCCAGCTTTATCCACTGAGACCCACGCTGTGAAAGGCAAAACCATAATGACAAGGATAACATATATATGCAGGATGATGCTGGACTGCACATGAACAGAATTTGGCCATTTGTTATTCAGGAGTAGTGGCACTTTACCACAAAGAATATTAACCACATTTCCCTTGCTGTAAAACTCTTATTTCGTTTTTCTCTTCTTCCTTTCCCTAGACCCAGATCCAGTCACATCCTTTGCATTAGCTCTGTGCTCATCAGTACATTCATGCTTTGACTCAACTCCATATGCTATCACAAATGATTCACCTTTTCTCCAGTTTAATATTCTCCCCAATTCCAGTAATTAGAATTGGCTTGGTGCAGGGTCAGAAAACACAAGTCAGTGCATGTACGGGGAGGTAGGCCAAGGCAGAAGGAGGACAGGGAGAAGGGCACAGAACCTCTTTAAGTGGAAATGAGCTGTTAGAAAATCTCAAGCCCAAACATGTAAATTTACCTGTGCAGTTTTGCTGCAGACACTTTAATTCTTTGTTATGTGTCCTGCAGGCTTCTCCTAATAGCCATCTGCAGCCTGACAGTAATTATATAGCCTGGCTCAAGGACTGAGCAATAATGTGATAAGGTGAACAAAAAGAACTCCAAGAGAAAGCTACTTTTCCAATATGTTTAGAAGCCTAAAATGTCAAGTAGTATCTACTGAGGTGTTTCCAAAGCACTTAGCCATCCCTTTGAGAGCTGCACATGCCTGTGCAGTTGTAGTAGTTGTAGCATCTTTGTCTCTGACAATCTGTCTCTTACCTCTCAACAACCTCCTGGGTCATTTAGGACCGCATCTTTCAGCAACAAAGGCTGAGAAACAAGCGTGGTAAGACCACCAAAGACACTGCAGCCCATGATCTATAGCTACTTCCAATAGTGGTGTTTATGCACCATGTGGAAGCAGCAGGGAGACAGCTGATGGGAGCTGTTCCCTCACATAACTCAGTTTCTCACTGGGAAAAAGCAGACTTATTCAGCTTATATTCCACCCATTTCTCAGTACCTGAAGCTGTATCCAGAAATACAAGCTGCCAAAGAAAGATAAAAATGGAATGTAAAATTATTCAAGTACCTGAACTATTAAATGGAAGGCCCATGCCATCTTTCTTGATATAGTCAGTCTATTTGGAGATTGGCAGTTCAGCCTCACTAATGTTTGCTGAGCTAGCTAACAGCATTTTTCACTCGAGATGCCTGGAACATGTTTAGGCTTATTAATAAATTCAATCTTCTGTTACATGCAGTAATACACAGGTTTCTGCTTGGGATTTTGAACAACTCTTTCATGATATAGTTAAAGCCTTTCCTTGGTGGAGTGCCACAGAATTACACAGGTTTTACGAAAAAGATTAAAGCACACTGGAGTCATCAGAAATTTGAGAAGAACAAAGGTTTCTCAGGGAGTGATCCATATGACGAAAACCTGCACACATATGTGCACTAAAAGGGAGCTTATAACCAGCATTAGACCGAATTATTTTAAGCATGGAATCTTTCAGCTGTATCTGCTGTTCTTCCTTCTTGCTCTGCTGCTGTATGCTCCCAACAGCCTGCACTGAGGGAACCTTGCAGCCTCTTCTCTCTCTTTGCACCAAGCATGGATCCGGGCAGGGCACAAGCCCAACAATGCTGCCTTGGTGCTGCTGCCCAACAGCCATGGCTTTGGAAAGAACCAGCTGGCAGCAGCAATCTGACAGGCAAAACCTGGGAATCCTGGTGTCAGCCACGGAGCGTGGGAGAGCTGCAGGTTTGGCAGGCAGATGGTTGCTCTTTTACACAACTGTGCAAAGTACAGTTCTTGTGATAAAACATTACAGTTCATGACAGGTTATTTGGGGCAAGGGTTACATTTCCCTGAGTCTTATCTTGCTGCCTGATGCATTCTTTGGCAAAAATGGGAATTTGGACAAAGATTAAAGAAGTTGCGGATGTGAACAACTGGGTTACCACATGGAGGCTGTATTGCTGTTACTGGCAGAATTAGGAGAGGTTAGAAATGTGAGGCCTATAATCATTTACAGGCATAGGAGAGAAACCAGACAGTTATTTTCTATCGACCTCAAATACTAGAACAATTGAGCCTTGGGGAATTTGGTAATGGGAAGCAGGGTTTGCGTTCCTTACCTGGTAGTGCAGCTCACCGGCTCTGCTCTTATTTCCCAGCCTGTAAAAAAAAAAAAAGGAGACTGAAAACTGATATTAAAAAAGATATAAAAGCTGCTACTTACGCATCTTACTTAGGAATTCTACTATCTTTTTCACTAAGGATCAGTACTTTATTCTTAGCTGCTAAGCTTTATGTAAAAAATATGCTACAGCTTGAGTATGGCAGGAAAGATGCGACAGTTGCCAAAGAGAAAAATATTTTTTATTTATTCTGCTTTTCAACTAACTTTTGAATGCTTCAACCCACAGTTAACTAATATTTGTGGGTTTGTGGATTCTTTTCATGAGATGTTGATGATGGAATTAGGACTTTTAGCTGTGTTGTCCTTCAAGAGGATACATGTGTGCAAAAGAAGTGCACACACCTACACTCCTGCCTGTGGTGGGAATTCAAGTAACCAAGGAGCTCAGTTGCTTCGTTAAGATGCACACTCTCAATTCAGGCTTTTGTAAAGCTTAATTATCAACAGAGTCTTTAGAAGGACTTTGCACTCAGCCACATTTTTCTTATGTCTAAAGAAGAATTTCACTGCTTCTGATACTCAGAGTGAATGAAGTGATGCATTAAAGACAACAACTAGACATGGAGAGAGGATGAGAAGGTAGCCTTCAGCTTTGCTATCAAGCACCTGGCCTTCTTTTATTTTATATTACAAACATGTCTACTAAGAAAAAAAAACCCACAGGTCAGCCTATAGAAAAAAATATAAAGATAATCCTATAATACAGGATCTCCATCTTAGAAGGTGCTGGAAAGAAAATAAAGTGGAAAGTAATTTGGAAGTTCTTGCTTTCTTTTGAATACTCTGTATCTTGCGCACATCATCGAAGAGCCTCTTTAGGACAGATTTAGACACAGGGACAGCTGAATTGGTAGGAGAATGCACTTACAAGGGAACTGGTGGTGGCAGGACAAAAAGGTGAACAGGATGCAATGGGCATCAGTCACCATGCCAGACCACTCTGAGAGGGAGCAGCTCAGCACTGTGCACACAGAGTAATTCACACACTACAACTGCTCTTACTGCCAGCAGCATTCATGCATGATTGGATATGCCCACGTCAGTCAAGGCACCATAATCATATCCTATCCACAGACACAGCAAAAGAATATGTGAGCTACTCAGAAATGAGAAATTCAAGATCCTTGCAAAAGGAACATGCTAATAAAGACCAAAGTGGTGAAACAATGTGATTACATTCACTTTTTACATAAATGCATGAAACTTTATAGAATGAAATGCACAATTCATCCTTACTGAAGTAAAAAACTCCAACCCTCAAAAACTAATGGTTATCAATAAAAATTCACTGAAAAACTTCCTAGAAATACACCACTTAGACTCATGACATAATGCTACTACAGTCATTTCTACATCAGGCAACAGCAAGAAAAAGAAATTTTAAAGCAATACTGACAAGCCACAAGAGTGTCTCTCATACACTAATTGAGAAGTTGGCTTGGAGGAATAAGTACTATTAGTTAGACCAGAATAAGTCCCCATTAGTCATATTCCTCAATGCAGAGCAGGAAGACTTTAACTGGAAGACATATCAGAAGATCCTTCACTTGAATCTTTTCAGTGTCCTGACTTCCTTCTCTCCCCAGACAGATCATTTAATCCAAGTTGCTAGCCAGCAAGAGTTTCTGCATCAAGAAATAATTGAGACTGAGCACAGGTCTCTCCAGTGCCTCGGGGAATGTCTGGAGACCTCCTCACTCTCCTCACTCAAAAGGAAGCAGTTATTGCTCGTACTGCTCACCTAGGTTAATTATACTGGACACAAGTGCATATCATAAATTATAGACATGGAAGCATAAAAATATTTGGTAAAAAAAAAAGGATATTTTTTTCTACCAAACATACCATTCGAAAACTTTGGAAGACAATTGTTTCATTTGAAGTCTTTTCATTTTACTCAGAAAATAACACAATATACAGCAACGCCAGCTCAAAAATTACCTTGAAAAAAGCTACTTTAAATATTTTTTGCAGATGATTCATGAAGTAAAACTAATCCTTCTTTCTTCCTTCTAATAACAGCCTCATCACAAGACGTCTCCTCGTTACTTATTACTTTTAATGACAGCCAGTAAAAGAAAGGATTCTGTAGGAGTGGCCTCACCTATGAGTCTACATATCTTTCATCTCTCCCAGCGGGTATATTCTCAAAGAGCCAAGCTACTCTATTTAGATTTAGTGGCAGCTGATTTGAATAGCTTTGCAGCTATACAAAACAAAAAGTGAGTTATCCTCTGTGGAGAAAGACAGGAACATGTCAAACAGCTCCTTGCTGTACAAGCTGCAAGTCACATATTCTCCTCCGATTAACCTACTAAATTACTGGTACATCAGCCTTTCCCTCAACTATTTCCTTTGAACTGTTCAGAAAAAGTAGTTAAGCCTTGGGGCTGGGCATATGGGTACAGAGTAAACTAATAACATCAACCAAAGTACTGCCTGTATGTTCAGAGAAGCTTTTTTTTATATTAAGTGTATTTGAAGTAATTATACATGATACTCAGTGTACTGGAAATAATTATACAACATTAAGCATGTGGGCAGATATTACACAATGGTGGTTTGTCTTGAAGTAATATTTCAGGTGATGTGCAAATGAACATTTCTGCATGTGATGCTGCCAACTTTAGAATGGCTTAGTCCTCCACTATGGCTCACCCCACACTGCCAGAACACATACATTAGAACTGGAGGGGAAAAAGCTTCAGCTGAAGGCAGTGAACACTTCATAAACAGAGCTGACTTGCTGTCATGCTAGAGACTGTAGTGTGAGAAAAGAGTTTACATCTTCATCAGTTTTACTGGTGCAAAAGGAAAATACCTTGATTTTCTGTTACAAACAATGTATTAGCTCAATAGTTGACGAGACTAAGCACACAGGACTGGAAATAGAGCAGATATGGACACTAAAAGAACACAAAAATGAGCTGAGTTTAAATACTGAGAAAGACAGGACACTGAAAATGTGCTCTTGAAGTGCAGGTCAAAGAGTAGCATTAGTGGTCAGCTGAAGAGCACAGACTGCGGAATAGCAGCTTGCAATATAATAAAACTGATCTTAATTTCAAAATTTTTTGTATGTTGTTGGAAATGTTCACAGTGCATTATACACCAGCACACTCAAAGCAGCTGGGATTATACTAAACACCCAATTCTTCCAGAAAAGTTTCTCAGTAACACAGGGCTCTTGCTGTCAGCCAAGTGAACTGAGAGCATGGACCCTAAACAACAGAGACACCTTGGCTCAGATTTGTAAGATGACAACATTACCTTTGATACAAGGTTTGCTCCAGACCCAGGCTCACTCCCCCAAGAGCTAGAAAGGGACTGACACAGCTGTTGGCTATCAGGTGCTTTTTGTCACTGCCAGGATCCTGAGGTGCTTCAGCTCTAACTCAAAGCTGTGGAAAAGCTGAGGCTGGATGGCAGCATGATGGCACCAATATGGTATCTTGATATTTTGGTGCAATTGCCCTCAAAAATGCAAGGCTTTGTCCACTTAGATCTGAAATAAAGTACAATTTGGCTTTCACATGAGGGATATGCCTCATCAGACTACCATTGCCAAGTGTGAGACTTTTGGCCCTTGATGTTTCAAAAATAAAAAAGGCTATGGGATTTCTTAGCTAGAAGAAAATATTGTTTTCTTGTCCACCAAACTAAGTCAACCAGCCATCTTCAGATCTACTACAGTACCAACAACAGCACTGCTTTCAGTCAGGCCAGCCAGTACAACTTCTGCCAAAACCATGACGTTTTTTAAAAAAACCCATGAGCTCCTAAAAACCAGCTTATTATAAATTGTAATTTTAACAATTACTCCTTGCTCTGTCAGTGCTGCCTTTTGTGTAGAAACCTATGCCATTAAAATACTTTTGAGTTGTTTTATTTTAGTATTTGGTATCTTCCACTAATGCATTTCAGTTTTGTTATTCTATTATCTTGGGAGCTTATTCTATCCTTTAGGCACCTCATATCCTGGAATGAGACAAACAGTTCTTGTAAGTATAGTCATTCAGGAATGTGAAAGGAAATATCTAATAATACAATTTATCCATTAGTGGGCTGTATCACAATTTAAATACCTCACTAATTCTCAAAGTATCAGTTTTATCACATACCAGCCTTGCAGCCGATGATGAGCTTTGTGAATGTAACAATGAGGGTCCAGGAGTAATGAATTTCTGCTTCTCAGCAGTGAGAAACTTTCCCTTCATGTTAACATTCAGCCTTTGGTCTCTTCATTTAGTAAAGACTTAGCACTAATAGACCTTCCTTCTACTTTTTATGGACTGTAAAACACATGCTTTGACGTGCCCCCACATCCTCTTTCCTGACACAATGCTGTTGCAATTCCCTCCAGAACAACCCCGGGTAACAAACTCGTTTTCAACATCTTCACGAGCTGCGCTTACTGCTTGACACCACAACACGTGGGTTGTGCAGCCGGAGAGATGCAGAGGAGAATCCATCGGGCACGAGGCGCGGCCTCTCTGGACTTCACCCACTCCGAGCACCACGTTATTGCCCTGTGCTCTGATCTGTAAAACACACAGGAGCGTTCGCACTCTGGCAGCGCTTTGGGCCTGGCCATCAGGATCTTTATTCTGGCGCCCTCAGGCCCACAAGGGTCCCTTTCCCCCAGGCACGCCAGCCCGACCAGACGCGCCCCGTCCTGCCGGGGACACGCTCCCGCCGCCATGTCCCCTGCTGCCGGCGAGCGGCGCCTCCTCCCGAGTCGGGGGCGAGGGCCGGGCGTTCGGAGCGGCGCTTGCCTCGCCGGACGCGCTCCCTCGCTCGTTGCCCGGCGGCTCCGCGCCCAGAGCGCCCCGGGGCCGGCAGGCCGCGCCCGGCCCCGCGCTCGGCACGGCGGGGGCGGCGCCTGCCGGCGGAAAGTGCTGAGTCACGGCGCTGACGCGCGGCCGCCGTCACGTGCGGCGCCGGGCTCGGTCCCGCCGCCGCGGCGCCGAGCGCACCCGCGGCACCGAGCGCACTCGCTCCGCTCCGCTCCGCTCCTTCCTCGGCCTCGCTCCCTGCCAGCCAGCCGGCATGGGGCTGCTGTCGCAGGGCTCGCCGCTGAGCTGGGAGGAGACGCGGCGGTACGCGGAGCACGTGCGGCGGCACGGCATCCTCCAGTTCCTCCACATCTACCGCGCCCTGCGCGACCGCCACAAGGACGTGCTCAAGTGGGGCGACGAGGTGGGTGAGAGCCCTGCGGGCGCGGCCTCCGCCGCGGCCTCGGCCGCCCGCTGTGGCGGGCGCAGGTGCCGTTCCGGTGCGGCGCGGGTCGGGCCGTGCCGCCCGCAGCGGGCCCGGCCGCTCGGCCGCGCTGGCCCGGCGGGAGGGGACGTTGCGGGCTGCCCGGTGGGGCTTTGTTTACCTCGCGCACGCACACGCGCTCGCCGCCGTTGGTTGCGCAGCGCGGCTGCCCCGCTGTTAGCGCGGCTCTGAAACGCCGGGAGAACTTTCGGTGTTTCCGCCTGGCACCGCTCGGTTGCCCGGGCAGCCCCGCGGGAGGTGTATTCCCGGGACGGTGATGCTCGGCAGCGCTCGCTCCTTCTCCGGAGTTTGTTTATGCTCTCTCGATGAATCTGAGTAAAGCATGTCTATGCTTCGAGTACAAGGCAGTGCCTGCTCGGACTCAGACTCAGTTTTTGGGAGGAAAGTGAGGGAAGCAGGAGCTGCAGTGGCAGCGCGTTTCTCCTGAATCCCTGCGTGAGAGCGACCTGCCGAGCCCTGCTTTACCCCTGAGTTTCCTGGGCGTTTGGTACGCGTCCGCCTGTCTTCTGAACAAGAACCAGGATGATCGCTCGGGTCATGACTTGAACTTTGTTACAGGTGCTTTGTGCCCGAGGACCGTAACTTCAGTTCACCGGTCTTGGGTGTGTTGCCTTGTAAACCTGCACTCAGCTGTGCCGCAGCCTGACAGCACTCTGCAGGGAGCAAAGGCTGCCTCCTCTATTCGTCAGTTCCCCAGGAGACAGGGAGCAGCTTCACCTGTGCTGTACTAGAAGCTGTCCTTGTCCGTGGTGTTGGAGAAGTCCGGCACTGGTCACTTGAAGGTGTTCTAGGTGCAGCTGCAGGGAAGTTGGAAGAACAGATTAGGATACAAGCAATGTTGGGACTTGGCCATTGCACCTGTGTCTCATGTACAGTTTGCTTTCTGAGCAGCAAAGGCATTTGTGAGAAAACTTCAGGTAATAGCAGCTGCTCACAGATGCTCTTTGCCTGAGAGAAATGGAGAATGCTGTTCACCATGTGCACTCTGAGAGAGCTTCTCTCTTAAAGTCAGTTCTTCTTTAAATGAATCCCTTTTATAATTCACGTAACACCAGGGCAAGCGTCAGTGCACAGAAGCTGCTTCCATGAGTGAGTGGGGGCTTGGCTACTAAAATCTGTTTAATGAAAGTATGTAGTCTACGCCACAGAGTTCTGCAGCTAGAGTGGTGTGGACTCAGAAAGTTTAAATGTACTTTTATCTATCCTTGTCTGACATTTGTGTACCCGCATGTCTTGTATGACTAAAGCTACACTGACACAAGAGCCTCACAGTCTTGACTCCAGGAATATGACAGTCTTCCTGTTGCTCTGAAACTTAGCTCAAGGGTTTTCTCATTAATCTTTAAGAGATGGTACTCATTTTTCAATGGGTGGTAGATCTTAGTTGTCCTTGCTTTCTCAGAGTGAGATTGCACAAGATAGCTAAGGCTGATCTACTAGCAAGCTGGTTCAACTTCCCTCCCTGTGTTCCAGGCTCCTATTTCTGCTGCCTGCCTTGTGTTGTGGCCAGCTGAGTTCAAAAAGTTGACCCTGGAGAAAACTCTTCTTCCATTCTGTATTTTAGGGTGGTTGGTTTTCTCAGCAGAGCTTCAGCTCTTTCACAGGTAAACCTGACAAGCTCTGCTTAATGTGAGCGAAGTACCGGAGTGTGTGTGTGGAGGAAAGGGTTGAGTACAGCCGGCCCCTGCAGCACCCGCAGCTGATCCCTCGGTAGGCTTAGATGGATGGTGAGACTGGACTCTGGGAGCCTCATTCTCCCTTTGGCCCGGGGACCCTGCTGAACAAAGTGTTCATGCTCAATAAATAGTGGAGTGTAATGGCAAAGGAAATTCACAGTTCTTTTCTACCATGCCCCAGCGTGGCAAGAGGCAGGATTTTAAGAGCAGTATCATTGCAGATATAATTTTGATAAGGAGCTGAGAGCTGTATTAGAAATGTCTGTGGACATTCCAAGAAGGTCGGGTAACCTGGTTCACTGTCTACCTCTTCATTGTAGGAAATGCTAATAAACTCAGGTGTGACAACTTTGTTCTGCTGTATTATGCAGTTGTATATTTTTATGTAACATAGCATTTAGAAGTGTGTTAATGGACCAGGTACTTGTAGCCAGTCTGCTCTTGTGCAAACACGAAGCTATACCTCGGTCTGTAGCTTACTTGAGCTGTGCTGTCGATAGACTAACGCGGAGGGCCGTGCCTTTGTTTTCCTTCTTTCCTCTCAGATATCTAGTTGTTAGAAAGTGGCGCCACATTTATATGCAGCTTAGATGAATCAACTGACTAATTGGACAGGTTTAATAAAAAGTCTTGTTTGCACTTTGACCTTCATTTATAAAGTCATAGCCTGAGGGTGTTTAATTGTTTTAAAGACTTCTTGAAGATAGAAATCAAGAATGAAGATGACAGCCCTCATGTAGTGGTAGAGATAAAATCAGAGTAAACAAAATTACTTTTGTGTTTCTGTGACTGTGTTTAGTGAAAAAATGTATCTTGTAAATTTTTTTAAGTAATGCTTATGCGAAAAAACTCAACTTCTGTAGCACATACTGAGTTTGTCTTTCAGGGTGTATGTGCGAATACCTGAAAGGTTGTTCCCCATCTAGGTGATGCCATTGTGAAAAGGAAATACTGTATTTGCTCATAAGTGTAGATACCAGCCTTTGCTTTGGTTTTGTTTTCATTAGGACTCCCACTTCTCAGTGTGTGTTGCAAGACTCATTACAGAGCTGTGGGGATCCCTTGGGGTGCTTGTAACCTCCTAAGGACATCATTCGCTGGGGTTCCAAGGGAATGAAACTGTGGGGAATTATCATGTGCTGTTTCTTGGGTGTCAGACAGAAGTGTTAAGGCTAAGTGCTAACAGAGCATGATGGTGGCATCTGTTTTGAAGCGAGTGAGACAGAATCACAGCTTACATTGCAGGGTAGCATTCCCTAGTGCTCCCATCCTCTCCTGAGTAAAGAGCTGTAAAGGTCAAAACACTGCATCTGCTACCTTTGGAAAAGTCAGCTCTTGTATTCCTTGCAGTGTTAATAGAACTGAGAGCTATTGTCTGTTTTGGGGTAAGTTGTTTTTTACTCCATTTTCCACAGCCATGAAGCCTTTGAAACAGTAAAAAACAAAAGCCTACCAAATACGTAACAGAGTACGACTTGCTCTAAAAAAAGCTTTTTAAAGGTCTCCTTAAATTTGAATTTGCAGGTAAAGGTCTTCTGCCTCTTAATCACCCTTTTACCTCATTTAAAACTAACAGTTGATCTCCGTTTTTATGCTTGACTTCTCCTGACTGTGGAGAATACAAAACAGTGAACTGTCTCATTACCCGTCATCAAACCCCACCTTACTATCATTGCCTTAGTGCACACAACGTTTGGGCAACAATTACATCTACTGGTGAGACGCTGTCATGCTAACAAGTACAATGTCCTTGTGTTCTCATCTTCCTCTTCCATCCAATAATCTATGCTTAACCTCGGGGTTGCAGAGTTGTGATTGTTGCTTGTTTTTTGGGGTTTTTTTGTGCAGCGGAACCAAAAATCTTTTCAGTACTGTTTCAGAACTCCAGTACAGTTAGCAGATACTATCTGAAACAATTGGTTTGTGCAGCTTGGCAGATGCTAGCCTGCTCTGCTGCTTCCCAGCTTTTATCCCCAAAAGCTCCCTTCTGTGCCAGTGTATTATTAGTCTCCTGTGCTGTTCAGCACCTCTTGTCTGCTGATTGCATTCCTCTAACTGACGGAGGTTGCTTAAATTTCCCTTTGGAGCTTAATGCGGACACTCGGATCAGGCAAGTGGAATGGCTGGCCCTTGGCAGGACTCACTGCTGCTGTTTCGTGCTGAGCGTGCACACAAGTGTAGAGACACAGCATTTCACACCAAATTACATATACATGTGTATTCATATGTCCATGTGATACTTGTCTTCCACAGTCTGTAAGGACTGACGAGGAGCTGTTTCAGCATAAGAAGAAAATTTTGAGAAAGGTGTGCCAGAAGGAAGGGATTTAGAAAGCAAGCATGGGCAAAACATGACAGTTTTATTTTAAAGTACATGTGAATGAAGTAGGAATCTGACTTGCTCAGCCTTGTTTAGTGAAATTGGACATAACATATTTGTTTTGTATGAGTCTTGTTCCCATCAGTGTAGGGACCTAGCACACAATAAGCGTCTTCAGCTTTTTAAAAGTTGTTTTCTTAATGGGAACTTGAAGTGAAATTTTGAGGCCTTTAAAAAGATTTGCTATGAGACAGCTTGAAAAATGTACCACTGCACTGCTTGCAAGTTGAAATCTTACTGAGTTAATTCTAGTTTGGTTTTGGTTCTTTGTTTTCTTTCCTTCCTTTTACCTCTTTCTCAGTCCTTTTTAAGCTTCTTTTGATCTTTCTTCTGTATACTCAGTTAATTCCTCTCCTTATCTTTTAGTTTTTGAATTATATCTTGTAAATAAGTTAAATGAGAGCTAAAATGAACCTGTGCTAATCAGCACTTCCTCATGCAAGAAGCAAAGTAGCACTTCTCAGGAGCTAGGAGAGGCCAGAGGTTTCTTACCAGAATGTCCCAAAGGTGTTACTTCTGATCAGAAGGTGCATGACTCTCTTGAAAGCTTTCTCCTTTTTTCTTAATGAAAGGCTAGGCTGTGAAAAGAGCTGTATTTCCTCTTGAGTGATTCTTTCCAGGGAACTAGCTATTGCATTAGTGTGTTGTTACAGTCTCTAGCCTGAGATGTTTTTGGGTGTTTCCAGGGCAGCAGCAACCTGTAAATGGTATGATTGGAGATGTTACATTACAGTCTGTAGAACTTCAGACTGGTAAAATTATTGCTGCATATTAAGGAAATTAATTTGGGTTCAGATGCACACGGTTTGAGGCTCCAGTTTGCCTGTCACTCTTTTAAAACCAGGAACAAAATCTAGGGCATTTTTTAGCAATGGTGTATATAGCTTACCAGCTGCATGAAATAAGTACAGGTACTATCCCTAATGTACACAGAGGAAGTTTTCATCATCACTTTGCTAAAAAGACAGCCAGTGAGGCTTAGTGAGAGATGGATATACATGCATAAAAGTGTTCAAAAAGAGATAAGAAAGGACCAGACCAATGAATGAGCACATTGAGAGAGCATCATGGTGTACAGAAAGGTAGTGTTCATTTCTCATTTTACAAGAAACTTGGCTAACCTAATGGGCCAGAAGAACAGATGTCCTTTTAAGATAATTACTTATTTCACAAAGCCGAGATGCCCTGTGGAACAAGATGCCACATGATGGCTCTGATGCTGAGATAGACGTTGACTTACATGAACAACAAGAACAGACAGTTTATTATGGTTTCTTTAAACTTTACATGATGCAAGATGTTTGTCCATCTATCCAAACCACTTAGATAATTGTATAGTGAGTTGTGGGGTTTCTTTAGTGTTTGTCTGAAACGTTCTAACTAGCTTTTTGTTTTATATATTATAAATAAAACAGAATCACAAAGAATAGTTATTACATTTTCCAGAATGTCAGTAATATATGGTCTTTTAAAAATATTACTCCAAGTCATTATACAGATTCATCATCAGTACTATGATGATCTCACATTCTCACTTTGTACAGACTGCTGCAGTATACCAGTGTGCAGAAATTGCATTTTTAAAAGCTTTTCTCAGTAATCTTGTGCCTATATTAAAGCTAATGGCAGCCTGAAGTATTTTTTTGCATTCCTGTCATTTTAAAACAAATGCTTTTAGTCTCCCCGTGCCCCAGTGAAATTCCCCAACAGAATGCATTTTTGATTTTTTAATGCAGAATTTCCTCATGATGGCCTCTGCCAAATGTGGCATGTGCAGATACTCTCAATGGAGCTGTCTTAATCGATGTGCTCACCCACTGGCAGCTTGGGGGGAAGCAGCACTCGTGAATGATTTTGTTATTTGTCACATGTCTGCTTATTTACCCTTTCTCTCTGAGCTTTATTTGGCTAAATAAAGGGACAGTAGAATTATTTATTTACAATTAGACTTAGTGCTTCCTTTCTATCTCTTGTATGGATACCTGCTGTTTCAAATAGTGGTGTTTTCTGGGGCTGAGTCTGAAGGTATGATGTTAATGCATCACTTTATGCTGCTTGACAGCCATGAGTACGCATTGTATGCAACCTCTGAAAGGAATAAACTAATGCACAGAAATGTAACTCTTTAAATCTTGACTTGAGCAAGAGAGGTGCCCTTGAAGAGTCTTCATGTTTATTCTTTCCCTGGATACTTTGACTGCCATGAAACTACTTTTTCTGCTTGGTTTTATTCCTGGCATCGGGAAGAACCTAAACTAAACCCTCTAGCTCTCAAAACATGCATAGTGTGCTAACCCCATGATGGCTGATAATTTGCTTCATCTCCCTCAGCTTGGCTTTTCCAGTGGCTGGGTGATGGGTATGTGTGTATGATGTAAGGTTGTAGTGCAGCAACAGTGACCTACCTGAGAGCTGTATTCCAGATGCACTGTGTATGTGACAGTGCAAGACTCATTGTAGTTTATACTGGCACGCTCTTTGAAAATTGAAGTTTGTAATCAATGGAAACCAGTTGGGAAGGTTTATCGTTTTGGTTGGTTGGTTGGGGGTTTTTAGGGCTGTTTTTTAGGAGGTTTTTTTAGTAGTGTTTTTCTCAAAGCAAGCTGCAGTTGGTCATAAATATTGACCTGCCCCCATAGTAAACATTGATTTCCTCCTTCCCAATCTCAGATTTTAATAAGAGAAATTTAAATTACCTACTGTTTGTATATTTCTGATAACAAAATATTCTGTTCACAGTGTATTTCCTTCTGTGGATATCAAGTGGATTGCTGTGGTTTTATCATGGGACATTTTCTCTTATAATTCCTATTTTCCCTCAGGACCTCTTCTTGCTATGCAGATGCCTTATTTTAGTTAACAGTATGAGAAAGAGGGAGTCAGAAGGATTAGTACAAGAAAAATTTTATTGTTGATGTTGCATGTTCAGTTGTTTAGGTTTTTTATTTTTTTTCTGATGCAAAAGGTGAATTAGAAACTTGCAGCATTCTCTTTGACAGGTGAATAAATAATGTTGTCGTTGCTGCAGAAATCTAAAGTTAACATAATCATAGTCTTTTTAGTAATACTCAGTTACATAGTGCAGAAGTCAAAGATGAGTGGCACTTCTTTCTGTAATGCACCACATCTTATTTCTTGAGAATCATGCAAAAGGTTATAACTTCTCAATTTCAATTTTCAATAACCCAGCTTCCTGGTTTGTGGTGTGTACAGAAGGTCCTCTAGTCACGTTGTGTCATGCACAAAAAAAATCTGCAGCCCTGATGTTGTCACATGGGGGGAACAGGCAGGAGTGCTTAGCTGTGGCTGGCTGTGTTGACTGAGATGAGAGCCTCTGCATCCTCTTCATTTTGTCTATGATAATGTATAATGTGGCAAAGCAGTTCTTAACTTTTTCATTATTGTCAGCATAATGTAAAACATGAGTTGTGTTTTGTTTCTGGGACATGCCTTCTGTGAATTGGTTTTATTTAGAGCTGGCAAAAAAAAAGGCTGATGCTTTTTTAATTGGATTGCCACTTCCAATCTGCTTGATCAAAGTTAAGCATTTTGGGAATTTCATTTTAATCTTGTCTCTCCTGTGCAGATTTTTGAAATTATTTCTGTGGCAGAGAACATCCATGGTAATCTCACGAGTGTGGAAATGTCTTGCCTCATGCCAGGGTGGAGTGTGGGGGCTTGTTGGCTAGAAACAGGGTAACCAGCCTCTGTGGCACTTCTAGACTTGTTTTCCTCTGAAATTTGCTCCTGAGGGCATTAGACTTATTGTAAGATAGTAAAGCTTTCATTAAAGGTACATTACCAGCTGTTTATTTCTGTGGCTCCATGCTTTATCACATCAGTGGTGAGAAGATAAGTACATCAAAAAAACCCATGTTGGGTATTATGTTTTATATCCATCAGAAGTATTTGTACCTACAGAAAATAATCTGCTTTTTCCATCTAACACTGAAAACTTGTGGCAGAGTTCTTTAATGAACAGTCAGATTATTAAAACGTTGTTCTCCTTTAGACTGTCACTTAATGGTATTTTAATGATGCATTAACTGATGAATAAAGATATGGAAGAATTACTTTTTTCCATAAGTGAGCTTAGTAACTAGTGAAAAGGGTATTTCCTACTTCATACATAAGGCAATAGGCATAGGTATATATGAGGCAAACTGCATGAAAATACTTAAATGTTGGTAGTGGCTTTTGTTAACAGTAAACAATACCCATAAGACCTAATTGGATGTTCAGGAAAAATGTTCAGTTTCCCTTAAAGCTTCAGGCGTGAAGGAAGGTTCATATGAGGAGACTGCTAACAATTGTTCCAGGTGTGTGTGGCAATAGCTGCCCAGTAGAAGGAGAAAATCTTAATGACAGCTTCTATCCTGGAGAAACAGAGTGGTCTGTGACTCACCTATGGTCAGGTTTGTTTAGAATCACAGAACAGTTTGTGTTGTAATGGACCTTTGGAGATCATTTTGTTGGGCTCCATGGTCTGGGCAAGGTCATCTTCCATTACACCAGGTTGCTCAAAGCCCCATACAAACTGGCCTTGATCACTTCCAGGGATGGGACATCCACATCTGAGATGGATGGTCAGGAGTGTGGTACAAGGCTAATGCAGGTGCTGTTTTTCACACGCAGAAAGCATGAAGCAATGCTTTTTTCATTGCTTTTCTTTTTTAAAAAAGCTCTTCAAATCATTCTTCTAAACTATTTTCTTCTATTATATAATCTTGGCACCTTACTTCTGAGCTTACTAGGGTCCAGACTCTGTGCTTACCAGTGTTTTCATAGGCAGAAGTACCTCATGGCACATACTTTGAAAGTTAAAAGGATTTTAACATTTAATGCTACAGCAGAGGCTTTGCTGCCATCTATTAAATAGATTTTGTTCCCTGTGTAGTTAGCATGATGGTGTTAAATTGAGCCCAGGTTTTTATATTGGGAAGCAGACCACTGCCAAGGCAAGTATTTGGACAATGATATGTTGCTATCCCTGTGTTAGAAAGATAAATTACTTCTCAGGAGAATTGCTGTGTTAAGGTTTAGGGCTTAACATGCTTCAGTGGACTTAGGTCTAGGGGGAGAGGTTAGCAAAGCTTGGGGAGAAGGATGTATTACTTATAGTGGGCACAAAGGACACAGAATTTACAGGCCACAAGGACATTTGGCAAGATACCAAGATTATTTATTCCAAGATAAGTAATAAACTAACAAAGCCAACTCAGCAACTGTGCAGAGATCAGTTCAAGGTGGAAGGTAATTTCGACAGGGAGAGATTCTTCGTCTGTGGTCTGCTGACTTAGGAAACCCACCAACTCAAGAGAAGTACTGAGCATGCAGACTAAGTAGCATAAGAAGCGAGAGAATCATTTAACCAACAGAAGGTAGAATTAATAAGAGAATGATGTAACTTGTAGTCAGTGAACTGTGATTTCTTTGCTAAAATGTATAAATGGTATAAAGCTTTGATGATAGGGGTGCTAGCAACCTTTTGTGGGCTATCACCTAGCTCCTTGCTTTGCACAAATTAGAATAAAGAAATAGTCAGCCTTAAGTTGAAACATGGGTCTTTCAGATTCGACATTAGAAAAAAAAAATCACTGTTAGGGGGTCAGGAATTGGGATAGGTTACATGGGGAGGGGATGAAGTCACCATCCCTGAAGACGTTAACAAGGCATCTAGGTCTTGCTCGGTGGTATGGTTTAGTGATTTGGGGCCTACAGTGGCAGTGTTGGGTTGACACTTGGACTTGCTGATCCTTAAGGTCTCTTCTAATGTTGAAGATTCTGTGATTAAATAGAGGTATCTCATCTTGGTGTGTACATTAGCTGTGCACACAGGGCAACAAACCCACATTTAGGACAACACTGTGGCATAGGTGACAACTTCGGTCCTCTTTGTTCCTTAGAATTACTGCTGATGTGATTCTTTTTAATACAGCTTCACTTTTAAGAAGCATTGCTTATGCAGAAATAATATGTGTAATTATGGTCAAACAACTCAGGTGTTCAAACAATTTCAGACATGCTTACCCATTTCTAGAGAGCTGTCGTCTTTCATTTTGCCTCCAGACAAGTCCAGCACAATTGTTTGACTTAATGAATGGAGAGTGGTTGTGGTTCTTCACAGTTGAAAGGCTTCAAGGTCTCACTTGTATTTACAGAGGCGATATCAAAGAATTTTCAAAAGCCTGAAATTTTCTTGGTGGCCAACTGTGAGTAAAGGTCATAGTGAGTGCAGTAGCAGTATTCTGGGTTCTAGCAAGCTAATGGAGCATAGTGTTTCTTGAGAAGATTCAGCAATGGGATGGAGCAGAGGTTGTATCGAAGTACTCTGTAGATGCAGTTACATTGCAAGCCAGTAATTAAGAGGAAGGAAGCCTCTAAAGAACAGTTTTTCCTTGTGTTGGCTCATAAGTAGTTCTGATACTCCAAGTATTTGCTTTAACTAAGACTGTATTTGCTTTTTTTAATGCATTTAACTGTGAACAGTAATTTGGTTTAGGCGTGCTCTGTGTCAGAACAGGGTAAGGACTTTCACCTTTTGCTTTGCAACCTTGCTGGCCATGCTGTTGTTCCTTTGACTGGTAAGGTACCACAGAACTTCTGTGAGCCTGGCAGAGCAGGGATGGTCAGGGAGATTCATCCACTGAGGTTATGCAGAGCATTGTCTGTCTGCAGGAAGGAGCTGGGATGCCCTATCTTGTCCTCAGCAGCCTTGCAGCATGTGCCAGCCAGAAGACAGAGGTGTGTAGGGCTTGCTGCACCGTGAGAGCACTGACTGGAAACTTGGGTCCAAATTGCCTGTGCCAGGGTGCATTGTCCTCACTGGCTCTAAGCAAGGCTGCTGGTCAGCCATCTGCATCAGTAGTTTGATCTGATTTGTATTTTGATTCTTGCTAAGGAGCCTAGTTAAAATTACAGAGAAAAGTGATCTCTAAAGAGCTCAGCAAAATAATGAATTATGGATGTTGGGTGAAGCCCCTCGTATTTGGCCTTTGGACTGGAATCTCTGCCAGACATGCTGATTCTCTCAGCTTGGCTGCATTTCTCTGAACTTTGTTGTGGATAAAAAACATGTGAGACCTCTGTGAATGATGACCTGAAGTTGAATGTAAAAATGTGTGAACTCTGAATTTGTTTCTTTCTTTGTAGCTCTAGGCTAAATCTTTTGATGAGCCTAAATTACATTCTTTAAGGATGCCCATTCAGTCAGTCCCTCTGTTGTCAAGATACTCTGTGGGTTACTTGGAACTGTTGGCAGCCGTCTGAAGTTTTTTCTTTTCTTATTAAAATTAATGGCAGATCATCTGTGTGTTAAGACAGCTTTGAAGATTTAGTCAGTGTTTCTGGAGGCAAGAGTAATAGTGTTTCTACAACTACACACATAAATGCAATATATGAACTACTGTACTTGCAGTGTGAAACACTTGGATTTTTTGGGGCTTGTCTCTTGACTTAGTGTTTCCTTACACTTTTGGCTTCTTTTTTTTTTTTTAGCTTGCAATTTGGTTTACAGAGAAATACAGTGTTCTCCCCACCAGCTCATTTACAGCTACATTTGGAGAGGGAGTTCTAGGACAGGAGGCTAATCACAGTAGCATACTCATGTAAAGGTGGACAAATGTTCAACTTTGGGTCTCTCAACAGCAGCTGCAGTTCCTGTGCTCTCCCTTCTGCTACCCGCTCCCACAAGCAATGTGGGGAGGGGCCAGGGATGTGCAAGCTTGATGCTCATTCTGTGTCCATCTGAATGACTCAGACCTGTGGACTCCATACCCCCTCTGGATTAGGCTGGCTCCTAGTGAGAATGATACTTTTAAAAGCAGGAGATGATGTTTAATGTGGTAGGAAACTGGAAGTCCCTTTTTCCTTCCAATATTCAAGGTCAAGTGACACTGGAGTGACTGGTACTGGGCAGTAATTAAATCAGTGCTCAACTGTGTTCTGGTTGACTATAATCTGTAGTTATCTCAAGTATATTATTGTGGCATAATACACACAACTGACAAAATATACCATGCAAGAAAGTGCAATCTGCACAGAAACCAGAATTTTTTTTTTTTTTTAATTAAAATTTCATCTTAGGAAACATACAGCAAATGTGTATACTTGCTGGATGAATCCATCCAGATTTTGTCTCTGATCAGATTCTGTAGAATTGCAAACACTCTTGGATAATACTGCTTGTGATTTAATCACAAATCCCAACCAAGGGTTATATTTTTTGTCATAGTAGTAAGCCATAACTCTTCCACAGACACTGAACCAACCAAAGAACATGAAGACCACAAATCTACTTACAGTGTGCTGTAAAACATGGCACAAGTTCCCTGTCTTTTGGTAAGCTGCTCTCCTATTTTCATCAGACTTCAGTACAAAATAGAAATTGCCATGAGTTGGTATGCTGCAACTTCAACATGAGCATCTTACGTGAATCTGAGCTCCTGGGACTGGAGCAGTCATGTTTGTTAAATACAGAGGGATGTGGTGCTAGACAGTGTTGGAAAATGAAACTGAGGAGTACAGTGCACCTCTGACAGTTCTAGTTGTGAAATTGCAATCTGAAATTTTAACTCTAAGTTGATGTTTGATCTAGATGATTTTTGTAAGTCTTGGAGGCAGTGGTTCAAGAGCCTCCAAAAAAAGGCACTGCCTGTCACTGCTGGCCTAGCTGGGGTTTGAAAGCCCTGAAGGCATTGCTAGTACTGTGGTAATGCATTTCCATGTGTTGACTTCTGTATTTACATGGTAGGCAACACATCACAACTGGGGCTGGTTTGTCTTTTACACTTCCCAGAACATTGCTAAGCATCCTCTGACCTAGAGATATTAGCAAATAGCATGTATGCATTAGTAGTGAAGGGCTACAAGGTCCAAGCAGCTGTTAGGTTGCCAAGCTGGGTAGCATTCTAAAAGTCTTTATGGGGGCTTTGACAGCAAGTGTGCATGGAGATCAGGAAGTTTGAGACAAGGGTGTTCCGGGTTTGTCTATTAGGGGAACATACTCTCTAGTGCTGGGATGCAGCAGTGCTGTCACGAGTGGCTTATTGGATCTAGTGTGGGTTGCAGCTTGGAGCGGGGACAGGGGGAGAGCTCTGGGGACAAGGTACGCTGCTGGGCAGGAGGAGAAGAAAATGTGGCAGCAAAGCTGAATCAAGTGGGGGTGAAAACCACTGTGTTATGCCAGGAGCTGGAATATCATAATGACAGGACTGATGCTGTCACCAACAGCTGTGGGCTTTCTGTGGTGCAAATGAGACAGTGTTAGTCTTTAATAGCTCCAACAAGTGATGGGTGTAAATGGATGTCTTGCAGAATAACTTCGGGTTTTTTTGTTTGGTTGGTTTTTTTTTTGTCAGCAACAGAGACTGTAACTGATGGGATGACAGTGAAATGTTTGTGGGTTGCATACAGCTTGCATGGAGTTTTAATTCCTTCTAGAAATAATTCTGAATATTGTGAAATAGTTCTAAATAATTCTAGAATTTAATTCTGTCCAGAAGCAATGTGGAGGCAAGTACAAATTCAGGATGTTTTGGGTGAAACGTCTCCAGTTAGAAATGGAGGGAAAGAAATGTCAAAGAATTTCAAGTCTTTATTCAAGATGAAGCAGGCCTGCAGCCATCTTTGCCAGTACTGCTTACTGCATTCGTAGTTAGTAATGTCTATGAACCTTCATAAATTTCAGTGTGATATATCTTGTTATTTCACTTGATGCTTAAAATTGCATGCCAATGTGTTTGTGCCTGAAAAACCCTTCCTGTTTAATTGCTTGTTTTGTTTTTATTATTTACAAGGTGGAATATATGTTGGTAAAATTTGACCATGAAAATAAGAAAGTGCGTTTGTTACTCTGTGGCGAAGAAGTTCTTCAAACACTGCAAGACAAGGGGGAGAAGATAAACCCCAAGTGAGTAGCCATTTCCAGTTTCTTTTTTTATTTTATCCGGCTGCTATGATGCTGTGCAAAATTTTGTTAACCTGGCTTAACATTCAAGTCTGCTGTTGGTAAAACTGTAAACCACAGATACTGATATTTTCAGATGAATCTGGGGTTCAGGAAGTGAAAGATTTTGAGCATACTTGCAGGCAGACCATACAGTTTTTGCTTTGAAATTACTATGCTTTGAAATTAAGGAGGATGTAATGGTGAGCCCACAGAAGTTGCAGTTTGGGTGCTTGTTTTGTCTTGCTCTGTTTTTCTGTCTGTGTCTATGCAGGAATCCATGTCCCATAAAGTACATGTGCATCTGTACTAACTCCTGTATCTCTTGACCACAAGGAGCAAGTGAGGGCTGTATAGGGGGGGCCTGTTCTGTAGGACCACTATCCCATTTTTGGAAGAACTAGAGTGTAGATGTAAGAATGGGAGGGAAGTTCTTCCCTATCCTCTCCTGTGGAAAAGCAGCAGCAGTGAACTGTATTTTCTGGTTCTGGTTAAAACCCCAAGAAACAAAGCTTGAGGCAGATGCTAAGGGTGACTGCAATTTGGTATAAACAAGTCCTGCTTATTGTACTACACAGCGACACTTGTTACTGCCAAACTGAACGTTGCTTTCTTTTCACCACTTCCTGATGGTAAGGTACATCGGAAGGTACATTGTGTCCCTCTGTCAAATATTAGGGGATTTTTCTTGCAAGTGGTACTAATTTCTGAAATTCTCACAGATAATTCATCAGTGACTCTTCTTTTGTTATAGTCACCCAACGCTCTGGAGACCAGAATATGGAAGTTACATGATTGAAGGAACACCTGGACAGCCATATGGGGGAACCATGTCTGAATTCAACACTGTGCAAGACAACATGAGGAAAAGACGGCAGGAGGCTGCTTCTGTACTCAAAGAAAATGAGGCTGTTTGCACAGTGACATCGTTTCCAAGGTGAGATGGTTGTTCAAGTGTAATGCCATGTTTCCTGTTCTCCTTATACACTTTTTCTCCTTATTTCATATAGCTATACTGTTCAATGAAATGGAGAAAACTATTATTTGATTAAAGTACTTTGGCTTTTATGTTCCAGTCATGTTTCCTAAAATTTTTATTGCAACAAGACAAGTAAATAAGCATCTTTTACATTTTTAGGTTTCTTCTATCCTGTGATAATTTTGTATTAGAAGAGAATACTAAATATTTGTAACATAAAGTGTTAACTCTAAAGAGTAGTCTACCACCTTGAATTAATACAGAAAATTATATAGAAAAGGTTTCTCTTTACCTATTTTGCAAACTGTGTTCTTTATGAGTAGCCGTTTTGCAAAAAATGGCCAGCGGGATCTATTTTTAATACTACATTTTCACTGAAGTACATGCAAGCTTCTGGTAGTTCAGGGCACCTAGACTTAGTACTTCTATTATACAATACTCTACTTACTGAATCTAGAAAGGAGAGCATCTCTCCTGGGTTAATAACACCCTTACAAAGGATAGATTTCATCCTTTTTATTGTTGTAAAGGAGTTCTTGAAGAAATTAAATTTAGAATGAACTTCATTACTTAGGAGAAACTCTATTTTGTGAAATATTCCTTTGAAATATAATTCTAGGCTGAGATTTATTACATTTGTTCTAACTAGCCTGGTCAGTGAAGTGAAGGAAGATAGTTATGCTTATAGTGGTATAAAAGTTGCTCTGCAGTAGTAGAGAAGCAGCTGGCCTTCCTGGCTGGATTCTTGTGTAATACAGAATGCAATAGCCCAAAATTCTTGCTGAGAGCGGGAACAATACAAAATATGCCTTAGCAGCAGTGGTGCCAAAATATCTGCATAATGTCCCACAAATGCTGTTTTAAGAACACTCTTTGACAAAATTGACTTTCACTTTATTAGAGTTATACTAGATGTAATGAGTTTATTTAAAGTCAGTGGTTAAGCAGTCAGTGTATTAGAGAACTGTGTTTTCTTCCCCTGCAACCTTACAGGTCCATTATGTCATTTAATAAGTTTAACATACAAATGTTTTGGTCCTGGTCTTGTGGGGAATAAAGGGAGAGGAGTTGTTAATCCCTTTGTAGATACAGATAAATCCTTTTTGCATCACTGTAGGAGTAGTACATTGGACTTCAGTGAAAGCCAGTAAGTAATAAAATGTTTATGACTTATGGGTCATTCCAAACATACTTTCATCCCTCAGAGATTGCTCTCCCTACGCTAGCCTAATTTAGTTTATTATTTCTGCCTTTTGCTATCTTCCCATTCAAGTCCTTGTTGATTTGACTGGAGTCTTGCTAACATGTATTTCTGAGGTTTCATGGGGCTGAAGTTTTTTCCACATTGTCTCTACAGTCACATGTACGTATGCCTGTGTGCATCTGGGCATGTACACATGTACATAATAAAATCTGTGCATTTGAAAAGATAAAAAAACTTATTAGTGTGCTGACAGAAGTAGGCTAAAGAAGTAAGCTTATTCAAATCAAAATAATTCAGTTAAAAGTGAACTGTTTGAAAATGCTGAAATAACAAAAATTATAGCTTAGGTACTAAATAAGTGTCCCTAGTCCCTAAATTTGTGAGCCATCACTGCTGGGCCAGAAAGTTGTTTTCTTTCTTGAGGACTGGAGGGATGCAGTTTACAGTGTAGCAGTTAGGTAAGTGATGAAGCTGGGTTTACAAGTTGTAGGACACCTTACTGAAACCAGGAAGAAGAAACAAAATTGAACATTAATAATATTCTCAGATGTGTGTTTCCTGATATTTTGAGTAGTTTGTTTGTAATTTTATCAGCTAACTTTTTTCAACTATACAAATACTAGAGCCTTTCAACACAATCTTTGCCCTTTTTACTGTGCAACATGAAGAAACCAATCTGCTGCTTTACCTCAACCTTGTCAAATGATCCTTTGTCTCAGCTGTACTGAGAGCTTATTCTTGTTTCAGGTGACTCTGAATCTTAAAATGGAGTTTCCCAAAGGGGAGGGGTGTATTCTGATTAGCTTGCATATCTCTCAGCTTTTTAAACCTAATAGCTGCAATTTTTCTTTGCTTATGACATTCGTCTCGTAGGGGTTTTCAGAGTTCTAGAAGTGTTATAAGACTTAGGATATGTGTAGCACTTGAAACTGCCTCTAATTCTTACGGAGTTGGTTAAGCCTATATTTTAAAAGGGGTAGATGGTTAAGAGTAGGGTGGATAACTTACTTTGGCAGTCAACCTGTATCCTCAAGATAAACTTGGAAGCATGGAACGCACCTGCATGTCAGTATTAATAACAAGCACTAACACACTAAAATGTATGTGTACCCCACATAGTACTGAAGTTTCCTGCTTCAGCCGCTGAAAATGTCCAAATGCTGTCTAATGATGGACTAGTGGGGTTTCTTTAAAAAAAAGGCTGTGTTAACTGCTGTGAAAGGTGGTTGTTGGCTGGCTGTCTACTAGAATCCTAATCTCTGATCATCTGACCATTCTAAAATCACAGTGTTTTCATTACAGCTTAGATCTCATTGTTGTGTTACATAGGTTAGGCTGTCCTGGATTTACACTGCCGGATTGTATGCCAACACCAGTAGAAGGAGGAGCTTCAAAATCCCTTTTTTTTCCAGATGAAGCCATAAATAAACATCCTAGATTTAGGTAAGAATATTTGAGAAATCAAATATTTTGTCTCTACCTAAATATCATAGACATATCTGCAAATTCTTTACATTACTGGAATAGAGAACACTGTAGCTGGTTGCTGCAGATATCAGAAGGACTTGGACAGAAGTGGTTGTGATAACATGTATTTTCCTTTCATAGTGTCTTAAGAAAATTAATTGTTAAGTTAAAGGAACTTTATATAATCATTCACACTGTTACGGGGCAAAAAGTGTTGATTTTGCTACTGCAAAATTGTTTCCAATTTCAAGTTCTGGGCCTAAATGCTTCCATCATGGTTAATCCAGCTCTCCCTTAGGTCTGTCACACTGACATCTCTGTACCCAGTATCTTTCCCTAGTTACTTTGAAATGTAATTCTCACTGTAAAATGAGACTTTGGCCACTGAAAATCATTCTGTTTTAAAACTAAGTATACCTTTTAACTTGGACTTGTATTCTTCAGGTCTGTAGCCTTTTATTGTTTTGTTAATATAGTATTTTGAAGTCCATCAAAATAAGACTGACTTTACTGAAGAAAAATTCAGTGTTGTATTTTTTACAGTCTATCTTAAAACTAGGAAAAGAAGCATCCTGAAGGAGTGTGCTCAAAATAAATAGAAAGTTGACATTCTGAAACCCTAAAAATTGTTTAGAAAGTAGCTGCAAAAATATTTGCATAAAGAGAAAATTTCATATCATTAAAAAAACATTTTCTGTTGTTGTAGTACGCTGACCAGAAATATTCGACACCGAAGAGGAGAGAAGGTTGTGATAAATGTACCAAGTGAGTAAATTCAGTCTTGTCTGTGTTCTTTTTCAAAATAATTGTTTAGTCTCATGCTCTGAGTTACTGAGTTGCCTGTATTTTCCACACAGTATTTAAAGATAAGAACACACCATCACCTTTCATTGAAACATTTCCTAATGATGATGGAGAAGCAGCAATGGCAACGAAGCCAGACTACATATATATGGATGCTATGGGTTTTGGAATGGGAAACTGCTGTCTCCAGGTAAAGTGCCTCTGCTTTCAAGATGTTACTACACATTGTCTTCACTCAACACTTCCCTTTTTAAGACTTGTCTTTTGTCTACTTTCACTTTCTTCAATTGATGCATTGTACATCAGTGTGGCAAAAGGGGAGATAAAAGAACAAGTGGTATGTCTAGTATTCTAGTCTTAAAATCCAACTGTGTTGGGGTTTTGTGGCCAGGTTTTGCTAGCAGAGGGGCTGCAAGGGTGGCTGCTGTGAGAAGGTGCTTCTTCAATGAGAAGGGGGCCTCTCCCATGTCCAACAGAGCCAATGCCAAGACAAACCCACCAGTGGCCAAGGGTGAGCTCACCAGTGACAGTGGTAGCACCTCTGAGGTACATAGAGCAAGAAGGAGGGGAAAAACTGTGCAATGACACTGCAGGTAAAGATGGGAATGAGAATATGTAAGAAGAACAGCTCTGCAGGCACCAAGGCTAGTGGAGAAGTAGGGGGAGGAGATGCTCAAGGTGACAGAGCTGAGATTCCCCTGGAGCCTGCAGTGAAGATCATGGTAAGGCAGGAGGTTGGCATTGGAGCAGAGATCCACCTGGAGTCCCTGGAGGACCCCCCCCCTCAAAAAGGTGGATGCGTGAAGGAGGTAGGACCTGTCACCCCATGGAGTACACCTGCTGGAGCACTCAGTTCCTGAAAGATGAACCCTGTGGAAGGGACCCATGTTGGAGCAGTTAATTAAGTGTAGCCCATGAGAAGGGCTGTTGTGGTTTAAACCCAGACAGCAATAAGTACCATGCCATTGCTCCCTCATACATACATATACCCCCTTGCCCCTGGTGGGATGAGGGGGAAAATCAGAAAAAGCTGAGACTTGTGGGTTTGGATAAAAACAGCTTAATTAATTGAAATAAATTGAAAAACAATAACAGTGGTAATGAAAATAAGGGGGGGGGGTGTGGAATAAAACTTGAGAAGAAAGTGATGCTCAGCAGGGCAGGTGCTCACAATCTGCTGACAAATGCTCAGCCTGTCCCCAAGCAGCAATTGGCCCCTTCCAGCCAACTCCCCCAGTTTCTGTATTGAGCATGATGCCATATGGTATGGGATATCCCTTTGGCCAATTCAGGTCCCAGCTGTACTCCCTCCTGGCTTCTTGTGCAGCTGCTCACTGGCAGAGCATGGGAAACTGAGATGTCCTTAATTTAGAATAAGCCCTGCTCAGCAAGAACTAAAACATCACTGTGTTATCAACATTATTCCTGTACTGAATCTAAAACACAGAACTATACCCAGCCACTAGGTACAAAAGTAAGTATCCCAGCTGATTCTAGGACAAAGACTCATGTTGGAGCAGTGAACATATTCATTTGGAGGACTGTCCCAGGGAAAGGACCCCAACGCTGAAGCAAGAGTGTGAGGAGTCCTCCCCCTGAGGGGGAAGGAGCAGCAGAGACAATGTGTGGCAAACTGACCACAGCTCTCATTCCTCATTCTTTTGCACTGCTGGGAGGGGAGAAAGTAGAGAATTTGGGAGTGAAGTGGATTTTAAGATTTAGTTTATATTTCTCATTGTTCTACTCTGATTTGACTTGTTATAAATTCACTTAATTTCCCCAAGTCAGGCTTGTTTTTCCTGTGACAGTAATTGGTGAGTGATCTCCACCATACCAAGCTGGATCAGTGTTGATCTGCTGGAGAGTAGGAAGGCTCTGCAGAGGGACCTGGACAGGCTGGATCAATGGGACAAGGCCAGTTGTAGGTGGTTCAGTAAGACAAAGTGCTGGGTCCTGCACTTTGGCCACCACAAGCCCATGCAGAGCTGCAAGCTGGCGACAGAGTGTCTGGAAAGCTGCCTGGTGGAAGAGGACCTGGGGGTGCTGGTTGACATCCAGGATCATGAGCCAGTGTGTGCCCTGGTGGTCAGGAAGGTCAGTGACATCCTGGCCTGTATCAGCAATAGAGTGGCCAGCAGGAGCAGGGCAGGGATTGTCCCATGTTCTCAGCGCTGCTGAGGCCACACCTCCAGTGCTGGGTCCAGTTCTGGGCCCCTCACTGTGAGAGAGACATTGAGGGGCTGGATGAGTCCAGGGAAGGGCAGTGGAGCTGGTGAAGGGTCTGGAGCACAAGTCCTGTGAGGAGCAGCTGAGAGAGCTGGGGGTGTCTAGCCTGGAGAGGAGGAGGCTCAGGGGAGACCTTACCACTGTCTACAGCTGCCTGAAAGGAGGCTGGAGCCAGGTTGGGGTTGGCTTCTTCTCTTGGGTAGCCAGTGCCAGGACAAGAGGAAATGGCTTCAAGCTGCACCTGGGGAAGCTTAGTTTGAACATCAGGAAGAAAGTCTTCAGAGAAGGCGTGATTAGATACTGGAATGGGCTGTCCAGGGAGGTGGTGGAGTCACTGTACCTGGAGGTGTTTAAGGAAATACTGGATGTGCACTCAGTGCCATGGTTTAGTTGGCCAGGTGGTGTTCAGTCATAGGCTGGAGTCAGTGATCTCAGAGGTCTTTTCCAATCTAATTGATTCTGTGTTGTCCCCTTGGCATTACCTTGATTCTTAAGCCTTCTGTTACATTTTCTCTTCCCTGTCCAGCAAAAGAGGGGTTAATTAAATGGCTTTGGTGGATATCTGGCATCCAGCCAGGGTCAGTCCGATACCACCAGGTTTATTTGCTTGCTTTATGGGGTTTTTTTTCTAATTTTTTTTTTGCTAATACTCAAACATAATTGGATGACTTGCTGAGACAGTTTCTTGAACTGGTCAAACCACATTTGATTAAGCACCTGCTCCTGAAACTCCAGCAATTTTTGGGTGTGAAAGGTCATCCTCCACTCCAGTCATCTTTTAGGCATAACCAAAGGACACTGCAGAGATGGAAACTGAGCTGTCTTGTAGGAATGGGAGAGGTTTATTAGTTACTCATTTGGGTGTTTTCCTTCTTCTGCACCCTTAGAGCATCAAAAGCAGGGAGTGAAGAGGTTGTGGGAATGTTTTTAAAAATTAGTAGCTTTCTGCTTTTGTTTAATTTTATTTAATTTACAAACATCATGAATTCCTATATAAAGTTTCTCATTCTTAAATATTTTTAGCTATCTGCTAAGGACTTATCTTCTCACTGCTTTGTACCACAAATCTACCAAATCCATGTGGGTAGTTGTCTTCTCTGACTGTGTGATGGAAGATGTTTTTGATTCTGTTTTCTCTCATTTGAACATGCCCACTTGCTATGTTTTTTAGTAATTTGCCTGAGTTATTCCTGTCTTGCAGTATCTTCCCTTTAAATCCAGGTGCTGAATATTAAGAGTGCTTTAATCCTTTCATTTTTTGTTTGCTTTAAATGTTTCCCTGATGCTGGGCACTAACACCTTAGGTAATCCTGGTGTATTTGATAAAATTTATCAAAATTTGATAAAATGTGCCTGTTGCCACCAGTCTTGGAAGCAGAGCTAGGAAGAGGCTAGTGTTAACTCTCTATAGGATTAAACTCTCTAGACTTCTTGTTTCATAGCAAGGACAGAAAACCTCATAAAAAGCACTCCCTTTGAGAAACTACAAAAGCTGTATAAAAGTTCTTGACAGGTACTACATATGGTTTCTTGTCACTAGGGCAAATCAGGGTGAGATATCTGATGAGATAGTAAAGTGTACATAATACTCTGTGGTTTTACAAGGTGTTACTTTGTCATGGTTTGTTTTATACCATATCTTATTTAAGATCAATAAAAGAAATCCAGCCTTACTCAGTCATTGTATGCATTTTAAAAACATTATTAAAGAAGTACTGTTTTACTATTGCATACTGCTACATTTTATTATTACATTATGGTAGTAAGTGGCCAAATTCAAATTTGGTAGCCCTGTAATCATCAAAGGGAAAAATGAAAAAGCTGGCAGCTGCTTCTGTTTCAACTGATAATTCCTGATAACTGGCTAGAAGAAAACATGTATTGCCCACCTATTTTTGTAAGGTAATTTGTAGTATATATACTTCCTTTTGTGTTTGGGGTGTGGTCTGTTGGTTTGGGTTTTGTTCCTTTTTTTTGTACTGCACACCAAGCTACCACTTGGTTTGATGCATTTCCAGAGGTTAAAATAATGTCCTGATGAGCTTGGGCTGGGATGGCCTGCACTGGCAGAGCATGTAGCCCTTCTGGAGAAGATAGCCATGCTCTTTTCCTCTCTAATGGGACATTTGCCTAGAAACCATGTTGAATCTCAGATTTAATGTGGTTTGGAATAAACATAAAAGGAAAGGGGAAGCAAATATCACTGTATGGGGTAAGACTGTAGGGGTTCTGTCAACCCACCCCCACATCATCATCAACACCCCCTAAAAATCCATCACTGAGGCACCAGTGAGCTTAGGAGTTTTGGAGGGATTTGTTGGTTGGGTTGTTTTTTTAGTCTTTCTTGAGGTGCAGTTTGGTTTAGTGGCAAGCTGAGATGAAAATTTGTGCTTTGGGGGTCATTCTGTTCCAGTGGCCTCTCTGTGGTAGGGCTTCCAAAGCATTAATGCCTTCTGCAAATAATATTTATTTTATATTTTTTTGCTGGGTTCTAGCCTCTGATACAGAAAAATATGGACTTTTTATGTATATATATAATGAAAGTTACAGTAGACATACAGATACTCATTTTTCCCCCACAGTTTTTCAGGATTAAAGGCATCTTGAAATGTTCTTTAAAACAGGATTAGCGTCACGTAAAACAAATGTTAAATCTACAATAGAGTCTTGACTGTTGTTCTAAGTAAGTAGGTTCCTGGCTTACTTCCTGGAGGTGCATTACTCACCCATGTGTATTCTAGATGTTAACTCAGGTTTTTTTGATTCTGGCAAGTGCCTGTATATTCAGCCTCACCATAGAAGCATTATGGTCTGAAATCTTTTAATGAACATGAAAGTGGTATGGAAAGAAGCTTGTAATATAAATACTACTGATAGGTGGGGCAGAAAGGTGTCCAAGACTTAGGGGGAAAACCCACACAAAACCAAACAAAAAACCCTAAAATTTTCAGTATATGAATAATTTTAATATAGACTTGATTTTAAATCTAGGAAGACTGTGCTTGTTGTATGATGACAGAAATTTGATAGCAACTGTACATCTTCCAACAGGTAACTTTTCAGGCTTGCAGCATTTCTGAAGCAAGGTATCTCTATGATCAGCTAGCTACGATTTGTCCCATTGTGGTAAGTAATGGACATCTGTCAGATGAACTCTTCCTTGGTAGCAGAAAGCATTGTATATTAAAAAAATAATACCCAAATTGCAAGCTCACAAATTGGGTACTCTGGGAGAAGACTCTTTCTAGGTTGCCATGTGAGTCATGTTAACTATTTAATGTGCAAATGACACCGAAAACAGATAATATCTGTTCCTTCTTGGTCCTTGTGTCTATTTCTTCCTCTCTGCTCTCACTCCCACATGTGTGAGACTCTTGCTGAATAGTTTTAGAACTAGATTTGGGCAGATTTCATGAAAGCAAGGCAATCTTGCTCCTTAAAACAATTTTTGATTTTTCAACCGGTGTTGAAAACCTTCTGGTGCTACAGAGGATTTCAGCTTAAGTTGTTTAAATCTGTCCCTTTTATGAGCATGTTGTCATAAACAACTGTTTATAACAGGAGTTATGAAACTAAAGTATCTGTCTGGTCTGAATGATGAGTACATCCTGCCCTGAGTGAGGTATGTTCCAGCTGTGTTACTAAGGTGCTTGGCCAAACAAAAATAAACAAAATAAAATGATTGCCAGGTGAACTTCGGAAGTGAGCAAGCAGAATACTTGCTGATTTGTCTCTAAAGTGCTTCTACCAGTGTAATTTTTGCATTCCTTAAATGCTGATCTGTAGAGGTGAAACCTTTGAAGAGTGTCAGAAGCCCCTTCAGGAATGCTAACGCTTGACCCAGGCATTTTTAGGAGGCAGGAGTTGAGATATTTCTCAATTATATGGGCTTTGGCTGGGTGTTAAACTGAAATATATATATTTCAGTTCCTTCTGGATCCCTTTCCAGTGGGGTTGTATTTTTGCTTTTGGTTCCTTGGCCTGTCCTTTGTTTTGATGTCAGGCTGTTCCATTTTAGATGGCGCTGAGTGCTGCGTCTCCATTCTACAGAGGCTACGTGTCTGACATTGACTGTCGCTGGGGAGTGATCTCCGCTTCCGTGGACGACCGAACGCGCGAGGAGCGAGGCCTGGAGGTCAGTCAGGGTACCTAGTAGCTGTCTGGGGTTTTTGGGGCAAAAAAGTTAAGTCTCCTTTAGCATCAGATTCTGCTTGTGCTTATCAAATCTCTAGTGAGGGAATGTGATGGTCTTTGTGGTAAATACAGGAAAGATGGTGTAAACACTCGCCTTGGTTGGTCAGTTTGTGTTAACAAGCAGATATTTTTAATTAGGTATGGAATCCCAGTCTTCCACAGCTAGCTGAAAAGCACCCCAGTGATGAAACTTTCTAATTTATGCTTGAGCCTGAAAGGAAAAAATTGCACTAGATTAAATAGTGGGTGCTGCTGAGTAGCATAAACTAGAGCTAAATCAAGAGAGTTAGGTATCAGAACTTGTAGAGTTTCTCTAAGCAGGAATTTCCATTCAATGCACTTACAAAATTACATAAAATAAATAATTTTTTAATTTACTTGAAATATTTCTTGAACTCTACTTATTTTAAGGGCATCTCTAACAGTGTGCACATAGTGAAACAGCTGGTATATGTTTGCTGCCAGGTGCTTGGGGTGATGGCATATTACATCAGGAAAACATTTCTACATCTAGAGAATTCTAGTAAATGTGTGATGACTGATTTTTTGTTCAGATATATATGTCTGCAAACAAAATAGTCATAATTCCAGAATCACTTTATATTGAGCCTATTTAAGACTCGTGCTTTTAATAATTTTAATTGAGGTGGTAGGGGTTTTTAAATAGGGTAATAATTCTCAACATAAGTGTCATTAGTGAGCAAAACTTAGGTAACATTGTTAACAAGCTGTTAAAATATTGTATTCTTAAATTATATAGCCACTGAAGAACAACCATTATAGAATCAGTAAATCCAGATATGATTCCATAGACAGTTATCTATCTGAATGTGGTGAGAAATACAATGACATTGATTTGACAATAGACAAAGATATCTACGAGCACCTAATAAAGGAAGGTAAGTGTTTGCTTCATTATGAGCAGGTTAAGAATTATGTTTGCAGTGTGTGGGGATATTTTACTGTTTTTGTTGTTGTTTGTTACAAACATTGTGCAGCCCTCAAGAGTGATTCATACTCAGGAAGTAGCTGTGCAGAGTGGTCTTAAGAGTTTTTTTAAAAAGGATTCATTTGTAACAGAAACTGTCCCTAATGCATCAAACTGAATTTCTCAAGCTGGAATTCATGTTTTATTTTTATGGAGAGAGCCAGACTGGTTTAGGAAACTGGGCACAGAATGCATCACAAAACAGGAAGAATGGTAGCCACACCAATACTCAGCGGCCATTTCCAAACAAGAGCCTGTTTGATTTGGGGGTTTTTGCTCTTTTTAATCATTTCCTTCCTTCCTGAAGTCATCACTGTAACAGGATGTGGTGGGCTGAGGTAGCACTGCAGTGTTAGATGTTTACAGTCTTGTAAAAAAAAAAATTCCTGGAGCCTGTTTCGATATGTATGAATTGTTTGTTTGAATTTTCATTTTGTAGGTATTGACCACCTTTTGGCACAGCATATTGCACACTTGTTCATTCGAGACCCATTGACTTTGTTTGAGGAGAAAATACATCTAGATGATGCAAATGAATCCGACCATTTTGAGGTTATGTCTAATTTAGAGGAATTTAATAAATATATGTATATAATTGCTTATCTTCATAATAGTAAATTGGAGGATGGCTGTATTAGCTAAATTTTTTTTATTAATTTTTCACTTCAGGTAGTTTTGTAGCATATGACTTTGCAGTTATAAGCACATTCATTTATTCATTTTATCTTTTATTTAGAAGGTGATGGCTTATACTTTAAACTAAATAAAATATGAGGAGCCTATGCTGTGTGTATGAGTGAGCCTATAGCTATGTATATAAATGTTAAAGGAAACTGTCAATTTTTAAAGCTTCCTCCAACCTGGTTTGTATTTTATTTATGTAGAAATCTCTCTTTTACAGCTTTATGGGTGATAGCTGTGGTAGCGTTAGGCCTTTTTAGTTCAGGATGTGTCAGCCCCTCAAGAAAAAAATAAAGTCAGCTGCATGCCAGTCTCTTAGTGTCCTGTACATAATACTCAACCCAAACAGCATGAGAAAGTACAACATATTTGCTCCTAGGTTGGGTAGTTGTACTGTGGGCTTTAGGAAATTACAGCACTTACTTGGGAACCACTTCTCTAACCTGCTATGCTGTTCTACAGAAAACACTGGGACTCTAGTTATCTGCTTATTTTTCTTCAATTATATTATAGAGTAATGTGCTTCTTGATTGTGACAGATTATTTCATGTGCTTTGCAGAATATTCAGTCTACAAACTGGCAGACAATGAGGTTTAAGCCGCCACCTCCAAATTCAGATATTGGATGGAGAGTGGAATTCAGACCTATGGAGGTAAGGAAGACATCAGTATGTACAAGAGCACATTTCCTTTTAAGTGGAAAAGTACCAGGCATTCTGCCATCCAGTATCAAACTCCTGTTACTTGTGCTGTGTTTTCTCCCCTTTGATTCGCTAGATGCAAGTGAAGTGGACAGCACTATTTAATCAGACATGGACGGTGGGAATGTAACTGACAGGAGAATCCACTGCAGTACATCAGTGCATGCTAATGGATTTGGGGTGATGGGGAAAGGAATTAGGCTTGTATTAAAGCAGCAGCAAACAAAGCCCCATTTAGCTTCTAGAGACTGTATTTCTCTAGTACATTTCCTGGTACTGAACAATTCCACTGTCACAGTTCTGGTTTTTTCACAAAGTGCTTTTATTCTATAGTTGTCTGTTTATAAGCTCTCTGAATTTAATCCTTTTAGAGTGGAAATTTAAATGCTACTATACTTCTGTAATTAGAGAGCCTGAAGGTGCAGGTTATTAGTCTTTTGAAACACAAGCATGCTTTGCATCGAATTGCAGGGTTGAGTTTGTTGCAGCATGTGCGTGCTTTGTGCGCTGGAAGTCGGTGCTGGTGACGGCGCGTGTGGATCGCCCCTCGGCGAGTACAGCGTGTGTGAACACAAGTGCCAGCATGAGCTTCTGAGCCAAACTGGCCCAGACTGTCCTTGCACAAGTGTGTTTCCACTAAGTAATTGAATCTCTACTCCTTTCATGTCTAGGTCCAGTTAACAGACTTTGAGAATTCTGCTTATGTTGTGTTTGTGGTATTGCTAACCAGAGTGATTCTGTCATATAAGCTGGACTTTCTCATTCCTTTGTCCAAGGTAGGTGTGAAAGGTCAGATCTGTTAGAGCTAAATGTAATGAATCAAGTCTGATTTTTATCCCCTGCAAGCTAGGAAATAATATTTGTCCACTTACAGAACAGTCATTTTTCTCTTCCTGTCAGTTTTCATCTGTACCAGTACTTTGAATTCATTTAAACTCTACAATATTAAACAAATATTTTACTGCTGTCTCATGGAATTAAACATAGACAAATGGTGTAGGAATTTCTGTGATGCCTAGCATTGAAGTACTGCAGAAATGTTAAGAAATAGCATTGTCACAAAGCTGTTTTGAGGCTGGGAAAGGGCATGTTTCCCCCATTTTTACATGCAGGGGAGAAATATGTGGAACTCAAAATAAGAACTTTACACTTATCTTAACATGAATATTGCCTGTGTCTTATGTTCTTACTCTGTTTTGTTTATATTGAGTCGGGGGGGGGGGAAAGAAGGAATTCAGCATGCTTAGTGTTACACGGTATTTGACTGGAAACAAACACTGCTGATTCTGGTCACAACTGTGGCTTGTCTTTAGACAGACAAGCCATGCAAAATGTACTTTTTCCTTAATCTTGCTCTCACAATTGCTGAACTGTTTTGTGTGAAGCTGTCCATGCATATCCTTTTTCTGAGGCACCTGACCAAAAAATGTCTTTTTAGATGGACATTCCTGTGATGTTATAGGTAGCTTTAAAAAAGATATTGTAGGGCAGGAGGCTTTTGACACTATGCTAGAAAATCTAGCATAGCTATAGGCATCCTGTGGTTTTTCATAGTTTTTTAAATTAAAATGGAGAAAAATATTGAAGTCATAAATTTAGAGTAATCATAGCATACATACATGGTATGATTTGATATGACTTCTAAAAGGAGATGTCAGGGAGTTCAGACTCCATGAATAATGCAGCAATTTAACAGATTACATAATTACGTTGTTATTTGAGTGTCTCAAAAGCACAAAAATTTTAACTGCCAGTTAAGAGTGAATAAGAGATCAGGTGCTGAAAGAACCTGAACAGAATTGGAGGGCTGGGGGGCTTAAAATTGCTTGAGCTTGCCAAGCAATTTGGCAGGTAATACAACACAGAATTGCACAACCATTGGTAAGCCTGCCTCTTTCAAGTAAAATAATAGGGGGTTATGGGGCTAATCTCACACTAATCTTGACTGTCTGATTGAATGTGGTTGAACACTCATCAGCTGGGATTGGAGTTCTTTCAAACTTTCAAAACAACCTGTTGTGTAAATAGGTTTCATAATATAAAATTAATTGAAAACAAAGGTTTGAAAGGTAAGAAGTAAGCAAAGATTTTGTATAGCCTTTAGTTAAATATCAGACAAAGAATTCAGCAAATTATATCTCTTTTTCTGAAGACAGTATGGTAAAGCTAATTCCAGAAGCTGTATGATGTTAATTAATTCCCTGAGAACACACCAACCAAAGAACTTGGACAAAATCTTCCATCCGGAAAGGCAGAGCAATGCTTATGTCATTTGCAGAGCAAATGTTGTAGTTTGGGGGACTTTGGAGAAGCGTGAAATTAAGAACTTTTTTTGCTGGCAGTATTAAGTTTAAATAGCAAACATGTTTGGGATGGAATAGATAAATTCCCATACAAACTTACTTGAATGCTGTTTCTGAATGATAATCCTTCTAAAGATAGTGATGATTTTGTTAATCAAAGCAGAAAATTATGGCTAGGGAAATTGAAATTCTTTTCTTCCATACTTATTTAAATTGCATCTAAATATGCAAAGTAGTCTTCCAGAAGGGATGTAACCTGTTAATTGTAACTGTTCCTGTGTTTTCATCCAAACTGAAATGAGCATAGCATGTTCTAACACGATACCATTACCTGTTCTGCTGGAGACCCAGTTTCATAAAATGTCATCTCTTGGTGGGTTTGTCCTGGACACTGACAAATAAAATAAAATTTAGCTTTACAGTTTGACCCTATGTGATAAAATAGTAAGAAATATAGTACCTATTTCAACTTATGAAACACAAATGTGACAGTTTGGTAGAATCCTGCTTTTCTAAAATGTCTCAGATCTCTGAAATTATTTTTTTTGCCAGGTGGATGAAAACATGAAGGTGGCCCAGAAAAGAGATGCTGTACGACAGGGAATGTTTTACTTCAGAAAAGATATATGCAAAGGTATCACATCAAGTAATCTGACTAACATTGTTGTGGATGTTTAGCACATCTTGGCTTTTAACCATTATTTTCCTTTCCCTTTGTCACACGCGAAGGTGGAAATGCTGTTTTGGATGGATGTGGCTCTGCACAGAATGGGACAGGCACTGACACAGAAGAGTACACCTTAATGAGCATTGACACAATTATCAATGGGAAGGTAATAGCCTCTTCTACCTGGAACACATTCTATTCTACCCTCCCAGAAACCAGACTGAGTGTGTTTTATGCTGATTCTGTTCTCTTACACAGGAAGGAGTCTTTCCTGGTTTGATCCCAATTTTGAATTCCTATCTTGAAAACATGGAAGTGGATGTGGATACAAGATGCACCATCTTAAACTATCTGAAGCTAATCAAAAAGAGAGCCTCTGGTATGTTTGATATTTTTGGACACTAACTTTCTTGACATTTTTCTACTTTCAGTTGGATAAGACTGATGGGACCTGTGGATGTCTCATTAGCTGTTGAATCATTAGAGCAAAGGACTGGAGTGTGTTCTCTGGCTTAAATTTTGACCTGTCTGCTTTTATTCTTTAATGTTTAGTGATCCATTTTAGAACTTATATTCAGAGTAACTGATAGAGTAACAATCATGGTTTAGAGGGTAGTATGTACCCAGTCCTCGATTTTGCTTTTCAGCACCATTTACTGCTGTTTTGCCACTGTGTTGTCCACTTTGTAGTAGTTTAAACATACACTAGTCCCCTTTGCCTTGTCATTTGAGTGTTGTAAGAGTATTTGAGGCTGGGTCTGATAGCTTGCCTGATATGACCGGTGTGACTCCAAAGCATTCATAAGTGTAAACTCAGGTCTGCTAGACCATGGGACCTAGACTTTAGCTCACTGATAAGAAGGTCCTTCTGTAAGTAGCAGAACTTCCTCAAGGCAGAGCAGAGCAGGCTCTTACACAGTCGTTCAGGACAGGTGTATAACGACTGTTTGTGTTTCTTCTTACAATGCAGCAGTGTAATGAGTAAAAGATGCAGGCTAAACTTAATTCAGAGCTGTGTGCTTAGCTCAGTCTGCACCAACTCTTTAACTTTTCTGTGTAAATCCCCTGCATAACTGTATTGATGTAAATTTAGCTAGGTGGTTAATTATAGCCTCCCAAGTCAATAATGGGTTTTTTTCTTAGCCCTCTCCCCCCCCGCCAAGTTTTAAACTGAAGTGCTGCATTCCTTTTTAATTCCTGAAAATTGCTGTAGAAGCTTCTAGGTAAAGACCTTTCCAAAGCTGAGGTGGAAATCAGGACTTTGTCTTAACTGGTAATTCACTACTTCAGCAGTTCTTCAGAATGGTAACATGCTTTTAAACATTCCCTTGTCTGTTGTTTGTGGGTTTTTTTCCTTCAGAGAAATGATCTTGAGAAAACAAGGAATCCATAACTGTAGCAGGCCTTTTTCCTAAGGCCTAGTGACCAGCTGCAGGTGTTCCCCACCAAAGAAAAACTTTGCTACCTGGTGCAACGTTACAGTCATTGCAAAAGTCAGCTCCTGTATTTACACAGACCTAAAAGCTGTGAGAGTGAGGTTGATAAGAGTGTAGGGTTTATAGTTCAGGTCTTATGAACTGAAATGACTTGTAAATGAAGCTTCTTAAGAACTAGAATTCACAGAATAAAAAAGTATTAGGTATTGTATTACTGTGCCATGATGTTTCTCATTTTTAAGCTTTGGATTATTCCAGTTTACCCTTGCTCTTAAATCAAATGTTCCTTATCCACAGCCTGTTTAGTATGAGTCATATCTGCAAAGAGTGGCCATTTTTCAGATTTCTCCAATGGTGAGCACAGCATTCATGAGTTAAGAACACCGACACTTTAGTTGTTGTGGGTGTAACCTTGCACTGGCATAATTCATTTGAGCTTCAGTCACCTCCTCTCTTGCAGCACAGCAAGGTATTTCCCTCCTGGTCTCTATAGCTGGTGTGTGACTGCTGCCACTCAGTGAGAATACAGATTTGCTAGGCAAACAGCAGCTGCTGACCACCACCAGTTGTTGATGAAAGCAGTACTGAGGTAGCAGCATCAAGTGATCCTTGTCCTGGTGTGCTCTCCTGGCTGCCTGCAGTGCAGTAATCACAGAGCTTGATGAGCATTCACAGATGTGATTTCCATGATCTTTGCCTTGTCTTTCTTGAAGCAGTTACACTTTTGCTCCCCCTAAAGTCATATAATAAGAAATTACACAGTTTTATTATATATGCTTTTTGAAAAAAATAATTCTGTAGTTTTTCATGTTTAAATGCTCTTCACAGTTACTCCATGATACACATTCTAGTTCCTGTGTTGTAGGATCACGTTTATCTACTCATTTGTCATCAGCATTCATAATTGTGTGGACCTCTCCAGTATATTGCTGCTTCTGAACTTAAAATTCCCTTTGCCTCTCCTTGCCTGGAAGGTGTCTCACACCTTCTGTCAGTCAGTGGTGCCATACTCCCATGAGTACCTCTGCGGGCTGCCGGCTGTGCTCCCAGTGGAGCGTGCAGGGGGCGAGGCTGGGCTGCCTGGCCACTAGGTGTCCGTGTTGCTGTGCCCTGGACACTGCCCGGCTCCTGCAGCACTGCCTGCACGCCTTGCGCTTCAGCCGCGTCTCTCCCTAAGCTTCACTCCGCTCATCTCCTGCCTCCACTGACTTTCTTGCAGGCCCCCTGCTTCTCGTTGGTGTCAGAAAGTTTTCAACTTGAGTTTTTAGTGCCTTCAACAAATAAAGCCTCTTGGGTAATTTTTTTTCCTGGCTTTTTATGTAGAAGTGTAAACTCTGGCCTCATTCCTTTAAAACATTACTTCTGTTTTTTGAAGCACATTTTGATTTCTAGTAACGTTTTTATTCTTCTTTTCTTCCTAGTACTTTTCTGCAATTTTTCTGATTTATCTTCATGTACATCTGTTTAAGACCACTGCTAGGATATTTTTTAATAATGTTGGATTATTTTTACTTTTTATTTGTGTGTTCCTTGATGCTTTCTCTAACTTGATTCATCTTGCTTTTTTTAATATTCTTAAGGCAAAGACTTCTCTAGTGGAAACCCTTGACTCTTTCCACTCTCACAGTGAAGCTGATGTTCTGGTAGCTAGCCATGCAAGTTTTTCTAGGCTCTTTGAGCATCCCATCAGCCCATCTTAATGTCTTAACAGTCAGAATTACCTTAAATTTGTTAATATTTGCTTGCATGTGCTGCATTCACGAGCAAGATTCAGCAGCCTGGACTCTGGTGTGCAGCCAGCCCCCAGCTGCAGCCTCATGGGGATGCCAGTCTCCTGCAAGTGGTGTGTGTCATTCAGTGACCTTTTACAGAGGTGCTGGGGACCCTTAGGTACCTGCTGACCAACCCAAGAACTGTGGAGTGAAGCAGAGGCACTGTGTACAAACCAGAAGTTGGTATAATTGAGAACCAGCCTATTTTTTGCTAGAAGCTGCCAGAGGGAGAAAGAATAATAAGCCCAAGTTGATTGATCAAAACTAGCAGCTCAGTTAGATGGATCAACTACAAACTTATTTTATATAAATGTAGTAGTGCAGAGGTGTCTGTGGATTCATCTCAGCCAGATTCTCTGTTAAATGAACTGTTTAAGACCTCTTGCTGTACAATCTGTTAGTAGCACTTGTTCCAGTTGCTGCATCTCTCTGCATTGTATCATTTGAACATCTGAAAGTTGGAAAATTGCACCAGATAAGTGTCTTTTGGACCATCAGGGATATGCCAGCTTAATTGTGCCACAGTTTAGCCATATTTGAAAACAAAAAAGTATAGGAATGTATTTCTCATGAAAGCATGGGCTACTCATTAATTGTGTTTATAGTGCACAGAACTTTAGGTGTTCTACTGCTGAATTAGATGTATAAACTGTGAAATTTAATTTCCTCTTGCCCACAGGAGAATTAATGACAGTTGCTCGATGGATGAGGGAGTTCATCGCACACCATCCGGACTACAAGCAGGACAGTGTGATAACTGATGAAATGAATTACAGCCTTATGTGGAAGTGCAACCAAATCGCTCAAGGCCAGGCAGAGTGTCCTGAACTATTGGGGGTAGGATTTAATAAGAAACAAAGTGGAAATAAAACTGATTCTTTGTAATGAATGAATGAATGAATGCTTCTTAAATAATAAAAAGATTAAGCCTTTTAGCAAAGCACTAGCAAAGATACTGTGAATCTGGTACAGTTTCATGGTGTGAAGACCAAAACAGGGATACTGCACTATAAAATGGGCCAATCTGCCTAAATATTCATTTAAGGCATCCTAAATAGGCATATTCTTATTGTTAAGGTTTATACAATATACATGTAAATAGTAAAATATTTTTATGATTAACATCAATGTATTTTAATAACATTGTAACTAAGGTTATTGTGAATTAGCTTGTAACTTTTTTATGCTTAATATAGAAAGAAAAATTGTCATGAACAGCTTTGTAAATGTAATGGTACTTGTATATTATATGCATTCCAGTTACTGAATGTTTACTGTAATTTTTTTAACCTGGAATGTGCTAAGTAATTTACCTTATTGTGTAAGAAAAAAATCCTTCTGGATCTACCTGAATCACAGATACTTCTTCCTTCCATTGGGTTTTGAAAGTATGTAAGAACAGACAAATACATGTGCATCCGAGTTGTTAATCTTACAGTAGTTTCTCAGTTGCCACAAGACCTTCATCCACTTGTAAACTCTAAAACTCAGAGGAACAGATCTGTCTTTATTCAGATAATGCAAGTCAGCTTCCCTGCAGATGCAGTTATTTTCTTCCCCTCTGAAATAAGCTGCATGATGTCTCAGTTCAGAAAATCTGACCGATGATTTTGCAAAAAAGTGGTAATGGGAGATGTGTCAAAAGGAGGAGGAAATGAGAGCTGGACATACAGCTCTCTTCACAAAGGAACCAGAGACACCTGCTCTGGACTTCAGCCTGCTTGACTGCTCTTCTCCCACACTGCTGCTGTTCCCATGGTCAGCAATGACTGCAGCACAAAACCAAACTTCTGTCCATTCTTCCTGAAGGTTGAGTTTCTCATTTTGTCATTTTGTCAATTATAAATATTTTTGTCAGCATGTTTATTTTCTATAAGGTAATTTATGTAGGTGGCTGGGATTACCTACATAGCTGTAGTTATGGACAACTTAATCCCTTCTAGAAAACAGTTTAAAGAGAAATTTTGGAATTCACTAATCCTTTAAATTGGAAGCTGGTGCTGGGAGTGACTGTAATCTATTTAAATTCAGCCATTGCATCTGTAAATAAAGCAAACTTAAGGGGCCTTTTTGATTTAGCTTCTTAACTGATTTCTAAAAGTGAATTGCATTAGGGGTAGAACATGCAAAGCTTATGGAAGCATATAAAAATACCTAAGATCTCATGATTTTTTTTAAAAGAACTAATGGAGAAACTGCAGTGAGAGGTGCACCAAGAAGCTTTTATGTACTGAATTACACTTCATTCTGTGTTCACAGGTGTGCTTTAGAGAATAAAAAGAATACTCTTTCTCTGCAGTGGTGAATTTGTTTTAATTAAGATGTAGGCATATGCTAATTTAGTTTCTGTAATAAGGAAATAAAAATAAAATTTGCAGTATCTGTTGGTCACTTGCATGACTTGAACCCACATTTTTAGATTCAAAAAAGGAGGAGTTGCATACCTGGCAGGTATGCAACTCACCCAGATTTAATTTGTTCACAGCGGAGCTTCTCAGGACTCAGACAAATGGTCTAACACTCCTACAGCAAAGAAACCCTTGCTATTGTTAAAATTGTAGCATCTGTCTGATGGCACAGCATGGAGCCACTATGCTTGGAAAACCCTTTAAAATAGTTGGAATGGTTTTCTGCTGGTACTGCTTCAATGCATGTCCTTATTCCCTTTCAGTTGACATTGAATCTCCCTTCTGGCCAAATATGTGTCCTGTAAGATACAGAACATTTTGTCATGATGCCTTAAAGGTTGTGGCTGGAAGTTTCCCTCCTGATTTCTTATGTGCATGTTTCCAGAAGGGATGAGTGAGATCAAACACAAAGCTGCTTCTGGTTTTTGAGACATGCATGGTTGCAGTGTCTAAGCGTTGTACATTCACTAAATGAAGAGTTCAGGTACGTGATCCAGCCTGTTTTTTATAGTGTGGTGAAGGCTGTCAGTGCAAACCAGAGTTGCTGCAGGGACAGGGGGCAAGCTTTGCCACTGTCTTTGGATACAGCTTAGAGGTGGCTGTGTTCTGGTGGCTCTGTGCACACTGAGGTAAAGAAGCAAACCCTAGTCCAAGCCTCAAGCCCTGGCTGGCCTTTTGCAGAGAGCATGAGAAACTTCTTTGGGCTATGCATGCAGGACTTTTGGTTCTGCAGTCATGAAATTCTTTCATGGAAATGATGACCTTCCCATCAATCGTAAGCAAAGGGAGAGGAAGAAATATCAGGCACCTGAGGCGGATTGTGATTGATTCCTTGCCCAAAGACTGGCTGTGCATCAGTCATGGCACTTTCAGTGATCATTGTGTTGGCCCCAGTTCAGCCCCAGTAATGTACTTCATGCCTTCCACTCCGTTTTCAGCTAGGAGATCCCATTGTGATCTCCAGAGCTCTTGATGCTATGAAATCCGATTCCAGTTTTCTCTTGCATCAGACTATTTATGTTCAAGTGTCTGTTTCTGAATTATTATAGCCATGCTTTTATCATGGCCTGCATCCTTAAAATGTCTCCTTTTATATGTGCACAGAGCTCTGCAAGCAGCTTGCCTTTTTCACAGTGGTGCAAGCCTGCTCCAGCCTGGGTTCCTCCCTCCACGGGACCACAGGTCCTGCCAGGAGTCTGTGCCATTATGGATTTCCCACAGGATTCCAGCCTCCTTTGGGCATCTATGTGCTTTGCTGGGGGGTCTTCTAGGTGCTACGGATGAATCTCTGCATCACCATGGACCTTCATGGGCTGCAGGGGCACAGCTGCCTCACCATGGGCTGCAGGGAGTCTCACCTCTGTCACCTGGAACACCACGTTTCCCTCCTATTTCTCTGACCTTGGTGTCTGCACAGTTGTTTCTCACACATATTCTCAGTCCCCTTTTCCAGCTGAGTGCTGATGTTCAGTTTTTTCCCTTTTTCTTAAAAATGCTATTCCAGAAGCACTACCACTGTTGATGATGGGCTCAGCCTGGGCCAGCAGCAGGTCCATCATGGAGCCATCTGTCCTTGACTCTGTTGCACATGGGGGAAGCTTCCAGCAGCTTCTCACAGAAGCCACCCCTGTAGCCTGCCCAATACCAAAATGGGGCCATGCAAATCCAATACAGTGTTCCCTGGAATAAGATTCCCTTAGAAATGGGAATCTCCTTGTAAGGTTCTCCTAGTCAGGAAAAGTCAGGAAGGCTTTGCAGGCTGCAACGCTTTCTGCCCATTCCCTCTCAAGTATGAGGATCCACTCTGTACAGCAGTGGGAGCAGCAAATGCAGGTTTCTGCAGCTTGTGTAGCAGCATTGTGTCTCCTTTTGAACAAAGCAATGTTTTTCCCAAAGAAAAGTGTAACTGTAAATGCTGGCTTATGAATTGAACAACTGGGCAAGATACTATGGCTTATGTTAAGTAAGAAATGGCTATAAACTCTTCTCTCAGTCTTTGAAAACAATGTTAATTTAGTAATTTAATTTAGTTACGTATCACAAAGGTACTCCAAAGTTACACCTCTGAGACAAGACACAAAGGGAAAACTAAAATAATGCTGACAGTGAGAAAGTAAAAAGTAAATTTTCCTTCACTTCCCAGTGAAGGAAAGTTAAAATAATACCCAGAGTCACATTGTGCCCAAAAAAATAAGTGTTGGTACAAAAAGTGATGGCTCCTCATCATTGACTTCTAAGAGTTTGTGTTCTGGCCAGAAAAATGCTAGTTTATAAAATATTTAAGCAACAACAATTGTTCTTACTCTGGAAAAAGTCCAAGCTCCTATTAAATGCAATTAGATCAAAAGTAAGCAGATTTTTATCTGTTGGTACAGGGTGATGGTACAGATTTTGATGAAAGATCTTAAGGAGTGCCTTGACTACAGCCAGTCTGTGTGGCAGTGAGGAGTTGCTTGCTGCGTGTTGCTCTGGCAGGTCATGTTCAAAAGAGGTGACTGGGGCAGGGAAGAGGAAAGAATGAAGGAGAGAAGCCTATTACCATCCTGAGAGTTCCATTTTCTCCCTACTCTTTGATTTGTGCTGGGGAAGCATCTGTGCCAAGACGACCTCAAGTTCTCCAGCATTTTTCAGTTAGGTTTTTTCTTTCCCTTCAACCATTTTCTAGCTTGGACTATATTCCTTCCCGTCTGTTCCCATCTGTGCATGCACAGGCAGAGCTGGACATCTAATCCTTGCCAGCTTACTCACCACATGGGCATTCAGAGGCCAAGAACTTAGAGTGTTTTTCTTGGCACTGCAAGGGACTGGGACTCCTTGCCCAGAGACCGTCACACAGCTGCCTAACGAAAAACAGGAAAGCCTTCCAGCAAAAAAAATACCTCTCTGCTGAGGGGAAGCAAGACTTGGCATCACCCACATTTCCTACCTTTCATCCCACTCTGCAGCATTTCTGTGCATTATTCATCCCACTGGCATGAGTTACAGGCATCTGATTCTAAAGAGCAGTAGGACAGAGGATGGCATGGGATGTTAGTGGAGGCAGGCCAAGCTGGCAGCCAGCTCTCCAGACCCCCCAGACTGTGGAGAGCAGGAGATGGGGCTGTTGTACTCTGGCTCAGACACAAACTGAACCACTGAGCACAAACCACTTCTGCCTTTAACTTCTCACCCTGGCAGGGTGAACCAGAGCAATGCCATATAAACTCCGATGTGATCCCTGGGCCTTGGCAGCACGACCATTGCCAGCAAAATGAAATAACCTTGGCACAGAGAGCAGAAAGCCAGGCAGGATCCTCGCTGGGGTGTGCTCAGGGCACAGCAATGAGGTCGAACAAAGCTCATTGCTAAGGCCAGAGCCAGCCCTAGGTGTCCTCCTGAGGTAAGAGGCACTGCAGTGAGCTGGGAGAGAAAACAGCTGTTCTGGCCGAAGGGGGATTCCAGGTCCAAATCCTCTGTGGATTTATGCCCAAGTAGCCACTCACAGGTTAACCCATGAACTCTTCCCCATGGGGTCGCACAGCAGAGCAGTCGTTATTCCTCTCCATCCCTGCGGCATTCCTGCTGGGAAGGGGCAAACAGCAGATGAAGCCAGTGGTGGGGCTGCTTGGGGACACCCAGCTGGGAGCTCTCCAGGCACATGTGCCCCATAAGCAGGGCAGACCTCTGTGTGTTTAAAGAGCACTCCAGACCAGTGTGTCCCTTTCCAGCGTTTGGTTTAGACACACAATTGCTGGGAGCAAAACTGCCATGGTCCAAATTAAAACATGTAACATTCCAGTGCTTCCGGACATGACACATCCTGAACAACCGTGTGAGGTGAAGAGGTGAATTCCCCATTTAAATGCAGTTTGCTCCTGCTCTTAAATAATAATTTCTAGACAACAAACTTACTCACTCTTTTAAAAAAAAATCTGCCCAGGACTCCTTAGAGAATGGCATAAAACAATGTATTTCAGATTTTTGTCTTTTTCCCTTTACTTCTAGTGCAGCCCAATTGGCACACATCCCACAGCTTCTTGTGGAGGAGGGATGCAGCTGTTTTTAGAGAAGCATGTGAAAAGCAGAGCTCCAGAAGGGAGTTTCCACATATCCCTAGAAATTCATTCTGGCTTTTCACTTCCCACTCATCACAGCACATGTGGTGTCATCAGTATCTGGCCATTCCCACTCAGGCCACAGGCACTCAAAGAGGTGGCACAGTTAGGAAGAGAGAAGGTAGCCAGGCATCCCACTTCAGTCCCTCCAGCTGTGCGCTGGCTTCCAGAAACATGGCATGTTTGGCCTTGCTTTTAACTGATAAAGTGTGATGCTTGCCCTGAACGCCAACACAGTGCTATGACACATTTTCTCATCCTGCCTCAGAAAATCAAAATCCACAGAACAGAAAGGAAACTGAGAGGATTACAACTGTGCAACAAGAGTGTCCAGGGAAAATCCCAGCAGGCTGCTGTGTTTCTCACTGAGTGCCTTCTGTACTCAGATGTTTGCAAAAAGCTCTGTACAAGTTTTCAAGATGTACCACAGCAAGCTACTCTCCAGGAAGAGGAACACTTCTTCCAGGACCACGCGGTCCAGAGGGGATCATCTGTTAGGCACACCAGTTGTCAGGACATCACCAAAAACTGTTTCCAGCTCTGCTTTCATCCTGAAAGGGGGGATTTATCTCTTTTTGTCCTGATGCAGCCAAAAATTTGTAGTGTGTCAAAACTTTGGTGCCAAGCACATTTACTGGTGCAATGCCATGCTACGGCACCCAACCAAAGGCACAGCATGGGTCTGGAAGTGCCCACAGGATGATGTGAGGTGTTGAGTTTGATGCTCTAATTGCAATTAACGTTATGATGAGTTTTATCATCAAACTGCACTGTCTTTACAACTTTTCCTTGGCTGTGCCTAGAGTTTGAGAGAGATGACATAGTGACAGCCTTGCCCATCCATTTCCTATCTTTTAATGACAACAAATACAGAATGTGTACAAACTTGGTTTGTCTTAGCTACTTCCTTGTAAACAACTTTTACTGGTGGAGCCCACTGGCTCAAAATCAGCCAGATTGGAGATTCTCCAATACCTGTCATGAAAAAACACCTCTGGGCTGTGTCCTGGGACACCGCAGGTGGCATGTGCTCCCAAGAGGGCGTTACAGACTCTTGAGAAATCACTGAACACTAGTGCTGTGTCTTCATGGCATACCTCCAGCTGGAGACCAGAGCTGTGACAGGCCCTACAACAGGAACTGGTGATTTAGCAGCAACTTTCAAAAACTCTTTCAACGGGGCAGGAAGCACTGATGTAACACCAAGTTCCCAGTTTTGAAACCTGCCTGATGTTTTCTGTGGGGATAGGAAAGGAAAAAATCTGAACCACATGTACCCAGCATATCCCAGCTTCTCTGTCCAGGTGTTCCCAGGAGCTCTGCCTGCTCCAGGAAGCAAAGCTATACCTAGTCAAGAGAAATTGCAAAGATGTTTCCCTTTTCCAGGGGAAAAGGCTAGCTTCATCATTACTTCCCTCTCTGCCAGCCTTACCTTCTCCTTCAGGACCACACCCTTCCTGCCCCCTCCTCTCCCCAGACAGCACATCTCCGTGCTTGTTTCTTGTCTGACTGACTGCTTCTATGGCTCCTGAGTAAGCTCTGCCTCTGCCTGCCCCTCTGCAGCTCCGTGTCAGCAGCCCCACACCCATGGGATGCACAATGGGAGGCTGTGCCTGCTTCCACTACCCAGGTGGTGGAAGAGACACAGAAAACCTGGGAAGCCAGGCATGGGCATGAGCCACACAATGGTCCTCTTAAAATGCCTCATTACTTAACATCATGAAGGAAGACTGCAAGGCTTATGCAGCCTAGACTTGAGGACAGAGTGCACAAGTTACAAGTTTGTGTGTGGTTTTTTTTGTCTATGGTTAACGAAAAAAAAAAAAAAGGAAGAAGGAAAGGAGGGAGGTGCTAAGGAGCTCCAGTTTGTCCAAGTTCAGTTTATCTGGTAGGTCAGATTTCAGTGTGGGCAGAAGAAGACAGGTCTGGTGTAGAGACTGAGTTATAAATTGTCTGTAAGGAGACAGGCAAAGGAAATTCTGCATTTATTCAGAGACAGGAGAATAGACAGCTGAAATGGAGACCAGCAGGATATACAGGAGTGGTGAGAAGCTGAAAATAACCCACCAAAAGGTTGACCCACCTAGTAAAGTGAGGTGATAGTCAGGAGGTGACCTAAGAGTGGGCAGAACAGGAAAAAGTCAGAGAAGATTTAGATAGCAGGGAGAGTTTAGTAGTGTCTGTGGAACCTGATGGTCCAGGCAAGATAAGTCTGGCATGTAATTTGGATGGAAGGCCTTTTTGTGTTTGCAGAATTTTATCTTTAAAAAAAAAATTAAAAAAAACTTCTCTAATTTTGAGCCTCTCCTTGCATCAAGTGATTGCCAAGGAATGCTTTGATATTCTTACCTCATTAGCTTTGGCACACAGCGAGGCAGCCAGGAACTGCCCTGTGTCTGGCTCCCGTGGAACCTGTTTTGGACATGCAGCTGGCAGCCCTTTTCTAGGCTAAGAAAGCTGAGCAATTCCTTCTTCCCAAGAAAAGCTGGGGGTTCCATCCTCCTTCTGCTTCTTTCTGTGTGGCAGATAGAAACCAAAAAAGAATGAAGCATCACTGAGCTAAAACAGGAATGGCCTCAGTCAAAATGTCAGGTCTTGGTGCTGAAGAGAGGGTGAGGCTGGGAAGCAGCTGGGTCCACCATGACAAATGCTCCTTGTGCTGATGGCTATCAGCCATGGGACAGCAGGTGAAGCTTTTGTCAAGTGTCACATTGCTTGTGCTACTGATCCTAACATGAACTTAGGCATTTGTGTAGATCAGGAGTGATAAAAGTCCATTTATGGTGACATTTTTTTCCAAGTCGGGTTCAAGCATCAGACCCTTGCTCATTTATTGTCCTCTACAAGGGTCTGACATCCAGACTCCTTCCACTTCTGACCTCCGAAGTTTCCCAGGCATCTCAGCACACACCTCTCCAAACAGAGGGGAGAACCCAGAGACCTGTGTAGGTCCAGTCACTGACCAAACCAGCAATGCTCAAGTCCCAGAGGGACTCAGTCTGGAATGAAAGCAACAGGCTGTCCACCAAGTGCAATAGTGGTCACTTTCTGTTTTTCAAGAAGGGCTTAGCTTCAAAGTTATTAGGAGATCTTTGTGGTTAGGGCACTTCTCAGGAAGTGGAAGTTATATGGTGGTGCTTCTTGGGCATGAGTCACTTTCTCAGGCAATGCTCCAAAATCTCTGGCTTCTGGCCAGTCCTAAGCTCTTCTAGGATTCCTGGGAAATAGGGTTTTCCCATTTGAGCTTGTTGTGTAATCAATTCTACCCACTTACTCCATGTAGTGCTGGTTGTGTGAGGTGTTGAGGGGATATTTCCTCTAAACATCTGGTGTAGGATGGGCAATCACAGTGCCAAGAGGTGCCAAGCTTCTGTCTCAACAACTTCTGAGGCAGCTCAAACCCCTTTTTAGGCTGCTACCATTGCTCTTTCAGCTGGAGTATTGTGGCCTCTTATCCTCGATAACTCCAGCTCCAAAACCCTCATGTCGACCTCGGGTTTGTCCTGAGGTCTTTTGCCACAGGCTCCAGGTGAGGCCCCTTGGTGGAGGGGAAGGAATGTTACAGGGACAGTGCTGCTCAGCAGGAGCCAAAACACTGCTGTGTTATCAACACCCTTCCAGCTACTGATGCCAAGCAAGCACAGTGAGGGACGACTGAACTCTATCTCAGCCAGACCCAACAGAGATGTGCTGCTGCCTCTGAGGGTTTGCATATTCACAATCTCCACACAGAGTACCTAAACCAATTCCTTAACATGGTTTATAAAGAGTCTCTGGTGGAGAGAAAGGAAAGGATGGGAATTATTTTTATTGGACTTTGCTACCACAGAGAACAAAAGAGTGCATATTTGTAAACCTCTGTGTAACACACATTGCATGATGTGAGTGTTCTCCCTGCCTAATCTCAAAACACATAAAACAGAGCAAGAGATGGCCAAGGACAAAGGGGAATTTTCAGAAAAAAATATAAGTTCTTTCATAATGATACAGACAAAATAATTTAGAAATTGTTTTCCTGAAAATAAGTGTCTGGGAGATAAACATGATTGAATCATCTAAGTAAATTGTGGAACTGATCACTGCAAGAGGTGAAAATGTAGAAGGGTTTTCCAAGTGATCAGACAAATTAATGGAAAAGATGTGGCTAGTACTTAGATAATGGCATCATCATCATTGTCATTACTATTATTGTTTTTATCTGGCTTAATATTCAGTGTTTTGGTTACCATTGCCAAGGAAATCCAAAACCATGGGATGCTGGAATGGGGTAAATAAGTTAGGGAAGGACCATTTTGTACCAGCTGTTCCTAGTGTTCTTTCCCTAAGCATACACATCTACCAGGGAGAGAACTTTCTGGTCTGACTAAATTATGTTCTTACAAAATTCAATGCTAATTGAGAAGCAGGCATAGTAGAAAGGACAGACTTCAGCCTATCAGGTGGATGTTGGAAGCTGGGTTGGAATTCAAGCAGTCACTAGTAGAGTAGAGAAGAGGATTGGCCATTTAGAAGAGGGCCCCTAGCAGGTAAATTCCCATCACCAGCCTGCACATTCCCTGCTCCAGTGGGAACCTTGTCCATGCCTGGGGACTCTTCCCTGGGGATGGCTGAGCTCAGTTAGTGACTGAGCATGCAACTGAATTAGTCTTCAGCTTTCTGGGTGGGCCCTGCAAACACAGCAGCATTGCACAGGAGATGGCCAGAGCAGCTGTTACTGTGTTCCTTGACAGCAGGGTGAAGCCTGCCCAGCCCTCTCAGCAGTCACACGGAACAGGCAGGTGCCTCTCCTGAGATGACTGAGGCCTCTCACAGGGCTACCAGCCCTGTCTAGCAGCCTTGACTATGCAGAATGTAGAGGAAGCCCCAGTGTTTCCTACTGACTTTGCTGTGCAGCAGCATTTTCAGCTGCTCTGCTCCATGCTCCTGCTCTAGGTGAACAAGAGGGATTCACATCATCTCCCTATCTACTTAAGTAATGTATTAATCTACCTCTAGTTGCTCTTTCTCATGCCCTGACTACTTTCCCAATGATGTCCTACAACCTGATTAATGGGTACAGGCCACATCTTGGGCAATACTGTTCTAACAGCCTGTTAATATTAACTAGACACTTTGATAGAATTACTTGTTGCTTAGAATCATGGAATGGATACCTAGCCCTACCCATTAGGCAGAAAATATTTGGGGCTCAGATACAGTCTAAGGAAAGCATACACGACCTGTCTGGTCACATATTTGTACAAAAATATATGGTTAGCTTATTCCCTGCATGGTCCTAGCTCCCCTGCACTGTGCAGGCACGGCCCACGAGTCACACAGGCAGGATGCAGCCACACTGTCCAGAGGCAGCTGGAATTAGCTCTGTGATGTTGTGCTCTAACCCCAGCCAGCAGCCAAGCCCCACACGGCCGCTTGCTCACTCTCCCATCAGTGGGATCAGGGAGAGAATCAGAAAAGTAAAAGCTAGAAAAGCTGTGGGTTGAGATAAAGACATTTTAGTGGAAAAAGCAAAAGCCACACATGCAAGCAAAACAAAACAAGGAATTAATTCACTGCTACCCATGGCAGGTGCTCAGCCATCTTCAAGAGAGCAGGACCCCATCACATGTGACAGTGACTTGGGAAAACAAATGCCATCACTCCAAATGCCCCCATCCTTTTTCTTCGCCCCACTTTATATTCTGAGCATGATGCCATATGGTCTGGAATATCCCTTTGGTCAGTTTGGGTCACCTCTGTCTCCTTCCAGCTTCCCATGTACCCCCAGCCTCCTCACCAGTGTGACACTATGAAAAGCAGGAAAGGCCTTGGCTCTGTGTAAGCCCTGCTCAGCAACAACAAAAATATCTCTGTATTATCAACCCCTGCTCAGCACAAATCCAAAACACAGCCCCATACCAGCCACTGTAAAGAAAATGATCCTAGCCAAAGCCAGCACGTGGATACAAGTAAAGCTGGCAGGTGAATCAGCCCCCCTGACTATTTGATTTACTAATACAGATGTAGCTTATGTGCCTTTGATTATTGGCAAACCAGGTTATATCTGTAAATTAGACATGGTGACATCTTAAATTTCCTGTACCCAAATATTTTCTTGCTTTTGTCACCTGACTCTCTACAGAACTAGAGGAATGTTATGCCTTGGAGTTACATCCAGCACTACTTGATGATATATACAGGACCAAAGGAGCCCTTCACAGATGAGGAGACTGGTCAAGCACTGCAGCTCCAGGCAATAGCAAAGACTCAGACATTTATGATTCAATCTTGTGTAAATCAAGCAGCATTTGAGTCTCATCTAACAATGGTTTTTTATATACACTGTCTTCACGTCCAACTTTTTCTAAAACATCTAAAAGCTACATCCTCACTTTGTGTCTGAAATAGGAAAGAGAGGTTCTCATGCATGGAGGGGGTCTAATATTACTGCCTGTTACTTGTAATGTGTGCAGGAACTGATTTCCTTTCCTGGTAAAGGAAAGTGCAGTTCAAGTGCATAACAATTTGGAAATTAGAGAACAGAAGCACATAACAGCTGAGGCTGGAAGGGACCTCTAGAGATCATTTAGCCCATGCCCTGCCACCCTTCTTAAGGCAGGGTCACCTAGAACACTCCACCCAAGACCACGTCCTCATGGCTTTTGAATATCTCCACCGATGGGGACTCCACAGCATCTCTGGCAACCTGTGCCAGTGTTTGGCCATCCTCACAGTAAAAAAGTGGGGTTTTATTTCAGATAGAATTTCCTGTGCTTGAGTATGTGCCCATTGCCTCTTATCCTGTTGATATCTGAGAAGAGGCTTTGCCTTCATATCGTCCCATGAGGTATTTATATCAAATAAAAAGGCTTTCTCTTCTCCACTGCAAACATTCACAGCTCTCTCTGCCTTTCCTCATGTGACAGTTTCTCCTGTCCTTTAACCAACTCTCAGATACTTCATGGGACCCAATCCATTGAGGTCATACCTTTGTCATCCAGGAGAGCCCAGCACTGGCACAGCATGCCAGGGCTGAGCAGAGGCCGTGTCACTTCCTTCAACATGCTGGCAACACTTTGCTGATGCAGTCCAGGGTACTATTAGCCTTTTTTGCCATGAGGGAGAATTGCTGGCTCATGGTCAGCTTGTCCACCAGGATACTCAGGGCCTTTTCCTCCCATGTTATTTTCCTGCTGGTTCACCCCTAGTCTGTACAGGAACATGGAGCTATTCTTCCCCAGGTGTAGGACTTTGTATTTTTCTCTACTGAGCTCAATGAGATTTCTCTCTGCCCCTTTCCCCAGGCTGTCCAAGTCTCTCTGAATGGAATCAGCCACTCATCACAATTTTGAACCACTAACAATTTTGCTGAGCTTGTCCCATCACCCATCACCAAAGTTATTAATGAAGATGTTAAGTAACAGCAGTCTCAGTATCAACCTTTGGGTGCACTCCTAGTAACAGGCCTCCCAGTGGACTTTGTGCCACTGATCACAACCCCTTAAGCCTGTCAATTCACACAGTTGTCAGTCCACCTCATTGTCCACTTATCATCACACACTTCTCTGCTTGCTATGAGGATGTTACAGGTGACAGTTTTGAAATCCTGGCTAATGCCAAGAAAGAGAACATCCACTCATCCACCAAGCCACTCTTCTCATCTTAGAAGGTCACGAGTTTGAATAAGCACAATTTCCCTTTCATAAATCTATGCTGACTATTCCAAATCACTTTGATCAAACAAGGCTTCTTCCACTTTTCTGAAGAAGGCCTCAGCTATTTCTTATTTCCAATCCAGTAATCTTACAAGATACACACAACTACACAACCCAAGTTGGTGTATTCACTAGTACAAAATTAATAACTATTCAACTTCAGGAAGGTTTCTAATGTAGTCCAGTGGACAATGATTAAGTTGTGGCAGAGACACACACAAACACAGAGAGGAAAAGATCAGAAAATGTATCATGGTTGGTCCAGAACATGATGTTGCTTTTTGAAATTAAACAGCCAGAGCACTGCTGTGTGTGATGGAACATCATAGGTCTGCTCTGAATATCTCAGACTAAAAGAGGGTAACACTAAAAGCAGAAAGGGATCTTCTCAAAGTAGAAGTTTTTTGGGCTCTAAATACTGCATCAGGAAGTTTGGGCAGGATGTAAGGCACATATCCTGATGTTCAGAAGTCAGACTCCACCAGGAAGGATATCCCTCCTTCCTGATTCCCTGCTACTCCCCAGTCTGCTTTTATGTTTTGGGGCATACCCAGGATCCATGGAAAAACACAGCACCAAAGGAGTTTTAATAGGTGTTATGCTTCCTCAAATTTGTACCATAAAGCCTGATTGTATCCATTAATGTTTTATGAGGTTATTACTTGTGTCAGGTAACACATGACAGATAGGAAGTCACATCAACCATTTGGTTTTAGCTGACAGAACATGTGCATCTCCTCCTATCTCCAGTTTGTGATGAACAATGTCCTCATATCCTCACCTCTGCTGATGCTCGCCTTCATCTTCTAGCTTGGTGCCCTTTTCATAGACCATTGGAGAAACTTTCCTGATCTTCTAAGCACAAATTCACATACCCTAATTCTTCACAGATTTCCAGTGTAAGACCAATATTCCATATTTCCAATGTTACTGACCTCATATTTCACTCCTCTATCTTCAAACCCATATGGCATTTGTTTAAAAGATACCACACCTCAGATCAGAGACCTGTTACTTATGAACACTACACAGAACCATGCAAACCACTGCCTGACAGAAAGGCATCTCCAGAGCATTTAAAATCAACTCAAGGCAGGCTGCTAGATGTGGGTTCCCTCACCCGTGTTGCTGTGGATGCAGTTACAGCACTGAGGTTACCTTGGCATCACACAGGCAGTAAGTGACATCAGAGAGACATCCAGCAGGAGGGTTTGGCAGTTGGAATGGGTAAAGAGATTCTCCTTCATTTTTCTTGTCTGCTTATCCACTCACTGATGATGTTGTATTACCTACATCTGCACTCAGGGCTCGTTTAAATGCATGAAGGCAATACCCTTAGAGTCCTTCGCAAATACATTGAACATATTTTGGGTAAAGTTTTGTTTAACATTTTTAAAAGAGGAAGACAGACCAATAGTACAGCATGCTGGCTGTCCTGTCCTGTCCTCTACAGCATTTATGAGTATCCAATGGGTAGAGAGAGAAAGCTGTTTCTGAGGAGTATTTACCCCTTTTGAATGTTGCATTTAAATTGTGCAATTATAAGAACAATACAAAAATCACAAAAATGGTGATTTTGATAAAAGCTTCATCCTTTAAAAAATCTAGAAGAGACAGTAGATGACTTTGCTGCATTTAGGCCTTGTCCTTAATAGCCCCTTTTGCAGGAGGTGTAAGGAATGGCATAAAATTTCAAATTAATGTAAGAGAAGAAAGTGGTTATTGCTCTGCTGACACATGTACTTACACACATCTCTCTGGGAAGATAAAATAGCCTGAAGTGTATCCACATTTTAAAGCCTCTACCAGACGACACAAAACTGTTGTAAAGTACTTTAAGTGGTTTCTCTTAAATTATTCTCATCTTCTGGTAGTTAAGATTACCACACAATTGAAGATTTTATGCAAAAACTATTATTTTGTTCGTAGCAAAACCAAAATCTCCTCTTGCTGCAAGCTAAATTTCTTGTGGATCCTGGAAGAAAGAGTAAGAAATCAAGCACAGGATTGTGCAGACATTAGAGCTCATTCTTGTGCTTTCAGTAAGGCCCTCTGTGGATGACAAAAATACATTTGTACTTATCATTATATGTTTGGCTTCTTCAGTTGCTGCCTGGAAATAAATATTGCACTAGCACATTTTTGGTAGCATTGTAAAAAAAATCACAAGAGCAGCTCAGGAATATTTCACTGTTAATAATACCTTGAGCTTGTCTAACAGGCTTACTCAGTGACCTTGAAGCAAGCACTGAACTCTACAGCTGGGAGGGAAAAGGGGAAAACATGGCTTTCAGGGAGTGTTCAAGTGTGCCCCAGCCATGGCTGGCTGTTAGCCACAGCTGGGGAATAGTCCAGTGACAAAGATGGGAAGTGCCAATGCCATTTTCCCAGCAAAGCATTAAAACCATTTTCCCCTGCTACCAATGCCACTGTTTTAACCATGCATTGAAAACAAAGGGCATCTGTTCTTATGGATTTAAAAACATAGTTTGCTTTATATATAGAAAGAATAAATCTGTTTAGTTTTTCTTCATTGTCAGACATGACTCTCTTTGGGCTTATGGCCATTCATGTTCAAACTCCAGTTGTTTCCCCTTGTGTTTCCCAAGTGTTATTTTTATAAAGCAGTTGTTCCTCTCTAACTGGATAGCAGCAGAAGTAAATCAGCTTCCACGTGTTGAGAAACAAAGGAACAATTAAACATTCAGCCGAGCTTGCCTCAACAGATTACTCTACTTTTTTTTTTTTAATATACTTTCAAGGCAATTTGAAAGGAAAACTGCCCAAGAGCTCAGAGGATTTGGGAGGAGGTGCTCTGAGCAGCAACTGTGACTCTCCTGGGAGATTAGGGGCTATATCCTCCCCTCACTTAAGCTCCTGCCCAAACAGAGCTGGGAGAATAATTTGATCTGTTTTCTTTCAGTGGTACTCTGAGGGCAAATTAATGTGATTAAAGATTTATGTTTGTCAGTTGAAGTTCAGTAATTTGGTATAGGACAGCGGCTCCAAATTTCTCAGCAGAATAAGCAAAATTCAAGTGTGAAGAGACTCTGCTTACGGTTCTGGGGAGAGGTGAAAAAGCAAAGTGGGATCAGGTGCCAGGATTTTGGGAGTAAGTGCAGCCAAGGCAGGCAGCTCACAGCTCCCCTGTCTTGCTGCCACAGGCAGCTGCCCAGCCTTGCGTGTAACATTGATGAGTCTTGCTCTGCCTTTCTCAGCCTGGGGCAGTTGTGAAAGAAGACTTGTTATTTCCATCCCTGCAGCCAACAGGTTTTACATGATCATCCCGTGGGCTGACAGCAAACAGGCAATGGAGGCCACCTGGGAAGCTGACAAGGCACTTCTGTTCAATTGCCTGGACATACACTTCCTTAAGTAGTAGATGGCACTTACATGCAGGGTCTCTCCTGTCTGGAAGCACATAGCTGTTAATAAGGCTAGGGCCATATTTTAGACCTTGAAAGCAATTGCCAGTTGCGTGATCTGAAACCCAGCAAAATTATTAAGCACCTTGCTCTAAGACATGAAAAAGTGGCAGAGATAGAGAGAGAAGGGCATCACCTACATGCCTTCAGTCAGAAGCTGCAGTAGGGACATGGTGCAGACACATCAGCCTAGCACTCCTAGGACATGCAGAAAAACACCAAACCTAGCTCAAACTGTTGAAGATAATTTCAACAGGTAGAAGGCAGACATGTGAGTTGGAAAACAGCGAAGATGATTATTAGCACTGTACAAAAAAGGCACCAGGGATCAGTAACGATGAGGGCTGATGAGCTGCTGCTGGGCTTGGAGCACAGGGTGCTGTTTCCCACTTGCTGAGCGGTTCTCCTGCCATTTGCCCTTTCCACAATGACCAGCTGGAGAGCTGAGCAGAAGTGCTGACAGCCCCTGGCATTTTCCCCCCTCTGGTTTTCTGCCTTTCTTTAGCAGGAGGAAGGTTCAGGTAATTGGCAAAGCCAGGGAGATGGTTTACCTGCAGCTGGTTGGACTGCTGGTGCTAGCAAATATTTCCAAGAAAGTGAAGCGTACAGATTCTGTTGCTGTTTTAAAATAAGATATGGTTCTGGGTTTTGCCACTGGTATTTAAAAAAAGAGAATGTTACAATAGATTTTATATTAATGGATGTATTCTTTATAGTTCTACAGTTTATTTGGGCTGTTCAAAATGCTATATTTTTTCCCAGGCAGCATTTCCTCATTAGCATCTCTTCAAACTTCACCTGATTTCTTTCTGCTCCTCAGCTCTGCCCTTAGGATAACTTCCTTTTGTTTTCTCACCAGTGTTCTACTAGCTTTCAGTTTTACTTTATTATCTTATTTTTTTATTCTTTTTCTCAGTTAACTAAACTGAACAACCAACACCATAAATATTTGTGACTTTGGTGATACTATATCATATAAGAAGGAGGGAGGTACAGGAAGGAAGTATATATTTTTAGAAGAAAAAAAGGATGTTCTGAAAGTACCTGAACACAGATGCCAGCAATGCTGGTATTGAAAAAAAATAGTATATGCAATGAGTGAATGCTTTTCTGATCTGAATTTATCTGAGGAATGAAACATGGTCTGATGGAGGAACTTTGGTCCTAACCACAGGATTTAAGATGACAATGTGACCAAGCAAATACAGTATGAAGCAAGAGACTTCTGTGTTTCTCTGGTGAACAAGGCCCAAACATCCCCATGCTGGCTGTAAGGGTGCACTCTATAGTCATGGTTAGAAGAGCACAGACTGACAGACTGGAAGAAACATCAGCCAGTGGACAGTCAGTGGGGGGAGAAAATGCCAAGCAGAGGTTTGTGTTACTAACTCAAAACTGGCCTGCAAATGGGCAAGACCAACAGATAAAGGTACTGGATGAGATTGGAAGCAATTTAGGTCCCGAACTTCTGTTCAGCTCATGTCCATTCAGCCCCAGCCCACTATCCTTCCTGACAGGTAAGCACAAGTCTCCATAGTGGTGCAGGCTGAGATGCTGTGCCAGGCATGGCAGCATGACAGCCACATCCATCTGTTTGCTAGAATTTAAATAATTAAATTCAAATTTTAACAAAAATATGAACCATCCAAACATAAAAAGGTACTTGTAGGTGTCTCACCAAGCAAAGCTTCTGGAAATGATACCTACTGTACAATACATGCCCAGAGAGAGGGCTCCAAATAATGCCAACTGATTTTCTCCCTTAAGCTCCAGATCTGCTGAAGAAGTCTCCTAAGACACAAAACACCTCCTCCACAGTCCTTATCTTCCTTTTCAAAGCCATGCTCAGGACTTCACCCCTGCTGTCGGTTCTGCGAGCTCTGTGCCGCCTTCCCATCTCACGCTCCCCAGAGATGCTTGCTGTGGCCTGGGCCACTTGCCCCTGGCCAGGGCAGGGCACATGTGCACCTCAGCTAAGGCTAAGGCAATGTGAAGAGGGAATGTCGTAAATAATTGTCCCTGCACATCTGCTGGGATGTTACCGGCACCTCAAGCTGCCCCTCGGGCACCTCCCCAGGCACTCCCAGAAGAGCAGTGAGCATGAATCACAAGCACAACCTGTTCATGCCTTTAGCCACGGCTCCTCGGCCTCGCAACAAAAAAAAAACCAACCCGTGCCTTGAAGTACCTCAGGGAGTGGCCCGCAGCAGCACATCCCGAGGCAGAGCTGACTGCGGAAAATAAAACAGGAGCTTCCCGGCAAGGGCTGGGCCGGAGCCGGCACCTGAGTCACCGCGGCGGGAGCTGCTCCCTGAGGCGATCCCCCGATCCAGCCTGAGGCACAGAGCCACGGCACCCCGCTCCCAGCTCCTTCCCAGAGCCTGCAAGGACACTCCTCCGCCTACAGCTTCCTCAGAATGCAGAATGTTGTCTGGCAGACAAAACGGAACTGAGTACAGAATTTGGGTTTTTTCCTCTTCACAAGAGATGGAGGGTTTTTTCAGATAAAATAGCATTTAAAAGGAAATATGATAACTATGGGGGTTTTAAATAGCTTTTACCCAAAGTGAAGTAATTATTCATGATCCAAGAACAGTTTGCCACACAAAATCCAATTTTTAGTTGTTGTCTAAAATCAATATGAGGCTCGTTCCTTCTGCTGTTAGAATCAATGGCAATTTGAGTTTAAGAAGCTGGATCTTGGTTCTGTACAAATGTAAACCAGATCTTTCCCTCTTTGAAAAAAAGAAACCCATCACACCTTAGCTATGTTAGTTTACTGCACCCTACCCAGGCAGGTTGCTGACACAGTTCTACATGTGGGCAATTAGGTGTGCAATGTTGTGCTGCAAGCATCAACTAGGGATGAGTATTTTATAAAGCCAACATTGCCCATCATTCATTTGGGATTTGCAAGCTTCCCCTGCTGATTCATGTCAAATCAATTCTACATACTGTAGAGTACAATGGTGCAGTAAGAAACACTGATAACTGTATTAAACAGAGGCACTGGTCTGTGGTGCTAATACACACAGAGTGGAGGTCAAAGCCCCTCAGTGCCTGTGTGGCCCATCCTGCCACCCCTGGGGACAGTCATCCTTTAAAGCCGCAGCGCTGGGAACGCTAAGCCTCCTTGTCAGAGCAATGTTCCAGAAGAAATCAGATGACTGCAGCTTTTAAGTCAATCTGGCAGAGGCTAGGGTTGAGGAAAGGGCAGGGGAACAGCAAGCACCTTGAAATAAAACACAGAATCCAAGTATAACAAAGCTATGTGTTTGAAGCAGGAGGGGTGGTAAGTAGTCTTGCCCACAGGTCACATCCCACAGAGCTCCTTGTGGATGGGGCAGGACCTCTCTGCAGCAGGCACAACACACAGTTGAGGAAGAGATGTGCTGCCTCAACCCACCCTGGCATCCAGGCACTCATGGGGCAAACATACATTGCTGCTTCAGTGTCAGAAATCTGTCAGCTCTATGAGCTGAAACACTTTTCTACCTTCCTTTAAAAAAGACAACTCTCCACTATAAAAGGCAGAGCTGGACTCAGTTATTCTGCCATTCTGATCTTAATGGGCTTCACGCTGTTGGCATTATTAGACAAGTCTTTACAGTGTGGGTGGAAGCAGAAAGTCTGCCAAGAGCTCCAAACTATGTGAAGAATGGGGGTTTCTGATGAGAGCCTCTGATGATGAATCTCCTGCTACTGCATTCGTGAGAACAGGGCAGAAGTCTGAGCTCTGCACTACCTTTTCTCTGCTGACAGTGCTCTCACTGCTGGGCTGGAACAAAAATGCAATGATTATAAAAAGTGACACGATCAATGATCCATACAAGGGATGTAACAAGGCAACTACCTTGTCAAAATGATATGAGGAGCGGTTATAGGAAAAAAGCAAATAGACTCAGTGATGCTTTCTTTTCCTCACAAAAGTAGGTTGAAAAAAGCAGGACACATCAAAGCTGGCAGTTCATTGAACTTGGCAGCAGTTCCAAGGTAGAATGTCTTGTCCATGCTGTGCGGGGCTCACACCCACTATCTGCAAGAGATAAGAAACAAGGAGCATGGACACCTCGCACAGAATAAAGCAGTGAACTTATTATTCTTCCAAGTTTCAGAGGATGTTTTATGCAGCACCCTACAAAGAAAATCCACATAGTTAAATGAGAAACTATTGTAATAAAATAGCAACCCCCTGTCTGGCAGGTGGCATAAAGGAATTATGTAAAAAACACACTCCATTGAGCCTCTAATGCTTCTACTGATATACAATAAAAAGACAAGAAGAGCTGTTTACAAAGACTATCCATGTATGTTAAGCCCATGCAAAAAGCTCCATTCAAGTGAAAGGTGAGGAGGGTGTCAGGATGTCACCCATCTGGAGCTAAAGCCTCAAAGCAGTTTTTCTCAGTGATAATTGCATCTGGAGTTGAGTGCATTTCAGCTCAGACAATTTTTAACTTGTCTAATTTTAGCATGTTGGTAGTGATACTATGATTATGAGAACAGAGGCTCTCTCATATACATATCTAGAAGAGTTGGTGGTGCCGAGGAGAGCTGGTAGCAGCAGTAAGTGTCCTCAGCAGACACTGAACTACTGTAGCTCTTGTTAAAATACACCTAAGGACTCAGGTGCCTGCAGCTGACCAAGTGCCTGAGCAGGAGCAGGAGCTAAAAGCTCTCAGTCCTCAGCAAAAGCATAGCATGGTACCTTTGATCTGCAAAGGTTTAGACTCATGCGCTTCATTTCTCATTTCCAACAGAAGGTAAGAGCACAAACAACTTAGTTCTGTGGCTTGATGAGGTGATTCATTTAAGACCAGTAACCTGGCATTTCTGAGTTCCAGCTGTTTTGTCCTGACACAGAAAAGCCATCCTGAAGATGAAAGGGTCCAGGGATATCCCGCAACAGCCATTCCCATGCAGAGGCCGGGGGCAGCACTGAACAAGCCACAGCAACTTTCAATTTTAGAATAATTCAGTGAATAAAATTACTCCAACAATAAAATGAAAGCAGCCTTTAGTCCAACTATACTAAAGCACTTCCTTTTAAATGAGAAAAACACAATTACAAGAACACAGAATGCCTCTAAATTTGATTAGATACAAATTTGGTATTTAAAGGTATCAAATCATAAGAGTACAACAATTAGATGGTGATACAGCTGAAGCAGAAAATGAGATCAAGTTCAGAAACAAAATACTTTGTCACAGAAATCATGGAAAAGATAAACCTTAAATGCAAGAGACAAAACTGTGGTGGGACTCAAAAAGCAGGACTTGCCTCATTTAAAATGGAGTTATGTGGGAGAAATAAGGACAGACCAAAAACAAGGACTGGATCTCATAATTCCAATACTTTCATAAAGATGGCTGCTTAGAGATGTGGATGCATTAACCTTCTACTCAGGGGAGCAGTCAACATGACCCACATCCATCACATCATCAGTGCCATGAAGCTATGTAGGATGGATATGGATGTGAAAGGTCACTATGTGATTCTGACAATAGTGTAATCATGCCATCCTCCTTTTCAAACAGACCAATAAACACAAGAAACCATAATAATTGCTAGTCAGATATTGCTGCTCAAGTACTGAAATGAAAATTTGTGTCACAGGATTGGAAACAAAAATTACAGCAGACAAATAAACAGGTTTTAGCAGACTGCAGCTTGAAAATGCTAAAAATGCAATAAATTATGAAAGCAGGAATTTGTAAAGAAGACTATAGACCAAATTATGTACCAGAGGCACAGAAGAAATGTTAGGTGTCATCAGAATAGGTGTAAGTCTCAATGAAAAAAAGCAAAAACCTAAAATACAGGACTGTAAGCTCAAATGTATTTATACCTAAAAGACAAGTCTGGAGAAATGTCACCTCAGCAGCATAAAAAAAAGTTTTGGAAGCAAACCCAAGTATTTTAAATACTATTTTCATGCTGAAGTAACTAGACACTTTGTTTAAAAAGAGTTGTGAGGAAGGCAAAACGCAAGAAACCAATGAGACTGACCAGAGCATTGTTTTAAATATAATTTTTTTTCAAAAGTGTAAATCAGGCTTGCTTCTTTGAAGACCAGTCCCCAGAGACTGCAGCTCAAAGCAAGAACTCTTCTTTCCCAGGACCCCATCATGACCTTCTGTGGACTTTAACATGGCTTTGGTTGGCAGGCACAGTCTCAACCTACACACTTGGGACGTGATGATCTGTGGGGCTGGGGATGTTCTTTTGGCTGCTGCCCTTGCACAGCAGGAATAGTTCAGCACCTTTGGCTATGCAGAGGAAAATCTCAGTCTGCCTACGGGTGAGGGAATGGATTCACCCATCTCTGAGACTTTTGCCTACTTACAACCTCATGATGAGCCCATGAAGCTGCTCTGGATAGAGACCAGGAGTGTACCCAGTCTTCCCCTAGAGCTCCTTGGGTCATTATCTAAATTGCTCCAGGGGATGTGACATTTCTGTCCCCTTCTCCCATGTAAGTGTCTGAAGTGTACTATGCTGGAACATAGTGGGAAAGAGTCCCAGCCCCGAGTTTACAGTGTGAGTGGTCAAAACAAGAGAAGAGAGGAATATCCACTATTTTTTATCTCATTATCTACCCATATCTTGTATTGTTCACAGCTGGGAAAAAATTTTATTCCTAGGAGAATAAAAACCAAACCACCCATCCATCTCAAGAAAAGCCAAAATACTTTTCATCTGACAAGAAGTAGGGTTATGTTAAAATACCTCCCACACAAAACCTGACCTGGATTGGTTGCTGTATCACTCCCAATAACTGGCAGGTTGCTGCTGATAGCTTACAGCTGAGGAGCCCCCCAGGGCCCCATCACAGTTCTCCTCAGGTCAGCAGCAGGGCTAGAAACATCAACAGCAGCCACTGACTGCTGTGAGAGGCTCACTCTTCAGCTGCACATCTCCACAGGGCTCTCTGAAGATGGTGAGTGAGAATGGGAAAAAACCCAAAACACCAGTTATTTTGTATGTTTAATTTTTATCTTGGCATTTTTTTCCAACTGCCTGCAAAATACATTTTCAGCCTTCCTTTTTCCCAGGCTGCATGAGTGGAGGTTCTAAGAAGGCTGCAATGACCACAGGGCAAAGGCAGGTTCTGCCTTCCCAGGTGAGAGTTGGAATAATCCTTAAAAGTGGGAAAGGATAGCTGAACACTTTAGCAGAGACAGCAAATTGGATTTGCAGGTTCTGCTGGGAAGATGGACAGGGGAGGGCTCAGAGCTGTGTGCTGAGGCTTTAGTACCCAGCAGCCAGCAAGGCAGGCTGCAGACTGCTCTGCACACATAGTGACACTTCAATAAAACAGCCTATGGAAATAGTATACAATAGTTTTAACTCAGGACAAATGTCCAGGTATAATGGTTTTCTCAAAATGCACAAGAGATTTTTCTATGCACACTTAAAGCTGAAAGAGGAAAGGACTTATATCAGGATCAGAGTGCTCTGTAGGGAAACAGAGCACTCAAAAACATGAGGACGATGATCACTTAATAACCATCCTGACAATCAGGAGTTGGCATCATGAGGTCCACCAACAAAGAAGTTTGAATAGATTTAATACTTTAAAAATTCCAACACGTAATGACAACGATTCAGATTCATTACATCTATTCAGACAAACCAGAGCATTTACAAAAATACTTTCCCGCATCTCTTTTTTTAAAATATGATTCACTGTTTGCTTTAAGCAGTAAGACAGTGTGTTTTCTCAACAACAGGATTATCTCAAACAGTTTACACTGGTTGTGGTTAAAGAGAAAGGGATAGACAGCATGGAGCACGAAGAGGGGTGCAAATGCTGCCCTTAACTGATTCTCTAAATCAGAACACCTAACACTCTCCATGGAAATTGTGTTGCACTCTTACCAGCTCCTTATACTGAGTAATATGACAGGTCCAAATCCAAGTCCCACTAGTTCTGAGATTAAGAAGAAAATTGTTGTCAGGCTGCAATGGACAATGATGGATTTATGATTCTTTGGAAAACCACACCTTGTTTTGAAGGATTAGACGTTGTAATCCGTACATCAAGTCAACAAAAACACACCATAGCAGGAACAGGCAAGGAGCAAGGCATCCAATTACTAATGCAAAATAATGCAGGTTTGTTTTTTTTTCACCCTACTGTCATTAGTGTTAGCTCATATAAAATCACTTTCCTGCAGCAGAAGCTGCTTTCTGTATGAAGTGAAAATATACTTTCCCCTTCAAGAGCTTCTACTCTTCACTGTAGATGTGCCCAAATTTTGAGGGGCATACCCAAAAGTAGTCAGGGAAGGAGAGAGCAGGGCCGGGCTCACGGGCTCTCTGGGGTTGGGGCAGTGGCAGTGGCACAGCGGGGTGACTCTCCCTGCGCCCCTCCCCGGCACACTGCAGCCACCAGCAAACCCCTGATGGGCTAAGGTGGGCCTGCCCCAGACAGAGAGTGTGCTTTGAGTGCAGGCTATGAACAAGCCAGTACAGAATTCCACTTCTGCAGAGGCTGTGAAAGAGGGGGCAGACTGCGGACAGACGGCACCAGCCTCGCGTTAGCTGAGTTAATCACTGCGTCACTCTGGGTTAACTCACCTCTTTCTTCATGCCCATTTTGGAACTTGATCATCAGAAACACCTTGTTATTCTTTCTGCGTCTCCTATTAGCAGCCCCAGAAGTGACATAGGAGCAAATTAGCTGTTTTGTAGTGGCAAGGGTATTATTTTCTGAATTTGGGGTAATTAAAGCTGTGGCAGCATTGGCAAGGGTGGACTTCAATCACATTTTCTCTCTGAAATTATGAGCACGAGAAAGAAGAACATGCTAACACCAGTGAGAGAGAAAATTCCATAATTATTTGACCTATTTTACAAGATACAAAATATTTTGGTCTTATGGGACACTATTTGGAGTAAATCTGGTTTTAAAATATGCCAAAAATTTGGTGAGTTGGTGCAGGTCTTCAATCCCATTCAATTATTTGCCTACAGTACCACACATTGCAGGGAGACATAAGAGGAAGAGGAAATGCAGAATAGTAACCACTGTTAATGTAAAATGCACAAAAATGGATTATAAACACAGGGCCAAGAATTTTTTTCCACTCTAGCCTGTAAGAATTTTGCAAAAAGCTAAGAGCAGTTTGTAATGTGATCATGTCTCAGAACAGAAAGTGAGAGCGTTCACACCAGTTCTGTGCTGGAATCTCAAAGCAGCACCTTCATCCAGTCACTGGCTTGTGAGTCTTGAAGATACAAAATTGTGAAGAAAGACTTGCTTGGAAGCTTTTTCTGCAACAGTCAAGTACTTAAAAGTTAGACAAAGCTGTACACGCAGCATGAGGCATTTGTCATCTGCACAACAGAAGAAAACACCATATTCAGAAGAAATAGATGTTGCAGTTTCAAGCCTGATCCTTTAGTGCAGTGTTTGATCTAGGAACAGTAATCACATCCCATTTACTGTGCTGATAAAAGAATATGGAGCTGCCACAGTCAGTTTGGATGGATGCCAAGACAAACTCAGGCAGAACTGAAAAATCCCGTTAAGATGACTGAGTGGCAAATGATGGTTATTTATTCTAATCAATTTGTTAATTTACTTCTGGAAAATCTGGATTAATTTGTTTCTAATCAAAACAAGGACCTATTCATTACAGTGTGTATGATGAACTACTACTACATAGGCATAGCTAGGATTTCTAACAATCTTTTTTCTAAAAAAAAGAAAACAGATTTGGTAACTCACCCCCCAAAAGAAGACCATTTGGGCTTGATTCCCTGGAGCACACACTTCTAACCCTTTATCCAGGCTAATTTCAAATACCATGCTGGTGGGCCTTCCATTCCAAGCTCTTTTGTCCTCTCAATGCTGCAGCTCTCACTGACTTTTCACTCTACTTCCAAACGTTCCAGCTGCTCTCTTCCTACCCACACTCTCAAACACTGGTATCTATTTAACCTCTTCCCTTTGTGTACCATTGATTAAGTGAGGACAGCCCTATCTGCTGAGGCCTCTTTGTCACCTCTGCTGCGGCTGCCTAGGCTGGGTCACCTAGGACTTGGCTTTCCACAGTGCTCAGATCCTGCCTCTTCTCTCTCAAAAGGCAGAAGTACAATACAATGAGATACAGGTTAAAGTTACATGCAAGGTATAACTTATTTTACATAAGCCCTAGCAATCCTTCTGTCTAAATCCTGAATAGTGTTTAATTTGCCCTTCTTTGAACCCTGAAGCCCTTCCTGAGCAAACATACCAGCAGCAATTTCATCAGTGCACAATGGAGAGGTCAATGGTAATGTTTTCACTCCTCACAAACCTGCAGAGGCTCCACGAAGATGAGGATGATGTTGGGACTCAGTACATCTGCAGACCAGAATGACACTGGCCACCTCCTCCCCTTATTAAATGCCAAACATTTAGTGCCAAAACATTTGGCATTGTTTGCTTAGTTCTCCCAAATGGGTAATTCTGAAATGACATTTCCCATGCTGGAACATTGCTCTTGTTCTCTGACTGGTAACAGCATGAGCACTTTGAGCAGACCTGGAGAGGGATGAACCAGCAGACCAGCTGGCAGTCTGAGAGTCTCACACTGGAGCTGGGCTGGCAAAACCAAAATCTCAGCCCCCAGCCTCATCGTTTCCTCCATCAGCTGTTGTGTCGTCCCTCTCCAGTGCCACTTACGTGGCACCCTGGGCTTACAGAGTCTCATTAAAACCTCAGCACCAAACAAGAAAAGCAAGCTCCACGGTGAAGGGAGGCACAGCAGGTACATGCCAGCCTCTGGTGGGCCTGGGGCACGCTTCCCTGCCTGTGGGATGCAGCGTGGGGATCAGGAAGCAGCACGTCCCCTTCCTGCACAGGGTGCTGCTCACTGCCCAGCTATACTCTCTACGCCCCACTCCATCCCTTTCTGCATCTCAAGTTCTTATTTTTTATTTTTAAACAGCCAGATTGAGTCTTAATTATTTAAGCACCTTCCAGATTTAGAAAGTTGTTTTGGCTGTGAAACTAACACTCAGTGCAATCATCTCTCATCAATAAACCATGGAAACAATGTGTACGCCTGTTGGGAAAGAATTTTATTTAAAGCACACTGAAAAGTGCTTTAAATAAACTGTGAAAGATGTGAAAAGACCTAATGCTGGTCATGTTCCAGTGAGCTCAGCACATTTTCGCTCCAGTGAGAAAAAATGGGACTTGTGCCTTATACAATTAAGATGGCTTGATTTCTCACAAATAGGAAGGGATGCCTCAAAAACATCCAAAACACAAACTTGGGCAAAGGGCCTTCTGAAAGACACGCTCACCTGACAGTTGTGCCGATTTTCCTAGGATTTGGCTTTTTTTTCCCTAAGTGTTAAAAAACATAGTCAAGGGTTTGGTCCTTCAGGGAAATAAAGATTTGATCTTTAAAACAAAAAAGATGAAAAAACCCCTCCATCAAATACCATTCCTAACACCTTACTCTAATAAAATAAATAAGATTAAAGAACAGTGGCATAGCCTCAATGCTTACTTCAAGTGAGAGATTTTTTCTTATTCCAGAAAAAGCTTAAGGAACATAATTTCTGATCCCACCAAGAAACGCTGCATTATGGTACTAATAGAATCAGAGTATATGCTGAATCAGAGGGACTCCCCAGGATCAGAGTCCAACTCCTGACCCTGCACAGGGCACCCCAAGCGTCACCATGTGCCCGAGAGCATTGTCCAAATGCTTCCTGAGCTCTGTCAGGCTGGTGCTGTGACCACTGCCCTGGGGAGCTGTTCCAGTGCCCAGCCACCCTCTGGGTGAAGAACCTTCCTGTGATGTCCAACCTACACCTCCCCTGACTCAGCTCCATGACATTTCCTCAAGTCCTGCCTCGGGTCACAAGAGTGAAGAGATGAGTGCCTGCTCCTCCACCATCCCCCCTGACAATGCTGAAAAGTGCAGTGAGCTCTCCCCTCAGTCTCCTCCAGGCTGGACAGACCAAGTGACCTCAGCCACTCCTCATATGGCTTCCCCTCAAGGCCCTTCACATCCTTGTGGCTCTCCTTTTACTGCTCTCAGATGGCTTAATGTCCTTTTTATATTGTGGTGACCAAATGTGGTAATTGCTAACTGCTTCCCACAGAGTGGAGATACTTGATCTTGAATAAACCCCATGCAAATTGCTGCTTGACTCCTCTCCTTTGCAAAGCAAAGCTGCTCTTTATTTATGTAGCATTTTCATTTAATTAACAAAGAGATGGAACAAACTCTTACGGAGGGATAAAAAATTAAAAGGTCATCTTCCATCACGAGGTAATGCATGAGAGAGGGAAAGAAACAAACTGGTTTCTTCCTGTGGCCATAGGAACATCGAGCACCCTCACTGTTGCCCCGTCAGGACCTCAGGGAGGCAATGAAGAGTCTGGAGAGCATGGACAGAACTTTTCTTCCTCTGTGGAGCATCCCTGCCATTGGAAAGGAGCCAAGGAGGGAGCTTTGAGATTCCTTCCTCAGACATCTGACACTGCGGGGACCAGCTCAACATATGCATGTAAATTACACAACAAAACCAGCGGTTTTATTATATGACCGAGTTAAAAATACTACCTACTTAACTGCAGCCAGAGCTTACATTCAAAAATGCTGTCACCTTGCAAAGCCCGTTACTTCAAAACACAGGAAACATCAACTACATCTGGCCGGAACCTTTAATGTAGGCCCGCGGCTCACCTCATTACGCGAGTCTTTAATTACACGGTCCCATATTGTTTTTCACGGGGCCCCCCGCTGCCATGGCCGGGCTGAGCGCCCTCAGGGCCCGCTCCCCTTCCCGCTCCCGGCTCCCCTTCCCGCCGGGACCTGTTGGACGCGCCGGCCCCGCGCCCAGGCGGCACGAGCCGCTCCCGAGCCGCCCCCGCCGCCCGATTGGCTCTCTGCCGCCGTGACGTCATAGCGCCCCTCCGCCGCCGCCCGTGAGCCCCCCGCACCACTCTGACGTCACCGTCAGCCCACGGCCGGCGGGGGGGCGGGGCCCGCCGCCCCGCGCCCGCCCCTCGGCCCCGCCCCGCGGCTCGCAGCGGGACAGACCGGCCGGTGCCGCCCGCCGCCCCCAGCGCCGCCGCCGCCGCCAGGTAGGGCCGCGGCCGCGGCCGGGAGGGAGCGCAGCGCCGGGGCTCCCCGCCCGCGGACGGGATGCGGCGCGGCCGCCCGGGCCCGGAGAGGGATGCGGAGGACATGGGGGGCGGCGGGCACGGCGGGCGGGGGGCGCCGCTCCGCGGGGCGCGCAACAAGTGCGGCGGCAGCGCTGGCCGTGCGCGGAGCGGAGGGGGGGGCTCGGTGCCCGGCAGGGAGCGGCGGGGCTGCGGCCGGGGACGGGGCCGGCGGTGGCGGGCAGGCCGGCCGGCGAAGGGAGGGGACGGGGCTCTCGCCGGGAGCGTCTTTTCCCCGGTGCAGTTTAGTCAAGAGCATGATGCAATCCCGCATTGCCATGGATACTGCATCCCGGGCGGCGGCGGCAGCGCTTTCCGCCGTGCGGGGCACGGGTGGGGTGAAATAACAAGGGCAGGAAGGGAGGAGACCCCGCGCCTCGGCCCCGTCCTCGGCCGTAGCTGCCTTCCCGGGGAGCTGGCGGCGGGCTGAGCGCTGCCGCGGCTCCGGACAGAAACCCTGATCCGTGTTTTTCCGCCGTGGCGGGTGTGTGGGGTGTGCATCCCGCCGCCCGGCCCCGCTGAGGCGGCTGCTGCCGGGCGGGGAGCAGCCCGGCGGAGAGGCGCGGTGTCGGCGGAAGGGCTCGGCGGCCGCGGAGGGGAAGGCTGTTACTTCTCCTTCTTCCCTGAGCTCTTGCCCAGCGCCCCTGACCGCCTCACTGGTCTAGAGCTGGAGCCGCTGGCACGCTAATTCGCGGGTCCGTGTGTGGGACAGGGCAGAGGCCGAGTTCAACCAGCGCCCCGGAGATGTGCAGTGCTTCTGAAAGGGCCCGTTTTAAAACTTAGGTGATTAAAGAGTAAACGCCTTAGGAAATGTGCAGAAAAGGAAGGGTAGACGATAGAAATGTGTCAGTGTGTCAGATGCCTGTGCAGGGACTTTCTTAAAAACTTTATGGCTTTGCTTTTATCTCTTCCTCTCCTGGAAGCCCTCGGGCACCAGCAGCATTAGAGGCAGTGCCTGGGGTTATGTGAGGTGCTGTCGTGGGCAGTGTGTTTCCTCCTTCTCTGCCTGGGTTTGTTGCCTTTCTGCCCTCATTCCTTTCCCCGACTCCCAGGGATGCAGCCTCTGAGGATCCCGCTCCAGAGCGCTTTCTGGTTTCGGTCTGTGCTGTGAGTGTGCCGACAGAAGGTCAGTTTTGCGGACCTGGGCAGGAGCAGCAGCACCTGGCTCGCTCCGCACGGAGGGCTGCTGGCACGCCAGAGGCGGTTCTCGCTCCGCCCGCTCCGTGCCCCGGCCGCCCTGAACGGCAGTGCCCGTACGGCTCATTTGTATTCTCAGCGCTTCGGGTGTTCTCTGATGCCGTGGGATTCAGTGCCATGGCCGAGTTCTCTGCGCTGTGACAGAAAACTCCAGCAAAGAGCTCGGCCGGCTCCTAGCGATGGCGAGGGAAAACGAGGCAGGGGCATGGCTGCAGTTGGGATGCTTCCCATCAGGAAGTGTCTAAAACCGCTCTGTGCAAATGGAAACACGCCCTGCAGCTGAAACTGGAGGAGGATGAGCGTGCAGGCGTCTCCCGTGGCGGCGCAGCCTTTCGCCGGAGTTTTGGGCCAGGTTGCTTCCAGGCTGAGGTTATCTGTGCCAGAGCAGCTCCCTGGCACCGCGGGCTGAAGCTATCGCCGCTGGCTGCAGGGCTGGCGGCTGCGAAGTTTTTGTAGATGCGAGCTAATGGTGCTACTGCATCAGTATTAAGTAACAACTTGTGAATAACGCTGAGGAGTTTTGCGATGTATTTCACTCTAAGCCCTTCTTGCTCCTTTTAACAGCCAGAGGTTTTCCTCTGCTGTTAAAATACTCCATAGCTAGAGATAAGTCCTGGTGCAGGCTCACGGCTGCTATCAGCAGCTGAAGCTGTGTCGGGGAGAGTCAGCCTGTGGCACACATGATCATCTGATGCTGTTTAGCAATAAAAGCTTGAATTTTTAATATGAGTATTCATGTATTTGTGGTGCTGCTTTCATAGCAGCAAGTAGCCAACGTGTGTACTCTGGCTGGAGGCAGCTGTTCTTTCACACATTGGCAGGATTTTACCTGAAACTTGTGATACCTGCAGATAGCTGGGGTCAGCTGGCTGGAGATCTCCTCCCAACTTATGTGAATTTAGGAGCAAATGAAAAGGACCGCTGTGCTGAGTTTACTGAAATTACGCTTGGATTTGCCCCTGGGATGCTGTTGCCAGCTGATATTGGTCAAGAGCACTAGAAGAGAAGCCAGAATTTTGCTTGACTTTATTGAATTTCATACAAAGCACACATAACATATGTAATGCATGCTGGAAGCTGTTCTTTGTGACTTTTATTTGTAAGTAGCTAAATGTATTTGTCATGTGTTCTGACTTAAGTCTCCTGTGTTTTAGCATTCAAATGCAACCTGGGAGAGCAGCAGTGCAATGAATATGCAGTGTGGCTTTGTCTTGCAAGCTGGCAAAGGTCTGCCTGATGGTCTCTGTGCCTCATGCTGCTTTTTAAAAAACAGATGCACTTTGTGAGGTAGTGCCTTTTACCTAGCAGCAGCTGATCATATGGACTATCTTTCATCAAAACTCATACATATTTGGTACTTAAATATAGCATCATTAATGATACTTAGTTTATGTGCTGTCTGACCAGCCTCTGGGTTTACTTATTGCAGTATTTTTAGTAAGTGGATGTTGTTCTTAAATTTCTCAGCATGAATTCTTCTTGTTACATTCCTTGTCTTTAGTACAGCCAGAATTGAAATAAAATATTTTGAATTCTCTAGTCTAATGTCTTCTTTCCCTGCTGACTTTCATTTTGTGTTGTTTATAAGAGGAATTAACTTAGAGAAGATAAGTTAACAGAACAAAAAAAAAGTAAATATGAAATAGTACTGTAGATCCGTCAGGCCTCTGGGCAGTTCCTTTAATTGCACTTTCTTTTGCAGCTTGCTAGGAGCAGATTTTGAAAATACGTTTGAAGATTCAGATTTTTGGGAATGATGGTGGAATTGACAGTATTTTAGGATTTCAAGCTGACCTGGTGCTCAAGTCCAGCAGCCACAGATGGAGAGCCCAGCGCTAAGTGATCCAGAGCTGCCCCTTTGCAAGCATGTTCCTTGTAAGGGACATTCAGTTGCTAATTGGTTAAATGCTCTCAAGTACTGAGCTGACCTCATTCCTTTACCTTCCTCATTTTTGGGGCAGTAAACATTGCAACATCAAAAGCTTCTGTTTCTGCTGAGCTCGGGGGAAAAAAAGACACCCAGTTAAAGCACAAGGTTAAAATACTTGTCATCTGCCTTCTTCTGGTGGTCTCAGCAACCCTCACTCGGTGGCAGATAAAGCAAATCTCCCAGTTAATGCTGTCTGCATCCCACCTGAGAAAAAATTTGGGAGAGAAACAGCAGTTGCCTACAGTGCCGTGTTAAAACAGTGTCATGCCTGTGTGTACTGTTGTCCCCTCTGACCCTCTTGGACCTAGTGCTGAAAGGATGTCACCAGCGAGCATTCATTCTCGCTGCTGCCTGCCCCAGGGCAGGAGCAGTGTGGTGGTGTGGAGAGTGGCTGGATGGGAGGGTGGGCTCCGTGCCATGGCAGCTGTCACCCTGCTGCCCACATGGCAGGAGACTTAGCTCTCAGGGTCTGGGTTCCCACCACAAGGGCAGGAAGCCAGAATGCCTGTGCTGTGTGGAGTTGTTCCCGGTGACAACTCATGCCAGGAAGGTTCTTTTGGACTGAGAAAGTCCTTTGGAGTGAATGGGCTCTTGGTGGTTTGGTTTTAAGTTTTTTGGCTTTGTTTCGTCTTTTTTTTTGTTCAGGACATGAAGGTTTTGTTCTCTGACTTTGAACTAGGAGAGGCAGGGATGCTCCTTCATTGCTGAAGAGAAGAGCCACAAATATCTCTGCCTATTCTTGGCATGTTGTTTTACTCGTGCTGTCTTAAAGTGGATCACAAGCAAAGTGTTGGCTCTTCACAGCTACAAAAGCTTCACTTAGATTTGGCAGCTCTTCCTTTAGGGTGAGAAGGCATGTGTAGGTAATTATGCTGTTTACTATAACCTCCCCTGCATAACAGCTCATTCATGTTGTCTTCTTAATGTCAATCCCCTTTTGTTACCTTCTGTCATTACCATGTCGTGAATTGGTTGTGTGGGAGTGAGATCTATAAAACTGTTTAGACATAGGAATATCATGGGGGCTGTTTGCTTCAGCTCTGCAGTAATGCTTTTGTTTTTCTGTTTTTACAGTGTACAAAATTACATTCTTCCAGGCTGCAACATAAGCTTTTCAAAGCTGTTTTGCTATATAGTAGACTGGAGAAATTGATGCTTTCTGCATGGTAGTCAGAGCACACTTGTCCATGTGCGTCCAGACACTTCAAAAAACTGGCAATAATCTTTGTAATGTAGTTGCTAATTTGTTTTGTGATTCTTAAATTTGTTAAAAATGCAGAGATTCCTGCAGTTTGTGCACACTAGCATTGAAAATGTTTTTTCCCTTAAATGGAAGAACACACAAGGACAAATGAAAAGGATAATCAATGAATTACGTAGAAGTTGGTCTGTTTAAAAACTTTTTTCCAGGTCAGATTGCTTTGCTGTGACCTTTTCTAATTCTGTTTAAATTTGGTGTTGCAGCAATGCAGTTAAGAGGGCATTGCTTAGGCTGGCATCCCTGCATTTCCTGAGTGCTGATTGGTAAAAGTGATTTATAGCTGGGTTTCTGAGGGCATTGAAGCCTGTCCCCATCATCCAACAGAACAGCAGTTAGATCTTTGTTTGATGAGGATAATGCAAACAGTGACATGAATTGATTTTTTTGATTGACAAATCAAATAAATGCTGCCTTCAGTCTTATTACGGAAATAACTTGTAGAGTTGCTGTGGACTGTGTATGCATTTGGTTTCCTTATACCTATTTAATGAAATTAATCTCCTGAAATTTATTGCCTTGGTTTCTCTGTTTGTGTTTTGGCATTTAGAACACATTATCTTACAGGGCAAATAAGAGCACAAGAGCAAACTTGTCTGAAGTATGTGGTTGGTAAAATGCTTTCCTGCTGTACTGGATGCATTGGAGAATTATTTAATTTTCTTGGTGAAATAGTCATCTTGCGTGAAACAGGAATAAACCTCCTTACCAGATGTAGAGATTTTACAAAAAAATGCATGCTGCTAAGTGCAATTGTCACTTCTCCATGAAGAAATTAATCATCCTACTTAAGCTGAGCTCAGTTCTGTGAGTTGAGCTTGCCTTGGCATCCCCTTGCAACTGGGTATTTTTCATGTCTTTATTAGACCTTTATTAACTGTAGAGTTTGTGCTTCATTAATGATAGCTTTGTTAATGACCAATGGCATACTGGGCAGGTAGAAATATACAGACATTTCATGAACTTGTATTTAAGCTAAAGTTGTGTGTATTTAATTGACCTCTATGTCAAAACTTTGTATCAGACATATGCCTGCCAACTGATATGTTTGGACAGTGACTAAATATGCCGAGTTGCCCTAGAATTTACAGGAGATAAAATTTGCTTGTGCAATACAGCAAATATGGAATAAACCTTTTTTCCTGCATTATCAAATTGCGCCCTGCACTTTGATCCCTACATAACCCTCTTCTGTGAGACTCTGGGTCAGTGATTTGAGCAAAGTGACTGTTCTTCTGTTATCACTTGGAAGTGCTCCTCTCCTCTCCCTCTTGACCTTGAGAAAACTGTTTCTCTTCTTGCCAGCTGTCTTTGCAGTGATTGCAGGGTAAGTGCTTTCTTCCTATGCACATGTTCAGCCTCTCTGCTTTAAAACATGTGCTTGATTTCAAAAAGGATGTAGTCTTGATTTCAGGTAATTTCTGTATTCCAGTGGGAGTTCTTGTTGATGTCATCTTAAGGATGTTATCAGGGTTAGACAATAACTAACATGTATTAATTTTGCAGAATAATGTAGTTTAGTTTATTAAACCAAATATACCTCATATGTTTAGCTAGTTAATTCATAAGCAGTCAAGTTTGTCATTTTTCTTTTTTTTCTCCCTCACTTTTTTCTGTTAAAAGTTTGCTGGGAAGCATTTCAGGTTAAATCAGTATTTCTGCTGTGCCTGTGGTGACTGAAGAGCCCTTAGCAAGTGCTAGTTGTGGGAAAGTGCCTTCTTCCCTTAGACACCATATGGTTAAGGTTTGGAGCAGACCACAACTTTGTGGAGGAGCAGCTCCTCTGCTGAGTTAAAACCAGCTGTTAGAAATTAATATAATAAATTCACTCTTACATTTGCCACTACTGTATTGTTGTCAATATAGTGGTCTGAAAGTAGAGGTCTAGTCCTTGAGCTGATCCTGTGTCCTCAGGTTTGGATTCATTTGAGACAATGAAGATTTGGGAAGCTATAGGCCTTTATACCTTAATCTGTGTAGGCTTCCCCATAGATACACTATTTCTATGCACATAATTGAATCAGAAAGCTTCGGTTAACCTTTTTCTGAAGGAATATTTCCTGCTCTTGGGTTACTTTAAAAAATACTAGTGTTTCAAATCATAATTTTGAGAATCTTCTCCTTGCCAAACAGTAGGGAGAACCTTTGACTTAAATAACAATAATTAAACCTTTAACGGGTTAGGAGGATGACATTCTTTAATGTTTAACATCATCCTGCCCTTTAGAAAAAGAAACTTGAGAAACCTTTTTGCATGTTGAAGTTCAAATGTCGTGTTACTTTGGGTGCATGGCCTGTGTGCTTGCTGGAAACCGCCTGTGGGGTGGGTTCATTCACATGGCTGCTCGTGTGCTCGTGAGGAAGGGCCGCTGTTGGGAAAGGCACACACAAAAGAATCTGGATTTGGCTTTGAAGGACACAGTGAAAGTTGTGCTTGCATTTTATGTACGTGCTTCTGTGGATTGCAGGGCAGCAGATGCTTATGGTGAATGTCTGATTGTGGTTTGGTGGTTCATTTTCGTTTTGCAGTACTGATGTGGAGAGTTTGCTCTTAGCTGATCACTGACCCTGTGAACTGTGCAAACTCATCTGGTTGCCCTAAATTAGGGTCATGCATTTATCCCTTGCATCTTGCATTTATCCCTTGCATCTTACATTTATCCTTTGATTCACTTGGTGTACAGTGGCATTTTGGTGTGTTGTTAAGGTTTGCATTAATCTTGTGAGCATGACTTTGTGCATGCATAAAGCCTCATTAATGGGGAAAATGCCTGTGTTTGTACAGCATGGTGCAGAATGTTCTTTTTTTATCAACATATGTGACACAGTGACAGAAAGTAAGCTGCCAGTCCAGTAGGCCTGGTTATTTATGGATTTTCTTCTCTGGGTCTGTAACACGCCTAAGCAGAAAAGCCTCTTTCAAAAGATTTGAGCAAGTTTTTTCTTTTTTTTTTTGAATTCTGACTTGTTTGCCCCCCAGAAGGTGCAGTTTAGACCATGGTTGCCTCTGCAGCCTCTTGTTTGCTCTGGCTGTAGGAGGGGTGGGTGTGTTTGCCAGGCCTCAGCCACTAGACTCAGCCATAGCTGGGAAGTTTTATGTGAGTGTCTCCATCACCATCTGCAAGAGCTGAAAACACAGTGTAAGGACTAGAGGAGAGCACAAGTATGAGAGAACACCAGCGGTATGGGGTGGCAAATCCTTACACAGAGATTGAGAGAGATGCCACTGAGCAAGTCAGTAAGGAGTACTGCATTTGTTTGTTCAGTTAAAAAGGAGGAGTAAAATAATAGTAATACAGGTAATCACAGAAAGGCCACTGTGTTTCAATGTGGATCATTGCCTTGCTAATGCATGCATTGTTGCTGCTGCATCTTCTTTCTAATTGGTAAAAGTTGTGCATGGCTGTAAATCATTTTTAGAGTTGACAGTGTCAGAACACTTGTCATGTGAGTTTAAATATTAAGAGCTCTGTGTCCTAGTTTCATCTGGAATAATTTTCTTCTTAGTGGCTGGTACAGTGCTGTGTTTTGGGTTTAGTATGGGAATAATGTTGATAACACACTGATGTTTCAATTGTTGCTGAGCAGGGTGTACTGTAAATCAAGGACTTGTCAGTGTTGCATGCTCTGCCAGTGAGCAGGTGGATAAGAAACTGGGAGGAAGCACAATCAGGAAAACTGACCCAAACTGGCCAAAGGGATATTCCATACTGCAGAATGCCATGGTCAGTGTGTAGACTGAGGGGAGTTGGCTGGAGGCTCCAATTGCTGTTCAGGGATGGGCTGGGCATCAATGAGCAGTGAGCAGCTGTAATGTGCATCACTTGTCTTTCTTAGGTTTTATTCCTCCCTTTCTCTCTTTTTCATCATCATTGTTATTGGTGTTACTGTAATTGTTAATTTTAGTTCATTTATTAAACTGTTCTTAACACACAGGCTTTACCTTTTTCTGATTCTTCCCCTGTTCCATCAGGTCTGCAGAGGGGTGAGCAAGGAGCAGTGGGGTGTTATTTACCAGGTAGGGTCAAACCATGACACTCTGTCCTCTGGTTTTGCAGCCTTCATTAGGTTCCCAGGTAATTTTTTCTAGAGGCCATACCCAATTCTCCACTTTTACTTGACAGGTTCCCAGAACCTCTAACTTCTTTATTCTTTTTTTAGCCCTTCAAAACCATCATCATCTCCCTTTGAAACACACAAAAGCAGGCTGCAAGTCTGGTCATGCCTTGCAGAATAAAAATAATATCCTTTGGTACTTCTTTGTATTGATTTCTTGTTCTATCACCACTGCTAAGTGCCTGCATTATGGTGCAGGAAGGGACTGCCAATGTTGTTTTCAAATGCTTCTCTTTTTTTAAAGTCTGTCTTAATTGGATCATACTTTCTAAATTCAATGCTGGACTTGTTTAGATCAGAGACTCAAGTCTAAACTCTAGTTGAACAATTGCAGAGCTATGATGAATTTCCAGTTGTGCAGACTGAATGCTTCTTGGTGTCACAAAACACATCAGGCTCAAACAATGCATCAGCTCAGGTATTGGTTGCATATAGCAGTGCAGTTTTCTAAGCATCTGTGGAATTAACTTTGTGTCTTAAAATAGACATTTAGGAAGCTGTTAAAGTACAGTTTTGCATCCTGAAGGATGAGAAACAGAGATATTTCTCTGTGAGAGCACAGTAATTTTGCCAGATTTTAACTACACAGTGTATGAAAGACAATCCCCTTGGAGTGTTTTGTTTACATTCTTTAGTGTTGTGTTGCTTTCAAAGGAGAGATGCATGGCTTTGGAAGGAGATGACCATCTTTGAACCTACAGTGACTAAGTGGCCAATTGCACGTGTGAAGAAGCCTAGCAGAGAAGTGATGTGGTTTTCCACCCCACTCCTTACTTGGAGGAGAATGGAGGAGCAAGGCTGGGTTTTGCACCAAACCAGTGAAGAAGCTCTAATCAGCCATTGGTGGTTTGGCACATCCTCACTTTACAGCATCATTGCTTTTCTAAGATTCTTACCAAATTCCCACCTAAGCTGTCAGTCATTAACGTGAGAGTAGAATATTAACAAAGGTTTTCTGGTAGTTTTTAATTTTTGGTTTTTTCTCTACCACATACCAGTTGCAGTGTGGGGATATGAACTTGAGCACTTAACTCCCTGATCGAGAATAACAGGTCTGTTTAATTGAAGGGTCCTTTCACTGCTGTTTGGTTTAGAGATGACACATCTGTGTGAAGGGCTTGTATTACACAGAGATAAGGACATTGTGGAAAAATAACCTGCAACTATAGGAATGGTGTTTTGATACTTGAAAAATTGCTTAATGAAAGAGGTTTTTGCACAAAAACATGTTTTGCTTTTAGCATACAATAAAAATAGAAATGTGGTTGTGGTGAGATTCCAGAGGGGAAAACATTGAGAGAGCTGCTGACATGAGTAAGCAGTTTAATTGCCTGAAGCACTGTATCCTCCACAGTCTGTACAAAACATATATGAAATAGGTACACTCAGAATGTACAGGGTTTATTTGCTGAGCAACTTCTAATATGCTGACATTTTTATAATTAATGTGCAGAATCTTAATATGGAGGCTGAAAAGCATGTCTTTTGCCCAGAGTTTAAAGAGTTGCTTTACAAGTGTTGCTGATGAAATACTACTTGATTCTGTCCTTTCACTCCTGGCAGAACATAAGCACTGTAAGTTAGGTTTTCACTTTGCTTCAGTCAGCATTGTTTCCTATGTGTAAATCACAAATCACACAACGATGTGTTTTTCTCATCTAACAAATTGAATAATAAGCTTTGGCCATCAAGTAAAAAAATACTCGGTGTTATCAGAAAGTCAAATTTCCCACTGAAATTTAGTCTTGGGTTACTGTGTTCATGATGTGTCTCAAATCACTAGTAAGTTGTTTGTTGTTTCTTACAGCATACCATGTTCTTTACAGTATAACATATAAGGCTGAGCAGTAAAGGAGATTCTTCCCCTCTGTTCTCAAGCCCCTCAGGCCAGGGTGTAGCAAGACACTTTGGTCATATTCACTGTCTGCTTAGCTTTTTATTTCAATCTTTTTCTATGTATTTATTTTCATTAGCACCATTTCTGTTGCAATACTTTAGCCGTGTTTAAATTGAATAAAACATTCAAGTTGCCTTTTCTTGAAAGAAACATTTTCTTGATTCTTCATGCATTTGGTCTCTTGATGGTTACTTTTTTCCCCTTTCCCTACCTCACCTGCTTTGAGACCATCCTTAGTCCTGCAGTTTTCAAGACAGAAACAGGCTAACACATCCTAAAATCTGTCTCTTTCATAGTTTGAACATATCAAGGTTGGGTTTTTTATTGTTGTTTGCTTTTTACAGTGCAATAATCTGTCAGTTCATGCTGCTACAATTATAATTAAGAAATGTTCTCAGCTAGCTCTGCCTGACATATCCTGTGTGACCTTTTGTTACTTCATGCTTTCTTTTTTCTGCAAATTCTGTACTTTTCACTAGGACCATTCTTACATGTAAAATGTTGATTGTGCAATGCATTTTATTTTGGCCTTCTCTCAATAGCATTTTAGAGTCCTGCATTAGACATTCTACGTCTTCCATTTTGCCTTTCTTTTTGCTGTGGTTCCCTGGTGCAGTGTGCTGGCTGTGCTCATCTTCAGCCATGAAAGACCTCTTCATCACCCACATGTTCACCTCGTGCTGCTGCTCCTCCTGCAGTGAATCAGCAGTGGGATGGACCCAGCTGAAAGCTGATCTTCTTGCTTGCTTGGTTTCTTTGGGGCTACCTCAGTTTTTCCAGGTTCCTTCCACCAAGGCATGGTGGAGAGTAGGGAAGGAATGAAATCAGCCTTGCAGTTGTGTAAAATCTTTTCTTGTCTGCCCTGGGTATGGTGGTATAGATGGTGATATGGTAATGGCTGTAGAGTGGCCCAGACTGAATGGAGAAACTTAAGCAAGGATCAAGTGATGTGATGACTGAGCCTGAGGGTTGCTGATGGACGTGAGCTGGCATCACAAGTGGATGGCTGGAGATGCTTATCTTTAGGAGAGTAAGTTGCTGAAGATGTTGTTTAAGAGGCTTTGCACACATTGTGCAGCAGAGGAGGCATGTCTGGTGCCCCCTTTTCCAGGGGACTGCTGCCCTGCAGAGAATGGGATAGCTGCAGGGCTGGGAAGGAAACCTGTTGCCTGCTGTTTGGCTGGATATTGCTTTGTCCCTGTATTTAAGGCAGATATATTCCGTCAGGTTACAGTGCTGACCCTCCTGTTGCTCCAGCACTTGTGAAAGTAGGAAGCAAATGTAGCAAAACCTTCTGCATCTTGGTGCTGGAGCTGGAGGCTCAGTTTAGCTGTGTTCTTCCTTGGAACAGATTTTAATGGCAGCAGGGTTTTCAGTGCACTAAGAATTTGATACCTCTTATTGAAAGAAATGAGTAGCTGAACTTTGGAGGAAAGGTACCTATTTTCCTGTAATTCATTGCCTAACTTCTGCAAGTAACTGAAGCCTTTATATTATGAGCTTGCAGAAAACATCTTGGAAGTTGCCAGGTATGTGGAGTTTTTTTCCTCCAGTATTTTATTTGAAGTTCATAGAAAGAGTAAGTGATAAGATCACACACAGCTGTAGCATTACAGAATTTCCTTTTAATTGGTTGGCTGGTCTTTCTAGCCTTAAAACAAATAATAAAATATAAGAAACCACAGTACTTGCCTCCTGGAGGAGGGTATTTTGATGAAGTAACATATCAGAAAGTGCTGCCAAAGTCAAACAAAGGAAATGTGCAGGTACCAATGCTTTATTTTCTAACTACTCCAGGAGTCAGTCCTCTTTCATGGGCCTTTGTTACAGCAATGATTTGGTACTTCAAAAATTCTCAGCAGAAGTTGGTATGACATGGGTCTGCTGCAGGCAAGGATGTTCAGCTCCTCAGGACTCACCAGGCTTTGCAGTCCTGAGCTTCTGTAACAGAAATGCCATCAGATGGCTGCATGGTTTTGGCAACTATAGCAATTTACAGATGTGCAAAGTGTTGTACACGAAGGGAAAGGTCTGACAAATGCATCTGTAAGAAATCTCCTGTCTCTTTGTTTTCTGTCCCTATGCAGGGACACGTCGTCTTCACTTTCAGTACTCCTTCTGCATACTGGGCAGGAACAAGGTCAAAAACTTGCTTTCTATAGTGCTAGCGGCTCTTTCCTTTAGAAAGGCAGTTAGATCTTAAAAGGTAGTTGATTTTCTGAATAATTAACCTTAAAAAAAATTAATTAATTACTGTTTTGAAGGCAGGGCACATAATGGTTAGGATTCTGTCCTGAGCAGTACAATGCCATGGCATAACACTTGTACCTAAAGTAATTTTTTTTCACTTCTCAGAATGTGGGGAAAGGAAGATTTTTTTGTACCTTCTTCTATTTAAAGCCAGCTGTAATTCATACTTGCCTGACCTCTCCTCTGTTAGTACTGTTTACTTATGTATGATGGTACAGTCTGGCATGATGTTTAGCATCTTAAAATGAAGGCACCTAGTATTGGTACAGCTGCAACCACACAGGGTCTCACAGGTGTACAGCCAAAACATAGAAAAGTTTTAATATTGACTTCTCATAGCATAGGTGCCTGCATAAAGAAATGGAGTGCATTTATAGTGCCAGTATGCACCCTTTCTTATTTTAGGTAAAAGTGCAGAAATTCACTTGTATTGAGGAACGTAACTGCTTCAGTGTATTGTGTGTAATTTTGTGTGCTGGGGCTCTCCAGAGAATTTCACTTCTCCCACAGCACTCCAGGTACGACCCCACAAGCATCGGAAATAGAGTAAGCACACAAATAAATACTTAACATAGTGTAGCTTGCCTAAGGGTGACTTGTTTGTGTGCTTTTTCAGTGTGATCTGGTTTCCAAAACACAAGTGGTCCTCTGAAAGGTGTCAGTTACCCACCTGAACACAGGGGTTGTAGTTTCACATCTTAGCAGGGCATCTTAATTCAGGTTTTATGTGCACTTTTATCCCTGTACAAGTCAGATTTGTATGGTGTAGCATTACCTCTGTGACTGTCATGCTCAGCTTTCATGGTCTTCTAATTCCTCTACTTTTTATTGGATTGCTGTATCTAGTCAGCATGTGAACCTGAGATAACCTTTTATAGCTAAGCTTCATTTACAGGATAACTGCACACAGCCATTTTTTGCTTTGTACAGTGTTTCACATGTGCAGGAGAATTTGAAGTACTTTTATAAATTAGATAGCAAACTTTCATGTTTCAAGCTACTAAATGCAAGGGAGGTAACCAAGAGTTATATATCTCCATGCTTTGAGTTTTATTCTTGAGTTGTCCCCTGGGTTCAGAGCTCAGTGCAGATTTTGGCAGGAGGAGTGGGCAGATGGATGACAAATGTTCTTGGTATTCAGATTTGGTGGTGCAGCTGTGGGTGTTGGAGGAAATGAGGGACATGTGGAGGGAAAGTCCCACTTGTCACTCTGTTTTTTTTCCTACTTAGTTTTAAATTTTATTATTCAGTTATGAAGCATGGGCATTTAAAGAAAAGGTAAGTTGAAGCTTACTGTCTTGAGTACACAGTGCTCTTGAATGTAATGGCCATGCAAGGCTGGGCTTCTCCATTTTTGGCCCTACTGATTGGGTAGTCTCATTGGTTCTGTTGTTAGAAAATGCATTGTTTTGACCAAGAAGGCTCATTAAAATGGACTTTGGGGACTGTAACTTTATTTTTCTCCTCTGTAATTACAGAGATTCCAGGAATCCCGTTATTAAAGGAGAGAAAAACTTTTCAGACTTTCTTGCAGGTGGCTTTTGAATAAAAGATAGGAAACCAGAAATGAAAAGTAAAATCCTTATAGCAGTCTGGGCTTTTTCCCCTTCATCTTCTCAACTCTCTTTAGCTTCCCAGGCATCCTGAGGCTAATTTTCCATTGTGAGCTGCAGCTAACACTGTTATCACAGAATAGCTGAGGTGAAACAGACCCACAGGGATCATCAAGTCCAACTCCTGTCCTGCACAAGACCATCCCCAAGAGTCACCGTGTGCCCGAGAGCATTGTCCAAACACTTCCTGAGCTCTGTCAGGCTGGTGCTGTGACCTCTGCCCTGGGGAGCTGTTCCAGTGCCCAGCCACCCTCTGGGTGAAGAACTTTCTTCTAATATCCAACCTAAACCTCCCCTGACACAACTTCAGGCCATTCCCTCGCGTTCTGTCACTGATCACCACAGAGCAAAGATCAGTGTCTGCCCCTCCTCCCCTCACAAGAAGCTGTAGCTGCAGTGAGCTCTCCCCTCAGTCTCCTCCAGCCTGCACAGACCAAGTGACCTCAGCTGCTTCTCACACAGCTTCCCCTTCACCATCTTTGTTGCTCTCCTTTGGACACTCTCTAATAGTTTATCTCTTTCTTAGCTTGTGGCACCCAAAACTGCCCCCAGCACTCGAGGTGACACTGCCCCAGTGCAGAGCAGAGCAGGACAATCCCCTCCCTTGCCTGGCTGTCAGTGCTGTTCCTGATGCCCTCAGGACAGGGTTGGCCCTCCTGCCTGCCAGGGCCCTGACTCACACTAAACTCGTCATTGACCAGGACCCCCAAGTTCTCTTGTTTTCCCAGTTGCAGTACCAGCACAGCTTTGCAAAAAGATGGAGCTTCAGATTGAAAAAGTAGCTGTTAATAAACACTGCCCATAGTGCTTTGGGAGGGGGGGCTTTGGAACAAAGCTGTCTAGCAAACATTGTGCTTTGGCTTTCCTTAGAAAAAGTCAACTTGTTGCTCTTGTGCCATGTACGTACTCCCCCTATTTCATCTAACCTAGTTTGTTACAGACACTCTCTTCTGTTTCAATTGAAAAAAGAAAAAGGAAGCAGTTCTTAAACGCTAGGCAGAAGTTCTCTGCAGTGTCATTGCTGTATATTACAATTACAGCAGTTGAAATAAACCCGCATTCTTTGCCTTTTCTATCTCCACGTTTTATTTCTGTAAACACTCCTTCAGTTTTGATGGTATTGCTCTCACAGCACGGGGCTGTACGCTGGCAGCGGTGAGGAGGTTCCAGGATCACAGTGCTGGTGTTCAGGCGCAGGATATACCCCCTTGAACACTTCATTGCAGGAAAATGCATGCTCTTGTGGAAACCATGCTGCTGAGTGATGCCAGAGCTGCTGCTGCTCACGGGGGCTCTGCAGCATGAAATGTCCTTGTTTGTAGATGGATGCTGGATGCATCTTCTGGCATGTAGAGGCAGTCATGAACCATATTCCTCTGATTCTTAATACTTCCATGAGTGTGTTTGTGTGCTTGCTTCTAACTTGCTCTTCCTGCTTGGCCATCACCCTTGGTGTTTTCCCTGTCTGAAGTCATCCCATGCCATATCAAGAGCTGCTGAGGGCAAGGGGATGAATTTCTTGTGTGTTCTAATCCTAGGACAGTCAAATCCGAATTTGATCTATTTTAGATCTGCTGAAGGTGTAAATAAAATTGCAGGAACCTATTATTTCTCTTAACTTACCTATCTGAAGATGATTAGATTCTGATTTTGTGAGGTGTTGCGTACTGAGTGCAATTAATTATTCTGTTTAGCAGTATCCTTTCTTGTATTCATTTCTGTTCTGTAAAATACTTTAAATACTTTCTTACCACATCTCTGTTTATGTGGTAAGGTAACCATTACTGAAGGATTTGAGGGAATGCAATGACAGGAGAAGTAATGTTATGAAATTACAGATATATATATATATATGTAATTTCATTGCATTACTTCTCCTATATGTTACCCCCCTGCTCAAAGTATTTCTTTCAACCATGCATTTTTAAATGGTTTGAAATCCCACTGAGGTTAAACTGTTTGAAACTAACTTCTCTCCTTTGTCCCACATTTGTTACACTTCTCTGAATTCTATACAAATTATTTATTTCTAAACTTTCTTATGCTGGTGCTGCCGGTGAGTGTGAAAGCTCAGCACTGTGGGTCCTGATGTGTCAACAGCAGGCTGGAAGGTTTGCTGCTGATGCCAGGAGGCCAAAAATCTGAACCACATTGCTAAAGATAGAGATTCAAAATAAAGTTTAAAAATACCTTCTTGTATTTTAACAAAACTAAAGTGCATAATCTGCAGCACTCATGCTTTAACTGGTTTCCCATAAAATAAATATACCTACACTTTCATATCAATATGGACTATAGTGTATTCTGAAGTCATTTCTGTTGCTAACATTAAGCATGGTTGGGCCATACGAGGGTGTTCAGACAGAAAAAAAAGGGTAATCTGGAGTTGGCAGGATGTTGAAAAGCAAAAGGAACACATTCAAGGGGCGGTTAAGGCTTGGGGAATTGAAAGGAGAAACTGGGCAGCTTTAGCAAATGGACAGAAAACGGTGACAGCTTTGATTATCAGTGCTGTCTTCCAGTTCTCAAACAGCTGAACGTTTTCAATTCCAGTACATCTACAAAAGCAAACAGCAGCGTGGTTGTTGGGTTTTTGGAGGAGGGATAGTTTGTACTTTTGGAGGAGAAAGAGGAGTCACCTCTGCAGTGGCAGGGACTGGGAAACATTACTTTAAAGAGACAACACAAATCAAGATTTCCAAAAGCAAAAGCAAGTGCCTAAATTTAGGCTTCGAAGTCCTAATTTAAGAACAGAGAAAGTGGCTGTTTTCCAGAAAGGCTGAGCAGCCAGGCCTGACAGCACATTTCTCTCAGAAGCCAGAACAATTATTTAGATGCCTATTTTGGGGATTTTATTAGAACTCAAGTTCAGGCACTTAGCTGTGAAAACTGGGATCTGTTTCAGGGAGTTCTTGAGCAGCCGGGTGAGAGCTGGAGCATCCTTCTGAAAGGGAGCAGGCTCCCAGTGCTTTGTGCTTTCAGCTTAAAATGTTTTTTTTCTGCTGCTGTTTGACTTGCTTAAATAGGGTGCCATGGGACAGAAAGCAAACCTTTATATTTTTGCGCATCATCTTTGCACCTGGAAAGTTGCTCCAAGAAGAAACTCAAGAAACACCATCAAAATGTGATGAAGAATTCTTAAATTACTTCATAGCATAAACCCTCTAGAAGGCATTTTTGTGGAAAGCATAGGAGAGAATTTCCTTTGAAGGGCAGAAGCTGGTTGAAATCCTCCAGTATGTAGTAGCTGTTTCCTCAGAGAATAGTTTCTGTGTATTAGAAGAGCAGACTGTCCATGCTGGTAGCCTGCGTGAAGCTTTCTATAAATAAATTTTTGAAATGTATTCTACATTAAAAAAACCATGTTTCTGTATAGGCTTTAAACTGTATTTTTGATTGTTACACCAAGAAGCACCGGCACTATCAATGTCTGGACTGAGCAGTAGGGCAGAGCTTCACGTCTTCTGCCCAAATATTTGGGTGCCTGCTGGAGCATGGTGGTTGTCTCAGCTCGTAGTACCAGAAATGAACCCAGGATGCTAAAAGATCCATAAAAACCTGTCTGTCAAAATCCAGAGGATTATTCAAAATGTAATATTATAATGATGTTGCTCAGTCTTGTTGGGACAAGGTGCAAGTTTGTTATGTTTGTGTTGCAGAATTAAAGTCCAGTAATTTTGCTTGTTTAAAGCATCAAATAGGGTTTTTTTCTGGATTAGATATGTGGACTTGAAGGAGTGAAATGTCTTCCAGGCTGTAAGCCTGACTGCTTCCAGATTCTGATCCAGTTTGCCCTGGTCAAGTACCTTACTACACTGGTAAAATTTGGTGGCAGAGAGGATGATTTATTTTTCCATTGTTGAAAGGCAAGTTAGGAAAAAATAACTGGTATATAAAGAGGTACGTGTTTTAAAAAGCATTTGTGGCCCAGTTGGGTCTTTTTTCCCTGACTGTAGTTGCTGAATTAGGCTATGGATGTAATCAGTCATTTTCTGCAAGGCCTTTGACACAGTGCCCCACAACATCCTTCTCTCTAAATTGGAGACATATGGATTTGATGTGTGGATTGTTCACTGGAAAAGGAATTGGCTGGATGACCACATCCAGAGGGTACTGGTCAGCAACTCAGTGTCCTGGTGTACACAGTGGTGTCCCTCAGGGGTCCTGGTGGGACCAGTACTGTTCAGTGTCTCCATCAGTGACACGGACAGTGGGATCGAGTGCACCCTCAGCAAGTTTGGCACTAACCAAGCTGAGTGGTGTGCTTGACATGCCTGGGGTGCCATCCAAAGGGACCTGGACAGGCTCAAGAAGTGAGTCTTGGGAGCTGCATGAGGTTCAGCAAGGCCAAGTGTGAGGTCCTGTACCTGCTCTGGGGAAGTCCACAACCATCAGTGTGGTTTGGGGGATGAAGGGATTGGGAGCAGCCCTGCTGAGAAGGTCTTGGGAGTACAGGTAGTGGAGAGCTGGCAGCACGTGCTTGCTAACCAGAAAGCCAGTTGTGTCCCGGGCTGAATCAAAAGCAGCGTGGCCAGTAGGATGAGGGAGGGGATTCTGCCCCTCTGCTCTGGTGAGACCCCACCTGGAATGCTGCATCCAGCTTGGGGTCCTTAGCACAGGAAAGACATGGACATACTAAAGTAGATCCCAAGGTTAGTGAGAAGGGAGCACCTCTCCCTGTGGAGACAGGCTGAGCAAGTTGGAGCTGCTCAGCCTGGAAAAGAGAAGGCTCCAGGGAGATCTTATTGTGGCCTTCAAGTACCTAAAAGGGGCCTACAAGGAAAATGGGTACAAACTTTTGGATAGGGACTGTAGTGTTAGGACAAGGGGCAATGGTTTTGAACTAAAAAAAGGCAGATTTAGACTAGATGTAAGGAAGAAGTTTTTTCAGTGAGGGCATTGGAGCACTGGAACAAGTTGCTCATAGAGGTGGTAGATGCCCCATGCACAAAAACCTTTATTGGATGAGGCTCTGAGCACCTTGAGTGCAGGATGGTGGGGTAGTTGGACTAGGTAAGCTTCAAAGGTCTCTTCCAAACTGAACCGTTCCATGATTCTGTGAACAGTGTGCCTTGTTGTGGGATGACTTGTAGCTAAAGGAGCATTGCTGCTGATCCGCTCATGTATGTGGTCAGCTGCTGCATTTGCTTACCTTACTTCCAGTATTAGGAATTAGGCCAATCACAGTGTTTCAAATGGCCACTGGTTTAATTTTTCTGGGAGTCGATGTTTCTCTGAATTGGGAAACTATTCTAATTTAAAAAGAACCCTTGTAGTTGCTGCTGTTGAAGCAGTGTTTAATGTTGTGTGGCTGTTGGCAGGAGACTTGATGCATTTTCACATGACCCCCACTGGAACAAAAGCAGATTGTTTCCTTCTGTTTTTCTGTTACACAAATGAGTTCCTTTTGAAACAATTTCTTTTTCTGCAAATTCTGGAAATCGACACCAGGAGTAGTTTTTCCTTTGCTGTGTCTTTTACAATCTGCTGTTGGATAATTCTGGCACAAAAAGCTGCTTTGGGGTACTAGCCCAAAGAAGCTGAGACCTTTGCAGAGAGCCTCCTGCTCTTGGGGAATGAGTTTTTCTTCCAGTTTCATAGAGGGCTTCAATGTGGACTTTCATTTCTTGCTGTCTTTACTACAGCTAGGCAGAGTTTGTTTCTGGTTTCTAAGTTGTTTCCTTTACATACACGCATTTTTAGTGTCCAGTAAATGTTGCAATATATATAGCAAGTCACTTCTGGATTGAGCTTTTTTGTATATTTTAGTATAACAAACCTTTGGTTTTGTACCAGCCTCTGCCATCTGAAGCCTTTGCCTGAGAAGCAAGGTTGAAGTCAGATGCAGATTATTGGCTGATGCAGTGCTGCATAACTAGACCAATTAGTACTGGATGAAAAGAGCAACAAATTGTTTAAGTGGGGATCTCAAACAACAAAAGGAATCATCCAGCAGGGAGTGGGTTCTGTGGCAATATTTAATAGCTGATAAATGAAAAAAAAAGGGGGACAAAAAAAGGTGCTTTCTCTAAATATCTTTTTTTCTCCTTGTAATTATATACTCATTTCTCACAGCCTTCCTGATGTTCATGCTTCTGGTGACACAAGTTATATTTCCTTACTCCTGAGACACCAGTGTGCCAGTGCTGTGGCCATTCACACAGGTGCTCACAGTACCATAGCTGGTGAGGTGACATAATCCCAAAAATGCACTTTATTCTGAAGTGTTTGCTTTCTTGGGCTGGGCTTCTTAAGTCAGAAAATAAAACCAGTATGAATTAGGGCTGCAAAATACTTTTAACACTTCTGGTTATTTCGATCAGGCCCTTTAGTTTGTGCCTGGTGACCAGATTCCAGTGATGTTTCTGTGGCTTTCTGCAGTCCCAAGCACTGTGGCACGGAAGGGGAATTCTCTTCTGTGTGTTCCTGAGATCCTGCAGGGAGCGGTGCCTGGGGCCCTGCAGTGGAAGGGAAGGAGAGCACAGAGTGAAATGCAGGACCCGAGTCCCTTGTATTTGCTTGGGCCCATGGGAAGTCAAAGCCCCTGCAGGCCTTCCAGCACTGCCTCCCAGTGCCCCTTGGCACTGGGCAGAAAACTGAATTTGGATCCTGCTTGGCTTTTCTTGTTGGACCTGGATGAAATTGAGGTTTCAGTCCCAGCTGACTAAAACCAGAGGATATATGATTAATTTAACTTGCATAAATCATAAATCCCCTAGAGATGGGATTTTCACAGGTGGAAAGAAGATTCTTCTTTAGGTAGAACTGAAAAAATAATACTAACTTTTTTTTCATAGCAAGTACATATAAGCTTGTGTAATTGTTTTGGTTGGTGCTGTGGGTATGCTGACTGACAGCTGGTGTTGCTTATGTTATTTTGTCATAGTTAAAATTGTTCTTAATATTAGTACTTTAGGAAAGGAGAAACAATGTGAAAACCATTGTATTAGAAGTGGGTAAAATTTTATTAGTGAACATACAGTAAAGTTCTGGATAGAAAAGAGGAAATTAGAAGAGTTGGATTTTTTTTTGTTTTGGTTTGGTTTTTTGGGTTTTGGTGGGTTTTTTTAATTTGTTTTTTCTTAATCAAGAAGAAAATTACTTCCTCTTCTCTTGAGAACAGCTTTGTGCACACTTGTCCCTGCTTGTGGACAGTTGCTGCTTCTTTCCTGCTTTAACCCTAGTGGGGTACCACAACGTGAGTGCCTCTGTGTTATCAGGTGCTACCAATAAACAAATAAACAGTGGCCGTGTGAGGACCTGACAGATGACATTTGAATTACTCTACTGATTTTGGATGAATTTTATTTGGTAATGTCTTACCAGTAAGCAGTTTGTGGAACTGGAGATGCTCATGCTACGAGATGCTGTTTTCTCCCTGGACTCTGCAGCCCTCACTGTCCCTGGGTGACTGTTGATCTCTTGGTTTTATGGGCTGTTAATCAGAGCTGTAATCAGTCACCTATCTGCAGGTGATAGCAGAGACAGTGTTTACTTTTTTCCTCCTTCCCTCCTCTTCCCTAGCTAGCCTTGCTAGTTATTTGAGACTCTTTGTTAAAATAGCTTCATAGTCTGTATCTGAAAATTTCAGTGTTGCTGGCTTTCTCAAAGTTCAGTCCTCCTCCTCACTGAGGGATCTTTCAAGATGCCAGCTTTTGTTTCCATGTACAAAATACAGAACTAGAAAGAACTTCAGGTTAATCTGAACTCATTATTTTAAGCTTCTGTGCACCTATAACTATGATTAAGTGCTTCAGTGGGAAATGTAGCTCATACACCAATGACTCTCTGAGACTAGAATAAGCTTTATGTACTTAATATGTGCTGAGAAAGTCCTTTATGTTTGCTGGAATTTTTGCATACTAGTATATTCTTTGTTAACCCTAACATAATGTGTTTAGATGCTGAACAGTAAACTATTTTCCTGAGCAGAAAAACTAACTTTCTCCTTTTCTTTCCATTTCAGTAGCTTGTATAATGGAACTTATGGATAAAACAATCAATAGTTACTTTGATGTTTGGCTTGGACCCAGAGGTAAGATGTCTCAAAAGTTAATTAAAAAACGCATTAATAAAAATCATATAATATAATAAATACATAAATAAACGGATCTTCTTAGAACATAAGAAACATTTTTCCTCTAACTTGATATTGACAGGTGACTACTTTCTTTAGGATCTGCAAAGCATCAAAATGTCTGAACAGTGTAATAAATAAGAGTCTATTCAATGCTCCTAATATTTTGACCTGAAGAGGTCATTCTTCTTACTATCAGTTAAGATCGTGTTGTTTGTCTTAGAGGGTGACATACCTCACTCAGATCTTTGCTGCTTTCTTTTTTTAATTTAGTAATAGCTTTTATTCTAAAAAAGCTATTTAATTTACATTTAATGAAATTTAAAAAAATACTCTTGTCTTCATAACTAGATCTTCTCTGGAATTTTTCACTAAAAATATATATATTTTTTGAGAAACACTGCTTCTTTGAAACCATTCTTTTTTGAAGCAGCAATAGTTTTGGTAGGTTTTGCCCAGGGAAAAACCCTGCAGGTAAAGAACTGCAGTCCTGGTCAGTGTGAGATAGCCAGAGACTGTGGAACCAGGACGAGCAGTGGCCTCATGCTGCAGGCTTGAGTAGGATGGTCCAGTTCCACCTGGTCCTGACCAGGGGGATTGAATGGCTGCATCCTGCACAGAGTGTGCAGAGCAGTGCTGCTCAGTGGCATGTGCTTTCTTCTTCTGACTGCTGCAGTAATGCCTTTTCTCTGTCCCACTCAAGATCCAGTGATGGTGCCCCTTCTTCTCAGGAGAAAGTCTGCAGGAGATGGAACAAGCCTCTGATTCTTCTAAGTGTGTTTTCTGTTTGCTTTTTTTAGTATCTTGGTGCCCTTGTTGCCTCTCTCTTCATACTAAGCCTGTTTAAATTAGCCTGGATGTTCTGATATAACATATTGCATGTGCTGGCATATGGTCTCTGTTTGCTGTATGAGAAAAATCATGAACCATAAAGGTGGCAAATCGAAACAATTCCCTGCCTTGCCTACCCACTTTCCAACCTACAGTTTTAAGGCCTCCTTTCATACATTCAGGATCCATGTATGACTCCTTTAAAACTAAGTCGAGACTGTGAATGACAGCATTACTTGAATTATTCATTTATTGTTTGGTTAACTTAGTTTCAGTACTTTGGGATGACTTTAGTGAGAGGAGTGAGGTACTGTGCTGTTGCTGGGTATGGACAACACAGATGTGGTTCAAAAGGATCGCACTAATGTTCCAAGTAGTCCCCTAAAATTCTCTGATGGAGGGTGGTTTATGTGCTTTTCCTGAGAAGCTGATGCATTGCCAACCAGACTGGTAACTCAGGCAGGACTGACTGCTCTGTGTACCATTGCTCATACAAGGACTCCAAAATTTAATTCTTTCTAATAGCACGTACGAAGTCTAATTGTGTTAGGATTGAGTGGAAAATAATTATTAGGATCATCCACCTATAACTACAGAGGTATCTGGTTCACTCCTAGGTTTGCTGACTCTAGGAAATAAGATATGTACCATCAGGAAGGGTTGGTTTGAGAAAATCTAGGGGAGAGATTTGTAGAAGCTTTTCTTTATAATTATCTGTGGTATTCAAGTGGGTGACAGTTCTGAATGGTAATGAGTATTTAAAAATAATAGTAGTAATAACTTAAGAATATTTTTGCCTTAGGAAAATAATTATTTCTGCTTTCTTAAATATGTAAATAAAATTGTTGTTTGTAATTAGCAACGTGGCCGTTAGCAAAAGGGCTTTGCTGCATTTCCTTTGTCTTTCTTTGGTATTCCAGCACTGGAATAATTTTGGGTACAATTATTTTTAGTTGTGTTGAATTCTCTCCTTACAAAATCTGAGTGTTTGTCTGTTTTTGTTTGTTTGTTTCAGACCCCAGAGTAAAAGGATGGCTTCTTCTGGAGAACTATACACCTACCTTTATCTTCTCAGCCTTGTACTTACTGATTGTATGGCTAGGACCAAAGTACATGCGGAACAAGCAGCCCTTCTCATGCCGGGGTATTCTAGTGGTCTACAACCTTGGACTTACACTGCTTTCTCTGTATATGTTTTATGAGGTAAGAGAAAAAGGATTGCTCAGGCTTATTTTGCAGAGTCTGTTTTAATTACATTGGCTCATGTTGAAAGTAGAGCAGTGCCTCTGAATGCAGGAAGCATCTGCAGAAGAGGTGCAACCATTTTCAATGTCACTTGTCTGGGAGGAAAACCCTAATTGTAATGTTACCTCTAAGGATGGTGTGAGACAAACCTTGCCTTAAATATCTTTGCAGACCTTGGTTAGCAATGTTACAAATGCACTTTGCTCAGTGAGAGCTAGTGAGGTCCTGATCCTTCAGCATGAACTTGGCTGCTTCTTCAGTAATGTCTCCTTGCTCAATGTGATTGTGCTGGTGGACTGTACAAAGTACTTTGTAGCAAAACTGTGGCTTTATCTGCAGGGCAAAATGTTTTATTTATTTGTGTTTAATCATGCACACACTCCTCGCATCTATTTCTGTAAGCTTGCAATAGGTTCTTTTGCATCCTCTTAGTCTTGCTGGGAAAAAAAATGTTGCTGAAAAGTGCCATTGTGATTCATCTGTTTCTTTGAGCTTAAAAATCTAAACATAAAAATAGATTTCAGACTGAATTGAACTTTCTGTGGACTTATTTTCTTTTGTAAAAACCCAAAGATTTAGGCAGTGTAAAGTTTTCCACTTCCCAGAGAGCTCTTTAGCTGCTTTTACTCAGAACTGTCTGCTTTTGTTCAAGTGAAAATGAGGAACTATGGTAGTGTAAATAATAATGTGGTCAGAAAATTACTCTTTTGCTTTAATGTACAGAATATTCTGGCACACTCTTAACCAAAGTGTTTCTTCTTTCTGTAAGGAGGTATTTCATTTTCAACAGCCTCTTTTCAATTCTTTCACTACGGTCTATTCAAATACAACCTAGGACTAAAACTACTAATCTCTTTTTTTTTTTTATGAGCTTAGGAGAGTATATAAGTTGTGCTTCTCCTTTAAGTTTGTAGTTAATTCTATAGTGTTTTACAAGGGGAGTGTTTAGAGATGAAGGGATTTAAATTCAATGTTGTTTCTCTTGTGTAGTGAATTGTCTACTCAAAATTTATTGGGTTGGTTTATTAAGAAATTTGATACTTAATTGTTCAGTTGGGAGCAGTAGGATTCAGGATTCAGTAGGTACTTGGAGGAGCAGTTGGATTCAGTAGGTACTTGGAACTACTTGTGTTCTTGATGTGCTTACATTTCTAAATTCCTTGTCAGGGTGTTATAATCCAGAAAAATGTGTGTTGATTAGTTTAATTTGTCTAAATGTAGCGTTGATGTTGACTTCAATATCCATCTGCATCATTTGATGCATGTATTATTTACAGTTATTATAGTGATCTGTTGTTTTAACCTCCAGTAAAGTGAAGTGCAGACTTTTCTTCAGTTGTACCAAGTGTGAATACTTGGAATAATACTCATAGCTTCTAAATTACTGTAACATTCTGCTGTATTACAAAACCTGCTGGTAAATTTGAACGTGAGAAAATACCTGAACTGTTGATCCTGTAAATGTCTTTTTCTTGCTAACAATAAACTGGTTACTAAGGGAAGACTGTTCATTATATGCTGAAGAAGTCCTCATACTTGTAACCAGATAAATAGCTTTTATATTGTGGAGCAATGACACAACTAAAATACAGTGAATATTAAGACCCCTCCTTCCTGTATAATAAAACACTTAATATGAAAATGAGTGTTGCTCTTAATCTAGTATTATCCATATGGAACTGTTTGTTAGTATTGTAAATATACCTTCTCCTTGTAAATGGACATACATGAAGCTAGAGCATTATGAAAATTATTAAACACATTATAGTGGCAGTAAAATGTGGTTGGCAGCACTTATAAGCTGGATGTGAGGGCAAGTGGTGCTCTGCAACAAGGGGCTGATCCCATAAAAATGATGCAAAGCAGAGAGCCATGCTGACTTAACACCACACTGCTTGATGTTTGCAGGGAGAGAACTAAAGGGCATAGGGAAAAATTGGGTTCTTGCACCTCTAGGTATGTTCTCTATCTGAAGTATCTGCACAGCATGTGATACCCTTGCTCATATCTCATCAGTCGTGGAAATTTTCCTTTGAAGGATTAGCCATATATCAGTACTTTATAGTACACTTACTTGCTTTTAAGACAGAAAGAAGAGGAACAGCATTCAGAAAACTAGAGTAACTCCCTGTTCTCCTCCTTGTTGTGAGGAGCTCTCAAAACTCCATTTTGAGTTTCAGTTGGATTGAAATTTTTCAGTCCTACTGTGAGGGAAATCATAAAATGTCACCATTTATGAACTTCTTTAGTAGCGTGTCTGAAAAGAAGTTGCTTTAATAGCTTGTGTAGAATACACCCGAAACCCTACTTTGAAGTTTTTCCTGAGTTACACCTATGGTGATTCAGGTCGTGAGTCATAGCATCACAGCTCAGTTTGCATATTATGTGACCAAAACAAGATGTTAAAGTGAGGTGTCCTCCCAGCTGGGATGAAAAGGATGACCTGCTTGGTTTTCTGACCTTTATGTCTGAGTGATTGTAAGCAATAACATGGGGGAATTTGGCATCATAGGATTCGTGTAACTCTAGGTGTTGTGTACTTTGGTCTAAAATCACTAGAAATTTTAGAGCTGTTATGTGGAATTCCTAAGAGTTTCTGTCTGTGCTTGCTATACCTTTTTATTAGAATATTTAATGACTTGGCTGGGTTTTGGTAATTGCAGAGAAGTGGATTGCTCTTGTCCCAGACAATATAACAGACAAGGCACATCCAGGGGAGCTGGAGAGGTTTTTCCAGGCTAATTTGTCACATACTCCAGCAGGACAGGATGTTCTTTAGGGACAAACAATGCTGTATTCTGTAAAAATCTACAATGCTTGGACTTTAAGGAGGAATAACACTCTTAAGTCTCAGGCAGGGGCATCAAGGAATGGCTTCCTGCGTGTGGAGAAGGTGCTAGCAGGGCCTGGCAGTGGGGGTGTGGGACATGGGCTGATCACCTGCTGGCTGGCACGCCTGTCTGAGGAGCTGCAGGAGCAGCTGGAACAGCAGAGGCAGCGCTGCTTCCCCTGTGCTGCTGCTCTGTGTGGGATCACAAGGTGTCTTGCAACCCCTGGCTGTGCAAGGGCCCCTGCCTCTGCTTCAGTCTCAGCTGGGTAACTTAGCTGAGAGGGGAGAGTGCCAGGTACCCAATTACACTGCACACAGACCTGTTATTTTGGGGGAGTTTGTTAGCAAAACTGGCCAAGTGATCTGGATCACCTGGGCTTACATTAGAGAAAACTGGTCAATGATGAAAGCTCACTTTCTTAAGTGATCTCTTTACTGTCCTTTTTCTTCATCTGCAAAATTCCCTACTGAATCTGCCTGAGAAAAGTTTTAGGTTTTCCTGATGAGTGAGGTGTTGCATGTGCTGTAGGAAGAGTGTAGGAAGCAGGGGACTCTGTGCAGAGGTGCTGTGTCACACGAGCCATGGGTGGCAGCTGGGCTGCTCTTTCCTCTCCCCTTTCTTTCTCCACCCTCCTGAAGCTCTTATCTCTGCCCTGGGGTAACTGCATTCATGTAAAGATAAAGTTCTCTATCTGTGCAGGCATGTGCTTGCTTTGATCAGAGTTAACTTCTGTTTCTCCTCATTCTAATCTAGCTCTGTTTTGAGCCTTGTAAACCCATCACGCCCTGACATTGTGATGCAGTGCTAGGTCCCTTATCTGCCCCTCTCCAGTGAGTCTCAGACTTTAGTTTTATCATGAGAAAAAAACAAAGTCCTCCACAGTAACACCTCTCCTCCACCCAGTCAGACTGGTATTAGTGTCCTGGCCTATTTTGGTAGCAAAGGTGATAAAAAAGCATGGGCCACAGCATTTCAAAGAATTCAGCAACAGAATTACAAAATGAAAGAAATAGGAAAAAAGAAGACTTCATTGCAGGGGAAGAAAGTATGTGTTTCAGCACAAATGGAATCTTGAACTGCAGGTTTTCCCCTGAGCTGAGGGGCTTAACATTGAATTTGAGTACCATTTTAATTGGCTTATGAACTGTCTTTTTGTGCTGCTTAGAAACCATGTGAAGTGGTTTGTTCAAGTGCAAATGGCTATAATTGGCCTTTTCTGGACATGTTAATTTCTCAAGAGAAGATTGCCTGTGGTTGTCCATCAGCAGTGCCATCAGCAGGCCTGGACTCCTGCCAGCCTGAAGACCAAGGACTTCTGGAGAGAGCGGGCATGGAATGAAAGGTTGTCTCAAGGCTGTGTTGGCAGAGGAGCCTCTGCTCTGTGTCTGGGCAAGTTTCAGACCTGCTGTACAGTGGTGTCAGGAGGTGTTGGAAACGCTGGCCATCCAGGGAGCAGACCACAGCAAGTGTGAGCAAGGACTTAAATGCACTGCTGGAAATTTCTGACCCCTCCTTACCACTGTTATGGTGGCAGGGAAGCAGCTTCCTGCGACTGCACACCCGTGCATAATGGAGCCATTTGTGGTCATGTTTCAGAGCGATCTCTTGGTTTTGTTTTCTGAAGCCTTCCAGCATGGGATGGAAGCATTGTGGGTGCAAGAAATAAGGATGCCAGGCAAAGGAGCAGCTGGCTAAATGGGGAAGATGATTTATATGTTGTATGTTGCACTGAGTAAAGTTTGTGGGCAGCAACAGCAGTTTGTGGGCAGCTGTAGCATCTTCTAACCAATTAGTTCATTCTGGAAAGTGGGGGAATAAAATTATTTTTCTGACTATACTAGCTATTTATATGATAAAAGATGCTGACATTTCCTACAAATGTTGCTTTTCTTATGTCATTTGTGGCTGTGAGAGTATTACAGTTCCTAGCATACAATAATATGTTCTTTTGTAAACAAGGGAGTACTCAGGTTGAGGTGAAGCCACTGCTCATGGCCACACTGATGCCATTGTCCTTCAGAGCGGTGGGACCCATGGAGACACCTTTGGTTGCATTACACTTTAGATGGTGAACCTGTACTGCTTGCAGTGCTGTGGATTCACTATGCCAGCTTTTACTGGGAAGAAGTTTATGTAGTGCAGCATTAATGATGGATGTTGTTGGGATTAATTACAATGTAAACAATGTGATAATCCTTCTATTCCTAACACTTCCTTGAACTATGAGAAAACATCTGTAAGCTCTTAACACGATCACAGCACAACGTGGTGTTCTGTCTGGGGGACTGGCGGGCGCTTGCAAGGCACGCAGTCTTCCCTCGGTGGCTGAAAGTGGCTGGGTGCAAAGCTTGCTCTGGGCACAGCTGGGCCTTTAGCAAGGTACCACTGCTAAACTGGTGTCCTCTGCAGGGCCCTGCAGCCAGGAGAGGAGTCCTTCCATGGCTGCCTTCCCTTTGTTGCTTGGGTAGGGAAAGTGCCTGGGTCTGCTGCTGATGTGCTCGGCTGCCCTGCCCTTGCTGTGGCAGGGTGCTATTGATTTATCTCTAATACAAGAGATGCTTTCAGATCTGTATATTATGATATAACTAGATGTACATTTTTCCCCCTAAATTGCAGCAATAATACTATCTCAGAAGGTCAAAAATAATGACCTAGGCTGACTGAGTATTTTAAAAGGTAATTTAGGAGGAAAATGAGGCGTGAAGAAAATAACTTTGGGGAAAGGTAGATCATTTAAGTGATAATCTTTATTGAACCTTTTAAAATTAGCTTCCCGTTCACAGTTCTGAGCAGCATTTAGTCATACCAGTTATTGTAGTCCTTTAATCAAGTGATCTTTTAAAATTACTTTTAGTGTAAGGAATTTCTACTGTGGCTTTGCAAAGCTGTTTTTTATCCTGCAGATAGATAAGGCCAAAAGCATACAACTTGCTTCTGCCTTTCAGATGTTTTATGAGATACCTAAAAATTTTTTTTTTTCACTTGGGAGTTGCCTCAAGTTGTTACTCCTCTCCAAGAGGAGTATGACCAAGAGGAAGAACATGTTTATAAACAGTATTCAATGGTCCCTTCTGTTGAGCTGTTAAAGGAGATATTAAAGCATGTCTTTGCACATGTTCCCTTCTCCCATTCAACCTTCAACCTGTCCTACCATCTCCTACCATTTGTGAAAGGGTGAGAACATCCAGCATGGATCTTGTGTCTCTAGAGATTAGAGCCAGCCCTCCACAGCAGACACCCTGTCATCTGTCATGACTAATAGCTGGTCATTACTCTTTATAGCAACTCCGTTATGTTTGAGGTGTTACTTGTTATGCCAGGAAGTCAGGCAGGCAGTGGCATATCCTGCAGAGGAAGTCACTTACGTTGGGAAGGATGTAATGTGCTTGATGAGTGAATTGCTTAAAAAGATCTTGAAGAATGGCAGTGCAGTGAAGCATGTGTTGTTAGCTGTTAAGGAGAGCAAAGCTGAAAATATGCCCTGTCATGTGGTTGAAAAAACTGTAGTCACATCTCTTGAGTATAAAATTTCTTAAAGATGTAGCTCTTTCCAAAAGTAATCAGAGGAAAAATGTGTTTACTGAACTTTGGTTATTTCTTTTCTCTAACAATGAGATCATCAGCAAAGAAGGAGACTTCACTCTGAAAATGCTCCCACTGTGGGATAAGTGGGAATAAAATGTTTTCTCCTGTTTTTATTCTGGTATACCCCAATTGGGAGAATTTATTAATTCACCCTTTGCTATGATTCAAGTCATTGCTTGGGACTTGAATTCCACCTAATGCTACCCTCAGGTGCTCAGGATTTTCTTGACACCAGATGTTTGGGCAGAGCCACTGTGGGTTTGCAGGTGCCATGGAGTTCAGCCTCTTCCCCAAATAACAATTTATTTTTTTATTTGCTCAGCTGGTGACAGGAGTATTGGAAGGAGGATACAATTTCTTCTGTCAGGATACACACAGTGGAGGAGAGGCTGATATGAAGGTACTGTAATTGAGACTTAGAGATGGAAATGTTTCAAATTGTCCACTTGAGTGTAAGTGGAGAGCAGAACAGTATTGATTATGCACATTTTGGTTAAACTATAATATTTTTTCCTCCTTTTGCAGTACAATAGACAATGCACTGTCAGACATAATAGTTAATCTGTGATATATTCATGGCTGGTATTTTTGTAAGTAATTATATGCAAATTTTCAAGAGTCCCCAGGTCAAAAAATGAGGACCTGGTCTTCAGACTGTATCCAACCAGTTTGTGTTGAGGCTACCCTTCTCTTTCTGAGGTGTGGTGATGATTTCTTCTGGTCACACTTGTGACCTTTCCTTTACAGAGAGCACTGCAGCACCAGCTCTCATTAAGTATTTTCTTATTTCTGCCAGGAGAACCCAGGTGCACAGCAGTAGCCTCATGAAGCCGTCTTTGTCTTCCTGTTTTCTGCTGTAGCTGTAGATTTATACCTTGATATCTCCTATGGAGAACCCGAGGCAGAAGTATTACAGAAGCTCCCAGCAGTGTCTTCAAGCCTAGTGGTGCAGGACAGAACCTGGATTTTTAATCACTTAGATAACATAAGAGTTGAAAACCCCCACAATGTGAAATCCTTCTAAAACTTGTTTCCTCCTTCCAGATCATACGTGTCCTCTGGTGGTACTATTTCTCTAAACTCATTGAGTTCATGGATACCTTCTTTTTCATTTTGAGGAAAAATAATCATCAGATCACTGTTCTGCATGTCTACCACCATGCAACAATGCTGAACATCTGGTGGTTTGTTATGAACTGGGTGCCTTGTGGTCACTGTAAGTACTGGGTTATGGTGGGGGAACCTCTGCAACAGGGGCTTTGTTTTGGTGGTCTTTGGTGATCAAACCAAACATCTCTGGTACCTTCAGCTGCAGGATTTGTTCTGTATCATACTAAGCTTCTTTGCTGAATTGCGACTATTGTAGATGGTTGCAGGAATTAAGCTGCCAGCACAGCCTCTAGGGAAGGAATGTCTATGTAGATTGAAGAATTTGTGTGGCAGTGTGACATTTATCAGGTGCATTACCCCAGGTCAGATACCCATGCAGCTTGGTTTCTCTATTTTTGCTGTAGTTACAGACCCTCTGATGAAAGTCAAGCCAGAAGCTTGTTTCAGCTGTAAAACAGCTAAAAGTGACTCTAGTCCTTGTATCTGTAAAATTCACTTGAGATATTACTTTTTTAAATTTAATCTCATTGTACCACTGGCCAGAACAAATAATTTCGATTAAAATCTTGTCCCCTGAGCTCTGATGAACATGAGCAAATTAATCTTAAGTGGAAAATTTTCATGTTTCTCTCGTCTAAATCCTGCTAACCTTTGGCCATCTGACTTTAATTCTTTACTTCTACTGCATTTAGCTGGCATCTAGTTTCCTAACTGCATTATCATGGCTTAGCTGTGGTTAGGATGTGCAGTTCATAGGTACTGGCTTTGTTGAACACTCCATTCAAGAGAAACCTTTTCAAACCTGATGGATGTGAGCTACAGGCAATGCAGACTAAGAGGCTGCATTCCTCAGGAGTCTGGTCTCTGAGCCAAGCAGCATAGAAACTTGTATTTGTTTTGTGTTGTCAGCACAACAGTGAGTAATACTGAACTTATAAAAAGTCTGCATCTGGAAACACATTCTCCTCCAAGGAAGTCAGTCCTTGTTCATACAGCAGTCAAAACTGTGTCTGTGTAGAATCTATCTTGTGCTCATGTGGTCTTGAAAACACTTTTGTACTATTTCTAGTCATGTGTTTTTCTTCTTCCAAGCTTTATGTTCTGTTATGTAATCACAGCTCAGTGCAGTTCGGTGTTAAGCTAGAAGTTTCTTTAGTGACTAAAGATGCTGTAAACAAGGGCAAATAAAATAGCTAACTTGCAGTTTCTGAAGGTATCTGAAGCTTTTTGGTTATAAATTTAAAAATTGGCTCCTGCCTGGAAGGAAGTGAAATCAGCCTAAAAGTAGATGGGCGAAGCTATTGATTGGTTGGTACGTGAGCATTCCTCCTTTTTATCAGTTTCCTCATTTCCCTTGAGAAACTATGATATAGTTGTAAAAAAAGAGTAATTTGAGGAAACAAAACCAGAAGGCTGGTGTAAAGCACAAAGCTGCAAAGCAGCTCAGCTAGTCCATTGGGTAGGGAGAATAAAAAACAGGGTAAAAAAAGAACCGTCTTGCTTTTCTTCTAAGAGAAATCATATTTTAAATAGTAACATTTTGAACTTGTTATTTTTGTAGGTTCCATGAAACAGCATGTTCCTTCCTGGTAATGTAGTGTACTTTCTTTTTCCCTTGCCCTTTTTTTAGCTTACTTTGGTGCCACACTGAACAGCTTTATCCATGTCCTCATGTACTCCTACTACGGATTGTCTGCTGTTCCAGCAATGCGTCCTTATCTGTGGTGGAAGAAGTACATCACTCAGGGGCAGCTGGTGAGTGGTTTGCTCTTCAGTGCTTCAGCAGGCTCTTGTAGTTCTGATGAGCTCCTCTTGTCTTTACCAGGTCAGGAAGTTTTGACAGGGGATAGAAGAAGAGAGAATGAGAGCTAGTACCTTCCACCTAGTGCCTACATCACCTTGGAAATCCAGCTTCTGCACATCTGTTTGCTCTGTTCTCAGGCCGATGGGGACTGGGGATGTACATCAATCAATGCTGGGGTCTGTGGGATCTTTCTCCCCCACACCATGTTGGGTGGCTAGATGCATTTGGGAGTTGCAGTGCTGGGATTTCTGGCACTCAGTAGCCAGGGAGGAGGCTTTTCTTACAAGCCCTCTTGAGCTAGCCTGCTCTTGGCTGTGCTTGGTTGGTCAGGCTGGGACAGACCAGAAACTGGGTGCAATGCCATCCACAGCTAACAAGGGCCATTCTAGTCCTGCAGGACAATGCCTTTTCTGTCCTACTTTTGCATGCAGTTGCAAGTGGTTTATTAAAAACTATTCAATATTTCTGCTCACTTTCTGCACTTTAAATGGGCAGATTTTTCCTCTTGTAATTCTGTGTTGGACTCCTTGTATCCGTTTGCATTGTTGCTAGTGGGTGCAGTGATGAAGCCTGACCACTGTGTGCTGGAGGTGGTAAGAGCAGTGAAATAAAGTAATACAGGACATGCTGTAGTGATACTGCACGAGAACCAGGTTTCAATGTGTACAACATGTCAGAACACCACAAGGAAATGTGCATGAGTGTTGTCTCTTCCCCATTTTGTAGGGGGAGAAACTGAAACCTATATTATTTTGTTATATTCTTCCCCCCCCACCCCACTCCTTCTCAGAGCTGTGAATAGTTTCAATAACATTTGCTGGTGATGATTAATAACATTTACTGCCAGCAATTCACAGTGTTGATTCTCAACATGTTTTTTTTTTAGCGCTGTTCTTCCTGAAGTATGGCTAAGTATTGTAGTTGAGGGCTCATTATTTTCATGGGAGGCATGGGGGGGTTGCTTTGGTTTGAGTTTTGTTTCTGTTTTTCTTTCCAGATTTAGGCTCTATTCTTTATCCTGGTTGTTCAAGTGCTACAGAGTACAGTGTCTGGGGGCTTCAGTTGCTACCCTGGCTATTGTCATAGCTGCTTTCACTTCCTTGCCTGCTCTGCATGCATAGCTGTTAGGGCAGCAAAATAGCAGAGCAGAACAAACAGTCTTTCCCTTTTTAAATAAACATTCCCTAATCTGGTAGCCTTTATGTGAGGATGAATTTTGCCTAAGGCCCTCTGCATCACATAAGCCCAAACTCTGTTTTTCCAAAATAGATAATTAAAGATAATTGGAACCTTATCCTCCTCCCTGGCTCCCCAGCTTCCCTGCAGCCTTTACCCCAAAAATTCTTCCACTGGAGCCATATGTTAGACAGTTCCTGTCTGTGGGAAGGGATTGCAGGGGTCTGTGTGCAGACCAAGTAACCCCAGGTCTTTTGCAGCTGAAGCAGTGAGATGCAGATCTACTCCATTAGGATGGTAAAGTCAAATCCCACTGAAGTCTCACTGGGAAGAAGGTGGTCTTTCTTCCTTGGGACGTTTATGTATCAGTTCTGCGTAAGTTCCTCTAATGTTCTAAAATGGAAAAATACAAATAAACATGCTTAACAGGATACCACAATCTGAATGTCTGCTACCTCAGGTTTATGGAGAAAACACTTGCCAAACACACAATATTACATACTCTTTAGTTGTTTTGGAAATTACTGTTGAGGTTTTGGTCACTCATGGGTTTTATCCTCCTTCCATTAATCTGCTCCATTTCTCTTATTTTTGTTTTCTCTCCCCAGATTCAGTTTGTCTTGACAATCTTCCAGACCAGCTGTGGTGTTGTTTGGCCATGTGCATTTCCTCAGGGGTGGCTGTATTTTCAGATTTCTTACATGATTTCTTTGATTATCCTCTTCACAAATTTCTATATTCAGGTAAAAGCAACATTTATCAACTCTTTCTAGCATTCTGCTGGCTGTATCTCACTGGAAAGCTGTGACAGAAAGATATGCTTGAAATGTCCTTTTGCTATCCTTCACTAACATGCATATGTTCTTGAAGTACTACGCTTGTGATCCACCCTCTACTTTCAAATCTTCTGATGCTTTGTACCCATAATTCAGAATGCTTAGTAATTTCAGTAAGCCAGTTATACAAAAAAATGGCTTATTGCAATTTTAACTGCAGGTAAGGGAGAGGAGGAGCTTTATCTAAGACAAAGCTTTCCAGTCTGAAATAAACCAGCAGCATGTGAACCTGTGAAGCACCCAAAGGAGTTGTTCATTTCTGCTTTTACAAGGGGAAGGCTTGGTTTTTAATCCAGGGAAATTTCCTAAACTTACAACATGCAGAAATATGGATTTTGTTCACTTCTACAGGCACCTTTTTGTATTTTCATATGGAAAATTAGTGGGTTTGGTTGTTTTTCTACAAATCTGATTTCATGTTTGAACAGATCCAGACTTGGTGTGTGTTATTCTGAGCAGTTCATAACTGGGCTCTGTACAAAGATGTACAACTACTGTCCACAGAAAATCTGGTACTACTGAATGCAGAAAATCAAACCAACAGGCTGCTGCCCCCAGACAAGCAAACTCTGTTATGTTTCAAATGTCATTTGAGAGATTTGGGTGTTTTGGTTCTGGAATGATTCATGGTGGGGATACACAGCAGGATTCCCTGTCTGTTCTTCTGGTACTTCTTAGAACCATGAATTCTATCACTTGCTGCATATGAACATGCTAATTAAACATTATAGTATATTCCAGATGTTACTTGATTTTCTTTGTCAATTTTGCTCATATTTTAACTTTTAATTGTTTAGATTCTTTTCACATGGAAATTTGGGGAAACGTGCTTTTGTCAGGCAGCTGAGCCCCTTTGAAAAAAACTTATGTATATTTTACTGTCTGTAATTTTTTAGTTTCCCTGATCCTGTCAGTTTTTGATTCTTGTGTTAGCCAATGGAAATTCCCATCACATTTCTGTCTCTGAACTTCTCTCACTTCTATTGTTTACCTACTTCTTCTGGCTTTCTTCAAGGTACTGTCACCTGCAGTGCCTCAAACCTCCTTCCTCACATGTCATTTTGAGTATATTCTTATCCCATAGTCTGCTCATAAAATTGCTTCCCTTGTTTCTAATTTACTGTTAGTATAACACTGCCATCGTACTGCCAAGCCTTTTTCTTTTCAAGTGAACTACTCCTCTCACTGTGATGAATGAAAGGCGTAGTGTAGTCTCATACACAAAAAGTGGTTGAGCTTGTTAGACTCTTACCACCGGCACAAGGTCTTTAAAAATGATGAATGCAAGTTTACTTTTGTGTTTTTAGAATTACTGTGAAGAAGTGGTTATTTGTATCTAATTAAACAAAACCATGTGTCTTTCCGTGTATTTTAGACTTACAACAAGAAGGCATCCTCGAGGAGGAAAGAGTATCAGAATGGCTCCACGGCCATTGCGAACGGGTACACAAACAGCTTTTCTTTCCTTGAGAACAATGTGAAACAAAGGAAACAAAGGAAGGATTGAAGACCAAACTGAAAAACCATTTTGATAACCCCAACAACAAAATCATCTGATTGTAAGCACAATGAGAGTTGTGCACTAATACTCTAATGGCTACTGTAACTATTCCTGCCTAGAATAGTGTGATTTATGTAGGACTTAACCAGTGCAAACACCCTAGAAACTGTATACAGAACATAAAAAAAGTAGGTTAAAGTTTAAAAATAATTCTGGGCTGTCACTGACCCTGCTATAGACTATGGAAGGGAGTATTATCATATTATCCGACACTGCTGTTGCCTTACTAGTCAATATGATAGGTGCTGAATTATGATTCACAATTTGAAAACACTGTAATCTAAACCTCCATTTTTTAACTATAGATCATGCATGTGATTGTAGAGGTAATTTGTATGATGCTGGTTTCAGTAGATAAACACACATGCCTTAAATTAAAAAGCAGGGCCCAAAGCTTATTACTGGTTTAAGAATTAGGGTATGTTTCAACTTTTCAGTTGATTGACTTTTTATCAAAAAGTCTCTTAGAAGAATCCATTGATCATTTTACTGTTCTGTATGTGATACACGATACCACGTATCTCTTACTCGATACAGTGAAATTGGAAATGGCACATTTAGTTTTGTATATTTGGCTTTAATTGACTCAACAGTCACAAAACAGATGGAAAAGTTATTTTACCTTTTTAATAGATCTTATTTTTTTATTTGAAGTACATCACTAACATAAAAGTAATTGGCGCTTACACAGTCGAGTAAGATTTAATATTGTCTCTAAAGTTTAGAGCATATACAGGGTGGACCCATCTATTCTTTTTACTTTTTTCTTTTTTTCTTTCTTATTTCTGAGAATTCTTAAATGCTAAATGAAGAGTGGTTTTTAATATGAAACTGGCAGTTTCAAGTGTTATTACCATAGCCATATCCATATTTTAGGAGCTACTGTTTTAAGTCTGTGACATATCTAAAAGTATATTTAAAAGTGGAGACAGAAAGATGCTGTTCTGATGGAATTGTCTGTATGTAAGTTGGTATCTGAACTGTTCTTCATGTAGCATATATTCACTTTCAAAATGTGCCTAACACAAAGATTTTTTTTCCCAAATAAGCAAGTTTAAACAGTTTAAGTCATAGCTAATGTTTTTTAAATGTTACTGAAATGTGCTGGAAATGTTTGTTTCTGTAATGTGAGTTGTGTATATCACTGGTAATGTTTTGGCTCGTTATCTAAGGATTTGGTTTGAGTGCTGGTTAAAGTTACTCCTTCTTGTAAAATGCTGTCTTGCACATATGAGGAGTCATTTGCAGAGCCAGTGTCTGTTGCTGGTATTCTGGTATCTTCCATGGTGGAGTCCATTAAGTTCTGAAAAATTGAATTGTGCAAGACATTCTGCTGGTCATTGCTCAAGTTTAACTATTTGGTTTTTTGATATTTATATAAATGCCAGTTTAACACATTTAATTGTTTTTAAATATTTTTTTAAATTTTTGCACATCTCTTAAGGAATTAATAAGTTCTCTTACTAGCCTTGTGGGTTTTCATTCCTCGTTTTGAAGGAGACAGTGTCTGTTATGTTTACATTATCAAAGCTTGTGCGTGTGTCTTCATTTCTAGGTACTGGTTTGCAGAGTCTTTACATAGCTCAGTACAGCAGCTATAATGTTCAAAATAGGCTGTCTAAATGTGCTAGAAATAAACTCTCGGCTCATCTGAATATACTTCATTGTTAATGTTTGACATGGTTTAATCATTAAAACACTTTTGATGATCTCTGTCTGAATTCTGTGGGATTTGTACAGATTTAATGCATTGCCCCATCCTGTGTCAGGCCAAGGAGCAGCCACCATGATGGAAGAACAGCTGCAGTTACTCAGGGACATTTAGTGTACCAGAGATTTGGCAACACATTCTTTACAGAAACCTTTGGCAGTTACTAAACACTGTTCCCTTGCCTGGCTGTAGAAATAGTGGTGTGTGTGATGGATTTAACTCCCGCTGGGATTACTGAATCACTGAATGCAGACCAGCCACAATAGCTTGAGATGAAGAGTGCCAGGAGCAAAGCTTAATGTGACTGAGAGGGGCTTCCTGCCTCAGCTGCCCTGTCTATAAAATGGGGATAATACCTCTCCCCAGAATGGGAGCATTTTTGCAATTTCCTTTTAGCACCCCTTGCCCCTAGGTGATTGTTTTAGAACCCTCTCTGATTTGAGTGTTTAACATTGCAACAACCCCAGATAGGCTGGTGATGGACTTGGTAAAAGAGAGCTACTTACATGGCTGTCTGTCTTTTCCCTTGCAGGCTCTTCAAACAAAAAACATAGACCAGGGAAATGGGTTTACGCTTTGTGTGAGAGGCTCAGAGATTTCATGCTATGTTGGTCTCCTCTGGGAGGGTTCTCTGAGTGCCTGAGGTAGTTGCTAAGACAGTTTCCTCTCCTTCACATGCCAGTTCAACTATGGAGTTATGGAACTGTGTGTGTTTCTAAGCAAGGCTCAGTAAGATGCAGTTCTTTGGCTGTTAGGCCAGATCTCCAGGAGGTACCTGTAAAGCAGAAGCCACAGCACCAAGCTGGCCTCCCCGTGTGAGGCAGCAGAGATGGGGCTGCTGCACTGCAAACCTCTCCTTCACGGTTAATGGCATGTGGTGACAAAATCCAGTGACTGTCCAAAACTGGCAGGAGATGCGACCTTGGGAACATCAGCAGTGTCTACACCCGTGTGGCAAAAACTGGCTCCTGGATATCTTCTACAGTCTCAGCAGCAACTGAGTGTCTGAGAGCTGGATGGGTTAGATCAGACATCATCTTGCCATAATCGATGGACCCAAGCACGAGCCTTGGGTCTGCCCACCTGGCTCAGCTGCCAGTGTATCATCTGACCTGGGGCAAGTAACAGCCTTTGAGTTGCCTCAATTCCCTGATCAGTAATTTTCCTAATAGCTGGGATTGGTGCCTGGGACTGTGAGAGAGTCCTCAGAAAGGACTTCTTGTGTTGTGAAGGCAGGAGAGTTGAAAAGAGATGAACTGCTGCCAAGAGGATGGAGAGGTTTCATGTAAAGGTGGCTGAGGAGAATGACACAGTTCAGTTATTTGCAGAGAGAATGACCAAGCTACAAACCATTAGGTTAAGATCTTGTGCAGTTCATGAGCTGACCAAATCCCTCCCTGCACTCAGGCTCTACAGCCTCGGTGATGAAAAGAAATGTTAAGCTTTTGTTCAGCTGTGAATGGGATAGGTAAGCTCAAATGCCTGAAAGCAGCTTTTTTAGGGTGATCCTGCTGTTGACATTGAGTGCTGCATCATGGATGTGCAAACCACCTGTGGGACTGGGATCACTCAGGAACTGGGATTCTTAGGTTGGCAGGAAGAGGAAAAGCAGAGAACAATTATGGAAGTCTTTGTGGTTGACCATGTATTTTACTTGATGCAAGAGAGATACTAAGTGTTGGAGCTTATGATAGGACTTAGAGCCCCAAAACTGGGGTAACAAAAGCCCCAAACCTCATAAAGAGCTATTCTGTGGGTTGCCTCTGCCTTTGATATTTGGTAGTTGTCTTGAGTTTAAGTTGATAAAGTGTGTTTCTTTTATGAGACTGGAATGTATGTTGTTAAAACATAGTGTTTTTACAACAAGTGTATGCATTATTCAAAAAAAGAGATGTAAAAGATGGATGCCAAAGAGAAGTATAAATAAAATCAGAGGCCAAATTACTTGAGCTGTGTGGGTTCTGCAGGGAATCCCGTTGCACAATGCAGTGAATGGTGAAATACAGGTAGAGATCTGTTAGAGAAATGCTGCTCCAAGTTGTATTGGTACAGAGGATTAATTTACGTTGTCACTGTCATCCTCTTGCCAAGAATTACTGCACCAGCAAAAGTGATTAGTTGTGATCATCAACATGTTTCACAAACTGATTTATAAGCAAACTTTGATTCCATTTTTGATTTTTAAATCATTTACTTTAAATAGCTGGATATACAAAACAATATCTATACGTTTCTCAATTTCATTAGAACACATTTGTATGAGCAGGGGAACCTGGAGTCCCCATGGCCTCCCACGACATGAGAGTAGTAGAGGCATTTGTTTTTATGTCAAATGTATTAAAATAATCTCCAACAGAAAGGAGGGGAAAGCAACAAAGGTCCAGTAAAAAAAAAGGGGGAAAAAAAAGTATTATGTTTAAATGAGTCAAACTGGGATGTGGAGAAGGAGGAAAGAAACTTACATGTCTTGTGTTTCAATGATATATAATGTAGATACTATATTTTCTATAGAAGGAATGTAAAAGGTCTCTGGTAAATGGTAGACTTAATAGTCTGATTTCAGTATGATGACAGGTTTCAGAATAAATGTGAAGAATGAGCAAAGGGAAGTAAAAAGAAAATGAGAGAAAATGTAACAGTGCTTTTCTGGAAGTAATCACATCTGATTGCCCATATTGGTTTTTAATAAAAAAATACTGTGTAGACAAAGGAAATATATCTTCCATGCCTCTGGAATGGGTAGTATTTTTAATATTGGAAATCATTATGTAAACCAGAGGGTGTGGTGACCAGCAACAGGATCCATGGATAAGCAAGGTCAAACTGATGAGCAGATGCTTTGTCTCAATGCTTTCAGCCAGAACGGAGCCCATTAATAATGTTTTAGGAGAAACCCTGGTATAAAAACCAGGACTATTGGCAACAATGCTTGGAGATGACAACATCAGAAAGCACTGTCAGTGCCAGGAAAGATTACATCTACATTGACTACCTTGATGGCTGGAGTAAGAAATGAAATTACTGTAAATCCCCCTTAGGTACCAGTAACAGAATTTCAGCTGTTTCCATGGGAGTTCCAGTTGGACATGACTGAAGAGAAGGAAGGTATATTTCAAATCATCTCTTCAACAACTTAAAGCTGCAACTGCGAAGAAAAAAAAAAGGGGGGGGAAACTCTTATTTGCTAATTGGTCCATTTTTAGTAGGAGGAATGTGCTAGCATGGGAGGATGAGGCTCTAGCAGAACTTCCTTTTGATGAATACATCAGCTCTCAAGAAAACTGATTTTAAAAGATCTGCTGTACCGAAGAGTTACTGGGATGGGCAAAGAAATGGAGAAGTTCTGCAAAACAGATGTTTAACAAGAACAGTGTTGAGAAGGCATGTAACCTCAGCCAACACAGGCATCACATCAGTAGATTCAAATTTTTGTGAAGGAAAATGAGCTATTTTAAGTGTATGACACAAATCAAATGGGTATAAGCTACCCAAGAGTCTTCCTAGGCTAGAAATAGGGAGAGTGCTTTTTTTAGTGGAATATGGCTCTGGAGCATTTTTCCCATGAGAGTAGTGTGGAGGTCTGGGGGATTGCTTGAAGATGGGTCACTGACCACTTCTGAAGCTGGTAAAACCAGGGGTGGGTCCCCCTGGTGTGCTGCTCTGCATTCTGGCAAAAAGCAGCTGTTGGTACCTCTGTGAAAGTATATCTAAGAAAGGGCAAAACAGAGAGAGGAGCGATGACAAAAGTGTGAGAAACAGCCCTGTAGACACCAAGGACGGAGAGGAAGGAGGGGAGGAGGTGTTGCTGGAGCAGATTCCCCTGCAGCCTGTGGAGAAGCCTGTGGCCAAGCAGATACCCACACTGCAGCCCATGGGGGAGCATGTGGTGGGGCAGGTGGACATGCCCTGAAGGAGCTGCAGCCTGTGGAGAGCCATACTGCCAGATTTTCCTCAGGGACTTCAGCACATGGGAAAGGCCCACACTGGAACATGAGCAGGAAGGAGGAGAGAGGAGCTGCTATGGACTGATCAGAACCACCCCCACAGCACCTGGAGCATGGAGGTGGTAGAGGGGGTGGGAATGAAGGAGTGAAACAGCCTTGGAAGAAGGGAGTAAGGAGTAAGTGTTTTAGTTTTTGTCTTTGTGTCTCACATTCAGCTCTGTTTTAATTGGAAATAAATTACATTCTTTTTTCCCAGAATCCATTTGGGCCATGACAATTACTGCTGAGTAACCTTCCTGTCTTTATCTCAAACCTCAATCTTTTCATCTTATTTCCGCCCCCAATCCTATTGAGGGGGAGAGAGAGCAGCTGGCTGGGTGTCTGGCAGGTGGCCAAGGTCACCCCACGCCACATGGACCTTTTGTTCTCTTACAAATCAGCAGGTCAGGCAGAAGGCAGCTTCCTTGATCAGAAGGAAGATCTGCTAAAGGCCACGAGGTAGCAGGCACCAGAAAACCTGAAGGCCATTGTGGTACATCTGGCAGTCTTGTAGTCTGGGAAAATATGCTCCCTGGAGTGAACCAGCTGCTTTAGTTTTGGGGGATTTTCTTGGTTTTTTTTGGTTGTTTGTTTGGTTTGGTTTTTGTTTTGTGGAGATTTTTTTGTTTATTTTGGTTTTTAAAATTTTTTTCTTGTTTTTTCCAGATCCAACACATGTTAAAGCAACACATTTTCCAGGAATCTGTCCTGTAATTCTTGGAAAGTTTTTAAAGGCAGTGTAGGAACCTCCTGTTTGCTAATGGAAGGTACTGCAGTGGCACAAGGTGTGAAGGAAGCCTGTGTTCAGAAGAAAGGTCCTGAATTCCCTCAGGAGAGGAGCTGCCTCACACCCACACCCTTCAGAGGCAGCTGGAGCTCAAACAGGGATGGTCCAGCCATGTGACAAAAAGAAATGCAAAACCGTACTCATTGTCACCTTTCATTTGGGAGCAGGTGAGACTTCAAGTGTGCTGAATGTGTTGACAAAACAATGCAATCCCACAGAGTTGTTTACACCTGTGCATTTGCTGCTCCTGTGCTGGTGTAATGGGGAATGCACAACCCCTGGGGCACAATTGCACTTTTACTGTCTGAAACTTGCCTAAGTGGATATTCACAGCACTTCCATCAGGATTAGCCAGCACCAGAGGTAATTTTATGTGGTGATAAACTACTTGGTAAAAATACTTACAGTGAAATGAAGTGAATTTTTTTCCACACTTACTAAAGCAAGGTATTGTGGTATTTGTGTAATTGATTAGACATATGGTGTCTCATCCCATTTAGCAAGCAGGAAGCATGTCTTTATCAGCTGTTCTGTCTGCTGCTAGAGGCCAAATGTTTACTAAATGCTACTAATTCAATTTCACCAGCTGTTGTAGGAAATCAGAATCTCAGCTCACCTACCAGAAGTAAGAGCTTTATTAAAATAAAATTTTAAAAAAATCTGTAGCCTTGTAGTTAAGTGCCTTTCTTCCTTTAAAATCAATGTCATTCTCAATGCTTTAGTGCCTTTCTAAGTCTAGCACCTTTCTGTATATTTAGAAAGGATCGCCTCTCTAAAAGATCTTCTGTTAATTTATCAAGTTGCTTTTTTCCCACAGCACTTGGGGTTGGAAGGGAGTGTGAGACCAGCTCTTGGTGTGCTGGCCTATTAGGGACTTGAGACATGTTTGATGCAAATGCACTTTTGCTCAGTAGAATAATGATGAGCTTGTGAGAAAGACCAGGAAATACATCCCATGCATATAGATGGCATAACTATTATAATCCAACTATTATCAGCTGTGCTTCCTTTTAAAATTGTTTGCACAGATTTTTTCAAATCATCATGAAAAAGACTCTTCTGTTCTCAGAAGTTTTAATAATAAGGTAAGAAGTAGTCTTTACATCTGACTCTGGCTTCCATGCTAAGTAGATGTGAAGAATTGCTGCCCAGTCCTACTGTTATGAAGCTGTACAAGTAGATTTTCAAATGAGTGGGAACTCCTGAAACCCGAGCAGGCAATTTGGTGGTGGATGCTCTGCTTAGTTTCCTGGTATTTTTGCAACATGCAGTATTTGCCCAGTTTCCTTGCAACATAGGAAAATAGGAATAATTAGCAACTAACTCTCTCTTGCTCAAAAAGGAGCAACAAAGTTTCAGAAACCTCCAAAACTATGAGGCCAACTTCCTGGCTCCATCCATCCAGAGCACTTAGAAAAAAAAATATATATAGTCAATGTGAGATTTTACTTTTTGAGGTAAAAGTAAAAAAGTCCCAAAACCAACTAGACAAATACCCACTCCCAGTGCTCACAACCAAACCCCATTCATCTCACCTTGCCAGAATAATACTAAAACTAAACAAACAAACAAAAAAACCTAAACACAACTATATTCAGTTTTGCCTTCTGGCCTCAAAATTGGAGAGAGTAGATCTAAACAATATCTGCAGAGGTGTTTTCTCTCTTAGGCAGATGATTTTAAGGAGATTCAAGAATGGTGTAAGCATGCACCGGGGTTTTAAAGCTAATTCTGCAGTAGTCAGGTGTGGTTAAGCCCAGGGCTGCTGTCAGCCCGGCTGGCTGAGAGGGGCACGGAGGAGGTGGCAGCGGGCCCGGTAAGTGCGGGAGCATCCAGGGCCAGAGGGGCGCGGGGGATGCGCTGTGAGCGATGCCCTCTCCTGGCGACACCTGTCTGAGAGGGCACAGCTGGGGACACGCTGCTGCTCCTGCGTCCGGAACCAGGAGCATTTCACAGCAAGATGCAGCTGACAGCAGTGACAAATGTGCCAGCATTTAGTACAGGCAAGGACGGCAGATCAGTATCTACACAGAGAGATAGATATTTCACAGCCAGAGACTTTTTCCTTGTGCTTGCACTGTAGTGTGTTCTTCGAAGATCATGTTTAGCCCCTTCCTAAAAGAGGAGGACTGGGCAGAGAGGTAAGTGTCAGGTAAACAGAGCTCCTGACCTCTGCTGGAAACATCTGCACAGTAGTTCCTGGTAGTAGTACAGATGATCAGAGTATAATTGCTTTTGAATACCACATCCAAGAATAAACCACTGTGTTGTCTTCATTTCACTGCTGCAAAGATTTTGTAATCAAGAGCATTTCCTCGTGTGGAAACGGGTCATAAAGGGAGAGCAGATTAAAAGCAAGCATATCCTATATAATGGCTTTTATAATGCACCTGACCTTGATTGCACGAATAACCTTGGGAACTTTGGCTTTCATGGAAAAGCAGGAACTGTTTTGTTTTCAATTATCAGAATACTGATCTGTGCATCCTGATACCCAGGAATATTTAAGACCATTTTATAGGTAGAGGTGAATTTATGCATTAAAGCAGGGAAGAAAAAAAAGAACAAATTCATTAAACTCAGGCCAAATCTCAAATCAAATCTATTTTCTTATTAAAGCTTACCCAGTAATGGTTATTAACATAATACATCACCAGCTGTCCCGCACATACAAGTGACTGGTAATTATTTAATAGCACTCAGTATTTATCATGCTTTATAGTAGATAAATTTAGGTGAGCAAACCCCAAAATGTCTGGCCTTGTAAGAAGACCACGAAGGGTGGTGCTAGGACAGCAGCTCCTCTGCATTACAGAAGACAGCATCCTCCCTGCTCTGACACCTCAGTAACAGAAGGCTAGCTTGGAAAAAATGAGGAAACACTTCAAAGGAAAACATAAACAGGAAGCAGAAAACACAAAATGCCAGGAAAAAGAGCTAATGGGGAGAGAGGCTCTAGTAGGCAAGAAAGAAGAATGCCCTCATGGCAGTTTTGAGAAGAGGGACAGGAAGAGAAAGTGGAGAATACGAGCTGAATTGCTCTCATTTTCAGCAAGGCAAGGGAGATTGTGCAGAGATGAGAAGGTTACACTGGATCAGTTTTCTGACTGGCTGCAATTACTGTCTCTCTCAGCAGCAGGTTTTTGAGGAACACCCAAAACCATCCCTGCTCTCTGCAGAGCAGCCACAGCTCAGCTTGACACAAGGGCAGGTTTCCCTTAAGCAGCATTAAGAAATATGTTCCCTGTCTTTACTGCTTTCTTCCTTTGGCCTTACCTCAGAAGACACAGTCCCCATCTAGGCATGGATTTGCTTCTCGTGACCTCAGTCTGGGTCTAACCATTGCCAGGTCTGCTGAGCCTCCTCCTCTCCTCTGCACAGAAACCTGGGGCTGCACTTCCACCACACATGGGGATGTTGCTTTTGCTGCAAGCATCTTATGGACTAGGCTACCTGGTCATGTTTTGTTGAGTGGAAGCTCCTCTGCCTTTCATAACCCTTGTCTCCAGTCTCGATGGCTCTTGCTGAGCAGAATCATTGAAAGTATCTCTAGAGGGAGAAATAGGTTGACATCGGAGAGGCACAAATAGCATCCAACACTGGTGTTGAAACAAGTGCCATAGATCTTTGTGGCCATGTTAACCCTTGATGCCTTTAACAGTGCAGCTTTATGGGTTGTGTGGGAACACCTCTCTCCTGGCACCTGGCCTCTGTCCTGGACAATGGGAGCTCAGCAAAAGCTGAGACAAATCCTGCAGGAAAATCAAAATACAGTGCAGTATTGGAGCAGTGGAAGAGGTAGGGAAATGGTTACTGGGCTTCCCCCTCTCCTCATTCCCTCTGATCTTCCTGGGCCAGTCCTCAGCACTATGCTGTGCTGGATTATTCCCTGAGGAAGTGAAGGTGGCCAGCGTCTGGGAGTGAGTTTTCAGTCTGTCTCCTCGCTGGAGCTCCTGCAGTAACATACTGTCCCTTCAGGTTGCAGTCCCTACTGCATTGCTCTGACAACATCCCTGTCAATCATCCCCCAGGGAATATACATCCATTGCCTGAACACCAGGTGTCACTGAGGCCCTAAGGTAACATTTCCTTGGTTTTTATTTCAGATTGTATTTTTTAGTTATTTTGTTGAAAATATCATGGGGGTTTTTTTCCCTATGGAAAAAAAAAAGTCTCAATTTCTGTCAAAGTGATTTATAGAAAAACACAACACAAAAATACTCTCTCACAAGCAGTACTGAAACATAACTTGAAAGAGAACACACAGCCTTCAGTGTCCAGAAGTCTGCTTGATATTTGTCATACTAAAGAAGCCATCTATAAAAGCAAGCCTTGTCCCAGCAGCTGCTGAAAGAGCAATTCACTTCTGTGGAGCAAGTTTTTCTCAGAATAATGATCAGAAACATATTTATGATTGGACCAGAAGTGCACTTTTGTTGCAGAATTGTAATAACTTTTCTGTATATTGAGATGCAGGATCCTCTCAAGGGAAAGCTTATATATTAATCATTTAAGGTATAACATGAAGAAACGAGGTCATAAGGAGACTGAACAAGTTCTAAAAATAATCTGGTGGAGAAATTAAGAAGTCTGCAAGATGCGAAATTAGAGGACACTCTGACTTGACTCTTTTGTCCTTTGAAACTTGAAGATCCCAAATCAAATCCTGACTGGGTCTTTAGGAGTATAAGAACTGAATACGTAAAGGTAGCATCCCAGGATTAACTTTTAATTGGGTGAGACTGTTTACCCTGCCCACCAATGCCCAGTAAGGATGACCTTTTTTACTAACTCCATTGGGCTTTTAGGCAAAATGAGATATTTGGAAGTGCCTTGTCTATACCTAAGATGTCTGAAGTCTTTCAATTGTCCTCACTTTTTGAAGCTGCCTATTGGCAAAGCACCTGTCTGCCAGAGAGCACTGAGATTCAGGGAGCTGCAGAGTAAAGAGGGGGACACCTCACAGCTGTTCTCAGCTGCCTCAGGGTGATAAGGAGGAGGATGGACAGAGTTTTCGTGCCAGGGCACAGAAGAAGACCAAGAGGTGCAATGGAAGGATAAATGCATAAGTTGCAGCAAAGGAAATTATGATTAAATGTATGGAAAAAAAAATCCTTCACAATGAGAGCAGTCAAAGACTGGCACAGGCTTTCCAGGGAGGCTGATCTCTATCCTTGGAGATGTTCAACAGGTCAGGCCCTGAGCATCCTTCTGTAACTTTGAAATTAGCTTTGCTGTGAGATGGGTGCTCTCCAGAGGGACCCTTTACACCAAATTATTCTGTGATTGTGTCAGTGCAGAGAGACAAAGACAGACATCTGAGATGTAGTTTACAGGGGGGAAGCAGCTGTGATAAAATCACTACTCTGAAAGAGTGGAAACGAAGTGCCTTGGACTCAGCCCAAGCCAAGCATGTCTGCACAGGAGTGGAAGGCTGGTGACAGCTTTGTAACATATGAACTTTGCATAGATGAACTCTGACAGTGACTGAGAGAGAACCTGGTTTGTAACTAGCACTACTGAACTAGCCATTAGTAACCCAGTGGTGCTTATTTGTTCCTCTGTTCTACAAGGTTTCAGTCAAACAGAAGAACAAGCCTTAAAGAAAGGCAAGTTATAAAGATAAAAGAGCAAAGCTGGAAGAGAAATGTGTTGCACACTTGGGGATAAGGAGAGAAAATATCACCAAGAGCTTGCAGGTGATTTTTTTTGAATTTGTTTCACCAAGACAACAGCCTGCTATCTCCTACTGACAGAAATAAAGACATTTATCAAAGATATGTTGGTATTCTTCATCAGTGTTCTCTTGGATTGCATCTGGGAGACCGTGCTGCTCCCTGTGACAGAACGGTGGCTGATGGCACCTACAACTCCCTCTGTTACTGATTACACAGTGTGCTAAAGCATGCATGTCAGCTGCCCTTACACTGCCGTGCCTCTCAGTGTCCTGACTGTCAACACTCGCTGTCTCCAGGCTTTCAGTGGTGCGGAAGACAGCTTTGTTCCTGCCCTGGGACACTTTGTTCTCCTGCTCTGCCAGAGCCCCACAGGAACATTGCCGACTCCTTTCTGTAATTGCCTGCACGCGGCAAAGTCAAAGACTCCCAAGACTGGGGAGCCCAAATCATGTTTGGTGGGATTTTGCTTTTTTAAAAATTATTATTATTTTTTTTCTCCCCCTCTTTTTTGGTCTGCGTTCTCATTCCGTCCGCAGACAATAAAAGACGCAGATCTCTATCAGGTGGACAGGGTTAGGAAAGTAAAAGCGAATGGAGGAGGACAAGGAGAGGAGAAAGGCCAGGCGAGGGCCGGGTTGGGCGCGGGCCGTGACTCACCGATACGGCAGCGCCGAGCACGGGCAGCCCCGCCAGCATTTCCAGCTAGAGACATCATTTATTGCAGTGAAATGATGCACTGACCTTAAGAAGCAGCCAGAGGCTTTCTCTGGAGACTGCTGGAGAGGCAAAGTAATCTAATAGATGGGAAACTGCACTGAATACGTTTTTTTCTTGGTCTTGTTAATGATCTCAGCATGCACTGCTCATTTCACCACTCTAAATAGTTGGCAAGTTGTTCCTGAGATTTTTCCAGTCATTTTAGGGCTGGTTTTCAGTTACCACTGAAGATTATAAGAGATATTTTGTCTGTGTAGTGTTAGCTTCCCAAAGTGATGTTTGAGACCTTTTGTAACATAGGTGTCCATTTCTTACTTATTAACATCACTACAGATCACTTTCCTCTAACAAAATAAAAATCTACCCTAAGGCAAAAACTAAGGCACAATTTGGGTGCAAACTGCACACAGCTTGGAGCAGAAAGAAACAATTCAGATGAGCAGTGGGTTTAGGTGACTTTTGAAGTTTGTTACTCCCAAATTTACAATTCTGGAACATTTTTTCAATTTCATGCAACTGTGTTAAATATGCAGGAACAGCACAGGAAATAGGAGCTAGTAACATCCAGGACAAACAGACAGTGTCTGTCTAGAGAACAATTTTAGGACTTTATACTTGTTCCTTTCAAATCTGTGCGTAGGAATGGTTGCTTCAAGTTCCCACGTGATTCAAATGGGAACTTGCCCTTTGAGCAGCTCAGGTGACATAGAGATTCCTGGAGTTGTGCTTGAGCACCCACAGCAGAGTGGTGATGGTTCTCTGTGCCATCTCTGTAGAAAATGCTGATTTCTCAATATCCTGAAAGTCAGGCCAAGTCTTCTGCTGTCTGTAGACTACAGCAAAGCTCTGGTTCCTTACCAATGAAGAGGCAGTGGCAGGAAACAAATGCAGGAAAACTGACACGGGCAGCTGACTGCCCCACAACATTTCACCTGGGGACACTTTGGGGCTGTTCAGCCAAGGAAAGTGGCTGGAAGTCTCTTCAGCTTGTGAATTATTTCCATGGTTTGTCAAAGACAGGGACAGAAAATGGATGAGAGCAATGTGCAAGGACATTGTGCATCCTGCACCTGCACAAAGCCCTTTCCCATCTTGTTCTGTTTTCCCTCTGTGTTTCATTACATAGTGGGTTTGATACTAACAGTAGATGTTTATCCCAAATCCAGCCAACTTTTTTATTATTTTCCCTAAGAAGTTGTTTGTTCTGAATAAGATGACTGATTCAACTTTTTTTTTCTTTTGAACATTTTGTTGACTAGCAGTGAGAGAGGCAGCTTAAACTTTGCATTCCAAGTAGTTTCATGTTTCTACTTTTTTTTTTTCTCTTGTTATGTGACTAATAGATGTTGTAATGGTTGCTATAGTCATGGCTGAAAAGCCCTTTACACAAATTCTTTGTATATAGATAAGTGAATTCTATGGCTTTAAAAAAAAAGCCTTAGTGAGTTCAGCTCTTGCTGTCAGCAGCAGTCTCGACCTCCAGGATGGTCCCTCATTAAAGTGATATTCAATCCTCACTTTTCCACATGTGCCTCAGAGAAGCTGCATGACCAAGTGTTAATGCCAGTAGCCAGTGTTGCCCCTTTTGTTGATGTTGCTTTTCTCTATTTTCCTGTACAAAATCTTCTAGGGATTAATTTCTGTGTTTTGACTGCCTTAAGGGATCAATAGATACTAGTAATTTTGTGTGCTCAAATATGCACAATATGCAGCGAAGGTAGAAGATACCATTTTTATGTCCAAGGTAATTTATAAGAGCATCTCTTGCTTGTACTTACTTAAAACTTACATAGTTCAAATATTTTATATTTTAAATAAGGAGAAAGAGCAGCAAAATTAAACAGCAGCTATGAATGGAAGTCATCATTTGCAAAGCCAGAGGACTAAACCATAGTCAATACATGTGGAAAGGAGAGAAGGCTCAGCAGATGAAGAGGGGATAGTAGGAATTTGTTTCTGAGCAGGTGGCAGGGAGTCAGCTTTTGAAGAAGGCATGAAAACTGCTGCCAGTTAGAGAACTATGACACTATTTTAACAGCCCTCTTCAAGTTGTAGTTCTTCATATGGACCTTTCCAGATCAATTTGCTGCCTTTGTCAAGGTGGAGTCATGCACATACTGTGGAAGGAATGGACAAGAATATTCTGACTTTCTTTGTCTTTCTCACTTTGCAAGAACTTCTGCTTAGCAGCTTTGAAGGTAATTGGAAAGGGTGTAAAAAGCAATTTTCACTTGCTTGTCAACAACAATTGAAAACACACATTTTTGCCACAAAATTAGAAGATCCCCAGAGAAGCAAGGAGCTAAAAAGGCAGCTAGAAAAAAGGTAATTCAGAAAACAGCAGTAAAATTATTCTGGGGTCAGTGCTTTGAAGTGAGTTGTGCAGCAGCACAGCTCCATTGTGTCCATAAGGTTAAGATGTATAAATAACACCACAAAATAAATAGGAACTCCTGCCATAGGTTGTGGGGGTCCCTGCAGGATTCTGCCTAAACACACAAGTTCCCTGTCTGCTGCCGCCTCTCATTTGTTGCCTTCCTGTTTCTGGTGGCCCCACAAAAACAAGGTCTAGGTTTTCAGGACAGTCAATGACAACTGGCTTCTGGTTAATGGACACTGTTCTGTAACTTCTGTCCTTGGTCTCTGCTTTTCCATTTGATGCCAGTAGCAAAGTCCCTGGTCTGTGGCACCAGGACCACATTGCACAGTGCCCCCCCTCACTGCTGTGACAGATACAAGTCCAGAGGCTTCAGTTCAGTGCACTGCAAAAAAGCTGCTGGGTTTCTTCTTCCTGAAGGACAAATGGACAAGCAAAATTAAGAGAAAACGAAAGACAGGCTTGTCCTTCTGTGCTGAGAGGCACACGAGGTGTAAGGAAACCCAGTGGTGCTTACCAGACTGCTGCTGCAGTTTGTGCCACAGCACAAGAGCAGATACGTAGGCAGTCACTGGAGTGTCATCAGATTACCTGAACATTGCTGCTCCATGATATTAGATATGCTGAAAACTGTACTCTATCTAATTTCAAATGCACAGTCCATCTCCTGAGAGGGCAGTGGTTTCTTTGGAGCAGTCTCAGAACAACCCGCAATACCGTGCTACTCATGTGGTTGGGCTTTTACAGCAGGGCTGCAACAGCTAGAGCCAGCAGAGCTAAGTGACCTCGGCAGAGCAGCCTGGTCATGCAGCTGCAGAGCCTCCAGTACCCGACCAGCTGCCTTGCTTTTGGAGGCATACCCACTTTTGGTGAAGTGGGGGATCAGGCTGCAGGAGTACCTGACAAGTCTGTCAGTCATTCTGCAAACATGAGTCAATCAAGGCAAGAGCAGAGGTCAGCCTCAGAGCTAAAGAACAAACCAGGCATCCTGGGCTACTAGTTTTGCTGCCTACTATTCTATACCAAAAAAAAAAAAACAACAACACCTAAACAAACAAAAAACCCTACTTGGAAAATTTGTAGGTATTGTAGATTGTAGATCATTGCACTGCACTCTCCAGATAGCTAGGGAATAGGTGAGTGGGAATGGAGAAAGAAAGTGAGGCAAGGAACATGACATGGGGAACAATGCTGCTGTCATCACTTCTGGGAAATTAATCTGTTAGCATGTGAGGACCTTAGCTGCAGTAGAGAGTCCATTGTACTTTCAGAGAACAAGGTGTTGTCTTGTGCCATTACTGGAGTTACAGGTATCCTAATATGAATCCATGCTGCCGGTGAAACAAGGTCTGCAACACGGCTACCACAGACAGAACCAGGAGAGAATACAGGGGGGTGCACAGGAAAATGTGGGGGTGAAGTCCCACCCACAGGGGTACTGTAGATATCAGACCAGCTCACAAGCCTGAGAAACTCAGTTGTGTTCCTTTTCCTGGAAGAGATACAATAGCAGAGTCAGGCAAAACTTATAAGAGAGATTTTTCTCAAGCCAGTCTTGAGAAAGAAATAGCTTAGAAGTGCACTAGTGTGATAGATAAGCACCAAGTGAGAAAAGGACATGTTGGCCATAATATCGACAAAGAAAGATGTGATAATTATGACCTGATCAGTAGAAGCAGGGACTGCCCGTGTGGGTGGACTATTGAACTCAGGGAGCTCCTGATGCAGGGAATGATTGGCAGCTGACTCCACTGATTCAGAATGCTGAACAACTGCTTTATTGAACGATATTATATTGCCTTATACTATGCTATATTAAAAAATACTATACTACTATACTACATACTAAAGAAAACTCATGACTGTCTCCTGACAGTCAGGACACAGCTTCAAGTGATTGGCCAAGGAAACAAAACAATCGTTAGCAGAATCCAATTGCCAAATTCCTTCAGGTAAACAATCTTCCCAACACATTCCATATGTGCAAAACACCAGGAGCAGCAAGCAGAAATAAAAGTTGTTTTCCCTCTGTGCTTCTCCAGGAAAAAAAAAAAACTGAGAGAGAGAATTATGTCTCTCTCTGTTCAGAGAATGTGAATGGCACAGGTGGACATATCTGTCTGGATTTGGCTTGTTACCAGTTTCCATAAGGCAGAAGTGTAGCTGGCCTTTACAAGTTTTGTGAAGGACATACAGAAATAGCTGCTGGGGACTGCTATGAAGGCCAAGGAGAAAAATTTTGAATAGAGGGTATTGGAGCAGTTTTGGGTTGCAGCAGATGAGACCAATGGCATGGAGGGAGCTGAGAAGTTCCAGGGTGTGACAACGTCAGGAAGCTACACCAGACTGGCAAACCTAAGCTTATAGCTGGGATTCTTCTCTCCTAAAACCAACAGAGATAGGACCTGGAATAAAATAGATAATCAAGTGTAATCTGGCACTCCTCAAACTGTAAAAGATCTGATCTTGTGTCTCTGTTAATATTTCCAGCAGCCTGCTGCATACTGAGCCCAGCCCAATAGGAAGAGTAGCTGTGATTCTCAGGAGTGAAGAAAGTTGTGCTCTGTTGCAAAGCAAGTGACCAGAACAAAGCTCAGTTTCCCCATGCAGTGCTCCTTCTAGTGCTCAGGCTGTGGAAAAGTTCCTCTCATTCTTGAAAGTATGGCAGACCAAATCAGTTAAACTTTTACAGTTCTGCCTGAACACTTGAATCTGTGAGATAACATTGGCAGTAGAAAGAGGAACACACACAGGATCTCCACAGCAGCTGAGTACACCAGAATCTGGCTGTTTGAAGCTAGGGCATGGCTAACTGATAGGAGTTCATTTTGGAATTACCTGCAGCTGAGGATGGATTTGGTAGCTATGATACTCCACCTGACCATGGAGAAAAGTAGAGCATGCTGTCAGAGATATCAGAAATTAGTCAGCTCCGACAACTCAAAAATTAGAATGCATATTGCAGCAACAGAGTGGGAACAAGGAAAACAGCAATCATAGTGACATACCAAATTCCTGTTCTGAAGCAGAGGGACATGAAAGACAACTTATTTAGCAATTACACATTCTTTAAATCACAAAAGGGAAAATCACAGGATTTTAAGGAAAAGAAAAAACACAGCATTCAATAACTGAGTGTCAATCCATGAAATGAGATTTTGCATGTACGTGATGTTCATGCCAGGCAGAGCTGCAAAATTAAGTGTATTTATACCAGCCGCAAAGGCAAGATGAAAAATGGAATATCAGATCAAGAGACAAAAGGACTGAATGCCTGTGGAATAGCTATAATGAATTTTACCCCCGTAAGTTAATATGATGTCTAGAGCATCACATGTTTTGCAGAGTGTCTGATATGTTAAGACAGAAAAATAAAGAGGTCAATAAAGTAAATAAAAAACTAGACTTCACTGCCAAAAAACTATAGCTCACAGCTTTAATAAAGAAGGGAAATAAAGAAATAAAGGGAAATATGTATTTTTATATATTCAAGCATTACAAACAATTATTAAAATGAGCTCAGATCTCAAACCTTTCACTTGGAGCTATGTTCTTCACATGGCAGAAAAAGACACATTCCTAGAATTTGGTACTAAAACCTTGTCCTGGAGAAAAGGACAAAAAAATTAACAGAGTATTGATTCTATTCTGTTCAATAGTAAGTTGTTCAACTACCAGGCTCTCAGCTGAGAACACAGCTTGGAAGCTGATTCAGATGTGGATGAATATCAGTGTCCTCAAGAAGAGGGACTGAGAGGCCTGGCAAAAATATTTACTCTGTGCAATCCAAGTGTGTGGACATGAACCTCATGTGGTAAAGACTCTGAAAAATCATGCCCCCAGCTGCACCTCTCTGCTGCAAATAGCCAGCAAAGTAAAATAGGAGATGAAAAATGAGAATATTGCAGCCAAAAGACTGTTCAATTGACACAGAGGAAAAACTAAGATGATTGCAGGCAGCTGAGTAAGAGCTGTTCAAGAAATTACCATTCCAAGAGCAGGATTTGAATATCCCCACAGCAGATGGTCCATGTGTCCATCCTTGGTCTGTGCAGCACAGGCAGGAACACACAGCACCTCCCAAGCACTCTGGCAGAGACACCCTGAGTGTCTGTACTGAGCAGTGGCCTGAGCCCGAGGGCAGGAGTGATGTAAGAAAAGAGGCCAAGACATTGATCAGTGTTTGAGCTTTGAGATGAACTCTCTGCTAATCTTGTTGGTTTACAATCTGTGGTGTAGATATGTCTGTGTTACATGATGTGGCAGCCGGAGAAGCCTGCAGACTATGTCACCTGAGAAAGTGCTCTAGAAAGAGGATGTTTGGAATAGTAGGGAACTAAAACTTCTTTTAAAAAGCATTTTTAAAAAATTGTTCACTGGATGTGACTGAAGCAGCAAAGCCAGGATAACTACACCACCTACAACTGCTTTTCCAGAGCAGTCCAGAATTCAGAAGTATGGTAACTGAACAAAAATATGAGCTTATTAGCTGTTACAGATCTCAAGGGCCATTAAAATAACAGTTCTGAGAAAAGAATTAAAGAGAAACAAAGTATAAACAAAACCAACCAAGGATTTATAAGTATTTCCATCTCAAAATACGTACATCTTCCAAGACCCAGATCACAGGAGAGAAGCTTCCACTTTTGGATACTGAACGGTGAAGATAGCATAAGCATTTCAAATGATGTTGAATACAGAGGCAGCCAACTTGAGGCTCTACCAGGACAATCTGAAAACAAAAGTTTGTCTCATTGCTTATTGAAAATACACAGCATCTCCAGTGCATTTTTCCACAGGCAGAAACTGTCTTCTCATTATAAATGACACATCTATTTGCAGTGAGATTATGCTCTGCATCTGGGGATAATCGTATTGCTTCATCCTGCTGCCACAGTTATCAAACAAAAGGGATGAACTGGAAGATAAACTTGTTGTTATTTTTAAGTTTACAGAATGTATTTGAAAAAAAGATAAAAAGGCCAGTCTGGAGCAGTATTCCTCAAGGAGTATCAGCAGCATCTTGGTATAAACGTGCACGTTCCTTGGTTCTTGTGGAACAGCACCATGAAACTCTGCAGCAATAGAAGTGGGACAAGAAGCATGCAAAGGCAAACAGTGGCAGTGGAGGAGAGGCAGGAGGGCTCCCACAGCAGGGTGAAACTCTGAGTGTCAGAGAAAACCATGAACTTGAGGCAAGGCACAAAGGCAGCCGTGGAAGACAGTGCATCATAGGCTGTTGGTGGGACAGGTAACAGCCCAGGTAAAGCTCCACTGACTCCACCTGACGTCACTTAAAGGTTGTCATCACTGAAAGATGACACCAAAGAGCAAAAGGGAGACTGATGGAAGCACTGCCTAAAGAACGCTCTTTGTGTGCTGGTGAAATGATGCAAGAAAGGAGCCTGATCTGGAGACTGCTTTGTGACAGGTGACATCCAGGTGCTCCTGCAGCCGAGCCTGGCAGCGGGACAGCAGCGGGCAGCCCCTGCAGGGACAGCTGCTTCCCTCGGTGCTGCTCTGCAGGCTTTGCACAGCCCTCTCCAGAGCAGGAGCCTGAGTTCGAGAAGCCTTTTACAGCTCCAGGCCTTTTTTAGTCCTCAATTTCTTGTTGTAGCGGGTTGCTGAAGAACTGCTGAAATCTATGTTTGTGGTTTGCCAGACTATTCTTCCAAATACAATTTCACAGACAATATTGAATTAATTTAACCTATAGGCTCATGTAAATTTGTAATAAACCTAATTTATTTTAAAAATTCATAATCCTTTTCCTAAGTGGTCAACACCAAGTACTTGTAAGGAAAATAGAGGAAATTTTCCAAATCCTTGCTAGTTAAATCATAAAATATATGGCTTAAATCTCTTTCCAAATGTATTGTAACCTATCTCAGATGTTATATAGAAACAAGAATTAAATAGCAGATCTTCAAATATTATTTCTTTCCTATGTTTTTGACTTTGTCTTGCCTAGTGTTTGACTTCCATGACATATCACAGCAACACTAGTAGTAATGCTGTAGCACAAGAGTCTAGAGAAATAAGTAGTAGAAGGCTTTGCCTATAAGTAGTTAAATATATATGATTCTCTTGAACTTCATTTTTTGTGTGTATTATGATGAAATTACCTATTAATATAGTATAAAGAAGAAATATTCCATTTTTTTCTAATGAAGAAAATTAAAAATCAATTTCCAAGCTCTTACTTTTCTCTCATTTAGAAAAGTAATTTTAAAATCAATGCAGCTATAATTTTGAATTGTGTAACAAATCAATTAATGTTTTAGAGCACACAGTAGTCAAGGGTGATTTGTTTAGCAAATTCAACTGAGTTTTCCAATGCAGCTTGTGTTTTGTTTGTCCTGACCTTACTATCTCCATTTTCATTGTAGTACAGTAGGAAAATACATGGAGACCTAATGTTTCTTACCGAGGTTTTTATTACTGATTTACTGTGTTCCCTTCTCCTCTGTACTAACACCTCATTTGAATCTGTTGGGTTGCCCTCCCAGTACAGTGCCCTCAGTTCAGATTCCTGAATTTGGTGCTGACTACCAGGCCCCCTCTGTGGGAGTCTGTTTCTGTGGAGGGTGTTTTGCTTCTTTTTCCCCCACAATCTGAGCCACCACATGGGGCAATGGTGCTCTGACTGTGATGCCAGAGAATCACACGGCCGAACGTCTCAAGTGCTCTGCAAAAATCCGCAAAGTCTTCCTTTAGAGGTGATAACGTAACATGAGAAAGTAAGATCACAGATGTTTTATAAACAAGTAAACTAAGGACATGGAGGCTAAATCACTTTCTGAGGGCCATACGTATATGCAGAGCCAGAAATAGCAATGAAATACATTATGCTTTTGAAAATCTATGTACTAGACTATCAGGTAGATTTTATTTCTCTCACTACTCAGTAGTCTTTAATAAATCCTTAACTGGCATAACTATAGTGACCTTCCTGAAAACACAGAAACTTTCCAGTTTCCAGAAAGCAAAAACTTATTCACCTTTTCTCTTCTTAACAAAGGAAACAAAGTTTTTCATGCATGGGATTCCTGAGGATAAAACTCAAAACCATCTCTGTATTATCAACCCTGTGTTCATAACAAATTCAATACTGCCCTATATCAGCCACAGTGAAGAAAATTAATTATACCCCAGACAAAACCAACACAGTATTTTATTAAGCTTGGCTGGTACTAAAATCCTGAGTAGGGCAGCCACATACTTAAAAAAATTTCAGGGAAAACCTGTTGGTTTTAATAAACATACAGTGGTGGGGTTTTTTTTTTTTTCAGTCTGCAATTGAAATAGGAAAATGCAGGTAGCCCAACCTCCTTTTCTATACTTCCCTGGTGCAACTGGTAAGCTCTCAGAGTTACCAGCAATATTTGAAATGGTGGAGCACCATTTCTTCTGAAGTGGTGGAGCAGAGCCCTCTTTTGCCACCTTTGTCACATGCAGAGTGAGAAATATCTAATAGGTAAGGAGCGACTCAAAGACCCCTCAACAGCTGCTGAGCTGTTCAGTCAGTTTGGCTCCGGGAATCCAGAGCCAGAGTTGGATCAGATGTACAAAGAGCCCGTGAGCAGAGTTACATGGCTATAAACATGGTATGAGAGGAGATTGAGCAAAGCAAATCAGATGCCACAAGCACGATTTGCTTGCTGCTAATGATGTCTCTGTAACATCACAGGCTATCTCTAAGCTATATTTTCCACTGCCTCGCTGGCTTGCAAAACTTTTAATGGAACAAGTTTTTCTGGCAGAAGAACACTGATTTTTATCTTTAATGAGCAGCCTCTCTATCATTTAGCTTCAGGAAACAGCTTCCTGGTTGTAAACTGCTTGAGACTGCTGACAGCCAGGCAACTTCAAAAGCAGCCAGGAGCAACTTTCTTGCTAACTTTGGGAAGGAATTCAAAAATGCTGAAAGGTGCAGATGATTCTGTTATGGAGCAGGAGGACTCTGCTTCCCGACATGGAGAAATGACGAGTTGGGATATCAATGACATCAAACTTCCTCAGGTATGTGCCTGTGTCGTAGAAATTTATTTAGTTCTGACCAGTCATCTCCACCACTGATCTTAAACGCTTTCTCAGTCATCTGTGACTCATTGCCTTTATTCTCATTGTTACCTCGAGGTATGGAGGAATTTTGCTGAAACATATTGAGAAAATATTGACATTTCCATGCATTTCTCCTTAAATGTATTATTGAAAGCGTTGTTGATGCATGAAAAACGGCAACGCTGCAAAGGCTTTTTTTTCCCTGGTGGATTAGGTGCAGAGAAAGCAGAGGAAAAAAAGGTGCCTCCTGCTATGGGCGCTTAATCAGAGCTGTCCAGGACTTGCTTTTAGCCCTGGGTGGTGTTTTTTGAGAAGGGAGCACAGCACCCACCACTGCCTTGCTACTGTGGGTGTTCAGTCTCATTGCAGATTGGGCTCCAGCTCCAGAGCTGTCTTCTCACATGGAGGCAAGTATTTTCAGGAGCACCTAGGGAAACCTTGCTTCATGTTTGCAGGTTTGCTGAGAGGCACAATAGTCATCTTGCCCTCCCTCTGTCCTTTTTTAGTTCTCTTAGCTGAAAGTTTCAACCATGCTCTCCACTGAAAGCCCACACACACTGCACACCAACGTCACCTCCCTGTCCCTCAGCTCTGCAGATTTCTGCCAGATTCCTCCTGCTGCAGTCCTTCAGCATGCAGCTCTGCCTTTCAACTCCCAGCCCTGCCTTCTTACTGGATCCCAGCCTCCTCCCTACTGTAACAGTGCTGTTTGCCCAAAGCCTCTATGTTCCAGAATGTCCCCTGCCCTTCAGCCCAAGGTCACCTTCACCTGCATTTCAGTCTAGAGGCATCATGGACACCCTTCCCTACACTATCCAGTGGCTACTAGGGGAGCATTGGAATTTTTCTCTTCTTGGTTGATGTTCTTACTGCTGTCATGGCTCTCAGTCCTGGGATTAGCAACTTAAAGGAAATTTCTACTAAGCTTTTGTATCCCTTATTTTAAGAACTTTTCCCTCAAAATCATAATCAGGTATGGTAGATGCTTTACAGCTTACTGCATTTTACTGTATTGACTGTACCCACTGGTGTACACTGATGTGATGTGTATTTGGGGTTTTTTTTCCCAGTTTTATTTTTATTGCTCCTTACTCTGTTGTCCTTGAGGCTTGCTGTTTGTTTAGGGGGTTTTTTGTTTGTTTGTTTGGGGGTTTTTGTTTGTTTGTTTGTTTTCTTTTCTTTGTTTTTGTTTTTATTTAATTTTTGTTTGTTTGGGGGTTTTGGGGGGTTTTTGAGGGGTTTTTAGTATTTTTTATTATTTTTGATTGGTTGGTTGGGTGAATGAGAACAAGCCCCTAGCCAGGCCTTCCTGATGCTCTGGGGCCTGTGGGGAGCCACAGAGATCCGTGTTTTTCCTGCCTTATCTCCACTGCTCTCTCCTGACAACCAGCATCACCTGCTGGGGTGCTAGAGTCACCTAGGCTGGAGGAAACTCAGCAGAGGTCCAGCTCTGCTCAGCTCCTGGACAAGCTTTTCTCTTCCCCAGCCTAAAATATGGCTTGCTTTGCTTTTTCCACAGCATGTGAGCCAGACAGACTGGTTTCAAGAATGGCCAGATTCCTATGTAAAACATATCTATAGCTCAGAGGATAAAAATGCTCAGAGGCACCACAGCAGCTGGGCAATGAGAAACACCAACAACCACAACTCTCGCATCTTAAAAAAGTCCTGCCTTGGGGTGGTGGTTTGTGGTAACAACTGCTCTACCTTGGATGGGAGGAAGATCTACCTAAGACCAGCCATATGTGATAAAGCCAGGCAAAAACAACAGCGTGAGTACAAACATGACAGTTCATTGTATGGCAGTTCATACAGAGCAGAAATCCAAGTATAGGATACCCTTTGGATTACCCAGCCTTCCTTCTGCCATTCCTTATATTCCAATGCAGTTCTTGATTTGTAACACTTCATTTTACACTTCTTATTGTTGGGGCATAGTCATCTGCTTGTTTATTTTCTTTTTTTTTCCCCCTAAACGTTTTTAAATCTCTATTTCTGCTGGTTAGGCATTGGTTCCCAGCCTTCTCAGGCCCATTAGTGAGGGTGCTGAGAAAGCAGTTCCTGCACTGCCCTGCTGTTCCTGCCCACCTGCGTGTCGGCTTCATTATTGCACTGGCCCAAGAGTAGCTCAGGAGGCAAGTCTTGCAGGAAAGAAGTTGCTCATAAACTGTGATGACTGGAAAATAGGCCCCACAGTCACGTCACTGGAGCCAGACAATGCAAACAGAGAACATGAGCTGCACACATATTTTTAACAACACCATTCCAAACAATTGTGATTGCTCAGTAGAGCTAGTGCATACTGATTTCTAAATCTGATGAGCAATTTAGCTAAAGAAAGGTATAACTCAGGTACTCACTGAAGCCAGAACAGTGATCTCTAGAAACATATATGACATTCCAAACTCTGACAAGAGAAAAATTAAAACTGACCATGATAATAAATGATAAAATTGTGATAAAATTGTAATAACATTTTAATAGAAATAATTTTTGAAGGTTCTATTTAATAACAGACAGAATAAAGTCAATGATAAGTTTGTTTATATTGATTTTTGCTCATGTTTGGAAGTTTTTCACATAGTTTCCCTCAGCGTAATTTCTGAGCACCAAACCAGAAGTGGCAATCTGCCACCAATGAACCATTGTATCACATGTTGTGTAGAAAATGTTTCCCCCTATCCTTGTTCCAGGGAAATGCTGTCCAAACTGCAGTGGACCACTGCGGCTCCTTTCCTGCCGAGGCCATGGTGGTTACCCAGTTACCAACTTCTGGAGGCATGAGGGCCAATTCATATTTTTCCAGGTTGGTATAAAATTCCTTAACATTATGTAAGTTAATTTTAAAGACTGGTATTTAAAGTCTTATTTAGCTTTTTAATTTTTTTTTCTCCCAAAAGATAGAGGTTATTGAATATGACAAGGTCAAATAAGTAAGGAGAAAAAAAATTCACAAGGTCCTAAACAACCTGATCTAACTCTGAAGTTAGTCTTGCCTGAGCAGGAGGTTGAGCTAGAGGGCCCTTCCAGCCTAAATTAGCCTATGCTACTTTGATTTTACAGCACAGTGTATTTTTTATTTAGGCTTCTGTGAAAACTTGTTGATTTGGAAGTGTTTTGCCTCAGGTACATAGGAACCAACAAATCCTCAGAAGTCAGAAATACCATATTATCTCTTCTCCTTCTCCAAGGAACTACACATAATTGAGAGGGAGTCTTGGAATAGGAAATGGTTGTACCCAAGGGACTGTCTATGGAAAAGGCCATCTATGCATTATATGTAACTTATATCTGGAACACAGTGTATGAAAGTGTTTAAATAATGGGCACTATTTCTGGAAGCTGTAGTCCTGGTTTAGTAACATAACCATTTTCCTGTTTTCCACTCTTTCACTTATGTGCAGGCTAAATAAAATTAATTCTCTGTGGAAACTAATGGAAATTAATGTTCAGATAAATATGTCTAAACTGTAAGAAGAATTAAAGTGACTGCAGGGACACTGTAGCCAAGCTGCAGAAGATTTTTTGGCTTCAGCTGGGGCTCTTTGGGGGGACTGTTTTCTACAAATAAATGTGGTGCACTGATTTTACGATTTCCGAGGGTTTCTACCCCATCCCACTTCATCTGGGATATGTTTATTATTTTACCTCATAGTAACTAAATCCTATTAAATACAAAGCATTAAATTAGGCCATAATATGTGATTTTGGCCTGTGGTATAAATTCTGTTCCCTTAAGATTATTAACAAGGTTGCTTCTACCTTTAATATACCATAATTACTTTCTAAAGTCCAAAGGAGCTCACGACCACCCACGTCCAGAAACAAAACTAGAAGCAGAAGCAAGAAGATCAATCCAAAAAGCAAAGACAGCTTTCTCTTCATCTTCTCTAAGACTAAAAAGAGTCCAGGAGATTGAGGTAACTCTTGCTGTTTGTCAACAAAATTTTGGTCAAGCAATCTGTGGTTCAAGGCATGGGGGAGGCTGTCTGGGCTTTGGGTCTGGGTGGGAGCAGGCTTTACATCTCCACATTCTGCATGTCCAGGATCAGGCCAAGAAGGACCAGGGCTGTCCTGAGCATCCCGCTCTCCTTAGCGCTGTCATCCTCTGCCAGCATCTCCTCTCCAGAGCAAATTTGTGCCTGGTGGCAGCAGGAGATTGCATCTACACTGGTAAACAAAGCAGGGCTGCAGGGCAGGCTAAGTTTCATCACCATTCAAGTGGAACTTCCTGTGCATAAGTTTCTGCCCATCGCCTTTTGTCCTATTTCTTGGCACTACCAAGAAAGAGAAAGGCATGCTCCACCTCTGCTTGTTCCCCTTGAATTTCGGCAATAAAAGGTGAGGGTGCATAACCTGTACCTGGTTTGCCTGGTTTGAAGGCAGAAGAGTGCTTTGAAGAACTTTCTGAAGCATTGATGGTAAAACACCAGCTGTGATGGGTGTGGAAACACTTGTGAAAGCATCTCCAGAGATCCTTGGGACTGCTGCATAACTGATGGAGGGAATCCCAGTGACTTTCGTTGCAAAGGCTGTGTTAAACTCAATTCTCATCACCAATATTCACATGCAGTGTCTCTTGATGTATTAGGGGTGGTGCATTCCCCCAACCTGGTGTTAGAGATAGTAATCCATGCCCTTTCAGCCACAGACAGAAGGGATAATTGCACTCGGTGGGGACAGATTTCTTAAGTGGATGACATGGAGAAGCAAGGGGATCTGGGAACCCAAGAAGCAGATAAAATGTGCACACAGGAAGTTAAACCCATTTGAATAGAATGTGAATTTAGAAGCTGTAGCTATTTCTACTGGAAATACTCAGGAGGATACTAAAAACCAGAACCTCTTGACACAAGTGCCTGGGAACAAAAGCATAAGAAAAACCAGCCGATCTAATTGTCCAACCAATACAGCAACAATGCTTTTCCTATCACTGGTTTAGTTATGTTTCCATGAACACTGAAACAGTTTCTACCTAGGAAATACGACTGAGCCACATGACTTTCTTTCTTTTATAACTGAGCCTACTGGTGAGCCTACTTGCTTAGGTCAAGTTTCCTATAGACATTTCCCTTCCTAAAGCATCTTCCTGAGACTTTCAATTGCGTGGGATTAGAAAGAGACTAAAGATGTCACAAATGTCTAATAGTAGAGCCTGGTCTTCAGCTGTTTTGATTCTGTACAGTCAGACTTAGGCCATTTAACCTCATTGGGTTTCCAGTTCACGGCTCTCCAGTAGGTTTTCCTTGGGCATAACCCATCATATTCCTGTTTTGCCAAACTAGCTGTGATAAAACTAACTCAGGAGTCTGATTTTTCACACAGAACCTGTGTCACTCAATCTGCAAATATATATTCCAAAAAGATTCAGTTTTAATGTGTTCAATCTGGAAAATGTATACTGAAAAGGTTCAGTTTTAATGTGCTCACAAGAAATCAGGGAGGAGAACTTCAGAAAAAGGTACGAGCCCAAAATAGAGCAAGTGATTTATAGGATGCTCTCCCTATGGCATCTGTGGCGGGTCTGTAGCTGAGGGTGGGCTGGGTCCTACACCAAATTGTTGAAATTTTTTCTCATGATGAGTGGAGAACAACTGAAAGGCACTTTGCTGTTCCAGCAGTCTGCAAAACCACTATAATTAAATGGATGAAAAAGCAGAATTATAAAGAAGAAAGACCTGCAATCACTCATTAGAAATGAATGTTCTGAAAGGAATTAAAGTTTGCATAATTATAATCCAATAATTGGAGCAATTAAAGAAGTTGTGAAATATCCAGAACAGAAGACCCAGGAGAATAATTATTGTGTGCTGATACCTACCTGAATGAAATTTCTGTTTGTGGGGTAAAAAAATGTAAAGATAAGAAAATTTATTAGTTAGAAATAGACTCTAGAAAAGCCGACAAGGAATATTTTTGTAGTGAAAAGATCACTTCAAAACAATCAGTATAAAATGATCATACTTAGCTTTTCCATTCTCCATAGAAAAAAAAAAACAAACCAGTGGTGTCAAATGTATTAGCATAATTTCATTTTTAGGTCCTTCTTCAGTATGTGCTGGCAGTGGACCCAAAGGGCTGTGAATGCAAGGTCTAAACAACTCTTTCAGTGTAAAACAGGCCTTGGGCAAAAACTGGTGAAACAAACACAGAGCCAAGAGCTGAGAGTCTTGTTCAGCTTGCCCCTACAGCCCATGGGCACCCCGCTATGGTGGGGAGGCTGTGCTATGCCATCTGCTTTGTTACCTGTGTTCACAGAGCCACAGAACGGTCAAGGTTGGAAGGGACATCTAACTAAGATCATCAAACCCAACCATCGTGTTAGTTGAGTGCCTTTGTAAGCAGCTCACAGAGGAGAGGTGCTATGCCACACCTTGTTTTACTAACCCATGCCTTGCTTTCCCAAGTCTTTAGCAGGTGCAATGCCGACACAGGAGCCTTTGCCTTTGCTTCTTTCGAACCTGGATGCTCACATGCCACCTGCTAATTTCAGGGGACATTTAAGCAAAAGCTCCCAGGAGCCAACGCTGAGCAGCTGCTCTGGGCATCTTCCATACCCAAGGACAGCTGGGGAGGATGGGGCCTCCAGGGAGCCACCAACCTGGAGCCGAAGCCTGTCCCTCAGGGGGACGCCCAGAGCCGAGAGGCTGTGCAGTGTCCCTGCTGTGCCCAGCACAGCCCCTTCTCCCCAGCAGTGCAACCACCTCAGCGCCCAGCACGTCCTGCCCGTGGCACAGGGTGGCCATGACCCCTTCAGGTCTGGCACGGGCCCTTTGGGAGATGGATCCTGTGGGGTGAAATCCCCGCTGGCCTGCAGCAGTGGCTGCCTCTGCCTGCCGCCCCAGCCCGCGCCTCAGGCAGGGCCCTGCCCCACGGCGAGTGCGGCACAGCCTCACCCACGGCTCTCGCTGCCTCCGAGGGGAAGCGCAGGAGACAGGGGTGGGGCAGGCCACCAAGTCTCTCTCAACTACTGCAACAACGACATGTTTTTTAACCTGTACCCATTACGGTGACTGGGTTCAAATGTCCCTGCTCGCCCCTCCTCTGGCAATGGGTCCAATTCTCCACCCCTGTGGCAACTCAGACCTTAAAAGTGCTACCACAACAGGTCTTACTTTAGCTCCTCTTGCAGGCCCTGGAAGGGGCTTTTGTACCTGAAGGCTTGTCTTTATTCCTTTTTATTTAACTGTCTTATTTCCCACCACTGTTTCATGGATCTAATAAAAGCTATCAGCTCCTCTTACAGACTGCCTCGCTGCCATTCTGGTTTGGTAGCATTTCAACCCTCCTAGATACACAGCTTGTTCAAGCCTGTGGGACTGCGGAAGGTGTGGATGGATGATCCCAAGGACCACAACTGTCATGCGCAACCTTCTGCACTCTTCAGGCCGTCCCTCTTCAGACCTAAGTCCCTGCACTGCACCAGCCTTGCACTTGTGTTGTATAGAGCTGGATGCAGGACTTCACATGGGATCTCATGAGAATGGAGTAGATGGGGAGAATCCTGCTCCTCCACCTGTGGCCACATTTCTTTTGATGCAGCCCAGGATACGTTTGGGCTTCTGAGCTGCATATGCACACTGCCAGGTCGTGTCCAATACACCAGCTGCCCTAAGTCCTTGTCTGCGGGGCTGGACCCAGTTTTAGATATGTATATATTCAAGGTGCCTTGCTGCTTTTTCCAGGAATTTTTAATTTCTTTCATTGCAGACTGTAAAGAACCCTTCAGTATCTGTTCCATACATCATCCCCTTTGCTGACCACTACCACAAGCTGTATTTCTGCAGGACCCATCAGTTATCTACATTTGTTTAAAAAACTAGGGTGCCAAATAGGAATTTTTCTTGCCTGACCTTAGTGGCTCAGACACTTTTGGCAAAGATTCCTTTATGTTTTCCCATAACTGACATCTGCTTGGCTTTGCTGCATGACCGGCCTCTGCTGCTCTCTGGACTGGGTTTCAGGGACCACCAACCTCCCCTGCAGAGGCAAGCGCTGACACACTGCTGCCTGCTGCCACCTCTGCAAGAAAGAGCTGAGGGATGTCATGTACAACATATGGAGCCACATTTTCTGGTAGGACAGTATTACAAAACAAGTGGCAATAAAAACTTCATAGTACCTCAGAAGGGGATGTATCACATGTTCATCAAATAGGTTCAGTCTTAGCACTTTTTTCCCTCCCTAGTTTTTATATTAGTTGCTAAGGAAACCACTCTCCTGGTGATGGGTATAATTCGGAGACATTTACAAGACAAGAATTAATTGTATTTATAGAATGTTTCAAAATGTTTATTGGAATTTGTGAAACAGGATGCGCAGTGATTTAAGTGGAAAAAAATCTAAATGTAGATCACAAAATAATAGTGTACAATTGTACATGAAGGTCAACTCACCAAACTTTTTTTAGCCATTGAGTTACTCCCACACTAATTCCAAACTTGGCATGTTTTATGATTTTTCAGATCATTAACTCAAAGAAAGAAACTTTGATCAACATTTGTAACAACCTCTAAGACACAAAAAGAGAAATTAATAGGCGTCATAAACACTTGTGCTTTAGGAGGTGAGCTGCAGAATTAGGGACAGGCAAGGCTGCTGGAGCTGGTATCCCATACCTGGGATTCCTCAATCCAGTCACACAGGTGAGGGACTGCACAGGGCATGGCCCCTGCCATGGCCATCTGGCTCTGTCTCATCTTGTCTCTCCTCTGAATTCCTTGCTTCTCCACTGCAATGCTGCCAGCATCACCTCTCAGCAGCAGTGCCATTCAGATGTGTGGCTGGGAGGCTCCTTGGTAATTGTTTCCACACCAAAGTTCTATCAGTTCCCCTTACACTCACCAACCACTTTCCAAAATGAAACCTATTCCAGTGATCTCAGCTCCCCTAAGTAGCTCCCTGCCATGCCTTCTTGAGGCTTCCATGCTTGTAATCCTGCACAAGCAGGACTGTCTTGCAGTTTGGGGGGACCCAAAATTCATGCAGCGTTCATGCAGTGTTTATCATGCCCAGCCTCTTTCCAACAGAAACACATTTCAGCCTCAAGGAGGACACGTTATTAATTTTTAAAAAGGAGGAACTAAACATTTGTGATTTTTCTAAGGTTAGACATGGAAAGTCTTTCCAGATTTATAACCTGCCAGGGTAATTTCCAAGCTCTTGAAGCAACTTCTGTGCTGGCAGCAACTCCCTCCTCTTCAGGTATGTTCAGCATGGTGGGTCAATATAGCACTAAATTTATTTCTGTTTACAAAGATACCAGTCCCATCACTGACCTTCACAAAAATTAATTTTTCAATGTGTTTGGGATATGTGAAAAACCTATATATGTATAATTTCTTTAAGCCTCTTTTACCAGTTCTAAGGTACTATGCCCAGCTAGGCAGTGGTAATAGTAGAATCATAAGATGGTTTGTGTTGGAAGAGACCTTAAAGATCATTTAGCTCCAAACCCCACTGCCATGGGCCAGGACACCTTCCACTAGAGCAGATTACTCAGTGCCCCATCCAGGCCCCCTCTAGGTACTGGAAGGTGGTTTAATGTCATCTCAGAACTTCCTCTCCTCCAGGCTGAACAGCCCCAACTCTCTGAGCCTGTCTTCATAGAAAAGGGGTTCCAGCCCTGTGATCAACTTAGTGGCCTCCTATGGACTCATTCCAAGATGGACAGGTCCATCTTTTTTGTGTTGGGAGCCCCAGACCTGGATGAAGCACTCCACTCTAGGTGGAGTCTCACAAGAGCATAGTAAGAGGGAGAATCAGAGGTGAAAGAGCACTGGATGCATATCCCCATATGCTGTATTTAAGAAAATATAATGAATGCTCAGGTTATTCAGATTAACTTAATGAAGAAACATCAATTGATCTGTGAGGATCCACCCATAGATAACCCTGTGACCTTGTTCTCTCCTGCAGAAAATGGTTTTCTGCTAGGCCCAGGTGCAGCAAAGCATTAAGAAGCCAGTAGAGACTCAAGGAGGTCAGGACGTAGATGATTACACAGGCAGAATGGTTTGTTCTGGCTTATTGCTGTTTCTGATGGCTGTAGCTACTGCCAAAGCTAACACAAATCCCCATACATGGCATGGACGATCTACACTACATTCCTGAGGTCCTAGCTCTGAAAGCACTGGCCTAAGTATCTAAGGGCTAATTCTTTGGGACCAATCTCTGTGCATTTTTATATATAAGGGCTCTTTTGAAGCCATCAGAGCACTACAATGTTCCTCAGAATCCTACATTAGCCAGGCTGTATCTTACAGAAGCCTCACTTTTATGTTTGGAGGATTTTGACTCATGCAGCATTTAAAGGTGAAATATACATATAATGATAGGGAGCTACCCAAATAGAACAAGGCAGCAACTGCACACCTGAATTTATTAGTGTATTTATCCTGAGAACATCAGATTGAGAAAGGGTAATGTTTTTGTATTGTCACAGCAAAGGGGAAATGAGAAAACAGAACAGGGATTTGACCCACATCTCTCCAGCCCTGGGAACACACACTGTGTTTCTTCTGGCCTTCCTCTTCCCAGGACCTCTGCCTTTGCATGTGAAATGAATTACAGGTCAGACTGAGAAAAGACATATTTTCCTTTCCAACCTCTTGTACAAAGCTCCTGCCCCTGGGAAGATTGGCAAGGATTAGGATCATTTCTACAATATGATCCTAAATGCATTTTTAAATGAAACAATGTTGTCAAATTTCTGGTGGTAGAAAAGACTTCAGCTGAGAAAGCTTTAGGGGATACATCCCCATTAATTGTAAAGAGCTTTTCTTTCCTTGTGGTTTTTGGGATATTTAGTAATCTGTGTGTCTGGTATTCCTGGCAATTTTGCTCTGCTTTCTCTCAGGGTAGTAATTTGGGGCTTTTTAATAACTATGGTCACGGAGTCAGTGTTTTACTTCACTGCAAGCAATATGTAGAAGTGACCCCTGTGGTAGATCTCAGCAGGAGTATGGCCAGGAAAAGGCATTGTACTGAATCAGGATCAGTCAGCACAGATTGCACGAGTCAGGTTCAACTTCTTTGGGTGTTTAGATGTGCAATTCCAATTGCTATTCATGCTCTGCTTTGATTGCTGATTGCATCTATTTTACTCTGACATCAGCTGACTTCCTTAATTTTTCTTTTTAAACTAACTGTATAATTTTCCCATCCTCCTCTGCCTCTCCTGGGTCCTCATGCCATGTAAATCCTCTTCCTCCCTGAGCTGCTGCAGTCCCCAGGCACTAAGGGGTTTTTGTCATTCACAAAGTGAACTTCCCCAGCATTGTTCATCTCCTAAACTAGGAGGACTCACCATCAATGCAGGGGAAACAGGTTAGAGAACACTTAAACAAAGCCAACACATGTAAGTCCATGGGCACCCATGAGCCCAGAGGAAGCTGGCAGGTGTTATTGCGAGGTCACTCTCAATAATCATTGAAAAGTCAGGGTGATTGGGAGGGTCTGATGACTCCAAGCAGTGTAACTTTTGTCTTCAAGGAGAACAAGAAGGAGGATCTGGGAAACTACACACTGCCTAGCTACACCTTGAAATGCACAAAGGTAATGAAAAAAATCCTCTTCATAACTTTGCAAACACACGTACGACTAAAAAGCGATTAAAGCCAGTCAGCATGGATTTATGAAAGGGAAATTGTGCTTAACCAATCTCAGAGCAGTCTACAGTGAGAAGAGTGGCTTGGTGGATGAGGAGAAAGCAGTGGGTATTTTTTATCTTGTTGTTAGCCTGCCTTTCAGCACAGTCTTCTAAAACATCCTCGGAGATAAGCTGATGAAGTGTGGAATTGTTAAGTGGACAGTGAGGTGAAACATCTGCTATTTTGTGATTCTGGTAACACTTAGGATCAGCCATAGCTCTTCTCATACCAGAGAGCTGCGGTCTCCAGATGTTTCTGTTCGAATTAGCCATGTGCAGTGTAGCATATCCAGAAAGTTATCTGAAATGTGGCATATGAAAGACCCTAGGGCAGCCTTTGTGGCCCTAAAGACAGCAGCATCAGCAATGTGATTGCCACAAGCAAGCTTTTCTCTCCTTGTTGGATTATTTGATTTCTGTGAGCAATGGGAGATGATCTCAGCACAGATGATCTCTTAGGGGACAGGACAAGTGAGGAAGGTCTTTGGCCAGCTTTTCACTCTGACCTCATTTCTGCTGTTTCCAGTTAGTAAGTGAGGAAGCAGAACTGTCTTGGGGGACATGTCTCAGATGAGTGTTTTTCATTTCTCCAAATCAGTTGTGTCAAGATTTAAATTTCACGTCTTTTGTGTCATCAGTGATGTGGCTTAAGTATTCTGTATCCAAGGGCTGCCCAATCTATTTGTTCTTCTGAAGACAGTCATAGAGAATACAAACCACAGCACAAGAGTGTCCTCTTTGCTCAGTGCCTTCTGTGCCTGGTGGAAGCTGTTAAGCAAAGGTCAAAGCCACATGGCAACTGGGCATCCAGCTCCTTTTAGCTTCTAGAGGAGATAGCAATTCCCTGTAGCAGGATCAGGTCCTTCACCCCAAGCAGAATGTCCCTGCCATGACATGGCATGGACCATTTGGTGGGGCCTTCTGCCCCAAACACCAGGTGAGGTGAGGTGAGGTGAGGTGAAGTGAGGTGAGGTGAGGTGAGGTGAGGTGAGGTGAGGTGAGGCACAAGGACTGCCTGCTGACCTCATGTCTACAGCCTCTCCCCTGGCACCTGCAGGTGCTGGCAGCCTTACATTGGACCCTGGCACCTACAGCAATGGGTAATGACTGCCACAAGAGCAGCTGTGACCAACTTAATGTCTGTGGATGCTAAAAACATTGGGTGTCATGAGAAGCTGTTTGCCAAGCATCCAGATTTTCTCTGCTCAAGTCACAGCAAGGACAGGAGGTAACAGCCATGATCTTCAGTGCAGACCAGCAGTGGCTGTGGGCAGAGCAGGATCCCTGGGGGCAGGGCCCTCCAAGCTGACAGCAAAAGCAGCAGTACATTTCAGGGTGGAGAAGGGCTGGCTCATGTTCACTGCCTATAGACATCCCTGATTCCCCACAGAGAGGAGTGGGATTCCCTGCCTGAGAGGCTGGAGATGGTAGAACAAGGGGGTACATATGGCATGACTAGAGATTCACTGACTCCTGCACTCAGAGAAAAATCTAGGGGTAGGAGGACAGCAGGAGAAAAAAGAATGAATATTTGGTCTTGGGATGGGTGAATACTGGATGAACAAACAGATCTTGGCCAAAGTGAGTTAAAATAAAAAGTAAATGGATGGTGTCTTGCTAGTTTACTCCACTGGAGTCGATACATATTGGTCTCTGTATGCCCAGGAGAAAACTTTAGGTCAGACTGTAATCCTGCTCTGACCCTCCTGCACCTTAATGCGTTTAATCACCTCACCAAGAACTTTCCAGAAGCACCAAAAACCTGCCAAGAGCTACCCCTGGAGAAATGAAAACCAAAACCTGTTCCTCTTTGCACAGATGGGTTAATGCTTGGCCTCCAAGGCAGGAAGCCAGTGGAAAACGTCAGCCAGCAGAGCAGGTATGGCAGCTCCCTGCTGATGGGGGATTCGTGCAGAGTGCTGGATTAGCAGCACAGACCACCATCACACCGCCTATGGAGAATGACAGATCCAAGCAGTGAAACACACAAAGCTCACCTGAGGAGCATCACCCAGCAGGTTACTCTGCTCTCCTCTCTTCCTCTTGCACAACACACAATGCCCCACTGGGAATGGGCAGAGGGAAATTTTTTCCTCCAGTTCAAGCAAGTTATGTTCTAGGGTTTTATTGTTTTATAACTCAGTAGTTAATGATAGTTGTGTAGCTAATTTAACAGGGCTTCTGGTGTTACTTGACTTGCTCTAACTTAACTGAAGCACTTAGACTGAGTACTTCATTGAAATAATACTAAAACTCTTGTCATGCACCAGCCTCCTCTTGTGAACTTCCAGAAAATGCTCCTTCAGAGATAGTGAATTATTTACAGCTTAGCCCTGCTTCCTCCCAGTTCCTTGTGGAGCCCTTCCTTGGGGACCAGAGGAGTTTGCCTCACTTGTTAAATTCGCTGTTAACATTCACCGTTAACACCTTTATGCACAGCAGTACTGACAAAGGTAAGAAAGAAAGGTTGGTGTACAGCCAGAGGGAACTAATCCCCATAACCACGATTTACACGAGGAGACCACTCACAAGCCTGTCTGTGTCCTTCCTGCAGCATGGCAGTCTGTCCCTGAGCCACAGCACCAGCTCCAAGCCCTGGCAGCAGGAGGAGAATGCTGCTCCATGGCACCCAGCAGCTGGGCTGGGGTGGACTCGGCAGCTTGGTGAGGGTGCAGACTCTCCACACAGCAGATCTTTCCTGACCCCACAAAAAAAGTCTGGCTTGCTCTTTCCTGTAAAACTAATGCTTTCTCAGAAGGTCCTTTCTAGGTGCCTACCAAGGGAATGCTTCAGTGTTTTAAAAAAATTGGTCTCCTGAGAGCCCTATTCTTGTAAGAGAAAAAAATCTCATTATTCAGAAAAAAAGCTTAAGGTTTTTTATCTTCTCAGTGGGTTTTTCTTGGCCACCCACACTCCCTCAAACAACATATAGCTACTCTTCTCTAAGATGGATCACTCCTTCATACTGGAAACCTGGCATCCTGAACTCCAGACAGCCTTCTCCTTCTCTCTTGTCATTGCACAGAGTGGATTCATGGTTTTCCATACTTATTCTTGAAGTTTAATTTTGCTTTGAAAAGCTCATGCAAAATTTTACCTACTTGATTAAAATCTTGGTCTACATGACCTTCACAGAAATTGTGAAGCTGGGCTTGGCCTCCTCTGCCACACTCATCCTTGTGAATTCTTTGGGTTCTAGTAATGGAACTGTATCAAAGTATTGCAAAGATAATCTGTGATGATAAAACCTGAAAAGAGATGTTGTACAACAGGCCTTCTTCCCATGCAGAGACCAGAAATGTGTGTCTTTCCCCCATTGCCTATTTTCACTATCAAAATGTGGTGCAACTGAATCTTTGGTTCATCTGTCAAATTTATTTCAAAATTAGTAAGCAAGTTCAAAAGCTTTTGGTGGAATCTGTCAGGCATGACAGATGACTGGTTAACACTAGTTTTGTTAGAGATCTGTATAAAAGGCTCTACAGAGGCATCTGGACAGGCTGAATTGATGGCCCAAGGCCAATTGTCTGAGGCTCAGCAAGGCCAAGTGCTGGGTCCTGCACTGGGGTCACAACCACCCCATGCAGAGCTACAGGCTGGGAGCAGAGTGCCTTGTTCTGTTGGGTCTTTTGGAAGACTTTAACTGAGGCTTACTGTAAACCCGGGGTAACCTCTTCTCTGTTCAGGTGCCGTAAGTTTAAACTTGGTTTGGGTTACAATTTTTCAATAGCAAACCATCTTCAAGCTTGATGAGAAGCTGAACTGCAATTTTAGGACGAGATGATCAGGAATGCTGCTGTGCTGAAGCTCGGTGATCACCAGTTGATAACAGTGCACCTCATTGTTATTTTTTAAAATTCCTGTGGACATTAGTAATGACATGCTGACAATACACTATATGATTATGGTTTCATAAAAGACTCTGAGTCCTTAAAGAAGAAAGAAGAAAAACTTGATTCACTGTGTTGCACACACCCAGACAAATATTCATCTTATCTTATTAGACTACTTTTTGTGGTAGTTTTTCAGGTTCTACAGACTTTGGTGGGCTTTTATGTGAAATGTTTAAAAAGGCACACTTTTTAAAGAGGGAGTAGGTTTCAAACAAAATTGCTGGCAACTGTGTTAGCCCCCCACAATCTTCCCCCTCTATTATCACTGGGAAATGTGGCTGACTTTAATATCTCTAAGTTTATTTGTCTCAGACTTTACTTGCCAGATCACCATCTGTCTAGACATTGTCAATTACTAATATGTGTACTCAAAGCAAGTGTAAGGGTACTCAATATTTTCTCTCTCAATATTTTTATGATTAAATTTACAGGGAGAACAGATCTAACCCACTATATTAATGTTTGTCATTTAAGACAGATGCCAAATTGTCCAAAAGAAACTGAAGACCTTTGCATTGATTCAAAGTAAGGAAGTTGTGATAAGTACTCTGAATCTCAAAGGTCTTCTTGAAGTTTGTATAATAGGAGCAACATTTTCCTTGGAAATCCTCTCCACTCCCCAAAAAAATCAGTGAGGTGTGGGAAGGCCAAATCCATTTGCATAAATAAGCTAGTAACAAACTCCTAAAGCCCCTGATATATATACTCTTAATGATAACTGGTTGTAACTGATTATTACTTTCATACACATTTGTCAGTTTTCCTTTACATGAAGACATTTGTGTATTTTACTCTACACTAGGCCACTGAATCCTATTCCCCAACCCTGAGATGCCTGCTCCTCAAGTTATCTTCAAAGCAAAAGTCAGCTCTTTGTGTGAACACTGTTTGAGTCAGGAGGCAATAGAAAATGGGCTCTAGGGAAAAAGGAGGAAAAAAACAAAACCTTTGTACATTTTTTTCCTTGAAATATGCAACTGAGAGCTAATAAAACTTAATGCCCCTATAAAACATCCTAAATGGCCATCCCAGGTTAATAAACTCTGAAGTGTGAGGTACTAGAAGCTGCCTGAACGCTCGCTGCAGTAAGAAACCCCTACAGTATCCTCTTAATATGAGAAAGGATTGTTCCTTTTTGTTCCCCAAAGACAGCAGGTGGTGCAACATCAAACTTTGGTGGAGACACACATCTTCAGCTCAGGGGTTCACTTCTCTGCTCTCACTGAGGCACCCCATTCATATCCATGTTTAGCAGTTTTACAGGGGGTCTGGGGAGATACTTGTTATTCCTTATTAAAGCTGTTCTATAACAAATAGATCACTTGCACATACTGCAGGGCAGGATGTCCAAAACTCCCAAAAGCATGTCTGCTTGGCCCTGGCTGGGGCCACCAACCTTGCCCCAGCAAACTCGGACTGGACAGAAATGTTCAGAGCAGGGCAGGGACTGAAATGATGCCCCTGCTTTGGGAATGTACACTCTCCAAGTGGCACTTCTTTTCAGTGCATCATCCTTCATCATATAACTTTTCATACTGGCTGTCTCAGATCCCATTTGGAAGCCATGATTCTGTGATTCAGATAATTAAAATCCCTTCTAAGAGCTGGCCTTTCTGTTTATTCCCATTCAGTTGTGTTGCTGTAAATGTCTTCCTAGTGCAGAAACATCAGGAGATGAATGCTTGCCAGGCTAAATGTGTGTACCGATTGCTTGGTCCATTTCCTCTATTTTTCCTGGAATGTTCTCAAACTTTAAGTTCTAGGGGAAAATAAATATACTTAGTTTATGAAGTACAAAGGAAAACTTCACACTGTGGCAAGCCACCTCACGGCACAACAGCAACAGCGTGCACCACCCCGGGAAATGCAGGAAGCTGCATCCCAAAGCTGTTGTTTACTGCAAAGCTGCAACAACCTGCAGGGGCAGCACTACCTCGGGAATAAAATAAAATTTAAAAAGAGGAAAAAATCAAGTGGGCAAATTCCTTTGCCAAAAAAAAAAAAAAAAAAGAGTTTGCAAACTAAATCTGGCAGATTTGTTTTAGCAACTTCAGCAATCTCTTGGATTGGAAGTAAGTTAATTAAAAGATTAAATTAAAAGAAGTTTACTTACTCTATTAATTTAGTATGGAAACGTAGGGGTCACAGGGCTCATATGTAAGAGGAAATTCATTCCTTCAGAAATAAAATGTGTGGAAAAAATGTCTACTCATATTGGCTTTCACATTAAAGAAGTATTTAATTTGGCAGGATTTAATAGTGTTAGTTTCCTTACCTCTGCATCATATCCAGCTATTCCTCATTCTGAGACTAAATTAATATATGTCTTACATGTATCTTCAAAAGATGTAAAAAAACTTGCAGCTGCCAAGGAAGGATGCAATTCCCAAAGATGCAGGAATGTTGTCTTTAGAAGCAGTCGTGCCCCATTATTTTTTTTCTATTCATACTATGAACATGTGTTAAAAGGAGTTGCTCTGTACTGTAAGGTTAACACGTGCCTTGTATGATAGGTACACAACTGCATGGTGCACCTTTCAAATGGGCTACACTACCAGAGCTGAAAGCAGTTCTAGCTAAGAGAGAATGCCACTTTTATATATCCTCAGAAGGTCCATTCGATAAAAGTTTTGTTTCTCCTCCCAATCCTTTGTTTCAGTCAGTTTTAGATGGGACTTCTGGCTCTAACAGTTATTTTAAGGACTCAGGAACTAGACTCTGAACAGGCCAGAGGCAAGGCAAAGGTGTTAACTGTTCCTTTTAAGCAAACAATTATGCAAATAATTTTAATAAGCAAGCTGCTAGTCTTAGCCTAAAAGACAAAGCTTGAATCCAGACTGAGCAACAATCAAATGGAAATCCTTGATTTCTCTACAGGTGTTAGTAATACTAAGTAGCATAGGTAATAGTAATTTCAGAAATCCAAATTTCACAAATGTAGAGCAGCTTTTATGTTTTTCTCATATTGGACCGTAGAAAAAATGGGGTTGCACCTCAGTATTTCAGCCATTTTAAAGCCAACAAAAGTTTCCAAATACCCCGGCACACATTCCAAAGGAATTCCTTTGAATTAAAAAAAACCCCCAAAACAAAACAACCAAACAAAACAGACTCTATTGTTCTCTTCCATTAAGAACCTCATGTAAACACCACATGTTTTTTATATCCTGACCAGCTTGGCTCAGGGTTATCGAGTGACTCAGGAGCTGGACTAGCAGCTGGACAATGTCTGCTGGCTGGTCCCCTGCTCAGGGCGCTGAATTACAGAAAGAGAAGGTTTAAGTGATGCTAATCTCCAATCAGACTGAGACAAATCAGTTTAACATTTGATCACCTGAGCATCTTCTCTACACAAAACTGTGCACCCTGCTGTCTTTAATTCAATGCATACAAGAGATCTACAGCTCCAAGAATTATGTTTCTGTCACCTTTTGTAGTTCCCCTTTGATTTTTGTAAGTTAGATTGTCTCAACATCTTCAGTAAACTCTTGGGAAAAAGGACTGTATAGGTGCACACCTTACTCTTTTAGTCAAGTTACTAATACAATTAGTACAGGACAATCTCTACTTATACCAACTAATGTAATATGATAATTACAAGGACAATAAAAATTATAAAAACATAGAGTCTCTAGCAATTAGAGCCCTGGACTACTGAATAACACCACAGAGAATGAAGGAAAAGCAACTAGTCACCAATTCTTTGCTAAAGCAGGTGCTATTTTAATAGCTACACATGAACAAACTCTGCTCATTAACCATTTCAAATTACAAAACTAGTTTGGTTCTTAAATCGCTTAATGCAAGCATATTCATCACATCTCAGTCTCATAGATAGAAGGCTCACATAATTTTCTTGGTGAAGGAATATTTAATATAATCTCAAAATAATCATTGCTTGAGACTTCTGTTGAATCAACATCTCTATTTGTAACTAGCTATCTTTTCCTTATGCCCAGACTAATATATGGCCAAAGCAAGGGAAAACAAAAGGTCAGAAGAAGCAACTAAGTCTTGGTATGAAAAGAGCTCTGTGTTGAAAGGCTCCTCTATTACATCCACCTTGCTTACTGGACAAGACTAAACTAATAATCGCTATCATCATTTGACTTCTGTGGCAAAACTTTCGACACTTCTCAGCAGGCAGAATCAGACCTTTACCTTCCACCCTCAACAAAAAGTGTAGGTAATTAACAGATTTTCCTGTTTACAAACATTGCAATATTTCAGAAATCAAGCAGATATTCTAAGCAGTTGCTTTTCCTTTGAGCAATGAGAATACAATAGACTCCTTATTAAACATTCTGTTTTAAGTGAAACTGGAGTCTAAGGACACAGACCAAAGTCTTGTAGGCAGAGCCTTATTACAGTAACTAGAAACATCATCAACTTTCAGATATACATATCCTTATTGAGAACTCACGTACCTGAAAACTTCTCCACATTTCTTAGGCAATCTGTAAGTAGTGTAATAAATAGTCATTAAGAGGTTAATTCTACCTGTAAATCTTCCTGGCATGTAGTTTATGCATGGTAGCTCATAACTAATCACCGTTAACTGTATGACAATAAGAATTTCTTGAGAAAATAAGAAATTGCAAGGGATTGCATGTTCAAAATCATAATTTATTGATGTATTTTTTAATCATGTAGCTCCTTGCAAAGATACAGTTCATAAATTATAGAACAAGTATAGTTCTTTCCACAGCTTTCATATTTTAGTCCTCAAGTCCAGGTCAGTATTTTGATACAAGACGGTCAAAGGTAAATTATGCAAAATGGCTTAAAAAAAACCTACAGTAAAAAGCTTCAGTTCTTCCAGGATCCAAGACACACATAATAAGCAGCATTACAATGTCTGCACTACACCCCCAAGCGATATATGCAGGAGAAGCAGCGTACAGTACCTGTACCAGACCTCAAGGAACACTTCATGATTAGCAGTACACAGCACCTGAACATCTACAGCAGCCTCAAAATTTATTTAGTAAAACAAATGCTCAAAGGGTTTACAGCATGTGTGGCAAGGTTAGATGATGGGTAGTAACACATTACAATCATGTCCAAGTGAGCCCTGCTTAGCTGTGTATTCACACCAGGCCAGTACACAAGCAGGACACACCACCATTTCACCCCTGCACTGTGACACTCCCCAGGCAGGGCCACATGCCTGCAAACTCATCCTACAGTACAAGGGAACAACTCATTGCCTGTATCCCTCTCCCCTCCACACACATCCCCTGGAGAAGGCAGGCTCCACTGAACTTCTACCAAGATCAAATTACACTGATGACCAACTGACTGCATTGGTGGGGACGTACCTCTGCAGTTAAATTTTATATTTTGTGCTTGCTCGCCATTGACAGGTTTTCCTTAAGGTTGACGTCAACAAAATGCCAGATCTTAAAGGCAAACAAAATAAGTTTAATTTAAAGAAAACATTTATTTGAAGTTCTTTTAAGTCAGAGTTTAACAGATGACAACTTTCTCCCTTTTCACATTTCAAGTCTTCAGCAGAGACCATACACACTGTCCCATGGACAGTGAGATTTTCCTATTGATTCCTTTTGAACGAATCGGAGTCTAGGCAGATGAACATTCACATTTTAAGCAAACTGATTAAAAATTTTTTTTAAAAAAAAACCCAACACAACAAAACTTTATCAAATTTTTATCACAAATAAAATGTGTTTAACACTCATAAGCTTCTCAAAACAAAAATCAAAACAAAATCCCAGCAATTCACAATCAAATAGAACATACTGCCTTCAAGAAATTTCCCAGAATTTTAAAATGCTCCAAATATATACACATTTATAACTTAAGTGCTTATTAGCTACAACCTTTTACTCATGCAAAAGTTGTGAGAGGAGAAGGTGTTTCTTAGAGCGGCTTTTCTGAATATGCAGTAAAACTCTTCACTCGTGCAAAGAACAGAGGGGTGTACATCTTGTCAATGTCGAAAGTAGTAACAGCTGTCTCACCAGTTGATCTGCAAAGAGCATTGTAAAAGTTAAATGAGACACAAGCTTTTGTTTGAGTCCCTCAGGCAATCATGTTCCATAGTACAGTGTGTGCATCAAACTACAGTTGGAATAAAGTGTCTTTTTTAATGCCTCATTTTGAAAGCACTTGACTTTTAGCTGAGTAACGCTATACAGAACATTCATAGCTAAGAAACCACTTTCCCCTTCCACTCATATTATGAGCTCCAAGACCTGAGCAGTGCAGAAACTTCATGCTGAAAAGAATGTCTGCAATATAAATTAGGTATGACAACATTAGCTTTTAAAAAAGCAATTTTTCCGTTTATGGAAGTTACCTATACTCCCAAACCCCAAGCAGTTTATTTCCTGCATTTTATACTCTCACAGCTCAAGAGCTGAGCTATGTTCCTATAAAAGCACTGAATATTAAGAATACTGGAAGACAAGGACTAAATCCACCCCAACTGCCAACATCAAATCTGGAAAGCCAACTTGCCAGTAATTTGCAGTGTCAGCTGCAAGAACAGTGGTCATGGCTCCTGCCTGGTAAGTGATCAGAACAGCTGATCACAGGCCCATATACTGCACAGCTGAATTATATAGTTAGTAACATTAGAGTTCTCACATGAAAAGTACAGACATCTTTAGTCTGCACATCCACAGTGGAATAGATATGTATCTTAATGAATACACACTTTCTACACCCCCTCACTAACACCACATTAAGTCATTCAACCCTGATTCAGTTCTGAAATCAAACACTCTGCAAAAATCCTTTAAAGAGCTAAAAAGCTATAGTTATACTACTTAGGAAACTTCCTATTATCATTAAAACAGGTTACCAAAATCTTGGGATTTCTTTACGTAAAAGTTCATAATGTATTTAAAATCAGGACCAGTTACTGTTTTCATTACATTTTATTAAAACCACCTAAGTTTCAGACTCTTTACATTTTCTATACTTAATACTGGACAAGTCAATATCACTTTTAATTCTACAGTTTAGTATATTTCTTTGCTCTTATTCTCCACTTACTCACCTGCAAGTGATGTGACAAGAATGATGTATCCACACAAGTTTGTTGAACCTCTGGCGCCCACTGGAGCACAACTGCAGTCCTACATGGAAACTGTGATCCGTTTCTTGAGCAGGAACTCGGCGGAAATACCTGTATTTGTGGTAATCAACTGGTTTCTGTACAGAGAAATAACAAGTTTCATGATGTACAAAGAACACATTGTGCAACTATTTATCCTAAGTAATTGTGAGACCAGATTGGTTAAAACTCTCATACTTAAAAACAAGTACTACTGTTCCTGCAAAATACATAAATGTTTATGTTAATGATGGAAGAAGTTTTCACAGAAAGCAAAAGAAGCATACAGGACACCACCCAAGTGTGCATAGTCACTGTGACACTTCTTACTCTTCACAAATTTCTCTTGACTAGCACTTTGGTCATCAGAAGAATTTTTTCTGAGTTCAATTAACAAATACTGCTTATCTAGTTTTACTAGATGTTGTGGAACATAACTGCACACAGTCAAATCTTTTCTGAGAAAATGAGAATCATCCTTCTTTCCCATTAATAATGTTGACACCTAATAGTACTATAAATGGAAACTAAGTCTAAGGGGGAGAACAACTGTTTAAATTTGAACCAGGTATTTATTTGCCTTAATAAATTATTAGATTTAGGGACAAATGTAAGTGACATACTTATTTATTTATATTTTATTTTTAAACTGTTTAAAAATTAAATTAGTTTTTAAATCTTTTGGTGTAAGGCAAATCTTTGGGTCCCTTAAAACACTCAGTCTGAGTAAAATCTTGTTAATCTATTTCTCCTCTATTCTATTTTTCTACGTACCTCATCCTTTTTCTTCATTATTACAGCAAATACTTTGGTTTGATTGTCTGTTTCCTGGGAAAGGCGATAATGGCCAAGCAAGATTGCATCCGTTCTGGAAGGTAAAAAAGGAGGATAATGTCAAGGACATGAAAATATTCTGTGTCTCAAAAGTGTGATATTCTTATAATACAAGTATCAGCAATGAAACAAAGACTGACTACATAGCATAATGATACAAACTATTTCTTATTTCCATTCAGTAAAGCCTAATCAATGATATTAAATTGTGAAAAGATTTTGGAAAATTGCTTTTAATTTTCCCAAACAGAACTGTAAACGTAAGTCAATTGGTTCTACCTAGCCTGCTGCTAAATATTTACAGATTTCTGGTGAACACCTCAAACCTGAAGTTGCAAAACTATTTTCTGTGTTTTTATGTCCAAACATCAAAAAGTACTAACTGCAATATATCCCACTGAAATCTTCACTTGCCTTCAGTTAAGAAAGTGTGAGAAGGCAGACAGTAACAAAAAAAATCTTTAAAAGGATTGTTCCATCTACTTGCCTTAAAAATTTCAAATCACATAACCCACAAAGGAAATCTAATTACAATATCAGGACCCTATATATCTTTATATAAAGATGAAAAGTTTTTGTAGTTCTTATAAACATCTATAACACAATATAAATAACATTGTTTTGCTATGACAGAACATAGAATCTGAGACAAAAGTAAATAGAAATTGCTGGGTAAAAGCAAAATGAAAACTGTAGAGCCAAATACTTTATTTCAAAATAACCTTGTGTTTTTAGTCCGTAAGCGAGGAACTATAGATTGAGGATCTTCAGGAGTTGTTAGCATCATAACTTGACCATCTGGAAAGAATCTCAAATACCTGCAAAAACATAATTACACAATGCAAACCTAGAAAATACATCCTTTTCCTGTTTGTTTGCTTTTAAAATCAGAGGATGTTACCCAGAAGGATTTAGAACTTAATTGGTAATAGCATTTGAAAACACATTTCTTCACACATAACAGAAAAAAAATCAGAAATCAAAAGAAAGTTATGAATATTGAAAGGGGAAGTGATGAAGTTTTGTCACCTCTACCAAAGCAAGGTGGTTACTCTGGGATCAAAACTGACCTCAAGTTTCTCCATTCCTATCCACTGAGACCAATGCAAAAAAATCTCAATTACAGCATCAGTACAAAATTAGTAATGTCATATAGACTTTTTCATGTTCTGGTACCTGATTGATTTTTACAGTACTCCAGTACTGTGCTAATGCTTGAGACTACAGCAATAGCCATCAGGTTCAATGGTGGCTATGAACAGTTTCCAGCCTCAGAGGAGACTGCAGAATGAAACAATAAATGCTGGGAGCACAAGATGAACAACAGCAAAAATTCAGGCTGAGGAAACAAATGGCAAGGCATTTACAACAAGATGAGAAAGCTCAGCCTCTTGATTTTTACAACTGATTACACATATGCTAAATGACTGATCTTGTATAATCACATGTATTCTCTTTGCTGAATTGTGTCATGTGTTGTATCAGACACGTAAAGCAAAAGTCATTTAGGGAAAGCAATCTGTAGGTAATTATTAATTGTTATAAGCCTTCAAGCTTTTGCCACGTGACATGGTTTAAGAGAGGATGAAACATGTTTCTAAGCTCATTTCTAATTATCACAGAATTCTATTATTAGATTCTAAAACCTATTCTCAAAAAATACACATTATCACACACACTGTAGCAGTCCCATTCAGTTTTACAGAATGATTATTGTCTGTGATAGCCAGGGGTGGATTTAAGGAACTTAAGAGAGAGAAACATTTCACTCACTCATTGTACTACAGCTCTACCTGTAATATTCCACTTGGTGCCATGCTCTATAGAAACCATCAAGAGACTGTTCTCCTTGACGTATGTATTTTGTCTTGCTGACATATACACCTACAGAAAAGGAAGATATATGAACAAAAACTAACAACATAAAATATTTATGATGAAAAAGCCAATAATCTAAAACTTTTGAATATGGTTTTGTTACTTAAATACATGGAAGTTTTTATTTTCACCTCTTGCACTTTTCCCTTCTCTTTGCATATATTCCACAAATTGAAAAGCACAAACAAATTCAGATTAGGTCTAACAACATCACAAACACCAAACCCACCTGACTGTTTTTGTCACACATAGTTACAACTATTTCCAAAAGTACAACTTACCATCAAATCGAACGCGAGGCCTTTCCAAAAACATGTGCCTCCAAGATGTATATGGAACAAGTTTATTGCAGCTCCTGCCCCATATTTTCAAACACACTTGATGCCAGATTTCAGGATCTCTAGTGAAAACAAGAAAAAAGCAAACCCCATAACTTCCCTACAAACCCTGTTTATCTTTTATATATCAAAGTAACACTCTCCTACTTAGTTTGGATGCAACTAAAAGAAACTTTCTTGAACAAAAATAGCTCATAATTTAAAACCCTTGACTAATTTACTTAATCCTGGAGTGCTTGAAAGCCTTTTCTTATTCCCAGTGAAACTGAAGAACAGACTGTCATTTTCATCCAAGTACAGAACCACAACACTGCAGCACCCTGGCACTTCTCTGTGTGGCTATATGAGCATGACAACAGACCATATTTTGGAGATCTGAAACACTGATTTGCAAACAAGATAGAGCAAGTAATACTTTCTGCTAGATTTTTATTACAGTAAAGTCATCTATCTCACATACCATTTAGTAGTGTATTAAAAAACTGATTAGCTCTGTGAGGAGCTTAACATGAAAAAGTCCATGGGAAGGAAAAGCAGGACATACTAGTGCAAAAAAAGAACTAGTTTAGGTAAGTTATCTACAATACCTGGCACAAATGTAAAATCCTCGACAAACAAGAGATAGTTGCTCCAATGATCTTAGATCCAAGTCACTTGAAACCACCCATCGGAAAATGTACATTAGTACTTCCATAGGCAACGCTAAAAAGAGAAAAGAAATCCTTGTTAGATGCAGCCTGTAAGTCAACAGGTTATTTATAATTCCAGGTTTGGCTTTTGACTTTCCATTAAAAAATCCTACTTTTTACATTGTAGCCCAATGCCAGAGAACAACAAAAAAAAATTAACTTAAAAGGTCACTACAGATTAGATGTGACTCCATAAAATATCCTTTTGATCCTTTTTAGCCTACTAACTTCTGAAGCCAATGTGATTTTTTAAAAAAGTTTTCTTTTTAAAAAAGTCAGTAAAAAAGACACAGGACTGGCTGAAAAGACCAACATTGTGCTCAAAGGACACATCTCCTGAGATCATTTCAGAGTAAGGTCTGCAACATCTTGTCTTTACTGGTAAAAAAAGAAAATACATTCTCCCAAGAGTACAATGCACCAGTTATTTAAAAAAAAAAGTTTCAAAGCCTGTTTTCTTTATGTTTTGATTTGTTTCACTTACTTTATTTTCTTTCCTTGACCAAAACAAAGGAGATCAGGCCAAGATTTCAAAGTGCAACTGATAATTTAGGATGCAGAACCAAGCCATCTGTTTTTAAGAGAGATCATAGGTCATATACACTCTCTACAATTTAGATCTCATAAGGAATTCTCAGGATAACTGTCCTAGAACTGAAGCACTGAAAGTCATTAACCTTCAAAAGACTTTCTAGCTTTGTTATTTAGTCTTTCTGACCCTAAAACATACTTGTTGCAAGAATCTCATGCAGTATCAGATGAAATCAAGAAATGTAAAGATGCATAGTCTACAAAACAATTGTTTTTGATTCACACTTAAACATTGTAATAATAACGGTATTTGCAAACCAAACCAAAAGAACTGGAAGGAAAACTGGAATACACTTAGTTCAGCAAGTCCATTCCTAGAAGTTGCTACTTTTAAGTATGCCTCTGATCCTGAAAATTCTACTCAGAAATACTACATGTGTGAAAATCTTGTGTGATAAAGACAAGATCTGGTATGAGAACAAGATTTGTTTACCTAGATGAAAATTTTTTCTCCTTTGTATCTAACTACAGAAATAAAGAGATAATATAGGTACTTCTTAAAAGGTGGCTTTTGAATGAAGGAGACAAATGTTTTAATAAAGTGAAACGTCAATATAAATTCTGCCTCTCAACTCTTACCTGAGATGTGGGTCTGGCTGACACAAACTTCAGGCTGACAAAGTTTGACTGAAGATTCCTGAAGAGTTAACTGCTGCTGGAAATCCGTCAGGAGATCTGCCATTTTGTCATCCTCTTTGCTATCCTCAACACTAGAAAAGGAGCAATGCCAACACTGTAATATTGGACAAAACATACCAACAGACATCCTCATCTTGGCATCAATCCACTGCCACACTCCCATTCCACAGAGTTGTTTCCTGTACATTTTTAAAGCAATCACATTTCATCATACAATAAAACAACTACTGAAATGTGATCAAGGTCATTAAGACACTGCTGGAATGCCTCTGAGAGTAACAACTGGCACTTTTTCATTAAATTCCCATCCCAGTTTTTTATTTTGTATTTCAGTTTTTTATTGAAGTTACTGAAGAATTTCTTGACCTCATGAAAAGAAAAATCTCATCTTTTACTTTGTCTAAGACATAGCATATGCAGGAAATAAAATGTTGTTAATGAGAAGTTGTATTTTGTAATCCTTCTCATGATGCAAGATATTGGAAACAATTAAGGATTATTTTTCACACTTGTGTTATTCACTAAAGAGTGATCTTTGGTGGGTGTATTCAACAGTAATGAAGGAAAACTACTTTTGTACCTATTCTATAAATAGGCAAAAATAATAAATTTCAGGAGCCAGAACAAAATAGCAGAAGAGAAACAACAAGCTTGCTACTCATCACTAAATTTGAAGGATTACTAAGTCATAAAAGAACATTACCACATTAATAAAATAAATCTAAATTTAAGATGTATATCATAATATGATCTTTTAATAGCTGCCTGTTTGCTTGCCCCAAATAACCAGAAACAACACAAAACTCTTTGAGCACATCACAAACTACCTTTTTTTCCCTGACTTGGTATACAGGCTAATTAAGAAATCTTACAGTACTTTTTAATACTGTTCAATTCTACTCTAAACAAGCTAATAGAATGAGTTGAGAATATAAGCAAGCAACTAGTAGACCTACCAATGGGTTTTGAAGTACCATAGAGAACACAATTATGTTTGGGTCTGTCCTAACTAAGACTACAGTAAGATGTTGCACTGAACATACCTTCATTTTGATGATTATGATGGTCAGTCCCAGTACCTACAGGCCACACTGTAAACTGGTTTTTCAAACCTAATTGTGTAATTTGTTTTTTCTCATCAAGACTGTATGAAACACCTACAACAGTAATTCAGAAAGCACAAACTAAAATCTCTCCCAAGAAATACATCTCTACAAATACTGCTTTTAAGCAGTAGACTAACAGTTGAGACTACTGGTTCATTTTCTCTCACTGCCACAAGGTGCTCAGAACAGTACAGCAACATTTAAAAAACCAAATAAAAATCCACACAATTGTAGAATCATTTAGATTGGAAAAGACCTCTGAAATCATCAAGCCCAACCATTCACCCAGCACTAAACCATGTCCCTAACTGCCACATGTACACATCTTTTAAATACCTCCAGGGATGGTGACTCAACCTCCTCTCTGGGCACCCTGCTCAAGTGCTTGACAACACTTTTTCCTAATATTAACAGCAAAGCACACCCTGAGGCCATTTCCTCTTGTCCTGTCACTTGTTATTTGGGAGAAGAGACCAACACCTATCTCTACACAAACTCCTTTCAGGTGGCTGTAGAGAACAGCAAGATCTCCCCTGAGCTTGCTTTTCTCCGGGCTTAACAACCCTGCTGCTCCTCACAGGACTTGTGCTCCAGACCCTTCACCAGCTCCACTGCCCTTCCCTGGACTCACTCCAGCCCCTCCATGTCTCTCTCACAGTGAGGGGCCCAGAACTGGACCCAGCACTGGAGGTGTGGCCTCAGCAGTGCTGAGTACAGGGGACAATCCCTGCCCTGCTCCTGCTGGCCACTCTATTGCTGATACAGGCCAGGATGCCACTGGCCTTCCTGGCCAACTGGGCACACACTGGTCATGTTCAGCCAACCAGGACCCCACGGGCCTTTTCCAACACTCAGCTTTCCAGCCACTCTGCCCCAGCCTGTAGCTCTGCATGGGGTTGTTGTGACCCAAGCACAAAACCCAGTACTTGGCCCTGTTGAAATTCACACAATTGGCCTTGGCTCATTGATCCAGCATGTCCAGTTCTCTCTGCAGAGCCTTCCCACCCACCAGAAGGACCACTCCTGCCCAACTTCAGGTCAAGAGTCTTAATGGAGTAGAGAAAATTATGCTAAAGAAATAAAATAATCCTATAAAACCCAAGGTTTTTACATGACTGTAGTGCATGATCCGGTAGTTTTCCTAGTGCACAAATGCACAGCAAAGATTTCATGCCAGCAACACATTCAGATATGAAACTAATGGATGGAAATAAAGCACTTAGCTCATCTTGCATTCTTTTATATTAAGTCAACAGCTGCATTGGAACTGCACTGTCCTGAGGCAACAAGACAGAGCTAGTGATACCCAGTGACACGGTTGTGCTTTCCTTTTTAATTCTCCATGTTAAAACTCTTGATTTTTTGATGCAGCTATCAGGAGCACCAATAGCTGCTATGAGTAAGCAAGAATTTGGGAAGCTGTTCCATAAGCTTGTCTATGTTAGGCTGCAGGGGCTGGAACAGAAGTTTTGGCCCTCCTTAAACATGAGTCTTGGGCTCAAGTTAAGGCAGCCCTAAGTCACTGCACATCCGCTGCACTGAGGTTAGGGGCATTCTGATGTGTGTAATGATGAAAGACTAGATCACTCAGACTGCAGTCTCTGAGCTTCTAAATGTACTGCTCTACTGAAAATGCTCTCGTTTGGCTGTGTTGGCACAAGAACAGATTATTACTTCGCTTAATTAAGATGCTTATTTTATTAGTATGAAGCTTTAACTAATTAATCGTTTTGCCATCTACAACTTTGTATATGATCCTAAATCTGAAAATCAAAAATCAAAATAGTGACTGATGCTTTTTTTAATTAAGCAAGAGCATAACTATTTGTAATCCTTCCCCCTGACATTAGCTAGCTCCAAACAAGCCTGTTACTGTCTTCAAAAAATACAGTCTACTCAAGTGAGAGTCGGTGAGTTTTCCAGATACTAAGGGACTTACAACTGCATATTACAGGAGGATATTGATATCCTTCAGAAACAAAATGTCATGTTTCAGTACTCCTATGCACTTAATTAGTAAAATTTCATACTTACCACCTCTTTCCAACTCCATCACCATCTGGGGACCGTGTATAGGTGATCTTAAATTCTATATCAGGTACAAGCTGCATGGCTAGACGATAAAACTTGATGGCTGAAAAGAAAGGTTTGATGTTCAAACATATCCGATGTCCATATTAGCTTACCAAAGCAAAGACTATTTTCAGAGATGATTTCAGCTAAAAGCACTAAAAAGGTGAAAAATGCCTTTGCCTAGGAAAGCTTGTTTAGTCTAAACTGTTAGGTTTAAATTCAATACAAAAGAGAGGAACATTAAAGACCTTCAAAACTAAAAACCTCATGCACTTTTTTAGAATAAAGAGTTAGCTCAGATATGTTTCAGTTTTTACAGATTTACCTTAATTACCACAAATTCAACTATGGAGTAGAAAATTTTCCACTAAAACATTACAAACTCCTGATGTTCTTTGGTGCTTGGCACTTCCAAAGATTTCCCAGAGAAAGAGGTTCAGGAACATCACTGTGGCAACAAACAGTTATTTAAGCTACAGAATGTCTTCCTCCTGAGTCAGCTCTGTGAACCCTTCTTAATTTAATTTGATGTATGCACATTCAATCTATTTTAATACCAGTAGTAAAATCATGCGTGTATGTATATGTTTCTTTGTATTCCAACCAAAACTCAAATAAAACATCAGTGATTGCGGAGCTCAGAATTTGTCTGATGAGTCTGAGAATCTCGAGTTTGAGACCAGTAAATGTTCCCATTTCCTTGAGTTCATGTCAGGGCCAGTGACTGACAAATAATATCCTTTGGCTGTTGAGGACTGGAAATACCAGGAGCCAGCTAAATAGAGATCAGTCTCAACTTTAGCATTTAATCTTGCAGACAAGGCCTCTACTGTACTTAAGGAAGAACAAGCTGCAGCACATAACTGTCTCACAAACATCAGGTATCAGCAGATTTCAGAAGCAGGCTTGGATTCTGGTGACCTGGGCCAGGTCAGCAAATAAAAGCCTGGTCTGAAAACAGATGTCCCAACATGTGCTTGGTAATATATCTGTGTCTGGGGTAGGACCGTGCCTCTAAGGTCTCATACAGATTATGTGTAGAAATAGTTCAGTTTAGTTTCTCTAAGTCTCAAATCAAATTCAGTTGAGAAAGATGAATTCACACTCATGCAATCCAAATGTCTGAAACACTTTTGTGAATGGAACTGTTAGATATTAGTTCTTCTTTCCTGATATGTTGAACAAAAAAGGAGTGCACTGAAGCAGATGAAGCCACAGCTTTCATTTTATATACACAACGTTTAAATAGACCGCTTTCCTCACCTTTTTTTCCTAATTTATTCAGAAAGAACCTTCACAATTGACTAAGTGATTTCCTAAATATGCACCAGATTTTTAGTGCTGACATATTTTTTTACTGTGCATTTAATCCTTTACCAAACACTTACTATATCTTATCCTAAAGTAACTGTGCTCTGTAAAAACACGTAACAACTTAGAAACTAAGTGATTTTTTTAACTGCAGGCGACTCATATTTTTCTCAGTTAATATGAGATACAAAACAAAACCAGAAATCCCTCGAAAATGAAGGAAAATTCCCATGGTGAAGTGAAAATTTTGTATTCAGCAGGTGGCTGAGCTCAGGAGCTTTCAGAATTCTCTCACATTTCAGTATCTTAACTTATTTTGCACCTGCACTTTGAACACAGTGGCCAAACCCTCTGGTGGATGAGAAGGATTGCACACACATTCTGCTTTGCCTTCTTTCTCACATGAAAGAAACACAAAATTGGTATCTCCACTACTGAACTGTAGGACTTGGAAGTTAGGACAGGCTTCTTACTCTCTAGACTCTGAAAACTAAATATAAGAAAAAACCTTTGAATTTCCATTTTTACTAGTGCTGATAGCAAGAGTGCAGGTAAGCAAGCTAAGCACCTTAAGTATTTTATGACAAATCTCAAAGACTACCAGATTTGAATGTTCATTGCAGGAATTATTGAAAAAGCCATTTTAGCATGCTGTGTTAATAAAAAACAAACAAACAAACAAAAACACCTAAACCCAAAGAGCCCTCTAAAAAAAAAAAAAAAAAAACAACAAAAAACCCACACCAAAAAACCCCCACAACCAAATAACAAAGCATTAAAGCAGTAGTTTTGTTCATAGTGGAATGATGAGAACTGTGAGCATAGGAAATAGTTTATTGCCTTAATTAATTATTATGCTAATTTCAAGTTGCAATAGTCACATAAAGAGGCGTTCTAAGATACTGTTATATTGCCTGAAAGCTAGAAATTCCTTTCTTGATGTCATTTCTGCTTTACCTCAGCCTTAGAACTGTGATATGACGGTTCCTTCCAGAGCATGTTTGTTTGCTTATCTGAATGACAGAGCTCTCAAACCACTGTTAGCCCACAATTTACATTCACTGGCACCATGCAGATTTGCCCATCAATCACAGGTGTTAGATTTCTGCACAATAAGGGTGTTCATTGCAGACTTTCATATTACCTTCATAAAGGGCCCCATTTCGCTCTTCTTCCACTGCCTTCAGGAAAAGTTCTTTTGCCTGCACAATAAATTACACACAGCACTTCTTCAATTCCTTAAAAGTACAAGTGCAACATCACTTGCCTTAGAAAAATTTTTGACCTTACCTACTGTACTTAAGACAGAGATAACAAAAAAATTATATAAATAGAGAAGACATACTCATGTGCTACAAGACATGAGATGACTGAAATTCCCAGTTAACAAACTATCTGTATTCCTGCTGTTTGTCCCTTACATACAGTCTTTCAGAAAGCAGATTGTGAAGGTGACACCAAGGCAAACATAAAGACTAGAAAAATCAGTGTAGGATTATGTAGACATTAGTATGGAGCTAACAAGATATTAACCTCTCTTGTTTCTCCAGATTTAATTCAGCATTAGCTTTTAGAAAAGTTATAGTGGAACAGTAATACAGACAAATAAAACCTCAAAACGATGCATCTTTTTATGTACCTTTTCCTCTTTTGCTATCTCCTGTTTTCCCCTGGCATCAACAGACTTTAGTCCAGGTTCTCTTGATGATGCTCTGCATGGCAGAGGTTCCAACCCACTAGAACTCACACCTGGGGCAAGCTCAAACATCCACTGAGCTCTGAACATCTGGAGCTCTGCCTAAAAAACATGATTAATTCTACATAGTATCACATATTCAGACTGTGTATCTTCTGAGGAGAAATTATAAAGTACAAACACAAAAAGGAATTTCAAAACGTTTCCAAGTCTTAGATGGCTTCAGTCAATTTAGGCACAGAGAGTTAGCAATTGTTTTATGGTAAATTAAAACAAAAAAGTGCACAAGTACTTGTTCAGTCTCATTCAATAACAAAAGTGCTTTTTTCTGGACTGTTCACCTCAGAAGGAAAACTGACATTTCAAGAAGTGCTTGTTAGTACTATGGTTATGACCTAAGATTCCATGGAAAAGTGGTCTTTCCAGACATGATCATGTTTGTTCTTGTTCATGTAGAATTATCATAAGCAATAAATCAATTAGCTCTTAATATTAAAATTTAGAAAATCCAGGTTTTTGTACACAAGCATTCTCAGTTATCTCAGTTATCATTCAAGAAGGCAATTTATATAATATACAAATAAGACCTTACTCCTTTCTCTTTTAAAAGTATGGACAATGCTCTGTGAAATAAAACAAGTTGCAATTCCTGTCATGCCTTTTTTTTGAGCATCTTTGAAGTTACACTTTACATGTCTCTTGCAATCATCTAAGCTTGTGGGGAGCAACTACACAGAAATCTAGTCTTGTAGGAGAACCCACTTTTCTATTACACTGCTTTTATCACCTTTCTGGTCCAGTAAAGAGTGACAACTTAAACTGGAATTTGATCACACAAACTGCTGTCCAAGTTCTACAGTTCTTCAAAGAAATTCCAGATCCGTCACAAGCTTTCTTTTCATCTACACAGATAGCTGAAGACTGAATTTGACACTTGGAACACAATGTAAAATTTATCTCACTTTTGGAAGGGCAGGAAGATTAAGCATTTGTCAGATCAACAGATGTGTGGTAAATAAATGAGGATAAGTGATGCAGTTTAAATCACAGCATACTATGTTTGTAAAAACCCACTAGCATGAGAGACATACCTGAAGATTTGCTTCACCAGATCTTTCACTGTCATCGGTTCTTACCAAATCAGGGTGACAATCTTCTTCAGCTTCTGCCTAGTAAAGAGCAGTCAAATGTGACTATAGGGTCTGCCTAAGTCCCTACAGTACATTCACAAAGAACAATTGTCATGGACACACATAAAAAAAATAATTAAGCATACTTCCCTTTTGATGATAAAAATTAATTTTAAAATTAATGAGATCAGTTGTACTTCCATATTAATGAAGTTCATATTCAATGAAGATGGGTTTTGCATTTTAATCCAACACAGATTAGTTGTGTATCACTCCAAGGCTGGCATACCTGACTAAATACACTGTGTCTATGTCAAAGCACAGAGCAAAAGCTTCAGTATTAAACAATAATGTCCTCTGTCCAACACATTAAAATTTAATCACTATCTTCTCATTGTAAAGATAACCAGTAGTTTTGATTTGTTTAATATTTGCAAGAGCACAAAAGTGCTTTGAATAACAATAGATACTTTACATATACATGTGAAACTAAACAAGAAATGTACTGGAAAATAAAATAAAAGGCTAGCATGAGAGCTTGACAGTTGGTTTTATTTACAGTACAGCTGTGAGACAGGTTAAACAAATAAAACCTGAAATAAGACCTCTGACTAAACCTAACATGGCTCTACATAGCAAGTTAAGCCAGCTAGTTTAAGGAAAAAAAACCTTTTAAAATATGCCAATTAATTATTATAGTGAAATATACTGAGATTTATGAGTCTACACTAAAACAAAGGAAAACTAATTCTGAGCATTAGTGACAAACTACTACAATGATGATAACAACAGCAAGATGCCAGAAAGGGGGAAAAAAACACCCCAAAATCTCAATTAAGAGATTTGTTTAAGATTTTTCCTGCAGCTGAAGCAAACCAGTTTTTCTACCATTCTGCACTGAAATTCACATCTATAGTTCTGCAAGTAGATAATGCAAAGTGAGATTACGAGCAGGCAAACCTGACTTTATCACAACTACTTAAAATTTTTATTTCCCACTCCTTCCTTTTGTAGTCAGTACTCAGAGACTTGAAGTGACATTCTGCCAGTGAGATTCTACCAAGCTCTCAAAAAGAAATCCATACCTCCTGCACAGTCAAAGTGCAGAAATCAAAGCATTCTTGTACTCAGAAAATTTATACCATTTTTAGAGCACCTGGAAGTTCTGATCAAACTACAGAATACTAGCAAAGGTGATGGGAAGGCAACCTGTAATCTCTCTGTCTGGGTGACAAGCACCTCCCTGGAGTTAGCACACGTCTTCAGATTCCCCAAAGACCATAATCTTAGTGGTTTGTCATCTGTAAAAGTGTTTTCACTGATGTTTCATATAATTTATCATTTACGATTGATAGACATGGTTGATTGGCTGAAGATAAACAGATATTGCATCTACTTCTACATTCTCATTTTTAATTTCTGTACATTTTTAATTTCCCAGTGGAGGAAACAAGTGAACCAGAACACTATAAAACAGTAGTGGCATTAAATCTCAGCAAGGAGTAAATAACTTGGAAATTTCATGGGCTTTGATTCCAGAATTTCATTGCAGGCAGTTAATGCCCTGTGAGTTGTGACAGTCCTACCGCATTATCAGCATCCAGGAATATTCTGTTGGCCAAGCAGAGCCAGCCTAGGAATGAGCTAGCTCTGAATTGGGTGTCTGTAAGTGCATTATTATGGCACTGGGCTGGCAGAAATAAGGCCTAATTCTGTCTGTGCAGAGTGCAAGTCTTCTGGTTTGCAGCTGAATTACGTCCAGGCAGCTCTCCAGTCTGGGCAGAATAAGCCTGGTTTTATCAGCAAAATGCAGAAATTAGCAATTTCTGAACTAAATCAACACACTATCTTCTCATGCATAAAGCCACGCCCATTAAAACCTTTAACTCCTGAGTCTGTAAACAAACTGATTTAAGTGTTGAAACTACTTAGAAGGTTAGGGAGCTGGATGAAGTTCACCTCATTCAAAAACTTTGTATTTCACAAATCTGTTCAACTCTTAATTTTTAATCCCTCCTCTCCTATCAGCTGCCCTACATCATTTCTGAGTTGCAGTCAGACATGGCAGTGGACCAACTGCATCCAAAATGTCATTTGATGCTCTTTGAAACCTAAATATGCTCTCAACTCAAACCAAAAACACCTATGAAGACCTGGCCTACAGTCTAAAAGCTGTCAAAAACCATCATGAAATTGATTACAACCGAAGTGCTGTCATTACCTTCTCTATACTGTACGCATGTGCAATCTCCAGTCTCTCACATCAAAGGTCTGTCTTGTGTCAGTAGTGGCAGCCTAAGTGCCCACCCTTCTGAACTCACTGGTAAAGCAATTAATTCATTGCTACTGCATACGAATGAACTGGAAAACTGATGTCTATTAACAACCTTTCCACTGTTTATCTGACCTGCTGAAATCCCATGATTTTGCTGTGACAAAAGTGAGTAAACACAGGTAGTGTGAAGCAAGGACCCTCATGAGCAGACAGCTCATGAGATCACACCTAAAGCACTTCACAATGTGCACAAAGTGGCTCCTTGCCCTCGCTCTGAGAATACTTGTGTTGTACTTAGAGTTTCTAAAATTCATAGAACACTGTGCCCTAACTGCTACTTAGGGGATAAATCTGGATAGTTCATCGTTGTGCTGCTGGCCTTTCTCCTGATACAAGTCAGCTGTCACACGGAACAGTGACTTCATCCTGATTGAAAGGAAGACATCATACTGGGTACTGGCTGACTGGCTTCATTAATTTTCCATGAGGAAAGTAGTAGTCTATCAAGCCACCAAAAGGTAACTCGTCAAAAGTAAGTATCTGATTTAGGCTGCAACTCAGAAAAATTAAGTCATCTGAATAGATTCAATTCTAATTTGTTTGCAAAGCTTTAGAAACCATTTGCCAAATGCAGAACTAGTTTATTTGCACAGTTCAGTTTTGTTTTGCAATCAATAATTGCATGCTGATTTCCTCAGAGTATATTAACTGCTCACTAAACTGTCTGTAACATCACGTCCTGTAATAGCTCTGATCTCTGTTTCAGCAAAATAAAACCAAGATCAGAAACAGTTCGAAGCTGAGCGTCACCAGTTGAACAGGGCTGTTATGTGTGAACCATACAGAACTCAGGGAGGAGCAAGCACGGCAAAGCGAAACAGTGACTAGCAGCTAACATTCCTCTTGGTTTTATTAAAAAAATTAGAAAGTCGCCCTATTTTTCGGTAAATGTGGTAGAAACAACACTGTGATCAAAATTAAGAGTTTTTATAACCGTGGTGAGACATTTTAACAGCTCCTGCGTGATATAAATTATTTAACTTTGAATGGTCGAGTTCTCATCATGGATACTTGAATCCATATTGAGGCGCAGTCAGTAAAGCAATGCCGAACCAAGGAGTATTTCTGATATGTTAAATGACAAACTCAACTCGAGTCCCGGGCCCGCAGAGTCCTTTAAATGACTGAGTGACTTTATGCCACCACATTTTTGGGGGAAGGAAGGGAAAGGAAGGGCACGCTCCCCCGTAATGACACAGGGATTTTGTCCCCGCGTTCCTACGGAGGGCTGGATCTCTCCAGAACCAGGCAGCCCCCTCATCAAAGCCCCTGCGGGGGCGGGATCACGGCACGCTTCCCACAGGCATCGCCCGGTGCCGGGCAGGGCAGGGCAGGGCTGCCTGCCGGCAATGCGGCCAGGGGGCCGCTCCCTCGCACACCCCCTCGTCCCGGTCCCGCCCGGCCGTCCGTGCACGGCAGCCGAGCCCCCGCCGCCCGGGCCCGCTCACCATGCTGCCGACGCTCGGGCGGCGCTGTCCCGTCCCGGGGGCTCTGCTCCCCCGCTTGGTCCGTGTGTCCTCCCTGCCCGCGAGGGGCACTTAGCAGAGTTCTCGGTCGGAGAAGCGCACCACGCAGCGGGAGTCCCTGCGGGCCCTGCGGACGGCAGCCATCTTCCCGGCGAGCAGGGCCGGCGGCGGGAGCGGCGGGACACGGCCCGGGCGAACCCGCCAGGTCAGAGCGCCGCCTCCCGCGCGGGCCGCTACGACGCGCGACCGCACGGACTCCCCGTCCCAGAGCGCACCGCGGCCCGTGCCGCCTCTGCCGCCCGCGGCGGCGCGGCGCAAGGCCTGCTGGGGAGCGTAGTCCGTGGTGGCACACCAGGGGAAGCGCGGCAGAGCAAAGGCTGCCGGGAACTGTAGTGAGTGGGAATCCCGACAGGCGCGATCCCGGCAGTGGGAGCCGAGGCTAAGCGGCGATGTCCGGGAGCCGCGATTTCCGCTGCGACTGCGGTCAGGCCGGGACCTTGGCACAGGCAAATTGCCGACGAGGTAACGGGAGAGCGCTCGGTGCCGCGCTGTGGAGGTAACAGCGGTGCCGAGACCATTGAATCTCGTGGCCCTGGTAATTTGCCCGTCCAGTTCAGTGAGCACAGTTATCACCTGCTGTCAGCACACGCCTTATCAGGTTTTCTAAAATTGGACAAAACCTATTTTTTTTTTAAAGCGTATCACAGTGTTTTTGTTCCAGAAGAAAACCACGTGTATGGATCTGTGAAGCTCTGTGCATGTCTCCTGCCCTGAGCGTTTTCAGGAGGAGGATGAGGAGCCGTGTCCTCTCTGGAGGGGTAGGTGAGCGCTCAGCCTTGGGCGGCGGGAGATGGGGGTGCCCGGGCTGTGGGAGCCGGCATCGGCGGTGCCTGTCAGGTCCAGGTGACTGCAGAGGCGCTCTCTGGGGAGGAGAGAGTGAGAGGCAAGGGGGCTGCCCCACAAGGCCGGGCAGCCGGAGCGGTGGGGAGCAGCGGGACAGGTGCTGCTGTGTGAGCCTTGGAATGGCACAGCGTGGCCGCCTCAGGCTTTGAGATGGGGTGCTCATGGCTGCGACTGGTTATCGTCGGTGCTGCTTCTCGTTTGGAGCTGGAGTCAAAGCTGATTTTCTCCTACCTGGGTGTGCCTCTGCTTAGATACGAAATGTTACATTTTAGTGCGAAATCCTTTACTGTGAGGGCGGTGAGGCACTGGCACAGGTTGCTCTGAGAAGCTGTGGATCCCCCATCCCCGGCTGTGCTCAAGGCCAGTTTGGGTGGGGGTCTGAGCAAGCTGGTGTGGAAAAGGTGTCCCTGCCCATGGCAGGGGGCTTGAAACTAGATGATATTTAAGGTCACTTCAAATAATTATATGATTCTATTGGGAATGAAAAAGCCTTGCCTGTAACAACAGAAAAACGGCATCCTGTGGCTGTGGCAGGGCTGAGTGCTGATACGTGGTTGTGCACGTGGGATGCAATATGGGTGGCTTAAAGCAGAAATCTCGTGTAATCTCGTGTCTCACTGCTCCTCCTGCCTTCACTGAGAATCATGCCTGTCTGTTGGAGGGAATCTGAATCTTTATGATATATTTGTGTAAATATAAAGATTAGCCTCTGACTAGATGGGGTGGGGGAGGCACCCAGAGTTTTGTTTTTCCCCACACCTGTTTTAGCAAATGAATGTCATGTCCTACACTTAACTCCTGAATTCCAGCACTAGCTCATCCTGCCTTTCCAAACCCTGGGAATGAACTCTCTGCTTTACTCTTAAAACCTAAGGGATGAAGTGTAAAAAGAAGCTGTCTCTTCCTGTATCACAGTCCTTTATAATCAATTGTTTTAGAACAACTTTTTGTTCCTTGTTTTCCTTTTACTGCTCTTTCCATTATGTCTTAGGCTGACCCTGTCAGAGCCAGGGGGGGCTATGGTGCTTGGGTGAGGAAGGCACAGGGCCCCCACTTAAAATGTCTATATTCTTCCCATTCGTTCACAGGTTGGTATTTCTGCATTCTAGTTTTGTTGTTTAAACTCCTCTCTGAGATGTGAGAGGCCCATGAGTGTGGGGTTTGTGTTCGTTTGGCTGAATCACAGAACTGTTAGGGTTGGTAAGGTCCTCTGAAGTCATTTAGACCAACCCCGCTGCCAAGGCGGGGTCACCTAGAGCTGGTTACACAGGAATATGTCCAGGGTGGGTGTTCAGTGTTTCTGGAGAGGGACTCTGGGACTTCCCTGTGCAGCCTGTCCCAGTGCTCTGCTACCCTCAATGTAAAGAAGTTCTTCCTCACGGTTAATGGAACCTCATGTGTTTCAGTTTATGGCTATTGCTCCTCTTCTTGTCACTGGCACCCCTGAAAAGAGTCTGGCACCATCTTTCTTGGCATCCCCCTTTGAGATACATCTATGAATTAACGAAATCCCCTCCTAGTCTTCTCCAGACTAAACAGGCTCAGCTCCCGCAGTCTCTCATAAGAGAGATGCTCCAGAAATGGTTTTGTTTTTTTCTCGTTAACACCCAGCTCAGCGCCGCCTCTGCCCCGGCCGCAGTCGTGGGGCGCTGTCCCCCCGCGGGGAGCCCCGGCGGGCCGGGCCGGGCCGGGGGCGCGGGGGGCCGGGCCGGGGCGGGGGCCGGGGCCGCGCCATGGGCCGAGCGAGGCCGGCGCGGGGCCGCTCTGGGCCGCAGCTGCTCCGCGGGGCGGCGGGGCCGCGGCGCCGCCATTCCGAGCCTGCCCGCAGGCCGGGCCCGAGCGGGGAGACGCGTCCGCGGTGAGCCCTGCCGGGCACGGCGCGCCGGGGGACCCGCGGCCCCGTACGGTGAGGAACGGGAGCGGAGGCACTCGAGTGCACAGGGCCGAGGCTGGGGGTCGGGCAGGAGCCGGGACCTGGCCTGAGCGGGGACCCGCCATCGCACATCGGTGCCTGCCGTGGTGTGCAGCTCACCCCCAGAGCCCTCTGACAAACGCGGCAGCCGCCGGGACCGCACCCATGGACATCGACGGCTTTGAACCGCGCCTTTCCCACTGCTTCCTGCTGCTAACACCTTCGAGTGATTGCCACAGCGCAGGACAAGTTTAGAAGGCACATGCTGTTTGTTTACTGTCTGCGTTTCTTAGTTGTGGCAGAGCGAGCCAGTTTCGCTTTCAGTTCTCGGTGCTTCAGCACTTCAAACAGGAGGGGATACTTTATTTAAAGGGTTCATAAGCGAAATAGTGGGTTTGAGTTGTACTTAGAAAGCACTCTCGAATTAGACTTGCTTTTAAAGGCGTTTTGCTGTTCGATTTCTGCGGGGAAAAAAAGTATAGGTGAGGTAGAGTTTGAACACGGTGTTACAACACAATGGAAATAAGGGGTTTACATTTTACTCTTTAGTATCAACACACTTTTTACTTTAAGATATTTTTGCAGTTTATTTACATCCTCTGGTGCTGTGAATTTGTGTAGATTGTACTTTTAGATGATCCGTGTTGTAGCTCTGCAGACTTCTTGTCGGAGACTCGTGCTCTTTTCAGTAATTTGAGTGGGACTCAGGCAAAACAGTCTGAAGGCCAAGTAAAGTAGATTTTGAAAAGAACCTCACTGTTAACAACAAGAAATGACGCTGATTGAGTTAACCAGAGAAGACTTCATTCAGGTTTTGTCAGTGGATTTTCACACAGGTGGATTTGTGCTTCCAGGGGAGCTTGGTTAACTTCTGCAAACGTGCATCCTGGCATGTTTTTTAGCATTAATTCCTCACTGAAATAAGTATTTTCTGACTAGTTTGTTTTTATTGTTGTTTTTTGTTTTGTTAGGGTTTTTTGGTTTATTTGGGGGTTTTTTTTGGTTGGTTGGGGGTGTGGGGGATTTTTGTTTGTTTTTTGGGGGTATTGTTTCATTTGGGTGGGGGTTGGTTTTCTTGTGTTTTGTTTTTTTGTTTGGTTTTGGATTTGAGGGGTTTTGTTGTTTTTTGGAGTTTGTTTTTGCTGTGATTATCAAATATGAGACAAGGGTGCTCCTCCACTGTTCAGTCACAGCTCCCTGAAAGGGATATGTGAATGGTAAATCAGGGACAGCATAGGAATCTGTGAATTTTAAAACATCACAGCTGTCTGGATCATGGTTTCAGAACTCTGTCATCAGGGCAGTATGTGCAGAAGAGTCCACAAGTCCCAGCTGTGTTGATTTGAAATTACCATATAAAATTATTTGGTTATTAATAAATTTTAGGTTTTCAGACTAGGAGAACATGTAAGATGATGTCATTGTTTGAAATCTTGTTGCCAGGGATCTGAATAAAGGCTTCTGAGCTGCTGTGCAGTCACTGAGCAGTTGGAGTGAGCAGGTTAAAGCTTTTTAACCTGGATGCTGACCATTGAACTTAGCTTTATGCTATTCAGGTGTACAACCTGAAAACCAGCCAAAAAGGAGCTGGTACTTAAACTGCTGTTGTTACAGACAGGCTCTGTGTTCCTTGGCAAGTAGTACAAAATGTGGGATTAGGTCTCTAATGTAAGGTGCTCAGTCCTGGTTCTCTGTAGTAGTGAGTGTGTGGAAAGAAACAGGTACTGCTAGAGGGCAGTTCTTCCTGCCTGTCTGAGACACTGACCAGTGTCTGAGATAGATTTAGAGACATGTTGCACAGTGGGTAAATTGTCAAAAGGTCTTCTGACTTCAAATTGCCTGGTCTTTATTCCTGTACCACTATTAGTAGGGCTAGTAGGCTTAGAAGATGGAAAATAGAGGATGTTTACAACATCTTGCAGCTACAGAATAGTGGTTGTGCATTGATGTCAGTTCAGCATTCCAGTAACATAGTCCCATTACTTCTAAAATCATAATACAGCTTTGTGAAATAAGGGAGATATAAGGCAACTACAAAAACATGTGACAATGTAGTTAAAATACACATTACAGAAGGCAAAAGTCAAAAGCCATGTATATCCTTGTCTTTTTTAAAAGCTAAAAAAATAAGAGAATGCAGTGACTAAACCTTCATTGCGGGGGAGTTCTGCTTTACTTCAAATGTATGGTTAGTTTGGATAGAATAGATTACATTTTTGTAAACTATAGTGGAGGAAATACCAGCAACAGTTACATTGAACTAGAAACAAGAAGTTTTTTCCTTTATTATCCATTAGAGATTCTGTGGATGCCCCATCCCTGGAAGGATTCAAGGCCAGATGGGGTCAGGCTTTGAGCAACCTGGGTACTGAAAGGTGTCTCAACCCACAGCACAGGGTTGCAACTAGATGATTTTTAAGGTGCCTTCCAATCCAAACCATTCTATGTTGGTGGGTTTTGGTTTTATTTTGTTTTCGTTTTTTTTTGGTTTTTTTTTTTGGGGGGGGGGGGAGGTTTTTTTGGGTTTTCTTTTTGTTTGTTTGTTTTGTTTTTTGATTTTGTTTTTGTTTGTTTGTTTTGTTTTTTGTTTGGTTCATGCAGTGTCACAACAAAAGATTGGGTAGATAATCTGATGTAGCCACTGCTTCTGGAGACTGATTCATGCTTAGAGTTACTGTAGTAAAATACATTTGGTCTTACCTGACATGAATGTAATATTTTTCCTCTGCACACTTTGTTTAAAGGAATGCTTATGTCTATGCTGTCTCACATAGGACCAGATGGAAATTTAGGATATTGGTTTAACTGATGGCAGTGTGACTTGTAAGGGTTGACTTAACATGCCTAAAAATTTGTCTAGGACAGATCCTATTCTATTGTATTGTAAAACTTCATTTTTTTCTGGTAGCAGATTGTTTTGTCCAGGCTGTGAGACTTTATCCTGTGACTTTAGTAATAGTGTCTCCCATCAGGACTGCCTGCAAGCTTTCTGTAAGGTACCTTTAGCTTTAGGATGGAACTGGCTTTGGGGATTATACCCACTTAGATCCAGATACAGGCTGGCCCTTTCTGGTGAGACACCAGGACAAGTGTTTGTGTACAGCTGACAGGGACTGTTCTCTTGGAGGAGAGTGGAGTCTGCAAAAGCAATCTCAGAAGGGTGCAGAAATCAAATGGATTATGTTCTGTGCTTTCAGACCAAAGGCTAAGTCTTGAAAACATGATTCCTGCAACTGTTCACACTGTCCTGAGTGCTCTATATTTATGCTGCCACAGAAAGAACTGGTTACATTTGGAGGAGAAAACACACAGGAAACGCCAAGAACTGAAATGAGCTTGCAGCTGAAGTATCCTCATCATGAATAGGTACAAAACTATCAGACAGCTTGGTGATGGGACCTACGGCTCTGTTCTGCTAGGGAGAAGCATTGAATCTGGAGAGCTAATAGCCATTAAAAAGTAAGTGTTCTCATACATTACTCAATAATGCATAGTCCAGTTTTTCCTTTCTAGATCCGCATGCGCTTGGTCATGCTGGTTTGAGTACTTCACGTTCCATGCAGCTTCTTAATATGGAGTTGTATTTGGGCAGCGTGAAAAAGTTCCTTGTATCCTCCAAATCCTTAGCAGGAGATAAAAAGGGTGAGATATATAGGCTTATTGTGTAACAGCACTCTGCTGCTAGATGAATTAAAACGTGTTTTACGTATTACTTGGAGTATTCTGCAGTGCTGCTTTGGAAATCTATAGCCCTTTTGCTGCTGCATACATGGAACATATATTTTGTTGTCTAATTTTCAGTGGAATATTAATACTGCAGTGATAATTAACACAACTGATCTCATTGTCTGTTATCTGTGTGTTTTATACTCTGACATATTGGTCTTTTCAACTTAAGATTTTCTTGAAATGGCTTGAGAAATTCACTTGATTTTCTCTTCTGCTTCAACAGTGACTTTAGTTGGTAAATGGCTTATTTGTCCTAGCTATGGTAAGAGACAGCTGTAAAGCATTGCAGGCACCTTCCTGAAATGAAACCATGACAAGGGACAGACTTGTCAGAAGAGCTTTTAGTACAATGCTGTTTTGTATGAGCAGTCAATAGCTGGCTTTAGCAACTTTCTAAATCCCCTCGGCTGAGGGTATTTTGCCTGTATCAGACCTTGCTTAGAAGGTCTTGCTTTAATTTTCAGTTTGCAATATGGGAAAAACTCAGAAAAGTCAGAACAAGCCAGAAGTTTTCTCTTAGCTTAGGTGTTAATGCTGGTCCTTTGTTAAAAACAGAAGTGGCCTGGTAACTGAGTGCACAAGACAATAACTGCAAAAACACTGCTAAAAAAAAAAAAATCCATACCCCTTCATGACATGAAGGGCTTGTAGTTCTTAAACTACTCTAATTGTGAGAGCCAATTTCATACTGGAGACTTGCTACAATAATAAGTAATACTGAATTATCATTAAAGGCAAAGGCTCAGATCTTCAGAGAGTGCTTAACTTGCTCTGAAATCCAGACTCTACACAGTTAAGTATTTTTGTAAGTTTTAATCTGTTATCTTCTGTGTGTGAGCCTTCATCCTTTTGGTCCTAAGGCATAGAGTTATGTCTCAAAGAACTTAGTGGTAATTAAAATATGTACGAACACATGGAACCATACGTTTCACACAAATACTGTGTTCAGAGTTACAGTCTGGCTTGGGAGAAAACTGGCACACAGTTTATTTCTGCTAGAGCAGAGTTGCTTATAAGCTTGAAGAGAAAGCAGAATTTGAAAAGCAGTTGGCATGATAGATGCACCTTGCAAGGGAAGGAGAAATATGGGGAGTAGTGGACAAAGGAAAATGTGGAAATACAGCAAAATACTAAAATCGCAGAGAAATAAAAAATAGAGAAAAGGGGCAAGGAGAATATGATAAAATTGGAGACCCAGTGAAGTGATGGGATCTTCATTTGATTTGTTTCAAAACTGTCAAAACTACCCTTGTTCTTTTTATAGTTAGACTCTATTCTACCACATTGTTATATCAGAAAGAAAAAATAGCATGCCTGGGCTTGTTGAAGGCTGTGAATTATTTTCAGCAAGATATATATATAGAAAAATGCAATCCTGTGTAATAGTAACTGTTATTTGACTGTAATTCTATTTGAGTTTGTATTCTAGTAAATCAGCTTGACTATACCTTGTCTAGAGATGTAAAGTTTTTTGACAAAGGAGCTTGCATGTTATATTTTCATGGAAGAACTGAATTAATTCTTTTCCTCTCTACTTTTGTAGAATGAAGAGAAAGTTTTATTCCTGGGAGGAGTGCATGAACCTTCGAGAGGTTAAGGTACTTGTTTTGTTCAATGGTTGACTTCAAATTAAGTGACCACTGTCACATTATGGGGGTAACATCAATTTCTTTACAACTCTTGTGTCAAAACACTACTGCCAAAGTGAGCAGTAGCATATGACATTACAGTTTTGTTTCCTGACTCTGCATTGGAAGGGAGTGTCGGTAGTCTTATAAAAAACACTTATTGAAATTCTGTAGTCTTACAAAAAATAATTAGTTGTAGAGAGTGCTTCCTCCCTGCAGTGAGGGGTGTGTGAGTGAGGGCTTTCCTGTCCAGCACCTGGAATTCATTGGTGCTTGTTTTTCAGAGCTTGAGAACACATGCCTGTTGTGCAGCATTAACTTCTGTACGTGCAGTTGTTTCTCTGTAGTTGGCTTGGGGACAGACATACAGCATGAAGTTCTGATGCCAACGAAACATCGGGGTAGGGTCTGGGAGCCTCCTTCATTTATAGTCAGCACTGAAAACATGCAGAAAACCTAGGCCATTTTTCTTACTGTCTCATGTAAAAATGGACATCAAATACACTGAAAATCTGAAAAAAGAAGCAAGACCCAAGTTTGCTAGTTTTAGCTAGAGTTAGTTTTCTTCGTAGCCGCTTCTGTGGGTCTGTGTTTTGTGTTTCTGACCAAAACAGTCTTGACAACACAGGTATGTTTTAGTTATTGTTGAGCAGTGCTTTCACAACCTCAGGCCCTCTCTGTTTTTCATGCTTCCCTGTCAGTGAGTAGGCTGAAGGTGGGCAGAAGCCTGGGAGGGGATGCAGCCAAGACAGCTGGCCAAAGAGACATGCCATGTGACATTGTGCTGGGCAACAAAAGCTGGGGAAAGGAGGAGAGGAAGCAGGAGACCTTCAGAGTGATGGCATTTGATTCCCAAGTAACCATTATATGTGATAGAGCCCTGCTGTAGTGGAGGTGGCTGCGCACCTGCCTGCCCATGGGAAGCAGTCAGTGAATTTCATAGTTTGTTTTGCTTGCGTGCTTGATGTTTGCTTTACCCATTAAACTCTATCTCAGTTGTCTCACTTTCTGCCCTTCTGATTATTTTCCCCATCCCCCTTGGAGGGCTGAACAAGCTCAACTGCCTGCAAAAGTTAATCCACAATACCGAGGAAGACTTTCCAGGGTTGTTTTTAGTCTTGACTCTAACCTGACTGTTGCCAATGCAGGTACAAGAAGAGTGTGAATTAGGAAGTTTTTTACAGAGAAAATGCTATTGTGTTGGTGCTTACAGTGACAGCAGATAGCTGGCTTTTGAATGAGCAGCACATTAAATTGCTGCATAGACTGTATATGTATGTGGTAATGCTTGGAGATCTGGTCGTTGTTCTCAGAGCTGTCTGATTATTTAAGACACCAAAGAGTTTTTGAAGTTAATACTTCTGCAACAGTGAAATAAGTTGGGGGTTGTTTTTTTTTTCTCCTTCACTATATTAAGACCCTTGTAAAATACTGTTTGTATTTTCTGTTTCTAGTCTTTGAAGAAATTGAACCATGCCAATGTGGTAAAGCTGAAAGAAGTTATCAGGGAAAATGATCATCTGTATTTTGTGTTTGAATACATGAAGGAAAATCTTTATCAATTAATGAAAGAGAGGTATGTAACAGCATCACCATCCTGATATAAATTAATTGCTTGTGTAGTGTGCTTTTAACACCCCTGATATGGTTCAAAGGACTTTGGGTCATTTATTTAGGCTTGGATCAATACAGCTTAAGCTGCAGGCTGCAGTAGGAGCTGTGACTGTCACCTTTAAGCATATCTCAGCCAGTCTAGTGAGTTTCCAGTGTCTTGTCCCACATTAGTGTGGTAGGGGAGTAGTGTGTTCTTTTGAGAGGTTGGAGCTGTGGATTTTTAACAGTCCTCACACTGAGGAAGCCTTGGACCTAGAACTTCTGATTTCTATGTAGGTACTCCAGTGGTGCTTTTTTATGAGAGTGGTATCACCACCTGTTCTTTTATGGCTTCCTTGAATAAATGACTAAATAAAAAGTAGTTGGAACAGTAATCAAGAGGTGTCAAATTTTGGATTGCTTCCAGGAATTATTTTTCCTTGCAATTTGAACTGACATGACCAAAGACTGCTTGTTTCATTTGTCAGCATTCTGAATAAAAACTAGCTTTTTGATATGTGCTGGAGTGTTAAGAAAGTCTCAATTTTAGCCTTTGCCATGATAACATATACCAGAGGATAACTGAGGGCAAAATTTCCTGCTTTGAATTGCTTCACTCTATGGACCATCATATCAGCCTGGCAGCTGACAAGAATCTTCCTTGATTTAACAAAGTAAAGTTATTGTTACAGTTCACATATATCTGTGTGAATGCCACATGAAATACCTTTTTAAGCATAAAAATGCTTACTGTGCATGCACAGGTATAGAAAACAGTAATTTAATTGGGCACATATGTATGGATATATATAATTATATGATATATAATTTATATATATATAAATTATACATATATACAGAGAGAGTATGAAATAATGAACTTGGAAGAAATGGTTCAAGTCTATGACAAAAAGCAATTATCTTTGGGAATTTCACAGAAATGCTTGATATCCTACCTTCTTCTGGAAGCAAAAAGCCCAGATGTCTCTAAAAGTATGCTTTGCATCATACTCTCTACAGTTTAGCTAGGCCATGAACTGCTTTGACATTGTGTAAGTCAAACCTTTAAGAATGTGATTTATTTCCTTAATTCTTAATTAAATGGCCAGTTTTGTGCCAAGGGTCTGTAGACGAAATAAGAATTTCTTCTGTAACTAGAAAAGATAGTAGGCAAATATGAAAAGCTGACTAGCAGTTTTATTTGTCATTGCTATCTTTTATCTTTGCTTCATTAGATAGCATAAGCTAATGTATGAATTTAGTCATTAATATTTATTTCTTCCCTTTTATTCCACAGAAACAAACTGTTCCCTGAGTCTACAGTTAGGAATATTATGTATCAGATCCTGCAAGGGCTTGCATTTATTCATAAACATGGTAGGTTACGTTTTAGCTATAAACCTTCTGAATTAGAGACAGACAGTGTTTGTGTAAGTTTTTTGATTAATACATAAGCAATTACATTACTAACTTTAGTAGAAGGAATGATCAAAAGAATGGCTCTGTATGAGAGATTCAGATGACTGAAAACACCTGTATTTTATGGTTGCCTCACACTTCATTCTGGAGGTCTTCTCAGTTCCTTTTCTCTAGACTTCAACTTTTTCAGTCTGGCAGCTGGCCATTCTCAAACTCATTGGATGTTAGTGAGCACATTCCTTGATAGATTTAAAGGCCCCCTGAGACTGAGAATAAAGAAGAAATTACTCTTTTCTCAAGGTACATGCAGATACCTAAATAAAACATACATTTTCTAGAAGATATATTTAAAGTAGTAAAGTCCGAGTGACAAGCAGCTTTCATTGCATGGGCTTCCAACTAATATTTATAGCAATGGTAAAAGCTAAAGCTGATGTACCAGCCAGTAGTAGAGACCCACTTAACTAATAAAAAAATCTCAAAACAAACACCTTATTTAAAAAAAAAAGCTTCCTCACTGTTTTTTGCTGGCCTCTGCAATATTATTTGCTAGATACACTGAGGGGTCTGTTGCTGGACAGCTCTCTGGGTTATCAGAAGAGAACTGACATCAGTGGCCAGAGTCCTGGAAGCGAAATGCTTATAGGGACCAGCATTACAGTTCACTTGAAGAACACTGTGTTTTGCAAAATACTTTCCAGCTAATGACTATTCACTCTTCTAATGGGGCTTGGATACTCATCTGAAACCTAACTATAAATTCAAGTCTGTTTCAGTGACATACATAATATGTAAACACTGAAAAAAGCTGGCTTAGAGTTTTGCAAATCAATCATAATATTTTTCTATGAATTGTCAAATGGATCACAGCATTTCAGAACAGCTTTTATTGCTATTTAACTTACTATAGCTGTTAAGACTGAACAGTTCTACGTCAAAACTGTCTTCTTCACTGACCTGCTACCACACTAGACTTGTATTTCTGCCAAGATGTTGCAAATATGTAGTTAAGAACACCTGGAAATGTTTGGCCAACGGGATGGTTGTGAAGATATTGTGGCTCATGGTGTAAGAATGAGTGTCTCAAGATTCTCTCCACAACAGTTTTGGAAAAAATCGCATGAATGTTTTTTTCCCCTCTCTCTATTTCGCTGTTCTGCTCCTGTGTGCCATAGAAATGCTTGTCAAGTAAATTTCTTACATTCTTTGTCCATCCAAACTCTTAATCATCTTTTTTATATTTGAGTACACAACGGATTGCTCTTTCTACAATTTTGTCATTAAATAAATTGCCTCACAAGCATTCTGTTGGTGCATGTCTGTGCAGCAAAATGCAGAAGTGATTGTACTAAATGCTAAGAACAGCCTTGATTGCTTTCCCTGATTCCTTTCACAAAGAAGCAGTAATTCAGGCTGGCACCAGAGTATCTACTCAACATCCCTAGGAGGGATGCAGTATCCTGGTTAGTAGATACCTACAGCACTATGTCTGCAGTGCTGTTATACACAAATCTGACAAACAAAAGCTGATCTGGTTATGCTGGACAATGTAGACACATCCTATGTCAATGTTTAGTCCATTCTCTGTGGGAACATATTCAAAGCCATGGAAAAGGTAAGCATATTGGAGTCTCTGGAAAGGAGCTGGGAGAGGAGGGAGCTCTATCTCAGAACCGTGATAGAAAGAAGCATAAGAACAAGATTGCCGGGCTCATGGTGGAAGCAAATTTCAGAGACAGTAGTCAATGATACACCAACCCTCTTCTCTCATTCAGACAGCTCTCTTTCAAGTAGCACTTCTCTAACATAAAAAATTTTCACCATTTGCTAGTTTCATTTTAACTGGAAATGGTCCAGTGAAGTTACCAATCAATTACATAAAATGTTATTTTAAACAGAGTATATATTTAAATGAGGGGGTTTTTTGCACTTCAAACTTCTTTTTAAATCTGAGAACCTATCTGCAAGCACTGAGCTACTCAACACCATGTAAGAGGATCTCAAACTGATCATGAATGAATGTTTGGCAAGAGCTCTTTTAATACAAATAAGTGCTCTGAATTGTTACAAGATAGCCAGCTTGTGTATGCTGTTCTTCACAACCTAACTGGATAACGCTGTACTGATCAGCTCTGCTGATCACATAGGACTTGATATCTGTGTGGTGCTATTCCAGCTTCAGTGCTAAAGAGCTAAAGTGAAACAATCCAGTTGGAAAATAAAGGATACAGCTGTGAGTGACATTGCAATCCACATCAATATTTCATTTGAATTTCAGGGTTCTTTCACAGGGACTTGAAACCTGAAAACCTGCTTTGCATGGGACCAGAACTTGTGAAAATTGCAGATTTTGGTTTAGCCCGAGAAATCAGATCTCGACCTCCTTACACTGATTATGTATCCACAAGATGGTAAGTGCTAGTGCTCACTTATATTGTAGGAACTTGCAATCAGTGCTTGAAAGTAGTACAGTACTGAATTTGTGCTGATTGTTGTACTGCTTTTGATGCCTCCTCATTATGAAACTTTTATTTAAGCTTGGTGTAATTTGAAAAACTTCAGTTAGTGCAAGAGTTTACAGATAGCAAGAGCAAAGGAGGAGTGTAGTAAGGCAGGAGGGAATGTGCTAGGATTGTTGTGTCAGGAAGGTGTGAAAGAGTTTGCAGAAGATTATGCAGTTTTAATCAAAAAAAGAAAAAAGTCTGTGTACAGAAGAGGAGAGGAGATTTTTAGAGAATGTTTGCTCTTAATAGCAAAGAATGAAGTGGTGAGCAATTTCATATATGTTTGAATTGTGTTGATTGTTGGGATTTCCTTTTCTTTCTTTCCTCTACAGGTACAGGGCTCCTGAAGTACTTCTGAGATCCACCTGCTATAGCTCTCCAATAGATATTTGGGCCGTTGGTTGCATAATGGCAGAAGTTTACACACTGAGGCCTCTCTTCCCAGGCGCCAGTGAAATTGATACTATATTCAAAATTTGCCAAGTCTTAGGGACGCCAAAAAAGGTAACTGAAGTGATACTCCAGACTGCAGTAATCCTGGAGCTGTTCTACAATACACAATGGCATGGTAGCAGTAAGCATAAAATAATAAATTTTCCTCCTTACTGTTAATTTGTGGTATTGATCTCAGAAATAATAAACTAAATTAAAACTTATTTTCTGTGCAGTAAGCATTTCTGTACAGTAATTATGCTATACCTGACACATGGAGGAGGAGAAATAGATCCCTGTACAGAAAACAGAGTCCTTAGACTGTGATTTCATTAGGTGGGAATTTAATTTTCTCTTGTACGTTGCATAAAAACCTATGGTTTAAGAGGCTAAAAATTTGGATCATGGTAAGATTCCTATTTTCTGATTCCATTTGTGCCTTTGACTCTGTCAGATGTACAGTAGACTCACCTCTCACTAGAGGTTTGAGGTGAAGATTCGTAATGAAATTTTCGATGTAAGACCGGAGTAAGCTGTAACACAGCCTGTTACTGGTAGAATGTGTGCTAGTGTGCTTAGGCACTGATACTTCACAGCTGAACTTCTTTTGTGTTTGAAAATCTCATTCTTCCAGAACGACTGGCCTGAAGGCTACCAACTTTCAGCTTCCATGAATTTTCGCTGGCCTCAGTGTGTACCTAACAACCTAAAAACTCTCATACCTAATGCTAGCAGTGAAGCAGTGCAGCTCATGAGAGACATGCTGCAGTGGGACCCCAAAAAGCGGCCAACAGCTAGTCAGGTTTGATTTTATTTTCTTTTTGTCTGCTTGTGATTTTTTTCTTTTAATGCAAGGAGCAGTCATTTAGCAGTTGCTCAGGGGTGCAGTTCTTAGAAGAGAGGAGAATCTAAGAACAGTTTGAAAGACAAAGGAGGGTAATTAAGAGAGGATAATTAATCTTTAGCATGAAACATCAGCTGCTTGGGGTATGTGCTCATTAATCAAAGGTGTGACTGCAGCATGTAAATACACTTGAATTAAGTGTAATCCAGTCACTCTGAATAGCAGCAGAGTGAAGGTAAGATGTATGACTGAAGGCTGTGATGCAGTGTTCATTGTGGTGTGTCACAGAATGACTGGAATCTGGTTCCATCACCTTGCCCTAGGCAGCCTGTGCCCGTGCTCAGTTACTCTCAGAGTAAAAAAGTGTTTCTTGATGTTCAAAAGGAGCTTCCTTTGTTTCAGTTGGTGCCCATTGTCACTGGGCACACCTGAAAAGAGACTTGCTCAATCTACTTTGCACTTTCCCTTCTGTTTTTTTACATGCTTTGATAAGATCCTCAAGAACCTTCTCTTCTCCAGGCTGAGCAGTCCCAGTTCTGTCTTTGCTCGTATGTGAGATGCTTCAGTCCCTTAATCATCTCTGTGGCCCTTTGCTGGACTCTCCACTATGTCTGTCTCTCTTCTTCTTCTGGGGAGGCCAAAACTGGACACAGGAGTCCAGGCATGGCCTCACCTGTGCTGAGCTGAGAGGAAGGATCACTGCTCTTGACCTGCTGGCATCGCTCCTGCTCTGGCAGCCCAGGACTTAGTGTTATTTGCAGCAAGGGTATATTTGGTAGCTGTTCCATGTTCAACTTGGTGTCTACCAGGTCCTTCCCTGCAAAGCTGCTTTCCAAGTGGTTGACCTCAGCATGGACTGGTGCATGTGGTTACTCCTTCCCAGGACTTGCTATTTAGCCTTGTTAAATTGGTGAGGCTCCTGTCATCCCGTTTCATCAGCCTGCCCAAGTCCTGCAGGGTGGCAGCCCCTCCTCCTATTTGTGTCATCAGCAGACTTGCTGAGGGTGCACTCTGCACCACCAGCGACATCATTAATGGAGGTGTTTGAGCAGTATTTGCCCCAATATTGACCTCTGGGGAACACAGATACTTCCTGGCCTCCAGCCAAGACTTTGTTGCAGTGACTGCCACCCTTTGGGCCTGACCTTTCAGCTAGCTGTTAGTCCACCTTGATCTCTGTTCCTCCAGCCCAGTGTTGCCTGGATAAGGCTTGCTTTTGCTGACAGCCTCAGCTTAAGTGCATTGCGGGTATGTTCCAACATCCTATACATAAGCATTGCCCAAGTCATCAATATTGCACATATAGGGGGTGGTAGCTGCTGGTTTCAGGTAGTATTCAACTAATACAATGAGCTGGGCACCTTTTGGAAAACAGATGGGATTCCTGACACTTGACTTCAAGGGCCATAGCTGAACCTTTGTGATTTAACTGGACCTTCAGTACAAATTGCGCTTAAAAGCTTGAAATTTAATCAAAACAGTTAAAAAGTGAAATATATTAAAAACCCTTAAAGGTAATGAAGAATACAAAAAAATTACTGTAACAGTGTTAAGAGCATTAACAAATGTTTTACAGTAAAGTATAAAGAGAGTGAGTAATCTGAGCTTTTAGAAGATTTTGCAGTAAGAAATCTTTGGAAAGATGAGTGTGCCTGAAACAGCAAGATAGATTAATTGCCTTTACTGACAACTTCCTAATTATTTGTAAGGCAGATAAAAGTAATTCTACTAACTAACTTCACTAACTTGTCAGAAAAGGTAGAGGCTAATTTCCATAAGGGTTGTATTTCTTTAACTTAATTCAGTCTTAGAAATGGAGAATGGAGGAGATGTTTCTGGGGTTATTGAGTTTTGCTGACTGAATCTGAGTCAGCAGTGATGAGAGGGATGTGTTTCACACACACACATGAAGAGACAGCATGTAATGAAACATGCCTTTAGATGCCATGTACCTGGCTAACTATCTTAATTCTGCAGAACCTTTCCTTCTGTAGTACTCCACAGAGGATTTGATAATTCAGTATCTCTTGAAAATTCCCTACTATTGCAACATTTTTTTGAAGTGGATTGTGCTCACTAGAGTCTAGTGTTGAGAGATGGGTCTTCTGCTGTTTCCTACCCCACAAAAAAAGGAAATTAAATTTGTACTAACACATAGGACTGGGGTAAATTAAAAACTTTGGTTTTCTAAGCCTAACATCTTTATTACTTTTTAGGCACTTCGATACTCGTACTTCCAGGTTGGGCATGCCCTGGGCATTCAGGAACTGGGAAGACAAAAGGAGCTGCATAATAAATTGTCTCTGCATATTAAGCCTGTCCCTCCAGCACAGCCCCCTCTGAAACCTCATGCCCGAATTTCATCAAGGCCTTTTCATCAAAGCCAGTCTTCACAGCACGTGGTGTACGCATGTAAGACAGACAACTCTGAAGCTGCGCCCAGTAACTGTTCACAGGAGGACAAGTCTAACCAGGTTCTTCTGCCTGCAATACACAATAAGATTCCTCAGCAGGTAAAAGTCCTTGTAGCATAAGATAAGCTTTCTGACATACTGCCTGACTTTTTTCCTTGTGTTTCTTTTTCTTTTTTTCTTTCAAGGTTCTTGTACTTCACTAAAACGACAGTGAGTGGAACTGAAAAATGGTTCCAATGTTCCAACTTTCTGCTAGAAACTGGAAGTTCCTCTATTGAAATCTAAATCCAGTTGTTGTAAAACAGCAAGTCAGTTTCTTGTTTTAGAGCCATTTTGTGGTACCCTTTACACCTGCACCACTTACAGGATGACACTGATTTCATACGAATAAAACGGATGTACAGTGTTCAAAATATTAATGGGATTGATGCCAGAGAGAAAAGTATGAAGCTAAATACTATTGAAATGAGGGAAAGGAGACTACTACCTTCATCCATTTAAGGCATCCAATTTATTGACTGGGAATAATAGTCCCTTTGGTCATCCATAACGGACATAGAAACCAACAGATTATTCTTTCAGCATGAGAATGTACCCTTTCTGTCTTCTAATGAGGAGACTGGATTCATAAAATAGGCAATGAGAGCAGACAGTGTGAATGCTGCTGCTACAGGGTCAGTCATAAGCAGGGTCTGTACTAACCAGTGTCATACAAAGTCAAAATGTACTGCTGAGTCTGAATGACTGAAGAGACACAAACTTGTGCCTGTGCTGTCCTGCAAGAGAAAAAAAAAATTAAATATCTAGACACAGACTTGTGGAAACATAAGCGTTCATGAAGTTTTATATTCCCAGCATGGGTCTGGAAGTAAAAATTGAGCATAAGGTAATGGTTTGGGAGGTGCATACTGGAACATGAACAGAATTGGAATTGAGAACCAATAAATTTCTTCTACTGTAAGTTCAAGATGCTTTTATTAGAGGACAAAATGCAGAATATAGAGAATAATATCAGCAGGCTACAGACTGTGTTCTTAGCATGTTTAATGGAAGTTGAAGATCGTGTTGTTATAGCTCTGCTACCACGATTACTCTTTGAGATAGAGGGAAAAAAGTCCTCTTTGTTCCTGTCACCTAGATTGTGGTCTAAGCCTGTGGGTTTGTTTCTTTTCAATCTGTATAACAGAAAACATCTGCTGGGTCTGAGAATATAAAGGGTGAACTTAAACCAAAACCTAGGCGAAGATGGGGACATCTTCCCAGGACAATTAAGAGTTCTGAAGACTGGGATGATTTGGAAGACCTTGATTTCAGCTCTTCCATTATGAGAATGGACTTGAAAAACAAGAAGAGGCAGAATGATGAAACTCTTTGTAGGTAAGGGGCTTTTTTTATGTATGTGCTATTTGGTCTATTTCTTTGCTCTTTTTCTCTTTCTTAGTAATGTTGCTCTTCATGCTTTCTTGGTATCTAGAAATGTATATCTGTACAATTTTGTGTTCTTTTTTTTTTCCCCACTTAAAATTATAACTGGCTTAAGTCTCCCCAAGTCAGTTTTTGAATATATACTTTCGATTTTACTTGTGGACCAGTTTGACATACTCCATGCATATAAACTGTTTTGGACAAGTCTAAGCTGCAGTTTCCATGGACAATATACAGAAGAGAGAAATTTACTGAGTCCTTTATAAAAACTTAAAGCAGTATATAAAGGAACTAGAAGCACAAATCTGATTTTCAGGGGCACTTGCATGATTGCAGGTTGATAATATTCCCTGTTCCCTGTGTGTTTATGGTGTAGCAAACACATTACAAGGAAATGATTCCTGGAGATGGGGTGTAGTTGAAAAAGTCAGCTGTGAATATACATGTACTGTAAGAATTGGACTATACATACCAATTTTTGAATTGCAGATTTGAAAGCATTTTGGACCTGAAGCCTTTGGATGCTGTAGGTTCTGGCAGCAGTGCACGAACTTCCCACGCGACGTTTTTGCGGCAGGACACTCCTACATTGCGAGTTTCTGCAGCAAAGCAACACTACTTAAACCATTCTAGGTATCGACCTGGTTAGTAAAGTACTTTCCTTTTCTTCCTGCCCTTCAACAGGAGTATTAAATAGTCATTGGTTAATTAGCTCTTATCCTTTGAACTTGTGGAGGGGGGTGGCTACTGCTCAAAGGATATGAGGACAGAAAGAGCTTGTAGTGTAGATGGCCACGACACAAACTACATTCTAGTAGTCTAGCAGTAGAAACAAGGGGACAGGACTGTTGGTACTTCTTCCTCCTGATGGATACTTTATACTTGGAAATGCATTAGAAAATGTCTTATGTGACAATATATATTGTATAAGTGTCAAACTATTGCCTGTCTACCTAAAAAGTGTAAGACTGGTTTTCTAAACTGGAAAAGAAAGTGCCTTGTGTTTACCTCATGAGTGTACAGTATCATGAACAACAGGCAAACTAGTAGTGGGAATATGCTTTGCTGTAGTTTGGAGTTAAGTACAATGCAGATCTCTGTAGAGAATTACATGCCTGTCTTCATTATAACCTCTGCTATACTGACACCAGTGCGGAGGCAGACAGCTTGTCTGCCAGTATATAAAATAAAATGAATATAAGTATATTCTTTCTCATAATTTCTGTTCATAAAGGTAGTGTTAGCTATTTATTCATTTGTAGTACTGCTGCTTCAAAATTAATTAAGGAGACTAGAAGGTATTGTGACAGCAAACTCAATCTTTATTCCTGAAATAATAATTGACTTCAAATTGTCTCAGATAGGGTTTTGGTAGCTAAAACTTGTTTTACTAGAGAAGATTGTCAAACACATTGATTCCCATACTGCTTTAGCCATATCATAAATTGTGAGTGCATCCTTGAATGTTAGGTACCCTGCTTAAATATGGGAGCTATATTAAATACAAATAATAGATGTCATCTGAACTGTAATGCAAACTGTTTGCATAATCTTAGGTTTCAGTAGAGACAAAGAAGAATACAGTACTACGAGAAATGTAATTGCCATTATTGCCTCTCAAGTTACAATAAAATCTGTGCTTTTATTGGAAACACAGATTTCATGTACATAGCAAGGTTCACTTTCTGTGACATGAGAACATTTGTGGCCTTGAGGTAAGGACCCTGTCCTCTGATACAAGCAGCCATTGATGCTAGTGGAACTACTTACATTGTGATGTCTGCAGGATTAGGGTCTGTAGCTAGTTCCAGCATTCCTGTATTATGAGAGGATGGAGAGTGACTCAGAGTTACTGAGAGGGAAGAGGTTTTGCCTAAGTTGAACCAGACATCTGCTCTAAGTTTGTGCATCAGGTGGAATGAATGTGGGCCTGTATGGCAACAGGGATTTTAGTGAAGTAATCTTTGCATTTTTACAATATAGGAATAAGCACCAGGAATAGCATAGTCTCCACTTCAAACAAAGAGTCTGTTCCATCTAATCACTGGCCCAGTTCTGGTTTGTCTGGGAAAACCTCTGGTTTGGAAGGAAGTACTACCAACAGGATGAATTCAGGTAAGAAGGTGTGCTTAAGACTCTGAGAAATGGTAAGAAATGATGTCTGTGCAATCCCCCACTGGTGTATTTTGAAGTCATCCATTTCCAAAATGTTGTCAGCTCTGAAGACACCTGCTTATTACCCTGTCTGCTCTTTGTGTTAAAATCGATTATGAGCTCTCTTCTTTGGGAGACTGCCTTAAACTGAGACACAGTAATTTCTTCTAATGAATCCTCACAAGTGTGAAATACCCCATGCACAGAACGCTGGACAGCTTAGGTCTGTTCATCCTGAAATACTTCATCCTGCTTTAGTTTCTTTGTCATGTTTTCTCGTTTCCAAACTATTTTAGTACACCTGGTACATAAATAGCTGTCATTACAGGAGGAAGCTGGTATAAATTGAACTAGCCATACACACCACTCTTGTTACATGAATTAAGCAAAGAAAATCTATCATTGTCTTTCAATTGATGTTGTTTAAAATAATGTAGTAATTATAGTTTAAAAATTCTGACGAAAAGCAAAACTCTTCAGTCTTTCTTCTTCAGTTTTCTTTGGCATTTGGTATTTCAGGTATTTAATCACTGTTGTTTGAGTTGAAGTAATTAATTTATAGATTTTTACATTAGTTTTTATCAGATATAGCATATTAATAATATGTTGATGTTTTTGGATTGCATCTATGTATTTCCTCTCTAAACCATGGCTTCAGGTTTTCATGTGATACAGTTCTGCAGTACCATACCTATTTTGCATATGCTGTTTTGAAAGTGTTTTATTGCCTAAGTTTGTGTTAAATCTTGGCCCAAAGAAGCATTTTAGGCCTCTAGAAACTCAGGTTAAAAGAAACCAAAACAACAGCTTAAAGTTTTGGATGTAATTTAATCAGAAAATCTTTAAAGATTCAAGATGGGAGAACACTGTAAATAGCTAAACTACATGAGAACCTTTATATACATATCATGTCTCCTTCCTGGCTCTTTTACAAGTTTTTGCTTCTTTTGTAGCAGCATAGGATGTTTTTTCTTTTTTTTATTTATTACCATCATTTCCCACAATAGGCTTTGCTACTGCTCTAGTACAGCCTAGGCACATGTGTGATGGCCCTGCTCTGTCCATGATATCTTGTTTAGTGCCCTTCTGTGCTATAACTCTAGACTGTTTCTATGGCTTATCCTACAGATCAGTCAAATCTGTTCCTCCTCATGTCCGGGACAAGTTTTGTAGGTGGCTTTCAAAATTTGAAATGGGAATCTGTACCACATTTTTAAGTTGTGCTCTCACAGGCTTCACTAAGAGCTTTGTGTAGCACCAATGCCCCAGACTCACTACACAGAAACCCTGAGTCAATACATCCTTAGCACATAGTTGCTGAAAGTCAGGCAAGATAATTCCAAATGAAATGCTGAGTTTTGAAAGCTTTGAGAAACTTTGAAAAAGCTGAGATGTCAGGGAGAACTGCCATTCTCTCTGACAGGTACAATTTGTAAATGTTTTCCATTCATCTCTAATGCAGTCTGATGCTGACAGTCTCCTGAATACAGTAGGTATATATATAGGAGCTGTGGATTTCAAGTGCCTTCAATTAAGTTCTTGTTTTGATCAGCCCATGATCAGGCTTGGTCTTGAAAATGGTCCCTCAGGGCACACACAAAGACATCTTGTGTCTCCTGTTGACAGTATGGGAGATCCATTGTATTCAGGTGTTTCTTGCCATTTCTTTCAGGGCCCATAGGATCAAGTGGTCCAACAAATGCTTATGTCCCTTCATTTCTGAAGAAGGAAGTAGGTTCTGCTGGGCAGAGGGTTCAGTTAGCACCAGCTGTGGACCCATCTTCTGGTAAGTCCAGGACTAAAGTTCTTTTGGTCCCTTGGTCACTACTCCAGTAATGCTGTGTGTATGTAGCACTGAACTACTTATCTTTGCTTTATTTTATTTGTCAGTATATGACTGACTGGAAGTATTGTTTGTAACCTTGCAGAACTTCATATGGAGGAGGATTTGGTTTGTGTTTACTTTTGTTTATTAAATATGTAGGTTTATCTACAGCTTATTTAAATGGGATCTATAGGTTGGTGTGAGAGCTGGCAGAGAATTCACACTTGCCAAATCAGTGATGTAAATACTCTTTGTCTGCTAAGGTTTTAGGGATTGTGTCTGCTATTGTTTCATGTCAGCAAACTTTGTTAAAAAAGGAGACTTACCTCCTGAAGAAGTAAGGATCTGGACCTGCACCCAGTTGTTGTTCAGTATGGTCAGCTGTCACTGAACCTTTATATCAAAGAATTTTTTGTCCTTTAGATTTTGCATCTGTGCCATCAGTCAGACCCCTTCTCGGATGGCCGTCGTTCAGTTCCCCTACCAAAAGCTCGCCGCGGTTGATGCCTCTCCCGCCGGCAGCGGAGCCGATCCACGGGCGCGTCGACTGGTCCGCGAAGTACGGCGCTCACCGCTGACCTGGGAGGTGCCCTGTGAGCAGTGTGTGCCTCCCCGAAACGGTGTCCAGCGTGGGACCATTCCTACTGGTTTATATACCTGTACATTTAAAAGGAGCAGATCTTCCATGAATGAGACATTTTAAAGGGTTTTTTTAACTTCTTTGCATTAATCTGAATGCAATCTTGTACCTTTTTGTATAAAAATGTTTTGTTATATACTTGGGTCCAGTTATTTTCATAAAAGTGATGCATTTTGTATATAAGGCTTAGGGTATTAGGCATTTTTATACAGTAAATTTTTATAATGAACTTTAAAAAAATTAAATTTTTTATTAGGCTCAACTTTTTTATAGAAGTGGATTAAAAAAAACATGGTGCAATATTGCAGTGAAGGAGAAGTACTGAGGAAGGGGCATTCATTAGACATTTTCTGAAGTTTTATGTGCTAATTGAGGCTGTGTAAATTCAAGTGATGCCATGTCTCAGTGCCACACTTCTGTTGTCCTATGCTTATTGCTTCAGACTGACATCAGAGGAGTGAGTGACTTAACAGTCTAAACTCCTTCGCAGTCACAGTCACTGAGAGACTGCTAAAAGATAGTGGGAGGCACCTTTTTTTAATTTATTTTTGCCTTTGAAAGGTTTGTTGTTGGACTGCTATTCAAATTTACCAAATCTTACTCTTGATTGGTGAAGGGTAAATACTCTTCTGTAGATCTGTTTTCTGACAGTGTTCCTTTTTCCTGCTTACAAGTTGTTCTTTGGCATTGTTCACTATGAAATAGAATGTGGACCTACCTCTGTTAAATTCATCTAAATGGTCTAATGATTTCTAAAGAGAAAAAAAGAGATTCTGTTTCTTCTTTTTCTTTTGTTGCAAATGTAAGAGCTGAAGCTATATTAAAGAACGTTTTAACAATAAATTAATGGAACTAAGAAAACTGGTTTCAGAGTAACAAAATGTTAATGATATGCCAGCAACATAGTTTAAGGAAACAAGATCTATGCAGCTGACTTACTTTTCACAACTGTTTTAAATTGCTGCAGTTCTAAATCACTTCAGGAAAAAAACCCAAAACAACCCAGAGGAAGTGAGTCAGTCTAACCTTACTTAGGTTTATACTCAGTTCTTTTTCACTCAATACATCTTCTTTTACAATGGGAGAATATGTCAGCTTCCATAAATTAGGCCTGGAGGCTCTACAGGAAAAAATGGGATCTTATGTGGTCCTGTTAAGAAAATGTTGTAAAACTGTGGTTGATTTCACTGAAATTGATACAGTTCTTTGAAGAGCAGTTTAACTCTGTTTATGAGGGTGTGATTTATATCAAGGTATAGAGAAAAGAATATATCCCCATAATCTGGTTTAGTTCTACTCCGGAAAAGAGTGCCAGAGTCCAACCATCAGCAGAAGGTTCTTCTAGAGCACAGTCAGCATTTGTCTGTTCTGCACCTTCTTCTACAGAAAAAAGATAAAATTGTTCAGTGCTGTGGGAGAAAACCTTCCATAGCTGTGTTCTGGAGCAGTGCTGCCAAAGCTGAAGTGTGCTGAGAAAATGCATCTCCCTGCAGGAGTGTGCAGAAATGCTTATCTTTCTGAGCTCATTTTGTGATCAGCTCAGGAAAATAGTTTATTTATGAGACTTAAATCCAGCTTAAAGGGATCAGAGGAGGTGCAGTTCTCAGCTTCCAGCCATTTCACAGGAACTGAATAGCTTGTGTGTCAGTGAGATCCTCTCCATGGAATCTGCCAGCACACACAAGGGGCAGCTGCTGTGGCCTTGAGACTGAGAACAGATTCTGGCCTTTTTGGTGCTTCCCATGGTGAACATGTGGGATATTGAGGAAACTATACCCTAGGGTAGGCTGCTGGCTCAGTGCTACAGGGGGAACCACGGGGAGCACAGGTCACTGCTTGTATAGGCCCAGCCCACAGTGAGACAGTACAAGACAAAGAGCAAAAGTGTGCATGAAAGACTTCTACATGCCAAAGACATCTTGTATGTCTTGCTGCCCTGTTATCTGGGCATAGCAAGTGTTAACTCCAAACCGTACCTAACGGCTTCCACAGCAGTGATGCCAATGCTTAGCAGTAAGGTAAAGTAGCCATTTGATTTCTGAAGTGCACACTGATGGGTGTCTGTGGGTTAGTGGAAAGGGAAATATGTATATTTGTTTTAGAACTGGAAAGGTAGTTGTTTCTCTTGGAAATGAATACCTGTATTTATGTCTAGGTATCATTTAATTTATTTCATCACCAGGTAATTTGTCTCAAGAAGGAACACCCTGAACCTATCCCAGTGTCCCTAGGCCTAAGTAGGCTATTTAAGTAGTCTGGTCTTAGTTCCTACGAGTGGAAGGAGACAAGTCATGAAAACAGGCAGCTGAGGCTTGGATTTATCATACCTAAGTGTGAGCTCCTTTGTTGTGAGGTGACTCACCCCTGGTGAGTGAGAATCATGTCAAAAGAACTCTGTCTCATTTGAGAGCATACTAACATGTATGCTCTCAAATGAGATACCCGAGTCTCTCCACTGAGGAGGGGGACAGCTCTGTGAGGTTCAAGTAACACAGGATGAATCTGAACCTGGCCTGTAATCTCTGAGCCTTTATCGGACCATCAGTGATTCTTTTGACTATAGCATTCAGGCTTTAGTCTGTCCAGTCAAAAGATTAAAAAAGTAAGTTGTACTTAAAATTTTCATTTTTCTTATATCTCCTCCTTTCCTAAGTTAAAGCCTTTATTTTTGAGGAAAAAGCTAATAATCTTGACATTGAGAATCACAGCTAGTTTTAACTTAGTGAGAGAAAATTATCTAGATGTAATGGCTGTATCCTTTACTCAAGCACATTCTTACTGAAGCTGGAAAAGTTCTTTCTGAGCAGGATGGAGTTTATGTATTTTACCGTGCTGTCTCTGTGCAATACAGATATGGAAAAGATGGAGGTTTTTATATACTCAAATCTGGACAAGCAGCATATCTGAGAATTTATGATATGTAACCTACTACTTTGTGCTTTAATACTTAGCAGCATCTTTGTGGAAAATGTTTTTAGAATTGTACTGTTTACATTTTCTCAGGCTTAGGCATAACATGTAATAATAAAGGAGTCTTGACAGTGGATTCATTTACCCCTGTAATCCATATTTTCCAAAAAGTAGTGTGTAAGTGCCATGATGTTAACAAGAAGAAAAAAAAAAAAGCCAGAAAATCCATGGTGTTCCTGTATCTGATATGGCTGTTGATATGAGCAGGATGTTCCATAATGTGAGGAAGAAAATATGTACTGAAAGAACATTTTAGAACTTAATAGGGAAGGAGGGGGTGGAATTGTCACATGTGGAGAAATAATGGTTCTTGTTTATTCAGAAACATTTGTTTTGTTCAGAAACATTCTAAATTCTTGTTTCATTCCTTCTGTGTCAAATGTCCTGCCCAGAATAAAGTTGTCCTTGAGGAAGCACTGACTGACTGACTTGCTTTTTTATTCAGATTTTAATGAAAGCACTTTGGTTTGTTTTTCGTTTGGTTGGGGTTTTTTTTAGTTGGGGTTTAGTTTTTTTTAATAGGCTGCCTTGGAGGGACACTGCACATTCACTTGCCTAGTGGTTTGAGTCTAAGCATGTAATTTCTGCAATACACTGTGAGCTCCCTGTAAAACTGATCACTTAGTCTTCCTTGGCTGCTTCCTTCCAGCTCTTCTGAACTTACCTGCAAGACTGAGTTATAGTATGCATAACCCTTCAGGAGGATAGGCAGCTGAACTAGATTGTTGTGGGTCCCTTTCCAAGGGAAAGGATTATCTTCTGTTCCTGTGCTATTGTTCTGTCTTGTGTCACCTCTTTAGCCTTCTCCCCTGGCTTTCAAGGCAGTAGAAACTGAAGACAGTTTATACCGTACAAGCCCAGTGCTCTTGTTAGCTGTTGGGCTGACAAGCCCTTGCATAGATGAAGAACAAATTTACGTGGGGAAAACTACATGTATGTTTCCAAGGATTCCAGTTTTACCTGGTTTGGGATTTGGGGGTGTGTGTGTGATGTGAGTAGCTCACGGATTTGTAGGTGAGTGGGGAATTGAAGAAGTGATAAAGGGAAATAAAAGAGTTTTCATGCCTCTCTGTGCATTATGCACAAAACAATGGCAGACTGCCCCATGCAGCGCCTCACTTGGATGTGTCTGCAGTCTTGGAAGCTTGACTACCCTACGTTCTCCTACAAATGGACCTTGAGCTTGTTTGGAGGTTCTAGCAGGGGAGCGCAGCTACCGTATACCCTTGACCGATGAACGGTACCGTCTCTATCGGGGAGGTCGTCCTCTTCGACCGAGCGCGCAGCTTCGGGAGGGACGCACATGGAGCGTTGAGGGAGGAAGGGGACACCCGCCTAGCCAGCCAGATCAGCCGAATCAACCCTGGCGATCAATGGGGTGACAGATGTCGCAGCCAGATCGCCCTCACATCCAGACAGTAAGTGCTGCCTAGAATGTATTTATACCTCATTACTGGTGGTTCCCTTGAAGTCATGGTTTGTAAAAACAGCTGAAAATCCAGTGACACAGCGCATGGAATCAACACTTTGCAGCGACAAAACTACCCGAGAGAAACCGGTTCTTAACCCGGTTAAAAATTTCAGCGAAATTCTCTGGGGTGAGATGTCTTTCCAGAAGGCTTTGCGAAACTTGCAAATTTTCGGCTTCCCATTGGCGGCTGCTCCGCTCGTCGCCGTCCCGTGGCCTGGGCGGGGAGGGCTGCAGGCGGGGCCGGCGGCGGCTGCAGGCGGGGCCGGCGGGAGTGTTCTGTCTTGGGGCGTCGTGTGCTCGCTCGGCATCCCCGCTTCACCCTCCGTGTGTGTGAGTAATGTGGGCCCCTGGGATTTCTCTCTTTCTGTTCCCCCCGCCGAGCGGTGCCCGTGGTCGCTTGGCTCAGGTGAGGCGGGGAGCCGGGAGTCTGTGCCGGGCTCAGGCCTCCCGCTCCCGGTCACGGGCTCCCCGTGCCACACCACGGACCGCCGGTCATCTCGGGCCTGCCAAGAGCTTGTCCCGGGGAGAGGTGGGAGCTGATGGCCCCGGGCTGCTGCCTGTCACAGGCTGGGCACGGGACGTGCCCCGGGTTGGTGCTGCGGGTGCAGAGTGGCAGCGCTGTTGGGCTGCTGAATGCAGGCAGGGAAAAGCGGGCCCTAGAGCCCTGCGTCTGCGGGCTGCTCCCCCGGCCCTCCTCGCCCATGTTCTTCTGGTCCGTGTTCTCCTTGCGGGGAGCAATCCCTTCTTGCGCTGATATTCATGTTCCCTCATTCCCCCGTTAGCCCAGATGGCCTTCATAAATCACAGTAAGGGAGCAAATTTTTCACAAAGTCCATTTTCCAGCTGAGGGGAGCGGACAACAACATACCAGTAATTGCTGCTCCTGGCTGCAAATTGCCATTTATCCCTTTCTGATGAAGGGCACAGAAGGGAGAAGCCCATCACCAGGGTGCTCATTCCATCCGACTTTAGTTCGTTCACAGGTTGGACTTTCTCATATGGCATAGCAGGCTCAGTCCTAGGAACTTAGAATGTTACAGCTCATTTCAAAGGTTGTTGATCCCTCGGTATTTAAAAATATATTATTTATAAAGTATTATAAAAGAAGCATCCACCATGCCTTTACCTTCCTTTTTCCTGTGCTGTATTGAGGTGTGTTGGGCATCAGTGACTTGCTTATGTCCTGTGACCTGTTCACTGGCCTGCTAAGAGCAGGTCTCCAGAAGTGGCACTGAGGTAGAGTGACTCTTCTGTTTCTTTGGTTTTTTTAAACTACAAGTTAAAAATCACCATTGGCTTTTTTCTTCTTTCTCTATGAATGTAACTGTATTACAAGCAGCTCCTGTTTAATTTTGTTCTTTTTTGTGGTTCACAGTGATACTTTTCTAATTCACTGCTATATTTATCAGTGGCAGAGATAGCACTTGGCAGTGTTTTAGTTCCCTGTCACTTACCTCAGAGCAATTAGAGGCCCCTGAGCAGGCAGGGGTGGAATAGCCTGGCTTGTTTGAATTCCCATGGCCTGATGCAGTCTCATATTTTGTGTTCTCTTTTCATGCCTGTTGGCTAACAAGCAGATCACTTTGTGCATGCCCAAGGTCTTTTTTCCCTCTGCTTATGAAGGAGCTCTTGGAACATTGGAAACTGGAGGTTATTGTTCACATGCCAAGGGCCTCTTTTCCAGAATTACTTGAACTGTGGATTGAAGTGACAATAAATCACCTTACAGAGGGAAAACAGCTCTCAGTTGCAGCAAGGACTTGCTGTAAGGGAGTTCTGCATGTGAAATGCCAGTATGATTAAATTTGATTGCTCTCTTGGCTTATGGCTCTACAGTGGAATCCAGTTCCTGCTGAGGCCTAAACAGTAGTCTATTCAAAAAAATAACAATTAATAGCCTCATTTATGAAGTCATTAAAGAACTAAAATGCTGCTTGCAAAGCAGCATTGGATCATCTATAAAGTCCATAAAGTTTTGCATAGCAACAGGGTTTATTAATAGAAAGAAATGTGACTTCTAGAAGGATAAGTTGTGCAACACTCTGAAACTTTGTATTTTAATCTGGATTATTACAGAAGAAACAGGCCATTCTTCTGAAGTTTCTACTGATTGCTGGATCACCGCAGCTAGAAAAAAAAGTGAGAGGCTTAAAAGTACATTCCCATGCTTCACCCAAACGTGTAGAATTAATGTTTAGATACTTAGATTCCCTGATACAAGGTCTGCCAGTTTTGGAAACTCAGTTTACTGCCTCTTCTCTCTGATCAAGACTTGGCTTTTAGTGGTGTCTGTGGAACTTCAGTGCTAAAACTTCTATTTTCTAAAAATTTTAAGGTTTTTCTTTGTGGTGATTTTTAAATTTTTTTCTCTTACCTCCTACTTAGCAACTTGATACTTATTTTTCCTGAATTTCAGGGGGATGAAAAGTCTATGAAATAGTTTGACTTGACTGCGCAGCAAGAAAATCAAATCAGTTTAGACTGAAACTTTGCTAAAATATTTCATCAAAAATTAACTTAAATTTTTGTTGTGTGAGTGACCTGTGAACCGTTATTTCAGCTGCCATCAGATTTTTGTATAATAATTAACTTACTATCTCTTATAACTCTTAGGTAACGGAAAGTTTGAAGTCATGTCCACAAAACCAAAACTTTACTACTTTAATGGAAGAGGCAAGATGGAATCAGTTCGTTGGTTGTTGGCTGCAGCTGGGGTCGAGGTTTGTTTTAGAGTTTTTAACTTCTAGCTGCACATTGGTAAGCTTGTCTTTGAGGCAGATTGCATTTTATTAGTCAAAAAAGAAAAGGCATCCCAAGATGCAATAGTAAATGAATGTTGGCTATTCAGTGTAATTAAATACTTTTACTTCAGGCACACAAAAGCATGGCTTCGTGTTGCATGTTTTCTGAGCAGTGACACTGTAAGCAGTAACACTTGCTTAACACAAGAATGTGTAATCTTTGATTAAGCACTTGATTACTGAGCCAGAGCTGCTGAGCTGATAGATGTGTTCCTCCCATAACAAGTGTTATCTCTGCCCTGTAAAACAGCAATTCATTTTCTCTAGTCTTCCTGTTTTCAGTTGAATGCTCACACAGAGATTTTTGTTTTATATTTCGCTCCACTGGCTGCATCCTTCATAAGAAGCTGTAAGCTTTCATCATTTAGATGAAATTTAGCAGGGTGAAGTGAGCCAATTGAGCCACACGTGTAGGGAAATTAGAAGTCTCCAAGTACTTGGGTAAAATGGAGAAGGAAAGATACCACTTTAATTTTTTCTAATGTATAATTTACTTTTCATTTGCTGGCCATCTTGGTGGTAGACTGGTAATACAGTTTCAGGACACAAAGGACTAGTATTTGTTCTGAGTGCCCTCTTTTACACAATAAGCTGTTACAGTACATACAGTTACTTGTGTACTGAGCCACAGAATACACATTTTTTAAAAAGACCCCCAGTCTTTTTTTGAAGGCCTTGCAGAAGACAGAACTGTCTGCTTCCCTCCATCATTTGTTCCTCTGCTTTAAGTCCCTCTCTCTTTTCAAGTTTAGAAAAAAGCTGTTGATAAGTACCAATTACTACATTTTTTTCCATGGAATATTATTTTCTCAGCTTCTCATCAGCAGAAATCTGGGTTCTAAATTTTAGACTGTGATCATACTTGCTATGGTTGAACATTGGCAGTGTGTTAATGTGCCTGCTCTTCTGGGGTTTCTCTAGTATAGCAAATCTTAATTACTGAGTGGCACAGATGTAATTAGAGAGGCTGACTGAGCAAGGCCTTTAGGGATTGGAAACATCAACCATTTTCTAGTCTCCATGTTGTGCACTGATCACAGACATGTACGGCACATGCAAACAGTTACACGTAGATGTCTAACTTTGGTGTCTTAATCTTGAACTCAGTTTCTCCATAAGCAACACTGACTGGACCAGCTATCCTCAACCATATTGAGTACAACTCCATCCATCTGATCACCAGCAATTCTGTATCTTCTTGTTTCTCATCTTGTGAATATTTAATCTTCAGGTGTCTGAAACATGCATCTGTATCAAACTTCCTGCAGGGCTTGCTACTTGCACACTATTTTCTAAAAGCTTTGTTTTAACTTCTGAAGAAGTTGTTCCTGTCTAGCTCCCAAATCAAAATATCACACAGCAGATTTTTCCACATTCCAGAAAGCATCTTAAGGATAGCCTAGACTGTATTGTTGTTTGTTACACATTACATTGCCTGTTTAATACCAAACAAATCATCCTCACTCCAGTTCTTCTTGCCTGTTGTTCTGCTAGGGTTGCTCTTAGCAGCATTTATCAAGTGTCACAGTCCAAGAGATACTGCCAGCACTTCTGTCCTTGGTGGGTTCTCCCTTAGAACCATATCTGAAATGAAAAGAACCATTATGTATATTCTTTTCCTTTTATGGTGCTTTAAAAGTTTATCTCTTCTAGAAATGTGGAAAGATTCTTATTTCCTCTTCTTCCTCATTCTTTTTTGTCAGTTTGAAGAAGAGTTTTTGGAAACCCGAGAGCAGTATGAGAAACTCCTGCAAGGTGAGTCCATATGAAACCTCAAGAAAAGTGTAACCAGACTTAGAGAAGATGTGTGAAGTCTTTGAAGACTTTGTGTCTTCTCTTCCACACAGAAGAGTTAAGCTGAGAGCTGTGAGCAGCTGCAAAGGCTGATTTTTTTCCACGTGTGGACAGACGAAAAACGGAGTGTCTTTCCAACCTGGAGAGTTTGCCGGGCCTATGGATTCTTCTGTTCTCCATTTGTCTATGCATCACACCTGATCCCACAAACTTAACCAAGGGCTTCAGTAACCAGAAAATATGTATCCCAGAATTTCATGTTATGTCCTGATATAGCCTAAAGATTGGTCATAAGAGAGAAATCTGTGAATCTAACGTTTGCTTCAAATACTGTTTGAATAACGGAACAGAATTTTTTTTACATTGTTTGGAACTAGACATTTTTTACTCAGTTGAGATGTTTAGTGTGATTGTCTCCACTGCATTTCAGTTTCATTTCAAAAGCTGCTGTACACAGTCCTGACTAAAACTTCAGTGAATTTTTTTTAAAGGAAGGATGGTAACCCACAATAATTGTATTTTTCAGTTTAATTTGTCTGCATCACTGTAATTTCTTTTTGCATGGAAGAACTCCAGTTTAATACAATGGCTACCCACAGCAAGCTCATCTTTAAAGCAGTGTTCCTCTGAAGACAGCAAGAAACATGACAGAGTTATTACATCAGCCGAATAATGTGTGTCTGTCCTTTTAGGTGGATCCCTGCTGTTTCAGCAGGTGCCCATGGTGGAGATTGATGGGATGAGGATGGTGCAGACCAGAGCCATCCTCAGCTACATTGCAGGAAAGTACAACCTCTATGGGAAGGACCTGAAGGAGAGAGCCTTGTATGTAACAGTATTACTCTTCTTGAATTTACTGCAGTAGTTCAGATGCATCTAGAATTAATTGCATAGTTGCACACACACCTGTGCACAGTCACCTGTGGGCCTCTGGAGATTCACAGCTTGCACTGAGCTTGAGAAGCCACAGTTAGATGCAAGCCAACTGATTTGTTCTAACTCAGTTACTTTTCACATAAAAATATTTGAGTCGTGGGTTTATTGTGCCTTACTGAAAGATTAATACAGCCTGACACAGGTATTTGAGAAGTTACTGGCATGTAGATGCTGAACTACTTTTGTAACCAGAAAACTCTGAAAAGAAATGGTTTGTTTCTAACTTTTGGCTGCAAAATAAGAGCTGTCATTGACATTATCTGTGGTTGCATGATATCCCACTGCACTGTAAAAAGTGCATGGTTTAGATCTTTGGGAACTGGGGAAAGAACTGCTAAAAGCTGTTGAAAAACTATTGGTTTCATATGAAATAACATCCATGTGAAATTACATCTTGATGTTGTGTCTGTGAAGAAAAAAAAAAGTATGATGGGGCTGTCTCAGTATGTAGCATTTTAAATGTCCATCTACAGTACAAAACCTGCTCTGATAGCTCTGGAAATAGCTGGATGAAGAACCAGGTATGCTACAGGCTTCCAATCCCATTATTTATCTATTTGGCACTACTTGGATTTTGGATGAAATTCTGAAGGTGGGATACATCCAGACAATTAAGTCAGTTGGGAATGACTCATTGTGGTGCTGTGTGTCTCTTTGGTGATTGTGAGGTGATCTGTAACACCAAAGTTACACACTTAATCTCTGCAATCCTGTTTAAGCATGCACAATGAAGCAAGTAAAGAGCCAAAATCACTACAAGACTCCCACTGTGACATATTTTTTTAAACTGCAGAAATAATTTCCATGAGAGGGTGTGTTTGAGATTGCTTAAAAAGCATTTCTCAGATCACACTGCAGCCTGGAAAGGAGTAGGCAGGGGGGAAGCACCATGACAGGGGGATGGGAAATTCAATGTTTACTATCCTAAAACAAATACAAGGTGATTCGGCTTGTGAAGGTGCCTTCTATTTAAGGATTTCGTTTGCTTTGGTTTTAAGGATTGATATGTATGTTGGAGGAACTGAAGACCTTATGGGCTTCATTTTGATGTTCCCTTTCTTATCAGCAGAGGATAAAGAGAAACAACGTGCCTTAATAGTTCAAAAGGCGACAAGCAGGTATTTCCCGGTGTATGAAAAGGTATGGAGGAGGATCATTTTCTTCCATGATTCTCGAGGGATAACAATGGGAACACTGGGTATTTCACCACAACCAGAAACAGAAGTGTCAGTGCAATACTTTACACCAGAACATCCATTCTGTCTGTAGGCTGGAGGGGGTTCAGAGCAGTATCAGATACATTGGGGTGGGTCAACCCAAGAGACTTTCACTGTATTTTCTTCCCCATGTCCAGGTGAGGAAGGAAGTGATAGAGCAGCTTTGGTGGACTTCTGCTACCCAGCCAGGGCCAACCCCACCACAGTAATTTGCATTGCAGAAGCAGTGCTAATTGTCTTCTTTGTTTAACATTTCAAATACATCCCAGTTGGGTTTTTGTAAACACAGTAATATACAACTATCACTGCTGACTTCTAGCCATACTGGAATCTTGGTGTTTCTCTAACTGATAATTTGAGAGATAGGACCCAAGAGGTACTCTCAGTGGAAATTAATATGCATGGACAGGATGATCTAGCAGGAATAGCTCCTCTCCATTTTAAAGACTAAAGAGAAAACAGTTTTTCGCTTTGCAAGGTCTCCTGTAGGTGGTTGCCAGGGTGCATTCTGCCCTATATTCCACTTGTTGCATCTTAGCCCTAATGCTTTAGGCTGATCACCTCTCTTTTATACCCTCTATTTTCCCATTGAATCTGTAAAAACGTATAGAAAAATTCCAGATAAATTAGACTTGAAAGATGTGAATACTAAGAAGGTATCTAACCCTATAGCCTAGTACACAAGGTTACCTAGAGAAAGGATTGGTAAGAAAAACCCTGGGATTCTAGATTTCAGCTGTAAAATGATTAGGGACTGCTGGCATATTCTGTTCCTCCTGTTGGCTGCATGGGAGAGAAGGATGAAAAGGAGACAATAGTGTTGTCAAAGAAGGTGTGCCTATGAATTTTGAAAACATGAACCTCAGCTGGCTATCCAACCTGAATGTTTTCATCTATGACATTTTTCTAGGTTTTGAAAGACCATGGGCAGGACTTCCTTGTTGGCAACAATTTTAGCTGGGCAGATGTTCATCTTCTTGAAGCCATTTTAATGGTAGAAGAGAAGAAGTCAGATGTGCTCTCAGGCTTTCCTCAGTTACAGGTACCTTGCACTAATGAGATGCTCATGTGGCTATAAATGTGATAAATTATATTTCAAAGTCTGTTCTATGTAAATAATTCCACAAACATTTGTTACTTTTTCATTGTAGTCTTGCTTTTCCTGCTTTAGGAAAAGCCTTTTAATATGTTTCATTTAGAGAAAGTGTTATTTTCTGGAGGAACCCTGTACACATCTGAAGAAATGCACCCTCCCTTTTTTTGACTCTCACCTGTTCTGTGATACTGCTAAGTGGAAGATATTTTCTGGATCACAAGAACGATTTGAGCAATGTACACCTTAGAAACCACAGATAACAATTCATCCCATATCAATGCAAGACAGATGGCTCATTTGTTACTGCGGAAAATAAAAGGATTGAAGTGAGTGGGAGTAAAATTCATCCACACTTTAAACCGTATTTCCTGTCTTCTCTCCACATACAGCTAGTTAAAGGATGTTACACAAATCAGTAAAATAAGGTTTTTTCTTGTGTTATTTTTCTGTTCTTTAAATATCATATATTTACTGTTTCCTTTTTAGGCATTTAAAGCAAGGATAAGCAACATCCCTGCCATCAAGAAATTTCTTGAGCCGGGAAGCCAGAGGAAACCTGTTCCTGATGATAAATATGTAGAGACTGTCAGGAGAGTTCTCCGCATGTATTATGATGTAAAAGCAAATTAAGTTTGCCTGGCTGCAGGCTGTAAGAGAACTGCCAGATTGCACAGGTCCAATTACACTGTGAAGGAAGGCGAAGGGGTGATCCAGAGGTGTTTCAATGGGCAATCACACAAAATACAGTAGGCAGGTATCTTTTATAACACTTAATACTAGCCTGTTTTCTTCTTCATTCATCTCAAGATTTTTTCTGGTAATTTTAAGCAATTGACATGGCAGCAATCATGAGTTGCTAGAGACTGTGGAACAGCAGAAAAGGGAAATGTGAGTTTCTGACTGATAGCTACAGTATGTCTTGCTGTTTCTGAGGACATTTTTCTAGATCCAGATCAGATTTTTATATGATGATTGCTTTCAATGTAGGCCTTTATTCTTCTTTAGTATCACTGTTGGCATATGAAACAAGGTTTTTTAAAGAAAGTAGGAGTGAGGTCGTTCTCCTGCCAGTTCTACTGGACATCAGTGACTTGTCTAAATGTCAACACTGTGCCTTTATAACTAAATTGCACTTTTATTACTAAATCAGGAAATAAATGGACTGCCAAATAATGTTTTTGTTTAACTGCTCTATCTGGAGGACAAATCAAATAAACTTTTTAGATAGTCACATTGTCCTGTTGTCTTGTGAATGAAAGCTGGGGCTTACAAACATAATTTTTACTTTTTCTGGAGGATAAATTCTTTTTATTTTATATGAGGAGGGTCGTTGTTAATCCACATGCCTCATGGAAAGATATGTTTTGTTTGTGTTTATAAACAAGAGAATGGAGATGTGAAGGAGAGGTAGTAAACCAGCACACAAATCTGATATAGTGCCTATCTAGTACCAAGCAAACTCAAAATGTTTCTTTTCCTCTTTTTAAAAATTGTATGGTTTCCACAGACAGCTAGACTAAGGAATTTAAAACTGTTTTAATGACTTCAGAAAATGGCACTTAGGTTATGAAAAGCTGCTCTGCAGGATGTTACCTTGGTGTTTCATATTTGTTATTCATATTGTACATTAATGACATAGCTTACAAGAAAAGACTTGTGCTCAATCTCTAATGGCCCTGGTTTATTCCTGTGTCAGCTGTGGATTGAGAAATAAGATGCTGCTTGACACTGGGATCTAGTAAGTACACTCATCTGATATCTGAACAAGTTCCCCACTTGAGAGCTCGTCAGACTCCCCAGCTTCAACACGATTGAAGTTTTCAGTGCTACAAACATTTTCCCCTCATTGCCAGGCATACAAAGTTTGTATTGACTTACAGTAATTTATCAGCTAATGTGATGTCAATTGCAATTACATTTCAGTCTTTAGTTTAATCTCAGATTAGTTCATTAGAAAAGTTTGGAAAACACTGTAGTTGTTGATCGTAATTCCTTTGCTAAGTGAACTTTTTCTCCACAAACTGAGGAAAGTTATTGTGTAATGCTGTTCAAGAGTTCCACAAGCAAAGATGCAGCAGATGTAGGAGATGCCTCTGCCAGTACTTTTTGGTGAAAAACCTGACAGCTGATGGCTATTCCTTGTAGTAAATAGAGTGGTACAACAGCAATGAATGTGAGCAGAAGAACAACTGGCATTGAAGCCTATATGTGTTTGGGACAGGGTTAACTTGAGCATAGCTCAAGAGTGGTTGTGTGGACTGAATGACACTTAAAACAGCATTTGGTGCACTCTTGAAACATATTTTCCAGTTTAATTTCAACCAGAAAGAATCCAGTTTGTACACTCCAAGATCACACTATGATGGGAGCCAAAGCACAGTTAAGAAATTAATTTTTAAAACATCCTCCTCTTCCAGGCCACTAATGTAGACCTACCCTGTAAGGCTCCAGGTCTGGCCCAAGTGATGGTTAATTTCCTGATATTTTCCTTATCTTCTTGGTTTGTTTTGAAATTAAAAATACCTAAAAGTGTTTCTTCTCCATACAAAATTACAGTAATGTTTGCTTATGCAAGGCTACACAGTGCTGTGGCTTAACTCTGTCTGATAACCTTCTTATTTTGATATTCCCATGCAGGTTTGTCAATTTACTTTCTAACCTTATGTAAAGAGCAGCAGGTTTGCAAACTGTTAGTGTGATTTTCCATATTCTGGGCAAACTAGGGATGAAATCAGCTTAAATGTAAGTCTATTACAGAATATCTTTTTTACTGAGCAACCCTGAGTCCTGGTAAGCACTCCAGCAGTAATTATTTAGGGTTGTTAGCTGACTTCAGTAATGCTTTTACAACATGTAAGAGCTCCTCAGTTTTATTACCAACCTTCAAGACAGTGGTAAACAAGAAAAATGTGCACATGTTTGTTGCTGTTTCTCCTATGCCTCTCAATATTGCCAGCCCAATAATTCCTGGCTAAATATTACTTAACTCATAATAATCTCAAGATTTGTTTCACTTTTACCTGTCACAAATCACTCAGGTGTTAGATAGGCAGTTTTGATGTGTTCTCCAAGGACTAGGGGTTTTCTTCATCTCTTGCTCTGGTAAGACCTATTTATTTACAAATCAGCCTGAGCATCATTCTGAGAGCCAAGTAAATTATGCTTGGTGGAGGTAAGGGTTGTGATCCTATACAACCATTTTTGGTTTAAAACACTCCACCAATGGAATGACAAGTTCATTTCCACTGAAAACACTGGGCTAATTCTCACTGATTTACTAGCAAGTATGGGATATTTGCTTTAGTACAAGTTATGGTTTCTGATGACTGTATGGGATCTTTACTTGTGCTTACATTGTGCTTCCTGATGTTTTGATAGACTGCAGTTAATTCCAGTGGAACTCTACTATTTGTTTAAGCCCATCTGAAAGTGCAAAAGTAGCATCAATTTTCATAGGAATTTTTCAAGTCTCCTGCATGCTTCTTGTGGCACTTCTTCTCACCTGACTATAGCAACATGAACCAAAAGAAAGAAAAAAGGGAAAATGCCAGATTCAGGGAAAACTAGCTAGGTCGATTGACTGGAGGATTCCTAACACTGCTTCTAGCAGGCACTTAGCAGATATTCCTATGTTTAGTATCACTTGCCAATTGCCACTATATGCAAAATAGAATTGATTTGGGGGAAATTTCTTTTATTATCAATTAATATAGTTGGTGAGAAACAAAAACTTGAACACCTTCCTCCCACTCCTTTTCTTCCCCGACTCAGCCTCCCTCCTGCGTTCCCGAGTCCTCTGCCTTCTCCCCTCCTTCCCTTCGTGCATTCGCACGCACTATCTCCTCTCTTTTTCCCTGGCACTGTGCCGTGCAGTGTTTGGCCGCTTGTTAAACTATTCCCCACTCCCAACCCGGCCGTGGCCCAGCCCTGCCCTGCTGGAGCCGGCCGTGTCCGGCGGGAGCAGCCCCGGCCTCCCTCACGGAGCCGCCGCTGGAGCCAATGCCCCGTACTCCGTGCCTGCTTTAAAAAGCTGCTCCCTCAGCGGGTTTCCCAGCGGTTCGCGGGGATCACGGACCTGCTGGTGCTGGCCACACCTTTGAGGTGCAAGAGGGCAGAGTTCGCGTCCCAGAGGCGTGCAGGACGCCGACAGCAGGGCGCCCGGACACTATTGGTGCAGGCAGGTTCTCAGGCAGCTGCACCCACAACCCAGCCTTGCTCCTAGGAAAGGCTATTTGATTTGCTGCTGGGGGAAAATTTGAGTGGTAGGCGTGTCCCCGGATTCCCTGTCGGGGACTCGGGAGCTCTGGGCATGGAATTAGCCTGGCATTACTTTTCCTGCCCCCAGGTGGGGCCCTGCGCTTTCCGCAGGGACTCTGCGGGCTCTGGCTGCAGCGAGGCGATGCTTCCCGGAGCCGTCCTCAGCCACAGAGCCCCAAAATACACCCGCCGTGGGAGCACCTGAGGGACAGACCCTGCTGCAGCAACTTCAGACCTCTAAGCATCAGATGCTCGGTTTTAACAAGTGACTACTTTTGGAGTCAGTGGCAACAAATAATATCAGAATGCAATTTATCTGTAAGGCATGGTTAACCTCTGAGCATCTAAATACAAGTGTGTCTGCAAGCTGCCTTGGAGTGCAGGGCAGAGAAAACGATATATACATACATTTCCAGCAGCTCCTTCCAGGCTTTTTTTCAGTGCAGATATCTGTTGGAATTTCTCATGCTGCAATCTGTGCCTGTTGTCTGTTCTACTTTCACTACGGCCCTCTGAGGAGAGCCTGGTCCTGGCCCCTCTGCAACTACACATTAGGTAGGTGAAGAGAGAAACCAGATCCTTGGCACTTCACTATTTCACGTTTTTATCAAAGGGCTAAAAGAAAAATTAGCACATTTCATAGTATATAAAGTGATAATAGGTAGAAAAGTTGAAACTCAGTGATCTGAATCAGTATTCCATACATTCATACATAGGAATTAATAAACCAGAGGCATTTAGTCTAGTTAAATGCATCTTGCCACTGATGTCAGACGCAGGAACTCAGAGGAGGAGCTGAAGAACACAGTGGATAATCAGCCATATGCCAGCTCCCAGCGTGCCACTGACATCTGAAAATGCTAATGTGACCTTGGTGTATAGTGGAAATGTTCAAATAGCATCATTGTATGTCTGACTCTGACATTGACCCAAGAGCTACCTAACTGTAGGCATCACTTATCCTAATGCAGAGCAGGGGACAATTTTCTAGTTATGCTGCAGATTTGTGTTGCTTACCCTACAAGCACTACTTTTCTTTTCAGACCAATTTCAACACTGCAGCTCTACCATTTAATCTCACACCTGGAAACACCATCCAAAAGAAGATGGAATGAAATGTTAGGCTTTCTGGCAAGGGAGAGGGAGCTTCACCTCATCATTCAGCCTCAGATGCCAGAGCTCAGTACATACCACCCCAGCCCTGTCAGCCTACTTGGATACACATTAGTTCAAGCAGAGAATATCCTTCCAGTTGCTTTCTCAATGGCGTAGTTATCTTATTTAACTCTTACTATTATTCAGCAGACAGTTTTGCTGCAGAACATTAGTCGAGGGGTGATCTGGGAGACAACTCTTCTGGATTTCTTTGAGAACCTGACGTGGACAATTATTTCTGAGAAGTTTCACAATGGGTTGTTCAGAGACAGCTTTGAAATAAGCAGTGTAACTCTCATACTTTTCAGATCATCTTGGTCTGTGTTCTTCCGAAGTATGCCCACACAACAAAACAGAGCTGTGACAGGAGTGTTTGTGTCTTAATTAAACAGGCACACTGTTTTTCTAGTGCCATGGTGCTTTTTTGCTAATAGTAACAGGTGCTAAAATGAAGGCAGTGTAGGGCTGAGACTGGAGAACATGTATCTGCAGGATCTGGGCGTCATTTTTACCCTATAAGACACCATGTGTCTTCACTAGTTGGATAGTGTCCTGGCTCTCCTTGAAGCAAGAGGGATGCCTCTTCAAAACTGACAAATTAACTGTATAGGTTAGGACCCCAAAGATTTTTGTGCCTTTTCTGCTGCTAACTGGCTGGGCAAGATGAACCAGATTCCTATTCCATTATCAAACTTGCACTGAGAACTTCCCCTTGAGAACAAGAGAACAAAAGCACATGAAGGTTTGTATCTGACCCAATACACTTGCCTTTCCCTTCACTTTTTATGTGTCTTGTACCATATCACCAATTTCTTCTGATATTTTTTCATTTGTAATTTTTATGGAAATGTAACTATTGTACATGTGCAACCTACAGAACTGACTGAGGATGCAGAAATAAACCTGAAATGAAGGTTTAGATTGTTAATAACTTCATTGCCTCTGTTCTGGAGCAAAACTCAAAAAACTCATTAGGTTTTAAATTCCTGTAAACATTTTTCTGCTTGAATCAAGCTGGTTACAATCTTTCATATCTGTCAAACTTCTGTGGACAGAAGTCCAGCAACTGATGGAAGCTGTCCTGATGGTAGAAAAGAAGGTGCCCTCCTTTCTCTCAAAGTTTTCTTTTCTGCCGGAAATTAAATCAAATAGTTATGCACACATGTTCATTTCCAGTTTTGAGGAAGACAGAATGCAGAATGCTTGCCAGTTTCTTGCACTCTTACAGAATGCATATGTAATCAAAAGAGTACCAGGAAATACAACCAACAGAGTAAAATACAAAGACTACAAAAGGAAAAAAGCAGAGCTGAGAAATGCCTGTGAGAAGTGAGTTACAAATCAATTAGTTACAAAAATTGTTAGATAAATTATTTTTTATGCCTGTGATTTCAGTATGAGAGACAGAGAAGGGCTTTCATCTCCCCTATCTTATGATAGAAGTAGAATAACACAATTAAATATAAGCAGCAAAATACAAGCAAATAAAAGCAACATTTTCACACTAAGACAGTGGATCTCATTGTTAGAGGATGTCATTGAGGCCAGGAATTTAAATGGATGAAAGTAATGTGAAGGATATAATGAACACAGTGAACTCTTGAAAGATATTGAACATTTAGGGGCTAAATAGTTCTCCAGTGCAAAAAGATTAAACTCTGAAAGGCAGGTTATCCCAGTATTGATCACTGCATGGTTTTAAATCTTGTGTTGTAGGCTTGTACCCTCTGACTTGCATCTGCTTTTCTGTGAAGTTGGACCATCTGCTTTTAGGAAATTGCCTCCTCCCTCATCATCAGCCCTGAGTCACCATCTGATGAAGCTGATTTCACAGGCTTTTGTTGGCTTGATTAAAGGATTCCCAACCCCTATTCTTAGTAGTAGAAAATAAAAAGATTCTTTAAACCTAAGTTTAGGTTATTAGTAGTTTTAGTTGTAATAATGCACATAAAGTGAGAGTCTTAGAAAGACCCCCAGAACACAACAGATACAAATAGAGAAAACATACACTAATACAAGTTTCTGTCAAAATATGAAGTAAGTGCAATACATGAGCTATTTAAGTTAAATATTTTACAACTAAATTTGTAAAATATACTAAAGGTATGTTTCAGTTGTCTTTGAAACCTTGATCTTGCCTATCTCATGCCTCGACAAAGCAGCCCTTTGACCATGTTGAGATAGTTGGATCAATAAAGACTAAACAATCCAAATAACAATGTACTGAAAACCAACTCTCCATTTAAACTCTCCTCACAGCACTACAGTGGGTGTAAATCAGAATTAGGGTTATTATTTTCAGATTTTCCTATGCCAGTGATCCAGCTGAGAGTCAAAGAGCACAGGGAAATGCGTGTGAGGATTACTACAGGCTTGGTTAACCTTGCTTTGGGCAGTCAGTAAAGCTTCCTTCACAGAACCTGAAGGTTTGCAGCAAGGCTTAAGTGATGCATGACTTGTTTGAACTATTCATGTGGACTCAGATTATGTTTATCACAGTGGTGTTGTGTGTCAGTTTAGGAGCATGCATGTTTAGGAGTGCAGTAAGCAGCATGGGGAGAATCCTCCTACCCTTCTGTGTTTAATTCTTTGGTGGCATTTAGTGATGTACCCTGTGCTCACCTCTGAGAAGATGCTGCAATCAGGCATCATTCCCCAGGCCAGCTGCTTAGTGTTTTGTGAGGATTGCAGGTAGGTACATTTTGAGAAGACTTTGAACTTACCTCATCTACAGCACAAGGAAGTGTGTCTGCAGAGCACGGTGGGAAGGTGGCATGCCAGGGCATGGTATACTCTAGTTAAAATCTGCCTTTGCCCAAGCCCAGATCACTTCAGCGGCACCTGGGCCCAGTGCCCACATCTTGAATACCCATGGGTGTGGCTTAACAAATCATGTGTAAAAGAAACGTATTTTCTTTTCTGCTGTAGAGGTTTACAGAACACCTATTCAAGTTATAGTTAACAGCAACCTCCTTGATATGATTACCTTCAGATTCCAAAGGAGCTTTGTAATTACATTATGAAAGGCTGGAAGCAAAATAAAAAGAGAACAAGGGAGAAAGTCTTTCTGCCAAACAGGAATGGGTAGAAGGGGAACAGCAAACAAATCTGGATGTGGCCATATTCAGCAGATCCAAAAAGTATCAGAATGCTTTGCTTCACCACTCAGTCATCCCTGACCCTTAAATTAGGGACCTCTCGCTCCCATTCTTTGCCACCAAGCCTACTGCAGCTTTTGTCCTTGGCAGCTTTTGAGACTGCAGAGAACAAAAGATACATGCATGCTCTTCTGCAGTCTCTGTTCCTGAACCAACTCTTGCACTCAGGTGCTGATTTTAAAGACCTCAAAAACAGGAATAGATTAATATAATAGATTAATTCAATACTGCCATCATGGATAGGTATGAACAAATGCTTCTTTTCTACTCAGCTATCTCTGTATGTGCTGCATTCCTACTGGAGCCACATCTGCATTACAAATCTCCAGCTGTGAGGAAAATGTTACCTGGAGACTTTTGTCCTGAGATTCCCTATAATGAGGTTCTGTGTTAGTAGAGCCATGGCTTTAGACAGACAAATACAATTTTGATAACAGTGTGGGTTCTGTGAATAGATCTTCATATTAATTGTACTGATGTCTGCTGCAGGGGTGTAAAGCAATGCCCAGCATCACATGTGGGTGTGTGCTAGAGGAAAGAACCTTATCTTGGCACCTAAATCCCATTTTCCATTTGATATGCTATCTTTGTATCTGTTCACATCCACTTTCGGCTTTGGGATTTTTAGATGAAATACAAATAGAAAAGCTGAAACAGTTACTTCTCATGGGTAAGAAAATCATTATTTAATCTCTGAGTGTTAGCCATGTACGTTTAATTTTAAAAATGAGTGCTATTGCCTTGAGACTAGGGTGGGTTTTGACATAAACTGCTCATCCACTTTTTATATCAAGTAAGCTTGAGACTGTATTTCAAAGTAATTGAGCCCTGTTATTCCCTACTTTGAGTAACTTCTCTGTGCCATACAGCAGCAAAAATAAAAACCTTCCAAATAATTAAATAAGCCTAGAAACTTTAGTGGTTTTTCTTTAAATGATTACTATTACCTTAAATATGACCCAGAAAAAAAAAATCTATAATTTTCTCAGTGTTTTCAAATATCTTGCTCTTGTATTTGGGTAAAATGCCCCGAGAATTCCAAGAGAACATTTCAAATAGATAGCTACCTTAGAAACTGTCAGGTTGGTGTCATGGTGTAGTCAAATCAGCAAACAAAGACTGTCTCTGTTTGGGTGGCAGTTTTCAGAGCTATACGTCTTTAAACTGGATAGTGTCAGTTTAAGAGCATTCGGAGGCTTTTTTGTCTTATTGGGTATGGCTGGAAACTCCCCCAAGCTGCAAAGTTTAAACAGCCCTGGGGAAGCTGCCTGTGTTGGGTGGAGTCTGAGTTAAGGTCAGAAGGTAAGAACTTAAAAATTCCTTTCTTAAAGCATTTGCATGACTATTTTTAAGTAAAACAACAAAGTCTTTTAGGGCATCTGCTGGTGTATTGTAAATTCTCTGCTCTGCTTAGTCTGTCTATGTGCCAGGTAGGCTAAAAATGGCTTAGCAGTTATTCACCAGTGGAAGCTGCAGGAGAGAAAATGCTAGCGAAAGAGGTGTTTTAATCAGGAAGTTAATTCTGCGGTGCAATCTAGAGCTGACCAAGGCAGCCATGAAACAAATGAGAGGACAAAGTGCAAGCCTTGAGCACTGTGTTATTTCTTCTGGGTTTGAGGAGGAAAGCTGGCCTGTGGGATATGCTGGACTCTAATCTCAGCTCCAGGGCTAAACAGCACTTCATGCTTAGTGCTGTTGTTTTTGCAAAATGATGATCTCTTAAATTGTTCTTGCATCCCTAAGATGTATGCTCAGAGAAATTCTGGACAGGCATGTTACTAAAGCTCACAAGGCAATAGGAAACAGGATAGGAATATGGATTTTACACAAAAACAATTTAAAAAATTGTATGTAGTCAAATTTTGTGTTGAGGCTTTTGCTAGATATCAGGGCAGTGTATGTGAGATGCAATTATTTATTTTGCTGCAGCATAAATTCATGACCTGAACCAGTTCTTCAGCAGTGTCTGGGTTAGTGCAGTAGTCCCCAAATGTCCTGAGTAGTGATGTATTTTGTCTGTAGGACTCAGATATTACTTAATTAAAATTACAAGGTTTTCCATGCCAGTTCTCAACAGTCCCTGGACATTTGGCCATTTGTACCTTTTGTAAGAGTTAATTTTCTTCAGCAGGAGCAGTCAGGCAGCTTTGGACTGAGTGGTGGACTGTTTCATTTGCAGTAGTTAGTCAATAACCTGTATTCCAGTTGCTGCTCAGATAATATGATCACCCACAAATGACAATTCCAGATTAGTATTTAGAAACAGCACATCTGTTACATCTGCTTTTAGGCTTTATGGGTGGTTACTTCACAGCTGTTGTGTCATTCCTTCTCCAGGAGGAAGTAGTGTAGTGGGATTTGGCATGTTGGTTACTATCCCAGAGGCTGTTCCTTGCCCTTCTTGTGCAAACAAGGTGAATGATTTACCACAGTCTTGCAGTCCCAGGACAAGTGCAGCTAGCTTCAAAATCCTGAATGTCTACCTTGTGTGTTGCCCAGTGAATGGGTTCTTCATCACCTTAGCTTATCAGTATCAGGGGTTTTTCTATTTCCTTGAAAGAGCTGTCTGGCGATGGCAGAATCTAACTTCTGAAAAGTGTTAGTTTCTAGTACCTGGTCTTGGCAGATTTTGAGTTATTTTAATATGATTTTCAGATAATGACGACTCATCTTGCTGAAGAATGTAGCACAGAGATTCTATACTTCTCTTACCCAAATTGTAAGTTATATAGAAAGGCCCAATGACCATTTTTAATTAAGGCAGACAGTAAGAAATGGGTGACAGCTATACAAGGTTACTTGGCTACTAATAAAACATCAACATATTCTATCAAAAATGGATCAACTTTTTTAAACAGCACATCCTGAAAGTCTCTTAGTAAAATTAGAAAAATAGTGAAGGTCTAAGTGAAATCCTGAGGCCTTGGCTCTGTAGGCTCTATCTTTCCCCAAATAAATGAAAAAAGGTGTTGAGAGTCTGGATGAATAGGTTTGCTTTTTTAACGTAGAAGTTGCTGAGTTTCTAGTTAGTCGAGGGTTGTATTTTCTGATCTTTAGGGACTCTCAGGTGTCAGTACTCACAGGGGGATGAGCAACTAAACTGAGCCCACCAGACAGGACTCGGGTCCAGTCCAGACCCACTGACTGAAAGTAGCTGCCTGTGAGCTACAGGTGTCAGGTCCTATATAGTTAGTGGAGATGCATTCACCAGCTCTAAAGATTAAGGCAACTTCTAACCAAAACTCAAGAAGGTTTTTTTTTTGGTTGGTTGTGGCTTTTGGTTTGTTTATGTTTTGTTTGTTGTTTTTGGTTTTTTTGGGGGGGGGGTTTGGTTTGGGTTTTTTTTTTTTTTTGTTTTGTTTTTTTTTTTTTGGTGGTGGTGGTTTTGGGTGGCTTTGGGGGTTTTTTGTGGGTTGTTTTTTTTTTTTCTTCCTATGTGGGAAGATTAAGGTAACTAAAATCCGCTCAGAGCTGACAGAGTTTTTTAAATTAAAAAAAAAAAATCTTATGGCAGATTTTAATTCTATGATTGTCATTGTTCTTCTCACATAACTTAATGCCACATAAAATCTCTTGTTCATGTGAAATGATAAAATGATGCCTGGGGCTTCTTACTCCTACACTTCTGCAAACAAAAGATAATGTTTCCAGGAGCACTGAGGTTCATATACTTGATGTTTCAGTCGTTGGCTTTTTTAGTTAAAGGAAAAGTCTTATTTACTGTAAGTTTCTGTGCGTTACAAGTTGGGGCAATGTGTGTTGAAATGATACAGATGCAACGAAGCTGAAAAGTACGATAATGAAAGAAGCACTAGGTAGTTGTTGTGAACTGTGTTGATAAACTGCCCTGCAATGAAAAGTAGTCACACAAGTTGCACAAACTAATAAAACACTGTCCCTAGAGCCAAAAATTTGAATTAGGAACAGCTATTCGCACTTTAGAACATACTTTTTTTCTATAATGTGTATTTGGATTATATTTACTAAATTACCCCAAATATCCCTATTTATTGTAGTAATATGGCTCAGTTACTGGAATTGCTCAAGGGAGAACTCTCAATCGTGTTTATTTAAGTCAAGTTTGGGCAAAATACGTTCCAAATGTACACCTACAAAACACTCTGGTTTGAAGAAAACATACCACTGAAGTGCACTGAGCCTGATTCAAATAAGAAATGTCAAGTGGATGCAAGGTGTGCAGATGTAATGTTTCAGCTTTGGCTTTAACTCTGGGAAAACTGGAGTCATCTGGAAATTTTTTTAAGTGAGGCACTCTGAGCCATTAGGATATGATTAGGAGATCTATTTTAAAGGGTTTTTTCCTTCTGATCATTGGTGTATGATACAACCATGTTTGTGAAGGGGAATGTTATTTGTGTTTTAGTAATTAGGACACGAAGCACAGGAATTCAGGCCTGGATGTAGAAATGCTTATGCTCACATCTGAGCAGTGCCAGTCCAACTGGTTGCCCCGTGTATGAAACAGCTTGGTAGGAACGCGCTGTCTCTGCTGCGTGCTCTGGGAGAAGCAGAGTTAACTCTGGGTTACAGCAAAGCATCGACAGCCTCGATGTGCCAGTCCCCTGGAAACACAGGGCCCCCATGCCCAGGGGGTACTTCTCAGGGCACATGAAGCAAATGCAGCTAGGTTCCACATCTGGCTTTGAGGAGCACCTCAAGGCTGCCATAAGCAGCAAGGAAATGGGCAGTAGCCATGCAGGATGGCCAAGGATCCTGTTTCATGTTTCATCTCGTTTCATGGAATAAAGGGATTATCAACAATTCATTCACCCCTATTTGAGGAAAGAAATGGACTCCATATGAAGCTGCAAAATGCACACATGGCAAAAAAAGCTAGGCAAATTTCAGCCTACTGGTAAAACATGTTCTCCTTTCCTTCTTTTCTTCTTTTCAATAATGATGATGACAATGAGTCTAAGTGAGTAATTTCCCTGAGGATGTGGCAGGATTTTCAGTAGCTTTGTATAATTTTCTGCATAGGCAGCAGTGTTCCCCCTGTAGCTAGGGACTCATACCACTTGTTTAAACAGGTCTGTGTTTGCTTGCAATCATAAGAAACCTTCCCAGCAGCACTGGGGAAGGCTTTTCAGACTCACACATCTTTCCTTTCCTGGCACTGGCTGTGTGGTGTCACTGTCTGTCTCTCATTTTATGTTTTGAACCAAACGAAGTTTAAAATTCAACAGACATAGCAACAATAAAAGGTGCTATCTCCCCTCAAAATAACCGTGTTTAAAACACCAGTTTTATGAGATACAGTTTCCTGCTTAGTATCTTTCAGGGAACCAGAAGCTGAGGATCATGTCGGGGAAGCCCAGGCTTACCTACTTGAATGGAAGGGGTCGGATGGAGCCCATACGATGGCTGTTGGCAGCAGCTGGTGTGGAGGTTGGTTGACATTTTCAGTAGAGTGTTACAGACTGGTGTTCTCTACTTTCCTCAATGAGGGACAATTTAACATGCATGTGGTGAATAAAAGCTGCATGAGGGTGGCTAAATTCTTCTGTCCAGTGGCACTGCATGTTTGTAACTACCTTGTTCTGTGGTTGATGCTTGGGATGCAAACTCAGTGGCATTTAGAGTTTATTAGAAGTAGTAGCAATCTCCTGAAGTGATTAATCATAAGGGGACAAAATGGGGACTTTTTTAAAGGGCCTTTATTAATTGCAAGTTATCTAGCTGTGCTAAACCACCTTAACTCAGTTTTATTAAGTTTGCAGTTGCAATGTGGGTAAGCTAGGGTGGGGTTGGAAATATTTGATGTACTTTGTGCTTCCCTTGGCACTAGCTCCAACCTGTCTTGTTTCTGTAGATGCCTGCACTCTGTTTGTGCTCCATCTTCAGTTATTTCTAAATCAGTGCACTGATGCAGAAGTGTCCAGGCCCTCCTTCTGCTCCCCATCAGCTGCCAGGGTGTGTGAGGGATCCTTGGGACATCCACACCTAAACAGTGCAGCTGAAGATCTGGCCCATTACCTTTTGCTTGACTCAGTAATTCTGGGCATGGTTATGTGCTATTACTTAACAGAAGAAAACATGTTCAAATACAGCAGTGTGACACAGTTCTCACTCCTTTTTCAGTTTGAAGAAGTTTATTTGGAAACAAAAGAGCAGTATGACAAGTTAATCAAAGGTAAGAATCCTGACACCTGAGACTTCAAAGGTGCTTTAAAATAATTGTCCAGCCTAGCTAAACTTATGGTTTGAAGTAGTTTCTTTAAACCAGTGGAAACTTCTGGGTGCACACCTTGAATAGTGCAGTACTAGTTTTGAGTAACCTGCTATTTCCAGTGCCAAATAACTGGTATAAGCTAAAAGCTGGAGCTTCTGTGTTTATTGTAGTACACAAACACTTCTACTTAATACAACTTACTTACCTATGCTGTTGAATTGTTAGCATGGTACCTGGCACATTTTTGGTCCAAGACAAATAGAACTCCCTGAGCCTGAGATGTGAAGCTTCCCCTAGTTAAAAAGCATGGAGTCAGCAGGGAGACCTGTGGAAAGCCTGGAAACTGGAAAGGCAATTCTTTCCACATACCAGTGCAGACCTCTACCCACTGCTCTTGATATCTGGTCAGAACAAATCCAGCAGTGAACCCCTCTACAGACACCCTGGGAAGAGAAGACCTTCCTGCCAGAATGGGGAAGGAGTTGGGACAGTGAGGAGCAGTAGAGAGTGCATATGCCCCACAGTTTACCTGCTGCCCAAGACACGTGAGAGAATCCTCAGAGCAGGCTGGGCTTGCCAAGTCATACAAGGAGACTTGGAAGAGGTCTTGCCTGCATTGTGGCTGAACTTAGAAGGAAAAAGCTGTGTCTAAAGAAATTGTGTCAGGGAAAACTCAAGTGAACAAAAATAAGATAGAAGTGGTTTTAAGAAGATCAGAATTAAATTTGCAGGTCCAATTTTTACAATATGGGAGGACAGTGCAGGGTACACAAACCAATTATAGCTCCAAATGTAAGAGCACAGGTACTGAAAGCCCAAATCTCTAGATCCTTCACAAGAAAAGGTTATCTAGAAAGAGTGATACTGTAACCAGGATTGTGTCTGAGCTTATTGCTATCCAGAGAGAAGAATTAAATGGTGGTGAAAAGGACAGGGAAGTTCCAGAAAGAAGATCAAGCATTTTATGTCTATATATTGAGCTTAAGATGGTGAGAACACAAAGAAAAAAGGTGTGGTTTAATAGAATGGGTTGAAGAAAGATAGATAAATTAGTCATCCTGATAAAGGGGCCTCTGGAATGTTGCCAGTTGTGCAGGGCAGGACTCAACAGGAGTAACTCCACATTATATTTCCCTTAAACATTTTTTCTCTCCCTACCAATATGATTTTTGACAGTTTCCTGTGTTTAGACACTACCACATTGTTTGACTGGCCCAGGCATGACTTCGGCCTGTGCCAGCTGATGATCCTGCAGGCAATGCCCCAGCAGTGTCAGGATGATGCCTGAGCCAGGGGCTGTTCCCAACAGGCAGCTTGCAGAGAGACAGCTGTTTTGGAGGCAAAGAGAGTTAAATAGCTTTGGCCTGTGCAGACCTGTACCTGTTGACCTTTGGGATGACTAACCTGGCACAATCTGTGGAGCCAAAGGTTGCCCAAGTGGTACCTTGGTATCAGTGAGCTCTGCTGGTTGGTTACAAATAGCAGGTCATTGTTTTTTAACATGTGCTGCATAGACCACCTTTGGACAGCACAAGCCAATTCCTGGAATTACTGGTAATCTCCTTTTAATCCTGCATATGTATTCTGTGTTGTGGTTATGTGAAGTGGTTCTCCCTACAAAATGAGGGAGGAGAGGCAGTCCACTACTGATTTTAAGAGGGACTCCTATTTTCTGCTGATAAGAAACAAATGGTGTATTCAGTCATATTTACTGTGTTGCTTTTTGTCAAGGGCCAGAAAGACAAATGGTATTTTTCACTTCACATCTTTCTGCTGAAAAAATATCCTTCCAGGTCTATTAGTTTTCTTATTCTATTGTTTCTGCTAGATAGGTACCAAATAATGTTTCTTCCTTAAGATGCAGAGGTGTGTTCTGGAAAGACAAGAACACACATGATATTTCTGTGAATGTTTACAAGAAGCAAATACAAGCTATTTGTTGCTGGAGAGATAACTACTCTTTGAATTTCAACTGTGAATTAATAATGTAGAATGAGTGAAGAATATTAATTCTAGCCTAACAAGGTACTTTAACAGCTCTGGAGAAAAAGGCAGATGTGCCTGTTGAAATGAGCCTTCATATCTGAAAGAAGGATTCACCAAACAGATACAAATTGAGCAATTAAAAGAAGTCATTGAGCAATGCAAGTGGCAGCTGCCTATTTGGATTTGGAGTTCTGCTGTGATTATAAACAGGGCGGGATTGTTCTCTGGATGCCATTAGTGTGTAGATGGAGGAGGGAGTGTCTCCAAAACCAGTGAATTAGTCCAGCAGAACACTGGTCTAGAATAGACTGACTTTGCAATGCTAAATCTCTGTGTGTGTACTTAGCTCTTAGAGCTGCCTCGCTGAAAGCTCAGACAATTGCTCCTACCAGCATCAGCAGAAAATGGACTATAAAGATGTTTCTATATAGGCCTAAATTGTTGTAGCGTGGCACTGAGACTAGGCCTGTAAAATCTATGGGGACATAGTCCTGAAGTGACTGTGTGAAACTTAGTCAGACACCAGCAGCTGTCAAGGCTCTGCCTTCAGCTCTGTAGCTTCAGGATGTTTAAAGTGGCCTGACCCCTTCCTCTATTCCTGCAGCTTGGTTTTGTTGCTGTACTACTCATTTATGTCCCTGACAGGGAATTGATCTACATTCAAAAGAATTGGATTTTTTTAAAGTTCAGATTTACTAGATATCTTTATTCTCCTCCTATTCCTTGGGTTGGAAGTGCTGGTTCAGGCTTTTCCTGCCAGCATGAGGCAGGCTCCTGAAATGCAGAGGTGCAGGAGGGCCAACTCCCCCCAGCCAGTGAAGCTCTGTCAATGCTGCCAAGCCCAGGGCCCAGCTGTGCTGTGGTGACTTTGCTACAGGGATGTGATGCAGGCTGTTTGATCTTCCCCACAATGTTGGTTGAGTGCTGCGAGTTTTACAGTTAGAGCAAGACATCAGTGGTTTCCTGCACTGCAAGAGAAATGTGCTCAGTGTCTCACTCTCCTGTACACCCTGCAGGAGGAACTAACAGACTTTCCTTCACATCTCCACCCTAGATGGATTCCTGCTCTTCCAGCAAGTGCCCCTGGTTGAGATCGATGGGATGAAGATGGTGCAGACCAGAGCCATCATGAGCTACATAGCAGGGAAATACAATCTGTATGGGAAAGACTTGAAGGAGAGAGCCCTGTATGTAACACCTACTCTCACTAACAGAGCAGTCTGTTATTTGATAGCTACATTATATAAACCAAATTCAATCCTATAAATCCCATATAAAGGCATCAAAAAGGCTAACAATAAGATTTAACCACTGCTTCTGAAATGCTCCTAACAGAAACAGGCTTCTATTCTTTTAGAAAAATATTCAGGTTTCATTCATGCTTAGTTTTGGCTGTGAAAATTGGCACTATGTTGGTGATATAAAATTGCTGTAAGTTGCCTTAGTTAATTGGAAAACAGATGAAATAACTTCTGTGCTTTTTTCTACCATCTTCCCCTGATCAATAGGATTGACATGTATGTGGAGGGAATATCAGATCTGATGCAAATGATTTTGATGTTTCCTTTCTCTCCACCTGATGCAAAGGAGAAAAATCTTGAGTCAATTAAGGAGAGAGCAACTAACAGGTACTTTCCAGTCTTTGAAAAGGTAAGTGACAGCAAGTATGTGTCTATCAAACTTGCAATTATCCAAAAAGCTTCTGCAAAATAAGAATTTGTTTGTAGTGTAGGTCAGTTCCCAATCCTCAGCTGCTTTGGCTATCAAAAAAAGGGAAATTCAGCAGTACATTTTCCTCTCTTTGTTTGCTTGTGTTGTCAGGGCTGTGGCATTTGACCATTTGTGAAGCAGCATGTTCTCAGCTGTACAGAAAAACTTTTCACTAAAAGTTTTGTGATTATTTTTCTTAAAGGAACTGTTCTATACTTATATTTGTTTAAAGCCCATCTCTCTGCCATACTTAATTTCGTTTAGAAAAGTTTTGCTGGAGGACTGCAAAAATCCATTGTACACAAATCCTGTAGAGAGGAGTACTTTAGTAAAACTTCAGTCACAGATTTATAAAACAATGAACCAAACCCATATGATTCATGTATCTGGCAATATTTCCCGCTTTTGTAATATTGATCTAGTTTTCTTGCAAAACAATAATAAAGGCTGAACAGCACACAAGTTCTTAGCACTAAAACAGCCTGTTCCCAAAGGCAGGGATTTTCTTTAGTTAGTTGTTGCAATTCTGCATTTCTATGTTTGCTTCCTCATATCAGCATTGGACATCACTTCACATGAAACATCTAAATGGGAGTTGTATGAATTCCTTGAATTGCTTGTTGCTTCCTCCATTATCCCGATTTCTAATTCCAGGTCTGTTACTAGTCTACTTAAGCATGTGGTTTTGTTTCTGTTCTGGTACCCATCACCATTATTACTGAGTGACCAAAGTTTGTAGTTACAAAATGAACAAAACTTCGTTTCTTCCCAGCAATAATGAAATTTAGGCTCAGCTTCAGCTGAAAAGTTCACCCTAAAATTTCAGATAGAATTGCTGCTCAGCTCTGCAGCTGTGCTGTAAGGCTTAGCTGCCAAGGATGCTCATATGCCCCACTCTCATCTGCAGCCCACTTTTTCTTGTCTTCTCCAGGTTTTGAAACAACATGGCCAAGACTTTCTCGTGGGCAACAAGTTCAGCTGGGCGGATGTTCAGCTAATGGAAGCCATTTTAGCAGTGGAGGAGAAAGTTCCTGACGTGCTCTCAGGGTTTCCTCAGTTGAAGGTAATTTAATTACTGAGCGTGCTGTATTCAGGAGCAAGAGGTCAGTCCTGAAGTAATCATCTCCCCATGCTGGGTAAATGATATTTTTGTGGCCGGAATTCCTCTCTTGCTCTGTTTTTTAATATATATATATATATATATTTTTTTTTTTTTAGGTGTTTAAAACCAAAATGAGCAATATGCCTACAATTAAGAAGTTTCTGCAGCCTGGCAGCCCAAGGAAACCCCCACCAGATGCCCATTATGTCGAAACTGTGTTGAAGGTTTTTAAGAAATGAAAGGCATGCCACCTTTGGAGAGACCCAAAATGCTGGGAGAGCCGGGGAAAGCAGAGCAGCAACTCCAAACCCTAAACCAAAGGAGAAGGAAGCTCAGCAAATTAGTATTGTTTTAGTTAAAACCGGTGCTAGAGGAACAAAGCAACCCATACCAGAAATAAAGCATTCTATTACACTGGCGATGTGACAGCAGCTTTCTCTTTATTGATATCAAAGGCTTGGCAAAACATGAAAACAAAGGAGTATGGAGGCAAAGAACTATTTGTAGGGTAGGGAATTTATTAATTTGAGAAAAGAACAATGCAGTGTTAGTATTGTCAGAATGTAACTTGTTGCAGAAGATATTTTCTACATTAAAAGAAGCTCGAGGCTAAGAGCTGTGGAAGGGAAGAAAGGAGACTCGCAGCACCACTTACCTAGCTATTCACAAGCTGCTTACAAATACATTACCTCTTGAGAGCAAAGTGTTATGAAAGCAAGGTGCAGTCTGTTTTGCAGACTCTGGCAAAGCAGAGGGGATTTATTTCTACATGTTTAGGACAGAACACAGAGCAACAGATACTCAGGTTCCATTGAATTTCAAATAAAAATATTTACAGCAGACAGTAACAGCCTTGTGAAGTGGCCTGATACAGCAGAGAAAGCATCTGCTTAGAAGGAAAGTGTGTTCCAACAACTGTCAGTAACCAGATCCAATGCTTAATAGCCTATGACATAAGTGAAGAAAAAAAGAGATTAGAAAAAATATGGGAAAATGAACCTGAGGGAGAAAACAGAAGAATACCATTTCCCAAAATAGCTGAGTGCAGCGACATTTTGAAAAGTCAAGTTATGAGACAGACTATATTGGACTTAGTTGCCTGAAATCTCAATGGAGACTTGTGACAGAACAATAAATGTCAGTGTTGGGATTAAAGCACCACTGAAAAGGGTGTGCTACTCTCCCCTACCTCTAAGGGAAGGCCCAAGGGACTGGCTTCATCTAAACTTTTAACTATCTCAGTTGAGACAGAATAATTTTGAGTAGTTCAGTTGTACCTGAGGGATTCCTCCTGAATTTGGACCTATTGGAAGGAGACTAGACAGCTAGACCAGATGTAGGTGTCTACAAAGTTAGGTGAGATGGGTTTTCCTGAGTTGTCTACACTATCATTAACTTTCAGGCTTGAAATCATGTTTCCCTACCACACTCAGGATGTCTCCTGGAGTTAATCAGGGGCAGGCTTACGAATGGTGAATCCAGTCATGTTACCTAAGAGGGAGTTTGGGTTTGTGAAAGGGCCATGTGCACCTTGGTGCACATGTCACTACATGGAGAGCTTCCATCTCCTACATTTTCCTAAATTCTGTGTCATAAGTCATATGTGTCCAGAAATGTGGGAAACACTGTTTCCAGCAGTGTCAGAGGCTGGATGGAAGACCTTTCCAAAATGCAAGGAGGGGACAGAGGGACACAGAGCCCTAACCAGAACGGGGAGCAACAAATGGTGCTCTTGGTCATGGGTCCCCTTTTGTGAAGCCTGGCTCCCCTTAGGTGCCATGTGGGATAACAGACTGTTCCACCTGGGGACTAGGCACCTCCTAAAAGACAATACATTGTAGTGGTGGCTCTTTTGATGCCCTGTCCTCTGATTCTAGCTCTAAATAAATTATTAAGCTTATTTTATTGTCAAGCATGGAACACATCGACGTAACAGGTACCAACAGTGAGGACTGATAGGATGAGGCTCATTTTCAGCTACCAAGCAATGAAGTGGGCATACAGGAAGGACATGAAGGAAACAGCCTGCTATACAGCAGCTGGATGTGATGTCTACAACAATTAACCAGGTAGATTAGATAGGCAGGAAGGTACATGGGAATGTATGCTGTATTGACTTTTTGAAATCCATTCAGTTGTTCAAAGAAAGCAGTCAGGAGTGCAGTTTGCCTTCTGATGCCACACTTCATTCATTGTTTCTTACAGCTGTCTTTGGTGTGTATTTTCACTGAGTCAAATTCAGATAAACCTTTTTCAATGAAAAAAATAACCAACCCAGATGTCTAGAGAGGATTCGGCAGAAGTGACCTGAAGGAATATATACTAAACAAGGCATAGAAGCTTTTGAAAGATTCACGCTGAAGTAGTTGATGTGATTTATGTAAAGTGGCAATGGGTAAAAAGTAAAAAACCAGAAAGCATTAGAATAAAAGTGTGATTGCTATAGCAGCATTCTTCAATCTGAGTGAGCTTTTCAGCTGTTACAATTGTTTTTAGCTAGCATGGTAGCAAGCAATGAAAATAGGAGGCATATTACCCTTTTGTGCTAAAACAGATGTTTCCAATAATCTGATTTATTTTACACTTGTACATTGTCAGCATGAGTCAGGAATTTATTTTCGGTACGTAGGAAGTAATTAAACACAGCAATGTGGTTTTGTTTGCTTAAGAAAGAGAAGTGTCCAGTTTGCAGAGGGCTGTTCGGAAAACTCTGTGTAGGAGGGGCTCCAGAGTTATATAATCTTAAGGCAGAACTGCTGAGAGTTTAGAGTGAGTTACACTGTGCACGAGGTAAGTGGGCTTTTTGCTTTATTTTTCCCTAATAATGCAGGGAGTTGTTGTACATGAAACACAGTCATTGAATGGGTTTTATAGATTAAATCTATGTATCTACTTTCTTTACAAACATGGTTAGGTGTACCAAATGATAATTCTTAATCAGCTGCTTTGGAGGTAAACAGAATTAAGAAAAACAAGTGCAGATCTCACAAGTGGAGAGTGTTGCCTCTGACCTCCTCCTTCCTACTACTGCAGAGAAGCTGACATGTTATTTACAAGGGGAATATGGTGGTGGTTTGGCCGTTTTCCTTCTGCTGCTGTTAAAGCTTCAGCCTTGTTGCTGGCAGGGTGTCAATAGCTGTGAGGCTGGAAGAGCTGGGCGCTGTTTGTGCGTGTTTGTGGCTGATGTGCACACGTGGTTCTGAGTGGGTTGGTGACAGTCTGCCTAGAAAATGTTGTTGCTTTAAGTTTGTGCCTAGAAGTTGTTGTTGCTGGAAGTTCCAACAGAGTTGGAACTGGACCAAGCAAGCATTGCCCTGAGGCTGTGCCTGTGCTAAAGGCAAATCTGATGCTACCAGAGGCAAAATTAATTTCCAAGGTTTGGAGGTTTGTCTATAGAAATCACAGAGGCAGGGAGTGTTGTAGAAGAGATTGACTGATGGAAAGAATTCCCTTCTTCCTGGCTGGTTATAATGGAGCATAATGGCTGCTGGAGAAAGCAGAGCAATTGCTGGCTCTATAGCATATATCTGATTAAACAGTAAACTGTATTCTGAGATAATGCCAAAATAGGCAAAGAGCACCCTCTGCTTTCTGGTCAGAACAGAACACTTTGGATGGAAGTGGTTTTGATTGGGTGGTTCTCTGTCTGGGCCCAATTGCTCTAAGTAGAGAGTTCTGCTTAAATGTTCTGCATGTGTAAGTAATATTTGAAGGCAGAATGATACAGGGCAGTCTCTCAATAGAATCTTTTACCTCCACTGTTTTTTGAGTCAAGTCATGAACCATAAATCAGTGGCTTCAAACAAGACAACTTTGAGAGCCAGATAGAGACTCAAAATTGCAAACCTTTTTTCTTCATTGCAGATACTAGGGAATCAGGCACAAGGAAACATGTCTGGAAAACCCAAGCTGCACTACTTCAATGGACGAGGCCGGATGGAAACAATACGGTGGCTCCTGGCAGCAGCTGGGGTTGAGGTGTGCTTCTGATCTTTTATACTGAGATCCTGTGTCAAATATGTGCTTTTACTGTTCCTTCTGAAAGGTGTGACTGAGCAGCAGTTCCAAGCTCTGCCTTTAGTGCATTGCTGAGCAAGGCACCAGTGACCACAAGCTTACCCTAAGCAGGGGCAAGTTCCTGTCTCACACACATTGTGTGCAAATCCCGCTGGTAGCACCACAAATGCTTCTCCCACATAGCTAGAGAGAAAAGAAATTTATAACACCAGCAGCAGAACCTTGCTTGTTAATCTTCTGACCACAGAGGTCAAGCAGCTGCAATTCTGAGTACTTTCAGTTAAATTCCAGTGTCCAAAACAGCTAGAGATTATTATTGCAGCCACAATGTAGTTTACCTTTGGAGGTACTGGATATTGTAAACCACAAAGAAATTTTTTTAAACTTCTGACAGATACTAAACCAGAGATGGAACATGGGAATCTGTGTGTTTCAAGGTCCAGGTGCTTCTGTCACAGAGATGGCTAATCTACTGGACTGCTTTTAAATATTATTTATGTTATAAAAAATAAAGTTGCCCAAAACACATCTCTTTAGGCCTTTTTTACCTAAATGAGGCAGAAGATAAATCATGGGTTGTCAAGAGAACTTTTCTTCTCCCCTTCCTACAGTTTGAAGAATCTTACCTGGAAAAAAAGGAAGATCTGACCAAGTTACAGAAAGGTAAGTTTCCTTCACTTTTAGATAATAACAGCAGCAACAACAATAATAATAAAAGGAAGAGGCATCAATTGGAATTATAGTTACTTGCCAGAGAACACTTAAGAATTCTTAAGTCTTAGTGCCTTAAAAGTAAGATCTCTTAACTGGATTGTACACAAGGTCTCAGAGGTGCACAGTGCCATGTGTTAGGTGGAATCATCCACCCAGGTGCTTCAAGCAAGCTTCACTGAATCACAGAAGGGCTGAGGCCAGAAGGGACCTCTCCAGATTGCCTACTCCACCTCCCCTCTTCAATGCAGGCCCCCTCCAGCCTGTTACCCAGGACCATGTCCAGATGGAGTTTGAGTATCTCCAAGGATGGAGAATTCACAGCTTCTCTGGACAACCCACCCAGTCAAAGAGCCATTCTTGAAGTTCAGATGGTTGACTCTCCTTTGCTTCAGCTGCTGTCCATTGCCTTCCATCCTATGGCAATAGAGGCTTTTGTCATCAGATGATCTTCAAATTCCTTAGCAACTTAGGTTGCCTACACAGTTGTTGTTTTATGATCCCTATGAAAGCAGAGTTCCAGATTTCTGAATTTACCTGTTCCTCTGCTGCATTCCTGCCTCCCAAGGCAATAACCCACCATGCTGGCTTCAGCTTCTCTCTTCCTGAACAGGATAATCATGTTTCCTCCAAACCAAATTGCATTTCTGTGCTCTTCACTTGGCGAGTCAAAAGCAATCTGAACTAGGGGTAGTATTTGCAGTCCTGTTGTCCTGTAGGAATAATGACTTGGTCCCCCTGTTACAGGCTGCCTTTCAAAAAGCATTTTGGGAGACAAGCAGAAAGCTAAATGCACAATTAGATAGAGGGACATAGCTGATCATTTATCTGAGTCAAGAAGTAGGATTACCTGAATGAAAAACTCACTTCCTCACTCTCTGGTCTGATACCTCTATCTGGAGGTATTTTACTTCTTTCAGGCTAAGACAAGGCTTCTGCGTGCTAGCAAAAGCATTACATGGCACCAGCCTCACTCCAAGTGATATTTGGGTCTTGCAGGAGCCTCATGGAACTCACTTGTTGTTCCCCTTCATGCAGATGAGATGCCATTTGTAAAGTCAAGAAAATAGTTCCAAAGATATTTTATCTTTTTATATTTACTCTTATTCATATATTCATTATTATTCACATTATATGTTGGCCAGTGCTTAGAAAATCCAGATGTATTTAGGAAAACATGACAGAAACTGGCTGGACCAGATCCTTCAGTCCTTCTTGTCTCTATTAACCTCCATGGAAATCACCTGTGCCAGAGCCATGCAGTTCATGTATTTCTCAGTGTGTGACAGCTAAAAGTCCTGCATTTGGCTGTTTCCTCAAATCTCGAACTTCCACAGGTACTAATTGCTATGGTATTAAATTATTAACATGTCACAAAGAAAAGGCTGCTGCATGGTGAGCATTTTCCACACCTTCCTGTATAGAATGAGGAAGGCTGCTACCAAAAGGGTGGTCAAGCCTTGGAACAGGCAGCCCAAGGAAGTGGTTGTGTCACTGTGTGCAGATGTGCACTTGGGGACATGGTTTAGTGGTGGAATTGGGCATTGTTGGTTTGACACTTGGATTTGATGATCTTGGGATCTTTTATCCAGCCGGATTGATCCAGATTCTAACTAAAGATAATACATGTGGTTACTTTGCCTCACACCTGCTGGTGGCTCCCATTGAGGGACTGAACATCTCCTTGTGTTATTCCCTTTGGCCCAGATGGATCCCTGCTCTTTCAGCAAGTGCCAATGGTAGAGATCGACGGGATGAAGCTGGTGCAGACCAGAGCCATTGCCAACTACATAGCAACCAAGTACAACCTCTACGGGAAGGACGTGAAGGAGAGAGCCCTGTACTGTAACAGCACCACCTTTGCCTGTTAGAGCCCAGCTCACACTGCAGCCCAGTGTAACACAAGGGTGTCCCAGCTCACAGCTCGAGTCAGTGGGAGAGAGCAGCACTGCTTTAAAGTGCAGCATGAGATGACTGTGACTGCAGCTGATGTCCAGAGCAGAGACAGCCAGCTGGATTCCACAGGGCAAGCGAGCCCAGGAATCATCAGTCAGAGCTCAATGCTCTTATCAGAAGAAAGCAGGCAGGGGGGCTGACTGTCCTGCTGATGCTGCTTTTCATTTTCTCCTGCAGTTGTCAGCAGCAGCAGCGGCATTTTCTCCTCATCACATTCAGGGCAATGTTTTTTAAGGAAACAAAACCCCTCCTCTCTCTAGTAACCAGGAATTAATATAGAATTAATAACAGGTTATCAAAGGGCAGGACTCCTGGGGCACATGTTTTGACCTGAGGTATTTCTGAATGCTTGAAAGCAATAAGTACTGATAAACACGTGTCAAGATATTTGCCAGATTGTTGGATGGACCTGCTGTGAAACTTGGGCTGTCTGATTGGATTTTTAAGACGAGTCTGGATGGCACACATGACAGTTTTGTAATCAGGTTCAAGATCTCATAGTCCAGACAAGAATCAGTGCCAGTAAGAAGTGAGAGGGCTACAGTCTTTAGGTTTCCCTTGCAATTTTGCATTTGCCTTTGGCCCAAGCTCCCTCCCTGCCTGCCCCCAGTGCAACTGCGTTCCAGGGAGAACTTTGGGGGATGGAAGGGGCAGGGATTTCCCAGCATCTCAGTGAGGTTGTGCCAGGAGTTATTATGCTGTTCAGACCTACTGTGTGTGACCTGACCATTGGATCTATTCCTTTCAGAATCGATATGTACGTGGAAGGAATGTTCGATCTCAATGAGTTACTCATGACATATGAAATCCAGCCAGCAGACAAAAAAGAGCAACATTTTGCAAATATGATGGACAAAGCTGAAAACAGATACTTTCCAGTCTTTGAGAAGGTATGTGGCACAGAGCTGGTAGCTCAGTTGATATCTTGAAGCTCCATTCTGGATCCACACAAGTTTTATGGAGGAAAGCTGAAGAGAATCTACCACTGGAATGTCAATGCTCTGTTTTTAGGGTTGCTGAGACTAAGGTGGAGAGAGGATACTACAGAGGGGACACAAGGCACTTCAAATCTGGGAGGGATGTAGAGCTGCAAAAACCCAGCAGACATAGAGCTCCCCAAATGTCCATGTTTCAATGTGGGTGTTTCAGACAAAAGAAACTACAGCACCAGCTTTTATATCAAGTTTCCTCCTGAAGTGCAGATGGCCCTGTACCATACATGCTGTATAAAAGCATTGTAGTTCCTTCTGTATCTCGTACAGCTCAGCCTTCAATGCAGCTCCAGCAGCCAAGGCAAGATGAGCACAACTGAGCTGCCAGACAGAAATGTAGAAGTGAAAGAGCTGATAGATGATGTCTAGGATGGCAGTGCCTTCAGGTCATTGTTTGTACTACAGGTGTTTGAACTGCATTTCCTTCTTTCACAGACAACTCTGTGCAGTATGTGACCCTGCTTTGAAGATGTCACATTATTTATGAGAAAAGAACAGAGAAAAGAGAGAGAAATGACATAATCTCCTTCTGGTTTTCTGTTTTTAGGTTTTGAAAGACCATGGCAAAGACTTTCTGGTCGGCAACCAGCTGAGCAGGGCAGATGTTCAATTACTTGAAGTCATTTTAATGGTAGAAGAGTGGAAGCCTGATATATTTGCCAAATTTCCTCTCTTGCAGGTAAATGAATGGGGAATTTGAATGGAGAATGAAAGGAAAGGACCAGTGATTTAAAGTGGCTGAGAAATATGGGAGAGTGGGAGGGTCAGAAGTAACATGGAAAATAATCAGATCCCCGAAGGACTTTTTGCTGGCCTCACATACTCTTTGTTATTTCCACATTCTGTCACTACAACCCCAAAAGCATAAGAGGGGGAAGCATACAGGTCCTTCTGAAGCATCACACCTGATGAGACTTTCAGAGCACAGGTAACATTGAAATGTCTGACAGCTGCAATGATTCTTAAGCACTGTGATGTTTTGGTTTTGTTTTGTAGAGCTTCAAAGCAAGAATAAGCAATATCCCCACAATTAAGAAATTCCTGCAGCCTGGCAGCCAGAGGAAACCACCATCTGATGAGGATGTTGTGGATAAAGTGATGAAAATTTTCTACTCCTGAGCAGCACTCTAAAGCAACAGAAACTGTGTTTCATTGTATTTGCAGACTGTAGCAATGTGAAATTCATGAAAATAATGGCAATGTCAAAATAATGGAATGAGTGAAATATAATGTTTCTGATCTTTCTTTAGCTACAGTGCTGATTTTAGCCTAATGCAGACGCTTCAAGGTAAGCCTATGTGAGCACACTAGCAAGGGAAACAATTCACTATATAGGGGTATGTTGGACAAGACTGGATGCCCTAAACAAAAAACTACCTGAAATAAATTCTTACTACTGATTCTCAAAACCCAGCTGGTCACTGATTTCTTGCTGCTACATCTATGCCTAAGATCTGTCTGGTTCTGCTTTTCTGGCATTCCCAAGAATTGTTGGAAAATTAGGAGAGATTATTCCAATTAGTGGGCCATGTATTTTTTTTTTCTCTCTTGGAAATTCATAGAAAACCTGCAGGTTCTGGCTAGCTGAGGCTGGAAGGTTTGGGTTCAGCTTTCCTCTGAGCTTAATATGGAATACGCTTGGACCAGAGCTCCTACTGCACCTCTGCTTTGTCACTAGACACTTAAACTCTTGTACTGCAGCTTCACCAATGTTCCCTTTATCAGAAGGTCTGTTGCAGCAGCTAAAAGCCCTCTGCAGACTCTGAGAAACAAATGCTGGTCACCAGTTTAAAACTTGTTGAGGAACAAGGAGTCAGGATGTTGTCAGGTCTTAGTGAGACCCTGGAAAGTAGGATTACATGTTGACTTACATCACTTTATATTAAACCAAATTTTATACAAATTGTGGTCAAGTGGTTCATTCTAATCACTCAGATCAAGCTCCACTCTGGATGTTAGCAAGACTGTTGAACTTGGATCAATATGTGCAGTTATGTAGTGAAATGTGTTCCTGCCCAGGGCAGGAGGGTTGGAACTAGATGATCTATGAGGTCCCTTCTAACCCAAAGCATTCCATGATTCTGTGATAGTATTTAAACCCCAAATAAACCCAGTTTGTAAATGAAAGAGTCAGTGCCCAAATCCAGCTACAGCTAGAGCACTGGCAGTTTTCAGCTGAGCAAACTCAGGGCTCTGTAGCTCTTGCTGAAGCCAGCATTTTCTTCATAAGAAATGTCATGCAGCTGGAACCAGTTTTTGTCATCAAGAAAGGAAATAAGCAAATCTTTTTCAGCAGCAAAGCATGGATTCAAGAGAGTTGTTGCAGGAGCTGTTTCCCTCCTGCCTCACTGAAGCATTCAGACAACACTTGCAGCTAGTGTCCAGGAAGGATATGATGGAGAAAGCCCCTCCCACTCTAACAACAAAAGTTTTGTGCAATTTATGCAACCTCCCTGTGTAATAAAGGAAGACTATCCCATCTCACAGCTCTGTTCAGGGCAACTCAGCAGAATTTTGCATGTGTCTGTTGACCTTGAGTGCAGGTCCTGCCTACATCAGTATTAACCACGTAGATTAGATAGGCAGGATGGTGCATGGGGGATTATTCTGTATTGACTTTTTGAAATCAATAGAGTTGGCCAAAGAAAACAGTTGGGAGTGCAGAGGTGCAGAGGGCAGTTTGCCATGTGATACCACACTTCATTCACTGTCTCTCACAGTTCTCCATGGTGTGTATTCTCACGGGATCAAATTCAGGCAAATGTTTTCTACAGAAAATAATTCAAAACTGACCCCTCTCCCAGAGATGAAATTGAGCAGAAGTGTCCTGAAGGAATATACACTAAGGAAGACATAGAAGCTTGTGAGAGATTCACGCTGAATTAGTTGATGTCATTTATCTAAAGTGAAAATGTGTAAAAAGTAAAAAACCAGAAAACATTAGAATAAAAGTGTGATTGCCATTGCAGCATTCTTTTCAACTGAGTGAGCTTTTCAGCCATTGTAATTATTTTTAATTAGCAAATAGGAGGCATATTACCCTTTTGTGCTATAACAGATGTTTCCAATGACTATGACCTCTCATCAGCCTAACATTTCTACATTGTCAGCATGAGTCAGGAATATATTTTCTGTAGGTGAGAAGTAACATAAGAGAGCTAATTGATTTTGTATGCTTAAGAGAATGAGGTTTCCTATTTGCAGGAGGTGTTGTAATTTTCTATAGGTGGGGCTCCAGTGTTATATAATCTCAAGGCAGAACTGCTGAGAGGTTAGAGTGAGTTACACTGTGCAAGAGGTAAGTGGGGATATTATTTGGGACATGATGAGAGTTTTGTACATGAAACACAGTCATTGAATGGGTTTTATAGAGTAAATGTGTGTATGTACTTTCTTTACAAACATGGTTAGGTGTACCAAATGATAATTCTTAATCAGCTGCTTTCGAGATGGACAGAATTAAAAAAAAGAAAAGTAGATCCCATAAGTGGGGAGTGTTTCCTCTCACCTCCTCCTTCCTACTGCAGAGAAGCTGACATGTTATTTACAAGGGGAATGTGGTGATGGTTTGGCCGTTTTCCTTCTGCTGCTGTTAAAGCTTCAGCCTTGTTGCTGGCAGGGTGTCAATAGCTGTGAGGTTGGTAGAGCTGGGCGCTGTTTGTGTGTGTTTGTGGCTGATGTGCACACGTGGTTCTGAGTGGATGGGTGACAGTCTGCCTAGAAAATGTTGTTGCTTTAAGTTTGTGCCTAGAAGTTGTTGTTGCTGGAAGTTCCAGCAGAATTGGAACTGGACCAAGCAAGCATTGCCCTGAGGCTGTGCCTGTGCTAAAGTCAAATGCGATGCTACCAGAGGCAAAATATATTTCCATGTTTTGGAGGTTTGTCTATAGAAATCACAGAGGCAGGGAGTGTTGTAAAATAGGTTGACTGATGGAAAGAATTCCCTTCTTCCTGGCTGGTTATAATGGAGCATAATGGCTGCTGGAGAAAGCAGAGCAATTGCTGGCTTTATAGCATATATCTGATTAAACAGTAAACTGTATTCTGAGATAACGCCAGAATAGGCAAAGAGCACCCTCTGCTTTCCGGTCAGAACAGAACACTTTGAATGGAAGTGGTTTTGATTGGGTGGTTCTCTGTCTGGGCCCATTGCTCTAAGTAGAGAGTTCTGCTTAAATGTTCTGCATGTGTAAGTAATATTTGAAGGCAGAATGATACAGGGCAGTCTCTCAATAGAATCTTTTACCTCCACTGTTTTTTGAGTCAAGTCATGAACCATAAATCAGTGGCTTCAAACAAGACAACTTTGAATGTGAATTAGATAGTTGGATCCAGTATTGAATGATTATTGTGCAAACCATTTTTTCTTCATTGCAGATACTAGGGAATCAGGCACGAGGAAACATGTCTGGAAAACCCAAGCTGCACTACTTCAATGGACGAGGCCGGATGGAACCAATTCGGTGGCTCCTGGCAGCAGCTGGGGTTGAGGTGTGCTTCTGGTCTTTTATACTGAGATCCTGTGTCAAATATGTGCTTTTACTGTTCCTTCTGAAAAGTGTGACTGAGCAGCAGTTTCAAACTCTGCCTTTAGTGCATTGCTGAGCAAGGCACCAGTGACCATGAGCTAATGCTTTAAGTAGGGGCAAGTTCCTGTCTCACACACATTGTGTGCAAATCCCGCTGGTAGCACCACAAATGCTTCTCCCGCATAGCTAGAGAGAGAAGAAATTTATAACACCAGCAGCAGAACCTTGCTTGTTAATCTTCTGACCAAAGAGGTCAAGCAGCTGCAATTCTGAGTACTTTCAGTTAAATTCCAGTGTCCAAAACAGCTAGAGATTATTATTGCAGCCACAATGTAGTTTACCTTTGGAGGTACTGGATATTGTAAACCACAAAGTATTTTTTTTAAACTTCTGACAGATACTAAACCAGAGATGGAACATGGGAATCTGTGTGTTTCAAGGTCCAGGTGTTTCTATCACAGAGATGGCCAATCTACTGGACTGCTTTTAAATATTATTTATGTTATAAAAAATAAAATTGCCCCAAACACATCTCTTTAGGCCTTTTTTACCTAAATGAGGCAGAAGATAAATCATGGGTTGTCAAGAGAACTTTTCTTCTCCCCTTCCTACAGTTTGAAGAATCTTACCTGGAAAAAAAGGAAGATCTGACCAAGTTACAGAAAGGTAAGTTTCCTTCACTTTTAGATAATAACAGCAGCAGCAACAATAATAATAAGAGGAAGAGGCATCAATTGAAATTATAGTTACTTGCCAGAGAACACTTAAGAATTCTTAAGTCTTAGTGCCTTAAAAGTAAGATCTCTTAACTGGATTGTACACAAGGTCTCAGAGGTGCACAGTGCAGTGTGTTAGGTGGAATCATCCACCCAGCTGCTTCAAGCAAGCATCACTGAATCACAGAAGGGCTGAGGCCAGAAGGGACCTCTCCAGATTGCCTACTCTACCTCCCCTCTTCAATGCAGGCCCCCTCCAGCCTGTTACCCAGGACCATGTCCAGATGGAGTTTGAGTATCTCCAAGGATGGAGAATTCACAGCTTCTCTGGACAACCCACCCAGTCAAAGTGCCTTTCTTGAAGTTCAGATGGTTGACTCTCCTTTGCTTCAGCTGCTGTCCATTGCCTTCCATCCTATGGCAATAGAGGCTTTTGTCATCAGATGATCTTCAAATTCCTTAGCAACTTAGGTTGCCTACACAGTTGTTGTTTTATGATCCCTATGAAATCAGAGTTCCCAATTTCTAGGTTTACCTCTTCCTCTGCTGCATTCCTGCCTCCCAAGGCAATAACCCACTGTGCTGGCTTCAGCTTCTCTCTTCCTGAACAGGATAATCATGTTTCCTCCAAACCAAATTGCATTTCTGTGCTCTTCACTTGGTGAGTCAAAAGCAATCTGAACTAGGGGTAGTATTTGCAGTCCTGCTGTCTTGCAGGAATAATGACTTGGTCCCCCTGTTACAGGCTGCCTTTCAAAAAGTATTTTGGGAGACAAGCAGAAAGCTAAATGCACAATTAGATAGAGGGACATAGCTGATCATTTATCTGAGTCAAGAAGTAGGATTACCTGAATGAAAAACTCACTTCCTCACTCTCTGGTCTGATACCTCTTTCTGGAGGTATTTTTGCTTCTTTCAGGCTAAGACAAGGCTTCTGCATGCTAGCAAAAGCATAACATGGCACCAGCCTCACTCCAAGTGATATTTGGGTCTTGCAGGAGCCTCATGGAACTCACTTGTTGTTCCCACTTCATGCCTGTGCCGATAAGATGCTATTTGTAAAGTCAAGAAAATAGTTCCAAAGATTATATTGCAAATATAAAATGTTTTTATATTTACTCTTATTCATATATTCATTATTATTCACATTATATGTTGGCCAGTGCTTAAAAAGTCCAGATGTATTTAGCAAAACATGACAGAAACTGGCTGGACCAGATCCTTCAGTCCTTCTTGTCTCTATTAACCTCCATGGAAATCACCTGTGCCAGAGCCATGCAGTTCATGTATTTCTCAGTGTGTGACAGCTAAAAGTTCTGCATTTGGCTGTTTCCTCAAATCTCAAACTTCCACAGGTACTAATTGCTATGGTATTAAATTATTAACATGTCACAAAGAATAGGTTGTGGCATGGTGAGCATTTTCCACACCTTCCTGTATAGAATGAGGAAGGCTGCTACCAAAAGGGTGGTCAAGCCTTGGAACAGGCAGCCCAAGGAAGTGGTTGTGTCACTGTGTGCAGATGTGCACTTGGGTCCTGGTTTAGTGGTGGAATTGGGCATTGTTGGTTTGACACTTGGATTTGATGATCTTGGGATCTTTTATCCAGCCGGATTGATCCAGATTCTAACTAAAGATAATACACGTGGTTACTTTGCCTCACACCTGCTGGTGGCTCCCATTGAGGGACTGAACGTCTCCTTGTGTTATTCCCTTTGGCCCAGATGGATCCCTGCTCTTTCAGCAAGTGCCAATGGTAGAGATCGACGGGATGAAGCTGGTGCAGACCAGAGCCATTGCCAACTACATAGCAACCAAGTACAACCTCTACGGGAAGGATGTGAAGGAGAGAGCCCTGTACTGTAACAGCACCACCTTTGCCTGTTAGAGCCCAGCTCACACTGCAGCCCAGTGTAACACAAGGGTGTCCCAGCTCACAGCTCGAGTCAGTGGGAGAGAGCAGCACTGCTTTAAAGTGCAGCATGAGATGACTGTGACTGCAGCTGATGTCCAGAGCAGAGACAGCCAGCTGGATTCCACAGGGCAAGCGAGCCCAGGAATCATCAGTCAGAGCTCAATGCTCTTATCAGAAGAAAGCAGTCAGGGGGGCCGACTGTCCTGCTGATGCTGCTTTTCATTTTCTCCTGCAGTTGTCAGCAGCAGCAGCATTTTCTCCTCATCACATTCAGGGCAATGTTTTTTTAGGAAACAAAACCCCTCCTCTCTCTAGTAACCAGGAATTAGAGTGGAATTAATAAGAGGTTATCAAAGGGCAGGACTCCTGGGGCACATGTTTTGACCTGAGGTATTTCTGAATGCTTGAAATGAACAAGCACTAATAAACACACGTGTCAAGATATTTGCTAGATAGTTGTTTGGACGTGCTGTGAAACTTGGGCTGTCTGATTGGTTTTTTAAGACGAGTCTGGATTGCACACATGACAATTTTAATTAGGTTGAAAAAATCAGGTTCAAGATCTCATAGTCCAGACAAGAATCAGTGCCAGTAAGAAGTGAGAGGGCTACAGTCTTTAGGTTTCCCTTGCAATTTTGCATTTGCCTTTGGCCCAAGCTCCCTCCCTGCCTGCCCCCAGTGCAACTGCATTCCAGTGGGAACTTTCTGGGATGGAAGGGGCAGGGATTTCCCAGCATTTCAGTGAGGTTGTGCCAGGAGTTATTGTGCTGTTCAGACCTACTGTGTGTGACCTAACAAGTGGATCTATTCATTTCAGAATCGATATGTACGTGGAAGGAATGTTCGATCTCAATGAGTTACTCATGATGTATGTTATCCAACCTGCAGACAAAAAGGAGGAATATTTTGCAAATATGATGGACAAGGCTGAAAACAGATACTTCCCAGCCTTTGAGAAGGTATGTGGCACAGAGCTGGTAGCTCAATTGATATCTTGAAGCTCCATTCTGGATCCACACAAGTTTTATGGAGGAAAACAGAAGAGAATCTACCACTGGAATGTCAGTGCTCTTTTTTCAGGGTTGATGGGACTAAGGTGGAGAGAGGACACTTCAGAGGGGACACAAGGCACTTCAGATCTGGGAGGGATGTAGAGCTGCAAAAACCCAGCAGACATAGAGCTCCCCAAATGTCCATGTTTCAATGTGGGTGTTTCAGACAAAAGACATTACAGCTTTGATATCAAGTTTCCTCCTGAAGTGCAGATGGCCCTGTACCATACATGCTGTATAAAAGCATTGTAGTTCCTTCTGTATCTCGTACAGCTCAGCCTTCAATGCAGCTCCAGCAGCCAAGGCAAGATGAGCACAACTGAGCTGCCAGACAGAAATGTAGAAGTGAAAGAGCTGATAGATGATGTCTAGGATGGCAGTGCCTTCAGGTCATTGTTTGTACTACAGGTGTTTGAACTGCATTTCCTTCTTTCACAGACAACTCTGTGCAGTATGTGACCCTGCTTTGAAGATGTCACATTATTTATGAGAAAAGAACAGAGAAAAGAGAGAGAAACTACATAATCTCCTTCTGGTTTTCTGTTTTTAGGTTTTGAAAGACCATGGCAAAGACTTTCTGGTTGGCAACCAGCTGAGCAGGGCAGATGTTCAATTACTTGAAGTCATTTTAATGGCAGAGGAGTACAACCCTTCTATACTTGCAAAATTTCCTCTCTTGCAGGTAAATGAATGGGGAATTTGAATGGAGAATGAAAGGAAAGGACCAGTGATTTAAAGTGGCTGAGAAATATGGGAGAGTGGGAGGGTCAGAAGTAACATGGAAAATAATCAGATCCCCTAAGGACTGTAGCTGGCGTCACATACTCTTTGTTATTTCCACATTCTGTCACTAAAGCCCCAAAAGCATAAGAGGGGGAAGCATGCAGGTTCTTCTGCAGCATCAAACCATGATGGGACTTTCAGAGCACAGGTAACATTGAAATGTCTGACAGCTGCAATGACTCTTAAGCACTGTGATGTTTTGGTTTTGTTTTGTAGAGCTTCAAAGCAAGAATAAGCAATATCCCCACAATTAAGAAATTCCTGCAGCCTGGCAGCCAGAGGAAACCACGAACAACAGAGGAAGATGTTGCCAGAGCAATGAAAATATTCCGCTCCTGAGCAGCAGTTTATCCACATACAAGCTGTATTTCATTGTGTTTGATGTTAGTGACAAAGAAAAATTAATGGAATGAGTGAAAAAAATGGGTTATGATCTCTTTTTCCTTAGCTACAGGGCTGGTTTTATCCCACTGCAGACAATTTATGGTAAAGCTACATGAGTGTACCAGCAAAAGAAATTGTCCGCTAAACAGGGGGTGTATTGGACAACACAGAATGCCTTAAATAACTAAAGAGAATACCTGAAATAAATTCTTACTATTGATACTCAAAACCCAGCTGGTCATTGATTTCTTGCTGCTACTTCTATGCCTAAGATCTGTCTGGTGCTATTTTCCTGGTATTCCCAAGAATTGTTGGAAAATTAGGCATGATTATTCCAAAGAGTAGGTTTTTGTCACAGTAGAGCTAGTCTGCAGCTGGACAGATAAATCTGGCTATAATATGAAACCTAACTTGGCTCTTCTAGTTCAATAAACAACTCCCTAGGTGAACAGTGAGATTTGAACTCAAAGAGAGCACCTAATCCCTTTCAACCATACATGCAGAGACATTGCTGGTCCAGGTACTGGGCAGTGTTAAGACCCAGACCAGCCAGCACTTGAGACCCGGTAGTTTTGAGATGCCTGTATAAGAAACTCTGGACAATAAAGCACGCTGTTTGTTGCGGATTTCTCTGTGAGACCGTGTTGTTTCTGCCTCCAACCAACCACCCACAACATAAGAGGCCATGTATTTTTTCTCTTGGAAATTCATAGAAAAGCCTGCAGGTTCTGGCTAGCTGAGGCTGGAAGGTTTGGGTTCAGCTTTCCTCTGAGCTTAATATGGAATATGCTTGGACCAGAGCTCCTACTGCACCTCTGCTTTGTCACTAGACACTTAAACTCTTGTACTGCAGCTTCACCAATGTTCCCTTTATCAGAAGGTCTGTTGCAGCAGCTAAAAGCCCTCTGCAGACTCTGAGAAACAAATGCTGGTCACCAGTTTAAAACTTATTGAGGAACAAGGAGTCAGGATGTTGTCAGGTCTTAGTGAGACCGTGAAAAGTAGGATTACATGTTGACTTACATCACTTTATATTAAACCAAATTTTATACAAATTGTGGTCAAGTGGTTCATTCTAATCACTCAGATCAAGCTCCACTACTGATGTTAGCAAGACTGTTGAACTTGGATCAATATGTGCAGTTATGTAGTGAAATGTGTTCCTGCCCAGGGCAGGAGGGTTGGAACTAGATGATCTATGAGGTCCCTTCTAACCCAAAGCATTCCATGATTCTGTGATAGTATTTAAACCCCAAATAAACCCAGTTTGTAAATGAAAGAGTCAGTGCCCAAATCCAGCTACAGCTAGAGCACTGGCAGTTTTCAGCTGAGCAAACTCAGGGCTCTGTAGCTCTTGCTAAAGCCAACAGTTTCTTCATAAGAAATGTCATGCAGCTGGAACCAGTTTTTGTCATCAAGAAAGGAAATAAGCAAATCTTTTTCAGCAGCAAAGCATGGATTCAAGAGAGTTGTTGCAGGAGCTGTTTCCATCCTGCCTCACTGAAGCATTCAGACAACACTTGCAGCTAGTGTCCAGGAAGGATATGATGGAGAAAGCCCCTCCCACTCTAACAACAAAATGTTTTGTGCAATTTATGCAACCTCCCTGTGTAATAAAGGAAGACTATCCCATCTCACAGCTCTGTTCAGGGCAACTCAGCAGAATTTTGCATGTGTCTGTGACCTTGAGTGCAGGTCCTGCCTACATCAATATTAACTATGCAGGATGGTGCATGGAGGATTATTCTGTATTGACTTTTTGAAATCAATCGAGTTGGCCAAAGAAAACAGTTGGGAGTGCAGAGTTTGCCATGTGATACCACACTTCATTCACTGTCTCTCACAGTTCTCCATGGTGTGTATTCTCACGGAATCAAATTCAGAAAAATGTTTTCTACAGAAAATAATTCAAAATCAGCCCTGCTGCCTGGAGATGAAATTGAGCAGAAGTTTCCTGAAGGAATATACACTAAGCAAGGCATAGAAGCTTGTGACAGGTTTGAGCTGAATTAATTGATGTGATTTATGTAAAGTGGCAATGTGTAGAAAGTAAAAAAACAGAACACATTAGAACAAAAGTGTGATTGGCATAGCAGTATTTTTTTAATCTGAATGAGCTTTTCAGATATTGTAATTACTTTTAACTAGGAAATAGGAGGCATATTACCATTGTGTGCTGACACAGCTATTTCCAATCACCATGGTCTCTCATGTATCGTATATTTCTACATTGTCAGCATTACTCAGGAATTTATTTTCTGTAGGTGAGAAGTAACTAAACAGAGATTATCTGTTTTATTTGCTTAAGAGAAAGAGGTTTCCCATTTGCTGACAATCGTTTCTAATACTTGGTGTAGGAGGGGCTCCAGAGTTATATATTCTCTAGGCAGAACTGCTGAGAGTTTAGAGTGAGTTCCACTGTGCACAATGTAAGTGGGGATATTATTTTGGACATGCTGGGAGTTGTTGAATGTGAAACTAAGTCATTGAATGTTTTTTATAGATTAAATGTGTGTTGGACATTCTTTACTAACATGGCTATGTGTACCAAATGTTAAATTCTTAATCAGCTGCATTTGGAGAGTAAAGAATTAAGAAAAAGGAGTGCAGATCTCACAGGTGGGGAGTGTTTCCTCTCACCTCCTTCTTCCTACTGCAGAGAAGCTGACATGTTATTTACAGGAGGAATGTGGTGGTGGTTTGGCCATTTTCCTTCTGCTGCTGTTAAAGCTTCAGCCTTGTTGCTGCAGGGTGTCAATAGCTGTGAGGCTGGATGCTGTTTGTGTGTGTTTGTGGCTGATGTGCACACGTGGTTCTGAGTGGGTTGGTGACAGTCTGCCTAGAAAATGTTGTTGCTTTAAGTTTGTGCCTAGAAGTTGTTGTTGTTGGAAGTTCCAGCAGAGTTGGAACTGGACCAAGCAAGCATTGCCCTGAGGCTGTGCCTGTGCTAAAGGCAAATGCGATGCTACCAGAAGCAAAATATATTTCCATGTTTTGGAGGTTTGTCTACAGAAATCACAGAAGCATGGAGTGTTGTAGAAGAGATTGACTGATGCACAGAATTCCTTCCTTCCTGGCTGCTTATAATGGAGCATAATGGCTGCTGGAGAAAGCAGAGCAATTGCTGGCTTTATAGCATATATCTGATTAAACAGTAAACTGTATTCTGAGATAACGCCAGAATAGGCAAAGAGCACCCTCTGCTTTCTGGTCAGAACAGAACACTTTGGATGGAAGTGGTTTTGACTGAGTGGTTCTCTGTCTGGGCCCATTGCTCTAAGTAGAGAGTTCTGCTTAAATGTTCTGCATGTGTAAGTAATATTTGAAGGCAGAATGATACAAGGCAGTATCTCCATACATTCTAGCTTTTACCTCCTCCATTGATTGATTCATGTCTTGGATGATAAATCATTGGTTTCAAACAAGACAGCTTTGAATGTGAATTAGATAGTTGGATCCAGTATTGAATGATTATTGTGCAAACCATTTTTTCTTCATTGCAGATACTAGGGAATCAGGCACGAGGAAACATGTCTGGAAAACCCAAGCTGCACTACTTCAATGGACGAGGCCGGATGGAACCAATTCGGTGGCTCCTGGCAGCAGCTGGGGTTGAGGTGTGCTTCTGATTTTTTATACTGAGATCCTGTGGCAAATATGTGCTTTTACTGTTCCTTCTGAAAAGTGTGACTGAGCAGCAGTTCCAAGCTCTGCCTTTAGTGCATTGCTGAGCAAGGCAACAGTGACCATGAGCTAATGCTTTAAGCAGGGGCAAGTTCCTGTCACACTTGCATACATCATTTGCGAAGCCCACTGGTAGCTCCCAAAATGTTTTCCCCTGTACCTAGACAGAGCAGAAATTTAAAACCCAAGCAGCAGAACCTTGCTTGTTAATTTTCTGACCACAGAGGTCAAGCAGTTGAAATTCTGAGTACCTTCAGGTAAATTCCTATGTCCAAAACTACAGGTTTGGTTTTTCCTTTGACAGATAGATACTAAATCAGAGATGGTTTTTGGGAATCTGTGTGTTTCAAGATGCAGGAGTTTCTGTCACAGTGATGGCCAATGTGCCTAAAAGTTTTCAAGTATGATTTATATTGTAGAAAATAAAATTGCCCAAAACACATCTCTTTAGGCCTTCTTTACCTAAATGAGGCAGAAGATAAATCATGGAATGACAACAGAACTTTTCTTCTTTCCTTTGTACAGTTTGAAGAATCTTACCTGGAAAAAAAGGAGGATCTGACCAAGTTACAGAAGGGTAAGTTTCCTTCACTTTTAGATTATAGAAGCAGCAATTGTAATAATAATAAGAATCAGAATTATAATTAGAACTAGAATTGTTTATCAGAGAATGCTTAAGAATTCTTAGGTCTTAGTGCCTTACAAATAAATCTCTTAACTGGATTGTACACAAGGTCTCAGAGGTGCACAGTGCCATGTGTTAGGTGGAATCATCCACCCAGGTGCTTCAAGCAAGCATCACTGAATCACAGAAGGGCTGAGGCCAGAAGGGACCTCTCCAGATTGCCTACTCCACCTCCCCTCTTCAATGCAGGCCCCCTCCAGCCTGTTACCCAGGACCATGTCCAGCTGGAGTTTGAGTATCTCCAAGGATGGAGAATTCACAGCTTCTCTGGACAACCCACCCAGTCAAAGAGCCATTCTTGAAGTTCAGATGGTTGACTCTCCTTTGCTTCAGCTGCTGTCCATTGCCTTCCATCCTATGGCAATAGAGGCTTTTGTCATCAGATGATCTTCAAATTCCTTAGCAACTTAGGTTGCCTACACAGTTGTTGTTTTATGATCCCTATGAAATCAGAGTTCCCAATTTCTGAGTTTACCTGTTCCTCTGCTGCATTCCTGCCTCCCAAGGCAATAACCCACTGTGCTGGCTTCAGCTTCTCTCTTCCTGAACATGATAATCATGTTTCCTCCAAACCAAATTGCATGTCTGTGCTCTTCACCTGGCCAGTCAAAACAAAGCTGAACTAGGGGTAGTATTTGCAGTCCTGCTGTCTTGCAGGAATAATGACTTGGTCCCCCTGTTACAGGCTGCCTTTCAAAAAGTATTTTGGGAGACAAGCAGAAAGCTAAATGCACAATTAGATAGAGGGACATAGCTGATCACTTATCTGAGTCAGGAAATATGATTCCCTGAAGCAAAAACTCTTCCTCACTCTCTGATCTAATACATCTTTCTGGAGGTATTTTTCTTCTTTCAGTCTAAGACAAGGCATCTGCATGCTAGCAAAAGCATTACATGGCTCCAGCCTCACTCCAAGTGATATTTGGGTTTTGCAGGTATCTCATGGAACTCACTGGTTGTTCCCCTTCATGCAGATGAGATGCCATTTGTAAAGTCAAGAAAATAGTTCCAAAGATATTTTATCTTTTTATATTTACTCTTATTCATATATTCATTATTATTCACATTATATGTTGGCCAGTGCTTAGAAAATCCAGATGTATTTAGGAAAACATGACAGAAACTGGCTGGACCAGATCCTTCAGTCCTTCTTGTCTCTATTAACCTCCATGAAAATCACCTGTGCCAGAGCCATGCAGTTCATGTATTTCTCAGTGTGTGACAGCTAAAAGTCCTGCATTTGGCTGTTTCCTCAAATCTCAAACTTCCACAGGTACTAATTGCTATGGTATTAAATTATTAACATGTCACAAAGAATAGGTTGTGGCATGGTGAGCATTTTCCACACCTTCCTGTATAGAATGAGGAAGGCTGCTACCAAAAGGGTGGCCAAGCCTTGGAACAGGCAGCCCAAGGAAGTGGTTGTGTCACTGTGTGCAGATGTGCACTTGGGTCCTGGTTTAGTGGTGGAATTGGGCATTGTTGGTTTGACACTTGGATTTGATGATCTTGGGATCTTTTATCCAGCCGGATTGATCCAGATTCTAACTAAAGATAATACACGTGGTTACTTTGCCTCACACCTGCTGGTGGCTCCCATTGAGGGACTGAACATCTCCTTGTGTTATTCCCTTTGGCCCAGATGGATCCCTGCTCTTTCAGCAAGTGCCAATGGTAGAGATCGACGGGATGAAGCTGGTGCAGACCAGAGCCATTGCCAACTACATAGCAACCAAGTACAACCTCTACGGGAAGGACGTGAAGGAGAGAGCCCTGTACTGTAACAGCACCACCTTTGCCTGTTAGAGCCCAGCTCACACTGCAGCCCAGTGTAACACAAGGGTGTCCCAGCTCACAGCTCGAGTCAGTGGGAGAGAGCAGCACTGCTTTAAAGTGCAGCATGAGATGACTGTGACTGCAGCTGATGTCCAGAGCAGAGACAGCCAGCTGGATTCCACAGGGCAAGCGAGCCCAGGAATCATCAGTCAGAGCACAATGCTCTTATCAGAAGAAAGCAGTCGGGGGGGCTGACTGTCCTGCTGATGCTGCTTTTCATTTTCTCCTGCAGTTGTCAGCAGCAGCAGCATTTTCTCCTCATCACATTCAGGGCAATGTCTTTCAAGGATAAAAAAAAAACCCTCCTCTCTCTAGTAACCAGGAATTAATATAGAATTAATAACAGGTTATCAAAGGGCAGGACTCCTGGGGCACATGTTTTGACCTGAGGTATTTCTGAATGCTTGAAATCAATAAGTACTGGTAAACACATGTGTCAAGATATTTGCTAGATAGTTGTATGGCTTTGCTGTTTAAATTAGGCATTCTGATTGGATTTCAAAACAAGTCTGGATGGCACACATGACAATTTTGTAATCAGGTTCAAGATCTAATAGTTCAGACAAGAATCAGTGCCAGTAAGAAGTGAGTGAGCTACAGTCTTTAGGTTTCCTAGGAATTTTGCATTTGCCTTTGGCCCAAGCTCCCTCCTTGCCTGCCCCCAGTGCAACTGCATTCCAGGGAGAACTTTGGGTGATGGAAGGGGCAGGGATTTCCCAGCATCTCAGTGAGGTTGTGCCAGGAGTTATTGTGCTGTTCAGACCTACTGTGTGTGATCTGACCAGTGGATCTATTCCTTTCAGAATCGATATGTACGTGGAAGGAATGTTCGATCTCAATGAGTTACTCATGGCATATGGCTACCAACCAGCAGACAAAAAAGAGCAACATTTTGCAAATATGATGGACAAGGCTGAAAACAGATACTTCCCAGCCTTTGAGAAGGTATGTGGCCAAGGGCTTGTGACTCAGCTGATACTGTTACCGTGAAACTCCATCCTGGATCTACACAAGTTTTACGGCGGGAAACAGAAAAAGCCTACTGCTGGAATATCAATGCTTTGATTTTTGTGGTGTTGGGATTAAGGTGCTGAAAGGACAGTACAGAGGGAACAGAAGGCACTTCAAATCTGGGAGAGATTTACAGCTGCAAAAACCTAGCACACATAGAGCTCCCCAAATGTCCATGTTTCAATGTGGGTGTTTCAGACAAAAGAAACTACAGCACCAGCTTTGATATCAAGTTTCCCCCTGAAGTGCAGATGGCCCTGTACCATACATGCTGTATAAAAGCATTGCAGTTCCTTCTGTATCTCGTACAGCTCAGCCTTCAATGCAGCTACTGCAGCCAAGGCAAGATGAGCACAACTGAGCTGCCAGACAGAAATGTAGAAGTGAAAGAGCTGATAGATGATGCCTAGGATGGCAGTGCCTTCAGGTCATTGTTTGTACTACAGGTGTTTGAACTGCATTTCCTTCTTTCATAGACAACTCTGTGCTGTATGTGATCCTGCTTTGAAGATGTCACATTATTTATGAGAAAAGAACAGAGAAAAAACATCATCTGCTTCTGGTTTTCTGTTTTTAGGTTTTGAAAGACCATGGCAAAGACTTTCTGGTTGGCAACCAGCTGAGCAGGGCAGATGTTCAATTACTTGAAATCATTTTAATGGCAGAGGAGTGCAAACCTGATACACTTGCAAAATTTCCTCTCTTGCAGGTAAATGAATGGGGAATTTGAATGGAGAATGAATGGAAAGGACCAGTGATTTAAAGTGGCTGAGAAATATGGGAGAGTGGTAGGGTCAGAAGTAATATGCAAAATAATCAGATCCCCTAAGGACTGTAGCTGGCCTCACATACTCTTTGTTATTTCCACATTCTGTCACTACAACCCCAAAAGCATAAGAGGGGGAAGCATGCAGGTTCTTCTGCAGCATCAAACCATGATGGGACTTTCAGAGCATGGGTAACATTGAAATGTCTGACAGCTGCAATGACTCTTAAGCACTGTGATGTTTTGGTTTTGTTTTGTAGAGCTTCAAAGCAAGAATAAGCAATATCCCCACAATTAAGAAATTCCTGCAGCCTGGCAGCCAGAGGAAACCACTAATACGAGAGGAAGAGGTACCTAAAGTGATCAAAATTTTCTACTGAGTCTAAAGCTGAAGAAACTATTTCATTGTGTTTGCTGACAGCGGGAAATGATGAAACTACGGAAAAACATTTTTTTTTTTTATCCTACCAGCAAAGGAAATAGTTCACTAATCAGGGGGTGTATTGGACAACACAGAATGCCTTAAATAACTAAAGAGAATACCCAAAATAAATTCTTACTATTGTTACTCAAAACCCAGCTGGTCATTGATTTCTTGCTGCTACTTCTATGCCTAAGATCTGTCTGGTGCTATTTTCCTGGTATTCCGAAGAATTGTTGGAAAATTAGGCATGATTATTCCAAAGAGTAGGTTTTTGTCACAGTAGAGCTAGTCTGCAGCTGGACAGATAAATCTGGCTATAATATGAAACCTAACTTGGCTCTTCTAGTTCAATAAACAACTGCCTAGGTGAACAGTGAGATTTGAACTCAAAGAGAGCACCTAATCCCTTTCAACCATACATGCAGAGACATTGCTGGTCCAGGTACTGGGCAGTGTTAAGACCCAGACCAGCCAGCACTTGAGACCCGGTAGTTTTGAGATGCCTGTATAAGAAACTCTGGACAATAAAACACGCTGTTTGTTGCGGATTTCTCTGTGAGACCATGTTGTTTCTGCCTCCAACCAACCACCCACAACATAAGAGGCCATGTATTTTTTCTCTTGGAAATTCATAGAAAAGCCTGCAGGTTCTGGCTAGCTGAGGCTGGAAGGTTTGGGTTCAGCTTTCCTCTGAGCTTAATATGGAATATGCCTGGACCAGAGCTCCTACTGCACCTCTGCTTTGTCACTAGACACTTAAACTCTTGTACTGCAGCTTCACCAATGTTCCCTTTATCAGAAGGTCTGTTGCAGCAGCTAAAAGCCCTCTGCAGACTCTGAGAAACAAATGCTGGTCACCAGTTTAAAACTTGTTGAGGAACAAGGAGTCAGGATGTTGCTAGGTCGTAGTGAGACCCGTGAATGTAGGAATCCATGTTGACTTACATCACTTTATATTAAACCAAATTTTATACAAATTGTGGTCAAGTGGTTCATTCTAATCACTCAGATCAAGCTCCACTACTGATGTTAGCAAGACTGTTGAACTTGGATCAATATGTGCAGTTATGTAGTGAAATGTGTTCCTGCCCAGGGCAGGAGGGTTGGAACTAGATGATCTATGAGGTCCCTTCTAACCCAAAGCATTCCATGATTCTGTGATAGTATTTAAACCCCAAATAAACCCAGTTTGTAAATGAAAGTGTCAGTGCCCTAAATCCAGCTACAGCTAGAGCACTGGCAGTTTTCAGCTGAGCAAACTCAGGGCTCTGTAGCTCTTGCTGAAGCCAACAGTTTATTCATAAGAAATGTCATGCAGCTGGAACCAGTTGTTGTCATCAAGAAAGGAAATAAGCAAATCTTTTTCAGCAGCAAAGCATGGATTCAAGAGAGTTGTTGCAGGAGCTGTTTCCCTCCTGCCTCACTGAAGCATTTAGACAACACTTGCAGCTAGTGTCCAGGAAGGATATGATGGAGAAAGCCCCTCCCACTCTAACAACAAAATGTTTTGTGCAATTTATGCAACCTCCCGTGTAATAAAGGAAGATTATCCCATCTCACAGCTCTGTTCAGGGCAACTCAGCAGAATTTTGCATGTGTCTGTTGACCTTGAGTGCAGGTCCTGCCTACATCAATATTAACTATGCAGGATGGTGCATGGAGGATTATTCTGTATTGACTTTTTGAAATCAATCGACTTGGCCAAAGAAAACAGTTGGGAGTGCAGAGTTTGCCATGTGATACCACACTTCATTCACTGTCTCTCACAGTTCTCCATGGTGTGTATTCGCTCGGAACCAAATTCAGAAAAATGTTTTCTACAGAAAAAAATTCAAAATCAGCCCTGCTGCCTGGAGATGAAATTGAGCAGAAGTGTCTTGAAGGAATGTACACTAAGCAAGGCATAGAAGCTTGTGACAGGTTTGAGCTGAATTAATTGATGTGATTTATGTAAAGTGGCAATGTGTAGAAAGTAAAAAAACGGAACACATTAGAACAAAAGTGTGATTGGCATAGCAGTATTTTTTTAATCTGAATGAGCGTTTCAGACTTTGTAATTATATTTAACTAGCAAATAGGAGGCATATTGCCATTGTATGCTAGCACAGATGTTCCCAATGACCATGTCCTATCATCAACCTAATATTTCTACATTGTCAGCATGAGTCAGGAATTTATTTTCAGTAGGTGAGAGGTAACTAAGCAAAGATAAATGGTTTTGTTTACTTAAGAGAAAGAGGTTACCCATTTGCAGGGAATCATTTGCAATACTTGGTGTAGGAGGGGCTCCAGAGTTATATATTCTCTAGGCAGAACTGCTGAGAGTTTAGAGTGAGTTCCACTGTGCACAATGTAAGTGGGTTTTAATATTTTGGACATGCAGGGAGCTGTTGTATGTGAAACTCAGTCATTGAATAGGTTTTATAGACTAAATGTGTGTTGGACATTCTTTACTAACATGGCTATGTGTACCAAATGTTAATTCTTATTCAGCTACTTTCGAGGTGTACAGAATTAAGAAAATGGAGTGCAGATCTCACAGGTGGGGAGTGTTTCCTCTCACCTCCTTCGTCCTACTGCAGAGAAGCTGATGTTTTTTACAAGGGGAATATGGTGGTGGTTTGGCCGTTTTCCTTCTTCTGCTGTTAAAGCTTCAGCCTTGTTGCTGCAGGGTGTCAATAGCTGTGAGGCTGGAAGAGCTGGGTGCTGTTTGTGTGTGTTTGTGGCTGATGTGCACACGTGGTTCTGAGTGGGTGGGAGACAGTCTGCCTAGAAAATGTTGTTGCTTTAAGTTTGTGCCTAGAAATTGTTGTTGCTGGAAGTTCCAGCAGAGTTGGAATTGGACCAAGCAAGCATTGCCCTGAGGCTGTGCCTGTGCTAAAGGCAAATCTGATGCTACCAGAAGCAAAATATATTTCCATGTTTTGGACGTTTGTCTATAGAAATCACAGAGGCAGGGAGTGTTGTAGAAGAGATTGACTGATGGAAAGAATTCCCTTCTTCCTGGCTGCTTATAATGGAGCATAATGGCTGCTGGAGAAAGCAGAGCAATTGCTGGCTTTATAGCATGTATCTGATTAAACAATAAACTGTATTCTGAGATAATGCCAAAATAGGCAAAGAGCACCTTCTGCTTTCTGGTCAGAACAGAAGACTTTGGATGCAAATAGTTAAAAATCACTTGTTCTCTGTCTGGGCCAATTGCTCTAAGTAGAGAGTTCTGCTTAAATATTCTGCATGTGTAAGTAATATTTGAAAGCAGAATGATACAAGGCAGTATCTCCATACATTCTAGCTTTTACCTCCTCTATTGATTGATTCATGTCTTGGATGATAAATCATTGGTTTCAAACAAGACAGCTTTGAATGTGAATTAGAGAGTTGAATCCAGTATTGAATGATTATTGTGCAAACCATTTTTTCTTCACTGCAGATACTAGGGAATCAGGCACGAGGAAACATGTCTGGAAAACCCAAGCTGCACTACTTCAATGGACGAGGCCGGATGGAACCAATTCGGTGGCTCCTGGCAGCAGCTGGGGTTGAGGTTTGCTTCTGATCTTTTATACTGAGATCCTGTGTCAAATATGTGCTTTTACTGTTCCTTCTGAAAAGTGTGACTGAGCAGCAGTTCCAAGCTCTGCCTTTAGTGCATTGCTGAGCAAGGCAAGAGTGACCATGAGCTAATGCTTTAAGCAGGGGCAAGTTCCTGTCTCACACACATTGTGTGCAAATCCCGCTGGTAGCACCACAAATGCTTCTCCCGCATAGCTAGAGAGAAGAAATTTAAAACACCAGCAGCAGAACCTTGCTTGTTAATCTTCAGACCACACAGGTCAAGCAGCTGCAATTCTGAGTACCTTCAGGTAAATTCCCATGTCCAAAACTACAGGGCTTGTTTTATTTTTCTGACAGATTCTGATAATAAATCAGAGATGGTGTATGGGAATCTGTGTGTTTCAAGATGCAGGAGTTTCTGTCACAGTGATGGCCAATGTGCCTAAAAGTTTTCAAGTATGATTTATATTGTAGAAAATAAAATTGCCCAAAACACATCTCTTTAGGCCTTCTTTACCTAAATGAGGAAGAAGCTAAGTCATGGAATGACAACAGAACTTTTCTTCTTTCCTTTGTACAGTTTGAAGAATCTTACCTGGAAAGAAAGGAGGATCTGACCAAGTTACAAAAGGGTAAGTTTCCTTCACTTCTAGATTATAGAAGCAGCAATTGTAATAATAATAAGAATCAGAATTAGAATTAGAATTAGAACTAGAATTGTTTATCAGAGAATGCTTAAGAATTCTTAGGTCTTAGAGCCTTAAAAGTAAGATCTCTTAACTGGATTGTACACAAGGTCTCAGAGGTGCACAGTGCAGTGTGTTAGGTGGAATCATCCACCCAGGTGCTTCAAGCATCACTGAATCACAGAAGGGCTGAGGTCAGAAGGGACCTCTCCAGATTGCCTACTCCACCTCCCCTCTTCAATGCAGGCCCCCTCCAGCCTGTTACCCAGGACCATGTCCAGCTGGAGTTTGAGTATCTCCAAGGATGGAGAATTCACAGCTTCTCTGGACAACCCACCCGTCAAAGAGCCATTCTTGAAGTTCAGATGGTTGACTCTCCTTTGCTTCAGCTGCTGTCCATTGCCTTCCATCCTATGGCAATAGAGGCTTTTGTCATCAGATGGCCTTCAAATTCCTTAGCAACTTAGGTTGCCTACACAGTTGTTGTTTTATGATCCCTATGAAAGCAGAGTTCCCAATTTCTGAGTTTACCTGTTCCTCTGCTGCATTCCTGCCTCCCAAGGCAATAAGCCACTGTGCTGACTTCAGCTTCTCTCTTCCTGAACACAATATTCATGTTTCCTCCAAACCAAATTGCATGTCTGTGCTCTTCACTTGGCCAGTCAAAACAAAGCTGAACTAGGGGTAGTATTTGCAGTCCTGCTGTCTTGCAGGAATAATGACTTGGTCCCCCTGTTACAGGCTGCCTTTCAAAAAGCATTTTGGGAGACAAGCAGAAAGCTAAATGCACACTTAGATAGAGGGACATAGCTGATCACTTATCTGAGTCAGGAAATATGATTCCCTGAAGCAAAAACTCTTCCTCACTCTCTGGTCTGATATCTCTTTCTTTAGGTATTTTTATTTCTTTCGGGCTAAGACAAGGCTTCTGCGTGCTAGCAAAAGCATTACATGGCTCCAGCCTCACTCCAAGTGATATTTAGGTCTTGCAGGTATCTCATGGAACTCACTGGTTGTTCCCCTTCATGCAGATGAGATGCTATTTGTAAAGTCAAGAAAATAGTTCCAAAGATATTTTATGTTTTTATATTTACTCTTATTCATATATTCATTATTATTCACATTATATGTTGGCCAGTGCTTACAAAGTCCAGATGTATTTAGCAAAACATGACAGAAACTGGCTGGACCAGATCCTTCAGTCCTTCTTGTCTCTATTAATCTCCATGGAAATCACCTGTGCCAGAGCCATGCAGTTCATGTATTTCTCAGTGTGTGACAGCTAAAAGTTCTGCATTGGGCTGTTTCCTCAAATCTCGAACTTCCACAGGTACTAATTGCTATGGTATTAAATTATTAACATGTCACAAAGAATAGGTTGTGGCATGGTGAGCATTTTCCACACCTTCCTGTATAGAATGAGGAAGGCTGCTACCAAAAGGGTGGCCAAGCCTTGGAACAGGCAGCCCAAGGAAGTGGTTGTGTCACTGTGTGCAGATGTGCACTTGGGGACATGGTTTAGTGGTGGAATTGGGCATTGTTGGTTTGACACTTGGATTTGATGATCTTGGGATCTTTTATCCAGCCGGATTGATCCAGATTCTAACTAAAGATAATACATTTGGTTACTTTGCCTCACACCTGCTGGTGGCTCCCATTGAGGGACTGAACATCTCCTTGTGTTATTCCCTTTGGCCCAGATGGATCCCTGCTCTTTCAGCAAGTGCCAATGGTAGAGATCGACGGGATGAAGCTGGTGCAGACCAGAGCCATTGCCAACTACATAGCAACCAAGTACAACCTCTACGGGAAGGACGTGAAGGAGAGAGCCCTGTACTGTAACAGCACCACCTTTGCCTGTTAGAGCCCAGCTCACACTGCAGCCCAGTGTAACACAAGGGTGTCCCAGCTCACAGCTCGAGTCCGTGGGAGAGAGCAGCACTGCTTTAAAGTGCAGCATGAGATGACTGTGACTGCAGCTGATGTCCAGAGCAGAGACAGCCAGCTGGATTCCACAGGGCAAGCGAGCCCAGGAATCATCAGTCAGAGCTCAATGCTCTTATCAAAAGAAAGCAGTCGGGGGGGCCGACTGTCCTGCTGATGCTGCTTTTCATTTTCTCCTGCAGTTGTCAGCAGCAGCAGCAGCATTTTCTCCTCATCACATTCAGGGCAATGTTTTTTAAGGAAACAAAACCCCTCCTCTCTCTAGTAACCAGGAATTAATATAGAATTAATAACAGGTTATCAAAGGGCAGGACTCCTGGGGCACATGTTTTGACCTGAGGTATTTCTGAATGCTTGAAATGAACAAGCACTAATAAACACACGTGTCAAGATATTTGCTTGATAGTTGTTTGGACGTGCTGTGAAACTTAGGCTGTCTGATTGGTTTTTTAAGACGAGTCTGGATGGCACACATCACAATTTTAATTAGGTTGAAAAAATCAGGTTCAAGATCTCATAGTCCAGACAGGAATCAGTGCCAGTAAGAAGTGAGAGGGCTACAGTCTTTAGGTTTCCTAGGAATTTTGCATTTGCCTTTGGCCCAAGCTCCCTCCCTGCCTGCCCCCAGTGCAACTGCATTCCAGGGAGAACTTTGGGGGATGGAAGGGGCAGGGATTTCCCAGCATCTCAGTGAGGTTGTGCCAGGAGTTATTGTGCTGTTCAGACCTACTGTGTGTGGCCTGACCAATGGATCTATTCCTTTCAGAATCGATATGTACGTGGAAGGAATGTTCGATCTCAATGAGTTACTCATGATGTATGTCATCCAACCTGCAGACAAAAAGGAGGAATATTTTGCAAATATGATGGACAAGGCTGAAAACAGATACTTCCCAGCCTTTGAGAAGGTATGTGGCACAGAGCTGGTAGCTCAATTGATATCTTGAAGCTCCATTCTGGATCCACACAAGTTTTATGGAGGAAAACTGAAGAGAATCTACCACTGGAATGTCAGTGCTCTTTTTTTAGGGTTGATGGGACTAAGGCGGAGACAGGACACTACAGAGGGGACACAAGACACTTCAGATCTGGGAGGGATGTACAGCTGCAAAAACCCAGTACACATAGAGCTCCCCAAATGTCCGCTTTTCAATGTGGGTGTTTCAGACAAAAGACATTAGAGCTTTGATATCAAGTTTCCTCCTGAAGTGCAGATGGCCCTGTACTATACATGCTGTATAAAAGCATTGTAGTTCCTTCTGTATCTCGTACAGCTCAGCCTTCAATGCAGCTCCAGCAGCCAAGGCAAGATGAGCACAACTGAGCTGCCAGACAGAAATGTAGAAGTGAAAGAGCTGATAGATGATGCCTAGGATGGCAGTGCCTTCAGGTCATTGTTTGTACTACAGGTGTTTGAACTGCATTTCCTTCTTTCACAGACAACTCTGTTCAATGTGTGACCCTGCTTTGAAGATGTCACATTATTTATGAGAAAAGAACAGAGAAAAGAGAGAGAAACTACATAATCTCCTTCTGGTTTTCTGTTTTTAGGTTTTGAAAGACCATGGCAAAGACTTTCTGGTTGGCAACCAGCTGAGCAGGGCAGATGTTCAATTACTTGAAGTCATTTTAATGGCAGAGGAGTACAACCCTTCTATACTTGCCAAATTTCCTGTCTTGCAGGTAAATGAATGGGGAATTTGAATGGAGAATGAATGGAAAGGAGCACTGATTTAAAGTGGCTGAGAAATATGGGAGAGTGGGAGGGTCAGAAGTGACATGCAAAATAATCAGATCCCCTAAGGACTGTAGCTGGCCTCACATACTCTTTGTTATTTCCACATTCTGTCACTAAAGCCCCAAAAGCATAAGAGGGGGAAGCATACACGTTCTTCTGCAGCATCAAACCATGATGGGACTTTCAGAGCACAGGTAACATTGAAATGTCTGACAGCTGCAATGATTCTTAAGCACTGTGATGTTTTGGTTTTGTTTTGTAGAGCTTCAAAGCAAGAATAAGCAATATCCCCACAATTAAGAAATTCCTGCAGCCTGGCAGCCAGAGGAAACCACGAACAACAGAGGAAGATGTTGCCAGAGCAATGAAAATATTCCGCTCCTGAGCAGCAGTTTATCCCCATTCGAGCTGTATTTCATTGTGTTTGATGTTAGTGACAAAGTAAAATTAATGGAATGAGTGAAAAAAATCGGTTATGATCTCTTTTTCCTTAGCTACAGGGCTGGTTTTAGCCCACTGCAGACAATTTAAGGTAAAGCTACATGAGTGTACCAGCAAAAGAAATTGTCCGCTAAACAGGGGGTGTATTGGACAACACAGAATGCCTTAAATAACTAAAGACAATACCTGAAATAAATTCTTACTATTGATACTCAAAACCCAGCTGGTCATTGATTTCTTGCTGCTACTTCTATGCCTAAGATCTGTCTGGTTCTGGTTTTCTGGCCTTCCCAAGAATTGTTGGAAAATTAGGCATGATTATCGCAAAGAGTAGGTTTTTGTCACAGTAGAGCTAGTCTGCAGCTGGACAGATAAATCTGGCGATAATATGAAACCTAACTTGGCTCTTCTAGTTCAATAAACAACTGCCTAGGTGAACAGTGAGATTTGAACTCAAAGAGAGCACCTAATCCCTTTCAACCATACATGCAGAGACATTGCTGGTCCAGGTACTGGGCAGTGTAAGACCCAGACCAGCCAGCACTTGAGACCCGGTAGTTTTGAGATGCCTGTATAAGAAACTCTGGACAATAAAACACGCTGTTTGTTGAGGATTTCTCTGTGAGACCGTGTTGTTTCTGCCTCCAACCAACCACCCACAACATAAGAGGTCATGTATTTTTTCTCTTGGAAATTCATAGAAAGCCTGCAGGTTCTGGCTAGCTGAGGCTGAAAGGTTTGGGTTCAGCTTTCCTCTGAGCTTAATATGGAATACGCTTGGACCAGAGCTCCTACTGCACCTCTGCTTTGTCACTAGACACTTAAACTATTGTACTGCAGCTTCACCAATGTTCCCTTTATCAGAAGGTCTGTTGCAGCAGCTAAAAGCCCTCTGCAGACTCTGAGAAACAAATGCTGGTCACCAGTTTAAAACTTGTTGAGGAACGAGGAGTCAGGATGTTGTCAGGTCTTAGTGAGACCCTGAAAAGTAGGATTACATGTTGACTTACATCACTTTATATGAAACCAAATTTTATACAAATTGTGGTCAAGTGGTTCATTCTAATCACTCAGATCAAGCTCCACTACTGAGGTTAGCAAGACTGTTGAACTTGGATCAATATGTGCAGTTATGTAGTGAAATGTGTTTCTGCCCAGGGCAGGAGGGTTGGAACTAGATGATCTTTAAGGTCCCTTCTAACCCAGAGCATTCCATGATTCTGTGATAGTATTTAAACCCCAAATAAACCCAGTTTGTAAATGAAAGAGTCAGTGCCCTAAATCCAGCTACAGCTAGAGCTCTGGCAGTTTTCAGCTGAGCAAACTCAGGGCTCTGTAGCTCTTGCTAAAGCCAACAGTTTCTTCATGAGAAATGTCATGCAGCTGGAACCAGTTTTTGTCATCAAGAAAGGAAATAAGCAAATCTTTTTCAGCAGCAAAGCATGGATTCAAGAGAGTTGTTGCAGGAGCTGTTTCCCTCCTGCCTCACTGAAGCATTCAGACAACACTTGCAGCTAGTGTCCAGGAAGGATATGATGGAGAAAGCCCCTCCCACTCTAACAACAAAATGTTTTGTGCAATTTATGCAACCTCCCGTGTAATAAAGGAAGATTATCCCATCTCACAGCTCTGTTCGGGGCAACTCAGCAGAATTTTGCATGTGTCTGTTGACCTTGAGTGCAGGTCCTGCCTACATCAATATTAACTATGCAGGATGGTGCATGGGGGATTATTCTGTATTGACTTTTTGAAATCAATCGAGTTGGCCAAAGAAAACAGTTGGGAGTGCAGAGTTTGCCATGTGATACCACACTTCATTCACTGTCTCTCACAGTTCTCCACGGTGTGTATTCGCACGGAAACAAATTCAGACAAATGTTTTCTACAGAAAAAAAATTCAAAATCAGCCCTGCTGTCTGGAGATGAAATTGAGCAGAAGTGTCCTGAAGGAATATACACTAAGCAAGGCATAGAAGCTTGTGACAGGTTTAAGCTGAATTAATTGATGTGATTTATGTAAAGTGGCAATGTGTAGAAAGTAAAAAAACAGAACACATTAGAACAAAAGTGTGATTGGCATAGCAGTATTTTTTTAATCTGAATGAGCTTTTCTGATATTGTAATTACTTTTAACTAGGAAATAGGAGGCATATTACCATTGTGTGCTGACACAGATATTTCCAATCATCATGGTCTCTCATGTATCGTATATTTCTACATTGTCAGCATTACTCAGGAATTTATTTTCTGTAGGTGAGAAGTAACTAAGCAGAGATTATCTGTTTTATTTGGTTAAGAGAAAGAGGTTTCCCATTTGCTGACAATCGTTTCTAATACTTGGTGTAGGAGGGGCTCCAGAGTTATATATTCTCTAGGCAGAACTGCTGAGAAGTTAGAGTGAGTTCCACTGTGGACAATGTAAGTGGGGATATTATTTTGGACATGCTGGGAGTTGTTGAATGTGAAACTAAGTCATTGAATGTTTTTTATAGATTAAATGTGTGTTGGACATTCTTTATTAACATGGCTATGTGTACCAAATGTTAAATTCTTAATCAGCTGCATTTGGAGAATAAAGAATTAAGAAAAAGGAGTGAAGAGTGTGTAGTGTAGTGTTGCACGAGTGAGTAGTGTTTCCTCTCACCTCCTTCTTCCTACTGCAGAGAAGCTGACGTTATTTACAAGGGGAATGTGGTGGTGGTTTGGCTGTTTTCCTTCTGCTGCTGTTAAAGCTTCATCTTTGTTGCTGGCAGGGTGTCAATAGCTGTGAGGCTGGGTGCTGTTTGTGTGTGTTTGTGGCTGATGTGCACACGTGGTTCTGAGTGGGTGGGTGACAGTCTGCCTAGAAAATGTTGTTGCTTTAAGTTTGTGCCTAGAAATTGTTGTTGCTGGAAGTTCCAGCAGAGTTGGAACTGGACCAAGCAAGCATTGCCCTGAGGCTGTGCCTGTGCTAAAGGCAAATCTGATGCTACCAGAAGCAAAATATATTTCCATGTTTTGGAGGTTTGTCTATAGAAATCACAGAGGCATGGAGTGTTGTAGAAGAGAATGACTGATGGACAGAATTCCTTCCTTCCTGGCTGCTTATAATGGAGCATAGTGGCTGCTGGAGAAAGCAGAGCAATTGTTGGCTTTATAGCATGTACCTGATTAAACAATAAACTGTATTCTGAGATAATGCCAAAATAGGCAAAGAGCACCCTCTGCTTTCTGGTCAGAACAGAACACTTTGAATGGAAGTGGTTTTGATTGAGTGGTTCTCTCTCTGGGCCAATTGCTCTAAGTAGAGAGTTCTGCTTAAATATTCTGCATGTGTAAGTAATATTTGAAGGCAGAATGATACAGGGCAGTATCTCCATACATTCTAGCTTTTACCTCCTCCATTGATTGATTCATGTCTTGGATGATAAATCATTGGTTTCAAACAAGACAGCTTTGAATGTGAATTAGATAGTTGGATCCAGTATTGAATGATTATTGTGCAAACCATTTTTTCTTCATTGCAGATACTAGGGAATCAGGCACGAGGAAACATGTCTGGAAAACCCAAGCTCCACTACTTCAATGGACGAGGCCGGATGGAACCAATTCGGTGGCTCCTGGCAGCAGCTGGGGTTGAGGTTTGCTTCTGGTCTTTTATACTGAGATCCTGTGTCAAATATGTGCTTTTACTGTTCCTTCTGAAAAGTGTGACTGAGCAGCAGTTCCAAGCACTGCCTTTAGTGCATTGCTGAGCAAGGCAACAGTGACCATGAGCTAATGCTTTAAGCAGGGGGCAAGTTCCTGTCACACTTGCATACATCATTTGCAAAGCCCACTGGTAGCTCCCAAAATGTTTTCCCCTGTACCTAGAGAGAGCAGAAATTTAAAACCCAAGCAGCAGAACCTTGCTTGTTAATTTTCTGACCACAGAGGTCAAGCAGCTGCAATTCTGAGTACCTTCAGTTAAATTCCCATGTCCAAAACTACAGGTTTGGTTTTTCATTTGACAGATTGATACTAAATCAGAGATGGTGTTTGGGAATCTGTGTGTTTCAAGATGCAGGAGTTTCTGTCACAGTGATGGCCAATGTGCCTAAAAGTTTTCAAGTATGATTTATATTTTAGAAAATAAAATTGCCCAAAACACATCTCTTTAGGCCTTCTTTACATAAATGAGGAAGAAGCTAAGTCATGGAATGACAACAGAACTTTTCTTCTTTCCTTTGTACAGTTTGAAGAATCTTACCTAGAAAGAAAGGAGGATCTAACCAAGTTACAGAAGGGTAAGTTTCCTTCACTTCTAGATTATAGAAGCAGCATTTGTAATAATAATAAGAATTAGAATTAGAATTAGAATTAGAATTAGAATTAGAATTAGAATTAGAATTATTTATCTGAGAATGCTTAAGAATTCTTAGGTCTTAGTGCCTTACAAATAAATCTCTTAACTGGATTGTACACAAGGTCTCAGAGGTGCACAGTGCAGTGTGTTAGGTGGAATCATCCACCCAGCTGCTTCAAGCAAGCATCACTGAATCACAGAAGGGCTGAGGTCGGAAGGGACCTCTCCAGATTGCCTACTCCACCTCCCCTCTTCAATGCAGGCCCCCTCCAGCCTGTTACCCAGGACCATGTCCAGCTGGAGTTTGAGTATCTCCAAGGATGGAGAATTCACAGCTTCTCTGGACAACCCACCCAGTCAAAGAGCCATTCTTGAAGTTCAGATGGTTGACTCTCCTTTGCTTCAGCTGCTGTCCATTGCCTTCCATCCTATGGCAATAGAGGCTTTTGTCATCAGATGATCTTCAAATTCCTTAGCAACTTATGTTGCCTACACAGTTGTTGTTTTATGATCCCTATGAAAGCAGAGTTCCAGATTTCTGAATTTACCTGTTCCTCTGCTGCATTCCTGCCTCCCAAGGCAATAACCCACTGTGCTGGCTTCAGCTTCTCTCTTCCTGAACACAATAATCATGTTTCCTCCAAACCAAATTGCATGTCTGTGCTCTTCACCTGGCCTGTCAAAACAAAGCTGAACTAGGGGTAGTATTTGCAGTCCTGTTGTCCTGTAGGAATAATGACTTGGTCCCCCTGTTACAGGCTGCCTTTCAAAAAGTATTTTGGGAGACAAGCAGAAAGCTAAATGCACACTTAGATAGAGGGACATAGCTGATCACTTATCTGAGTCAGGAAATAGGATTCCCTGAAGCAAAAACTCTTCCTCACTCTCTGATCTAATACATCTTTCTGGAGGTATTTTTCTTCTTTCAGTCTAAGACAAGGCTTCTGCGTGCTAGCAAAAGCATTATATGGCTCCAGCCTCACTCCAAGTGATATTTGGGTCTTGCAGGTATCTCATGGAACTCACTGGTTGTTCCCCTTCATGCGGATGAGATGCCATTTGTAAAGTCAAGAAAATAGTTCCAAATATATTTTATGTTTTTATATTTACTCTTATTCATATATTCATTATTATTCACATTATATGTTGGCCAGTGCTTAGAAAGTCCAGATGTATTTAGTAAAACATGACAGAAACTGGCTGGACCAGATCCTTCAGTCCTTCTTGTCTCTATTAACCTCCATGAAAATCACCTGTGCCAGAGCCATGCAGTTCATGTATTTCTCAGTGTGTGACAGCTAAAAGTCCTGCATTTGGCTGTTTCTTCAAATCTCGAACTTCCACAGGTACTAATTGCTATGGTATTAAATTATTAACATGTCACAAAGAAAAGGCTGCTGCATGGTGAGCATTTTCCACACCTTCCTGTATAGAATGAGGAAGGCTGCTACCAAAAGGGTGGCCAAGCCTTGGAACAGGCAGCCCAAGGAAGTGGTTGTGTCACTGTGTGCAGATGTGCACTTGGGGACATGGTTTAGTGGTGGAATTGGGCATTGTTGGTTTGACACTTGGATTTGATGATCTTGAGATCTTTTATCCAGCTGGATTGATCCAGATTCTAACTAAAGACAATACATGTGGTTACTTTGCCTAACACCTGCTGGTGGCTCCCATTGAGGGACTGAACATCTCCTTGTGTTATTCCCTTTGGCCCAGATGGATCCCTGCTCTTTCAGCAAGTGCCAATGGTAGAGATCGACGGGATGAAGCTGGTGCAGACCAGAGCCATTGCCAACTACATAGCAACCAAGTACAACCTCTACGGGAAGGACGTGAAGGAGAGAGCCCTGTACTGTAACAGCACCACCTTTGCCTGTTAGAGCCCAGCTCACACTGCAGCCCAGTGTAACACAAGGGTGTCCCAGCTCACAGCTCGAGTCCGTGGGAGAGAGCAGCGCTGCTTTAAAGTGCAGCATGAGATGACTGTGACTGCAGCTGATGTCCAGAGCAGAGACAGCCAGCTGGATTCCACAGGGCAAGCAAGCCCAGGAATCATCAGTCAGAGCTCAATGCTCTTATCAGAAGAAAGCAGTTGGGGGGGCCGACTGTCCTGCTGATGCTGCTTTTCATTTTCTCCTGCAGTTGTCAGCAGCAGCAGCATTTTCTCCTCATCATATTCAGGGCAATGTCTTTCAAGGATAAAAAAAACCCCACCTCTCTCTAACAAACAGGAATTCGTATAGAATTAATAACAGGTTATTAAAGGACTGCTGGGGCACATGTTTTGACCTGAGGTATTTCTGAATGCTTGAAATCAATAAGTACTGATAAACACATCTCTCAAGATATTTGCTAGATTGTTGTACGTCCTTGCTGTTTAAATTAGGCATTCTGATTGGATTTCGAAGACAAGTCTGGATGGCACACATGGCAATTTTGTAATCAGGTTCAAAACCTTATACTCCAGACAGGAATAAGTGCCAGTAAGAAGTGAGAGGGCTACAGTCTTTAGGTTTCCTAGGAATTTTGCATTTGCCTTTGGCCCAAGCTCCCTCCCTGCCTGCCCCCAGTGCAACTGCGTTCCAGGGAGAACTTTGGGGGATGGAACGGGCAGGGATTTCCCAGCATCTCAGTGAGGTTGTGCCAGGAGTTATTGTGCTGTTCAGACCTACTGTGTGTGGCCTGACCAATGGATCTATTCCTTTCAGAATCGATATGTACGTGGAAGGAATGTTCGATCTCAATGAGTTACTAATGGCATATGGCTACCAACCAGCAGACAAAAAAGAGCAACATTTTGCAAATATGATGGACAAGGCTGAAAACAGATACTTCCCAGCCTTTGAGAAGGTATGTGGCCAAGGGCTTGTGACTCAGATGATATTGTTACCTTGAAACTCCATACTGGATCTACACAAGTTTTACGGCGGGAAACAGAAAAAGCCTACTGCTGGAATATCAATGCTTTGATTTTTGTGGTGTTGGGATTAAGGTGCTGAAAGGACACTACAGAGGGAACAGAAGGCACTTCAAATCTGGGGGAGATGTACAGCTGCAAAAACCCAGTACACATAGAGCTCCCCAAATGTCCGTGTTTCAATGTGGGTGTTTCAGACAAAAGACATTAGAGCTTTGATATCAAGTTTCCTCCTGAAGTGCAGATGGCCCTGTACCATACATGCTGTATAAAAGCATTGTAGTTCCTTCTGTATCTCGTACAGCTCAGCCTTCAATGTAGCTCCAGCAGCCAAGGCAAGATGAGCACAACTGAGCTGCCAGACAGAAATGTAGAAGTGAAAGAGCTGATAGATGATGTCTAGGATGGCAGTGCCTTCAGGTCATTGTTTGTACTACAGGTGTTTGAACTGCATTTCCTTCTTTCACAGACAACTCTGTTCAATGTGTGACCCTGCTTTGAAGATATCACATTATTTATGACAAAAGAAGAGAGAAAAGAGAGAGAAACTATATAATCTGCTTCTGGTTTTCTGTTTTTAGGTTTTGAAAGACCATGGCAAAGACTTTCTGGTTGGCAACCAGCTGAGCAGGGCAGATGTTCAATTACTTGAAATCATTTTAATGGCAGAGGAGTGCAAACCTGATACACTTGCAAAATTTCCTCTCTTGCAGGTAAATGAATGGGCAATTTGAATGGAGAATGAAAGGAAAGGACCAGTGATTTAAAGTGGCTGAGAAATATGGGAGAGTGGGAGGGTCAGAAGTAACATGCAAAATAATCACATCCCCTAAGGACTGTAGCTGGCCTCACATACTCTTTGTTATTTCCACATTCTGTCACTAAAGCCCCAAAAGCATAAGAGGGGGAAGCATACAGGTTCTTCTGCAGCACCAAACCATGATGGGACTTTCAGAGCACGGGTAACATTGAAATGTCTGACAGCTGCAATGATTCTTAAGCACTTTGATGTTTTGGTTTTGTTTTGTAGAGCTTCAAAGCAAGAATAAGCAATATCCCCGCAATTAAGAAATTCCTGCAGCCTGGCAGCCAGAGGAAACCACTAATACGAGAGGAAGAGGTACCTAAAGTGATCAAAATTTTCTACTGAGTCTAAAGCTGAAGAAACTATTTCATTGTGTTTGCTGACATCGGGAAATGATGAAACTACGGAAAAACATTTTTTTTTTTGATCCTACCAGCAAAGGAAATAGTTCACTAATCAGAGGGTGTATTGGACAACAGAGAATGCCTTAAATAACTAAAGAAAAAACCTGAAATAAATTCTTACTATTGATGCTGAAAACCCAGCTGGTCATTGATTTCTTGCTGCTACTTCTATGCCTAAGATCTGTCTGGTGCTATTTTCCTGGCCTTCCCAAGAATTGTTGGAAAATTAGGCGTGATTATCCCAAAGAGTAGGTTTTTGTCACAGTAGAGCTAGTCTGCAGCTGGACAGATAAATCTGGCGATAATATGAAACCTAACTTGGCTCTTCTAGTTCAATAAACAACTGCCTAGGTGAACAGTGAGATTTGAACTCAAAGAGAGCACCTAATCCCTTTCAACCATACATGCAGAGACATTGCTGGTCCAGGTACTGGGCAGTGTTAAGACCCAGACCAGCCAGCACTTGAGACCCGGTAGTTTTGAGCTGCCTGTATAAGAAACTCTGGACAATAAAGCACGCTGTTTGTTGAGGATTTCTCTGTGAGACCGTGTTGTTTCTGCCTCCAACCAACCACCCACAACATAAGAGGCCATGTATTTTTTCTCTTGGAAATTCACAGAAAGCCTGCAGGTTCTGGCTAGCTGAGGCTGAAAGGTTTGGGTTCAGCTTTCCTCTGAGCTTAATATGGAATATGCTTGGACCAGAGCTCCTACTGCACCTCTGCTTTGTCACTAGACACTTAAACTCTTGTACTGCAGCTTCACCAATGTTCCCTTTATCAGAAGGTCTGTTGCAGCAGCTAAAAGCCCTCTGCAGACTCTGAGAAAAAAATGCTGGTCACCAGTTTAAAACTTGTTGAGGAACGAGGAGTCAGGATGTTGTCAGGTCTTAGTGAGACCCTGAAAAGTAGGATTACATGTTGACTTACATCACTTTATATGAAACCAAATTTTATACAAATTGCGGTCAAGTGGTTCATTCTAATCACTCAGATCAAGCTCCACTACTGAGGTTAGCAAGACTGTTGAACTTGGATCAATATGTGCAGTTATGTAGTGAAATGTGTTCCTGCCCAGGGCAGGAGGGTTGCAACTAGATGATCTTTAAGGTCCCTTCTAACCCAAAGCATTCCATGATTCTGTGATAGTATTTAAACCCCAAATAAACCCAGTTTGTAAATGAAAGAGTCAGTGCCCTAAAGCCAGCTACAGCTAGAGCACTGGCAGTTTTCAGCTGAGCAAACTCAGGGCTCTGTAGCTCTTGCTGAAGCCAACAGTTTCTTCATAAGAAATGTCATGCAGCTGGAACCAGTTTTTCTCATCAAGAAAGGAAATAAGCAAATCTTTTTCAGCAGCAAAGCATGGATTCAAGAGAGTTGTTGCAGGAGCTGCTTCCCTCCTGCCTCACTGAAGCATTCAGACAACACTTGCAGCTAGTGTCCAGGAAGGATATGATGGAGAAAGCCCCTCCCACTCTAACAACAAAATGTTTTGTGCAATTTATGCAACCTCCCGTGTAATAAAGGAAGATTATCCCATCTCACAGCTCTGTTCGGGGCAACTCAGCAGAATTTTGCATGTGTCTGTTGACCTTGAGTGCAGGTCCTGCCTACATCAATATTAACTATGCAGGATGGTGCATGGGGGATTATTCTGTATTGACTTTTTGAAATCAATCGAGTTGGCCAAAGAAAACAGTTGGGAGTGCAGAGTTTGCCATGTGATACCACACTTCATTCACTGTCTCTCACAGTTCTCCATGGTGTGTATTCGCACGGAAACAAATTCAGACAAATGTTTTCTACAGAAAAAAAATTCAAAATCAGCCCTGCTGCCTGGAGATGAAATTGAGCAGAAGTGTCCTGAAGGAATATACACTAAGCAAGGCATAGAAGCTTGTGACAGGTTTGAGCTGAATTAATTGATGTGATTTATGTAAAGTGGCAATGTGTAGAAAGTAAAAAAACAGAACACATTAGAACAAAAGTGTGATTGGCATAGCAGTATTTTTTTAATCTGAATGAGCGTTTCAGACTTTGTAATTATATTTAACTAGCAAATAGGAGGCATATTGCCATTGTGTGCTAGCACAGATGTTACCAATGACCATGTCCTATCATCAACCTAATATTTCTACATTGTCAGCATGACTCAGGAATTTATTTTCAGTAGGTGAGAGGTAACTAAGCAGAGATAAATGGTTTTGTTTACTTAAGAGAAAGAGGTTATCCCTTTGCGGGGAATCATTTGCAATACTTGGTGTAGGAGGGACTCCAGAGTTATATATTCTCCAGGCAGAACTGCTGAGAGTTTAGAGTGAGTTCCACTGTGCACAATGTAAGTGGGTTTTAATTCTTTGGACATGCAGGGAGCTGTTGTATGTGAAACTCAGTCATTGAATGGGTTTTATAGACTAAATGTGTGTTGGACATTCTTTATTAACATGGCTATGTGTACCAAATGTTAATTCTTATTCAGCTACTTTCGAGGTGTACAGAATTAAGAAAATGGAGTGCAGATCTCACAGGTGGGGAGTGTTTCCTCTCACCTCCTTCGTCCTACTGCAGAGAAGCTGACGTTTTTTACAAGGGGAATATGGTGGTGGTTTGGCTGTTTTCCTTCTGCTGCTGTTAAAGCTTCAGCCTTGTTGCTGGCAGGGTGTCAATAGCTGTGAGGCTGGTGGAGTGCTGTTTGTGTGTGTTTGTGGCTGATGTGCACAGTGGGTGGGTGGGTGACAGTCTGCCTAGAAAATGTTGTTGCTTTAAGTTTGTGCCTAGAAATTGTTGTTGCTGGAAGTTCCAGCAGAGTTGGAACTGGACCAAGCAAGCATTGCCCTGAGGCTGTGCCTGTGCTAAAGGCAAATGCGATGCTACCAGAAGCAAAATATATTTCCATGTTTTGGAGGTTTGTCTATAGAAATCACAGAGGCATGGAGTGTTGTAGAAGAGATTGACTGATGGACAGAATTCCTTCCTTCCTGGCTGCTTATAATGGAGCATAATGGCTGCTGGAGAAAGCAGAGCAATTGCTGGCTTTATAGCATGTACCTGATTAAACAATAAACTGTATTCTGAGATAATGCCAAAATAGGCAAAGAGCACCCTCTGCTTTCTGGTCAGAACAGAATGCTTTGGATGCAAATAGTTAAAAATCACTTGTTCTCTCTCTGGGCCCATTGCTCTAAGTAGAGAGTTCTGCTTAAATATTCTGCATGTGTAAGTAATATTTGAAGGCAGAATGATACAAGGCAGTATCTCCATACATTCTAGCTTTTACCTCCTTCATTGATTCATTCATGTCTTGGATGATAAATCATTGGTTTCAAACAAGACAGCTTTGAATGTGTTGGATCCAGTATTGAATGATTATTGTGCAAACCATTTTTTCTTCATTGCAGATACTAGGGAATCAGGCACGAGGAAACATGTCTGGAAAACCCAAGCTCCACTACTTCAATGGACGAGGCCGGATGGAACCAATTCGGTGGCTCCTGGCAGCAGCTGGGGTTGAGGTTTGCTTCTGGTCTTTTATACTGAGATCCTGTGTCAAATATGTGCTTTTACTGTTCCTTCTGAAAAGTGTGACTGAGCAGCAGTTCCAAGCTCTGCCTTTAGTGCATTGCTGAGCAAGGCAACAGTGACCATGAGCTAATCCTAAGCAGGGGGAAAGTTCCTGTCTCACACACATCGTGTGCAAATCCCGCTGGTAGCACCACAAATGCTTCTCCCCTGTAGCTAGAGAGAGAAAAAATTTAAAACGCCAGCAGCAGAACCTTGCTTGTTAATCTTCAGACCACAGAGGTCAAGCAGCTGCAATTCTGAGTACCTTCAGGTAAATTCCCATGTCCAAAACTACAGGGCTTATTTTTTTTTTCTGACAGATTCTGATACTAAATCAGAGATGGTGTTTGGGAATCTGTGTGTTTCAAGATGCAGGAGTTTCTGTCACAATGATGGCCAATGTGCCTAAAAGTTTTCAAGTATGATTTATATTTTAGAAAATAAAATTGCCCAAAACACATCTCTTTAGGCCTTCTTTACGTAAATGAGGAAGAAGCTAAGTCATGGAATGACAACAGAACTTTTCTTCTTTCCTTTGTACAGTTTGAAGAATCTTACCTAGAAAGAAAGGAGGATCTAACCAAGTTACAGAAGGGTAAGTTTCCTTCACTTCTAGATTATAGAAGCAGCAATTGTAATAATAATAAGAATTAGAATTAGAATTAGAATTAGAATTAGAATTAGAATTAGAATTGTTTATCTGAGAATGCTTAAGAATTCTTAAGTCTTAGTGCCTTAAAAGTAAGATCTCTTAACTGGATTGTACACAAGGTCTCAGAGGTGCACAGTGCAGTGTGTTAGGTGGAATCATCCACCCAGCTGCTTCAAGCTTCACTGAATCACAGAAGGGCTGAGGCCAGAAGGGACCTCTCCAGATTGCCTACTCCACCTCCCCTCTTCAATGCAGGCCCCCTCCAGCCTGTTACCCAGGACCATGTCCAGCTGGAGTTTGAGTATCTCCAAGGATGGAGAATTCACAGCTTCTCTGGACAGCCCACACAGTCAAAGAGCCATTCTTGAAGTTCAGATGGTTGACTCTCTTTTGCTTCAGCTGCTGTCCATTGCCTTCCATCCTATGGCAATAGAGGCTTTTGTCATCAGATGATCTTCAAATTCCTTAGCAACTTAGGTTGCCTACACAGTTGTTATTTTATGATCCCTATGAAATCAGAGTTCCCAATTTCTGAGTTTACCTGTTCCTCTGCTGCATTCCTGCCTCCCAAGGCAATAACCCACTGTGCTAGCTTCAGCTTCTCTCTTCCTGAACACAATAATCATGTTTCCTCCAAACCAAATTGCATGTCTGTGCTCTTCACCTGGCCTGTCAAAACAAAGCTGAACTAGGGGTAGTATTTGCAGTCCTGTTGTCCTGTAGGAATAATGACTTGGTCCCCCTGTTCCAGGCTGCCTTTCAAAAAGCATTTTGAGAGACAAGCAGAAAGCTAAATGCACACTTAGATAGAGGGACATAGCTGATCACTTATCTGAGTCAGGAAATAGGATTCCCTGAAGCAAAAACTCTTCCTCACTCTCTGGTCTGATATCTCTTTCTTTAGGTATTATTATTTCTTTTGGGCTAAGACAAGGCTTCTGCATGCTAGCAAAAGCATTACATGGCTCCAGCCTCATTCCAAATGATATTTAGGTCTTGCAGGTATCTCATGGAACTCACTGGTTGTTCCCCTTCATGCAGATGAGATGCCATTTGTAAAGTCAAGAAAATAGTTCCAAATATATAAAATGTTTTTATATTTACTCTTATTCATATATTCATTATTATTCACATTATATGTTGGCCAGTGCTTAGAAAGTCCAGATGTATTTAGCAAAACATGACAGAAACTGGCTGGACCAGCTCCTTCAGTCCTTCTTGTCTCTATTAACCTCCATGAAAATCACCTGTGCCAGAGCCATGCAGTTCATGTATTTCTCAGTGTGTGACAGCTAAAAGTTCTGCATTGGGCTGTTTCCTCAAATCTCGAACTTCCACAGGTACTAATTGCTATGGTATTAAATTATTAACATGTCACAAAGAAAAGGCTGCTGCATGGTGAGCATTTCCACACCTTCCTGTATAGAATGAGGAAGGCTGCTACCAAAAGGGTGGCCAAGCCTTGGAACAGACAGCCCAAGGAAGTGGTTGTGTCACTGTGTGTAGATGTGCACTTGGGTCCTGGTTTAGTGGTGGAATTGGGCATTGTTGGTTTGACACTTGGATTTGATGATCTTGGGATCTTTTATCCAGCCGGATTGATCCAGATTCTAACTAAAGACAATACATGTGGTTACTTTGCCTCACACCTGCTGGTGGCTCCCATTCAGGGACTGAACATCTCCTTGTGTTATTCCCTTTGGCCCAGATGGATCCCTGCTCTTTCAGCAAGTGCCAATGGTAGAGATCGACGGGATGAAGCTGGTGCAGACCAGAGCCATTGCCAACTACATAGCAACCAAGTACAACCTCTACGGGAAGGACGTGAAGGAGAGAGCCCTGTACTGTAACAGCACCACCTTTGCCTGTTAGAGCCCAGCTCACACTGCAGCCCAGTGTAACACAAGGGTGTCCCAGCTCACAGCTCGAGTCAGTGGGAGAGAGCAGCGCTGCTTTAAAGTGCAGCATGAGATGAATGTGACTGCAGCTGATGTCCAGAGCAGAGACAGCCAGCTGGATTCCACAGGGCAAGCGAGCCCAGGAATCATCAGTCAGAGCTCAATGCTCTTATCAGAAGAAAGCAGTCGGGGGGGCCGACTGTCCTGCTGATGCTGCTTTTCATTTTCTCCTGCAGTTGTCAGCAGCAGCATTTTCTCCTCATCACATTCAGGGCAATGTTTTTTAAGGAAACAAAACCCCTCCACTCTCGAGTAACCAGGAATTTCAATGGAATTAATTACAGGTTATCAAAGGGCAGGACTCCTGGGGCACATGTTTTGACCTGAGGTATTTCTGAATGCTTGAAATCAATAAGTACTGGTAAACACACGTGTCAAGATATTTGCTAGATAGTTGTATGGACCTGCTGTGAAACTTGGGCTGTCTGATTGGATTTTGAAGGCAATTCTTGATGGCGCACATCACAATTTTGTAATCAGGTTCAAGATCTAATAGTTCAGACAAGAATCAGTGCCAGTAAGAAGTGAGAGGGCTACAGTCTTTAGGTTTCCCTTGCAATTTTGCATTTGCCTTTGGCCCAAGCTCCCTCCCTGCCTGCCCCCAGTGCAACTGCATTCCAGGGAGAACTTTGGGGGATGGAAGGGGCAGGGATTTCCCAGCATCTCAGTGAGGTTGTGCCAGGAGTTATTGTGCTGTTCAGACCTACTGTGTGTGGCCTGACCAATGGATCTATTCCTTTCAGAATCGATATGTACGTGGAAGGAATGTTCGATCTCAATGAGTTACTCATGATGTATGCCTTCCAACCAGCAGACAAAAAGGAGCAACATTTTGCAAATATGATGGACAAGGCTGAAAACAGATACTTCCCAGCCTTTGAGAAGGTATGTGGCACAGAGCTGGTAGCTCAGTTGATATCTTGAAGCTCCATTCTGGATCCACACAAGTTTTATGGAGGAAAGCTGAAGAGAATCTACCACTGGAATGTCAATGCTCTGTTTGTAGGGTTGATGGGACTAAGGTGGAGAGAGGACACTACACAGGGGACACAAGGCACTTCAAATCTGGGAGGGATGTAGAGCTGCAAAAACCCAGCAGACATAGAGCTCCCCAAATGTCCATGTTTCAATGTGGGTGTTTCAGACAAAAGACATTACAGCTTTGACATCAAATTTCTCCCTGACGTGCAGATGGCCCTGTACTATACATGATGTATAAAAGCATTGCAGTTCCTTCTGTATCTCGTACAGCTCAGCCTTCAATGCAGCTCCAGCAGCCAAGGCAAGATGAGCACAACTGAGATGCCAGAAAGAAATGTAGAAGTGAAAGAGCTGATAGATGATGCCTAGGATGGCAGTGCCTTCAGGTCATTGTTTGTACTACAGGTGTTTGAACTGCATTTCCTTCTTTCACAGACAACTCTGTTCAATGTGTGACCCTGCTTTGAAGATGTCACATTATTTATGACAAAAGAACAGAGAAAAAACATCATCTGCTTCTGGTTTTCTGTTTTTAGGTTTTGAAAGACCATGGCAAAGACTTTCTGGTCGGCAACCAGCTGAGCAGGGCAGATGTTCAATTACTTGAAGTAATTTTAATGGCAGAGGAGTACAAACCTTCTATACTTGCCAAATTTCCTCTCTTGAAGGTAAATGAATGGGCAATTTGAATGGAGAATGAAAGGAAAGGAGCACTGATTTAAAGTGGCTGAGAAATATGGGAGAGTGGGAGGGTCAGAAGTGACATGCTAAATAATAAAATATCCTAAGTACTGCAGCTGGCCTCACATACCCTTTTCTTTAATTTTTGGTATCTTCTGTCACTACAACCCCAAAAGCATAAGAGGGGGAAGCATACAGGTTCTTCTGCAGCATCAAACCATGATGGGACTTTCAGAGCATGGGTAACATTGAAATGTCTGACAGCTGCAATGACTCTTAAGCACTGTGATGTTTTGGTTTTGTTTTGTAGAGCTTCAAAGCAAGAATAAGCAATATCCCCACAATTAAGAAATTCCTGCAGCCTGGCAGCCAGAGGAAACCGCTAATACGAGAGGAAGATGTGCCTAGAGTGATCAAAATTTTCTACTGAGTCTAAAGCTGAAGAAACTATTTCATTGTGTTTGCTGACAGCGAGAAAATAATGAAACTACTGAAAACCAATTTTTTTGATCCTACCAGCAAAGCAAATAGTTCACTAATCAGGGGGTGTATTGGACAACACAGAATGCCTTAAATAACTAAAGAAAAAACCTGAAATAAATTCTTACTATTGATACTCAAAACCCAGCTGGTCATTGATTTCTTGCTGCTACTTCTATGCCTAAGATCTGTCTGGTGCTATTTTCCTGGCCTTCCCAAGAATTGTTGGAAAATTAGGCGTGATTATTCCAAAGAGTAGGTTTTTGTCACAGTAGAGCTAGTCTGCAGCTGGACAGATAAATTTGGCTATAATATGAAACCTAACTTGGCTCTTCTAGTTCAATAAACAACTGCCTAGGTGAACAGTGAGATTTGAACTCAAAGAGAGCACCTAATCCCTTTCAACCATACATGCAGAGACATTGCTGGTCCAGGTACTGGGCAGTGTAAGACCCAGACCAGCCAGCACTTGAGACCCGGTAGTTTTGAGATGCCTGTATAAGAAACTCTGGACAATAAAGCACGCTGTTTGTTGAGGATTTCTCTGTGAGACCGTGTTGTTTCTGCCTCCAACCAACCACCCATAACATAAGAGGCCATGTATTTTTTCTCTTGGAAATTCATAGAAAGCCTGCAGGTTCTGGCTAGCTGAGGCTGAAAGGTTTGGGTTCAGCTTTCCTCTGAGCTTAATATGGAATATGCTTGGACCAGAGCTCCTACTGCACCTCTGCTTTGTCACTAGACACTTAAACTCTTGTACTGCAGCTTCACCAATGTTCCCTTTATCAGAAGGTCTGTTGCAGCAGCTAAAAGCCCTCTGCAGACTCTTGAGAAACAAATGCTGGTCACCAGTTTAAAACTTGTTGAGGAACGAGGAGTCAGGATGTTGTCAGGTCTTAGTGAGACCCTGAAAAGTAGGATTACATGTTGACTTACATCACTTTATATGAAACCAAATTTTATACAAATTGTGGTCAAGTGGTTCATTCTAATCACTCAGATCAAGCTCCACTACTGAGGTTAGCAAGACTGTTGAACTTGGATCAATATGTGCAGTTATGTAGTGAAATGTGTTCCTGTCCAGGGCAGGAGGGTTGCAACTAGATGATCTATGAGGTCCCTTCTAACCCAAAGCATTCCATGATTCTGTGATAGTATTTAAACCCCAAATAAACCCAGTTTGTAAATGAAAGAATCAGTGCCCAAATCCAGCTACAGCTAGAGCACTGGCAGTTTTCAGCTGAGCAAACTCAGGGCTCTGTAGCTCTTGCTGAAGCCAACAGTTTCTTCATAAGAAATGTCATGCAGCTGGAACCAGTTTTTGTCATCAAAGAAAGGAAATAAGCAAATCTTTTTCAGCAGCAAAGCATGTTTTCAAGAGTTGTTGCAGGAGCTGTTTCCCTCCTGCCTCACTGAAGCATTCAGACAACACTTGCAGCTGCTGAGTGCTGTCAGAAACTCAAGTCAGAAACTTGGGCTGTGGGTGCTGACTCCATGCCACGAGGCATGCTCTGAGGATGAGCTTGGGTCTTGGCCATGTGGTTTCAGGATCCCCCACAGAGATCCCAGTTTCTGGCCACACAGAGCCAGAGCCCCTGGCACAAAGAGTGCTTGCACCCCTTGCACAGAGGCTGCAGCCCCAGGCCCCGCTGGTCACACAATCACTGCTGTCCGGGGGACTCCAAGCCTGTCCCTGCTCACTGTGTCCTGACCATGTCCCTGATGTGCAGCTGCCTCGGAGCCAGCCCAGTGGAAATGCTGTCCAGAAAACCTGGGTTTCTTACCCAGTGTGCAACTATTACACACACAAGCAATAATTACACACTTAAGAGAGACATTGACTATTAATTTCAGAGTTGTGCAAGCCTGGTTGCTTGGTGGTATTCCAAAAATCAGTGACAAGTTTTTAGTATTTATTTGTTTTAGCAAGCAAAGGCATTAATGTTCATTGACTACATGTCATCCAGTTCTCTTAATAATTAATGTTCTCTTTTCAACTGGTTAATGATTCTCCCTCTTCTCATGCTAATTAGTCTCCATCCTCACTGGGTCTTTCTGTTCTTTTGAGCTGGGTTTCTTGACTTGGTGGGCTGTGAGTCAGTGGTGTGGGAATCTCTCCCTGTCAGAATTATCTTTTATCTGTTCAGAGGTGATCTCAGCACTCAGTTGCTGAGTGGGCTTTTTTGGTTTCTTCCTTATCTTGGGAGTTCTGCCAAATGCCCTTGTGGCCTGTAAATTCTGTATTTTTTGTAACCACTACCAGAGGATACAAGGCTTTCCAAGCCTTGTTAAACTCCCCAGAGGTTTGAGATCATTGAAACACGTTCAACCCTAACCAAGGCAATTCTCCTGACAAGTAATTTCTCTTTCCCACAGCTGAACTTCACTCAGACCTTGTTTGGTAGCTGCTCTCTGTTTAACAGAGTAGAACTTCTTTCTTGTTGATTAGGCTTGAAAGTATACTAAGATCAAACATCAAAGCACATCCTTTGTCAAGAAAATGTTTACATCTTCCATATTTTACAACAGAAACGCGGCAAGACTGCAGGGCAAGGCTGAGCTGGCTTTTCCCTGAGCTGCGGTGGTGGGTTTGGTGAGGAGTCCAGCGGGGCGGGCGCCGGGCACGGCGGGGCCGCGGCGGCACCCGAGGGGCGGAGCGGCCGCCGGACGGGCCGGGAGGGCCGCGTGTCGGTGCCGTTCCGGTGCCCTGTCGGTGCTGTTCCGGTGCCGTGTCGGTGCAGCGGCGGCGGAGCGGCCCGGGCAGACGGTACCGCGGCGGCGGGCGGGGGGCGGGCGCTGCCAGCCCGGTGCAGCGAGTGGTTCTTGCCGGGATCGGGGCTCCTGCCCGGCTCTTGCCGGGATCGGGGCTCCTGCCCGGAGGGCAAAGGGCGAAGCGCGTCACAGACCGGCTGGCCCTCCGGGAACGTCCTGCCGTGCTGCTCCAGCGAGTTTTTCCCAGGGATTATTCCGCAGCTTCTCTCCTGCAGCAGGGACCAGGACGGGCGGGAGGGTGGGCACGGAGGGGGTGTGCGTTTGGCTCGGGGTAGGATCAGGGTGGAAGCTGAAGAGAAACTGCTCTTTGGAGTGCAGGTTTTGCAATCTCTGGGAGTACTTTGCCTTTCCCCTCGTCCAGACGCTCCTCCTAGCTCCGGCGGTGGAAGGAAGCTTTCCGAAGGCGGGCTTGGCCCGAGCCCCAGCGCAAACCAGCCGCAGCCTTAAGGCGGTCCGGGCCCGGGCCGGGCGGTGCAGCGCCGTGCTGCGGGCTCGCCCTGGGGAGCAGCCCCGGCGGGAGCTGCAGAGAGCTGCTCTGGGTCCCATATCCAACCAGGAAGAAAGTTTAAGATCTTGGATCAGATTATGAGCTTGCTGCTAAATTAATTTACTTGTTCCTCGCTGAAAGGCTGGTGCCTGAGTTGTTTAGGACAAAACAACGTCGGGTGTTTTCAATACAGCGAGCCTGCGTGGCTGGGGTCCAAGGAAAGTCTGATGCACTAAAACATCAGGAAAGTTTGTGATTAATTTTCAGGTCCATTATTGCTATTCAAGAAAGACAATTTACCGATTTTGCGACTCTTATCACCGTTCAGTATTTTACAAAGGGGTATTCATTACAGAGCTGTAAAAGGGTCACCAAATTAGTTTGCAGCCCTGTGCAAGTGTTCAGCCTGAACCCCAAATTCGGACCTTTAGCCGTGCATTCGCAGGAAGATATTCCCGGCTGCTGTGAGAGGAGCACTGAGCTGAGACTGGCAATCAGGGCTCTGCGTGGGCTGAGTTTTATCAGCTCCAGCTCTGCCTTGTGGAAAGGTCAAGGGTGTTTGCTCTTTCTGCCTGTGCTAGCCTGTCCTTATAGTGTTTCTCGGCCTTGATCCCATGTGCTGGAGGTGAGTGTTTGTCCAGTCTGTGGGGGTTTAAGTGCAGTTCTTCTCTCTGGTGAAGTTGAAACAAACATCTACTTTCTGAGCATCAGGGAATGAAATATTTTTGAAGGTCAGGAGCTCTCTTACTTGTTACAGTGTAAGTCATACATGGGAAATAGAAATGAGGTGTAGCTCGTGGTCCTGTGTGTGTAGGGCCTGGCGAGGGAGCTGTGCCAAGTCACTTTTTGAGTGCCTTGTCGCAGTTCGGGTGTCAGGAATCTAGCTGGGCATCCAGCAGGGCTGGATTAGCTGCAGCTCCACGCAAGACATAATCCATTGACAAGCACATCCTTTCGTGTCAGGAGAACTTCGCTACCAGACTGAGGTGTCCGGGACACAGGCACTGCCAGGGTGTGGTGGGTTTAGGTTGAAACTGGGTTAGAAATACTATTTTTGTGTAGTGGTTTTGGTTTGTTAATTTGAGATTTTATTAATTTTGAGATTTTTTTGGTTAATGTATTAGAGTGGGTGGTTTGGTGTTGATTATTAATGTATTTATTTTTTGTTGTGAGGTTGGATTAGGAGAAAGGTAAAATAGGTTGAAAATTTTAAAAGGGTATAAAGAGAAGTTTATTAACATTAACTAAAAGAAAGAGTAATAAGAATTAGAACAAAATTTTTGCAATATATTTTTTAAAATATTTTTTCTTACTGGTAATGTAAAGAAATAAAATTTAAAATTTTAGTTAGTTTACTATTTTTAAAATAGTTCTTTTTTAGTTTATTTAGGGAGAGAAGTCTTTATTGCTAGTGTTATGGAGACTTTTCTATAAGGAAAAACCCCCAGTTTTCTTGTGTTTTTTTTACAAATAGTAGTTGTCCAGGGAAATCTGTAATTGTGAAGTTCTTCTTATATTTATGAGCTTTCTTACAGTTGTTTATGAGTTATGTTGATTTATGGGGTATTGTTTTAAAGATGAGTTGTTTATAGGTAAAAGTTTTTATTTATTTTTAAAATTATTTTTATTTTTATGAATTTTCTTTTTTTTATCTCTTAGGGGTATAGAATTACTTTTTGTTGTTTAAACTTTATGGGATTACAGTTATTTTAATGTGTTTATTTTAATATGGAGGTTTATGTTTGATATTAATGTGAATTTTTAAAATTGTTTTATGTGTTATAGGGAAAAAGAGTTTTTTCTCTATAGTCTATAGGAGGATTTTAGTGTTAAAATTAAGGGGTTTTTTTAATCTGGGATTTGATTTTTTTTACTGACTTTGATGTTTTTATGGGTTTTTAAATATGTTTGTATTTTTTTTTTTGAGGGAGGCTTGAAGTACTGAAAGGGTTAACGTGTTGTTTGGGTCTTGTAAATGGTTACTTGATTTGTTGGTAACTGGTGAAAGAGAAAAGAGGAAGTTTTTGGGGTTTTTTGTGTCTAGTTTTTTAGTGGTTGGAAGCTTTGTATTATTATTTAAAATTCTTCTCTTGCTAAACTATGACACAGGGCTAGGTGGCAGCTGAGCAGTGAAGACCTGCGTTCTGCACGGGGGCACCTCTCTCCCCTGTGAGTCAGTCCCTGACAGTGATGGCTGTGTGCTCTAGGGCCTGTGGAAGATAGCACCCAGCACAAAGGACTTCACTGGAGTGGGCCAGGGATGCACTGCTGTGCTGTTTGTGCCTCTTTATTGATGCCTTGGGATTATGGCCAAAATTTTTACTTTGTGGCTCAGCTATGTATTGTGAAGTGTGTGCAAGCATAAATAAGCCTGCCTGTGAACAGCTAAACCTTGGGCTTAACAATGAAGCATTCTGAAGCCTCTGTTTTATGAAATTTCCTTCATTCTTCTGTGACCCATTAGTGATAAGAGTACAGTGTTAGCTTTGTTTCCAGCACCAGGCAAGCTCACATCAGCTGCCAGTGTCATACAGTGGCATGTGACTGCACATGGTAGGGAAATTTGAAAGGACCAAGTGTTTCATCCCAGTGCCATCATCTGATGGGCTGACTTGAGCCCCCTGCTGCCAGGGGCATTGCCCAGGCCTTATCTGCCCAACAGAGGTCAGTTCCATCTGTTTGTTTTTTGATTTTTAAGTTAAATTTTCAGGGCAGATAGAACACAAATCTCTGTTACAGTTTGACTGTAGCAGCTGGATAGGGAATGCAGTAGGCCTGGTGATATATAAGGCACAGGAGAACAGGGCTCTGAATTGTCATATGAGAGAGGTGTAGTGCTGGTGACACTAGTTTGGTGTTCTTTGGAAGCCATTCATTTGATACAGTACATTTTTCAGGTATGGTATGACACGTGACAAAACCCAAAACCTACTGTAGAGATTGCATCACTGCAAGGTTAAAAATGTGCTAGTTCAGGAATACCCTACAGCTCTGCTTTGGTTGTAAAACTCTAGTAAGCTGTTAAAACTACAACAATATATTATTTAGGAGATGCTTATTGTGGTTGAATGACTGCATATTCTGGTACTGTGTAGCTTTTCTTTTGTTCCATTAATCCACAGGAAACTTAGTTACATCAAGCACAAGTGTGTAGGACATGATTGTTCTTTTACTTTCTTGTTCATCCAACTGTATTCAGTAGTTTGGAGTGGGACAATCAAAATGCTAATTTAAAGCATTTTTCCATAAGATCATCATCTTGATTTTATCAGGAAACAAGAACTCTGAAATCATGGCGGGGAAACCCAAGCTGCACTACACCAAGGGAAGGGGGAAGATGGAGTCAATCCGATGGCTGTTAGCAGCAGCTGGGGTTGAGGTTTGTACCATTTTTCATAAAGTGATTTGTGATTAAAATAGTATTCTCTGGACTGGTTTCCCAATTGCATCTGTGCTTAGGGATATGCACATCATCACATATCTATCTAAGCAGAATGCTTAGATTGAATGATACACTCTTGTGTTGTATTTCATGTATTCCTTGAGCCATAGTGAAGAGATTTTAACATACAAAGAGAATTGATGGATGTCATTTTTGAAACATACTTTAAGATGAGATTGTGAATTGTTGCTACAGACAAAACTGGGACTTTTTGTCAATGCTCATAACTTCCCTGTATCTCGTGAGTCTTCTCCACTGAAGGACCATGCATACCTCATGTCTAATGAACATGAAAACTTTTGAACATTCTCTCCAAACAAAGTACCTTTTGTTCTTTGGGTCAGGACCTGAGTAAGATAAATCAGCAGATCTGCCCCAAAGGCAGTGTTAGGGGATCTATCTAGATTCACATCAGGTCAAGACCATCTTAATTTCTACATTAAGTTTTTGTTTGAATATGTTTTTTTGAAACTATTTATACTATGTTGGAAATAAAAGGCTTTTTTAAATGGTGCTCACTTGAGAATGTTGCTGACAGAAAATTTGCAGAACACGAGTGCTGAGGAAACCAAGATCTTGTCCTCATTCAAATGTCCTTATTAAAAAAAAATAAAAATCCAGTGGATTAAAGAGGGAGATAAATGCTGTGTAAGAGAGGCATAATTTACAAGAAGTTTCTTAATATTTCATGTGGCATCAGCTGCTTTTTAATTAAATGATTTGGTATCCATTTATGGTTCATGCAGGTGACTCTGGTCCTTATAAAGAGGAAGTTCTTTCTGGAGCATAATGCATTGTACAGTCCTGTGGGGTTGGGGACAACAAAGTCTTGGGTTATAGTCTCTGCTGCAGCAGAGATAAGTAGGGGTCTGTTAAGGAAACTTTCCTGTCTGACCATCCAGGAGCCTCTCCATCAGTCCTTAAAATAATTTAATCGTGGTGCCACAACAGAGTAACATTATGCCTCCAGGGAGGGACCCAGAACAAAGGAAACTACTGGTCTTTTATACCCTCACAGTCTGAGTGAAGGTTTGGGGTCATGGGCTCCTGCTGTGTGTCACCTGGCCACTGCCACAGGTCCTCTGCCCTTTGTTGTGCAAAGGGAGGCAGTTCCCAGCTCTTGCCTTGGGCTCCCAGGGCTCCATGAGCAGCTGGAACTGCAGCTGCTCACCCAGCTACTGGCACTGAATGGATTCCTGGACAGGGTCAACACAAAGAGATAAGTATGGAGAATAGTGTGGAGAGGTGGGCTCTAACTGCCAGACTTCCTTCCCCTTCTCCACTGCCTTTGGAGTGACAGTGTTGTTTTCTACTCTTGCTTTTCAGTTTGAGGAAGAATTCATAGAGACAAAAGAAGACTTAGAAAAATTGCGCAATGGTGAGTCTGTAAACTGTACCCCAAACATAAATTCACACAAACAGAGAAAAAGAACAACAGGAGGTATTTTTTTAAGACCTGAAATATGATGTGACCTGTAAAGAAGAGCTGCTTCCTTGTGGATGCTTTCATCCCTGAGAATTAGAAATTTCTTGGTCTCTTTTCAGGTCTCTTCCTTATTTTCAGTGTAGCATTTCAGCAGTCTGAGTAGCTTGCTCCTTTTCCTTCCCTAGATGGAGTCCTGCTGTTTCAGCAGGTGCCCATGGTGGAGATGGATGGCATGAGGATGGTGCAGACCAGAGCCATCCTCAGCTACATTGCAGCAAAGTACAACCTCTATGGGAAGGACCTGAAGGAGAGAGCCTGGTATGGTAACAGTGTGCCACTTACTAACACTCCTCCATGATTGTTAATGTTTACAGAAAGAATGTTGCTGTGAAGTATCTGCACGTAAAGGTGAGTATACCTAACAGACTGGCACTTACTGTAGAGGGTTTATTTTGTGAGAATGGAAGGCCAGCTCCAGAGACTGTGGAGATTATTGTGGACTGGCAATTGTTAGCCAGCATGCTGTCATGATTAGACCTCAAAACTATTTTTTTTCCCCTGAAGTGGTTTGCATATGCAGTCTTTTCTCCCACAGCATAAATGAATAAATTATTAATGGAAAACAGCATGAATTCCATTTTAAACACATTACTTGCAGCCTTTTTTTTTTTTTGCTTATTGCATATACTGTGAGCCTATTTTACAATTTGTGCTTTGAAAAAAACAGGAAGATTTCTCAAAGTGGAAGAACTAAGAAAATAAACCAGTGTCTTATGTTTCACTAATAAACATTTTACTCAGTGATCACTTCAGAGTTGTATTTCAGGAAAATAATCAAAATGGAAAGTTTGAATGATATATGTTGAACAAAAATATTTGTTTCAGGATTGATATGTACGTGGAGGGAACTACAGACCTAATGGGAATGATCATGTATCTCCCTTTTCAACCAGCTGATACAAAAGAAAAGAATCTTGCCTTAATCATTGAACGAGCTACAACCAGGTACTTCCCTGTTTATGAAAAGGTAAGAGATAAATCACCAGCAGTTCACACAGACAGTGAGTTCTGGGCTCTCCCTCCTACCCTACTCCCCCACTGTTCCCACACATGTACTTTCCAGAAGGCAAGTGACAGTAGAACTCTAGAAATGTATGATGGAGCCAGTATCCAACAATGTGAAAAAGAGTGCCACAAAATAATTTTTGGCTGGTTTCTTTTTTGTCTTTCTTTTCCAACCTAGCTTAGTGGCTGATGGCTGCCAGTGTTTTGCCTAAATGCACCATTTCAATACTTGTGCCAGCCTTCAGTACTTATTTTCTGGAAGTGTAATGTGTTATAGAATTGTTAAGGTTGGAAAAGCCCTTCTAAAGATCATTAAGTTTAATTGTCAACCCCGCACCACCACCATCAAACTGTGACCTCCTGTGACATATCCACATTTCTTGAACACTTTCAGGGTTGGTGAGTCCACCAGTTCCCTGGACAGTCTATTCCAGTGCTTCACAACCCTTTACATGAACAAAAATTACTCAGATCTAATCTAAACCTCCCCCGGTGCAACTTGAATCCATTGTCATTTGTCTTGTCACTGGTTACCTGGGAGAAGAGGCTGACCCCCACCCTCCTACAATGTCCTGTCAGGGTGTTGTAGAGAACAATAAGGCCTCCCACTCACCCTCTTTTATTCTTGCTATTCAAAGTTACATATATTTGTGCATTACAGCTAAGGATCTAATTCTATCATCTTCCTTAAATCCATTGCTTAAATGTATTACATTTAGAGGTTATGATTCACTCTCTGAATTGCTACTTGGGCATCCTTAGGTGTGCACAGAGATGCTCTGCAAGCAAGATACATGTAGCATGGAAAGTATAAAGCAATTAATTATTTACTGGCTAGCATGCACCAAAGAGCCTGAGCTGTGAGGGAAGGCATTGGTATGCTTGCCATCCCCTCTGAGCACATGAGGAGGCTTTCTTGGCTAGGGAGGCGTTGGTCAGGAGGATTGTTCTTTTCTTCTCCCTGGAACATTGCCTGGATGTTATGGAACTGCCATTTTCCACCAACCTGCTGTTTGTTTTGTTGTTTTATTTCTCCTGTAAGGATATTTTAATTTTTTCTTGTGTTAAGATTTTCTTGTTTGAATTGAGCCAGCTGTGATCCTCATCTCAGAAGTTTGCTTCTGTTTGTAACTTTTCCTTTTGTGCCATGTGTGGTTGTGCTGTACAGACTTTCTCACAGTGCTTTTTCAGGGCATAGTGGTCTCCTCAGAAATCTGCCAGGGGTACAAAGCTGTGTTGTTTCACAGCTGAGCTGGGTTTCCAGCTTGAAGCCTTTGTTACCAGGCAGCTGAAGTCGACTCAAAAAATACAGAACTTGATGCAATTTCACGTCCCACTTTATTAGAGCCTTAAATTGTACAAAGAAAACCCACAAAGGCTGCCTGGTAAAATAACAATGTAAATGATAATCCAGCACTTTTGTAATCAGAGTTCATATATATCCACTGCCATACCAGTGAAGGGCTGTGCTGAAACATGTTCATTACACAACCAAATCTTTCAAAGATTAAAGTCTGATACGTATTTTAAGTTATTAAACAATAAAATATGCATCAAAATTCTCTAAACCTGTGCCTGGGTGGCATAAACTACTGTTGTGATATGTTTTAGCATGTATGCTCCATATAGGAGAGTTTTTAAAGAAATCCTTGTTTGCTTACATAAAGACACAGCGGAACTGTTCCATTATTTTAGCCTAGTTAATTTTGTTTAAAATGGTTAATAATTTTCTTTCTGTACCAGCTGTTTAAGATGTCTATTGTTTCAGCTTATCAGGGTTTGCAGTCTATGTGTTATTCATTCTGGAAGCTGACAGGAAACATACCTAGCTGTGAGTGTTCACTTTAAACACTCAGCAGCCAGGAGGAGCAGCAAAAGGCAATATGAAGCCCTGCAGGCAATCAGATTCCGATGCTGTGTTTGGGAGTTTCCACACCGTCTGATAAACAAGCTGTGCTAGACCTTGCTAGAGCAGTGTAGGAAGTAACTACGTCAAGGGATCAGCTGTGACTCTGCCCATGATTGCTGCTTCCATGGCAGAACTGGCAGATGGGCCTGGAGAAGGAGGTGGCTTCCAGAGTCACAGACTGATGTCTTACTGCACATTTGCTAATTGAGAGTAGCCTTAGTGTGACTTAGGCACAGACATGGCCTTCTCTTGCTCCTGATAGGAGGGTGACAGTCTTCAGGACAAAGGTGGGCTGGAGAGCTGGTACCTGCTCTGAAACTGTGCTGCAATGTTCATCTCAACCTGTCTACTACACTTGTAGTACCTTTGGCAGGCTGTGATTCTTGCATCAGCAGTTTGCCACAAAGGAGTCCTTCCTTAACGGGATAAAGGGTGGGAAGGTTGTAGTCCTTCATTCTGACATATTTCAGACTGTAATCAGCAGTCTCAAACTTTGCTGAAACATCTGGAAATTCACTTAACATTTTTCTTAAAAATTCAGGTGTGCTTACATGTAAACTGGCCTGACTACCTCTTCCAATTACTTTAGTCCTGGTTTTTTGTGTGATTAAGTCTTTCTTGTGGTACTGGACCTGGTATACAGCTACCTGGTGCAGTAGGTTAGAGTGAGAGATGGGATCGTACACACTGAAACATGAATTCTGATTTAATTTTTTGTTTAAAGAATATGTATCACTTTCTAACTTCATAGGTTTTTGCATGGCTTTGCTGTGCTATGTTTTTTCAGAAATCTATCTGCAATGAAATACCTAGATAAAATTGTCACATCCCATTTTTGTTTATTTGTTCAAACTTTATAGGCCTTAAAAGATCATGGACAGGATTATCTTGTTGGCAACAAATTAAGCTGGGCAGATGTCCATCTGTTGGAAGCCATTTTAATGGTAGAAGAGTGTAAGCCTGATGCACTGTCTGCATTCCCTCTGCTGCAGGTTAGTAATCATCTGGTGTCAGTTTGGAAGATAACAAATTTCACTGACTGTTGTTAGAAGTTTATGGATGTTTACATCTTTTGTGCCATTGTACTGACATTTCTGTGGTCTGTTTCACTACAAAAACCTGCACTCAGTGCACTGCCTTGCCCAAGGGCTGCTGGGGACTCACCCTTCTTCAGTTCTGCTTTTCCCAGCTGTTCTCAGCTGGCAGGAATTCATTCACTAGTGCTACCAATTTGGTCCTTTCACTGCTACTTCCATGTCTTCAAACACAACAACAATATCCAGAAGGAAAGTCTGTGGCCTGGTGTGTCTGCAGTTCCTGACCTTTTCTTTTTGCCAGAAAAATTACATTTTTAAGAAATCATATACAAAGAGCAATTAAGTTTCCTATGTCTTGACTTCTGTAGTGCTTTGCACTGAGATATTCCTGTCTTTGCCTTTTTTTTTTTCCTCAAATATATCTGCAGGATTGGGATGTGGGTTTTTTTCCTTCCACTTTTTACTAGATGAATCTTAACTCTTTAATATTAATTTCTCCCATTCTCATCTGGGAAACTTAAGGTATAGCACCAGCATTACAGATCAGAAAAAGTTAGTATCTTTTACTGTTTAGTAAGTATGTCTGACAAGTAAAAATCCTAGTCACCTGATCTTTAAACTATAAAGGATGGAATTATCATTTCCTTAATCTCACTGGCTTTACTGTTGCTTCTTACAGGCTTTTAAAGGAAGAATCAGCAACATTCCAACAATCAAAAAATTCTTACAGCCTGGCAGCCAGAGGAAGCCACCAACAGATGAGAAGTTTGTTGCTGTTGTGAGGAAAATATTCAATATCTAATCTAATGAAGATAACCCAACTGTAGTATATTACCAGAGCTTGCTTTGTAAGAGTAAATTGCATAGCTGTGCTCTGTAACTTGCATCATATGGCCAGTATTGAAACAAATCACTGGTAAATGAGAGTAAAAGGCTAATTTGTACCTGCTGATTCCAGAAAGAATTTAACAAAGCAGTTATATGAAATAAAATATGCTGACACTTGGTGCGTGTTTAATTAAAGTGCATGCCTGGTAGGGTAAAATGTTCACTTGTAACTTCTGGAATACTGTAGAAAAGCCACATGATCCCCAACCCCCTTTTTATAAACTGCTAGAGACAGGAGCCACACCCTGAAAACTGAGAAGTCATTTAAATTCAGGCCTAGAATCTTTTGGCTTGGTTCTCTAGTGGTCTCTAGGTGGTCTCCTAGAATGTTCATTCTCTCCCTGCTGTATTTCACAGCTTAAAAATTAAGGAAATAAAACCTTTAAAAATAAAATTAAAGATCATGATCCTTTTAAGTTTACAGGCAGAAGTAAAAAACTAATCCCCATATGAATCTCTTAGGAGTGATTTTTTTTCACTGAAAGATCAAAGTCCTTGTGTTTAATTGGCCTGCTGTGGTTTTTATCTGCTGAGAGCACCTATTCCCTTGCTCTTTTTGCTGCTTGGCTGGCTGATCAGTGAGGCAAATTCCCCTTGAGTGGTTTTTTATATGGTTTTACCTTCTGCAGTCACTTCCCACAGTTATAAAGCCAAGTGCACTGGCTGCTTACCTTCTCAGTAAGAGTGAGTTTTACCTCAATAGTGCTTAAAGCATGCACTACTATGTCATATTCTTTACCCTAATTTAATGGGAAAAACCACTGTTCCCTTTAAGAACATTGCCATAAACCATCCTTTGCACTTAGCTGTTTCTCCTCAGTAGGACTCCAACTGATTAGGCAAACAGTCAGCCAGTACATGCAGAACTGCTGCCCAGCAAAGTTAACTCCTTCACCGATTTGTGCCTTAGAAGAGCCATGTGCAGCTCAGAGGTACAAACCACAAGTGCCCCAATCACCTGGGCACTGCTGACTTCCAAACAGGTTTACATTAAAATTACCTTGATAGCTGGAAGCAGTACTTAGCCATACCCAGCACAGTACCCATTTCACTGGGCTACTCCTCTCTTCCAAAAAAGTGCTACGATTTAGGAACCATCACAAAGGGGGTATCATGATACATGATAACCTTTGTAAGCAAGCTTTGTATGAAAAAAATGAGAAGCAGCAAAATTTCCGTTTGTATTCAAGAGCACACTCACCCATACTGCTTCCTAACATCATTGCTTATATTCTCTGTACACCAGAAGACAGTCTTAGCCAAGCTTTGAGTCCCCAGGAATCTTTATTTTTTACACAAATCAAATTCAACTGTAACTTCAATGAACAGTCTCTTCTGCTTATGGCCAGGGGGAGTTCAGCAAGATAATCTGTGTGAGAATGGAATGGCAAACCTGTTCGTCACTGGCAATTTACAGCATGGTACATGTTTTAAAACACTACCAAGCACAAAGCAGAGGACCAGACTCTTATCATTGATAAAATGGCTCACTCATCTGCTTAAAAAAATATATAAGCTTCAAACATTTTACATTTTATTTGAACTCTGATTTTTTATATTTGGAACCAGGGTAACAAGAATGTGTGTTGGAAAGGAAATTGGTTTTTTAGTGCAACGCAGTACAGGCCCAAGACTTTTTTGATTTAGAACTGATTATTTAATAAAATTATACTTCAATACAAGATACCTTTTTAGCATAAACATGTATTTATAGATATTCTTTCAGAGATACATTGCAAGAGTAATTCAATTTCCTGGGGTGCTCTGCACCCCTAAAAGGGATCAAACTTACAAAGAAAAATCCCACGAGTTAATAGACTGCTTAAATGAAAGTAGATCAAAATACACCAACAAAACACTTGCTTTAGTTTTTAAAAAAAGCTTTTTAAAATATCAGCACATGTCAATAATCAATTAACAAGTACAGATCTTTTACAGAAAATATAAATGCAGTGTATAAGACTTGTGTTCAATCTTGTCTTTCAAGTACAGAGAGCATGTCTGTTTGGTGGGCATGGCAGTCATATTCAGTTCTAAATTCTCCTACAGCAGCATAAAAACAAGCCTCAAAATCATCAAAAGGCTGAAAAAAACCCAAACAAAACAAGAAAACATAATTATGGCTGTCATTAATAAAATCAGTGAAAGTCATCATTAAATAACAGTGCATTCATAACTAACTGACACTAGAGTCTCTATTAAGCCATCTTTTCAGGTGTCCAGATCTCCAGTCTCAGTGTCTAGAAAAACAAAACCCACCTAGGCTGGAAAAGCAATCCACAATGGGCAATAACATTTTCCAGTGTAAGTCTTGATTCTTAAATTTTGACAAATTGCTTCTGATTTTTTCTTCCCTGTCTGTAACTGAAGTAAAACAGAATGGTATTATATTAAATCTGCAATATTAAAATGACAAAGCAAAAGTTATTATTCCTTCAGAAGATGGGGATTCTGATTTACACCTGGAAAATGTTTTGCATTACAGACTCATTGGGAAAAAAATTTTGAACTTACTCCATAATTTAATTCCAAATTAACAGACACAGAAATTTTTCCAGAATGCTGAACAGCAGCAATAAAGTAGCTGGAACAGCCAGATTTTTTTTTTTAATTTGCATTAATACTGGCCAAAATTTTGAGGTTAGGTCAAAAATGTCCTGATTTTCAAAAATACTGTGCTTCCAGTTCCACTTCTAAACCAAAGTGTTTTGTTTTTTTTTTTTTTTAAGATATCTGTGTTGTATGAAATTAGACTAATTTTATGTGTATGTGTTCAAAAACACTAAGGCTTATCTAGGTTCTTCCAAAAGCATTATCAATATGCATTAATATTTAATTGCTGACCTCTCCTTTCTGTGCTGAGAAAGTCACTTCTTACCAGCTGTATCTGCCTAGTAAGTTGAAAAAGCTGCTCACTGAAAACAGGACTGTGACCTCCAAACTAATTTCACTCAAGCTGTGTAGTTGCTGAATGACAGTGACTTCCACCAACAGTGCTTTGAATCGAGTGTGAAATGGCAACTATTTGATAACCAGTTAAATCTTTACAGTAAGATCTGCAATATGTATTTACCTCAGGCATGCTACTAGTCCAGCTGGCATTAATTTCTTGGACCTCTTGAACCTCATTCCCATTATAATGGTCAAAAGAAAAGATGAAACTGTAAAAGACAATCCAATATATTTATGTTCTCACTTTTCTCAGTAGACCACTCAGGAACACACAGAGTTATCTAAGGTAATTGCTGTTTTTCTATGAACTGCAACTTAGTGAAACATTAGGCCAAAAACAGTCTATAACAACATTCTTGCTTTTCCAAAATACACCATTATGATTTATTTTAGCAACAAATAAAGTGTCCATGTGCAGCAGAATGCTAAATCCTATTCTATGAAGACTAGGTAAGTTTGTCAGTCCATCAATTCTACTCACCCATATCTAAATTCATGGGATATCAAAAAAGTAGAAAGAATCTTGGCCATAGCACTCACATGTATATTGAATTACAGGAACAGTTTCTCATAAATCCCACCAGTCTAGATCATTGCAGCTGTCTTCTGACTATTCAAGGAGCTAGAGCATTCAACTTCTTGTCTGTTTTATTTTTAGAATATTAGCTCTATTTGCTGAGCCTTAAAAACTATATTGGATGGTTTGTCAGCTGTTTTTGCTACAGAATATGGCTATCTCTTTCTTCATGACTACAATTCCTCTGGAGCCTTTTGCTATGAGGGAACCATCCTTGCCTGTGACAAGAGGTGGGCTCAAGAGAGCAATAAATGCAGCATAAGCAGCAGAGAACAGCTATGACAGAAACTGCATCTTCTTCCTGGAGTAGTCTTATCTAGAAATGGAGGCAGCAATGAATTCATCAGGCAGAGGGATTTCACTTTGAACTATGGCTGCAGAGTGCTACATAAATGAGAAGATCGAGGAGAACACATCAAACTGCAAAGATAGCTACCTTCATTAAAGAACTGTCACTTGAAATGCTTCCTAGAAGTGGGCAGAGAGGCAGGACTTCTCATGAGCAGCTGGGCTTTGCCACTCTCTCACCCAAAGTAATGGCAGTCACACAGATCTCTTCCCTTTCTATGCAGCAGTTAAACCATGTGGCTAATTCTCTTCAAACTCCACTGTCTAATCTTGGGGCCAGTCCTGTGTTCATAGGTGTCAAAAATTAGTTTTAAACTCACTTCAGCATATAAAACAAGCCCTGACAGTTACAAGTATCTTACAGAACTCTACCAACTATGTGCACTCATCAAAGATATGCTGCAAAAAAAAAAATTATGCTCCATTATCCATTGCTCTTATTTTCTAGTCACATAGCCTTGATCCTCTCAGGAATGTTTCAAGGAGTGAAGTATTCCATAGCATGTGTCTTACCAGAGTCCTGAGTATATTTACAGTTTATTACAAGCTACAAAGCATATTCACTCTGTAATGTTCTTTTTTCCCCCATTTGCTAGTACTTGGCTTTTCACAGGCTCCAGAGACTTTTTAACACATTCAGCTTTCAGACCAGATTTTAGAAACTGCTATACATTCACTGTTTCACCTTAAACCAAAGAAATTCAATAAATCAAGAACAATTCAATCCTGTGAATCATATTCAGATCAGAATCAACTTGCATTGTGAATGCTACTAACTCTTGCATACTGAGATTTGAATTTCTACATCTACTTCAAACACATAAAAATGCATTCAAGTATCCAAGAAAACACAGAGCTTATTTCAGGTGAAGTAGGAAAATGCCTGAAATAGTAATTTATAAAACAACTAAGAGAATTTGTCTGGGGTACCCATTGACTACATACTCTTTGTTTGTAGGACAAGTTACAACAACCTTACTATCAAGGTCTTGTAGTAAAATATTACCTAAAGTACAGTAGGAGAGTCTTGCATAGGTCAAAACTAATTATTATTATGGTTTGAATGGATGGGTTGTTTTAAACTTCCTAACCTTTTAAAGGTTTGTGTGCTTGCTTTATTTTACATTGTAATTTACTGTAATGGTTTCTAAGTTCAGAGTGGTCACTTTCTTCCATGCACTTAATTTCCATCTTTCATTTGTGCTCTAGCTGCTTTTCATTTTTTGGCATGTTAGGCATAAGTGAAAACATTCTAGTTTTCCACAAAAGCAATACATATTTATAATAAAAAGCAATTAAAACATTTATTTGTAAACATTCTAAACTACGACTGCTTTAAAAAGTCTTTGTTCCTTTTACTTCATGTAAGAAGAACTTTCTAAGGCAGGTGTAGTGAACTCTATCTCATCTTATTGCTGTAACTTCTACTAAATAAGTACTTTACATTTCTCCAGTTGAGAAAATCCTCACATGCCTACAACAACATGAAATGCAAAACACTGGCTGTTTTAGATATCAGACATTCAAAAGCACATTAATAGAAGATTTTGTATTAGTCCCTTCAAAACCTGGGAATTGGGAAACAGGCAACATATATTAAGTTTTAATGAATCTTCTTTTCCATAAATTCTGTATCTATATGCTACTTAAAAGCATCTCACACTAATCATTATAAATTTACATATATTTAAGGCTGTCTTCGTTGCAAAAAAAGGTTTGGGAGTTTTTAAACAGTGGGATAACTTAATCTGAGCAAGGTCATGGTGGCAAAACTGGAAATCAATTTAAGGCTATCTAGGAGCAGATCAGGTCCACAATTATCACCTTTACTAAAGAATTTGCTGAGAACACTTTGCTATCAATGCTACTCAACATTTTTTTAAAAGCAAATTTTTGTAACTGTGATTGGTGCAAAGCACAAAGCCAGAATGAACAATATACCACAAATTCTAAGCTAAGAAAAACTAATTGTGTTTTTCACACTTAATTTTCACACAATCTGGATTAAATGTATTTTAAATGCCTTTTGGCATGTGAAACCACAGCCTAAACCATCTTTGCTAAAACCATGAGTGAGACAAGCTCCCAACAGCTCTTATTGCAAATTGTGCAAGGTTTACGTCTCCTGAAGGGATTGTAAATTTTAGCCTCCATGAGGGTTTCATGGCAAACTAGCTGCCACGACAATTATTGCACAGTCTGCATCCTGTCTTTCTCAGCAACAAAGGAAAAACACTAAGTTAAACTGTTCCATTCACTGGGAGCTGAGGATATGTTGCATTACGCAACAGTGGATCCCACATCTACTTTACTGCTCCGATTGCAGAATTCAATCTGTAATGCTAACGATTTTACAGCAGTACTATCTCCTGTTTATCAGCTGGATTTCACAATGTGTGCAATGTTAGGCAAACATCTCATAAAAGGAGTGCTGCCAGGTGGCTCCTGGCACACCTGACACACCTACTGGCTTTGTATCAATGATCTGGCTTACCTTGCAAATGGCTCCTGAATTTTGCAAGCTAAGCTGAAGTGTTGAACTCTAGTTAAAACCCAACATTTAAACCAAAGCAATAGCCAAAATTTACTAAAAAGAGAATTTTACATGCAGTTCAGGATGCTGCTTGTTTGTTTGCTTACTGTAGTGAAACACTTACACAATGATATCTTCACATTTCTTGGATCACACGTTACACAGTAAGCTCCATAACCAGCCACAGAGCCAAAGATGAGTCCAGCAGCTAAAGAGATTTTACTACCTGCAAGAAATCATTCAAGTGTTATTTCTCAATACAAGGTCTTTAAGCTCAGTCTTTGTACGGCAGCTGTCTCTCTACAATAGAACTGATTTTGCCACATTCCAGCTTACCTCACTCAGTGTGAAGAGAGAGGTAATATTTCTGTAACTGGGTCATCTAATGTGTGGGATTAGGGGCAAAGCCGACTAAGGGGAAGATTATCAGGATCCAGTAACACTTGCAACTTGGGAAAAACACAACCCTAGATTTGGCTATTTTCTCTATCATACGTATGACGGATTTTTGTAATTTCTCTGAACTGTATGCTCATTTTAACTATGTCTCACAGCACTTGGGAGTCTCCAAAAATGGTAGAAATGTACCAATATATATAAAGAGTAAACTGGAAAACATGTGTGGTCATAATGTCAGGTCTTTCAGTCTGACATCAGTCCTGGAAAAAGAAATGCTATCGCCAACATCTCATTTAATGAATAACGAATGAAAAAACAAATAAATGGCAGTGAGGATGAACACAGGGCTTCTAAAAGTAACTTGACATCTTCTTGCAGTGCTATTGAAAAACGAATTCATAAATCCCAGATATATCCCCAATATTTTAAATTTCTGAACAGACACTTGTCTTGGTACCATATGATAAAAGCACAGAATCTGCACAGCAGACATAATTTGAATTAAACTGATCCCCAGATGTTTATAAATATTCAGACCCCCGATGTCATTTAGTTCCCAATCCTTTTGTTTTGACTATTTTTAATCAAGACTTTGCAAGAAAATGTAAATCATAACCAATAAAAAATTATCTAGATTTGCCACGAGAATCGAGCAAGTATTGAAGAGTGAAGAGAACAGGTGAATGGGATAATCAGTGAGTGCAGCTGGCTGCAAACACAAAACCACAGCGTTTTCAGAAATTCAGATGTGAAGCCGTGCCTCCAAGAACAAAGCCTGTGCACACTACGAAGGGAGACGGCGACCCTAAGCCCCAAGAATCGTGACGGACACGGCACAGGGACGGTGACCGGGGCGCCGGGGTCCCCCCCACCCGCCCGTCCCCGGGACCGCTGCGACCTCTGCCGGGCGCTGAGCCGGGCACGGCGCTGCCACCCGGCACTGCAAAACCCTGGAACACCGAAACTGCGCTCTGTGCTGCGCTGCCACCCAAACCTGACTGGTTATCTTACTGCGGAAAGGCACAATTCTAACAGTACCAGAGAATTAACCACCATACGTAGAGGGTTTTCTTCCCACCGTGCATCTGGAAACGTCAGAATCAATCCTGGATTTCTCTGTAGAAAATAAGCTTTAATCAAGGATCTACTGTGCTCAACATAGGAATGACTGAAAGGTGATGAGAAAGCCCAAAATGCACTTAAGGTCAAACATAACATGACAACCCCCACTCTTTGCCCTGAAAACAAACTCATTTAAATGATTAAATTGGTCCAAGAGCATCTCATGAAACTCAGTGCATTTACAGCAGCGTATGATGGATGTAAAATGCAGCTGTGCTAATTACAGCAAAGTTTTCATGTCTCACACTGCATAGAAGAAATCAAATGCTCGATTTCCAAATCCTTCTGTCGTAGTACTAACCTTTACGAGTGTATGCTACAACACCTCCAACCACCAGCAATGAAGCATATGCAAAACCAATCCAGTCAACAGCCATGGTCCCAACTCTGGAAAAAAAACCCCAAATATATTGCAACTGAAGGCAAACAAATTCCTTCCTCCTGGTAAAAAAGAAATAATTACTTAATGGGTTCTAAATAACACTACACTCACCTAAGTTGTGCTTGACTACTGTGTCAAAACATTCAGAAGGTGAAGGTGTGCTTGTTGGCTATTGCACCATCCTTTCACTAACTGCTGCCCTTCCTTACACCCCACCATGGGCATACCCATATTTCCATTAGAGGATTTTTTGGATATATGTGGCATACATTTTTCCCAGTTACAAATACATGTATGCAGGCAAAAAGCTTGACACCATGCAAAGCATGTTTCGTTGCACTTGTGCCACGCTGCTGAGCTGAGAGCACACTCTGGATACATACAGGTCCTCTGAGCACTCATCTCAGCGCTTTCATCTCCTTTCAACCACACTATACCTGGAGAACTTCAAGCAGCATGTTGTTACATTTCACTCTAAAAAATACAAATTTTTAGAGTGTATTCAAAGATTCCAGACAGAAACTTAGGCTGTTTTGGGAAGCTACACACACACATATACTTTATCCTGTATCTATGCCCCTTTTATTTCACCTTTACGTTTTCATGCATTGTCTGAAGTTAGGCTTCTGTTCTGCAGAAAGCGTTTAAGGCTCTGTTGTGATGCTGGTCCGTACTTCCCTGGCAGCGCTGTGTAAAGGCAGGAGTGGCAGTGCTCTGCAGCCAGAGAGCCCCTGCAGCACCGCGGCCCCTCTCCCATCAGCAGATGGGGCACACCTTTCCCCTCCTCCTCCCAAATTAAGCGTACACTTAATTAAGCACATCCTTCTTTATACCTCAGCGCGCGTAGCCTTGATCAAAGTGTAAAGGCGTGCTAGCAAAGAGTGCTCACTCAGCATTTCATGTCAAGCCTTTAGTATTTAAAGCAAGCAACTCGCAGCGAGCCCACTCCTCCCCAAGTCGTACCCTAAAGGACAAAGGGTGGGTTTAGGGGGCCACAGCACCCCGGAGCACGAGGCTTGCAGAGGCGGGGGCCGGGGATGCAGGGGACAGTGATTCCCAGGCCTTTGATGTGCCTGGCCTCCGCGGCCGCCTCCGGCCCGGACGCGCAGCCCCCATCTCGCTCCCCAGCGCCGCGGCGCAGTCCCGGGCCCAGGCAGGCACCTGCGGGGGGCGGCCCCGCGCCCCGCCCAGCCGCCGCTCGCCCCCCGCCGTCCCCGCGGCAGCTCAGCCCGCCGTACCTCGTCCCACCGCGCCGCCCTCCGACCTGCCCCGGCCCGGCCCCGGCCCCGCCTCCCGCGCCCTCTGGGCTCCGCGGGGCGCCGGCCCGGCTCAGCCCCGCGGCGGCGGAAGGAGGGCGCCCGTCGCCGTCATGGCGGCGGCGCGGCCCGGCCCGCCCGCAGCGCCGCGGGCGGAGCGGCGGCTGGCGGCGCTCGGCGGAGCCGGGCCGTGGGGGACTAGGGGTGACAGTGAGCCGGCAGTGCCCTTGCGGTGGTATCAGGGGTGCATCGGGACGAGCGTGGCCAACGGGAGGTGATCCGTCTCCCCCACTCGGCCCTAGCGAGGCCACATCTGGAGCGTTGTGTCCAGTTCTGGGCTCCGCAGTAGAAGAGAGACAGGGAGCTACTGGGGAGAGTCCGCGGAGGCCACAAGGATAACATGGGATCTCTCTTTTATAAGGAGAGACTGCAGGATTTGGGTCTGTTCTTTCTAGAGAAGAATGAGAGAGGATCTCATGCATGCAGATAAATCAAAGCTGAGTGTTGAGAGGGTGGTGCCAGACTTTCTGGTGGTGCACAGCAATAGGACAAGGAGCAATGGCCATAAACTAAACCACGAAGTTTCAGCTCAGTTGGACAGAGCATGGTACTAATAATGAACTACATGATTTGCATGGGTCCCTTCCACCCCCAGCAGTTCTGTGATTCTGTGAGTCGTGGCTGTGCTGGTGCAGTAGAGCAGTAGGGCAGCACAATCTGTTGGGGCCCCTCTGTTACTGTGCCCTGCTCCAGGGTGAGCATCTCCTGCTTGAGACTCCTGATCCAGCCTTTCAGGCTCTGGAAAGGTCCATGGATATTTTACTTTTTTAAGGACACCCCCCCCCTGCCATGTTCAGGATGGAAGAACTCACAGATGCAGGAGTCCCATCTGCAGATCCATTTGTCCCCAAAGCACGCCCATTCCACAGAGACAGGCTGAGGGTCTGCTGCCTGCAGCCCCCACAGTCGCCCTGTGACTCAGCAGTGGGCACTCATTGCTGTGTCAGGCACCCTTCTGTCCCCTGCCCCTCTCAAAAGCAGGCTCCTCTCTCCTTGCGTGTGTTTTTTCAAAGTCTGAGTGCTGCTGCATGAAGTCAGGTGAGCAGGCACGTAGGCTGAATGCTCGGATGTGTTTGTCAGGGAAAACATCAGGCACAAGCCCTGACACTCTGATACTAAACACGTAGCTAATTTATGAAACTGCTTGATGTGGTTATTTTAACACCCTGACTTCTTGTCTGCTAGCCCTTTTTGCTGGACCTATTCCACTGCAAGCTATTTTTGTCCATATTTCGTCCCCCTCCGCAGTGTTTCTTTAGCTTTTTCTCAAGTGAGTGATTCTTGACCAGCACAGGACGTGTCCTTCAGGGGTGATGCAGGGGTGCCTGTGTGCGACATTCCCCACACTTCCCTTGTTCCCACAAACAGACTGAGCATAAACATGGCCACAACAGGGAGAGACTCACAATGCCATGTGATAGGACTTGGATACCTGCCTTCTTCAGGGGTCATTTGAAAATCTGTGCCAAAATCCTGTGTTTCCTTTAGATTTCTTTGCTTAAAGGTGTGGGAGTTTTCCGCTCCAAAGAGCTAACTGGAAAGCAAATCAACATTCTCATTAGGGTAAACGTATCTAATTTCCACTCCTAACATTCCGTTTGTTTTTTTCTGGTAGTGTTTAACTACTGCAATACAAGCCCACTCCGTGTGAGCTGTCCAAGTCTGTCTGCTCAGTGGAAAACAGCACTGCTCTCCTTATCTCACCACAGTGTCTGTGGGAAGGAAGACTTAAGGTACACCAACTTTGGAAAACAAACATAGGACACATGAGGGCAGGATGGCTCCAAAATGCAAACAAAAAGTGGATTCATAAGCTGAAATCCAGAAAGTGGATTTCTTGGTGAACTATTATGTGACTTGCGGCTCTTGAAAAGCACATTAAAATAAACAGGGAATTAAATGGAGCAGAACTCTATTTGAGGGGATTCCAAAGTGCAACAAATACAGTGTCTTTAGGTACCTCTAGGATAATGACCAGTTGTGCTTACTGATTCAATGATGCTCATCACTTAAGAAGACTGGGTAACGCTGAAGTCTGCGTAAAATTTGAATTCACATAATTGTATTCTGCTTTTTATGTTCCCTTCAATTTTCAATTACAAAAAGTATTTGATACTCTTTTCCCTAAGGTTTTACTTAACTATTGTCTGATGTGAAATAGTTGCTGTATTTTACAGCACAGATGGGAGGTTTTGAATAGGAGGAGAATTAATTAAATTAGTTTTTGGTAGCATGACAAATCAAACACCTCAGTCCTTACAGAGAGCTGTAACAGAGCTAGCAGCATAGCCAGTGTTACTGTTGCTGTGTGCTTTGTAGTATAGTTTTCACTTGCTTATTGCTGCCAATCTGAGCTGAAATTCCCCTGTTGGGTGTCTGCTTCCAGCTGTTTTATTTTAGTTTGTTTTGGTTATTTTGTTTTGTATTATGATTTGTTTGCTTTGGTTTTGGAAAGTTCCATTTACAACAATTGAGCCAACTACAAGGATGAATTTAGGCAAAAATACACGGTTTTGTCCATTATAAACATAACTATTTCACTGAAAAGCCCCTAGCATCTCTTTGTTTTGGAAAAACAAACTTTCAGATCTGGCAAACAAATTGCCTTAGTTGCAGGGATATATTTTTCTATCTTCAGGAAAATGTGACCTGAAGAGGAAAAGAGTTAAAAAGTGTTGAGTGGAGGCTTCTTAAAATTGTACAGCCCTGTTCCTAGAAAGTTTCACCTGTATTGATTATGTGTTACCTTGTCTTAGCCCCAACTACATTCTCACCTGAATGTGGGCATTCTTCCCTGAGAAAGTCTGAGCTTGTCCTTGCTTTGCTTATGTCATGTCTAAAACAAGAAACCTCTAAGGGGCTTGTGTAACACAGCCCATCTCCTTCCTCTGTAACATTTTTGCTGAGGCTACCTGTTAGAGAAGGTGTTGGCAGGATGAAGCACATAAAAGCACATAAAACATATATTAACATGGAGTAAAGGCTGCAAAGGAAAAAGTGATGGATTCTTGGGCAGTGATTTCACAGGAGATGGTGTTCAAGTTTAACAGGTCACTGCTGCCAAAAGGGCCTCTTAATTTCTGGTTTTGTGTTCCAGTCTGTTATTTTGTGAAGTAATTGATGAGTTTTGCTCTATCTCTCCCAGTCCTCAATGACTGAGTCAACTCAGTAGCCTTGCAGAAACATAACCAGACAGAAAAATTTATCACTTTGTGCTAAATTCACTCAATCAGTCCTTAGTTTAAATTAGTTAAGTCAGGAGTCTTTACAAAGCATCAGAACACAAAGGAAAAGATGGGATTGCATGACCGGCTTGGAGGCTGGGGAGAGGCTCTGTAGGCATCACCAAAAATAATTGAGATAACCTGAAGCTGTGCATTTTCTTTGACTTGTCAGGAAACTTGGCCTGCAAGAAACCATTACTTTTGGCACCAACTGAAATTCTTGGTAAATTTGGGGAAATGCAACCCATGATTATTGTTGGTCAGTGGTATCTCAGGAATCTTCCCAGATGCTGAGTCCAGCAAACACTGAAATAAGGTGCGTGCCCACAGAAACCTACCTGTGGGCCTTGTGAGCTGACAATATCCACAGTATTAGTGTGAGAAACTAGGATCTAGCTACAGGTAAAAGTGGAGAGGCCAACAGTAACAAAATGCAAGAATGGAGTTGTGGTATACAGTGATTTGAGACAGCATATGTTAGATTGTTTCTGCTCACCAGACATAGTCAAAGGGCTGTAGGTGGTGTTGAGAGTGAGTGGTTAAACTGCCTTGGCTTCTGCTCAATGTAGTGTTTTCATTTTCCCAGCTGAGTTCCCAAAAGCTGATAGATTTCATCTGAAGAAATTGAGGGTTTTCTCTTCAGTATCTCAGGAATCCTTGGTCTAACTAAATCCAGATTAGGACCACTATCTGTTCTCTGCTACTGATATATCCCAAATTTTCCACCTTTATAATAAGCATGTGGATTTTAAAGTAGTTCATGAAGTCAGAGTGAAACTCTAAGGGATTTCAAAGTTATTTGAAGTGGCTTATTAGTCATTATTTGGTGTTTTCAGCTGATTGAAAATAACTCATGAGGATGAAAGTTTCTTGGGTCAAAGAAGGGATTTTTGTGTGTGTGTATATTTTCAGACCCTTTCTCTAATATTTGTCATCCTGTGTTAAACAGCAGATCTCTGATACCTCTCACCACTATGTGCTTGTACAGAGGGGTCTGTTTTCACCTGCACATACTGACGGACAAGTTTTCCAGACAACAACTCACTGAAGAACAGAGGCACAGAGGCACTTGCCCTCTCCAAGATACACCAGATACACCAAGAATTACCTAAAACCTGTATGTGCCTCAAAGCTTCCTGGTCTGAAAAACAGTTTGTGACTAGGGAAGCTTTAGGAAGAAAGTTGATATATAAATGCCCTGTCCTTTCTATTTCCTAGACTTCAGTTCATGCCTGCTGTTCTAACTCTTTCTCTCCTGCCCATGGCCATAGACCAAGACAGGAGCATGAGCTGGCTGAACCTTGTTCAGGTCCAGTATGGGCAGGCTTGTGAACAGGAGTGTCCACATCTTAGGCATCCTTCAGATCATTCTCACACTAAAAAGAAGGAAAAGTAAGATACAACATCCCTCCCAGACAGAGGGGGTCTCTGAGATCCTAGCTTTTATGGGGTGCACAGAGTGTGGCTCAGGCTGGAACTTATTTCAGTTGCTGAATTCCCCATTCTCAGTCACTTCCTTGACCCACGCCTGGCATTCAGTGAGCTCTGTGCTGAGCCATGATGATAAATTCAACTTAAAAATTCAACTCACTGCTGATGTTTTTGTTCTGAAACAGCAGTCTTAGATCTGATCCTTAGAGATGTTCCTTACTTATGTATTGAAGAAGGGATTGAAAGATGGAGGGACAGTGCCACTCAAACCCACATCCAGTACTCTCAGGAAATTCAAGCATGAGCCTCAGTTTGGAGAGAACGGATGTAATCAGGATTTATAAAATCAAGAGTGAATAAATATTGCTGTTTTCCAAATCCTGCAGAACTAGAAGTCAGGGCAGTCATTGAAACCAGTAGGAAATTGGTTTAGAAAAGATAAAAGGGAATGTACTTTTTTATGTAGCAGATACAGTGAACTTGTGGAATTTACTGCTGGCAGAGGTTTTGGAAGCAGATGGGTCAGCACACTGGAAAGGAGACTAAACAGTTAAATGGAATGCATATTCATAGAGAGATGCAAAAAAAAATTAGTAGGGATATGCTCCCTAGCATCCCTAATACAATGATTGTGCATGCTGGAGGAGAATAAAGGAAATTTATATGTCTGACTTTTTCTCTTTAAATAGTATCTCTTGTTATTAAAGAAAGGATTCTGGGGATAGCTGGATGTTGGTCTAACCCACCAGGACATCCTTTGTGTTCTTTTCAGGGCTATGATTTTGTGTCCACAGGTATGTGAGGATAAATGCAACGTTGGTAAGAGTTTGTATTTTAATTTTTGAAGATGATACCTAAGGGTTCTCTTATTTCAGTGAGACCTGAATCATAGGTCACTAACACTGTTTTGTACCCTATTAGGGAACCATACACTTTTAAGACAGTCCACATAATATCAGTGCTTAGATAAGGACTCTTAGACTGAACTATAGCCCTCCTGATGTTGCACTTTCCCCTGAGATCCTTCTGCTTTGTCTGCATAGAACTTGATAAATACTCATGTCTCAGGAAAGATTTCGTAAGTTGTGATAGAATTTCCCCCCAGGATATCAGTGTATTTTGGAAATATTATTTGAGAGTCATCTGTTGGAAAATATCTAGTGCAGCTGAAGGAGAGAGAGTGCCAGACTAGACAGATTACTAGGCATGAATCCCAGCCCTTATTTGTATGAGTACTCCTGCCTTTAGATAATCACATTAACATCAGGAGTATTGCTTACAAATGTACTACTGAGAAAAAGTGGTGAACAGGCTTGGGCCCTCAAAGCAATGTTCTTGTTCCAGCACTTTCCTATTGAGATTCTGACCTTTTCCTCACCAGAGCTCCTTAGAGTTGGTACATCCACGAAGGAGGACCACCCACTACTCAGCAGCCTCGGGTAATGATTACCAACTCATCTTTTACATCTATCAGAAGTAACATTTTTAACAGTTCAGATGTTGTTTTCCTTCCCTTTCCTAAGCTCTTCCCACACTTAGACATACACAAGTACTGTGTTTCATGCTTGGTTGATTATGAAGCCAGATCTTTTTTCTCCTTTGAGGGTTTTTCTGGTGCTCCTCCAGTGCAGATGAGCCAGGAGCCTTCCGCAAACATGTGCTAGAGGAGCCCCCAGTGGGTGGTGAGACTGGTATGTCATGGTGGTTGTCATCAGGCAGCGTGGGTTAGGATATGTCTTGCCAAGCCTGCCTGGAGAAGCACAGCTCAGTGATACCTTAGGGATATTGCCTAATATCCCTATCCTAATAACAGCAGTAACCTAATTTGAAAAAAAGAGAAAAAAGCTGTCTCCATTTTTTTGTGGCTGATGATACCCAAAGGAGTACCACTGGGAGTGCAAAGGGAAGATTATAAGCATCAAATGATAGAAAGTGTTTACATGTCTACTGTTGGGTGCAATTACTCAAGCTTGGAAAAGATGAAATAACTTTTATTTATACACCTAAAAGAAGAAGCCAAGTTAAAGTACTTACATAGATCAACTGCAAATGTGAAAGTGTGAGATAAACAATGCCAACAACCCTGCAACATAAAATCCAGATTTCAAGCCAAACATCCATGAAGAAATAAGTATTCCATGGAAAATATCATATTCTTGCAGTCTTTCTGACCACAGAGTTACACTCATTATGGTAAAGCTATAATTGCAGCCTTGTGAATACAGTGCCACAGACAATGGTCTGTCAGTGTTTTTCCACTATAAACTCTCATGTGAGGTTTGCAATTTTGTGAAACACAATTATCTTTGTCTGGGATATTCAACTACATTCTCATCCCAGAAATTGACCTTTTTTGTGTGCATGTTTGTTTCCTTTACTGAGTTGTTCAAAGTTCATTGTTTGGTGAGTGTTCGAGCCTTTCTGATCGCTTGGCTGCTTACGCCTTATCTGTACTGTGAGGATGTGTGGGGAGTTTGCTGTCACTGGTAACACATCAATGCTTTGTAATATTTAGGGCTGTCAGGCTGTTGCAGAGTCCACACTTTGGACCAAACTGCCTACATTTGTAGTGATGTGGTTTGGGAAAGTCAGGGCAGCGGGATTATAGCAAATTAGCACTGACTGGAATACCCAGGCATGCACAGCAAAATGTGCTTTAGGGAATACTAGAGTATATTATTACAGCTATGGAAGGAAGGATAATTGGCCAGGCCAGTTAAATGGGTAAAATTGTAAAGGTTTGTCCATCTTAAAGAAAAAGAAAATTCTGAATTGATGTTTCAAAAAATCTCCTAAAACCTTGTAGGATTAGTGAACCCCTGCAACATGCAAAAAACACTTCTGCAGTTCTGATTTTGATTGTTTGTCTTAGCTAAAGGTTTTATCTGTGAGATTGCAGTAATAGAGATCCAAATCAGCCCCGTTAATTTTTTTCACAGGTAACTCAAGGTGGAAAATACAGTGCCACTGTTGAGTGCTGTTTCCCAGATTGAAGTATGTTTAGTTTCAAGTGCTAACCATGTAACACCTGCATATGAACTCCTGTATGAAATAGGACATCTGAAATAACCATACGTGTAATGCCTTACTTAAAAATAATTATTTGGAGACAAATATTACATGCACTTAAGGGATCTCACCTATAGTTAGATGCAGTTCAATAAATATGAATTTATTCAGTGCCAATCAATGGTCTGGAAGAAAACATGAAGTCCTTGTGCTACAGAGATCTCTGGTTGCTTCAGCAACTTGTTACAGGTAATGGGGAAAACTGCTGAGTTCACATAGTTTAAAATAAATACGAATCAAAGCAGTTTATTGCTTTATTGGCAGAGTGTAATTATACAGCAATCAGTGAACTATGGAAACGAGATTGGTAATACAAATAGGCAAAGCATGCTAGAGATTTCTAAACAGTCTTTTATAACTAATCCCGGAAACATGCAGGCACACATATGCACAGAGTTTATGCACCCCCTCAACTCATGGGCAGTATGGGTTACAAAAACACCCCCCTTCCCAAAGATTGCAGATTTCCCTGCAATTTACATGTCTCCTGTGGGAGATGTGGATCCTCTATCTTTTTACAGATCCCTGCAGTTCTCCACAAGTCATGGGCTGAACCACACACCCTTGAGACAGTTGTTTCCCTTCTGAAGTCTGTCCTGTTTTGAGTTTTCACACTTCTTTAATTTTTTTTTTTTTTTCATTCTGGCTCCTGCTTTGTGTCAAGTCTTTTTGTAATTCCCTAGTAACTGTTTAATCTGGCTGATGATCATCTTCTGTAACATGATCAGTTTGGGCAAATGCTGGCTGGGCAGCTGGTTGTGTTTCATCTGCAGACACACAGATACTCAATTCACACACATCTTTATCTTCAGGGATGACATTACCTGTGCCATTTGTCGAGGGCGTGCTGTGCATCCCTGCCAGGTCCACACTGAGGAAGAGCCCTCCCTGAGAGGTCCATGGGCCGCAGGAGCAGAGAGAGGAGCAAGGGACATGGCCGAGCTGCCTGCAGCCATGTGGCCTACACTGTTCAAACCAGAGTGACTTGTGTTCTGGATGCATCCCACAGTAGATGGTAATGATAAGTGGGCAAGCAAATCTATTTCCAGACTCCCTTCATGCTCCAAAATCCAAAAATAAAATTAACAATTGCTTTACTAAATTGTTTTGAACACCTATTATGATTCTCAATAAAGGCGTAAATGGGATGGAAGCAGCAAATTGGATCGCTGGAAAAACTGCAGAGACACCATCTGGACCTGGAGCTTTAATGGATTGTAAAGAATTTACATTTCACACTCTCACAGTTTACATTTTTTGAGTTGATAAAGACATTTGGATAATTTTATTTTTTGGATGTTTTACATAAAATGAAGAGCCATGATTGAATCTGGAACTGCAGTCAGGAAATAACCAGATTGTGTATAATGTGGTAAAGTGCTAACAAATACCCACATGCTGCATGATTAATTTAATGTAAATGCCAGTTGTGGATTTGATTTGTCAGCAGTTGGCTGGGGTTTTGTGATTACTGGCCAGTAATTTAAGTGATGATTTGATCTATAACAGAATCCTCAGCTTTTTTTGTTAGCTGCTAGAATGGATACTGATACGTTCTGGGGTCTTCATGCAGCTGATGAATAGCCTACAGTATGATTTATGGTGGTAAATCAGGACAGGGAATAGAACCAAGTGACAGCTATTGTTTCAATATGTCTTCAGGCAGTGTTTTTGAATTGCAGATACAGAGGCAAAGAACACTCTGGGTCTGTCTATAAATACAGCTGCAAAGTATGGCACCGCTCTTGTCTCTGAGTCAATCTCTAATCTGTGTTCTTGGCATACCAGCACTGGGCCGTGGGGAAGGGCCATCTGTCAGAGGTAATTGAAAATGGAGGCACTGACCATCTGTAGGTATTTAAAGTCTCCTGACACTTTTTGTGAGCTAAAGGATAATTCAGTGTTAGAATTTATATTGTGTCTACTTATTACCCTCTACATTTTTCAAGGGAATGCATTATTCTTGGTCTGTTGTCTTTCATTTTGGTAGCCCATCTCTTTATGTCACACAAACCTATTTTTCACCCCTCTCTGCAGTTCCCTCTTGACAGAAGTGACCCCTATAAATCTTTGTAAGCTTGAGAATTTTTCAGATGTGCTGTGTAAATTACAAGTTACTGTTATTGCTGGACCAAGCAGAAGCATCCCTTAAAGCCTTAAGATTTGACCAGGCTAAAATGGAATTCAGATCTGGTTTCTACTTTGCAAAAGTCAATCAATGCTGTATTGCATTGCTTTCCCATTGTCCCTATGGTGTAAATGATTTAGCAAATGGAAAGGCCAGCTCTATTCCAAAGAAAAGATGTATAAATATATAAAGGTGCCTGCAGACTCCCTGTATGCACACAGCTATAGCTGTTAACACTAAATAATAATGTACACTGCTTGTGGGATCAAACTCCTGATTACGTTAAGAAATTAATAAAGATTTGTAATGCTTATTTTACATGTTGAACTGTTGAATTTTATTTAAACATTTTTTGGGTGTGTCAATGTGAAGGAAACCAGCTCTGTCAGGTACACAGACACACACATAACATTTTTTTCCTTCTAGAAAAAAAAAAGTTGGAATATTTTTGTTAATTATCTTTCTAATCCAGGCATTCAAATACTGTACATATGTTGAGCTCACATGAAGAGAAAGAAAAGACACACAGAATTTTTAATAAAAATGCACTCGAAGCAGGATTTGAAGTACACTACTTTGAAATACAAAGGAGAACTTTATTATCAAAGCTGAGCAAATTTTCTGAACACATTCAAGGTACTGTTATGGTAAGTGAAGGAAGCTTGTGAAGTTGCTTGGAGTTCAATAGAATAAAAAGTAAAACACATTCATGTTTCAGCAGATGGTTGGCAGAAATCAGAATGGAGCCCATTTTTCTGAGCAAGTTCTGCATGCACACAGCCTACAGAGAGCAGAGACTAAAGGCTCCTTTTCTGCACAGCCTTGTGCTCTTTCTAGGCAAACACTGCATCAGCGTTAGACAGTGGGGCCCTGAGTATGGGATGCAATATGGAGCACAGAGCAACCGAGTGTGCAGGCTGTGCATTTGTGTCCCAGAGAAGCCAGACGGGGAATATGCAAGGGTATTCCACCCTTTCCCCATAGCATCCTCCTCTCCCATCTCATCTTAACACCGCAGTGCCAGGAGGAGAGTGCAGCATATAGGAGTTGCAGAGTCGAGAATGCAGAGACTGCCCATGGCATGCTTATTCCTGACACCTTAGAGTAATGGTGATGTTGGCAGTCCTGGCCCCTGCAGCATGCTGGGGCTGCAGTGCTCTGCACACCTGCATGAAGCAGCATGATTTGGACCACACAGAGAGCTGTGGCCATCTGCCTGCTTATTTTCAGAGTTGGAAGTTGGCAGCTGGTTGTAGAGCTGGGAGGAAGGTGACTTTGTCACCTCCCTGTTCTTGCAACCTCCAGAGCCTGCTTCTAAAGGACTGAAATGAGTTGCCAAAAATATCACTGAAAGACTGACTCTTTCTTGAGGTGGAAGTGTTCTTCTCAACCACCAGAGACTATAGACCAACTGGCTTTGGTTTCCAACAGCCAAAAAAAAATCTATTTGGATTTTAGTGGTATTTTTCTTCCCTCTGAAGCCTTTTGAGGTAGAAATAACTGCGTGAATCCTGTGTTAGGATAATTAGTCTGACACAACCTAGCTATCAAATTCATCACCTGAGTGAGTTTCTGAGCTATTCTTAGGTACCATATTGCTTCACAGAAGCTTCTACTGTCTATTGCATTCCTGCTGCTGTTTGCTGTCTCCAAGGAAAGGAAGGAATTTGCACTTTTTAGGAGTTGGTTTGGAGGCTTTATAGAGGGAGGAGGTAAAATTGGTTCAGAGCCTTCAACCACAGACTCTACGAAAGGCTTGAATTTCCAGCATGGACATGGTCTCGGAGTCACACTTCCAATACTACAGTGAAGGAATGTACTTCTGCAGCTTCTAATGCTCTACCACTGTTATCTCTAAGTCACCACCATCTTCTGGGCCTAGAATTACCTACCCTCAGCCCAGTCTGTCAAAACCTCTGGTGATCTGAATTCCCTTTTTATGCCTTTGCATAGAGCAACAACTTAGCCGCATTTGATGACAGTGGTTTTGAAAAATAAGCAAATTCTCACTCTTGTTTATGACTTCAAACTCTTTTTGAGAAAAGGTTCAGTGCGCTCACATTTAAATGTAACTTAGTGTTCTTCCTTCCTATTTTTGAAACTTACTGTGCATGTGTATTATGGAAGACGGATGTTGCTAGCACAAAACAGTGTGCTTGTTATCTATTATACCATGATATATTTACTGAGAAAATTTCAATAAATAAACCACAGGCTTGAACCTCTGAACCCTTCTAAACCAGCTGATTCCCATGGTGGGTTCAGGAGTTTTTATGGATGGATACTGTGTTCTCATGAGAATTTTACTGAAGCTCGTAGGCTCGAAACTGACTAGCAAGAGAATTTATGAGGTTACATGGGAACGATCACATCTTTCATTCCAACACCCTATGAGTTTATAAAATGAAGCCTTCCTTAAGCTGTGTTAGAAGAGTGTCAATGAAACTTTAGTAAAATATCTCATGTTATCAATGATTTCTCATCAGTCAGAACAGCTGGTTAATTTTAACAACTTTTCAGTTTTCAGTTATCCTAGATTAGAGAGTTGGTTAAAGTTTTTTTGCTAAAAATTGTGGAAAAAAAAAGAAAGAAGGGGGAAGGTCATAAGTTACTAAAAGCATCAAAGAACCCTTGTCAAGATGGATAATAGAAAGGGTGAATAGTGTCCACTATGCATTTGCTTAGCCTGTATTCTGTTTATCCTTTTGAATACTCTCTAAAATTCCTCTTATGATTTTGTTTAAATTTAGAACAATCTTGAAGTTCTGTAGCTGCTCATTATCCCACTTGAAATTCAACTCAAAATGTTATTTTGCATCATATAGTTGAGCTGGAAAGTTGCCTAAGCCAGGAATTGAGGTCTGTGCTAGTGAACTAAAGAGGAAGTGCTCTAAGCAAGACTCCGTTCTGGGGATATTCCAACATTTTATTACATTGTGTGTACTAATGAGTAGAAAAAAGGACTGTGAGCCAGGAAGGGCAGAGTTTTAATCAAATGACTCATGATATGGCCTTCAGCAAAATACGTGACCTTGTAATTCAGTCAGCTATAACAGTGGGTAAAAATAGGGGTTCGGTGGAGTGTTCAGGCAGAGATACAGCTGGGCCTGCTTCAGCTGCATTCACGGTCTGCAGTTTTTTCCTCCTATGGAATAGATACAATGGGAAGACAGAAGATCTCCTTTCACCTGCTCCAGAGAGGCTCAAATCCAATCTGACATATATTTTTCCTTGAAGAAGAGCTTTTAAAACTGTCAGATGGAGGTCAATCCTTTGCTGAGTCACCTGTGAGTGATCAAATTTGTTGATGGTGATGATCAGGTGCCCGGGCACAAGGAGGATGAAGATGCACATTTTGAATGGTTGGTTCAAATCGGGTACATTGCTGGTGCAGTTTGCCCAACCAGACAGAGCTGGGAGACTGTCTGGACTGCACACTTTGGGACACTGATGCCCAGAGGTTGTTCTTTAATTGGTACATGGCATGCATCAGATTTCCAAGTGGGACTGGAAATGCCGGCTTGGCCACCAGCAAGCTGTGGTTGTTTAAGATATCAAAGGCCTTGTTTTAAATCAAGGGTAGATCTTTGGTACTTGGCTAGCACTGTGCTTTTTAAGAGCAGCCTGTTTCTTCTGCTGCTTCCTTCAGCTGTGTGTTAGTCCTTATGGCTGTCTTGGATCATGGCCCCAGAACTCCACCTGGGAAGCTTCAGGCTCTCAGCAGTGTGTGAAAGCACTCACCTGTCCCCAAAATCCTGTCAGATAGAAGGTGCCATACAGAAATATCAAGGAAACCTATTGTGTGTCTAAATATTTCAGGCCCTAAAAAAGGAAAAGGACTGGTTCACTTTGCCAGATTTGGAACCATCAATTTTATTTCAGTGTCAAATTACACACTGCATTCTCATTGTCTTTCAGAAATGTGGGGAAGAAAACCTGGGGAGATTTTACTGCTTGCCTGATCTGCTTTCATACCTTAAAGACCTGTTGTGATGGCAAAACACAAGAACCTGGAGTATCCTTGGTTCTTAGCCTACAGACTTAGCAGAAGTGCATTTTCATATGATTGTCAAGCATAAGGAAAACATAATAAATATGTCCCATATCTCTAATCTTTGCTATCTCAGGACAGGAAGGAATGGGCAATGTAGATACTGTACTGCCTTTTGTAAATCAATTGATCTGTGTATTTTCATATGTTTATGCAGAACAGGTTGACTAAGCCTCTTGTACTTCAGAGAGAAAATATCCTTAAGCTAACATTTTACTGATCCTGTGAAGATTAAAATAGGAGGAAGCTGCATACAAACAGGACTACAAATCATTGAAGTTATTTAATAAGAGAAAGGCACTAGGTTGGCTCAAAACCAGTCTGGAAAGGCTCTTTGTTGAAGTTATCAAGGTGATCACATCTGGCCTATTTTTTTTTATCTTAGGTACTTTTATGAATTTGGTTATCTTCTCTTTGACATTTCACATTCACTAGGTTTCTTGGTTTTCTGGGTTTGTTCATATGAGCACAGCAGTTTGGAGTTGGATCATTGTTCCTCAAGTTCTGCAGCAGTTAAGGAGCAAATGCAGAAACATTGTTTTATTCTTTAATAAGATCTTTACATTTTTCTCATATTTATCAGCCCACAGTATAAGATGAACCAACAAAGAGGCTCATTTTATATTTCTGAATGACCATCAGTTTCTCATGGGACTACCCTGCAACTAATGCAACTGTTAGGAAGGGGCCAACAACAGTTTTGGTATTTGGTGCCTCTGGCAAATAAAAAATTGTTCCCCTCATAATTGTTACCCTCGGTCATATTGCTGGTTATCCTTTTCCTGCCAGCCAGTGCCCAGCAGAGGGAATGGCTATTGAGCCTGTATCTCTATTAGAACTGCCCTACTTTGCTCTCTGAACAATTATTTCTGGCTCTAGCAAATGTGTATTTGCACAAGCAGCTGGCCTGGTGCAGCACTGGCTGACACTGGCATGCTTTCATTGCCTTGTTCAGGTCAGCATCCTGCCCTGCTGCCTGCTTGCCAGCTCTGGCTCTGCCAGCTCCTTACGCTTCTTCAACCAGGACTGCAAAACACAAAGCTTACTAGCAATTTAGATTAGTGGTTTAAAGGTAGTTTTAAATGTAGGAAAACAGATTTGATTGTTGTGACCTGGCCAGAAATTATTATTTCAACTTGTGCTTCCAAGTGTGCTTCACTATTTTCGATATTTTCTGGTAAGATATTATTTTACCTTTGTACTATCTGTCAGTGATGAATCTCTGGCCTAATCTAGGATTGTGGTGCCCTATTCATCCATTCTGTTTATCTGCTAGCAAGAAAAGCACTGGCTGTTCCCTACCCATCCACAAAGAAAAAAAAATGCCAAGGGCCTTCTCATTAGCAGAGTTCAGGCTGAGAGAAGGGATGACCTGAGCAGCATTTCAATTTGGAGAACTTCAAATAAAATAAAAAAATAAATAAAAAATAGTAACATCTCAAATAATGTTTTCTAATTATGGCTTCTATTGGTTTTTAGTTGGAGTTTGGATTAAAAGAATGAGAGAAGGAACCTCCTTTTGTTGAGGCATTGATGTTGTGGAATAGCACAGAAATGTTTTGGAAATACTAGCCATTTTCCTTCACAGCCAAAGAAAGAAAACCCAAGGGAACTGTTGCCTTCCTACTTGTGGAAAAATACAGGCCTGCAACTCAAACATGCTTTTCCCATCTTTATTTAAATTGTACATTATAGTTTAAACTTATTTCCATAGTGTGGAAAACAGTGGATAAATTTGAACTCTAGGTCATGAAAGATATACATATGAATATTTGCAGAAAATGTCCTCATTGGGTGCTGCTTCAGGGTATCATTTCCATTTTAAAATTCCACATCCTTAGGACAATTATGCTGAAGAAAGTTAATTTCATCAAATGTAATTAAAGTATATAAAATGTTCTTTAGATATGTTTAAAAATATAGTCCAAGAAGATCTCTTTCTAATGGCACTACCATTTCATTCATCTGTATTTTCAGGCATGTTTTTGTTGGCATTTTCATCTGTTTGGCCTCATTTTTAATGAACTTTTAACTGCTTAATAGTGATTATCTGAGACACAAGAATCAAAGGTAGTTAAAGTTCTTCAGACCTAAGAAGAATAGACAGAAGTACTGCTCAGCATTTTATGCAGTAAGCTGTGGAACAATGAGCTATAATTATCTCCTGTTAAAACAGCAAAATAAGAAATATGCCAGTTTAGATTTGAAGTTGGCAGCTGTTCAGAAGGTTGAGACAATGAGAAATTGTGGAAATTGACTGCCTTATTTTTCCCTTCGTGCCCCTTCTATGTCAGTTTTTTAGGTTGTGTATGGATGCTTTTGGATGGGTCTATGTGAAGCTGCAGTTCTAAAAATTATTCTTGTTCTGCCCCCAAATTTGAAAGATTAAACGGAATTGAGCTGTATTATTTTCAAGGCATTACCTATATACAGACATACGTGCCTAGAAACACACATATATCTGTATAAAGAGATACATGTACAGACTGTACAAACTTGAGCAGCATCAAAGAGTGAGAACAAAGTGAGGGTCCCCTTTCCCTTCACCTCCAGTGTGGATTCTCATGGTCTTCCTTGTCATGGAGTAGGCAGCCCACACCAAACACCAAAAAGAAGTTTCCTTGAGAAACTCCTTCTGTATTTGATACAAACACATTAAGGTTAGTTGGAATTTGTTAAATATATCCTTATTTAAAAGTGAAGTTTTGTCCTTTGGCATGTCCAATTTTTAAGATACAAAATATACCAGACATTTGTGAGATGGAAAACTGATGACAGTCCAACAAGACAGTGTACAGACAGTAAAAGTAGAGAAGATAGAAAAATATAATGCTGAAGTTTTGTGTATTTGACTCCATGCTGAGTTCTAACATATCGTTTCATGGTTTAATTTTTGCTTGGTATCTTACTTGTTATTGTAACTTTGCCTAATTTTTCTCTCTCTTTTCTTTCTTCATGCTATTTCTTCATATAAACAAGAAAAGCACAGCAGTAAGCATTAAAAACAGAGAGATCAGAATTACTTCAGTTGCCTTACAGCAGGGATGAATTTTGCCCCTTGCATAAGCAGAGCCAAGGAGAGAGAGAAGATGCGAGGAATGGGTTTCTTTAATCAGATGCAGACTTCTCACATTCATGCAGTTTTAAAATCATCAAGGCCACGCTATTTATCTGTCCACTCTTCCTTACTGTCATTTGCTCTCACCATTAATGCTTTGGTTTTCTTGAGATATACTTTATGTCACATTGAAATGATTGAGAGATGGTTTTCTTGGTGCAATTAATTGACTAAGAAATGAATGTTAGTGGCGCACCTCTCTATGGATTTACATGTTACTTTGGAAAGCAGACATGAAACTTTACAAAGATGGCACAGTAGCATTACAAACCTAATGCTAAACTGGCAGCAGCAGTTTCCCAGCTTGAAACGAACAAGAGCAGTGAATAAGAAGTTAAATGCCCCCAGTTGGCAAGGGACAGCAAATGCCCTTTGTTTGCAAGCCAGGAACTGGTTGCCTTGACAGTCAGTGAAAGTCAGATCAAAAGGCTGTTTAAAAACCATGGCTTTTAGAAGCAAAGATGGGAAACAACATCATTATTTTCTAGTTCTGGAGTTGAGAGATAGAGGAAACAATAGCTATTATATAGATAGAGAGTCATTTGAATTCTACCTCTCTGCACCTGATCAAACAGGCTGCAGCTGAAAGGCTGATGTACCATCAGGCTTCCTGTGTGATACAAACCTGATAAAAATGGTTGCACCTGAAAGCACAAAGCTTAGAAAAAAAATAGATCCCAGGAAGGAAAAGTGGGGCAATACAAAAAGAGTCCTAACCCAAGGACCCTGTCATTCTGGCATGCATGGACTTCAGAGAAAGAACAAGGGGAAGAGAGAAATTGTCTTTTCTCCAAATGTGCCTTGGATGGGCTGCACAAAAACATTAAAGAAGACACACTTCCCACCTCACATTTTCTTTAATATAATCTTATCCCACAACACTAGTACATAAACCCCATGTACCCCTCTCTTATTAGAAACCCCCTTCAGCCCAGGATAATAGTCTCCTACCTGATACTTTGGAATTTCTAACATACTCCAACCTTCCTCCTCTGCTACAGCAGCTGGAATTCCATATCTTATCTCTCTCCACAATAGCAGAGTAGAAAAAAGAGGTCTGTCAGCTGCTGGCCTGCATGCAGGGGCTCAGCAAGCACACCAGAGTGGTGCACTAAACCCTAGCACCCCATACCAGCCTTGGAGATTTTAGAAACCCGACTGGACAGTGTCCTAGGAAACCTGCTGAAGGTGGCCCTGCCAGATGACCCTGGACTTGGGTTGGCCAGTTTTCTGAGGTCCCTTCCCACCTCAGCCTTACTGTGATTATGTAAGCCCTGAGCTCCATGAGAGGCAAGAGGAATTATGAAACTTAACTGCCATGTTGAGAGTCACGGAGGTACGATTTGAAAGGTATCACCAAGTGCCAAGCCTGGTTTTTTAACCATATTTGGTGCCTAAATGAAGCCTCTCTGCAAACCTTGGTCAATTTTTCCTTTGAGAAAAAGCAGACAGGAGAAAACATTACCTTCCCTGGTGCACTTGGCTAAGGACAGCCCCCAGTGACCGTCTTGCTCCTGGGCAGCAGGAGCAAGATGCAGGGATCTATGGGCTGCAGTTTGAGGAATTATGTGAACTGATGGAATGATGGGAAATGATGGGAACATGCATGGGGACAGGTGAAAAGCTGGAAGCAAAATTCCAGTTTAGTCAGCACATACAATCCTGACAGCTTTAGACAACAAAATGTAAGTCAATACTGTATCTCCTGGGCAGCATGGGAAAGTCAGGTTTACGTCTGTGTTTATTGGGAAAATTAACTCTCAAACATGACTGCTATGAAAAGTATATCTATTGTAAAGTGAAAAAGAGCAATTTATTTTAGTAAAGAAGCTGGAAATTCTATTTAAGGGATGGTATATTCATATCTCTGTTATAATCTGCTCTAGGTAAAATAAACAAAATTACTGCATTTTCACTGAGAATGTTGTCAAGACAACTTTTAGTGCAGCTATTTTGAGAAATAAAGTAATACCATGCAATTAAAAACCCCCATTGTTTAACATACTTGTACATTTTATCCACTTGCACAGCTTTAGCCACTTTATCAACTTTTTGGCTTTACGGCAGTTTCAGTATTGGCAGCTGTTCTGATTTTGTGTTAGCAGCAATGTGAAATACAGAGTGTGATCCCTGATACTTTCTGTCACCAGTTGGCAGGGCTGTACTCTTTATTTGTAGTGATCAAAGGCTGATGGAAACCCATGGCATGGCCAGCATCCATGGGCTGGGCTGGGCCACACAGGGGGTTCAGCAGGTCAGCTTTGCAAAGTTAGTTGTACAGAGCCTGCCTCCTAGTTTATGTTGTTCTTCTGCTTTTGGTTTTATTTTGATTTTTAAACTATTATGTTGGAGAGAGCATTTGAACACTAGAAAATTGTTCTTTGACTGGAGCTATCAGAACAATGAGAGAAAATGCTTATCCTGATGTCCTGGGGATTTTGGAGGGGCTTGTAATGACATCTATGTCATTCAGGGGGCCATGAACACGTCTGATGGGAATTGTATAGGATAAGCATGTTTGTGGTAGTAAAACATCGTGGCTGTATTAGCCTGGATTAAACACACCTTTTAAGAATGCATACTAATAGACTGGAATAGAAGCCTCACCCTACTTGCTGTCGCACTGCTGGCAGCATTACCAGCCCTGCAAGCTCTGTCATCAGGAAAGTGACTGAAACAATTGACAGCCCTGCTGTTAGCCTGGTCCTTTAATTTTGGTCTTGTGTCTTTTCTTGCTCAGTCTATCCACTGTCCTGCTAACCCAAGTACAAGCCAAGGAATAAGCTATGGCAATGGAAAGTGCTGCTGAGCTGTGTAACTGCCTCACACTAGAGACTGGGCTGACATCACTGTTTTAATAAATAAAAATAGTCTCCCTAATCCCATTACTTCTCTGTCCTTAGCAAATTATATCAGATTATTTGAACAAAGGGAGAGATGTTCTTTGTGTTTCATAGCCCAGAGAAAAATATAGTGAGAAAAAGAAGAGTTCTCCATCACTGACAGAGAAAAAGGGAAATCAAATGAGAAGGCAAAAAGGTGATCAAATGCAGGTTCTATAATGTGAGTTTCCTCAGACAGCTGTAGGCCAAAATTCAGTTATAATGTGGGACTGTGTCGATTGGATGAATACCATGATTTTCCATAAAAATGCTGGGAAGTGGTGCATGTGACCTGACCCCTATTCCTTGGCTCTGGAAAGCTCAAGTGAGTTTAAGGCATGCCCAGCTGCGCACTGCAGTCATGCCAGCAGGTCTGCTCCTGGGTCTAGCAGATCCAAGCAGAGATTTCCCTTTGTAACCCAGGAACATCTACCTTAAAGATTATTATAGGCTTTCTCTTCCTCATTTTACCACTTCATGCTATCTGGTTTTTGATCTCTTCCAAATTGGATTATCCTCTTATCCATTCCAGTTCCTCTGAAATCAATGAAGACAATGTAGTATAAGTGATATTGAGATTGTACTAGAGATTAAAGAAATGCAGTAGGTTTTACATGCATAAATAAAGATACAGTCCAAGAAGCAGCATGTAATTCAGGATACAAAATAAAACCCAAGGCAAAACATGGTGGAGAAAAGAGTACCTCAAAGTGAAAAGTGGTAAAAGACAGGGGGAAGGGCCAAGATAAAGTAACAGAAGTAGCAAGCAACACACAAAGAGATACATCGTGTGTCTGGCTAAGGGAACAGTGCTCTATAAAGCACAAGGAAGGGAACAAAAAGAGGGAAGACAGCATGAAATAAGGATGACAGAAACAGTTAGGACAACTGAACAGAGAAAGCTGAAAGCTGAGAATGTGGAATGCTTTTCCATAAAAAAACCCCACAAGCACAGAAAAATGGAATGAAATTGTGTGCTGAATTCCTCCTGTTCAGGCTCATTTTCCCAGCAGCAGTGATTACTGCAGCAACCAGAAATGGGAGAGCTCTCAAGGTCATCTCATCTGACTGCCTGCAGAGCAGAGCATCTCAGAGCCAATAGTCTTTTATTTGATTCCCCCAGCTTTTAATAACAACTAAATATAAACCAAGCTGTTGGCAATATGAGTTATGTTCTCTGTGAGCAGTAAAAGCATGTGCTTGATCTTGACGAGGAGGGGCTCATTGTGGAGGTGAGGGAAGTTGTAGGTTACAGTGAGTATGTTAGCAATGATGGCCTGTTTTGAGAGAGGTGATGCTGGTTGGTCTGTCCTTCCACAATTCACTCAAGAAGACAGGCCCCAAGGACCTCTGCAAAGCTCAGTCCTGTAATGTGAGACTAGACCAATTCCTCCTTTTTCTGTTCTTTGGTTCTCATTGACCATGGGCTGCACGGATAGCTGCATATAGTATGTTGGTGAATATACACCAGGATGCCTTGGACATTCTGGCTCCGCTGCAGGTATTTCATTACAGGAGTTTGAGAAACACTATTATAATGTAATAAAATACAGCCCTGCTTTCATCATGCATCACTCTGCACGGAGAGTTAAACAACAGGAACGCTTAGGAGATCATTAGCACCACAGAGCAAGTGATCTTGCCTGAGAGGAGAAATAAAACTTGTAACAGTCCAGTGACTTCTTTAATGCAAGTTTGTTGAAAACCAGATAGGTGTAATTTACTCTGAACCCAATGGGGATGTGTCACAGCTGATCCCTGTGCAGACCCCACAGCCCCAGCTGTGCCAAGCTTTCAGTGTGAATAATGGTGTTAAGCTTCAAGGTTTTTTCTTATCATCCTCTAAGTGCACCACTGACTACCTTGAAATGCATTTTAGAAATTTCTGAACTTCTAAAATGCATTTAGAAGTTAGAAATAGATCTGCCCATGGTTTAGATTTATCCTTCTAAAAGTGGGCACATAATTGCATTTTCTGGGCTTCCTGTTTGCTTGAGCAATAGAAAGTTCTGGATCAGAGTATGGCACTTAGCCATGTAGTTCACTAGATGCAGTACATCCAACATTGCCTAACAAGACTGATCTTTTGTATGGGAACATTGCTAAATATAACTCGGCTTCTGTTGGTCTCCACAGGACAAAACAAGTAGCTCCATATCAGCTGGATATCAAGAAAACAAGAGGGCAGAGAAAGCAGACTTGACAAGAGGGCAGATTTCTCCTGAGGCCCATCCTCAAAAGGAGGGGGGTGGGATACTCCATGAGAGGATCCCAAGACGCACAAGCCAAACCACACACACATGGCTCTGGCAGCTCAGTTTTAACAATCCCTGAGAGGCTGGCACCCCACATCAACCTCTGTGCCCCAGGCCAGGGGCAGAGGATGGTAGGGGGTGACCCCTCTGCCCAGGGGTGGCTACACTGCCTGCAACCCTTCCCCCTGGGCTGCAGGTGCTGAGGCATCTCTGATGGCCCAGTGCAGGCAGAGGGACAGAGGGACAGGGCCCAGCACCCCCCTGGCTCGAGGCTGTCAATTTCTACCACGAGCATCTGTGCCTGAGCTGCTCAGGCTGGGCTTTCCATAGACATATAGTCAATATAATGAATCAGGCTGGGCTCTTCTTACAGCCTGCAGACACATAATCAATACAATGATTCAGGCTAGGCTCTGTTTCATCTTGTCCTGGAACTGATGTCTAAAATTGTGCAGATGAAGGAAATACTGGACATGCATTTGTTTCCCAAGTGATAGTATAGAGAAGTAAAAGGGTCTGGACTCCTCTGTCTGCTGTAAGGCAGTCCAGATCTTCTCTAGCTCTGTATATCACGGATGTCTCAAGTTATCTGAGACAAGTGTGATGCCAAATGCTTTGTCTGCACAGCTATAGCTTGGGGACCTGCTGATCACCCCCCACAGATTTAAATCAAACACCCTTTTTCTAGCTGGGATAGCCAAGAATTGAGTAAAGGAATGCAGAGGACTTGGCATGGGATCCAAAGGCAAAACAGTCCACACTATGGATCCCTCAAAAATGAGACGAGAAAGTATTTTTTTTCTGGAGGTGGAAGTTAAAGCACACAGATCTCTCTTCTCTTTGGTTTTTGCAGCAGAGTAGGAGATACGGGGTCATGGGGGGGGAAGTATTTTGTTCTGTGAGATTGGCTCATTTGGTCAGAGCCAATTTGGTGCCTATATTTGGTGCTAATAATGACAAGGTTGTGGGTTCAGTTCCTTTGTGGGCCATCCTCTTAAGAGTTGGACTCGATGATTTTTGTGGATCCTTTCCAACTCAGAATGTTCTGGTTCATCAATACATCGAACCTGAGGCCCAGCTAGATAGGCTCGGCATGGGTAAACCACATGTGAAACACCCAGTGTTTGCTTGGATGCTTTGTTTTCTGAGGGTGCTCAGCAAGCATGACTGGGTTCGCCTTGCCTTAGTCCTCAGCCCCCTTTGATCTGGCTCTGATTGCAGCTCGCTGACCCCCAGACTGCTCACCCCGAGACCACTTCTGATTCATTATCAGATCAGAATTGTAGAATTTAGAAGAATCAGAATCTCAATTGTAGAAATTAGTCCATGGTGCATTAACAGATTTTCCTACATAAAGTATGGTGCATTAAGGCTTGTTACTGTCACTGCTTTCTAAAAGCAGCTAAACTGAAGCTCAGAACTGCTTCACATATTTTCAGTAGGAAATAATAAATCTTCTCCATCATTTTGGCAGTCCTCTTCCTTCTCTGCCCTCCCATGAAATTCTGTTTTCTAAGCTGATTTTCTTGTTTTCTGTGAACCTGTCTTGCTACGGTCACTGGTTTCATTTATTTGAGCATCCCACAGAAAAAAGGAGCAGGCAGATATTTTCTTCCTCCCTGCAAACAGTATTTATGCCAGTGTTGGAGGAGAAGCATCACGTCCTCTTACAGCACCCTTCAGGACTGAGGGCTCCTTGGAAGGCAGGTCTCTCACTCAGGTTCTGCGGGCCTGGGGAGTGCAGATGAGCTCAGGTTTGTCAGGCAGACCTTTTCGGACCTGTCCCGGTTTGGGCACATATTGCACATCACCCGGGAGCGATCTGTCCTGGGCTGGGCACATATTGCACATCACCCTAGACCGATCTGTCCTGGGCTGGGCACATATTGCACATCACCCGGGAGCGATCTGTCCTGGGCTGGGCACATACTGCACATCACCCGGGAGCGATCTGTCCTGGTTCGGGCACATATTGCACATCACCCGGGAGCGATCTGTCCTGGGCTGGGCACACCGCCTGGGAACGAGCCCGCTGCCGCTTTCCCTCACCCGCGGTGCTCCCTGCCCAGCGAGCTCCGGGCTCTGCTCTGCGCCGGCTCACGGGGCAGCACTGACTGTAAAACCCGGGGATCGGCTCTCTGCCCTTCCCTTTGCTGTCCATGGAGAGAACGGCCCGGCGCTGGGATCTGCTGGCTCGCCACGAGATGGTGGTAGATGCAAGCGCTGCCTGGAGCTGCCTGGAGCGCCCGCTGCCCTCCCCTCCCCTCCTCTCCCCTCCCCTCCCCAGCCGGCCGTGCCCCATCTCTACGGGCACCCGCAAATGCCGGCAGCACACCTGCTCCCATTCGTGCGTAATTGTCCCCCTTCCTGCCTTCTTTACCTTTCGGTGTTACAGTGCCTGCCCGGCCTCCTCGGACTTGCCCTCCCTACTGACCCCATTCCCAGCGCTGCCAGCTCTCCCTGCGGCGAGGGCCAGGGCCTCGCTCCAGGGGCCGCTTCCCGCCGAGATTCCCACACGCGCAGTGTCGGGCCGCCACGGGAAGGAGAGATGGGCTCCCAGCCGTGGAGGCTGGGGCTTGTTTGGGCAAAGCAGGATCATCTGCAAAGGGCGGGTGGGAAGAGTCCCTCACAGCCCGGGCTCCCCAGCGCTCTGGCACAGGATTCCTGAGGGAACATCTGTCCTACAGAAAGTGCCTTCTTAATATGCATTGGCTACCTTAGAGTAGCCACTGTGTCACAAAAGCCGTGCATGCAGGGCAGCTCGGGTTTGAAGCTTCATTATAAACTACTCAGAAAGATGTGAGATTAATTTCACTGCCATGAAAACCAGCGTGTCCCCTCTGTGTTTGCAGCTTAATGTGGGAAAACACTAGATAAAGGAAAGGAAAAGCTACCATTCCTTACGCCCAACCACCCATCCCATCATTCCCTGTGTGCAGGTGTGCTTGCTGTGGGCACAGTCCCGGAGTGTGCGTGGCATCAGCGTGTGCGTGCTGCTGGATAATGGCTATCCCCTGACAGCTCTACCCCCCTGGCTTACAAGCTGTCATAGCTCTCTGGTCTTCCTGTGTAGCTCAATGTAAGAGCTTCCCCCAGGATAAGAATTGGGTGTGAAGTGTTTCAAAAAGCTGAGCTAGCCCATGTCACTGCAGGGGTACTGGGGATGGGAAGTAGGATAAGATGGCTTCCAACACAGACTGAGCTTGCAGGGATGGAGTGTCACCCACTGGTGACTGTGTCTTGCTGAGAGGACAGGTGAGTTTGAGTTCGTTTGAGGTCATTTTCAGGGAAAAAAGTAGCTGGTACCCCAGTGCTCTAGTTTGGTGAGTGATGACAGCAGAAGTAAAAAAGGCAAAATACACAGAGGGCAGAGCCTCACAGGACTGTGGTAACCGAGTGCCTCGGGAGTGGATATGAGCAAGGGGAGGCTCGTGTCAGACAGTGTGTGAGACAGCATCCACACTGCATGTGTCAGCTGGGCCCAAATTCTGGGGTTTAATCCAAGATGCTGGCTGAGCTGCTGCTGTTGTGAACAAATTACATCCTAACAAGCACTGGACAAGCCTCTTGGCTCATACTTGCCTCTTCACCGAGATCTCTGCTGTTTGTCTGAAGCTGCTCCTTGGCTCTGTTCCTGTGCAAACTCAACAGAGTCACTGAGGTGGCAGGTGGTGTAAGAGGAACTCTTGGATCCAGAACAGAGAAGGATATGAGGCTTGGCAGAGTGCTAGGGTCTTACAGCTCTGCCTCTCACAACCAACTCGCACAGCATGAAGATGCAAACTCCAGCTGCACTGGCAGGCCAGCTTGTCTGCAGGCCTAAGGAGGATGCTGAAACTCCCCAGGATGAACCCCATGAGCCTGAACATCCAAGGCTTGTGGCTATTGCTAACATGTAGTACTGGCATATGGTATGACTGAAGAACTGTGTGCTGTAGGGTGCTCTTCATGACAGGAATTGCTTCTCTTTTAATTTAAAGCCTGCATTCTTTCCTTCAGCCTTAAGTCTCATGTTTCTAATGCACTTTATAATCAAATTGTCAAAATTCTTCCAGGCAGTAGTTAGTAATATCAGCCAGCCAGTTTGGTTACAGCAACACTGACCCCACCTGGGTGGCGGGACTGACTCCAAGCACTTGAGACACATCAGTGCTGGACGATAAAGGTGCACTCAGGAACAGTGTTAGAAACTGATACCCAGTGAACAAAACACAATATTTGCTTACATGAGGAAACAAAACACTTAGATATTCTGCACATGACTTAGTTACTCTGCTTCAGCCCTTTGGTTTAGCTAAACCTTTGTAACCTCATTTTTATAGCTAATCTTCCTAGCCATATTCCTGGGTTTGGCTCAAGTAGCCAAACTTCATTACATGGAAAGCAAATCTGAGATATGTGCAGCCATAAAATGACATCCAGTTAAAAACAAAGACTGATCCAAACCACAACCAATCCCACACTGATCCTTGAGTTCAAATTTTCTCAGAGTTTGAGGCTGAGGGAGGGAAAGATGCAACCTACATAGATGGCTGGTAGTGCAACCTAAATTTTGGACTGCCCAATGCATCTTGCCTTTTCAATCCTGGGATTATTTATAATTTATATATATTTTTTATTATTTATTACTTTTGTCCAATTAGCAAATATTTAAGCCATGTTTTACTTGCCAGGTGTGTGTTGAAGGCCGGGTTTCTTCAAAATTTCAGCCAAAACAGTTCATGTTTCCGAGAGCACCTTTTTTTCTTAACCTAATCAGATTGGCCAGATTGAAGCCAAACAAAAAGCCACTTTCCCTTCCCAGTCCTCTGGAAATCCTTGAAAAGCAATGGTGGTTTTTTTCTTATTGGAAGAGGGACTTGGAACTGGAGAAAATTTAACCTTACTGTTGGGATGGACTTTTTATCCTCTCAGTGAAAATTTGGCCAATTCATAGAGCTTTGGATAAAAACCAAGCCAGCTGCAGTTCACATGTGCTTGCCAGAGGCCAGCTGGAGAGTGCAGGCTTTGTTCTCTGGTGAGTTCATGAGCATGGGACATGCTCCAGGACTTGGAGTGGGACTTCCCTAGAACTTGCAATTCCTAACTCCTTCAGGCCAAAGCAGCTTTAAATACAGATACTTGAAAGTCCAGATTTTTTTAAATTTTTTTTTAAACCTGGTTGTTTCCAATCTACATGAAGGACATCAGCTGAACTACATTCAGAGGAGGTGAGACATGCAAGAGGGGACAATTTCAAAAAGTAGACTTGGAACAGACAAAAGGAATCCTGGCAGAGAACAGGAGGGACCTGAAGTGTGTGAACACTGAGGTGGGAATCAGGGGATGGAGAGGAGACTAAAGCACAACAAAGCATGGAGGCAACTGGGAAGTGGTGTGTGGGAAAAGGATGTGAAGGATTTCATTTTGGCCTCTTTGCACATTATTCTGAGCTCATTTAAGAACACTTGAGCTCACTCAGATGGTCTTCCCATCTATTACTGACTCCTTGGTAAATAAACCTGCCTATGAAGACAGAATCATGCATTTCTTTCTGATACTGTCACGGTGAATATTATGAAAAAGTGCCAAAACTTCACAAAATAAAGTGTTTGTTGAACACCTCTAAAATGCAAGGAGGAGCACTGCCATCATATTACAAACAGAAAACCAGAGCCTAGAAGTACTTCCTGATCATTCAATCCATGAAGTACATTGTACCAGGTATAGTGATGTGTTGCCTTCTCCAACAGCTTCAAGTCCTAAATTCTTCTGCAAACTAGGCTTAATTTAGGTCAGGCACCTAAGGAATACTGGAGGCTTATAACTGCATGTGGAAATATTTGACCTGAGTGAGAAAGAAGAGAGGGATGAGACCCTGCAGCCTGGCAGACCCTTATTCAATTATTCTGGGGCATCATTTGATCCCAAAATTACTCCAAACTTGGAGGGTTCAGGAGTACTCCTTCCTTTCCAGGATGTCATATAATTTGGAGAGGACTTTTTTTTTTTTTAAATTTCAAATTTGTTCTACTATTAAAAAAGGAATATGAAGTCTGTTTACTCCAGCTGAGCCTGGTGTGGTGCCTGAGGGCACTGCCTCTTCCACGCACGTGGAGTAACCCCAGTGGCACTACCAGTGCTCACCCTTGTGCTGGGACTTGCTCTTCAAACAGGCACGTGGTTGTCTCACTGTGACTGCAGCTCCCTGTTGGCCTGAGTTCCCATTCCTGGCTTCTGCAGGGCTAATTGATGAGCTGCCCAGGCTTTATTGCAGTGCCCAGCATCCTTGGTGATGGGACATGTCCCAGCTCACACCTCTGTTTTCATACGTGTTTGTGCTCCAAGAATAATTGTTAGTTTTAAACTGGCTCTGAAAGCAGCAGCCAGCATTCCAAAGGGATACACAGGATGAGCTAGCGACAGCAGCCACTTGGCATTTCCAATCCTGCAGTGCAAAAGGGGATGTGTTCTAAGCATTGAGACTTCTTGAATCTCTTGTGATTTTGTCAGGAATACAATTGGCAGTATCAGGATACGTACACACAATCTCTTATTACTGTTTAAACTTAGAAAACAATACCATATCCTGTGCCAACAGAACTACTATGGGTTATGCAGAATTATTTGTCAGCTTTTTGGAATACCTTTCCTTTTCTGGACAATAAAAACACCATTTCTCCAGCTTCCAGAGAACCTCTATTTCTCTGTCTTTAAACAGCTGCGTGAACCAGGTTATTCACCTATGACTACAACCAAGTCCTAGCTACAAGTGTGGGATTCCCAAAAGAAGTATTTCTGCATTTTGATGTATATCCCCTGGCTATAAAAACAGTGTGTGTTTTTAAAGTCTTTTTAACATCTCTCAGTATGTGACCATACTAATGTAATTCTTTGTGATAAACAGGGATTTATTAAAGCATCCTGATGTCAAACCAACTTTTTTTATACTTCATGAGACAAAAAGTGAAGACTTTGTAGTTTATAGAAGCCAAAAAATACTCATAGATTATACAGATTAAAGGCAAAAATTTATAGCCTGTTTACCATGCAAGACTTAAAAAGACTTGGATGCAAACTAGCATAAAGGCAATGCCATTTTCTGGACCTATAGTGTTTCTGCTAAAAGTGCAATAAGACACTATAGGAGATGCAAATGCCTGCTAAACTGTGACAGCCTTAACCAGTGACTGTAATGCATACAGCATGAAAAGCAATTTAACTTAATACCTCCAGTTCAGGTTTCAGCCTTGAGAAATCTCCATATTCTTCTATTTGTGCTTAAAGATGTACAGCATTTGATAGTTTGTAGGATCATTACAGTGTCAACTCTCCCATCTTGGCCAACTGGAAATTAAATTCTGTTTCCCTTGTGGTCCCAACTGGATGAAATAGTTGCAGAGCTGACTAAAGCCAGGGTCTGGTTATATCCAGAAATTCAAAACTGCTTTGGCAATTTTAGCCTTTGCGAGTGCCCCTGAAGATGACAGAGGAGGGTCTTGGTGTGGAGCGTGGGACACAACAACTGTAGAGGTGACAAGATCATGGTGTGCCGGACTCACTCCTAACACGGAGAGGCACTTCAAAAATATGGCAGTTTAGGGTGGAACCCTTCCCCTATTCCTCTGTAACCTCTGCCTGCAGACTGGTGTGAGCTGTGGGCCATTTCTGGTTCCACCTTGTTCCTAGGGCAGTTCAGAAATGCCCTAGGACCAAAACTGAGTGCAGACATCCACGTACCCAGCCAATGTCTTTGGCATCAGGTTGTCATGCTGGCCCTATAAATCTTCAAGTATTTTCCAACCTAGCCAGGTGAAAAGCAGCACTGGGAACTCACTGAGGACATGGAATGGTGGGAAAAGTAAAATATCTCTGGTCTTTCTCAGGCCAGTTGTTGAGACTGTATCTCCTATTTCTCATCCCAGTGACTGGGCTTTGATGCCCTAAAGTAAGCACAACTCTGCAACTCTTTGCTCATCCATGCTTCAAAGTACCAGTGAAGCCCAGCCCACCCTATGGAGAGAACACCAAATCCTGGATACTTTGCAAACAAGCCAAGTGGGTTTTAGGACCTACCACTCTGAAACCATTTGTACTGGCAGCCCATGGTGATGCCTCTCACAGGCTGTGATGGTGGGACTGGGATTTGAGGGGCATTTTCTGCAGAGGTTTTGTGGGGAGCCCAGCAGTTCTGACCAGCAGCTCTGTCACTGCACAGCCAGAAAACTGGCAGCAACTTCTGCCCCTGAACATCTGCATCCTCTCTAGGTTCTCTGGGCCTGTCAGGCAAACAGGTTGAAATGGCTCTGGTTCGAATTAGTCACACAAGGAATACAAACAAAGGCATCAAAATGTCCTTCCAAAACAGAGTTCCCACAGAAGATAAAAGGCTATGGAATAGTTTGTACAAGCCTAACTAATGGAGCTTTCACATCACAAATATGACCCAGGAACAAGTCACTGCTTTTCAGGGGATTGTCTGGCCTTTGCCTTTACTCAAAGCCATGCCAAGTGCCACTCAGTGAAGGAGTGGGCTCTGGCACAGGCAGGAGGGAGGGAGATCCATCTCGGATGTCCCATATAGACTTCCCAGAGTAGTTTGGTTGCAAGGGACCTTAAAGACCATCTAGTCCCAAGCCATCTGCCACGGGCAGGGACATGTTCCACTAGATCAAGTGGCTCAGAGCTCAACAGCCCATCTTTCAACAGCAACACCTCCTTCCAACCCGCCAGCAACAGACCCCTGCCTTTCCACTGGCATCTGCCCACCAAATGCCAGTCCTCTAAAGGACAACATATTAGAAGGACATGGGTGGCAGTGGTCTATCAGCAGTTTATCAGGCTGAAAACAAATAGGGAAATTCTTCGGTTCCAGGAGAATGAAGGAAACCCAAGATTTGCATCAGTCTGAAAAGTGTTGAAGGACTCATTAGAAAAAAGAGACTGCAGACAGCCTAGGGCAAGGCTGCAGATCTGGGATTGAAATTGGACAGGTGGGAGAAATATTCACCATGCTGACAGGGAAACTGGTCCTCACACAGAAAACAAATTTTCCCTGGAATCAGATGTGGTCATGCCTGACTGGAGCTGATGTTTCTGGTATTTGTTTCACATTATTGTTACTTTTCCTTCTCTGAACATGCTGCATTTTACATGTGTGACTTTTGCCATTATACAAACTAAAGTAACAATTTCTTCTTTTGTTTTATGCTTAGCAAATTGGTCAGCACACTTCACTGGGACCATAGAGCTCTAAACTGATGAGACAGGCAAGAACATGAAAATGACAACAAGAGAAATCCCAGTGTGTTTGCTCCAAGCCCTGCCACCAGAGCCACTGTGCTAAAAAGTGACCTAGAATTGCAGGTTAGGACCAAACCCTGGCTCCCATATTTAGAATGGAAGGGCATTTATAAAGCAGATGCAAAGATCATGAACCTGGTTAGCTGGTTTTCTATTGCATAGTTTAAATTTTCGGTCATTAAGTGGTTTTTTTTTATTTGGAGGTGGTTATGGGAAAAGTATCTTTTTCACTTATAACACTAAGCCAAAAATCCCAAACCTGCTCATGGTCCTCTTCATTATCCAAACACAAAACAGTTACCTCTCACTCTCTTAAAGTAAGTATAAATATTCTCTGCAAGCTAAAATGCCAAAACAATCAGGGGCCAACTTTTAAGTACTGAAAGAAGTTGTACAGGTATGCTACATTTGACTGAAAGGAGAAAAAACAAGTATTACAGCAAAATGCTTCAGAGAAGTTAGCAAAGTACTGCATCTGGGTGGAGCCCCGTGTCCTCCTCAGTCATTTCTTCACTCCAGTATCATCCAGTGTTTTGTCACTTCACTTTTTGTGTTCTCCATCAAGTAAGTCAATGCTTGCTCAGCTAAATTCCTTCCCCCAAAGTCGACAAAAGGATGTCATTGTAGAACTAGCATTTAGTGGTCTTACAAGTTTTACACACAGCTTGTGCACATGATCAGAGTGGTACTTGTGGGAGGGAAACAGCTCTTATCAGAGGCACTGATACAGCTGGCAAAGGCAGTTTTTGAACATAAAGGTCCTTCTGAGATTCAGCGCATCACTACAACTTTGGTGGCATTGCTACCAAGATATGCTTCAGGTATTTGTTTGCAGTACTTCCCTGCCCTGGGTCTGTCCACACTCTGCCAGTGCTGTCAGGCCAAGGCCTATTGCCACTGAGGCCAATTCCTGGGCAGAAGCTGGTCCTACACGCTAATGAACATCATTAATGAGCAGCAAATGGTGCAGGTGCTCAAGGGTGAAAAGCTATTGCCATTCCACTGACCTGGTGGTGTGTGTTGCACTGCAACAAGCACAGATCAATTCCAACACATTTCTGGCTGCACGGGAAAAAAAGACAAAGTTGTTTTCTTTCAGTTGACTGCTTCTCACACAAGTCCTTCCACTGGGGACTTAAAACCACAGTTGTGGCCTTTGTTTAAACAGCTCCAAATTATAAACATGAAAGTGCAGAAAAAATTGAACAAGCAGACAGGACAGAAAAGTTGAATGAGCATTGGCTCTTCTTATTTTAATGAAGAAATATTTCAAGTTAATATCAGTGCATATTTAGAAATAGCATGTGATACTCCCAATGCCAAATACATCAGCAAATTACAGTTTCAAAACTTTATAAATTAATTGCAAGGAAAAAAAAAGATTAACATAGAGAAAAAGGTTCAAAATAAACATCCTGTTTGTTTGCTGCACTGTGTCAATTATAATCCTGGTACTTAAACAGCAAGAGAGATCCAATATTTCATGTAATTAGGCTCTCCAAAATAGCAGTTATTTTCCTACAAATGAATTAAGCATTTTGCATTTATTTTTGATGTATAATTAAATGTCATTCTTAGCTCTTACAAAGAAATTTAGCCATGTCAGAATAAGATTTCATTCCACGACTGAAAAAACTCACACTAACATAAGAACGTTGCCTTCTCGTTATACCCACTGGTAGTAGTCAGCTGAGAATAGGAAGAACTACATGTAAGCACATTTGGCTGTTACATAAAATGGCTTTTTTTTTTTTTTTTGTTTCACAGCCTCATAACAATACTGTTTTTCAACATTGTTCCCAGTCATTGTTTTTAAAATGGTTCATCAACATATCCTGAATCAATCACCGATATAAATAACTCCAGTGACAAAATCCATTATGGAAGGACACAGAACTGCAAACTGAAAGTTGTACTGAATGATTTTAAGGTGGAACTGTAATTCCTCTGTAACACTCTGTTGAAAAAAAAACCAAACCCAAAAACAACCCCACACAGTAAACCTTTAATTAACTGGCAATGATAGAATCTGAAAAACTGAGCTATAATTTTAAGAGATGTTTAACTCACAATGGACTCTAAAGCAAGACAAATCGTACTGAAGCTAGAAAAAGATGCACATTTAAAGCTTGCAAGTGTGATATAAAAATATTCTCTAGTTTTTTAATTTTGATACAGGGAGTCCAATGCCCTAATGGAAGAAGATAAAATACATCTTCTTTCCTACCCCATTGCTGTACATATAGACTGTTCCCTAGAATCAGGAAATGGCTTTCCCCAACAGAGATACCAGCCTTGGGAATCTCAGACTTTCATAGGGTTTGTTGATTTTGCTTTTTAAAGTATATTTTCAAGCAGGTGAAGTACTGATAGGATATGCATTTTGTTGACTATTATCTACTGTGCAAACCATATACATCAACCCCATAACTTCAACCTAAGTGCAGTATGCATGGCCTAGAATGACTCAGAATCTAGTGGGATATTACAGCACAGAGATGATTGCCAGCCTATGAAACACCAGGCTAAACCAGGTTAGTGGGAAAGGCACACACTCCAGATTTACCAGGAACAGCTGAAGGTTCCTCGTTACAGTGATTCTGTGCACTTCTCAACAACAAGGTTTGCTTCCAGAAAATCGTGAGGTAAAGGAAACTTCTGCTTATGGCACGTACACACAGAGGAGTGTGAGCTCAGCTGAACACCCATGGTGAGAGGGGTAATGCAGACACAAGGAAAGCTACAAGGGTTCTGGCCAGAAACAAAAACTTCACATTTCCTTACACTGCACACATTCCTTTTATGCACAAATGCAAGGTGCGCAAAATAAGCTGTTTGCTTGGTACAATTTAATGTTTGCATATGTAAAATAATCACCTAATACTGTAATATAATCAAAAATCATGCACTAGATAAACAGAGCTTCTTCCCCATGAACAATAGTTCTCAGGAACATTTTATTCTGCTTCTGGTTGCATCTCATGATTTTTCAGCTTACACAGTCCCTTTTAAAGAACACAGTATTTAGTGAAAACTGAAGAGCAAAATTAAGAATAAAAAAGGAAAATTTTGATTTTAGTTGCGATACAGCTGGGATAGATGCAACTAAGCTGCTGTAATGCACCAAAGAGTAACAAAAATTCAACATGAATATCAGAAGAATAAATATATACCCTAAATTAATCTCTGTAAATACATTCACAGGTCCACATAAGACACCCTTATGCATAACTCATACTTCTTCAAATCTGCAGAGAGAGATAGATGTTAGTTCATGGGGAAAGCAATTTATCAGTTTATCTGTCATTATTCCAGCAAAAATCAGTAGCAAATTTGAAAATCTACATTTATTTTCCCCAGACCAATCACACAAAGGCTTAAGTCACAAAATCTATTATTTCCAATATTCGATCAATAAGGCTTTATTTACACTTTTTTTCTATAAAGTCAGGAAAAAATTTGGTGCAATGTGCAAGAAAAGACTGCACATTTCACTGATTGGAGACTAACATCTGCTTATGGTTTAATGCTAACCCACAGGCAGCCAATTAAAGTTCCATATATCCATGTTTTTACATAGAGTTTCCTTCCTGATTCTGTCAGAAGCATACTAGCAGTCAGGCCACCTAAAAACAGCAAAGATGGCAAAGTTTTCTTGAGGCTTAGTTTGGAATGAACACTTTTCCCAGGGAACTTATTTCTTCTTTTAGAATCCTTTGCATCATAAAATTCTATTAGTAACCTATAAGCAGAGAAAAAGGAGATGGTCAAAGTCAGACAGTAAGACATTTTAAGCAAACTTACTTTCATCCAGTAACTGCTTCTAACCAAATATTTTTAGTAAATGATCTCATAATATGTAGCAGCTCCTCTGTAACAAGTTCAAACAATGAGTACACCTTACAAATATGATGCACGTCAAAATACTCAACCTGAACTCTTGTAATCATTAAGGCTATATTTTCCTTGTGGACCAACTGCAACAGTGAATATAAAAGTTGACAAAATTTATTTCATTCAGCATTTAGCAGAAAAGCCCAGAGCACTGTACAATACTGTATGACAAAACAATACATTGAGCACCAAAGGAGGAGGAAGAAGAAGTATCTTCATAAAATAAATTAATAATTAACAAAGACTCCCACTATACTGAATATATTGGAAGCTAAACATGCAAGAGTAAGATGCTGCATCACTGGCTTAGTAGTAATCTTTCTCCTCCTAGTTTTAAAAAACAGTAATGAATGGGTCTGGAAATTCTGAGGTTTTGTTTTAACTATCTCTAAATTTCCCTGACAGACTATATGGTCCCAGGAAAGACATTCCAGTGAACAGGAGCTTACAATGACACATGGATGATTCAGCTTTGTTCACTTTCACTAGATAACTAAAGGGAAAGACACTGGACAGTCTTTCATTTTATGTATCAGCTCCTTATCCATTTAAATGAAATTCAGACTTTCTGTTTTTCAAAAGTAGTGATCCTAAATGTCTAACACACTTTAGTAACAGTGCCATGTTTACAGATAGTCATGTTAACTTCTAAATGAATTCAAAGTTCTCAGGAGAAATGAATACATTTTTCACTTCCATGGAGTGTGAGACTGGCAGAACAACATTAAAGAACCTGGGAAATTTCTGTCTCACTCAAAGTATTCAAAGATTTAGAAAGTAAACAGATTCAGCTCCCTTAAACAGGACTTCAGATCTGGCAAATTAAACCATCATCTCTCAAACAATACTTAAATCCTACATTTAGGCACAAAGTCCTTCTGGAGAACAAGGTCCCCCCGGATCTGCTGCATGTATTCACTAGTGACCTTATCTGGAGATGCTGGAGGAAGCCAGGCACTTCTGCCACAATTCAAAAATGGACAAAACTTCTACTTCACCTTGTTTCCCAACTGAAGGTAGTAATTTTGGGGTTAACTGTGTTTTTATCCAGTTGCTGTCTGGATGAAAGATTTGTAAACAATTTTGGCAGAAGAGATTAGATCAAGACCTGCCTCTCTATCACTCCAACTTAACACTGATTACAAGGGCAGAATCACACTGCTTTTTCTTGCTTGCCTACCACAGGCATCTTACATTCCTGCATAGGACTTAACCACGAGAAGATGAATGGAGAGTATACAGATGAATGAGTCTTGCCTGGAACATGGACTCACACTTCTTCAATCTAAAGAAGGTCAGAACCTGAGGAATCCCAACCTCCTGAGCAAAAGGTTTAACCACAAGGTTATATTATATTGTATTATAGTACATCAATAGGAGTACCAACTTCACCCCTCTTCAGAGAGCCCTACAGCAGGCACTACTTGTAACACAGAAACCATGGGTATATTTATTAATATAAAAGCAATAAGACAGACTCTTGAAACAGAAAGTTCCACATATTTCTACTCACTTATCCTTTATTTCAAAACGTTCATGAAGCCACCTCCTCATATACATCTGCTCTTCTGGAATGTCCTTCAGATCAATTCGGTCAATGAAAATATGAACTCTTGGGCATTCCTTACAAAGAAATTCTAAGAAGAGAGCAAAACAATGTGACTGAGTTACAAAAACACTAAGTTATGAATACACCAAAAAATCTGACTGTAAGTGCCTTGGAAGCCTAACTTCATTGCACCAAAACCTTCCCTCCTTATGTTCAGACCCTGAGCACTTCACTGAACTTAGAAATCATCTGGTCTACACACTTGAAATGGTGGACCAACATGGAAGAACTGTCTAAATATGCACCTTGCTAACTGTAAAAGACTGTGCTTGTAAATATTACCCTCTACTTTAGTAACAATCTACTCACTCAATAGTGTTGGATGCAGTAACTTTGATGTCATAAAATTATCCATCCTGCAATTTTGTTTAAAGTTAGTAATCCTCCTTGCTTGTCCTTTTTAAATAAAATCTAAATTTTGTTTGATGCTGGATGACAAAATTGGAATTATAGTGATTTCCCAAAGCATCTCCAGGAGAAAGTATGCTTCAGTTTAAGCAATAACCTGTAATTAAAAAGTGTAATAGGACAGAAGACTTAGAACAAAATGCTGCTTTCCATTTTGTATCCCTTCATTTTTCTTCTGTCTCACAGAGCTCGAGACAGCCCTATTTCAAACTGCCTCCCGCCTGCCCCCAAATGCCATTTCCTCAATTTATCCCCAGACAAACTTACCAAGCAAGCATTAAGGACAAACAAAACTCCATTACTCAAATGGCCTTGTGGGATTTCTTACAACTAACAAGGGGTAAAAATACTGGGCATGATTACTGTAATATACTGCATGTTGTAAATGTGAAATCCTGCGCAGTGTGTATTGGTAACCATTTGCATTTATCAGTAGCAAGGGGTATGGCAGTAACCACATTATCCCTGGACAGAGATTTGCATGATGTGAGGATAGAAGTCCTCAGAAATTTGGATAGTCATCCTATTTTGAAAAGAGACCAGAAGTGCCTTCCTACAATACATACAGGCAACAAATGTAACACAGACTGGGTGGTCCCTTTAGGTTGTTGACATTTTTCGGACAGCAGTGCAGATGCACAGAAGACTTTGACCCGTAACTGTAAGGGGTATCTGGAGGAATGAATGTGCAAATAAATTGTTACAGCATGTACATCTTTATTTATCTGCCAAAGCAGATATCCTCCATTTGTTTTTCATCTTCACAGGATTATTGATTGTAAGGACTTTGCTGTAAAAACAGTCCTTATCACATACTAGAAAATTGCCTTAAGGAATTTTAAAAGCCTGTTCATGCAAATGTGTGTGTGTGCTTGCAGAGAGGGAGGGAAGGAGAAGAGATAAAAAAGATCTCTAAGGTCTTGAGGCGCTTGGATGCAGAAATCTTAAGGTGCTGTGTGTGGTTCTGTCTGGACGTCAGAGCCCTTCGGGGAAGCACAGCATAAAGGGAGCAACGTGGCCTCACACCATCAGCTGGAGAGCTGGATGAGGGCTCCATCCAGGCACGAGTCTATCTCTTGGCCATGGAGCAGCAAACACAGCTGTTGCCAAGAGGTTTCTGGTAGAACCTTCTCCTAGCTACAGCTATTAGATTGCAGTTAAGTATATAAGATGGTGAGTTAAGGACTCGGAGTCTGGAATGACGGTACATGTAGACATTTTCTTCAGGTTTATGTGCAATGCCTTTACTAACCACAAAGAAATTGATGTTACCTAACATAAATTTTTTTTTTCACTTGCTTTAATGTGAAGAAAGGATTTTGCAGGACTGTTTCTCTAAGGATACTATCCTGGCCACTACATGAAGGTCACTGACTATATGAGCACCTAAGAGCGTTCTATTAATATCTTAAAATGATGGATGTATTATCCATGTCTTAAATGCTTATAATGTTCATGATGTACAAATCCTCTTTTGAGTGGCATTACCTATTAAGTGGAACATTCTAACAATATGCAAAACTGTATCTGGAAAACAAATGCCTGGAAGCCAGATGATCTGGTCTTTTTCTGTACTAGGGTCCTATAAAAAGCATCTATGGTATGCATATTCATAGAGCTGAAGATCCAGCTTTATAAGATACTTAAGACATTCTGTGCATTGTATAGTGTAAGTTTCTTTTGCTTCTTAGCACATGGGCTGTTCTGCACAGGAATAAATAAGTCTTTACTGATGTTACTTATAACTCCGTTATAAATTATTAAGGAAAAATGATAAACCAATCAAAACTCAAGACATAAGTATTTAAAATGAAACACCTCCCCCCACCAAAGCTGAAGTGTAGCAATTTTATAATTCTACTTAGACAACAAAATCCCCTCCTCAAATACCTGAGTGTTGCTGCTGGCTTTCCACCTCAGGACCAAGTTCCAATGCAAGCTGATTCTTACCAGTTCCCACCCTCGTCTTCTTCAATCACTCAAAATTGAATCCCCATATGTGAAGGTCCTAAACTTTGTCATTATTTCCCATCTTTGTGAATCCTACTGCCCTTCCTTTTGAGTTTGACTTAGTTCAGCAGCACTCAGGGCTGTTTGATCTGCTACTTCAGGTGCTACCCTGGGGAAGGTCATGCTTCCCACACATTGATTCCCACAAAGCCTTTTTATCCAAAGCCTGGGCACTCAGGACATCTGCAGATGTAATGCATGCAGTCAGCCAAGTCAGGTAATCTGACTAGTATTTAATTATCCAATTCACGTCAGTGTTTAATGCAACTAACCAAACTTTTCTTCCCCAAATCTACAGTGTTACAGCAATCACATGAGAACACCATTGGATAAGAACAACATATTGGAGGTTGATTGTGAGAAGAAACAGCTGGATTTTATCACCATAACCTCCAAAGGTTTGTGGTGGTCTCATGACCCTTAATTTCACATTAGCTTAACTCCCAGGAGACTTATGTAATTAAGCTAAGAAACAAAATCTTATTGAAGCAATTTATTATGCACAAATTACGTCCAACTTCAGGGACACTAGCCCTTAAGGCCAACATCTGACAGGCTTTTCAGATTCCTAAACTTGCCAGAATTTGTTATAATTAACAGCAGGAACAAGCAAGCCTGAACTTTCCTTCAAGAGACAAAACAGAAATGCAAATCATACATTACAAGCAAACATTATGTTGAGGATAGCATTAGTCAGGAACCCTGTACTATTTGGGTTAAATGAACACTAACAACTTCTCTGTGGGAGCCAAATGGACTGACTTTTGTGTGGGAGATAATTTCCTAATAAAACTTTCTATCTGGCTAAATAACAGATACAAGCACAGAATGTTTATAATGCATCTAGTGACCAAGCACAGCAGAAGGAAGGAACTGAAAATTATAATAAAGTGGGTTAAGCATTTTTTGTTATTGAGCTGTGACACAGGGCTTCAGAGTGGGGATCACTACAGCACTGGGATTAACAAATGAGATGCAACAGACTCCAGGAAAGGAACTGAATCCATGGAATTTATAATTGCAAACCAATATTTGGGGCTGCTGAGAAATTCTACCAGTTCTCAACTCCTCACCTTCAAAAGCCAATTAATTCTCTTTGGAATTACCAGCATTACCAGGGAAACTAAGGGAGGAGAGAAGCTCCGAAACACACATATATCTGTAACTGGCCTCAGACTACCTTCCCCTTCTGAACCACGTAAATTCATTCCACCACTCCAGATTATTTGCCTTGTCCTTTAAGAAAGTTCTGACAGCAGTGTTACACTTAAACAGATATTCCAGTTTTCAATTACTAATGAAGTCTATTTTTATATGCACTTTAAATATGACAGTAATAAAGTAGCTCAGATTTCAACCTCCTACACTGGCTCTTCTACTGCAATGTAATTGTCACCAAAGTCCTTCAAAATTAAGAATGAACAAACTGGGGCCTGACTTAGTTCTGTCCAGTTTGAGAGCCCCCAGATCTCTCCTGTTTTAACAGATTTCAGTAATGTTTGTGATAAGCTGATAGTGATATCACAGGAAAATGAAATCTGAATAATGTCTATTTATTCTAAATAACTAGCATTTCAAATGTGTAAAAATACATCTCTTCAGTAAGAGAACATTGTGTGTTGTGGTTTGTATGGTTTTACAGGCAGAGACATTCCTCTGAACTGTAGGTTCTTTCTCTGCTCCTTAAACTTGCATTAGTCTGGACTTCAGCATTCAGCTACCAAAGCAGTTTGTAAACTATATCCTCTTCAAAGAAAGGAATCCCATTCTCTCTGCTTCCATTTACTCTGTACACCAAATTAACAATCAAACAGCAAAACAAACATAAATTTAAGTGTTGTGTTTCTCAGCTTCCATGATGCTTTCCATCATCCCAAGCTGAGCTGACAGAAAACTATTTCACGACTTGCTCTAACAAAGTAAAGGAGCAGTAGAGCAAAGCAGGACTAGACAGGAAAGCAAACATCCCGGGCCAGCGGAGGTTGGGCGCAGGAGTTGCCCTGGGCAGCACTGGAGGAGCAGCACTGGAGGAGCAGCACCAGTACCTGTGAGGAGGGAGGATGGAGGAAGTGTGGAGGGGATGCTGTGCAGCCCTGACTGAAGCTCACGGCCAGGAGACAAGCCTGCATTTGAGGAATAGAGCTCTCAGGAATGCTGTCAATACCTTGTGCAAGGACTTATATGCACACAGACATCAGTGCCCCCATGCATGCACAAGGGGCACAGTGTAAGGAGGATACAGCTCAGGAGATGGGAGATGTTTTGAAGTGAGAAATGGGATACACCTAGATCATTATTAGGCCAATGTGCCGGCCATGAAAACTGAAAAATCAGAGACTGTTTCAACTGGCAGTTGAACAAGACTGAAAGGCAGAAAAAGCAACTTAGTCAGATGCATGTAACATGAGGTGGATGTAGCTAAATTCATTGTGGGAGCAAGATCCAGAAGTGCCTCTGTACCTAAATTCAGAGGAGACTAAATATGAAGACATTACAAGAATTACTGGCACCTAGAGACCACTCCTCCCTGTAACACAGGCATCCTGGTGGGCTTGCAGGAGTGGGCAATGTTACCAGACTACCAGGGATGACAGAAGAGGATGTACAAGCAAGGGTAGGTTGCTGTGCATGAAAGATTATATGAAGTATAATAGCTTTATATAATAAGGGGACAAAAAGCACAATAAAGTCCTTGTGGATGGAAAATCCAGATTCTACTAGAATATATATAAGATAAATAATAAAATTACTTCCAAGTAACCTTAGTAATAGTGAGCAGAAACTGTGAAACCAGACTCAGACCTACCTGCAAGTTCAGGAATGACAGCAGGAGTCTGAGATTCCAGCTACCTTTATTGAACTGCATTGATACTTCAGCAGGATAAGCAGGGGGAAAATCCCAGATAAACTCAAACCAAGATGACCCAACCAATTGGACAAAAACATCAGAGGAGAAAAAAAAAATCCTGGAAGGACTAGTAAGTAAGAAAACCCACAAGAAAAGATGCTGTCCCTGGTGTGGTCTTGCTCTGCAACCACAATACAATTAATTTCAGCGCTGTAGAGAAAGAATCCAGCACAGAAACGCAGAATTCTTTGGGATTGGCCTCTTCTCCCAGGCAACTAGTGACAGGACAAGGGAAATGGCCTTAAGCCACAGCACAGGAAGTTCAGGCTGGATGGATATTAGGAAAACCTTCTTCACTGAAAGAGTGGTCATGCATTGGAACAGGCTTGCCCAGGGAAATGGTGAACTTGTAATCCCTGGAAGTGTACAGAAAATAAGCAGATATGGCACTTTGTGATAAGGTTTAGAGGGTGTGGGTGGTGTTTGGTTGAAGGTTGAACTTCACGATCCTAGAAGTTTCCAACTTTAATGATTCTATGAATAAAAGGAAGTACATAATGGGAAGGAAGGCAAAGTGTCAAAACACCCTGAAATATACAGTCCAAAAGAAGGCAACCTAGAAACTATTAAAAAACTCAACAAAAACCAAATCCCAGAAAAATTTGTAATAGAAGCTTGCATAAAATGTGTAACACTGCAAAAGAAAAAGTCTGTGTGGGTCTGAAAAAGAGCTGTATGACTTTAATGGGAAAATCAAGGAGGCTACCATGATACTCCTACCTTCTTCTACTCTTTGAGGAATGGAAAGCTTGTTCAAATAAGGAAAACAACCCAAAACTGCTCATGGCAAATGAAAACATAAACTTAAGAGGACTAAAAATGAACTTGAAAAATGGAAAGGGTGCTCTATTTTAGCTTTTTTCAGTATATTAAAAGCAGTAAACTTGATAGGCCACTGGTAGGATTGCTGGATGACAACAGTGTGAAGAGCAGAGCTCATGGTCAAGTATGTAAGAGAAGCTCATATATCTGCTTGCATAATTCTTTCTGTTGAAAATGTTTGATTCCTACACCCACTGCATTCTTTGTACCAGATCATTCAAAGGAACTAGATCAATAAGTAAACAGACAGAAAATATTAGACTAAATATAAATAAACAAGTCAGATGTCAGGAAGTCACCAAGACCAGACAGCATTCATCCAGAAGCTCTCAAATGTGGAATTTAAAAACAAAGAGGTGTAACCTATCATCAAAAACAGCCATTGTGCCAGAAAAATGGGCAGTTTCCCTTCTACAAATGAGGACTTTAGAGATGATGCTGGGAAATACAGAAATACAGACCAGTCTTACATCACTGGCTAAGATAACAGTTCTCTGATAAAATCACTGTCCACACAGATAATCACAGTCTGTTGAAAAAGATTTGGTGTGGATTCTGTAAAGGGAAATCCTGTCCCATCAACTTGCTAGATTTCTACAACAGTGTCAAGGACCAGGTGGATAAAGGGGATTGATTCACTGGACATGATATTTTTGAATTTTCATAAAGCCTCTGACAGGGTTCCACATTGAAGGCTATTAAAAAAATTAAGCTGCCACAGGATTAGAGGAAATGATGTTTTAAAGACCGAAAGCAGCTTAAAGGAGAGGAAGCAAATGGAAGGCCTTAGGGATGAGAAAGACTTGGCCACTGGGGTCCTCCGAGGATCGATGCCAGGACTGGTTTTACTCTGCCTCATGACTGATGAGTTGAAGAAGGGAGCAAACTGTGAATGCTCCAGTTTTTCACATCTCTTTCAGAAGACCCTGAGCTCTTCTGGGTAGTCAAATGTTGGCTGAACTTCAAAAAGCCCTCAAAGCTGAACAAACAGGGTAAAAATGTGGCAGCCAAGCTTCAGTGTAAACAAACGTGGGGAAAAAAATAACTGAAACCCTGATTACATGACGCTTAGCTTGGAATTGGTGGTTACAATCTGGGAGTTGCTGACCCTTCCCTACACCCATCCTCTCAGCAGCAACCCCAAATCCCCCAAATACTGGGCAACTTCAGGAAGGACATCAAGAACAAGGCAAAGACAGTCACTTAATCTTTACAGATAAAGATAACGAATCCACATTTTAAATACTGAGTGTATTTCTGGTCTCTGCATCTGAAGGAGGATGCAGTGGACTCAGAGAAGGCCACAGAAAAGACCAACTAAAACATTTAAGGAGGAAAAGTACCTCCATTACAAAAAAGGAGACATGAAAAAGGCCAGAATTTTCAGTTTGGAGAAGGGAAGCAGAACAAAGGATATGACAGCTTAAAACAAACAAACAAAAAAAATTTATATTTATATATACATATATATATGCATTTAAAAAAATCCTGAAGATGGCAGGTAAGAACTATAACTCCACAAATCCTGCAATATAAATAATAACTTGTCTGTATCTTCCTGAAGATGCTGAAATCTAAAGAATCTTAGAAAATGGTATCTATAATTTGCTATACTGATATTAGCAATGGAGAGCAGCACAGTGTCATTGTAAGTTGTCTTGCTCTTCCAAGATGGTGTCTGATGAAGACCCACAGTACTTGCACATTATAGCTCAGTGAAACAATCTTTGAGTGGTTTTAATCTGTTATTCTAACAGATCCAGTTTGGCCTTTGTACTACTCTGTAACAATATGTGAATATTGTATGCTGGCTGATAGCAGAGGTTTCCTACAAAAGTGTAACAGTTTTGATCAATAGGCTGCCAGGAACAGAACCTGGAACAGCTTAGGTCTCTGGATTACATCTAAAGGGTATCCCACCACTGGTAACTAAAAGTGAGCAAATTCAGGAGATATCTGTGTCTTCCCTGGAATATTTTTAAAGTTTCAGGAGTGGGAAAAAAATAAATCAAACAATGCAATTAAGAAAAAAAGGCAACAAAAATATAAGGAGTGGACCAGTTCAAAACTATGCTCTCTACAGCAAAAAAACAGGATATGTTAGGAACTATGCCAGTACTGCCAGCATTGATGTTTTTGCCTTTCTTTCAGACAATCTGTTTTGATAAACAGAGAACAGCACCACAGAGCAGAAGAAAAGGATTGTGATGTATAAAAACCCCAAAAATAAACACAGACTCTCAAAGCAGCAACATATTTTTGGCCAAACCTGACGGTGTGAAGAAGTAAAGGTTGTTTTTGTTATCCTCAGGGTTTAGATACACTTTTGCATGAAGATCAGGAGTTCCTTGAGCCTTTGTAAATAAATGGCTGCTTGGGGAGTGGAATGCTTCCTCTCACATGTGCATGAGGTCCAGGGTGCAGGATAATTTTATGAATCTCCAGTGTAAATACTTTCAAGAGCCTCTTGTGTAGCAGAGGTTTCCTGATGACCATTTGTTTTTAAATCACAAATTCCCAAAGGGAAGCTACAGATGCACTACAAATGCTTACCTTCAGTAAGAGCTGCTTGGGAATAACTGAGATACACAATAATCTGCTTTACAATCAGAGGAACATAAGCCTGGGGCTCAGAAGGAGTTGTAGAGGGTCATTACCCCCACCAAGGGGGTGTGAGCACACAGACACAGTGTCTACAGGTGTCTGTCATTTGGGAAAAGTTAGACACATTTAGGGTCACCTGAATCTTGCATTCTTCCTTAGGCATCCAAGATTGGCTGATGTTGGAGAAAATAAACTGAGCTACAGGAATTCCAAACACAGTTGATGTTGTAGTGTGCTTTTATACTTTGTAATACTTTGTAATAGTTTTGGTTTTGTAGCCCCTTATTTTTCCCAAATGGTTTACCACTGATTGTACCCCCTCCCTCTACCTGTGTAATCATTCTCCTTTGTTGAGGTCATCCCCAAATCCTGACCTGGCTCTCTGTCAGTCACTCAGCATCCCATCCCCTCTATCTAGAACTTTCGGTCCAAGTCGTCGAGTGATTAGTCTGAGGCCAGGAGTCAGCACCCCAAGTATTATCCTATACACTATCCCAAATGTCCTTCCCTAAGGTTGCATCCCTGGAGGGTCTTTATTGGTCAGCAAATGTATCTACCTTCGGTTTCCTCCCCCCCTTTAAAGGTAACCTCGGCATTGCTCCCGGGTACTCTGAGCAAGAGGCATCACTGAGGTGTGGGGGGCCCCTCGGGCGCTCCAAATAAACCTTGGACTGGCCTCCTGCTGAGAGTTGGCCTTTTATCCTCTACCGATGTCTCCAGTGTCTCCTCTGCTGCAAAGGTGACTAGCCCAGCTGCCCTCAGTTCCCTCGGGGCACCAGAAAGTGTCCGTCTGTCCCCCTGCTGTCGGTCACTTCAGGGCTGCACCCCAGTTGTTTGCCGACCCGGGGCTGGCCGGGGTTCCTGAGAGGCTCCCAGAGAGACTGAGACAAGTTGACATCTTTGTGTCCTTGTTTTCGGATGGATAAAGAAGCAGAGGTGCTACTCATGCTCAGACTGACCTTCATTTTCTCTGATGAACTACATCAAGGCTTTCATATGCTTCTGACCAGAAGCACAATGTTTCATTCTTATAGTATGAAAATACTTTGCATTTACTCAGACTGTCCTTATCTGCAGAATATTGATACCTATGCCCACATCTGTGTTGAAAGTGCCACTACAAATAAGTAATTCCCAAATTAACAGACAGCTTTTCATGTTACTCAAACTACTTCTAAAAGGGAATTACAAGGGGTCTAAAATGACAGCTCTAGTCCTACACAGGACAAGAGAAATGAAAATGCATTCAGTTAAAACTGAATCATAGGTTACCTTGTGGAATACCTGATGAAATCATGTTATTAAAAAAGTTTTATTTTAACATTTTGCACAAAATAAAACTAGGGTTTTCCTTGAGAAGAAAAATGTCTTAGAGAATATCACAGAATCACAGAATTCTTAGGGTTTGAAGATCTGGAGATCATCCAGTTCAGCCCCCACAGAACTATGTTGCCAACCAGTGTTATAATCAAAATTCTTCCAAACATCTCAATGTAAATTTTACATATGGAAATACAAAAGGTAATTATTACTTAAACTCTGCTTGAACAGATGCAGAATGACAAGTTTTTGATGTGAGGCTTACTGTACATGCTAAAAAGCCATCCTACACATGATACAAATCTCACCAATGCTAATGTCCAGCCTGAGGTCTAATCTACATCCTTTCTTTGGTTACTCTAGCACAAATGACATTGTCTCTTCCATATTCTTTCATGCAATAGAAGATGACAGCTAAGCAGAGATCTGAAGAGATTATTAGTAATTTCATAACTATAAAACTTCTTTGGCCTGTTTCATACTTCTGTTAATGTTTATCAGCTTAATAATTTAGCTTTTAAATTCTTTTATTGATGGCTACATCTGTAACCATGTGCTTGTTATCCTTCTTTGGACCTTGAGAGACAATGGATGTGAACAAATCTGGGCCACAGTCCAGACAAAGACTGTTTTCTATTGCTCCAGTTTCTTTTCTATAGTCTTGTATTTTAGTATTAGACTGTATTTAGACTGTATTTTAGTCCTTGTCTAACTGGGTCCTAACAAAAGTGCAAGCTTTTGGAAAAGTGTACTTTCCCCGAGGGAAGTTAGGCCAGTCTGACCTCCTCAAATTATACTGATCAAAGTGATGTACAGATTTTCAGAAATGCTCACATACACAGGCTTTCAAAGTGTTTGTTCTGGAACTGATATACAGCAGAGTCAATAACTCTCAAGAATTCCTCTGACTTCTTTAAGACAGAGTCTATATATACTTGCTATTTTTATTCAGTGTTTATCATTGTCACATGCTGCTATTTCACACACTCTTTCATCTACAATGGCCAGATAAATACCATCTGGTTATACTAAAGCCTTCAGGCAGAATAATAAAGATGTAGATGTGTACATACTGCTCTTTCAGGTGCAAGAATGATAACAGTTCCCACGTCCCACGAGACCTGCCTTTTAACACCAGACAAAACTCGTTTATTCAGAAGGGGGGAAAACTACATTCTCATCCTTTCTTCCCAAACTTATATCTGCTTTTCACTTGATGACAGTGTAGGAAAACAGTATCAACAAATTCAAAAGTTTCACTTCCTCCTTTTCCCTTCTAAACAGTTCTTTCAGACTTCAGTACCTGAGATGTCCTTCAGCTGTGCCACAGTGCCCATATGATTATTAGCATCTTATCCTAATGACCACAAATAAATACTGCCTAGCAGCCTGGTCCTCCCCAGGCAAGACCACGATGTTCTGTCATTAATGATCTGGACAAGCCATCTTCAGGAGTACAGAGAGGGGAGAAACCTGTGGGAAATTGCTATTCTTTGGAAAGGCTGCCATGTGCCAGATAAACTTCCAGTGGAAAGGTACCAAGATCCAAACTTGTAATAAAGAGAATGAGTAAATGGTAGGAAAAAAAAATCCATCATCAGTTACAAATGGATGTGAAGCAACAGTAGAAAGCAATATCCCTAATATCCCTGTGTAAAGCTAATCTAATTTTAGTCACTGTTGAAGACTAATCAAATCTGATGTCTTCTAAAACACACTTGCCACTAAAAAGTGCCAAAAAACATTAACATGCATAAGTAGTGACAAAAAGCTCAAGACATTTGAAAGTATATACTACAATAATTTGCCTGCTCTAAAATGGTACCACATTATATCAGGTATGTCTAGCATTCACTCTTCTTATGGTGAAAGGTATACTATGCTGTGTTTTAATCCTTTTGAGCAAGTGAAAGTATATTTAAGTCTGCTGGACTTAAAAAAACTTTCAAAAAATGAATTTTTCTAAGAAAGTCTACTTAGACTAAAAGTTGCATACTACAAAATTTACAAAGCAATTCACCTTTTCTTCAGAATTTTTTTCCCATTCAGATTTTGCTAACACAGTTTCTCAGACAAAGTGTGCTAGCACTCCTCACAGTCACTAAAATGTTCTTTTTAATCCATTTTGTTTACTTCTGAAGACAATAGCCAAAAGTTGATGATGTCCCAGGTAAGTATGGGTTTTTGCTAAAATGGCACAGCCTCTTCTGAGGAATTGAGATATATGGAACTGAAAGCAAAATGCATTTCAAGAAACACTGTATCTGTGTGGAATTCAGATTTCATTCACATGGGAAATGTCATAGTATGGGAAATAAAGTCCTCAAGTAAAGTTGTGTTTATCAGAAGTTTGTTTTCCATGCAATAAATTTCCATCAGTGTTGCTGGATTGAAAAAGACATGTCAACCTTATCTTTTAAAAATTACCAGGATCGCACTGCCATTTTATTCCGATGAGAATGAAAAACAAAACTCTCAACCAGCCCTGACACAAATATGAAATGTTCATATGAAATAAGATGTTCTTTTCATGTGTGCATAACTCAATTTAGCACTGTGAAAGAGAAATAATGCTAAAAAATGTCACATGCACAAGTATGCTTAATTAATTTCTTGTTATATTCATGACAGACCAGTTGCTGGACTTCTGCATAGCAAATGGTGAAATGATCTTGATCTCTTACAACAGAAATTGTTTATCTGTCACTTTTGTGTCTGGAGAGCCTAAAAGAATGACAACTATGCTCCACACTGCAATTCATAAAGTGTTCTTAATCTACATAATTTATATTAAACATAATAAATGTGAGTGCCACAATAGCATGGAATGTGATGTTGATCTATGATGGATATATCATTTATCTGCTCTGTAAGGAGTAACAACTGGTTGGCTGCACTTCATTCTGTATTATTGCCTCATTTTTACCCCAAGGCCGAGCCAGTAATTACCCCAACCCTAACAGCAAGCCTGGCTGAAAGATATGCCTGGACTGCTGCCATGGAGGCTCCAAAAGGCTGGATGTGGAGTGGCCACCCAAAGCATCTGATTCCTGCCTGACACCAACACAAAAAAAAAGCCAACAGGGAAATCCAACTTGTTGGTTCCCCTTCCATAATTATATCATGCTTCATGCAAACCATAAGGCTCAATAGGTGAAGAGGTCTTGTAAGGAATTTGAACATTTGCCATCTTATCATTAGGTAATGACATTTTAATAGTTTTAATTAACCATTAGGCAGTGAGAAGTTCAGCATGAGAATGGCTGAAACTGCCTAGTAATTAAGCTGTGAAACAAGATATGCTGCAGGGAAGGAGAAACAATCCTATTTGTTTTGAAGAGGGTCTTAGGGTTGGGTGATGGGACAAGAAGGAGGCTGCTCAGTCTCCAAAGGTACTATGAAAGGGTCAGAAGGCATTAACAAAAAAAATAAAATAATTGTAAATAATAAGAACTTTTGACATTAAAAATGTCCATTAGAAACAAGATGCACATAAAACAAAACGATCCTAAGACATTACAGTACAATACGAATGTTGAATTAATACCCTGTGTTGACAGTTTTGTTTCTCACCTATCCAGAAGAATTTTAAACAGGGTGAAAATGTAAAAATAGATGACTGCAGAACTTCTAATCAACTAGCACCTGGGAAGCAGTGCATGTGACACAAGGAGTTACACCTGCTAATGAAGTGACATGGAAACAGCTGCACTACAAACTATTTTTAGCAGCAGAAGGAACAAGTCCCAGTGACACTGGGTGAGCTGAGGAGCAGAGAGTTAGATAAGTTCCCTGCATGTCCCTCAGTCTACACTGATCCCTCACCCAAAGCTCTGGAAAGCTCTGTGGAACTACTGTAGCTGTTTTTTCCCACTTGGTATTGGTAGTGCATAAGACTCAAAAGTGCCACTTTGAGCCAACCAGCAACAGACAGGCACAGATACAGCTGAGTAACACAGCAACTACAAGTGGAAAGAAAGATGATATCTGGCACTCCAGTAACAGTGCAGGCAAAATATCTACTTAACAATAAATTATCAGTCCACCACCAAGCATAATAAACAGCAAACCCTGAAGCTCTGTGTCCCTGAGTTTTCCCCAGCAGAAACTCCAGAACATATTTTCTGGTTAGAATATGCAAGGAATGTAAAACCAATCTGATTTTCTTAAGGTCCTGTAGGTAGTTTAAAGAACTAAAGCAAGCCCACTTGCATAAAATGCTGTTGAATGTTTGTAGGATTACTGCCTGTGTGTAGCAATTTGAAAAATTGTCAGTAGAATACTACTGCTATGCATTTTACCCTTAAAATATGTGCACTTCAGCAATTAGATGTACATGTGTACATGTACACATATGTAGCAGAGGAAGAGAGAGAATTTAAGATGATGCCAAATCCCGGAGCTAGAAGAAACATGAAAGTAAATGGAATCTGCTACCTGTGTCTCCAAGTTCCCTTTGACTGCAAAGGGCACTTGTATTTAATAGGGAAGCAGAGGGCAGGAGTGTCACAGGTAACTCCTGTAAAAGTCCAGTGACTAAAACAATGCCCTATCAGGGAGCTGTAGGATGGCTGAACTGCTGTGGAGATTATCTTCAGAGCATTTCAATACAAATGGTTCAATGAAATTTCAATGAAATTGGTTCTGTATCTAAACAAGCATATAGCCCCATCATGTCTCACAGGCCTCAACTCACCTGTCATAGATGGTGCCAGTTTTCTTTGCCCTTTGTGGTCCACAGTACCTTCATAAGCCACAGTCACATCGTACACTGCATCCAGATAGTCTTTCATTGAGTCAATGGCTACATGAGTTGCCTTCACCCGTGGAGTCAGCACATGCTTCAATATAGCAAGTCCTAGAGGGGAAAAAAGTAAAAAAAAATAACTACAGTGTTTGAAAGTAAACTAGACTTCTTTCACAAAAGGAACATCACACCAAGGAATGTCAGCATCTCCATTCAAAATCACAAGAGGTTTATTTTCAATCTCAATTCCCAGTTGAGAGTGTGCCATGTGTACTCACTGCTTATGCTCTACTGAACACATGTAGAAGATGAAATAGAAATCCTAAAGGACAATAACAATAGGAAGGCTGCTCAGTAAGAGGGCCTTTTTTACAACTCCTGACTAGAAGAAGTGATGGTTTAAGGTAGCTCATCAGTGATGAAACAGCACTTCTCGTTACTGTTTATGTGTGTCCAAATGAGGTTAAAAAAGAGCACATTATCTGAGAAATACTGAACACACAGCATCACCTCCTGAAATTCTGTATCAGAAACAGATTAAACAGATAATCACAGAGAATTTTAAGCACACCTAATGCTCATCCAGCATTTTACTTCCCAAGGACAAACCAATTTAGTGAACATACTGAATCCTAACCTACTCACTATCCCAGCAAAAAACTTAGCAGCAGTGGGAGAAAAATACAGCACTGAGAACCAAAACCAAGGAGGAAATCTTCTGTGCTTCCCTGCCACCTCTTACAATTGACTTGGCTACTGACAAACTCTTATAACAGAAATCAACTTTTAACTTTTCCAGGCCAAGACACAGCGATTGGTATGTTAAGAACACAAGAATATCAGATTTAACAGCACACCACACATCTTAACAACAGTATTTCATATCCCTTTTTACTTCAGTTGACTACTTTCACTTAAAGCATACTTAAGAACATTAAGTATGAACATACTGGACACAAGAGAATAAGAACATATTGGGCTCAAAAGTATAAACCTGGTTCTCTTTCCAGAATTTTAATATACAAGGACTTTCAAAATTAAAACAGGCAAACAAATATGCCCAAACTCAAAACCTTTTCTTGACCTGAACACAGCTCTTCCACATTTACTTGAAAGGGCTTCTAGAAAAAAAAAAAGCATGCTATGTAAAATTTTTCACTATTTTTCTATGTGTATCTTTCTCAAAGAGAAGTATCAGAATAAAATTGTGGCTTTTAATTTCTAGCCTATTTTTCAGTGGCTTACTATTCAGTCCATTTTTAAAGAACCATCCATTGGTGAATCTTCTGGTTCCTGGTGGGTGAACAGGAAATTTTTCTAAACCAAAGTGCTATTGCTTTTGATACCTTTCTGTTTGCTAAATCAATTCAAAACATTTTATATTATGTTCTGACTTTGTGCTGAACTCCCTTGCTGGGTAAAACATTCTTTGATCTAACATCATGAAAATATCTAGTGAACATTGTAAGATAATGCTTGTTTCTATATAATTCTAAAATTCTTAAGAGTTGAATATTTCAATATAAATCACTATCTTGATTTTTTAATATTTGCTAAGAATCTCCTTGTCTGAATGCAAAGATAAAAGGCTGTTTATCAGTTCTCCTTCTGAAGCCATTGTTCCATGCCTTACCGGCAATAGTGATAACTGTCTATGCAAAATGTTATATGGATCATGTAAATATTTTGAAGCATAACATAGTGGTAGTGTTTTCTTAGCTTGTGAACTGTTACATCAAACAGCTAATTATGTTATGTTTCAAAATGTTTACTCTGTAAATGAAACACTGAATATTCTTGTGCTGTGTCAGCAATGATATTAGTGTGGACATGACACTCAACACAACTCTTGCTGAGCCAAATTCCCAAATATATTCTAAAAACACTGTCATTCCTTTCCTGCCCAACTCATCTTCCCCATTATCAAATATTACTGTGAAGAAGAAAAAAGGAAAACTGCGAGAATTGAATCATCTGGAAAAATTATTAAATTAGGTATCTATGACTATTAACTGCTATTTTTTTTAATCTATGCCCAGTTCTGGTGATGAAGATGGTCAGTGACAATCTATGAAGTGAAAATGTAGAATAAGCCACTCGTATTCCACATGCTATCAGTGAGCTCTTGAGAGCTTAAGCACAATATGAATATGTATCTAAATCAATAAAGTCCAGAATCCATTATTCAGAAAGACTACAGTGCATGATAAGCATGCAGCAACACCAGTTCAGCACATCCTTTTAAAGAATCTGTTTTATAAAAACATTACTACATATTCTTGCAATTACTTATGATCTGTGCTAAAATCAACATAATAGAATTTAAATCCAAGTAGTTACAGTATAGTTACCTTGGCAAGCTGCCTGCATCCAATTCACAAAACACACTGCGCTTAAACTGTTTTTAATGTTGTGCAATACAGTTAGGACCCTCTGTCAAAGTATTTAAGGTCATGAGATTTTATTTTAAATGCCAAAGAAAATGAACTAGATACTACTAATATTGTAATGTTCTACCTTAAAAAGCCATAGCTTTACTCTTCTAACTTTTGAATTATAGACATTTTAAAAAAAAGAAAATCTGAAGAAATATGATGAGCAGTGATACTTCAAATATCATCCATTTACTACATTATTGTAAAATGCATAATTACTTGAGAAAGTCTGAAGAAAACTGAATGAAATAAAATAATTACTTTGGCAAGTACAAAGACCTAAATAATTTACATCTATAGAACTGAATTTTTCATATAAACAAAAAATAACAAAAAGACACTACACAAACATCATTTCTCTAACTTCATCAGGGCAAAGTAACATATAATAGTAGCTAAGTACAAGTCTATGTAGAAGACTGCCATCCTCTTCTCTTCATCCAGACCAGAAACTCAAAGAGCTGTTCAGTACAGGCAGTACAGGCAACCATCCATATTTTCAGAGATGGATTTTGTTATCTTTCTACCCCTGATGTGTACACACCACATTTTAAAAAGAAAACAGTAAAAATTCTCAGCTCAGGATTAGTTTGAGGTCTTCACACCTCTCTCCCCTCCCCATGAAAGCATCTACTTGAAACTCAACTTTCAAGTACACAAAAACTGAAAGAAAGCAGGGTGAAAACCAATGAATTGATTTCAAGACCAATTAGATCTTTCCTTTTCATGTGAATGTGTGTGCAGCGAAGATATTAGACAGAAAGCTCTGCAGTTACGTGCAGTGTCCCAAGTACTCACCCAACTCTTGAGTTCCCACCAGCTTTCTGGAATGCCTCCAGTGATTCAAAGCTTTACATATTGAAACCAGAGTCCATAGTTAGACTTAAAAAATAACAAATGGTAGGAGAGCTCATCCATTTGTTTGCTAGTATTCCATCAACTTACAGAAACAGGACTCAGCTCATAGCAGTATTAAAAAACTGCATGCACTAGTAAAATTGATTTTCTGTTACCATGAACTAAAGTATACAGGAAATGCAACTAATCTCCACAGGAAGAGCATAACCAGCCCACAGCAAGACAAGGGAAACACCATACCTTGGTACACTTTCTTCCAATGGGTATCCACAGAAATACAATGTAGCTTCTTGTTTTCCTATCTTAATTTCCCAAGGATAACCTTTAATAACACAGACCCTTACTTCATTCTAATGAAATACTCTCAAATGCTACTCAAGGTCCATAATTTACTCTTTTTTAGAACTATATTCTTTGTCCACATCTCACTGAGCACTTTTAGACCAAGCCTGCTTTCATGAAAGTGTAGAATAAATACCACCAAAAGCTATTTTCTTTAGAGACAATTCCAAATAACTTTTAAGGATATTGAATACTTTGAATTGCCTTAGAATACAATCAAAAACTAATGCCAAGATCTAGAAGGGAAACATTTTGAATTCGCTCCATTGAAACACCTCCTTTTTACATGACCTGTAGAACAATTTTGAGATAAGCATATCCTGCATACACAAACATCTTAACAGAAAGCAAATTTATCAAGCTAAGCTTAGCATTAAAAAATATTTACATGAGTAACTTTTCTGCATTAAAAAAAGAAGATAATAAATGCATACCTTAAATGTTTGCTTGATTAAATGACCTTTGTTAGAAATCGAACATTAATACAAAATTCCAAAAACGCCTTTCACCAGGGAAGATTGTTTTGTCTTCATTCAGCAAAAACAAGCCAAGTTAAATTTAAGAAGCTTCTCATTCTTTTGGCTTTGACTTTTCAGAGTTAGTAATATTAGGAGTAGGAGGGTTTTGGATTATTTCTATTTATTTTCAAATTTTTAAAATCCCATATGTTGACATTTTGATAAAATTAATATTCTACTAAACCAAAGAAATTTGTGGTGTTTGGGGTATTCTGTGCAGGGCCACAGTTAAGACCCAATGATCCTGATGGGTAACTACCAACACAGCATATTTTTTGATTCTATGACTGACTATTACAAAATGATAAGAAATTCACACATAGATATTTTGGCTACATACAAATTAAATACATTTTATACCAGAAGCTTGCACAAAAAATAACCATCACGTGTATTACAGGGTTTATAAACATTTTTTCTCTATAGTCAAATATAATTAAAAAGATCCAAGCTTAAAAGATTTACAGTTTTAATTAAATAGATCCAATAAAAATTACCACTTCTATTATTATGACCAACTTAGTTAAATCCCTATGAAAATATGAGTGCACCTACACATTAAGACTGGACTCAGCAACTCAAGCTCACTGACTAGTGGGGAAGAAGTTCTGCACTTTTAAGATGCCTAAACCCATGGAACAGAGCCTGAAAAGTATCACCAATATGTAACCTGAGTGACTGCATCAGACTTTGAAGACAGCAACCATGTTGGCTGACTACTTCCACACAATGGAAGACAAAAGCAAACTCAACTACTGACTATATACTTAAAGACTGGAAATTAGAATGCAAAAGCTCAGAAGACAAGGGGCAAAACCCATACCATCATATTCTTAGTTCTTTGAGAGAGCAGAGGAAGAAATATTTCATTATGCGGAATGTACCATTAGAAACACAGGAGTCACTAACCATCCTGAAACATGGAGGGAGTGCCCATCCTGGTAGCAATTCCTGGAGTCATCTCACCCAAGCACCTACTTTGTGCCAGGAGAGGACAATGAGGTGTATCAGGCTCAAATCCAGCTACATGGCACACATGTCCCTTAGCTTGGAAGTCTCCACCAGAAATGAGAAAACCTAACACATCTGATATTCTGGCAAAACGTGGCTTATGTGGCTTGTTGTAGCTGTAAAATGCCAGCAAATATTGTTATTTTGGGCAAAAAATATAAATACTGGATTAATTCTCTTAACTTCACAAAATTCAACTTGTCCTGTGATAAACTCCTACATTCATCCTACTACAAATAACCAAAAAACTTAGTTTTAGAGACTTTTGCTTTCATTTTTAAACATCAACAAGTTTCTTTCCCAGTACAATCAAACAAACATATTTTGAAGTTACCTTCTATCCCAGGTAAGCAGCTGATCTGAGGGGAATCTTCTGCCACTTCTAAAAGGTGTGAGCAATCCTTCAGTTTTTGGAGGTACTAGCATTGCTCTTAGATGACAACATCCTCAGTTCATCACCACAAAATCAGTATTCCTGGAAGTAACCAACTTTCTGTTGCTAATTCTGACTGAATTCAATTCAGTGGATAGAACTTACAATGGACCCACCCTGTGTGTTTGAATTGCTTGTTTCATAAAGAAGAAAACAATCTGTTCTTGTTAGAAATTGAGATTTTGTGTGGAACTCAAGCTCTATGACAAAACAAACTGTAACATGAATTATTATTGGTATTTTTAAATGTTGCCTCTCTTTCAAGGGTTTAAAGCTTAAAATTTTCTGCTGCTTGATATCCTTCCATCCTATTCATAGGCAGTTAAGATTTATTTAAATACTCATATCAATGACTGAAGACATAATAGCTGAAATGGCACAATACTTCATTGTATGTCAATATCAGCTTTTTATTAAATTAATTTTAAATTTATTTTTGTTGAACTGGTCCTAGGACCAACTGTAAAGAGCCAGTACCTCTATGCAAAACTTAAAAAGAACATCAAGATATGAGATGCAGCTCATTAACTGCTCCCACTAAGAGCAGGTAATTAAGTTCAGCCCAAGAATTCTGACTAAACCAATGAATCTTCTCTAGAAGAGGATGCAGCTCACAGACAGTAAAAATAAAATCCCACAAAAGCCTTTTTATACTTCCTCTCTGCATATACACACACACTAATGTCAAAACCAATATTTCAGAGAGCATCATAAACATTGAGTTATGCTTTGCTCTAGGAATAGCTTTGTTATCTTTGGGGGTTATAGCTCTGGTTCTAACATCGGTTTCTAGTTTAACTCTTCTTAATTTAACCACTTTTCCCAATATTACACTTCCAGTATTTTCTCAACATACAATTGAGCAAAAATGTAGGGGGAAATCATTTCAAGGTAAAAACCAAGCAAACAAATTCCCCTACATGTCAGTAAGGCCCACACTGAAGTACCATGCTCTGTAACAAATATACAAGATGACAGGGCTAAATTATTAAACTTCATTATATCTGCAAAAAGAATGAAGTGCAATTTTATTTAAACTGTAGGTTGCAGTATGTCCTCCTCATTCCGATGGCTGGCAGAACTACAGTGTGTTACTACCCTTCCTGAAACTGTAGGAAGTAAGAAATCTCCTGGATCTTTTGGACAAGCATGGCGACGTGTGTGTGATGGAGCCCAGCAGTGTCCCGTAACAGCGCTCCCGGGGAGTGTGGCCATGGCTCAGCCTGCCTGTGGCCATGGGGGGCTGTGGCCGTGGCTCCCACGCTGCAACCCCAGCACCCAGCCAGCACCATGGGGACACCAGGGTTGCTGAGGGCAAGCCATAAGCCAGAGCCAGCAGCACTGCCCAGCAGCAGGGTGGGACCCTGGGGAGCTGGAATTGCATCCTACCAGCAGCCACGTGGAGCTCCCCATCCCCACAGCACCCGGCATACTGGGATGTGCCCTGGACTGGCACGTGCTCGAGGCTCAGCCTTCAGAACAGCCTGGTTCTGCTCTCAGTGTCAGCCCCTGCTTCTCAACACACTTGCACGAGGGATGCTCCAGCTCCCGTGAGCATCTGTATCTGTGTGGACATGCAGGTGAGCAGGGCCCCAGGAGAGCACAAACTGCTTCCCATCCTCCCCACCTAAAAAGCGGGGCAGAGGCAGTGGGGAGGACGGAAAGCAGTTTGTGCTCTCCTGGGGCTCTGCTAAAAAGCGGGGCAGAAGCAGTGGGGAGGAGGAGATCAAGAGGATTCTGCAACAGAATTGGAGATAATTCTTGTTTAATAATTATTTGCTGTGAGAGTTTTTAAAAGGAGTAATTGTTGCAAAATAAAACCAGACCACTACTGGAGAGAAAACCAGTAGAAGAAACAAAAGGTGCTCTGAAAGCACAAAAGCAGTGTTTTACTGCAGACTGCAGAGATATAATTAAAAGGTGAAATAAAATAATAGTTAAACAATGAGAACCTTTTCCCTGAAAAAGAAGTTGAGGAAAAAAAACCCTATCAAACAGCCCTCTCCCTCTGAACTCTCAAAGAACCACAAACCTAAGTGAAACATTTGACTTTCATTTCCGACAGGAAACTGAAGCGATGAACAAATACATTATGACTTCAGCTCTCCTGCTCATACACGCAAACAAATTCCATTCTTCCCAAGGAGAAGAAAGCCATATATCCTTTTGGACAGGAGCTAACAATACTTAATAGCTTGATTATATCAACAAGCTGATTCACAGACTTGTGAATTCATTTCAGTGTGTCACAGAGATGAATTTACCAGACCTATTTGTTATTCTTTGTTTACTTTTAGAGTGAATTATTTCACTTTTGGTCAACAGGAAAAAACAAAATCAGGAAACATGTTCACTGAACTGTTGGATTTAAAGGTTATGTGCATATGATATGATATGAGAAAATATGAAAAATCTTGCGACTCTTGGATTTTCTGCAAGCCTTTCCGAAGATGAAGTAATTCCATCTGTGTTAGAGAAAATGCCAATAATCAAAGCAACTCCAGAATAAAGTTCAACCAAGGAACAGTGAGACTGGAAGGTGAGAGAGGAAAAAAAACAAAATGCCATAGGAGTACTAACACTAATTAAAAGTGAAACGATGGAAGAGTCTTTCTTTTAAGGCACAACAAGCTTTATGCAAAATATTCTTTATATTGACTAACAACTGTAATTGGAGCTAAAATATCAAGTTAGATGGACCAGTGCCCTGATTCAGTGTAGGCAATTCCTACAACCTTAAGGAGCAAGAAAATAAGTAAATACACAGCATACCTTCTACACAGGTAGAAACTGCAGCGAGCCTTCTGGAGTATTGTTACTATTGTACATTGTAAAATGCATGAAATGTCTGTATATTATATACTACTATTATATACTACTATTATATACTACTTTAATCTCACTCTGTAAGCAAAACAGTAGTTTATACTGTTCTAAACTTAAAACACCAATCATGCAGGTTTCAAAATCCAGTTAAGGTGAGATGATCTTCATATTATGTAACAATTTTATACAGAATATGTTAGCACAGTAACAAAAGAATTCTTCCAAATTTTTTTTTGCTTACCTTCCTTTTCAGCAAATGATTGACTATCCGCAATGACTTTTGGTATTTCTGGATTGTAACGAGTCCCCTCTGGAAAAATCACTAAATACATCTGTGGAATTTAAAAAGAAGCAAAACAGACAAGTTCTTTTAATGAATGTAAACTGACTGCTTTTACAGAAATTATCAACATTTTATAGGTCCATATTGCATTTAGCTCATACCATTGACTATTGCAAGGATCAAAAGAAAATCAGAATACTTGAGCTAAAATTTCTTAACTCTAAGAAACTTACTGTTCAACGTTCATAATAATTTCCTTTGAAAATACACCATAGAATATAATCCACGTGATTTAGGGAGACAGCATGTGTGAACAGAAGTCAGCAACTCAGGAGCAGCTGATATCAACAAGAGTATCAGTTTTAAGAGATTTTGAAAAGACTGACAAATAAATCACAAAGTGATCTTTTTTTTTTTTTAATAGTGATCTTGCCTCTAGTCTTTCCTTATACTGAAATATACAATAATTCATTCATTATTAGAAATACTATTAATTGAAATGATGATAGATCTTAAGTGCCTTTTGTCTCTCACTGTATTGGACATTAAAAATATTAGGAACTCAAACTCATAATTTAGCGTAATTTGAACTTTAAAGTCAAATTCCTTTAAGCATGCGTGTCTGCAAGGTTAGATTTCCCAAGTAAATTAATTTGTTTGCCTGCTCAGCACCAAATCTCTGGGCTCTCAAATCACTACACAGGTAAAGGTTGCCTGAGTATCTGCATATCTGACTATAAAGTCGTGTACCCAAATAGGAGGAGTAAAATTTGACATTTTTCCATTTTCTTTTGAAACAGAACAGAGGGGTTTTGGGTGTTTTGTATGTGTGTATGTGTGTGTGTGTGTGTGTGTGTGTGTGTGTGTGTGTGTGTGTGTGTGATGCATAATCCCCTACAAACAAAGCTGATGCAAAACATCACTTAAACAGTGAAAATTCCATATTGGATGCTCATCTGCAGAAGAAATTATGGTCACAAATGATAATTGCTATGGAGTTGAACATAACACATTCATGGTAAAATGCCTACTGTAAATACTTAATTTATTAACTTCGCAGAAAGCAGTCTCAAGAAACATTTGAAAGACAATAAGATAATGGATTTACAAAACAGTCCAAGGAATATTATCAGTGATTAGACAGAGACTTTGATAATTGGGAGTGCACATCACATTAAGATGCAAAGTTAAACAAAAACTCAAAAAGAGGCACCTAGGAATGCAACCTTGTGCTTCTGGCTGTCAGAACATTAGAGTGTGCTGGTACTTGCACTTATGATTGTGGAACAGCTACAAAAAGGGCTGAATGCCAAAAGACAGGCCCCAGCAAATGACCTCTCCAGAATCACCCCACAGTGAGGAAGGTTGAAAGATGCACTAAAATGCAGAGGTGGGAAGAAATCTAGGAAATGTGCCAACCAGAGAAGCCTGCTGGAGATCAAGAAAAAGGAGAGCTGAGTACATAGCCTAGAACCTGACAGGGAAAAAAAAAAAAGAAAATCAACGTCAAAAATAGCAAAACCAGTGTCAGTAGAGTAAAGAGAGTTAGGAGAAAGACTGTACAGTACGTTTGGGGAAAACTGGCAGACTGCAGGGGCAAATCCAAGAATGTTCAAGGACCCACAGAAATCCAAGATTCATATAGATTTGGTGGTGAGGGAACAAAAGAAAATGGGTTTAAGAGTCAAGGTGCTTACTTTTTCATATATAACTGTAGCACAAGTATAGGGACAAGAACAGGAATCCTTAGACCCAGATGTAGTCCACACTTCCCCCATACATTTCATATATGAAGTCTAATGTTGAGATATTTAAGTGACCAAGTAAAACTTTTCAGAGGTAGCTGGAAAGGACATAACATTCAATGCCAGGTGCATTTTTCTTTCTTTTCATATATGTGCTTATGTGCAAAACTTGTAATCTGGATGCTTAAAATGGTAATTCAAGATGGGCTGTTCCAGTTTCACTCACTTCCATTAAAGACTGCATTGCTGAGCTCTAAATTGTAATACAGCCACTGTAACTGGTCATAGAGCAAAGGAAGTGAAGCATACAGAACAGGAATATCATTCCTGGTACACAGCTCAGCACTTACAAGCAGGCAACATTGTTACTGGTCTTCAAAGCAGATAATCACCCCCAAAAGTTGGCTGCACAACAGGGAACAATATCTACTTACTCCAGTCCTATGTGCATAACACAAACCAGGGACTGAAATTGTATTTTACTTATTAGTAAACCTCTACAACACAAGCAGCCAAACAGGTTTTTTGACCAGAATCTGAATATCTCTGAGTTGAAAGCACACCAACAAGACAGAGAAGTGGCCTTTGCTTTAAATTCAGCATAAAATAACCTACTATGTAGCTCATTAGGACTGTTTTAACAGTAGAATTCATGAATGTAAATAGATGACCTACTTATACTCACATACAGTCCTGCACAAGACAAAGATATCCTGCCAGTGCCAGAACAACTTGTACGACTGGCTTTTCTCCCACCATGGGCAGCAGAAGTTAAATCCTTAAGCACTACTTCCAAAGACTCTAAGAACTACAAATCTCTAAGATTTTAATAACTAAATAAGCTCCCCTGAACTTGGAATAAGAACTTGTAGAAATATTTTAATTGCCTAGAAACACTAGCTGCAGTTTAGACTGTTTTTAATACAGACTTTTCAATTAGGGCAATTAGCTACATAAAAGTTACACACTTTATTGCTGCAAAATACAGTGCTCATGTTCAAAACAGCACAAACAGTTTTGGATTACCACAGTCCCTGATTCATTGAGACACCAATTCTAACCCAAGTAATAGGTCCCTATGCTCAGGTATGTGGTACTTTCATTCCTTCTGTGGAATGGGTGGGTGTCAATAAACTTGGTATCTCTCATCCATTTGAAAGCTTCAAGGAGTGGATCAGGATTCATTTAGTAGAAATCTACTGATTCTTGCTGGAGCCAGAACATCAAAAAAGATGCAAGTCTTTTGCACTTTGCCAATCAGAGGCTACCTGAAGAGTCCCCAGTGCAATGTCAGTGCACTTGCTACAGCCCACAAATGAAATGAATGGAAGATGGTAAGTGCATTCTCCCAAACAGCAATGCTTCATTTCCCCAGCACTGTCAAGGTCTCACAGGCAAACAGAAACAGCAATGGCACTAAGCTGGGGGGTTGTCCTTCCAGAGAGGGGATAGGGCAGCTGAGGGAGTCCCTGAGACAGATCAGACTGCCACAAACTGAGGTGTGGGGAGAGCAGGGAAAAGCAAAGCAATACACAAGTCCCTGGAATACAGAACAACCATAAACATACAGCAAGAAAAGGTGGCCAAGGGCTTTGGAGAAAGTCCTGGAGTGAGTCAATGCTACTCTGTAGAAGAACATAGGGCACAAAGAAGTGGTATACTACTGACTAAAGGTGTCTTGCATTTACTGTGCTGTTCTCATGTGAAAAAGGGAAAACAAATATTTTAATTTATGAAATTCAAAATTGTCTTACACAACGCACTCGCTTGATTTTAATATTATTATAATTATTGCTATTGTATCCTGACAGTTAGACAGATTCATATCTGCATGCATTTAGACCACTGCCTAGAAAGTATCCTTCTAGTGAATTGGATCAGAAACATTACCACTCAGATCAGTAACTGAAAAGCATGTGGTATGAGAAAGCCTATCTGGTATAACTGGAACAAAATACAAAAGCTGATGTGGGAAAAGCAGGCAAGGACATCCGTGATTTACAATTGTCAGGAATTTGCAAATTAGTAACTATATCACAAAATTATTACTTTAAGCCTCATAGCAGTTGTATTAATGTGTCTGTAACCTCTGTTTTTATTCTTTGATTAGCATTTCTTCATATGACTGAATGAATGACAAAACCAAAACACATAGTAATCAGCTAAATATTGGTTGCACAGGGTTAAATCCCACATCTCAGAATGCAGATTCCCTACTCTGGATGCATGATAAAAAAAAATAGAAGTGACATTTTCAGTGACATTTCAATAGAAGTGACATTTCATCAAATTGAATAGTTTGCTGTTCAGAAGAGTTAACTTTCTTTATAAATCAAGTAGTTTAAGCATATCAAGTAACAGCTGGATACCCATTCATTTGGCTTACATTCATCTATGGCTTACATTAAAACAACATTAACACAAAAGTGTTCTAAACACTGTGACAGTCTCTGCTCTCACAACAAGACATGTGATTGCAATTTGTTAGCAATCAGTCAAATTTTCCAGAATTTTAAACCAAATCACATCTTGAGTGAATTTTATCAACAAAAGGCCTAATAATGCACCATTTAAGCATATAATTCAATGAGAGTTTGAAAAGCAAAGTGACTTCAGAACTAACTAAGAAAATACATTAGTTCAAGATCCCCACTAAGAAAACACAGGTGCAACAGTGTTTCATCTGCTATCAGCTTTGTGCCTGTCTGACACTGTTGTGCTGCATCTGGGAAGAGGTGGTGAACCAGCTGCAGACTGGAGGGCAGGAAAAGGAGTGTTTGGAGCAGACAGGTGGATGAAAGTCATAAGACAAGGTGAGCAAGGAGAATCATGCAGTCCACTGTTGTCTACACAAAAGGAGGCATATCACAGCACTGATCAAGTTATACGGTGCACATAAGAGGCCAAGAGGCAGCCTTATTTTGCCTGTCAGTTTTAACTCAAATTTACTTGTCATACTTTTACAAAAAAACCCAAAACCAAAACAAAACAAAAAGCAAAAAAACCCCAAACAAAACAAAACAAAACAAAAAAAAAAACCCCAACCAAAAAAAAAAGGTCCACAGTGAAGCGGTAAAGTTTGCTATGTTAAGGAAAACAGAAGAATGGTTCTGTCTTCTTACACATCTTCAATTTCTTAATGGGAAAAGGGATGGCTCCAGACAGACTGAACATTAATCATCTGGATTCTTTTGTTTTAATTGTATGTGGAGAGAAAGTGTAAATAACAACGTGACCCTTAACACAGATTCCCCTCCATCTCTTTTTTATTGGTATATAAATCTTTCCTGAGCAGCTGAAATGTCAGCTCATCTCTAGCACTACATTAAAGAAAGAACTCCACCATGTACACACAGAATGACTAAGCTACACCAGCTGCCCACTAAAGTGAGGAAAGTCCACCCTGAGCTGTACCATACAGCACATGAAAATTTCAGTCATAGATTAGTTATTTTTGCATGAAGCTGATGAGTTCAGGGCATACTTGATCAAAATGTCTTCATTTTAAAAGCAATATGGTTGCTTGTAAATGTCATGCTAAGTTTCAAAACTGCATGAATAATGCAGTAAGGACACAGGTTATCATGTTCTCCTCACAGTAGTAACTGTAGGTTAAAGGCCACTTAAGAACATCTACATTTAAATTCTCAGATAAAGTGGGCTATAAGAAGTTTAGTCTTCCCTCAAATGACAGCTCAATGGTCTGTGTCTTTTACCCTTGCAGATGCAAACATCTGCCTCAGTAAACAGCCTTTTAACAACTTTGGTTTTGTAAATTTAAGTGTCACTCCCTATATGTTTGACTGAGAGATTTTAAACAATTAATTTCTGCAGCAATAATTTCTCTTCTATACTGCAACACCTGATAATATGAGGCAAATGGCAACAACTGCCTGGTATCCACCTCCAGGCTCTGTGCTCATTCCAACAGCACCAAACTCCTAGAGAGGTAAACAGCAGCAAAAATCAAGCGTACCCAAGTGGTCCCATATTTATTAGGCATTAGCTTTGATAGGTTAGGTATAGGTTTTCAATCTACACACAACTCAGGAGGGAGAAGAAATAACAAACAGAGACTTCTGGACAGAGACTCTCCACAGACAGAAACTTCTGGATTTATTTCACTTACTAACCACATGGAAAGCAGAACCACATCAGTTCTTGTCTTTACAGAAAAGCTTTGTGCTTAAACCTCTCCTTACATTCCAGCTGCACTAAAATGACACACTGCAGCAAGGCATTTGCAGGTTTCCAAGGACATAATCAGAAGAGTTTCTAGGCACATCTTCCCAAGACTGTATTAAAAGAAAAATGCACATTTTTCTAAAGGAGATTAATTCAACACAAACTATGAATTAAGACTCTTACCACAATGTAGACCTTGTAATAACAACAAACCCCTGCTTTTTAGGGGGTGCAGAGGGATTTTCTGCAGCCAGGAAAACCAGACTCAAGCAGAACCTGTCTTTTTAGCTAGCAAGAAAGCCATGGGCCTATGCAGGAAAACACCTTGCTGGTTTATTTCATCCAGACTAACTAAAATGAATTTAACCAGCACTCAGCAGGGGGAAGAATTGCTTTGGGGGATGACTACAAGTATGTTTCACACATCCTGCAAGCAGTCTTTGCTTATTCCATTACACCCCAAGTTTTGCAGCAAGTAGAATCTTTACCACTGACATGTGGCAAATAATGAGGCAACACAACCTCTTTACATCCCAGGACCCTCCCTGGTAAGGAGGGTGCAGGTTCCCACCACTGAACACGACCATCTTCTCCATGGACATCATTGATTAGATACTGTTTAGTTGTTGTAATGTATTTCTGGCCTAACTTATATGCTAACAATTGGAACTTTCTTTTCTTAATTACAACTTAAAAAAATAATGCTAAATCTTAACTGAAGACAAAATGAGTTTGAGCACTGTCTGAAATAGGGACACTTTACTCCTTTAGAGCCCCACAGTAAGCACAAGGTCAATTCCCTTTTTCAACAGAGACATATGTACAAACATAAACTCACCATCTCCAAATAAGAAAAAGAAATACTATTATGAATGTCAAAACAACCCATGAACTCTTTTTACCCAAGTCTCAGGATATAAAAGTTTTGACAATATGGGGAGTCTAAGTCCTAATAACACAATTTTAAATAAAATAGAAGTTTAGCTGTTCTATATCAAGGCTTGCTTAGTTGTTTTCTTTTAGCTTGGCCAAAAAGGAAGAAAAAAATCTAATGCACAGCAAGTAATGGAGGCAAAGCACAGTGATTCTAACCACTGAGCCACAAACCATACAGGGAGTCATGAGAAAAGTCACTTGGCAGTAACAGTCATTCTTCAAATAGAAAATTATCAAGAGTTTGTTTTGGGTTTTTTTCCCTCCTCCAGGCATAGCAGACAAAGTTATTTAATTCTAACATGTCATTGCCATTAAAAATGATTGATTATTGTGATGACTAATTAACATTTGGTAGGAAAGGTTCTTGACTTTTAGAAGTTGAGTGTATCAGTCTCTGACAAGCACACAGTAGTCAAAATGTCGTTTGAAACAGAGGGTTTCTCTTTTGAAATAGAGGTTTCTCAAGGAAGGTACTGTAGTTCATGTTCTAAGTCCAGATCCCCCTTGTCCTCTACAGAGAGGACCACAAAGCTGCTGTCACTCATAAAGAACCAAACTTTCCTCGGTTTAATTAGAGGTATCACTCTAATCACAGAAAGTAACTGTAAAAACACAGAAAGAAAACAAATCCATGATTACCATCTTAGCAGTTTGTGGATATCGGGCATGGCTCTTTTCTCCAACAAGCCTTTGCCATTAAAAAAGTCAAAGAAATGAGAAGGAAGGTATAAGCTTACTGGAGTCTCAGCTTTCATCTGGGCCCGCAACTTCTCTCTCATTTCTTTCTCATTGAATTTGGCACTTCTTTTTACATAGACTCCTCCATGCTATCAGAGAGAAAAAAAAGGAAAAGCATTAAATATTTAAGTAGTTTAATGTAGAATAGCTGACAGAAGAACAAACAAGAGACAATGACAAGTCACCTTTATGACTCACGCTACAAATTGCCTACAAGACTTTTTCTCCGATCGCAAAAACATGTGAAACTAATTTTACATTTGTATGTACTTTAGCTCACAAAATCTGTTTAAATAAAAATCAGATATAAACCCCCCCAATGCATAAGACACTTGAAGAGTCTTGTTTAAAGGTGCTAAGTAATTAACTAGAAGATGGCATTAGAAGTGACCCCAGGGTATTTATTCTTGGCAACACTGACATACAGCTTCATTTGTGTATCAGGGGAAAATCACAGAACTGAAGTTACTCACATGCAAGTACTTACAGGTCAATGCTTTCAATTCTAGGTGCCCTCTCTTAAATAGTAACTAATGCAAATACTGGGAATGCAGGTATCATACTTCTACCTACAAAGTTTATCAAGAGCACAAAAGTAACTAGTGCACTTAACCTCCATGCACTTTACTAGAGAAGCAGACTTTTAATGAAGTCATATAACAAGATAATATTTGAATAAGTAAACCAAAATCTTCACAAAGCAAAGAATTCTATAGAAGTATTTTTACTGAAAATTATTATAAAAAGTAAAACTATGTCCTGGAAGAGATTCATTTTATAACTTGTTGCACACAATTTATCACAAAACTTCAGTAAAAGTACACACAAAGAGAAATTTGCCCTATCATTTCCCTCTTCCACCACGTTGTTTTATCTACAGAGAAAGAGCATGTAAACAAACATGCACCAACTGAACTACTGATACAATGAAGTCTGGAAAAAACATGATTAGCTTCCAAATAACAGAATTTAAGGTACATACAACAGGTTTGAGGTACATTGTTTTCATGAGTTTTCTGACTGATTCCATAATTTCGTAGTACTCTTTTCTGCTCACCATGACAATTGGTATTAGGATTTGTCAGACAACTTCTGTTCAGTTATGGTTTTGCATGCTCTTAAAAGAAAGGTGACAGAAAGATTAAAACTACTAAGAGCTGAGCCTCATTCAAACACCTGATCTCATGGAAAGATACAGTACATTGTCGAAACAGGGGTGGTGGCTGTTTGCAGAGCTGTATCCCTGGAATGGACTGAAATAAAATTTGAGGGGTTAGGAGGAGGCAGGCAGAAGAGGTGGTCATGCAAAGTGTTTCCAGCATTTGCTTTTCATAATGTGAAGAGATAGCTGCTTAGCTAGTGGTGTTTGATGTGACTTTTGAGTTGTTCTTCAAATACTGCAGTGAAAGGGAACAGAAAGCCAATGATGCATTAACTGCATACTAAATATTCTGTCTTAACTTTATCATCTGTGGTTCACTCCCAAGGTGAAGTAGCCAACTCTAACACTCAGCTCTGCTGCTGTGACTGGCAGGGGACCAAAACCATGAACAGAATTCCCCAGCTCACTGAGCTTGGCTGTGGCATGGTGTTGGGACCATACCACAAGCAGTTTAACAGTTTCAGACAGAAAGCAGCATGAACAGAAAAACGTTTCTTCAGCTGTGTAGCAAACAGAGAGCCTCATGTTATCTCCACACTCCACATATAAAACCGTTTTCAAGATCTGACACTATTAAAGGGAAACAGAAGTCTTAAGCAGACTTAAGTACAGCTGTATTCTGACACCCAACACAACCACCCCTTCCAGGAAGGGCAAACTCAGTTTGGTATGAGAAAAAATTCATCTACTATATAAGACTTCCATGTAATGGGCAGGTCATCATTCTCTGTGAGCTCAGCTAGGTCAGGCTTTGATAAATGAGTGAAACCTAGAATCGAGGCATTCCCTTACCATCAAATTACTAATCAGCTGCAGTAAACTGGAAAAATACCGAACCAACTTTTCCTTGTTTGATTTGTCAACTTGGACAAACGAAGTTACTATTGGACTTTTTGGTCAGGGACACACACCATGACACCAAAGATAGATCTGGTGTTGTATGTCAGACATTTTAATGCTCAGAAATAGATTTGCACTTCTCAAGTAAGTGAGCACAGAGTCATGTAACATAAGAACAGACAAAGTATCACAAGATCAGTGTTCACTGCATTCACTCCAACTCCACCACTATGGCAGGTCCCCATGGCTCAGGGGTACAAAGCTAAAGAGAGGTAGGATATGTGGCTAAACTTAGGAATAGCCAAAGGGGTGCACAAGCTAATGCTAATAACAGAAAAGATAAAGACGTACTCTCTATGTTAGAAAGTCAAGCTAACTGTGGGGTATCAAAAATACTTTTCAAAATTACATCCCAGCCTCATCAGAGACATAAGATAAATAGGAATGAGTTGTTAAGCAAATAGGAGTGATGGGATGAATGTAGCAAATGATAGGGGCAAAAAAATATTTCAGAACCACCCAAAAATAATAAAGTCAGTTTTAGGAAAAGAAAACGGTTCTACTTAATAAATCAGACTTGGAATATAATAGGTTAATTTAAGTGTTTCTTTTCTTTCCTTGCTATTAGATAGCTGCCTCAAAAAAGAATGCTAGTTATGTGATTGTATATAGCTCAAATTCCCCAACTTGTATTGCATTTCCTTTTCAGTAAGAGATCAAATATATGAACACTCTTCAAAACAGGTTTCTGGAAGTACTGTTTTTAAGGTTATAATTTTTTTCCGCTGTACTTTAAAAGCCCCTCTCTCAGTCAACAATGGATTGTGTTTACAAATATACTTCCTTTGTGCCTGAATTTTGCTCTCCTGGACATCCAGACCACGTTTATTTCCAAACAGGATGTTTACCTGAGGAAGGGAATATGAATTCCGTAAGCATGGCGTAATTATGTGGCTCTGGAAACTTTTAGTGGAGTGTAAGTGACATCACTGACAGAACATCAACAGGAAGGGCAGGAAGTGTTTTATGTTTTTGCACTGTTTGGTGTGATAAAAACAATAAAAATACCTATTAGCTTGCACTGCAGGCCTTCTGCATCCCGTCTCAGTCATTTAGCTGTATATGCATCACCACTGCCTATCAATTGTGTCACTGATTTAAATATATATATTAAACTATATATAATCACCCCCCCACTAAATCTTGCAGAAGTTTTATTTTTTGAGGAATCCAAATCTGAATAGATTTTATTTAATATATATACCTGTTTTGATTAAAAATGTAGGTGACATTCAGATTAATTTCCACAGGAACCTCCTTTTAACAGTCAATATACAGCTCAGGAAACTGAGCACCGGATATTCCACATAGCTTAAGTAATTTTCCAAAATCTTGAAAACAATAATTTCTGGAAATCTAGTGACAGTGGATGGAATATATATCCTGTTTGTATTTTAATTAAAGCAGACTCAAATCACCACCACTGTAATGACTAAAGGCAAGGACAAAGGACAAAATATTTCCATGCAGCAGATCAGTCACTTTGGTGGACAAAAAATGTAGAGAATCATTAAAGGCAAGCATTAGACAACTGAGAATTCCATTTTCTCCTTATGCATACCCTTAGTGAGCCATGACAGGGTCTGACAGTTTGACAGTTATTTAGGGGACAGGGACAGCAGATCTACCAATAAAAGAAATTGTGAACAGTTTTCTCCTTTTCTCTGCAGCATATACTTCTCTAAACATACCAATTTTAGCAGAAACAATGGCAATCCCATACTCCAGCCTAGATCTATAGCCTACTCACTAAAGTGCTTATCTAAAAGAAAACAAAGATTTTCAACCATCCAGCTGAAGACATTGGATGTGCTGCAAAGATGAGGGAAAGAGTAAATCCTCCTATTTGAACATACACCTGTAGTTGCCTACTCTTCATACACTCCTTTACAAATTAATATACAGTTCCAATCATACCCAGCATAATATTTTTCTGAATGTTCTCCACCTTCTTGCCCTCTTGGACAGTCAACTCAGGCAAACTATCTAATTCTATTAGAAGTATTTTCCTAAGCATGTGGGTTTTTTTTTTTTTTTGGTTGAGGTTTTTTTGTTGTTGTTGTTCTGGTTGGGTTTTTTCCCCTTAATTTTTTTGCCTGGACAATGGAGTGAGGGACAGAAAGTAGACTAATATTCAGAGATCACACAGAAAAGACAAAGGAGAGAAGTCTTATTGAATAAGACTTTGTAACCACTACCCAAAACTTTACCCATTTCTATTCTAATAACTAAGCACCCATCTAAACCCTGAGATAAGTACCATGAAGCCATTTCTGCTCACCTAGAAAAAGGCCAGTGCTTCCAAAACCATCCACCTCTACATTTTATCTTGTTTCACATAGAAAGAGTTCTGCTTTCAGAAAAGCAAAGAACAGACACAACAAATTCACAGAGGGTTTTAGGGAAGTAAGCCATCTACACTGCTCTCCACCATTTCAGACTGAATATCATATCTACTCAGTACATTGGCAGCTCAGTGACCACGGCCCACTGCTTCTCAGTAATTGCATAAAACTGAGTCACATCAGGTTAAGCTGTCAGACCAGAAGGAACAAAAGGAATATTATGCAGAAAGAGGAGAAAGAAAAAGGTGGGAATACTGTTAGACTCAGGTTTTCTCCTAACTGAAGTCCAAAATAACCATCAACATTTTCATGGAGCCAGGATCTGCCTTTCCTCCACACTACACTAAGATCCATTTTTTCTCTTCTGTATTGTGCTAAAACCTAAATAACTGAAAAACAAGGAAGTACATCAAACAGTAATGCCAATTTACTCCCAATTTGTAGCACGATACACAGCAAAAAGAGTCTGTTTACACCTGCTAACCTTCTGAGAGCAAGACTACAAACTGGAGTTTTAGACTGTAAAAAGAACAAAGTTTTAGAACATTCTGAAATATTTAGAATATTCTGAAATTATTTAGAACATATTTAGAACATTCTGAAATATTTAGAATATTCTGAAATACTCCTAATAGACTCCACAGTTTTAATTCTATTATAGGTATTCATTTAGAAAAGTGAATCTTTAGTAACTGTCTCTCAACTAAGATACACATCTAACTACACAAAGTGAAACCAGTGGATGTCATGTTCAAATAATTGAATGCAAGCTCAGAACTACATCTTCACAGCATGCGTGGAAAAGGTGGAAAATACATCTTACGAGTTAGACTCACAAACAGAAGAGTAAAGTGGCTCACCTGTGAAAAGTACCACCCGTACAGTGGAAGCCATTTTAAGCCATCCTTCAAGACATAGCGGACGTGCCCGAGCGCGTTCTGCCTGATCGCCAGCATGTCCGCAATAATCCAATCAACTGCAACGACAAAAGCCCAAAGCAATCAGCTAAATTACCCCTTAATTGCCACTGATGAAACAAAAAGTACATGTTGTATGTATAAATGTCATTAAAGGTGTCTGAACTAGAAGTTCTTGCTTGTTAGGACAAGCCTGGAAAGAGACAGTAAACAGACAAGCAGGTTTTTTTTAAATCTATAAAAGTGTTAAGCAAAAAAAATACAAACCTGTACACTGATGATTTGATAAATATATTACATTTTCTTTATTTTTTGGCAAATCCCCGTAGATAATTACCTAAAAAAAAATTAAAAAATATGCAGTATTACTTTATAATTTATTTTCATTGCATTAGGCAGTGATGAGATCCAATGCAGAATAGGCTTTTTACTAAGAAAACTGTCAGCAAGTTAGCATCATTACCAGACAAACACCCTATCACTACATCAGTACCCACCACACAGACAACTGTCTTATCAACAAAGCTGCAAATATTAATTAATGATGCCTTAAGAAACTTATTCTGTTCTTGTGCCATAGCCCCAGAACTGGATCCATGGAATGTGACCTTCAGCCACAAGCTCCATACATTAATATAATTGAAGTTAATGAAGAATCACAGACATGTACAAAATCACCATTTAATTTATACATCTAATGAATAAGACATGCTTTAGCCAGACACCTGCTGTCATTCAAACTAAAACGGTAACTTTTCCTGGATTAGATCAAGAACAAAATCTCAACCATTTGCCATTATTTTAACCATCAAGAGTGAAAAAAAAGAAAAGCATGAGGTTAAGAGGTGCCTTTAAATTAGTCTATGGCTTCCAAATAGCAGGGTTTTTTATATGTTTTTTCCTCTGCTACATTAAAGACGCACTTCAACCTTGTAGTGTCTCACCCCTGAAAGGTACTGGTCTACTAGAGAAATAACCTTCTGAGAGCATGACTACAAAACAAGATGCTGATGCTAGAATCTTGGTCACCCTTTTAAGATGGATTAATTAAATTAATAAATTCCTCATTTTATATTTGAAAATAATTTTAATTCTGAACTGAAGAACCAATCCAGCTGTTCAATTACCTTTAATAAACATTTTCATAACTTAATAAAGCATAGTTTTTCTAACCAGTACATTCTAGGTAGGCTTTCACTATTCTTTGCAAATGGACATACTCCTTGTCTCTAGAAGTTGGCTGTATCATACATACACGCTACTTTGAAATTATTCCATTTACCAAAAAAGCCAAGTGCTATATGGAAGGTTTATCCACTTATTTTCATCACTTCCCTAGTCTGGGCAAATCTGGACTTTCATCAGGAAGAACTAACATTGATATGTTAATTGGCATAATTTAGTATGCTAATTCTCATATTGATCCTTATAGGAAGTCTCTACCAGCATCTCTGGAAATTGTCATCTCTCAGGGAACCTGTGATACTGGATGGCTTATGTCTCATATTGTTAACTCTAGGCAAAAAACCCACAAAAACACTGTATGTTTCACATTCCTGCTGTTTCTTCTTTGAAAATACAACCACACTGTTGATCAAATTTTATTTTCAAGGCCAAAACCAGATATTGGTGAACTGAGATACTCAGTTAATATGTGAACAAGAGATAATTCAGCATAGAGTAAAAGAGGATAAAACTTGAGTTATTTTTTTCCAAAATGAAAAAGAAAAGGCATGCACAATAAATTCTAACTGAATAATATTTGTTACAAGTTAGTTGACAAGTATATTCTGAACTGTATTTGAGAAAATTGAACAAGATTCTGCTATAAGAGTAGTCTTCTCATTGAAGTAGCAGAATTTATAACCTTACTGCTGACACTAGGTAGCACACACAGTTTAGAGCAAGGTAGCAGTCTGAGGTTGACCTTACAGTTCACGTGCACAAATTCCTCTGAAATAAATCCTCCTACTCTCACTTACAGAGTTAAAACTTCATTTTACAAGTGTATGCTTTCCTAGCACTGTTATGCACAACGTCCATAAATACTGCTTTCTTTAATTTCAAGTTAAGACTACACTATGCAGTTTCTGGCAAAGAGAATTTTAGAGTAAGAGAGAAGGCCCAATACAACAAATCATTAAACCAGAAGGTCCTGAATGTTATTTGAGCTTTTCTAAAATGTAGAGGAAAAATAAGAACAAGAGGAAAACAAAACCTGCCCTTGACCCCAAGAGCTGCCCCACACAAGAAACAGGGTTTGAAAGACACAATTTATAACTTCAACTTGTAAATATTTCCACTTTAATTTACCAAGTCAAAATCTCAGTGCAATCAGACCCACAATTTAAAGCACTCATTTTGGACTATTGCATGGGTAAAAACAAATATAAAGGCTCATTCCCATTAAAAAACATATACGCTGGTGTCTGCCAAATATAACAGTTAATCTGTGTCATTTTTTATTTCAGTAAGATTGGATCTAGTTCACTTTTTAACCCCAGAGGAACACCCACTCACTGTTCCTGTAAACAACTTCTATGCACAACATTATGGCTTATCCTAAGGGTTAGATATGTTTACATGTAATGGATCAAAATCTTTTACTCATGATAAAACATACAGCCAAACTGTTATACAGAACTAAAATAGAAAAAAAAAATCTTATTTATATTAGTTCTCATTAAACACACAAAAACTGGATGTTTTATTTCAAAGTGAAGGTAAGAATGAGAAAATCTGAAAGCTCTATTTTAGGCTAAGATGCCTCAGCCTAAAAGGATGCACCAGCTTTATCTGCAGCATCATCGACTTCAGCACCGCCCATCTCACTGATCTGGAGGAAAGGCTTACACAGTTCATCAAAGGCCAGCAAGCAGCTGTTCACCTTAGACACTCTCAGTTAAAGAACTGAGCTACAAACTTACAACTGTTACTACAAGTAGCTAAGAATGGCAACTTCCAGCCTGCAGTCCCAGGAGACACCTACTCTGCGGGCACCCACGCAGCTCTCCTCCTGAGACCAAAGCATTTTTCCTTTATCAGGCTTCTGAAAATATTCACCGCACACAACAGAGGGGTAATAGTTAAGAGTTTTGAATCCTACAGAAATGTTCTTTTCCCTTTGAGATGATGTCTGAGTAATTAACCTGCTTGTGGATAAGCAGGAGAAGAGTCTGCTCAAGACAAGACTCCAATTTCTGGCCATCTGATGTGTTTAGGTAAGCCAGAGCACCTAATGTATATTATAGCTGCAGAAGGAAACAATCCAGTGCTCTTCTTCATGGCCTCCAGAAAACCTCAGACTCCCTGCTGTTTTTCTTAGCTAACTTTGCAGAATTCCTTGCTGCAGAGGCTGTGCAGCCTCTAACTCTTTCTCATTTTGCTGGTGCAGATGTTTGGGGGCCACAGTGAATTACAGAATTACAGGATATTCTGAGTTGGAAGGGACCCACAAGGATCCTCAAGTCCACCTCTTAAGGAAATGCCCATGTAAGGATCAAACCCATACCTTGGTGTCTCTAGCACTGTGCTGTAAGGCAGCACTTGAGTGACTCTCCTGGGACAGCACTACAGAAACAGGAGCCCACGGTGCCCACCTGTATTCGAGCCCCTTTGGATGTAACCTGAAGACATCAGAGAGGCTTAAAGACCCCTAGCCCTCCTCAGAGGAGCAGTGCTGCTCCCAGGACATGCAGAGCATTGGCAGGGGTGGTCTCGCCCCCTGCAGCCAGTGCTGGGGAAGCAGTGCAGGACATGCAGGACATGCTTGGGAGGCAATTTGGATTTTAGTATAGTGTTTCCGTATTTCATGCATGGCTCTCCTGTCAGCTACAATGAAGCAAGTGAGGAACCTGTTCATTTAGAAGAGAATCTGCTGTGTAAAAAAAAAAGGCACAATGGAGTCAAGCAAAGAAAACAAGTCAATAGGAAGAGCAACACAGCAAGCCAAAGTAAGCAGAGATTTGAGGGAAACTGTTTAAAATGCAGATGTAGAGTCTAACACTGCAAACATTACTTGTGTACACAACACTGAAATGTGTGCTTTTAGCCTTGTTTCAGTTGCCTCACAGCCCAGTTCGCAGTAATGGGTAATACAGTTAATGTTAATGTGGGCCTTTCACATCTGTTTACACAGCAGCACTGTCAAGCTCAGTACAATGAGGTCTCAAATACAGGGAACTGGATGCTATTAGATCCCTTCCGTGGGAAGGCTGGTACCCAGCTTCCACGGATGCAACGCACCAAGCTGTTCACAGGCTCAGCAGCCACAAGACACACCCCAGGGTATCCTGTCCAGGTGAAGCTTTGATGAATTAGCAGGAAGCTACAAGTAGTTCTGCTGGGAGAATGTACTAATTCAGTGATAGTCTGATCTAGGCATGCAAATGGGAGCTCCTGGGTGATCTGGTGACAGCGGTTTCAGCTTCCCTACCAGACTGCTTTTTCCAGTTCAACATACTCAACTATGGCTGTGCTAATTGTGGGAGGTCACGTAGCAATATGGAACAGCTCTGCATGGCAGCCACACCCGAATAACCCATAATCTGCACACGTTTTCACTGAAACAAGGTGAACACTCCTAATTTAGAGTTAAGAATTTTATTTCTTGCTTATGAAATCTTTGCATACCAAAGAAAATTAAATAGATCATTTAATCACATCCCAGCAGTATCAGTCCAGTAAACACTGCCATGGCAAAAACAACTGTAGGTAAAAGTAATCATACTATCAGAAGGTCTGCTTGCAGGTCAACTGGTGATCACATCAAAATCCTAGCAAAGAGATTACCTTAATATTGTAATTGGATGTGGCTGATAATGGGAGCAGCTAGAAGCTGATCTGCAAGCAGATCTTCTGATAGTGTGATTCCTGCTTTATCAGCATTAAGGCAATGCAACTGGTTATTGCTAGTAAAAACTTGGGCCATCTCATCTGGTGTCTATCAGTCCACCAGCACATTCAGTCTTGGTTCCTCACACTTCTTAATCCTCCTGCCTTCTCTATTCAAAGAAACAAAGAATGATGGTCCCATCTTTGCTGCTACTTCAACAAAACTTGCGTTCACTGGAGTACTTTGTGAAAGCAGAGCACCGTGTTCAGGAAAAACATCAGCTTCAAGCACAGGCAATAGAAACTGGAAAGAGGGATAAAAGCAGGCTAACAGGGAGAGAACATTCCTTCCCTCTTCTGAAGAAGGAGTCAAGAGATCAACACTTAAAAAGGACCACAGAGACTTCCTACTCAGCTGTACTATCCTCACAAAATGTACCTCTCTCCACCTCACTATTACTTCACGATTAATTTGGACTGCGTGCTCTTTGGCCAAGACTATCTTTGTTAGCTGGGCACTACTACAACATGTCTACTACAATAAATAGTATCCTAAAACATATTTCTCATCTGTTTGTTGTAAAGTCTGGATACAATTTTCTGGTGAAAGGGTGGAGTTTGCATGACAAACCACCAAAACAACTAGCCTGTACCCTGTGCAAGCTGACCTCTGCAGCACTGCTGCAGGTATCAAAAACCTGCCTCATGTCTCAAGTCCTTTGAGCTTCCAGAGAAACCATCTCAGACCACAGAAACTATTTATCCTGTTTGACTAGAAACAGGCTCAAGACAGAATACAGATAGGGAATCTGTACTTGGGGCTGACAAATTTCTCAGGTTTTCAGATGCCTTACTATAAGAATTTTAAATGTTTATTTTTCTTCACAGAAGACAAGCACTTTTATTTACATTTAACAGATACAGGTTTCACTTGCCTACAGCATAAGGAGTATGAATAGAACAGAAGAAGGAGGACTTTGATGTTATTAGTTGCATTTTCTCTAGATCTGAAAAAAAAAAGTTTATAAATTTTCTAAAAATCCCTTTAGGACACACAGCTTTAAGGTAACTATCACACTATTGCTACACATCATAACCTCTTTAGGGACTATCTGCTCCACACAGAATTGCACAAGTCTGAAGTCTGCTGCTCAGACAGCTCTAGCAAGCTCAGCAGCAAACCAGAAAATCACAAAGCAATCCATTTTATTGAAGCGGAGTTCAAACATTCTGCAGATATATATTTTACTGGGGCTCAGTAGAAAAAACCTTGCTAACAGATTAAGCTCTGGAGAATATTGAAAATATTCCTATATATAATGTAATTAAATTTCTTTTTAAAATACATTTGTGACTTGCTTCAACCAGAGAGCACACAACTTTAGAAAATACACTTGCTGTCACTTAATTTCATTTTTGTAAGAAAACGATAGTAACAATCTATTTAAATTAAGTAGGACTACATCATACCATCAGATGTTACATACGAAGCCTGTACATTCTTATTTTAGCTTTTAGCCTTATGGTCTAAATTGACAGAGTTTTATGAGTGGTTGCTTATACTTCATTCCATGTACTAGATACATGTAAAAAAGTCATTTTGTTCTGATGCTGACTGTAAAGGCTTTACAGATTATGAGCTGAATTAAAGGTAATTGTCCCCTGTACTCCTTAGCTCTCTGATGAATCCTTTACAAAATCTTTAAAAAGGCATCTGTATATCTTAAATGTTCCAGTCTTGATAAAAGGAAAAACCCCCAAGATTTACCATGATTTTAAGATTCTGACACCTAAAGTCTGAAAAAATCCTATTATCAGTGCCCAAATAATTTACAGATTTTTCTCTAAATTACTTGCTTTTGATTACAGTGCAGTTCAATAGCACAAATCTACCATTACAATCAGTGATCACCTGGGAAAAATCAGAGTATCTAAATTTCATCATAAATCACCAGTAATGAAATTTTAAAATAACAACTGCAGATACTTCAGACATATCTGAAAGGTGATTATTTATATGATGAGATTTCAGCAGGAGTGTTTTTCTGAACATTTGGCATCTTGGTATTACATAAAACCTGAACATGTCTTCTAGTACAAGAGTGAAAGTAGGTATTCCACCTGTTTCAATAAGAGAAAGTCTCCTTTATAAGCCTCTTCCACCTCTGGAGACTTCTTCATGCACATTTTAGTAATTTCCTTAAAAGAAGGGCAAAAGCTACCCACACTAAAGGTAGCTATTGTTTACTTTATTACCCTTCTGTAGTGGAAAATATGTAACATCCATTCAAGCTCACTCTGGCAATACCCTTCGCCCACCACTCAAGAGCAGGAAACCTTGTGGCAGTTTGCAGCGTTTCCTCCAGCCAGAGCTCTTTGTAACAGGAACTTGGCCTTTCAATGCCTTGCACTCCTCGGAGGAGTTGTTTGCATCTCTATTTGTAACACTGTTACAAGTGTTTGTATCAAGTAGAGACTGGAAGCTGCTGGGAAGCTCTCAGTGAGTTGACTTGAATGAAGATGATTATGAAACATCTCTCCTCTCTGCTTGTGATAGTGGAATAGGATTTCTGAAAGCTCCTCCATACATTCTCAGTAGGTATTTAGAATTTAAGCCCTCTGGACTGTCACAGTGAGGCAAAGGAAAGCATAAGAACATGTAGGGAGGTTTCTGCAACAATTCTGCCTCCGGAATTGAACCTAGTAAACTGATCAGCCTCAAAAATCGACACATTAAAATCACCCTCATCTGCTCACCATCACAGCACGTGAATGAGCCAGCTCACCTGCAGCCTGCTCGGAACTGTGCACGGTTTGCTTACTCAAAAAGAAACATGCATGCCCCAAACTCCCACGCTCCCAACCTGTTCCACACCAAATGGAACAGAGGAAGTCTTTTGGGTCAATCCATAAGTTCACAGGTAAAATTATTTCAACTACCACAATACAGTTCAAAGTCATCCAAACTAATTTTTTTTATATCTAGTCATGAACTAAAATATAAAATTTGACCAAATCACGTGTAGTTTATTTTACATTTAAAAAAATCAAACTAGCATAAATGCTATTTCCTACTCCCACAGAGGATCTAGTTGTAATAGAGAAGATGACAAGTAGTATGTGACAGAAAAGAAACGAACAAAAGAAAATAATTTCCCTGTCTTTTTAAACCAAATACCTTCATAGGATAAATTCAAACTGACAGAAGAGAGATTAAAGAGTATTTTTCCCCGAGAAGATATGCTTCCTCATAACTGTAATGTCAAAATCCCTGACATCTGAGCCTACTTTATCTAACACAACTAAAACTGAGGAAAAAAGGATACCCCACCTGCAATCCTATGGCAAAAAGTTTGAAAAAAGTGCACACAAATGTTTAACTATGAACAGAATCTTCTGTTAGCAAGAACAGTGTCTGATGGTAGAGTACCAGGAGAAAAAAACATCTAAATTAACAATCATCCTTACATAAAATATCTGGACATATTATGTAAGCAGAAGAAAACGGCATGGAAGAGCACTGTAAAACTACACAGCCCAGCATCTACCAGAACACAGTTAAACACAAAAAGAGTATAGTGTGTAAAGCTAATGCTGGCTAAAAAAATAGCAATAAATACAACTTTTATTTTCAAATGTAACAAATTATGCTAAGTCAGGACAAATTGTAATGAAAAATCCACATACCAAAAATCTTAAGATATTAAAATAAAGTATATTTAAATACAAGATTTTCAAACCATAAGATTGCAAAACTTACTGGTCAAATACTTGGAACCAGAATTTGTAAGAGCATTCAAACTTGCCCCTTGACTCCTTAGCTTTTCATACCTGACACATACTTTCTAATATTTTTGTAAGGACATGCAGCTAACTTAAAAATGTAAACACACATTTTTTAAATTGTGGACTGAGACAGATAAGGCTGATATAAAATTCAGATTCAGTTGTGACTTGCCATTATGAAACATGTTAGGCAAATCTCCACACAAAGCTACTAGCTTATGAACCCAAACAGCAGTTTTGGTTCAGGTAGCTGATACTTGATTTCTAAAAATGCTAACTAGACCTCAGTTTTTATTTATTTTATTTTTCATATATCAGGCAATAAGTGGAGGATGATCAGGATCAGTACTGAATGCAGAACCTTTCCATACTAAACTCTTTCCAGATTGCCCCAAAGCCAGATCTGCAATAGACTGGAACTTTAGATGGTATATTGTCGAACAAGAGTCCTGAAGGACATCGCTTTCACCTTCAGATCTACACTCAAAGGTACAGAATAAAAATGAAGATATATGCAAATATTTGGATTGCAATATCTAAAACAGAAAGAGCACAAAGTTAGCACACCTAATCTATTTTTGCTACCTCATACCACAGTTGAACGTAAGAGTCTAAAATTAGGCATGCATCTCAATATGAAAGCTGCATCCCTCGGGCTTAGCAGGTATCGCTTAATTTCTGTTCTAATAACACAGAGAACTTAGCTGTGTACTACAAAAGACATATATGCCTGGAGACAGCTATACACTGAAATCTCTAATGAAATGAAGCAGGATACACCCTCTTAATGGAGCCAGAAAAATTTCATAACAGCAGAAAAATTTCACTGGGCTTCTTTCAAAAATTTATCACACAAATGTGATACACTTCCCTACCTTCTCCTAGCTTCTTTTCAGTCTTTGCATTGCACCAGTCCCCACATTTCTATCACTTCCCCAAGACCTTTACTTCATTATTTCTACCATTGCAATTAAGTTACAAGTATGTTTATTTTAACCTCCCAAAAGCTAACACTGTTTCACAAAGCAGCAATGTAAGCGGACACTACCTGGGGTTACTGCCACAAGCTACATGAATGAGGAAAGCTCGAGCCCTCGAGCCTGCTCAGCTCCAACCTGAGCTTAGAGGTTCGCCTTGATGGCAGCTCTGCACCTTCCTGCTCAGCTCCCACACCATTCCAGAATCCTCCCACTCCTGAGCTGCCACACAGGGAGGAGTGCTCAGGAAACTCAAGAGCAGGTTCATATACCCAGGCTCATGCCAAAATGCAACTGCGAGCACTTTCCTTCCAAACACAACTGAAGAAGGGTGAAAAGTTCTGTTTCCTTTGGACTTTCTGGTTATGTCATTTGCCTGGGAAATGGGTCCTCATCTAAAGAGAAGCCCAACCCTGTCACTCACATCTGCCGACAGGAAGCAGCGAGAAACCAAACCTCCACCCTGCCATGATGAAGTCTGGTTATGATGCCTCCCCAAGTGCAGAGAGGGAGGAACCAGGTTCCTAATAGATGACAAACCACCCCACTGACAGCAACGAAAGCACCTCCTTGTATGCTGCAACTTGGCTGTCAAACTTGCACTGCCTCTTGCCTTCCCACTTCCACCTTGGGCCCTCAAGAATTACCTGTTGGACAGCTGAACAGGTTCAAAAGGAAAAGTAAGAAGTAAGTAATCTTGTCTGGGAAGGTTGCTGTCCTGGGAACAGAGATGGGCACAGACACTCACTTTCACTGCAAACTGGTCAACAGCTCCAAGACTAAGCATCCATCCCTATCTCAGACACCAAGCTGAGATTTCCTAGGAAGCCAAGGTATGAAAAAAATCCCAGACTCTACTCCACTGGGAAGTATTGCCAAGAGTTCTGCAGCACATTTGCTCCACAAAGTTTTAGTTTGCTCTAAACCTAAGTAGTTTTCAACCCTATTGAGACACAGCAAGTCCAAGCTTCTATCAATCCAGGAAGCACACTGCACTGTTAAACAAGCATCTCTTGTATTTTATAAAATTGTTTAGCTCTACTAAACAACACTGAGGTATTATCTGATTCTTACAGCCTTTCCAGAGTACTGTAAAGACAATGAAAACCAGAATTTCATAATGTCTCTAATAAAAACACTGCTTCCAAAAAATTCTATTCATCAGGAAGGGGGGGTAGGGAACACAGCTGAGACAAGTACTGAACAAAATCCATGAGCATTAATTCAATTATGGATTTCATTCAATTGTCAAAATCTTTCAGATGAAAATGATCCTTTAGGAAGCAGCCTGAGTGATGATTTCTTTATTATTTCTTCACCAGCATTCAGTACAAAATATCAAACACAATTACAAGAAAAAAAGTTGAAGAACATTTAGTCCTCATCTGATCTGAAACATGTGCACAAACACAATAGGCATTAATTTCATCACCCTGACAGCAAGTGGGATAAGACGCTCAGGGTCAGAGAGATGAGAGCATTCATCATATTGAATTACCCGTCCTTTCAGCCTTCAACCATTCTAATCACACACATATTTGCAGCCATCCTAGTTTTCACATTCTATGGCAAGATTCAACTGTTTCTAGCCTGTTTGAAATGGAAGAGACCAGACTTCCCTGACACAGGAAAGAGAAAAGCAGTAACATAACCACAGTTCATCAGCTACTTGATGATTCAGAAACCTGGGGCCAAACCAACTATCCTCAGATGGAAGTCCTCCCAAGTGCATGAATTGTACCTGTTTGTACCAGGGACTGCTTTAGCTCATCACTGATAAAATTAACACCCTTTGCTCTCTGACACTCTCTTTACATAGAATTCTTTTCATTTTATAAAATATTCTTCCTAGAAAACAGTACTGTAGGGCACCTGCATCTTACGGCAGGACAGGTGCGAAGCAACACAGAGCCCAAGCAGGGACGTGCTCTCTGTGCCACTTTCCAATACCACTTCTACACATTTCATTACTCTGAGAACATAATCCTAGAGATTATTGAAGAGCACTAGTCACAATGCCACAGATTAATTAAATATATTTATAGCTGCTTAGCAGAATTCATGGATGCCCGCTAAACTGTAATTGCACCGACAAATTTACACAGCATTACAGGATTTCATTTTATAGTCATACTGGCTTTGTCAAGTTTACCTCACAGCACTGGGATGTTGTTGTTGCTTTCTGTACTCTCAGTACTGGTTCTTCAGTCTTCTACTGCCAACTCTTGCATGACAGTCAGCAGAAAGGACTATTTTTGGCAATTTGTTAATGAATTCTAATATTATTGGAAAACCAAAACTGATGCCAAGTAAGCTTGAGTTCTCTTAGGCTTTGTAAAACAAAACCATTTCAGTGGAAAAAAGTCTGACCAAAATTTAAAAAGAGAAAGTATTTACAACTAAATACTTTTTTACTTACCAAGTAAAAAACTTCTACAGTTACTTCATGAGCCACTCTCTAGAACCTAAAATATCCAGAGCTCACAGCAATTATAGCTCTGCAATTATTTTATATCTCAAGTCAAATACATAAGAGAAAGGGAAAGACTAGCATTTCAAGATTTTCTATCATGCAGATCAGGTTATCACTTTACTTAGTTACATTTCAAAACAGAGGAGTTTGCTATAAAGATAAAAAGCCTTTCTAGTATGAACTATAGTTTTTGTTTTTAAAGAATTGGATAAGAACATCCAAGTCAAGAAGAACAATACACTTGTGCATGCACCTGTGAGAGGGAGACAGATTTAGATACTTAATGGATTAACAGCAAATGATAGAGAGAAACATCACCTCTTGACAGATAAATGAACAGAAAACAAATATCACAATACACTAGTATTTGAATCAAAAATATAGTCACCTGTGTTTATGACTGTAACCAACTCTACCCTATTAATACCTACTCACATTACTGGGAATTTTGGAAAATTATTTTAAGATCAGACACTTCAAATATCCTCAACTGGTTCAGCATGTTCTTGTATTAAAAACCACGAATACTTTAAGTGTAAAGCCAAAGAATGCTAAACAGTACATAACATTAAAGACATTTTAAATACAGTAAGACAGCAACAGAGTTAACAAAAAGTCACTTAAGCATCTGTAGTACCCTAATGACTTGAGTGGGACTACAACAAGTTCCAGTATTCTGATGGATGAGGTTGTCTTCTATTTATTCAGTTACAAAAATAAACATCCCAACAAACTTCAATCGATTGAATAAATTAATAGACTTGAAAGAGATGCAGAATTCCTCCCTCCCATGGCTCTTATGGTGCCTTAATGCATCTAGAGCCCTACAGCTGCCTTTAAGAAGCTACTATTTTTGCTGGTTTATTGGAATTAAGTTTAATGATGCTACACTTCTGCATCTCATTACATGCCTTAGGACAGCCCACGCACAGTAGGTCTCAGGTTACCACCCCAATCTCACACACTCGGGCACATGGTTAACTTTCCACTGTGAGTTTCAAGTTAAAACTCGTGCAGCATTCACTAGAGTAGGTCTAAAGGGACACTCTGTTTCTCTCCCTTAAACAAATGGGGACTATCCTGCAGTCAAATGGCACAAGGATTTTAAAGGTTATGGCTCTTACCTCTCTACACATGTATTGTATTTTCCAAGCTTTTATTTATGTTCTAGTCATGGTTCCTATTTTATTTATCCTATGACATATGCCTCCTCCTCCACAATTACTTATCATTACTTCTTGCTTACTGTGACAAAGCATCTCTGTTTCAATATTCTCCTAATTGATCTCCTGTTAGTGGCCTATAATTGATCATCACCACTTTTCTGTTTGCATGAAGTTTATCAATGCAATGAACAGAGGTCAACAGATGATGGCTGCCTTGTTGTTTCTTTTGGTTAGCATTTTCCTTTCTTTAACGTCACAGGCATCTTTTGGACAAAAGTTCTTTTTAAAAATTCTAAGTGTTTGCTACTGTTGGCACACCACTTGTAGGCAGCTTGAGTAGCTTTTCCATTACAATTTATACACCGATTTTTGGCTCTCATTCTTAGAACAGGTCAAGTTAAACTTCTATACCACTACTTTCAGCAGTTAATGACCAAGGTGTGTTACTACACATCAAAGTATCTGCACTAGAGACACTGCATAAAACAGAAGGCAGCTAAAACTATGAGTACCTGTGAACTACTGCTCCTTCTTATTTGGACAAGAGGTAAGGCAAAGCTACATAAATTACAAACTGAATCAAAAACTGCCACTAAAAGAAGATCTTGATCAGTTTTGTATCCATTCTATTTACTCTGATATCCCACTGTGCAACTCTCGTACCTTTAGGTGGCTTTGTGGGTTTCCTGAGAGTCAGGATGAAAGCAAGGCCTACAACTGCACTCAAGAGTGGAAACTAGGGGAGATCCAGCCTGATTCTGAAATAAACGCTTCATTACAGAGTGGAAAAAGGCCTTAGCCATGCATATGAGAAGACCTTATTTGTATGAGCTCTGTCATCTGTCAATATGCATTGCTATTCTTCCCTCTCAAGCACCTAAAGCTGACACTGTCTTCAAACAGCCTTCTGTACATTAAAAAAATTTTGAAGGTCATGTTTAGACACAGAAAGCATCTGTCATTTATTATTTTTTACATGCAGGATTAAAAGTCTCCTTCCCTACTTTCCAAATGACAGAAAAATGCATAACCTCTGAAACACTGAGAACTTTGTGAGGTATTATCACCTGAATGCAAATACCCCTCTGCTCACACAAGAGAGGCCTCCAATTTCAACTTACTAACCTGAAACCAAGATCCTGAATAATCACAATCCATGGCTGATCCAAAATTTAAGGGCTAAAGAGTGACACGAGGCACACTGCACGAAAACTAAAAAACTGTAATAACGGAGAAATTAAGTAATCTATTTATTAAAAACTTATACGTGTATTATGCACAATATAGCTGATGACAGCTTTCTCATCTGCTGCCAATTTAATGCTACAGATGTGCAGCACAGGCCACAGGGGTTCAAAGTGTGCAAAGGCGGCTGCCATTCAAGTGCCGATAGAGCACGACCGGTGTCGCATCTCTTCCGTTTCCCCGACCTGCAAAACGAACACAACACCAACACTCCGTGAAAAGCATCACCAGAGCAGCAGCAGCGGCTGCGGAACGAGGCGGATCCTCTGCGGTGCCGGGCACAGGCCACGGCCGCACCTGCCGCGGGCGGCCCGAGGGGCCCGGGGGGCGAGCCCAGAGCCGGCACCACGGCCGGCCGCTCCCGGGCCGCCGGAGCCCCCCTGCCCTGCCCGGCCCAGCCGGCTCACCTGCACGCCCGTGTAGTTCTCGAAGAAGAAGAGAACCATGCTCTGGTAGATGGTGTACAGCCGGTCATCCACCTCGCGGTAGAAGCGGGCGGGCAGCACGGCGGAGAGCAAGCGCCAGGCGCCCCAGGCCAGCATGTAGGTGGGCGCCGTGCCCATCATGACGGCGGCGGGCAGCACGTAGCGCATGGAGTAGGTGTGCAGCACCAGCGACAGCAGCATCTTCCCGCTGCCCCCGGCCTCACCGGGACACCCACATGGGCGGCGCGCTCACACACAGCCCCGCAGCCCCGCCGTCCGCATCGCCCGCCGCGCCGGGCACACCCGCCAGCGGCCGCGAAGCAGCAGCGGCGGCGGCGACCGCGGCCAGGAGGGACGGGCAGAGAGAGCGCGGCTGAGAGGGCACCGGCTCACGGCTCCCCCAGCGCCGCTGCCGCCACCATCTTGCCCGGCGGAGGCGGAGCCGCGCCGCAGGAAGGCGGCCCCGGGCCCGCGGCGCTTCCGGGCGGGCGGGAGGGGCCGCGCTGGCGCCGGGCCCGGAGCGGAGCCGGAGCGGCCCGGTCTGTGGCACCGGACCCGCCAGCGGCCCGGTCTGTGGCACCGGCTCTGCCCCCGGCCCCGGCCCCGGTCCTATCACTCCCCAGCCAGAACCGGCAGCAGTGGCGGCCGGGCTGCTCGGCTCCGTGCAAGACGAGGCACACGTGTTTATAACTGATGAGCTTAGTTGGTATTAGTTATATCCTAGCACAGGTTAGAAGAAAATTTAGTCCTTTCTCCTGGCCGTCCTCCGCCCTTTCCCACCCCCGCACTTTGGGCCTGTGAGTCCAAGGCGGAGCGCTGGAATGCAGCTCTCCCGTTGCCGGCTCCAGGCGCAGCGATGCCCGGGTTTAGGAGGCATTTCACGCGCCCAGCCTGGACGCGTTCTCGCCGCTGCCTGCCTCGCCTCTGCTCCCGCCCTCCCGCTCTGCCCCCAGTACCCTGCTGGCAGCAGAAGCCAGAGGCACCATCTGCTTTTGAAGAAAATGCAAGGGGTCTTGCAAAAACCGGTCTAATAACCTTCCCAGAAAAAATTGCTTATTGAGCTCTAGGCTGTCGTGAAGTATTTATTCCTCGTCTTTAAAAAAATAAGTTCTGCCCTGAAGTTTGTGGAGATCTCAGTGTTTTGAAAGAAGTGGGTGTGCAATACATTCTGCTAAGGTCTGTTTCCTTTGCCAGGTTTTAACTGGGGCAAGCTTTGTCCTTTGCTGTTGTTGACCTCCTGCTAGCCGGTTTTTACTGTCTGTTGAAAATGGCATCCTTCAGTTCATTAGTCTTAGCTATAAAAAGATACGTCTTTACTAGTTTTAAAATGTTTCATTTTTATTCCTTTATATGTTTTCCCCCTTATTACAAAGACTGCCTGTATTTTTTTTTTTTTGCTGTATTTTACAAGTTTTCTTTTTTTGTTACTGTTTGATTATTTTTTCCTTCCAGTTTATGCTTTTTTGGCATTCTTAATCTTTTACCATCCCATACCACACACACATGGCCATGTTCACACACTTTGTTTCTGCTTTTCATAACTGGATATTTTCTACGGGTTCTTTTAATGTATTTTCTCTCTTTGTGAAGTATCTATTACCTGATATATAGATACCATTTTAGTTACATAAAAGGTACAGAGTCCATGTACTTGTGCTTAGGGCTTAATATACTAGTGTAATTATATCAGTATGATGTCGTAATATGGGGTTGTAATGTCTGCAGCTGAATGAAACTCAAACTTTTCCCTTAAAAAAACAAATATACAACAGTGATGAGACCTGGGATGCTGCCACCAAATCCTTGCTTTTCTTGATTCATAGATGCTTTTTATTGTAGATCCCTCTGAATTGTGCCACAGGAATTTCAATACTAGTCTTTCACATTATAGACGTCAGAGGCAAAATAAGAAGAATGTTCTGATATTTGCTACAATTTGTAATTTCTAGTCTTATGAAAGCATAGGCCCCAATTACACCTCCTTTAACAAATTGCTCTCTGGGCATTTTACTTTCAGGTGGAAGAAGAAAAATCACCCAGTTTAGGGCAATTAGTACTCCAGTTCAGATATTAAGACTTCAAACCTGTTTTTATTTTCTTCTGTATAACAACCTTGACATTTAAAAAATAAACAATGTTTTCCCCCTGAAATTTTGGGGGAAAAGCATTGGTGAGCCATCTGTAAGGTGCTCAGTCTGTTTTGTGTGAATATTATTTGGTAAGAACATGATTATTCTAGTGTTAGGTTATTCTGCTGGTGGTTGCCACACCTAAAGTGGCCAAGTTCACCAAGCTCTGGGAAAAGAATAAGATGTTAATCTGATAGTGAAAAATACCTGTAACTGCCTCCAGAAGGAACAAACTAAGTGCCAGCTCTGAGTGTTAAGGGAGTTTCCCATTTTGCTACTCACAAAACCATGTTTCACAATTCCATCACCTACTCACTGTTAAGCCTCATAACATTTGATACAAATCAGTCTCCTTTGAGCTTTAAAACTGAAACCTTTACAGGTGGTCTTATCTTCAACAATATTCTGGAAGATGATGTATTGGTATCAGTTCTGTTGTTAAATGTTGAGAAAAGAGACAGAGATATTAAGGTCAAAGATCTAGATCCAAATAAGGATTTAAGCATCTGAATTCCTAGAGTCAAGGACTTTGATTCGGAGCTTAGATTTGCTATGAAGTGCATGTCATGTGGGGAACTAATCAGTGCATAATAGGGTCCATGGCCTTCATCGGTCTGTGCAGAAAGTTGATTGCAGCTAGCAGACTCAATATGTATTTGTGTAGGGTCAGGTAAACCGAAACACTGAGGACAGTGAGCCTAAGTATGGTCTTACAAGTCGTCATTCTGTATTTCAGAAGCACAAGTGTCCATTTGAGACCCACAATGTGTTACAAAGTTTGGTAACACACTTTTTAACATGTGGCTAGAGAAGATACCAACAGATTTCGTAGGACTGGATTAGACATGGATTCAGTTTGTTGAGGTTATCAAACTCATACATGTCCCATCACCGAGGTAGGTGACCTGCAGGATAAGAGTAGCGAGCATCTCTCATGGTGAAGGTGCATTTTTGTAGTAATTGTTTAATGTAACATAAAAAATAATTAGCCTGGATTACAATTAGAATAATTTAGACAAGTAGATTACAGTAGATTACACTTTAGATTACAGGTCCTCTAGATATGTGCCTTTTTTCTAACAATGGCCATGACCTTCTGCATCTGTCTGCATTTGCCCAAGGAAATGATTGCTTCCTGCAATCCTCTCCAACCTCAGGCGAGAAATGTAGTAGTTCCTCTCCCTGACTCTGTCCTTCAGGGCTCCTTCAGGTTCCTCTGCCCCACTGGACACCCCGGCTCCCCTTACACAGAACATAGGGCTGCACAACATCTGACTGGTCCACCTCAACACCATGTCTACATGTCTGTGCTCTGCTCGCTCCATTCCTTACCTCCAGGCCCTGCCCAGAAAGGATGCCTCTTACCACCAGAAAAGGAGGAATCACATTGGGCCAGCTTGTAATCTGAGCTGGTTCTTGAGGATGTTTTCTGGGTGGTATTGGGCATGGTTGTGTTTATAGTGGGACTTACAGTCTTCTGCAACATGCCCTTGCAGTGATAAGGAAAAAAGTTCAGCTGTACCCTAACTGAGGCAGGTTTCAGCTGTTCTCTGTCTCCTAGGAGATTCCTTCTTATGGATTTGGTTATACTTTTTGCCTCTACAAATCAATAAGAATGGCAGATACAGACAAAGTAAAGATGTGGCAAACTTCTTCCAAGCTCTCTCAGCCTTCTCCAAGCCCTCCTTTGTGGTTCAGGGCCTGGAGCCAGATTTATTCTACATATGTCTACCCATTTTTCCCTTTACCTGTATTGGTCTTTAGCCACACTGCAGTCTGTGTGACGAGCAGTAGATTCCCCTTTTGTTTTGAACCTGCCTCATTGTAATTTCATTTTGTGTACCTTAGAGCTTGTATTGAAAGACACAGAAACCCCCTTTCCACTCTCTTTTTAAATAGATGATTCCACTCATTATTTTGAAAGATCTCCATAACATCCCCTTCAGGTGATCTGTTTTATTCATTATATTATAGAGAGAGATATTATGTTCACTCATAAGATTTATCCATAAAAATAACTTGCAGAATCTCTGATACATGTCTAGCATAATATGTTATTATTTAATAAACCAAACTAGTAGATGAGGAGAAGCACATTTTTTCCAATGGTTCTAAAACACACCTGCTGACACCAGAGATATGGTGATTTTCAAGGCTCTGCAGATTGTGGAGGAAACAGAGTTTTAAGGAGCACACACTCTTTAGCATAAAGCTGGATCACTATCATCTTTCATCTACCCCTAAGTTTTGGTTTTCCTCTGTTTCCAGTCTTTGCCCATCAAACTCTCAGTCTCCCTTCCAAAATAAATCCTTTGGTTCTCAGCTCTGTCTCTGCATATTTTTTCCAATCTCCTTCCCAGGCAAACCTAGCTAATTCTACTCCCATGACTCTGTGCATCCCATTCACATTTCTCACACAATGTCCATCTCTTTTCTTCCTAGTGAGTCCTGGTTTGCTCTAAATTTCCCCTGAGAGCTCCTAATCCTGTTATCCACTCTTTATATCAAATTCTCTTTTCCAGAGCAATTCTAATTTTTACTTCCTGCCTACTTGGTCACAGTCCAGTCTTTCCTCAACAATTCTCAGCCACAGCTTCACCCTAGACCAGCAGTTCTGGCTTGGCCTTTCCCCCCTCATTTGATCAAGCTCTCAGTCTCTTTGTATGTAACTTGGGTGGCCTCTGCCTCTGTGGCACTTGGGTGCAGGCAGGGACAGCACTGAGAGACTGGCAAAATAAGGTACTGTGGCCCCCCAGCTGTCTTTGCATGGCTTGAAGGGGTCAAAGCATGCTGTCTCTCAGGAAGGACAGCATCCATACAGCCTGTTCAGTGAGCCAGGAATTGTGCATTTTAGCTGGTAAACTTGGGTTCTGTATTAAGTAGTTAAAACAGATTTGTCAGAGGTTTGTGGCTTTGCCAAATTTGAGCCAGTTTTCGTAGTAGGAGGTCCTGTCTATAGCTCAAATGCTACTCCTGACCTTATCAAACAAATATCCTTGCTAAGGCCAAAAGTAGTAAAAATTAAAAGGATTACGAGTGGCATAGCAGAATAGCAGATTTTCTATAGCTATATTCCCTAAAATAATGCAGTTTAGGAAATATCAACCCTCAATTTTAAAATAAGCAGGGACAAGACAACAAAGACAAGCTCTTTGAAATTTGAAATGAAAATCTATTAATAAAAACAGACTTTGATACCAGGTGATGCTGCAGTTCTTCCCTGCAATTAAGGCTATATTCACTGTGCAAACCCAGCTGAAGGATGAGTTAATATTTATATAGGGAAGCCTGAGAAACGTGGGATCATGAAAGACCTGGGAAGACACTTAATGTGGTGTGCCTAGACACAGATATATCTGTTTGTGTTTACCAGAACTAGGAATACCAGTTGAACTGTAGCTATGAGTGTTTAGGGAAGAATTGGTTACCTCCTTCTATCTAAAGTTTTAGTTCTATACTACCCACAACCACCTACAAGGGTTTTAGTCATAGCAAACCAACATTTTTTCATGAACAGTATGGTTTCAGTATAAGAAGGCTGTGGCATGGGAGTATTTTGCTATAGGAATTTATATCATTGCTGCAAGGTTGTCTGAGTCTGACTGTGTCTTATCTGTGTACCTTGTCCACAAAAGAAACAGACAGGCTTGTTACTGAAGTTCTGTAGATTTAGGAACACTGGGTTCAAGATACAGGCTTCCCATCTGCTGTTGTACAAGTTATTTCGGTTTCCCATTTATAAAATTAAAGTAACGCTTATCTCACAGGGTCATTGTAATGGCAAATTAAGTTTAGAGCAAAGAGACTCTTGTGATCAAGGGATGACATGAAATCTAAGTTTGCCTCCGGACTGCAGACCTGACATTATATCTCTGTGCCTCAGTCCCCTTGGTGTAAAATAAGGATAATATTTCCTCCCCACACCCTTTATTTGTTTAGATTGTCAGTAGAGCTGGTTGGAAAAATTCTGACATGTTTTTAATTGAGCATTTGCTGACTCATCAAAATCTAGTGTTTCAATGAGAACCCTACTCAGCTTCCTGACAGCTTGCTGACCTGGATCCTTGGCAGAGATCTGGGAAGTGCTGGGAGCTGTGGCTCTCAGGGCTTCCAGGCTCATTCTTCCTTGATAGCTGGAGCTCTCAGTGTCCACAGCTGTGGGACAGCCTGCCGCGCAGGGACTCCATTGCTCACGGCTCTGGGGCAGACCACCTCCAGTTCCCTGGAGCTGCACTTTCACACCTTATTTTAAAAATACGGTATTGTTCCCAACAGAAGGACATTATATTACGAAGTAACAGAATTTTTTTGCAAAACAAAGTTATCCTTCTCTATTGAACTTTTCAGGGTAGGACTGTTTTGCTTTAATGCTGGTGCATTGCATAATACAAAGAGAAGTACAGCCCTCTGCTTAAAAAGTTTCTAAACTATTTGGAAAGAGAGAACTGTGAAGAGAGACACAGCAGTTAGTTAGTCCTTTTGCTGCCTCCCACGATCATTTTGTTATAGTTTCCGGTCTCAGAACAATGGAGACAGTGCTCAAGCCATTTGCCTGAAGATGAGACATCCGTGTAAGATCACAGGTAGAAGCATCTTCACTCTACCTACTCCTTTTTCCTGTAAGGAGTAGGTGATACCCTTACCCTGTATCTTAGAAGATACACACATGCAAAGTCACAATTCTATGTTATGTTCACTTTTAATGAATGAGTAGATGTAACAGGATAGAGGGTTTCCCGCTCCTTGGCTATAGGCCGATTTTATCCCTGTATCCTGCAAAGAACTACCAGGGGAAATAAAAATAAAATATGGAGATATATTCATGAAACTACCATCTCAATGTCCAAAGACACTGATGGTGAAGTTGCCAGGCCTAAAATGCCTGTTGGTGACTTTGGCAATATTTTGCTGTCTTGAGAAAAAAGCATAGAAATGCAAAATGACACATTTCAAAAGATTATCAATTTCAAGCCCCTTGCATTAAGAAAAGCTCAAATATCTGGTGTGCATCAGGAGTCAGGTTGAGGGAGGTGATTGTCCCTCTCTCCAGTGGCGTGGCCTCACCTCCGAGTCCTATGTGCACTTCTGGGGATCACAATATGAGAAGAGTATTAAACTATTTGAGAGCATCCAAAGAAGGGCAACAAAGATGGTGAAGGGCCTTGAGGAGAAGCTGTATGAGGAGCAGCTGAGGCACTTGGACTGTTCAGCCTGGAGGAGACTGAGGGGAGAGCTCACTGCAGTTACAGCTTCTTGTGAGGGGAGGAGGAGGGGCAGACCCTGATCTCTTCTCTGTGGCGACCAGGGACAGGAACTGAGGGAATGGTCTGAAGTTGTGCCAGAGGAGATTTAGGCTGGATATCAGAAGAAGGTTCTTCACCCAGAGGGTGGCTGGGCACTGGAACAGCTCCCCAGGGCAGTGGTCACAGCACAAAGCCTGACAGAATTCAAGAATTGTTTGGACAGTGCTCTCAGGCATGGTGCAACTCTTGGAAATGGTCCTGTGCAGGGCCTGAAGTTGTACTTGATGAGCCTTTAGAATTCAAGATATTCACCTAGCTAGCCTTTTACATCCTGCATGAAGTTTATTATGAGACTTCTACCCTGAAGTCTCTTCAGTCTTCTTTATCCAGGAGCAAGTAAATCTAAAATTTCATAAATCTCTTATTTCTGTGCCACAATTTCTAAATCTCTTCTGATATTACTTTTTTTTTCTTGACTCTCTCTGTTCTGTAAGCTTCATGTTAAAGCTCAAGTTTGAAAACCTTCCCTAAGCAGAGCATAGCAGAATAGTTATTTCATGTTTTACAAATGTTTTTTGCTTAGAGAGATAAGAACCAAGTAGCCATAAAGGGAGAATGAAAATTATAAACCAGGCGTGAACACCCAAAAACCACTGGATCAAAGCAATAAGTTCAGCATCACTAGTATTTTACCTGAGTAGACTTTTCAAAAGGAATAATATGTTAAAAAAAAAGAAAAAAAAAAAAGAAAAGAAAGAGCAATATTGTTTCAAATGTGGCTGCAGTATCCTAAGGAAGGACAATCTCCCATATACCCCGTGGACTATAGAAGTGAAGACATAATATGCTGTAGATCTACTCTTTGTGAGATACATCTAGCTCCTCCCCCCAGAGGTAATCATTCTGTTCAGAGTTCTGGAGAGGAGAAGTTAGAAACAGAGCTGGGAATCAATATCACAGGCTGCAGAAATTACTTTCTTATTCCAAAGAGGCCTGCAGGGAGATGTCACACTGGTACAAGAGGGATTGCTAATATAATCCAGAGTAAATGCAAATTATCCAGTTCTACCTTGGGCAATATAAAATGTATTCATTTCACATTATCCTACTTGAAATGCCTGAATGAGGAATTTATTGACTTTTTAAATTACTGCTCATCTACCATGAGTGCTTTCATGGTCTACTGAGAATAGGCAGAATGTGCTGTGTGCATGAAGAAAACAGATTACATTGATTCTACAGCTTGCAAGGTTTCAATTATATAAATACCTGCTTTATTTAGGAAGAGTATTCTAGGTTGTCTTTCAGTCTGACTTCACAGGACTTAAAATATTTTTTGTTGGAAAAAATTACTAAAGAGACTAAAATTGGTGTAAAAGAGGATTAAATGCAATTTTCATTTTCATATTCTTTAGTAAGATAACTGAAAAATTGCAATAAAAGTTATCATCTTCTCTAGAGGACTCCATACAGTGCCAAATGGAAAATCAGTAATTAAGGTGGGGAACCTGAAGATCAGAATTAGAACTGTAGGCAAGGTGAGGAAATGGCAAAAGAGAACTAGTGTGAATTCAGAGTTCCTCAAAGACTGGTCCTGAGCCTGATACTCTTAAATGGTTTATTTAATGACTTAGCAAAAAAAAAAGTAGATGTGTGCTATTGTTCTTTCTCAGTGGCACAAAGCTGGGTAGCTGATGAGGACAGAGGAAGTAGAAACACCTGACAGTAATGGCCCATCAGACTATTGCCTGAGGTGTGCTGGTTCATGTGTAGACAAAGTGAAATTATTATCAAAGTTCCATGCTTACTTATAGAGAAATAAACTCATCATTCCTGTTCAGTTGCTTGTCTTGCTCATTTTGACATGGCTGACAGTTAGCTGGAGGCAGAGTTTTCAGAAACACAGTTGATGGAAAGTTGCAGAAAATTAGCCTTACTTATGTTTTTATCTTGTTGTCTGCTTTGCCAGTTCTTTTTCTAAGTATTTCCTAACCATACTGATTCTTACATTAATATACTAAGTTATATTTTTTTGTTAATATAGTGGAATTCTTTTTGGCTACACAATAACATTTGTGAAAATTACCCTCAATACTCCTTTCATAATCCTGTGGTGAGGTATTATTGTGATTTAACATTGCACTTCACTTCTAGCAGAAGACACTGGCACTCTCCTTTATGGAATGTGCACATATTTTTCCTTCTGAACTAACAAGCAATGTCACTCTAGGAAGTGACCTCTAACCTTGCTAGGAAAGTAGAGCCTTTTCTGTTTATCAGCAGAACAATAATGCAGTTCTTGTGTATCAAATAAATGTCTTAAAATGACATCCTTCCCAATGCAGCTATGTAAAGGCAAAATACTAAAGGTTAACAGGGTAGATGACAGCAGGAGAAATGGAAGTGGGATAAAATGTAATTGTGCAAAATGCAAGTCAATGCACTAGAAGATTAATATTAGGTAATTCTGTTAGATGGCAGAAATTTATCACTTGTGAATGAGGTCTTCCTAACAGGTGCAGGGCGACAACAAAGACTAAGTAGTTTTAAGATGGAGCTTGATAACTTTATAAATGGATTATGACATAGTCCTGAGGCAGCAGACAGGTGGGATTTGATGACCCAGATAATTCTTTCCTAGTGTTCCCTTTTTGATGGTGGTGCTGCTGGGGGAAGAACCAGTTGTCTCTGGTAGGATGGAGAGGTGCATGTAAGGAGCTGTCATCCAGGTTTCACATGTTTTGTAAAAGGTCTGGGGACTACTCAAAACCCCAAAGAAATAAAGTTTTCAGACATATGTGAAAAAAAAGGTTTCTGGTGTCATACAATAAGTCTATCTCATCCTTGTGATCCATATTAAGGAGTGAATCTTGATACTAGGCCAGACCATCTGGGAAACCAGAGTAGGGATACCTGGTCAGAGCACCTGGTGTGGTGTCTGGTGTGGAGCATGAAAGCCGAGTAGGTAGTGGGAGAAGGGTGTTCTGCATCTGGTGGAGTGGTGGTGTGAACCCTAAAATGTTTTTCTAAATCACAATTTTGCAAAATCAGACTCTCCTTATGTACAAGGAAAAAATCAGACAAAAATGCTCATTTCCAGGGATTTACGGGTTGTTGAAAAATATGTGGCTGATAACCAAAGGATCAAAATGTCTTTGTCACAGGGATGGGATTTATATGCAGCATGTACATAACCTCTTGAAAATCTTAAAACCTGATCTCCCAGTTACATGGGGCAAAAACAGGAGACAGAAGTCATGAATAATTTTCAGAGTTAGTAGAAAGTCCTTAGATTATATAGACAGAGCAGTAGGATTAAGATTTGCTTTCTAAAGTGTAACTACCAATTATCCAAATTTATCCTAGGACATTTGCTAGAAGGCTATAGTAGCCATTTACAGAATCAACAAAAATATACACATAACATATCCTGTTTTGTAACATTCTTTTGGTAAAAAAATAAGGAGCAGTATTACATTAGTAGGTACTTGAAGCCATGCATTTATTTCCATACCAGTTAATTTTATTTTAGTCAAGCAATTATTTAAATAACTTGTCTATCTTTTTAAAGTAAGCATCAAAATATTTTGTTCTAAACTGAGGAATACCAGTATTCCCATTACTCTCATATTTGAAAGTGAATAATATTATACCTCTATTTTGCAGACAGAACTTTTAGGAGAATATGTTGCCTAACATTCACAAATATAAGACATTTAAATGAAGAAAAGAATGAATGGAATTCCTTTCACACAATTATAGCACTATAATTAAAGACAGAATATATATTAATCATTTCCTTTAAAACAAAAAAGGAACTTTGAAATCCCACAGGTCATTAAGTTGGCAACTCATTAAAAACAAGACATTTCCCATGCAGCAGCACAAGTGTACTCCTTAGTTTCACAGAATCCAGTCCTGTAAAACTAAAGTTAGATTAATAAGGAAAAAAAAAAGTCAAATTCATGAATACAGTTAAATTTCCATCCATCTGTTGTAATATGCATACAGGTGTATGAACATAATTTCCAAAATGTTTCATCAGTCAGTGCCAGCACAGAAGATAGATAATATTCATCTAACTTGGCTTTGAAAATATAAAGAAACAAATATCAGCAGATCCTATAACATCCCATTTGCAGCTGAAGGGATATATTTCCAATATTACATTGTGATTTTTGACTTTCTGTCACTGCAAGAAATACTGTAATCGTATTCTGGCCTGAGCAATTTACCAGAAACCTTACCCAGAAACTCTTATGGGAACTTGTTTAGGGAATCTCCAAAGTCCTAACTATTTCAATACAGAAAGCCTCTGTGGTTACACTACCTACAAGAAAATGACAAAGGTTTTTAATGTACCGTTGGCCAAATCCCAGGTGCAGTCAGGAAGACATTTCTGCTTGTTCATACGATTGCAGGAATTTATGTCAGTGATGGCCTTTTCTCGGATGTGTTTGGCATTGGTCACAGACAACAATGGTGAATTGAACTACATGGTAACTGAGTTATTCTGGGGCTTTTTCCTTGTAGGCGATTGTACAGAGGCAATAATTTTAAGTAGGATTTAATTAGAAGCACTGTGACATGTTTTGATTGTATTCACACTGGGTGAGGAATGTCCCTTTTCCCCTGTTGGGCTGAAGCTCTGAGTGCCTGGCTCAGCAGGGAAGGGGCTGTGGGAAGTGATGACATTTGCTGTAGTTCAGTTATTATTAGTGCTACCCTGCCAGGGACACTGTGAGTTGGCTGGCAGTGATATGGTGGCCAGAGTAAACCCACTGAAAAACTGAGCTCACAGCAGCCCTTCCAGGGCCTTCGTGGAGTCAGAGATCACCATGTCTGCTGCCTGCTCCCCTCAGGGCTTAACTCACCTCCCTGCCCTGTCTACCCCATCTAGCAGGTTCAAAGGACTTTGCAGCTCCAGGGCAGCACACATCCCTCCTGCGCAATCTTTCATGGAGACTTTCTCACTGCCAGGGTGAGGATAAATGCACTCTGAAGCAATATAAACCTTCAAGAAATTGTATTGATTTTCCCCACCTAATTTTCAATGGCAGGTTTGCCATTTAGGAAAAGGGATGCACATTCATCTCATTAATTGCACTGTGTAGAGACTTTCATCTTTGTCCTTCACAGTCTAATGCTGAGGATTCTGATCATGCTTTTCTTATGGGGCAATTTCACAATATAAGTTGGGTATGGAGCAGGCACTTTCCCCACAACCCTGTGCTCACACACTGTGTCCTTGAGCTGGGATTTAGATGTGACCACAAGTCGATCTAGCAGATGATTCCACAGAAGATTAACCCGCTGAAACAAGAAACAAAGGCTAATCATTCTCCCAAATCAGCAAGCTGATCTAGCTTCATGTGCCCATACTGGATTGGGTTCCCTGCAGAGGGGGCGGTGGGCCATCCCTTTTTTGGCAGCAATCAGCCATCACACCAGCTTGGTGTGATCTCACTCCTCTGGCTACTGGTTTCCTTTGAAGAGGCAAGAAGTTCAGGTTCCTTCCCACTTGCTGAGGATTTTCCATGTTCCCATTTTACTGAAATTATCAGCAGGAGCCCTGTTGCTGCCAACAGGAGAGGATTTGAATTCTCAGCATTTTTTATAACAAAGATGGGCATGGAAGAAGTAACTGACCTTTGTCCCTCAGGTCTGAAACAGAAGAGAATGAGATGTGACAGAAGCAACTACAAATTAAAGTGAGTTTTAAAAGTAGTCTATGAAATTTCTGGGATTTCACCTTGACTATATTAGATGATAGGATTTTTGACAGTGGCCCTGCTGAAATTCATGGAAATTCTCCTTGTATTGAGGGAGATTTGTATTCTGTCAGTTTGTGATCACCCAGATACATTTTCTTTGCTCCATTTTGCCAGTTTTAGTTTCCTTTTTGCATTCAAACAAAGATTTCTTTCTCTCTAAATGTTGCTTTTACTGCCTTAGGAGCATTGCCAAGCTTGTGCCCTTTTAAATTCTTTGCAGCTAGGCTGGAGCTTTTAATTCATGATATTTAAATAATATTTCAGCTTGGTCATTTAACTTTTTCCTATCTCAGCTTACTGCCACATTTGGCTATGCAGTAGATCTTACCTAGAATAGTGTTAAGGCTTGAACCTTGAACAAAGTCCTTGTAGCATATTGCTTCTGTTTGGAAAACATGCATTTAGCTTTTGGGTTCTGCAAGAGCTCGCTCTGTGCCAAATGGGAGCAGCACTTTGAGTTTAATTCATTAGAGTGAATTGCATTATATCCTACAGAGATAGGGACCTGCAGAAGAAAAACATTGCACAGAAGGGAGAGGAATGAAATTGCCAGTTCAGAGGCTGTGGCTCATGCTATGACTATTCAAATGAATGCTTACTAGTAAAGGAGCTCCACTTGAAAAACAAGATTGGAAAGAGAAGAACTGGGCCAAGGAGCACGAGTGCTTACAGAATACTTTGTGACAATAAGTCAGAAGCTGTAAATATTATTTTCTTTTTTTCCTTTTGACTTCACAGAAACTTCTGGGATTATCCTGCATAACTTCAAGTGCACTGTACTGTTTGGTGCATTCTTAGTGCTCTTTCCAAGGAGGAAGTAGTGTTGTATATCAAAGTTATTATTTCTTTACCTTTGTTTGGGCTTATGTTCCTACTGTCATAACAGCAGAATCATTTTATTGGTCTGCTGGTATAGGCATCTAAATTCTCATTCAAAAATACCCTGAACAAGAATACCACTACACAGAGAGATCAGGCTTGTCTTTATAAAGAGGTAATCTGTGATGTGTAGAGCATTTCTAAGTAGGCTATAGAGCACTGACTGAGTGTATGACTTGGGAGTTTTTTTTATCAGCTGTGATACAAAGGTTTGTTATATTCCCACATTCTGTCTGCAGTGGGTTTGAGAAAATGAAATATCCAGTCCCCTCCCCAATGTGAAACTGCCAAAGTCTTCAAAGATGTTGTGAGAGGTGGCTGTGCAGAGAGCTCTCTTTTCCTGTGCACAGTCAGATCTTCTCTGTGATGAGGAATTTTCCATTATCTCAACAGCCTCTTTATCTGGACCAACTAAAATGGAGTCAATGTAAAAAGGAGGTATTTTTGAAGTGAGCCACACTTCATTCAGTGTACAAGCATATAAGTGGGTGCAGAGTTTGCATACCATGTAACAAATCTGTGAACAGGCTGTGATGGTAATACTTGTGGAAACGTTGCCTTTTTTTAAGGAATCAGCATTTGGTTTTGCATATACCACAGACAATTTGTATTCATTTTGTATACAAATTTGCTGCTGCATGGGTACAAATTTAAAGCTATTTTGATTTCAAGTGTCAAAAGAAAGCAAATATTAATTCCTGCAAGTATCTCAGTTTGTTTTCAATGTGTGCTAAACAATTTCACTGTGCCCTTAGTATTAGGAATCACACATTATACACCTTATACTATGGAGGTTCTCTGAGTTGCTGGAGTCCTATGGGGTTAGGACTTTCTCTTCTCATGCTCCTTGTTTACAGAAAGTCATTGCCATCTAATATTAGGAACTCAACATCCCTGCCAGTTCCTGGGCCGAATTTAAAAATGTTTGTTTTGAAACTGGTCTTTCATTACTGCTCATCTAGTTTTCTGTAGACATGAAACCATGCATAAAATCATGTCATCAAACTTCTCTGTGCTTTTAAAAGATATAATGGCGTAATGTAATTTTCTGTTTTCATATTTTTCACATGAACATTTTTCTGGGCTATGTAGAATAAATGGTCTGGGTCTGTCATCTGAGCTGTTCTACTCCCTGCTCTTCCTAAATTTCTGTGTGAAGCCATTCCCTGTAGCTGCATCTTGCAATGCCTGTTCATTAGGAGGTACCTGATCTAGTGTCCTTGAGCAAATACTTTATCATCTTCTGTAGGGATAAATTCCAGTCTTTTCTGATCATCAGCTTCAAATATCTTCACATCATGGGTGAAATAGATATCGGACGTTTTAGAGCTTTTAAAGTGAAAGCAGCATGGTAGTTTAAGGTGAAATAAAAAAGGCAAGATAGAGGGAATGAAAGACTGAATGGCAGAACATAATTTAGGTCAGTCTTTCCCCGCCGTTCGTGTCATCAGCTTTCCGGTACCGAACCCGTTTCAGAGCGAGCTTGTCCCGGATCGAAGCGGGAATTCCCGTCCGCTGCTGCCCCGCGGGGAGCGGCCCCGCGGGCGGCCGGCAGGGGGCGCCACTGCGGGCCCCAATTCCCGGCCCCTTCCCGGCCCCTTCCCGGGCTCTTCCCGGCCCCTTCCCGGGCTGTTCCCGGCCCCTTCTCGGGCTGTTCCCGGCCCCGGGCCATGGGCGGCTCTCCGCGGACCGGCGGCTCGGAGCGGGGCCCGCTGCACCCGTGTGCAAACGCGGCCGAAGGGACGCGCCCCGCTCTGGCTTTAACACCGCGCCCGCCGAGCGCGCCCGTCCCGCACGGGAGCGGAGCGGGAGCAGCAGCCCCGCATCCCGGCGGGCTGGGCCGGCACGGGGGCATCACGGACATGAACTCCTGGCGAAAGACGCCTGAGCCTCTCCTGACGCGAAATTAGCCCTGGAGCTGCCGTAGCTCCGTCTTGCTAAACTCTCCTAGTATACATACTTTCTGAGCTGTGATCTAGCATTATTCCCAGGGGTTCTCCAAGAAAGGAAGTGGAGAATGTTCTTTTCAAAAGCATGAAGTGGGAAAATGTTTAGAACTATTTATAGCTGCACTTAGGCTGTGGAAATCCCAGACATTATAAACTATTTATAGTTATTCTCTGGGTTAAAAGGGTGAAGTCAGAAATCTTATTGAAAAAGTTGCATATGCTTCTTATCCATCAGTTAGATTAAATGAGACTTCTGAGCGCGGGATGGGGCTGGCTGAGATTGGTGAAAACTAGGAGGAATCAAAGATGAGGTGGAAACACCAGAGAAACACAGAGGTGGAAATCCAGAGAAACACACACCCCAAGTTGTGGAGACAGGGAGGGCCCTGTGGCACCTGCAGACAGCCCAGGGCCAGAGGGTGGCAGGGACACGCACACTCACTCTTTGGCTGTGGCTGCTGACAGCAAGTTAGAGTCTTCCATTGCCACAGGCTTCCCCATCCTGGCTCTTAGGGGAGTCCCATGCGTGTTAGAGCTGCTGGCTCTGCCTGCTTTGGTGTGTCAGATCTCTTTATGCTTTACATCCTTGGAGTCTGTGCATGAGCCTTTTCTTCAGTGAGCTCACTGAGGCATTGGGAGGCAGCAGGTATCATCAGGGGCATTATTTTGTATGTTCTGGCCATGCTGCTTCAGCAGCTCCAGCAGCTGGGATCAACTCTATGCAGATGGGGGTGGCTGGGCTGCAGGAATGGCTCCTTGGGCTGGCTGGGGCTTCCCATCCTCACAGCATCTTGGTGACTGACTACAATTTAAAAATAAATAATTTCTAAAACTTTTCCTGCTTTTGTCAGAATTGTCTGGACCAAGCCTAAATTTTCTATAAGCAATTAAAGAACTCCATAGAAATATATCTTTACTGACAGTTGAACATAACTAGCATATGCAAACTGACCAAAAATGTCCCGTATAACATGAGAAAAATGCTGAAATGCAGCACATTAGAACAGAAATATCCTATCAACACTGTTAATGCAACTAATTTAAGGGAAAACTTTTCTTACTGTAACCTGCATAGTGTCAGACATGAAATCCCAATGATGTTTGCTCCCACTGCTGTGCTTCTCTGATGAAGTGTGCAAAACCAGCAGTTGTCTGGTTTTAAAACTCCCAAAACCAAACATCATAAAGCATTATTATTAAAAAAATATTCTATCATCTAACACTTTTTGCTCTTCCTAACTAGAGTATCTTTCAATTAGTGTCACTGATAAATTGATTGTTTCAAGTATTGAAAGAAGTATCTTAGTATCTTCAGAAAAACTCACTTTTCTTTGAATAGAATAGTGGATTTAAATGTCTCGTTCAAAGAAGAGGATTCTATTATTTTTGCTCTAAGCTGTTCTTCTCTTTTGCCCTGCCTAATGCTGAAATTTGTGCCAGTGTCTTTAAAGCTTGTATTGTTTGATGTTTGCCATGATTTTAGGGTCAGCAAAGAGCTGATCTGGTGGTGATGCCACTAATCAGGCAGGCAGTAACTTCTTACTTAATATGGATTTTTGTTTGGTAGTGCTTTTGTCAGTCCTTCCAGCCTTTTGGACAAGCATGTGTGGGTGTCTAGATTGCCCCACCTTCTGCCTGCAGTCTCTGTGAATGGAAACATGGGGTGTACAAACAAACAAGTACAAACTACCTGCTTTTTCTTCTGTTATCTTACCCTCCTCTCCCCAGCTTGGCTAGGTTTCTGTAGTAACCCACAATGGATCATACAAAAAAGTTTCTTGGAGTAAAATAACCTTGGAAGTAAGGTATCCTTTTCTCCCCCTTCCTCCCTCTTCAGGTGTAACAGGTTTTGTAGATGACACTGCAATCACATGCTGATGAGCACACAGAATAGCTCCCCCAGGTCACACCACAGCCTTCACTGTTGAAAGAAGAAAGCTCTAGAACTTGGCTTGTGCACTCATGCCTTTACTACCCTTCATGGTGGGAAGGGCTGATGACCAGACCTGAGGTAAAGTTGGTTTGACAAAGCCAAACTCCAATTTAGGAGTGAGTTGAGGATCTAATTGGTCACAACTGGCATTTTGATAACTCCATAAATCATTTTATTGACACTGCCATGGTTTTCTCAATGGTTCAGCAACATCCCACAGAAAAAAAAAAACCAAACAAACAAACAAACAAAACCCCCCCCCCAAAAACAAACAAACAAAAAAAAACCCCCCAAAAAAGGGAAAAAACAACAAACAAACAAAAAAAAGAAAAGAAAAAAGAAAAAACCCACGCAAAACCCAAACCAAACCTCCAGACTTCAAACGTTGCAACTTCTGTTTTAATCGACAGACTTACCAGATGGCATCCTTTATTGGCAGAAGTGCAGCCATTTACAGCCTTGTTAGCAGCCACATGTACATTACTCAAGAGTTTTCTCTGACAATCCTGGATGTTTCTAAAGGGTATTTTCAAACTTATTTATCTTATTGCAGTGTGCCTCCCTTCTTTGAAATCACAAATTCATCAAGAGTTGAGGTCATTTTCTTTCCCTAAAAGACAGAAAAATGTTTTACAGCAAAATATTTTAAAAAACCCAAACCAAAACAGGATGTAAAATAAATAGCATAATTTGTCCATAAACCACCAGACTGTTCTGCAGGAGCAGTGGATAGACAGGGCCTGTGCTGATTCAGTTCTAATGTAGCCCTTTCCCCTTATTAAGGAGACCACAGGCCAGTGATGAAGAACCTCTGACCCTCTGTGGTGCAGCAGAAATAAAGTATGGAAATAAAGCTTCTCTCTGAATTTTCTAACTTGTAAAATGTAGCTATCAGTTTTCAGGTATTCAGTTAGCTGAATCATGGGCAATCATATTGCCACAGAAATCACTTGTGAAGAGGCAGATACTAATGCTTTCCTTGTGCAGGTCATGCAAAAGAGCACAGCTCTGCAAGTTAAAAACAAACATTACTTCTAGGTACCCATATTGATATTCTGCAGAAAGAGTTTATTAAGTCTGTAAATGTGGCTGGATTCAGTGGTCATTGTACAGATTATCTCAATATCAAACCCACAGCAAAGCACTGTTTTACGTCACTGACTACCAGTAATAGCAATGCAGAAGCAGAGGTGTTGAGTTTAAATGTCAGCCATGACCTGAAGCTCTCAGCATTTTCCCACACTCGATTTGCAACATCCAGTTTTCCTGAGAGACCCCTGTATTTGTACTTTCCGTGTATAACTCGGGATTGGACATTTGTACACAATTTTTTTCTCTGTGTTGGGAGCTGGAAGTCTATCTTAAGAATATTTTGTATAGGAGAGTAAAGTAGCAATTCTCTTAATGAATTGCTGGTTATACAGAGTCCAGCTACTAAGTTAGAAATGAAAAAAAGATAAGGCCACTGATATGAGTAAATTGTATTAGTTACAACACAACAGAGCACTTGTTCCTACTTTGAAAAAAGTGAGGATTTTCTTACCTCAGTAACTGAACTTAGTTCTGTCAAAAATACCAAAGCAAAAAGTTACCAAGTTGAAATCAAGTATGTCTTTGGTTATTTATTGATAAATTCACTCTCTAAAACTGTTCTTTAATTCACTGGAAATAATTCTGATATAATTTTATATATAAACAGTAGTGGAACACAAGACACAGAGAGGGTTGGTGACTGTACTGGGAATCCTTGTAAGTGAGCAAGCTCTCCCACTCACTGCATGCCACAAAGAAATAGCATCTGTACCAGGAAAGTAGGCAGAGCTGACCACTTTGCTACTCATTTCCTATAGTTATGTACTCATTTTGTAGTGTGATCCATGAAAAGAGACAGGTTTGTGCTATTGACACTGGAAGCATAGTCTTTCAGCAGTGTAGGGAGAACATAAAAAGAAGGAAGATACCCCTTATTTGTTGCAGTAGTGGTGGGGCCACAAAGTTGGATTGCTGAGATTATTTGGATACAGACTTCCAGGGCTGGAAAAGTGATGGTTAATTAGGATGGGTAAGATTAAGATTCAGCCTACACTGTTTCAGGTTGTGACTATGACAGTCACAACTGAAGCTACAGCAGCCTTCAGTGCCATTAGTTTCTTTGAACTGTTCCATTCACAGATGCAACACAATCTTCTCTGCTGCCCTGACTGGATGTCGTGGGCCATCGTCAGATGTTGTCTCTCTGCAGTGTTGCACTGTAGATCATCATACCCATCACTTCCAGCTAGTTTTGGAAGGTGCACAGTGTCTTCTACTACTGCCTGTCAGCAAAAAGGCCAAGAAGCTCCTGGAATTTGTGTCATCAAGACTGAGGGAGTCACCATGCCATTCAGCCAGATCATCCAGACTCCAACAATTCCAACCTCAGTTGCTTTTAAATCCATATAAACTTTTAACATCCACTAAGTTCCACAGTGGTGTGAAGAGTAACGCTGCCCTCTCAGCCATCTCTTTTGAAGGCAGGGGATTCCCAAGTTTATGCAATCATTTCTCACACAGAGGACACTTTATAGGTTTGACTTTGCTGCCCCTTTTTGAACCTTCTCAAATGTCCTATATCTGTTTAGACACAAGGAAGAACAGAACTGAATATGTGTGTGCTTGGAAATGCAAAGGAGGATGCTGCTAGTTGGCAGAAAGTAAAGAACCTTTCTTGAATTCCATAGGCAGTCACCTTTTGGATTACTTAGGCCTTTAGCTCTCTAATTTAGGCATGAGACAAAGCTTCCCAAGATACAAACCTCTCTTCATTAATGATATAATCTCCTGGAAAACTTCAGTTGGATTCAGACAATTCTTACTAGGAGTCTTTGTGCCTACCTACACTTTTAACTCAGATGCTCTAAATTGCATAGATAGCAAATTTATTGGTATGAGTAACCCTTATAAAGGGTTATATATAAAGGGTTATATCAGTGTTATATATCACGGTTATACACAAGGGTTATATATAAAGGTATACAGAGAACTGAAGACCTGGGCACAAGGCCCTTGTTAGCCTGGGCAGATCCAGGCTCAGATCTCCCATGACTGCTGTAGCTTCATAATTTGCGTGTATCTCACTGCTGAGATCACAGGTATGGATGGTCTAGGTATGCAAAAGATTCCAAATGGGATGGCAGAGGAGGAGATCTGTTTCTGTAACAGAGGGGCTGTGATACTGTGCAAGAGAGTATTGCTTAGAGACTATGGGTTTCTGTCTCTCATACAACACTTTTAAAATGTAATAGATATAAAATATCACTGACATCAAGGAAGAAGAGGAGACAAGGAAGCACAGAAGGAGAAGAGGCTGGATAAAATCAGGGCAAAGTGAATCTCAAGTTCTATAACTTCAAATTCTTTTATTTGCAGCTATGCCCTTTAATAGCTTCTATATGGGTCATCAAAATATGTTCAGCATCCCTGCACTTAAGGACATTCTTCTCTTCATCAAGTAGGATACTGGGTGTAGCTGGGAATAAAATAACAGTGTTGATTCCCAGACTAGAGAACTCTGCTTTTAGCGTCAATTTTTATTCAAGCCTGTGTTGCCTGGGCAATGTCAGGGAAAATATAAATCTCTTCTGTAGGAGGAAATGCTCTTCCTCCAACTTCTAAAATGCTTATCTTTGTGTACAGCTGAAATATGATTAAGCATGTGTCCAAAAAAGTGTATTCCCAAGTCAGCATTTCAAGTGGGTGTGAATTTCAAGTTATTCAAAAATATTCAGTCATTGGTGGGGGGGAGGAGGAGCACCAGATTTCTTTAAGTGTACATTAAAAGTGGCAAAGGGACCAGCCAGGCTCTTCACAGAGGTCAAGTATCTGCAAGTTTTTAGCAGCGTTCCAAAGTGTCCTGATTTTCATATGAATTAACACATTAGGCTGTAATCAGAGTAGGTCCATATTTGTTGATTTCTTGAACTAAAACCTTTGCCCTCCTCACAAAGGTTAAGATCAAAACTCTTGTGTTTGCCCAACTTAATTTTAAAAAGTATAATGCGGAATATTGAACGTTGGTTTAGTTTTATCTACAATATGTTGCACAGAACATTTAAAGTAATGACAGTTTCCATACTGCATGCATAAAAATTATCTTGGATTTAGGCTTATCTCTAGATCCATGGGGCTGCTTACTTAGCAAAACTTCCCCTGGACAAATTTCAGTTTGAGTGAATGAGCTGGAAAACTTCACTCCAGAGCAGCAAATTTGGAAAATGTTTCTTCTTTACCTCTCCCCATACTTGTATCCAAGTCTAACTTGTATCCAACAACTAAAAATGTAATTTAGAGATGAGATCATCTCCCTAACTGTTCTCAATAATCTCATTCTCTGATTTTTAAAGCATACTTCTTTAATTATTTAAAGTTTTGAAAAAGCAGGGTCTTAAGAAAGATCTATGTACTGCAAAAAGTAACCACTTGCACAAGAGTTTCCAAGTTTCAGCTTCAGCTGCCATGACTGTCACATGCACATGTCACACCAATAACATTGTCAAACCGCCTCCCTTTGCAGTCTGCCTCCTAAAGACCTGGTTTTCTCTCCCAAAAGCCCTGAGTGTATAGCTCCATAAAATCTGTGATGAAGAAGAGAAAAACAAACCCCAAGCAAAGCCTAAACCTGCCTGGACTGGTGGTACCAATCCTTTCATCAACTCACATGTAGCTGCACCTTTTTTTTTCCCTTTAAATAAATCCCTAAAACAATGTGAACGACATTGTGGGCATGGATAAATCCCTTTGGAAAATAAACACCCCGTGGCAGCTTTGTCTCTAGTGACAGCTCAGGTGCCTTCCAGACAGCAGAAGCTGCAAGGCAAACAACACAAGCTGGCACGGAAGAGGTCGCAGGAAGGTTCAGCCAGTGTGAGCTGAGATTCCCAGCAGTGAGGAAGGTGAGGACGTGTTGGCAGGCTGGGAGGGCTGTGCCTCCAGCACTGTGCCACAAATCACTCTCTGAAGGGTGCTCAAGGAAACGTGCACTCCTGCATCACACCTGGCTGCTACTTAACACCTCGCATCCTGAGCCACCCCTGGGTGATTGGAGCTTGGTTCACATCTGTATCAACAGAAGGAAAACTCTGCTTTGTGAGGTCCCAGCAAAAGCTCTCAGCAGACACCTGTGCTGATAACAGTGGTTACATTTTTACCACTGGCATTTTTTAACCACACTGTTGTCAGCTGCTGCGTGATGCTTGTAGTACAGGTGATACTCTCCCACAGCCTGCTGTTTGGTCCTATCATGCAAAGAGCTAATTTTGAAATAAAGCAATAAATGGAGATCAGAAATAAGACCCTGTTTATTGCAATGGGACCACAGCCATTAGGTTTTACTTTATTAGAGCTGTCATTAAAGATGACTGCTGGCACAGACAGACGCTTGTTAATACTTTTCAGTTTTCAGTGTGAGCAAATTTTTTTTTTTCTGTTGTTGTGGGTTTCTTTGGTAGAAAAAATAATTAGTTTAATCAGTTTTCTAGATATTGTTACTGGTATACCTCAACTTTAAGCTTTGTAGGTGTTAGAAACACTGCTCCACACAGCCACAGTTCCTGGCCAGAAAGACTAATTTAGAGCACCTTTGCCTCACAGCCCCTAAGGTTTCACAAAAAAAAAAAAAGTGTGTGTGCATGCTGGCAGCTTCCTAGCACTGAATGTGCGGATAACACTTCAGCACATAATACAGTTGTGCCTAAATTACATTCTATACAGATCAATTAACATAACACAAGTTTATTTTAGTGGAACTATAAACAGATGATCAAGTGATGCAATAGTTTTTTATTAGTTATTTTTATTTTAAAAGGAACAATCTCCAAAAAGTTGACTACGATTGAGTCAGGAAGATATCCAGAAACATAAAACAAGCTCAAAAAATCTGTAGTTTAGTAAGTAAATACCAGATGGCTCCTATACTGGGATCACTGTGAATATTTAGAGACTTTTTTACTGTATTGATATACTTACCACAAATGCAGTTACAATCTAAAACTGATTACAAAAACAGAGAAAGGGGAAAAAAAGATGTAAGATCCACCTACCTCACTGGCACTCTTTCTTTCAAACACATCCTTAGCCAATCTCACATTATTAGTCACTGAAACTAAGACAGTGTTTTAGATACTAAGCTATTTTTTATGGATATATGGTTTGAAGAGGACACTGACACAGCTTAAGCAACACATTCTTCAAGACCCTGCCTGTGTTTGTCCTCAGTATTTGTGTATTTGCCAATGTGAGTCACAACTAAATTATGCTAATTGTGGTAAAATCTCTTCTTATCTCTGGAAGAGGAAAGATTGGAGGGATATTGGTGGTCTGTGCACCCAACTGGTACCACCTATAGCACTGATAAAAGTAAAATGAGTTAAAATGTGCTGGGAGTTAAACAACATTTACAAATTACCTCAGCTAATGTGAATCTCACAGAGGAATAATACTTATTTTGACTTTCCAATATATTTTGGTTTAAACAGATTCCTAATCAAATTAAGCTATCTTAGAAAGACCTTTAATCATACTAATGGGATTGAGCTAGAGAGCCTTTAGCAGGGGAGCAGAAGCTCTTTGAGAAGACACAGCATCTGTGCTGAGTCATTTTCATGAATGAATGGCAAAAGTCTTCTTGCAGGATGAAAAGGTAAGGTTAAGACAATTCGTCCTGCTCAAAACAAACCAAACAAATCAAAACCAAACCAAAAACCAAACAAAACAATGACAACAAAAAAGAGCAAGCAATAAAGGAAATTAGAAAAGTTAAGTAGATCTTCCCAATAAGGAGATGCAGTACCTTCTGCAGAGGAGAGAGCGCACAGCCGTGCTGTGGCAGAATGTTCACTGACCACTGCTCGCTGGAAAGATCTCAGAACTCAAAACTGCTCATGAATCACTGATGCTTCTCCGTGCTGGGGGTACTCTTAGAAAGCAATCAGTCTGGGTGGACAGCAGTCCTGTTACCCAGAATGTGAGACCAGAATTTGGAATTCAGTTTCCTGCTGGCTATATCTGCCTGTCTACTAGAAATTCTGCAAGAATAGCCAGTAGACAGGGATTTCTATCAACCATAGAATTTAAGGTGGAATTATCTAAATTGGCAGATTGTTTTGTTGGAAACCTTTTAGTTTAGAAGAAAAGGATATTAGACTTTTCACTGTCAAGTCTGTTACATGTGTGACTAATAAAGACCAACAAGATGATCCAAGAATTTACAACTTAAATAGCTGAGACTAATCTTAAGAAGATTTATGAGAAAGCTGATTTGGAGTGCTATATTCTATAAATTAATAGTGACAGATTTTTATGGGGAGTACACTTAGGAAATTAATAAAAAATAAAACCAGGAGGTTGTTATAGTCAAAGTTAAGCAGTATAATTCAAACAAATTCTGTTATTTACTGGCAACCATATGTTCACATGCCACAACCTATATAAGTATTTTTATTTTACTACATAGTACTTGGCAACTGCCTTCTTAATAAGGGGGCTCATAAGGTCAAGGCTGAAGAGTGATAACATGTTACCAGGGCTCTGCACTGAACAGGTAAATAGTTTTGATGATAAACTGTACAATTTGTAGACAGACATGATTACCAAATTTTGTATCATCACATAACAGTTTTTATATCAAACATACTTCTCCTACTTTTTCTTTTCCACTGTTAAAAATTTGCATATCAGAAAACTAAGCAAGGAAAAGACCTCAGCAAATTAGATTTTATAGTTTACATACCAAATCCAGCTATGTAACACTTGAAAATGAGGTCTTAACCCTTTGAGTTACAGGTGCTTAGCATTTCAGAAAATAAAATCAGTTTAATTTTCCAAAGAAGAATCATAATGTGGAGCTTTTCCATTATAAGTATATTTAACATTTTACAGAGCAACTATACAAATACAATTTGTACCTGAAACAGCCTCTTACCCACAGATACTGCTGAACTTGTTTTGAAGAAAAAGATTGTGTAATCCTTGCTAACAGAACTTTTATATTCAAATCTCTTCATAAGCCCAAGAATTAGAGCAATGCAATAGAATGGCAATGTAAAAATAATATAAAAATCAACCATTATACTTGAAATTTTCAGTAACATTAACTCAAAATAATTCTTTGTACAGAGTTTGCATTTTCTTATGCTGAGGGAACTCTGAGGGGAACACTGATTTTGGAAGGTGTGAGTTATGAGCTGCCTTTAAATTAGTTGGTAACATTACTCTCTGTCGTGATACATCATTTTGATATATGGTACTTATTTGGTACTTGGAAATCTTTAAAGGAGCTTGTACATTTATAGATCAACAGGTGCTATGCAACACACTTTACATATAAACCTCACTTTGTGCCTGCTAAAAATAAATCTACACATTAAAGAGGAATTAACATGTGAGACATTTGCATACATTTTGCAAGCATATCTAAAGGATTTCATAGTATGTTCCCTTTTCAACAGATTTTAGCATTTGAATGATGTGCTGTCTAAATGCATTTATCAGTAACTGTGGTTTCGGCTTAGGTGTAAGGTAGACACATTTTGAGATTCAATTCAAGGCATTGAAATAAAACAATACCTTAACTACATATCTGAGCATAATTACTGATTTTCACTTACTTTTGAAAACTCAATTTAGAAATGCAAGTTTACACCAGCAGGTGTAAGTTGAGCACCATGGACAACCTTATCCTTTTACCAAAGAATTGTATTTAGCAATTGTCATGAAGATGTGGCAACAGGGCCCTTCAGGTGTGTGCAGAGGCACTTGGACGGGAAGAGCCAACAGGGTTCCTGCATCTGCCCTGGGATCACAGCTCCTGCTGACTGCACCAGACCCAGCTCAGGCACACTCACCCACCCACCCATCTTTTAACTGCACTGCAACATGACCAACCTTGCTTGAAGACTAGAAAATTCCACTCCTTCCCAGTGAATAGTGACTCCTTCAGCTTTTAGTTCCAATGGTCTTCCACAAATCAACAAAAGGAAGATGACTTTTATTAGGGAAATACTTTATTTCAAACCCTAAAAATTTCACAAGATGAATACATGCACAAATATTAAAAATATAGAAATTGTTCCTCTGTGTTTATAAGTCTGTGACTTGGATTTCCTTTGGAATTTCCTTCGGAATTTCCTTCACAGCTTATTTTTTGTTGAATCCAAGTTAGACATGTTTCCTTACAACCATATGGAAACTCTTGAGTTAGCTCAGATCTGAAAAATGTAGTTTTCCATAGGACATATTGTATATTGAGTGATTGAATCTAAAATAAATTAAAAACAAAACAAAACAGGATTATTTAAAATAAAATGAAAAAGAAACAGATGATAAAGCAACAATGTACTTCAGTGCAGTTTCTGGTATAAACAGTTTGGTAGAGCTGAGAACACAGAGAGAGAAAATAAATGTGAACAGTCAAATGGCAATAGTGCAAACACTTACCATTTACTTAAGTTTTAAAAAGGTGTTGCATTACTGAGCTATGTGCTTTTTGTTCTGGTCAACCTTGAGTGAATTAATTGGCAGCTGGTATTAACAGGAGAAAGCAGATAGCTACAAACCAACTGGATTGCAACAGTAGAGTGTGAAAGATTAGAAACACCTTCAGATCTGATTTATTTGATTAAGACAGCAATTTATAGGTGACACTGTTCATACTACTATGCACACAGTTGCTGAGAAACAGGCAGAGCTTTTAAACTCTGTATTATTCCTTTAAAGCATCACAAAGAAATACTTTTTTCTGAGATTGGATGATTTATCAAGACTAATTAAATCCCATTAACTGGAGAGTGACCATGCCTTGTGAGCAGGACATAGTGATTAGAAATCAGACTGCAAAAATGAACTGAGAAATCTGTAAATACCACAAAAAAATTTAGAGTCTTTTTTGTTAGCAGCTGGATATGCAATTTCTTCAGTCCACTGATGGGCTGAAGGTGGCCTGTTCAGCTGCAGGGTGCTCATGAGATCCTTGACCTGGGATAAGGCAGACCTCCATGAGACCAGTGGAGAGTGGGACACAGGAATCACACACCGCTTTAGATCATTGCATTTGTCCATCTGGTGCACTATTATTGGAAACTTTCCTGTTTAATTTACTCTTATTTTCAATCCTGCACAAACCTCTGGTTTTAGTACCTGCTCACTTTTTTTTTTTTGCACTCTTGCTCTCTAAGTCTTCCTGGAAACTGGAGAAAGGTACAATAAACAATGCCACCTTCTTATGTCTCCCTTGTCAATCTTCACAATTTTATCTTAGACTTTAAGTAAGTATGATAAAATGTGCATTTAGTTGATTATTTTTCCCTTATGGCTCACTTTTCCTTTCTTTAATGGTATTTTCATTCAGGTTTTAAGTCATTATGATTGACAGCATTCGCGGTCAAGAGATTAGGACTTGCTTGGCTACACTCGTATAACATCAACTCCTGTAGTACATTTATTGCTAGGGTATGAGTGAGACGCTTTCTTGAGAAGTTAGACAGAGCGTATGACATAAATTAAACCTTTTTTTTTTCTAAATAAGGTCCCTTTTTGGAAAATACTCTCTCTGAAAATAGAATCTGTCAGAATGGATGGCAAATTAGTTGGAGAAATGATAAAGAACTCAGAAACATAACAGCAGGTGTTAAAAAGAAACTTTTTACAAGTAAAATGGAGACTACAAAAATTGTCTTTCATTGTACAACACAGCATTCAGGAAAATTTATCAGAGGGTGCCAGTCACTATATTTCAGTATTACTATGCCAATTTATACCAGTTAAAACTACATCTAACTTGAAATACATGCTGTTTTAGAAAGCAATTCTCATATAGGCTTTTTCCCATAATTTAGTTTGCTTTAAGTGAAATCATCATACAAAATATACATTTGAAGATATTTGGATGATATTTGTTCTAGGAGGTGAGTACCAGGACCATCATAAAGCCCACTTAGGTGTAAGAGAAAGATCTCACCACAGAGACAACTTTCCTGAAAATCCAGCTGTAGCAGTTGGTTCCATTTTCTTCCCTTCATAACCTCATTTTAGTGAAATGCTTTTGATAGCTTTTTTAATATCTATTCTGCAATATTTTATATAAGTTGAAACTTGGTGTCTTACCTAGTATCCATTTTTCTGATAAAGATATTATTTCCTGGTACTTCTTTCCTGGTTTTTTTCCTATACAGATTTTTGCCTGACGTAAGGCTTTACATATTTTCCCTCCTGCCAGCTGTATAAGTTCAATTAGCTTTTTGCAGGGGGGTTGACTGGTAGGAGATACAAACATCACAGGCTGGTTTGAAAATAGATTCTGCTGGTATATTCCTGTTGATAGATGACGCTGAAGTCTGCAAATCTGTATTTGAAGAAACAAGAAAATTAATTAACCAATGTGTTACATTTCTACTCAAAGTAAAACTAATCCTTGTTTTTCATAATTCAGAAAAAAATATATATCAGTATGAACTTTACTTTTTAAGGTGTATCAGAAATTCTTGGGTAAAATATACAAAGAATTTGCTCTACTTGATCAATACAATTCCCAAACCAGATTTTGAGATTATTTTATTTTATATGAAAATATTTTATTTCATTTTTATATGACATTTTACCTATTAAACTTCTTAAAGCACGTGACAATATTATTTTTTACCATAGTCTTACATTCTTACATTTATAACACTTGCCATGACATGGAAATCTTAAAGGATATTTTAAATTATTATAGTCTTGCAGCACAAATACAAACTGTGATAGCCTTTATAATATATAATGCTTGTTGGTTTGTATTGACAAGTTTAGAAACATATCTGAGTTTAAACTACTTTAGGACCTCTTTTCCCCTCCTGTGCTCCACACAGACAAACGATATTTTTGCTCAGATGTATGAAGTAACACAAAAGTACCAGCACTCAGAGCAAAACATTGACTGTAAACCCTTTTGTGTCCACAAAACCAAAAGAAATTCTCTGTGAATGCTCTGCAGCTTGTAACATTTGGTCATTATAGCAAAAAACCTGCTTGATCTATATAAGGCAAATATTCTTAGTATATACCTAGCAGAACAGCATTGAAGCAATTAAAGCCATCTCCTTTAGCTATAATATCTATAAAAGCAATGCATAGAGCAAGTGTAAACACCACAATATGCAAAATAAAGTTTTCATTCCAAAATTTAAAAAAAATATTGTATTTCTTAGTGTGAGGCTGCCATTGACCTGCCAGAGCAATGTAGGTTACAGCTTTGATTTTATATTGCTTGTCAAAGTTTGGAAAATTTATAATGAGACTGGAGTTAATTGCAAGATGAGAACAAAAAGAAACATATTATGTGATGCTTGGAATTTTGTATACAGATGAGCATGGAGAAAAGGTCATTTTGCATATATCTGGCTTATGAGACATCTGAATATGAAACTGTAGCATGTGAGAAGGTGTAACTGGAACAGTGGAAAAAATTAGCTGTTGAATGGATTCCTTCCACTCAACACACAAACATGCTGTGAAACTATAGGCACTTAAGAATTTAATGTGATAATGTATGTGCTTGGCAGATGTGCAGCCAAAGTAAGAATCTCTATGTGATTTGCAGGGGTTTATAAAACCAGATGGTTCCATGGCATGTTCACAGATAAAAGTCCAAGTGAATTGCCTTAGCACTTCTGATCAATGAGCTGGAGGAAGATTCTGCAAAGGCTGAAACCCATGGTAGCATGAGGCTTCAGCTCAGTGGCTCTGTGTCACTGGCCTCTGCTGATCTGGGACATGTCAATCCATGTCAACCTGAATTTTGAGATCTCCTCCATCAATACATAATTCAGCTTTCTCAGATTGTTAATTCCTTGATTGCTCTCCTGAGAATAAAATTAGGTTGATTCTTTGCTTTCTGAATTCACTAAGGTATAAATAAAGACAGTGACTGCTATGGATGAAGCAGACCAAAAAGACTCAATCACATCTCAAGAAATACCTTATATTTTCTATTCCTTTGTAAACTTAGGTTTAGGAACGGCATAGCACACCTAATCCTGTCTCATAGCTGCTAAGTAATTTTGTTGATCACAGTATCATTGCAGAGTTATATTGGGTTAGGGTTAGGGCTCATTACCAGTGCATTTGAGAGGAGGACAGGGTAAGAACACAGCACATCCTGGTGGTAGCATCAAAGGAAGGGTTCAACATGGACTGTCACCTCTGCATTTCCTTTGTCTGGACCACCACATTCCCAATCAGCTGTGCCTGGATTTGCTCAAGCACACTGGATCCACTCACAGGCCACAGAGAGGCAAAAAATCACAGTGTTTACACTCAGAGCTCAGAGAGGAGCCTGGAAGGTGAACTTTGCTTGCTGGCCCACTGGCCTGGAAGTTACACTGCTGGCCAGCTGCTGAGGGGCAGCCAGCTGACCACACAGGCTCTGGCAGGGGCACGAGAGGGCACAACCAAGCTCTTCCCCCTGAATTGACTCAGCTGCCTTTGCAACATCAAAGCCTTTGTGGCACTCCAGGGGGGCTCCCACTCCTTTGAAACCATACCCATCTCATGCAAACTTTTACAAATAAATAAATAATTTCTTAGCAGAGACGAAGCCTGGGAAAATATCAGATCCCAAAAGCAACTCCTTCCACAAATTGTGGATCTATAAGTCAGTAGTTATGGTTACAGTTGTGTTAGTGCCTATTAGACAGCACTGATTTTCGTTTCCACTGGTGTTCTTTAGCAGATGAACACCAAAATAAAGTGTTATTGACCCATCTATTAAATTTTTTTGATAAGACTCTAACCATGAACCTCATCCTTTCACTAGTTGGATGAATGGCAGGAAGACACTTTTTACATGCACACATTTATCATAAATGTCCCGTTAATGTAGTTGTTTGTTTGAACCTAAGTTTTGAATGGAAAAAAATTACTGCTGACAGAAGTAAAACTTGAGGAGAATGTATTAAAATAAAGTATTTTTTTTGCTGTGAAGAAAAAAAGTCACAAAAAATCATCACCAAATATTGTCCCTCCTGTGACTCATTTTCAATCCCTCCAAGCCAAAAAAGCACATAGTATAAAAACTCCTAAACTTTGTAGTTTTGTCTAGGACTGTATGAGAATACCTCCTGCTGGGAAAGGTGCCATAACAAACACAAAACTCCATAGACTCCATAGGAGACAGCTATCAAGTGCTACAAAGGTATTAATCTCTGAATAATACCTGAATTAATGTAATAAGTAAGAAAAGAAATATTTTGGATGTACACTGAAATTTTTAAGCAACGAAACTGCTAATTTCTTATATACAGCACTCAATTTTCAGTGTCCAATTTTCAGAAAATAGCACATGAACAAATATGAAGCCTAAATTGCTTTTAGAATAATAATATTTCACAAAAATGAAATGAAGAGTAAGGTTATGATTTATAACAATTAATAAAAATTGTATTTGTAGCCTAGAATTGATAATGTGAAGCACTAGTTTCAAAAACATAAATAATGTAGCCATCTTTAAAGATTACATGTCTGAAAATTTGTGCATGCACTGCATAATCAATGTATGCATTATTAATCTTTATTCCTAATTTTAATTATTGACTAAACATAAATAAATCTAAACAAACCCTCATGATTTTTAAATAATTAATATTCAAGCAATTAATATAGTATTTATGAAAACATGGAAAGCTGTAATGTCTTGGCTATTGTTAGCTGCAAAAATAATTAATATATTCTATTAAATACAAACAGCAGAAAATAAAATTGTAGACACAAGTTTTAAGAGAGAAGATTGTATATTTTATGGTTTATATCTATCCAAAGACTGAGTATTATTTCATTTGAAATTGATGATCAAAAATTGATTTATTTCTCATTTTCAGTAAAAAGGAAACTGACTGTTGAAGTGTTAAAGATTAGTTCACTACTCCACAAATATCAAATGACAAAACCCCCACAAAACTGATGAACACCAAACTCCACAGCTGTTATGCTTTGATAATGTACAAATCTAACAATAAAAGACATATAAAATAGCATATTAATATAGTTTATTGGTGTTGCTGGGGAAATATTAAGATTTAAGATTTTAATATTCACATTATTTCAGTATGGATCAATATACTATCTAAGTAATATTTACGTTTTCAGTTGCTGTAATTCTTTATGAAGCCCTTGTGAGGAACAAAATCAAAATTATATCCCTGTTAGGAATCATTACACTTGCATGGTGATATGCATTTTCAGACTGTCATTTACTAAAAATTTAAAAGAAAAACACAAATGTGGAGCCCCATGTACATAGAGATCAAGGGCTTACATCCACACAAGTGAACCATCAGCCTGCTTTTGATGAAAAGGAGAATATTGCAGTGTGCAGACTTCTAAAAGTACAGTTATCCTGCAGAGAGGAATTTGCAGAATCTGCAGGACCCTACAGGGATCAAGGAGTGATTCGTGTTAACAATGCAGTACTGCTGCAAGACAAAGAAGAAATGCTTTCTTTTTCATCTTTTTAAGCATCAGGTTTAATAGCACAGAAAAAACTAATCAAGTAGCAACTCTATTTTTGTAAGAAAAACATGTGCCATACATTTTCAACTTAAATTAAAAGCTCATCACTTTAGTTTCTTGGGTTTTTTTTTTTATTATTATTTAGCACTTGGCTTATTTTTTTAACATGTTAGTAATACTAAAATTGAAATAGTATTCACTAAAAGCTTTAAAAATTACATTGAAAGGCTGCACTAGAAAAATAAATTGGTGCTGTCTGGCATGAAAAGAGCATGTTAAGACCTGGAAACAATTTCCTTCAGCAAGAGTTTCACCAAAAAATAGATCCTCCACTTCCCAGGATGTTGTTTCAGTTAATGGAACACCACACTGATGCAGGACACCAGCTGGTTCTGGATGTACTGCCATCCTTTTATCTCAACAGCACCCAGAACCTCATTCCACTCTTGGGCACAACATTGCTAGTGATGTTTTTCATTTTCAGAGCAAAACTCAACTTGCAACATCCATGCAATATAAATTAACTACAAATATTGCATCTTTATCTGACTGTTTATTGAAGCAATGCTTTCTCATTGGTTATTGATACCCTTTGGCTGAAATAGAAGCTCCCTGACTGTCAAGAGTTCAGACAGCCAGAAGTGAGAACATTTTGAATGCTTGATAAGGCTGCATCAGCCCCCCAGCCCACGCACACACACACACAGATTGTGTACAGGAAAATAGGCCACAGATTTCTGCAGTAGAAAAGCTGGTGCTCTGAGCCAAGAGCCAGAAGTGGAAGAGGATAGAGTAGAAAATTTGGTCTAGAAAAAATAAATTTTCAGTGTCTGGTCTTGGAAAATAAAAAGGAAAATAAAAGGAGAAATGGCATACAGTTAAAACTGGATTATCTGAAAAGTTCTTCAAAACAGTTTCTTCCCCTCCTTTGAGACTCCTTCATATAAGAATTTCCTGGCCAATGCGAGGGCGAAAGCAAGAACACTCGAATCCAGACAATTCAGCTGATATTGTTTCTTTCTACTGCATTTTGGCAGACAACCGTGCTTTTCTCAAATCCTACAGACTGATAAGAAAAGTTAATTTCACCAATTTATACTCTGAAAGACTCAGTCCCAGTGGGAATATTGTATGAAAATGTTTGGCAAATAAATCTACTGTTTGGCGGATATTCAAAATTATACTGGAAGATGTCTGAACCATTTTTTTTTTCCGGTATAGCAAATTTTTGCAGGAAAAGAAAAAATAACTTATTTTTAGTTTAATTTCCTTGTTTTCCAGAGATAGAACTATTTTTAAAAACAACATAATTCAATGTAATCAACTATAGATTAATAAAAAACAAATCAGGGTAAAGCATTGTCTTTTCCCTTTTGAGAATAACTATGACTTGCAAATCATGGAGCTGTAGTTCCAATATATATATAATTTAAAAACACTCTCATAATATAGTAAGATAGGGTCACTTTACTATAACTACTTGCTTAGAACTTCAAAAATATTCTGAAATAAATATATTTGCATTTGGTTTCAACACAAACTAAGTATTTTTGAAATTAAAAAGTCCTTTAATTAAAAATTAGCTAACTAAGAAATTATTTTTGAGGACTAGAAATTGAAGCCTTTCTTCTGAAATACCTGAAAACTTGTCTTTCCATTTTGTCTTATTTCAAGACAACTCAAGTTACTAACAGGCAGTGGTAAGAATGCAAATTTATATCAAAATTCTGTGAATTATAATTGGGAAGGGTTTTCCTTGCCAGAATATCAGTAAAGCAGTTCCATGCCTCATGCCACAGTGGTGTATGAGAGTGGCACGTGCACCTCTGAGCCCTGCACCACTGGAGTACCATTACTACATGTGACAAGTCCCCATGAATCCCTATAAAATTTAAAGATAGAAATCTTCCACCTCTGTACACAATCTAGTCCAATGCTTATCTTCTCTTACAGTTAGAAAGCTTTCTTTAATGATATAACCTAAATTGCCTCTGATGCATTTTTAGCCCATTATTTCTTGTCCTAGTGCCAAGGAACATGGAGAACAATTTCTTCTTTTCCTCTTTGCAACAACCTTTAAATATTTGAAGGCAGTTATCATGTCTCCACTCAGTTGTCTCTAGACTAAACAAACAGAGTTCTTTCATTCTTTGTGCTGGGGTCATATTTTGTAGACCTCTGATAGTTTTGTTACTCTCCCCTGGATTTTTGCCAATGAATCCCACATCTTTCCTGAACTGCAGTGCCCAAAACTAGACATGGTATTCCAGCTCGGGCCCCACCACTGCTCTCTGCACACTGCAAACAATTCATGTGTTGTATGTTTAGCATTCCTGTTAACACATCCTTGAATGCCAGCTTCTTTTCTCCTAGCATGACAGAGGTTACATATATTGGTTCAGATCCTCTAAAATGTTGAGTTGCTCTTTGGGCAGAAATATGGCATTGTCTGCAGGTGATTATTTCTCGGCCTTTGCACTTGTGTTTACTGAACTCTATCATACTTTTTTCTGACCATGCCTTCTATCTCTCAAGGTTAATTCCAGTCTGTTGTAGCTTAGCCCTGGTGGCAGCTGAGCATCACAGAGCCGCTTGCTTCCCCATTCAGTGGGATGTTGGGAGGTAGGAAATTCGCAACGGTGAAAGTGAGAAAACTCATGAGGTGAGATGAAGACAGTTTAGCCATTAAAGAACTGACAGAGTGAATCTCTGGTTCTACTAACTTTAGGTCATGATTAATAAGACTTTATAGGCTGGTAGCTTAGCAAAAGATAAGTGTAACTAGATAACAAATACAGTATATGGATGGAATAGTTGTGCATTTTATGGTTCCCATGTGTGCTGGTGTGGTGGCTTCATTATGTTTATGACGAAGAACTCATGTGATCATTTATGGATCTTCTGTGCAGGAGATCTGAGTGAGCAATGTTGAATCTACCATTTTATATCTGGCATTATTGGTAGGACTATCTACCTAACACAGTTTGTAGATGCATTCAAGTCCACATGTCTCAAAAACACAAAGTAAGTAAAATGAGAAAGTTTCTTCCCTTAATTCAACTGACAGTTGAACAAAGGCAATTGAGAGCACATACAGACCACATACAAAAAGAAAATATTAGCCTCCAAATAATTTGATTTAGACAACCAGCCATGACTTTAAGAGGTATGTAAGATATAGATGGACCTGTTTTTCCTCACAGCTGACAAAGATCTATTCTTGATGGATCTATCCTCACAGGACCTTTGGTGAAAAGACACTTGCATTTTTACTGGTCTAGTTTAATGCAATTTGGAAATGAATCTGTTAGTCATTCCCATGCAGTGTACTTTTTTTTTTAGTTCTTACTGTGGAGCAGCCATCAGGGCACAGCCTGTACTCCATTTGGACGGAATACACTCAGAAGATGGGCTCGGTTCAGGGCAGCAGGCTGGAATGAGCCCAGAGCCTGAAGCGTGTGTGGTGTGCATGGCGCTCTCGTCACTCACTCACACACTCTGCAGATCCCCTTCCAGTTGCCCGGATCACTCACTCCTAGACACAGGCACCAGAGAGCATGGAGTCACTTCTGGCAGATGCAATGGGGTGGTGATATAGGTATGGGATGCTTCTTTCAAATGGATTTATTAACTGCACAGAAATAATGACCTCAGATAAATGTAGGCTATCTTCTAACAGCTGCAACTTGCCCATATTGGTATCTCATAGTTCATTCTCATGCAGCAACAGAAGGAGGAAGATTAGTTGCATTTTGGGATTTATTCCATGATATTACAACCATTTGTCCATATTTCATATAAAGTCTCCTCTAGGCTTACCGAAATTTCCCAACCCACATAAGGCAAATTGTTTGTTGGGTGTTTTTTTTTAAAGCAGACCAGTGCATGAGACCAGTATGTTATTAATTTTAGCAGAGTATCTTAAGAAATGAAGTATTAATGAAGTAAATAGCAATGTTTAATCATATGGGAGTAAACACATCTGCATTTTCACAGACTGAAAGAATACATTTCCAGATAACTATATTTCAGTGATGAAAGGCCACACTGAAACAGAAATTCTATGAGCTAATAGCATGCTGCACTTAATGGAGAGCAACTTGATACTCCCCATGGTTAAATACTACAAATGATGAAGACACAAGGCATGGAAGCCCAGTATTTGCATTCAAGAAAAAAATTTCAAAATTATAAGCTCATTTCAACTACCTTAGGCTTTTCAGATATTGGATCATTTTGGACAGTCTATTTTTTTTTTTTTTTAATCAGCACAGGATATTGTGCAGTGAGTTTCAAGAATGACATTTGTTTTGCTGGCTTAGGGAAGTGGGGAATCCTTCCATTTGCCTTTAACAGTAAATGATAAATCCAGTGCTGTCAACAGATTTGCTATACCTGGCAATGTGCAGATGAATGATACTTTGATAAATAAAAGAGTTTTCTATTCCAGTAATAACAAAGTGAGTGATCTTGTTGAAAGGAAAAGCCTGGCAAATGTGAAGGGTTACACAGATGTTCCCAAATGGCTCATTCCCCAAACAGTTGTATGAACCCATAATAAATGTAATCTTAACGTTTAAAATAATTGCTAGTTTTATCTTTAAAATATGAAAATGTGAGTCCTTTTGCTGTGTCTCAGCAGACTGAATTGTTTTACATGAAGACAGAATACATTCTTCTTTCTACTCTTCAGTTTTAGCTGAATGCCATTGCAACGCCCAGCAGTAACTCAGTGTGTGCCAAACATGAATATTTTTAAGCGTCATTTGAGTTTTAGAGGCTACAGTAAGTGATGGGAACACAATCGTCTTGGGAATCTACAAATAACTTTAAAAAAGCTCATAAATCTGGCTTTCATGTTTAGGTTTTCAACAGCTTTATGAAATATGTCAAAGCTTGAACACAGTGAATTCGTTTTCCTTCAGATTTCTGAGGATTGACTTCTCAATCTTTTTTGATATGCTGCAGAGAAACAAATAAAAAGGACTTGGCTTTAAAAACTTAGGCATCAGCAAATTAGATTTTTTAAAAGTTGCTTTCTTATTTTAATTTTTTTGTATCAACGGAGGAAAAACTAAGTATTCCCTCATCAAAACAACCACAAAATGTTTCTGTTTAGCACACAATATATTACAACATACCAAACAAAATATTAACAAATATGTGATGTATAATCAAAAGATTTCTTTTTATTAAATTGTTTAAAAAATGCATCATAATGACTAAGCACAACAGAAACCTGGAAATCTGCATTCAGAAGTCCCATGCAAACGCTCTACTTACAGGGAAATACATGCAGTACAATGACAATTAGCAGGGAATTATTGGGTTTTTAAAATATGAACTAAAGGGTCAATTGAAATTACATCAAAGTTCAACAGCAAAAATCTTTAAAATTGTATGAGAATCACAAAAATGAGCCCACTCAAAGAGATTACCTGGCATCAAATATGGTGCAATTGCTGTGGAATGCTGCCCACTGCAAAACAAGACCTGATTTGGGTTGCTTTCAGAAACTCCCAAAAGAACTGCTATCATTATTACTTCTGGTCTATAACTTCCCTGAGTAGTACTCCTTGGCAGGAATACTTCTTTATGTGTAATAACATCTCCTCTTCACTTAATCTATGTCACAAATTGAAAGATCCCATAGGAAGAATGGAAAGCAGAGACATTTAATCCTCCAGCACTAAAAGCAGCAAGTGGAGTTGCCAGCACACACAAAGCAAAAAAACCCCTAGGTGTTCAGATATTTGACCAGGTGGTTTTTATCAATTATGTTTTAAAATTACCATTACTCAAGTAATGTTTTTTGGAGAGGACCACTTTCTTCAAAAGTGCTAAACAAAAGATATAACTAACGATTTTTATTTGAAGATTATTTTAATGAATGATTGTACTTTTTAGCATGACAATAATATAAGAACTTTAAGTATATTGTCACAGCAAGCTGGGACTTTCTTCCATAAAATTTAGGGAGAAATATTTATGTTGTGGATACAGAGTAAGTTTAAAGCTATGATAGTTGGTGGGGTAATGGCCGAGTACCTGAAACTAAATTTATTGTCTTTGCTCTTATTTCTCAAGTTAAGGATAAGCATTTGAAAATAATTTGTTTTAATAAAGTGAAAAAAATGAATTCACAAACCACAGTCATAAGCTGTGCATGGTAACAAATTATGCTCTTCTAAAAGTAATCAACTGTAGTACCTGTTTGAGGAATTGACACTTATGAGCTTGTGAGCTAATACACCAAACATTTGCAGCAGATCACCCCACTGTTTTCTTCTCCAGAGTCTACAGCAGACACCGTGTCAGTAACCTGATCAAATGCTGGAGGAAAACAGAAGTCTAACATGTTGTTGCTGCGAATAAGAAATTTGAAACATAAACCTTATTTGGAATACAATCTGATTCCTGATTAGGATTTCAGATGCATTTGGGATTCCAACATGTAATAACATTTCTGCTTTTTTTATGACTTATTTCTGATTTAACATTTTCAGTGCCAAAGATAATGGAACAATATTAATTTGACTTATTTGATATTTACATTTGGTCTTGCAGGAACTGTCTTAATGAAGATAAAATAAAAGTATGACACTAAAGGTGAAGCAATCGAAGTGCTAATTTGAAGTGGCAATCTAAAATCAATTCATGAGAAAGTCCACTTCTGTTTACTGAAAATCTAATGGTGATCTTCTAAAAACCCTTTTTTTAAAAAAAATTCTTGTAAATTCCATATGGAATTTGGGTTTGTTTTAAATTTGAGCTTGCCAGTTATGACGCAGTTAAATAAGGAGAACTAGGCAGACTTATTATGGTAGTGGACTTTCAGTGACTTCTCATGCTAGCTGGGCAAAGTTTGTAGGGTCAAACTCCTGACCCTGTCCTCCTTTCTGAGTTCCTTTCCTATATTCCTGCTGTTCTTCATCTAAAAATGGTGCAGGATAGAGTGTCTACCACTTTCTAGTCTATCTGAATTTTACCTGAAGTGTTTTTGCTTTACTGAAAGCAGAAAGCCTTTAAAGAGGCTGTCATTGCATATGCAGGCAGTTCCAATTTGAGAACCAAAGGACACTCAGCAAGTATTGTTCATAAAATATGAGCAACTGGGATTTGAGCTTAAATGCAAGATAAATACCCTGAAGCACAAACAATCAAAGCCTTCAAGCAAAACTAGTAGTTATTTTCTAGTCACATATCTGGATATCTTAGATAAAATACAAATGCTCAATAATGCTCAATGCTTATATAAAATACAAATGCTCAATGCTTCTCTCTTGCAAATTAGTTTTCTAGTAAATGTATGTAAATAAATATTTATCATATCTGCCTCTGATCCAATCCATAATTCCCACTAAAATCCATGGGAATAAAGTGGGTGTATCAGGAATACAGCTTTAGTCCTATAATAATGCAAACTCATAAAGATAATTGCTTGCACACATACTATATTAAAGCATCTACACAAAGAGAATGAGGAAAAAGAATATAATCTAGCTAGTCCTGTATAAGGGGAAAAGTTAAAAAATATCCTGCACACTCACTGGATAACGTGTGTATTTTTATTTTAAAATTCTATTAAATTTAAAATTGAGGAGCTAGCATGGTAGTTCTAATGCTACCCATGGAATTTTTTTTTTTAAATGAGTGTAATGCATTTGTCCTTATGCTCTGGACTGATACTGGGAGAGCTATAAAGCCATCATTGCACAGACTGTTAATGGAGGCAAGAACTCACTGCACAACACTGGAATACTCCTGGGGTTAAACAGAGAAACAGTAATGATGTGATTTGGAGGGAATTCAATAAATCCTTCTTATTACAGAGAGGCCGGTGTCCTACAGACTTTGAAGGGAGGGGAAAGCTAAGTCTTCTCCTGAGAAGACACACACATAAACTCTGAAATGGTTTTTAATGATTTCACAGTTAAACAAAACTACATGGCATTGTCATGCTCTTCTCTGCTATATAACAGACCTCTTATAACAAACAAATATGACAGTTAAAAATTAAGTAATCCCATACTAAACTTAAAACAGTAGTTTTATCAATTACTCAATTTATCATAGCTTATTATCTCTCAAGTTTGAAATAAAGCTGAAATCAGGTACAGGATAAGGAAAATCAAAATACTTTGACAAGGCAAATGTTATGTTATTTAACAAATAAAAGGAATACATCAGGTTTTTTATGTTCATTAAAAGCTGAATATATTCACAGAGACACACTTTGGTAGTGCCAGCATGATACAGTCACAAAGTATGCACATCAGGGTGACAGTTAAAAAGCAACAGAGAGCTTTGCACATAATCTAAAACTAAATCTGTATGTAATTTCCTTCCCTTTGTTAATTGAAGATTAAAACTAAATCAAGGGGAAGCCTTCTATGAGGCTACTTCCAACAACAGATGACTCAACTAGCACCTGAGAATTTGTTGTGCTTGTGTGTACTGAGGTTTTGAACTTCCTGTTTCAATAAAATACCAAACAAGTTGTGTTTCCTTTACAAATAAGCTATTACATCAAACCCTGTTCCTATAATTTCAGTTTTTGTCTTCATTCCAACATTTTCTTTGGCAAATGTAGAAACATTCTAATTAAAGAGAAGAGAAAAACAAGCATCATTCATCATGGTAAGAATGAATGCTCAAGAGAACATCCTTACTGGTTACTTGTTCATTCAGTTTAATTTGGCTTTTAAAGTGCACTTAATTATGGCATGCAGTTCTCAGAGATAAAACATGGGTAGCAGGGTTTCCACTAATAATGTCTTGTGAAAGTTATTAAAGGTAATAATTCCTCTAATGCCATACAAATGTAATACCACCTGTGTAAAGTAATTAAAAATATTTTTAGAACACCATAATACTTGAAATATGCTATTCTTTAACATATAATTTGAACTTTTTTTAAGCGGAAATGTTGCTGTGTTGTCGTCAGCACAATCTATAAGATAAAAGCAATAAGAATCCTTTCCAATGTCCTCTTTCCTTAATTTTCACATTTTGACCTCTATCTACTTAATTTGCAATTAACCATGAGAAAGACAAATTCCCATGAAAAGGTAAATACCAGACCTGCAAACACAGCATAACGTAACTGTCTGCTTAAGTACAATACAGTCTATATATTACAACATATGTGGTTTCTTTTCTAAATTTATTTAACCACAGAATTGGAAGTGCTGATTCACCCAGGCAGAAGCTCAAACTCAAAAGGACACTATAATAGGAGTTATAATTAGTCAAACAAATGCCATTTTGGATAAGTCCATGTGCACATTGTATCTTTGTGGAGGGCACTACCTCTTTGTCTTATAAACCAAAGGCTTCCAGCAAATGAAGCTAAACCACCAGTCAGCTGCTCAGGGCTGTGTTCTAGACAAATCTGGAATGCAGTAGAAAAAACATCCACTGTAAAATGGCTAAAGCCAGTGGAGGATGCCGAAAACTTCTGATGAAAGAAATAACCACTACGATGTCTGCAACACCCTCCAAGGGCAGCATGAAAATAGAAATAGTGCAGTTAATCCTGGAAAAACCCTATGTTTGAGGAATGATCTCATCAAAAAGGAGAATGACTTGGCAGTGCTGTTGAGAAGAAGCCAGCAGCCCTACAGCTGTGGTGAGATGCTCTTGGGGAAAGCACACAACAGGAGATTGGATGGCAGTGTGCACTCACAGCCCAGAGAGCCAAACATCTGCATCAGAAGCTGCATCAGAAGCAGTGTGACCAGGAGGGCAAGGGAGGGGATTCTGCCCCTCTGCACTGCCCTCTTGAGACCCCACCTGGAGTGCTGCATCCAGCTTTGAGGTTCTCAGCATAGGAAGGGCATGGGAACTCTTGGAGCAAGTCCAGAGGAGATCACAAAGGTGACCAGAGGGCTGGAGCTCCTCTCCTATGCAGACAGGCTGAGAGAGTTGGGATTGTTCAGCTTGGAAGAAGAGAAAGCTCCTGGGAGACACTAGAACAGCCTTCCAGTACTTTAAAGGGGCTACGAGAGAGCTTGAGAGAGACTCTTTACAAGGTTATGTAGTGCCAGGACAAGCAGAACGACCTTAAGATGAAGATAGATATCTAATTTATCTTTAGATTAGCTATTAGGAAGAAATTCTTTACTATGAGGGTGGTGAGGCACTGAAACAGGTTGCACAAAGCTGTGGATATATCCCTGGAAGTGTCCAAGGCCAGACTGGGTGGGACTTTGAGCAGCCTGGTCTGGTAGAAGGTGTCCCTGTCTGTGGTGGAGGGGGTTGCAGCTTGATTATCTTTAAGACCTCTTCCAATTCAAACCATTTTATGATTCTATGAACCTCCAGGAAAAAAAAACAACGACAATCAAACAAATCCCAAACAAGAAACCAAAACCAACAAACAAACCCAAAGCAAAAAACCCAAGAAAAAATATGGTCTAGTTTTAACATCAGATGAACCACTATATGTCCTTCAGCATCTTCTACATGAGTAAGCAGCAACCAGTTCAATCCACATCACACAGAGAAGAATAATAATAATGGGATCACACTATGGTACTGCATCAAGGAGCACATCTTTAGTTTCATAAGTATGAGCTGAGCCAGACCAAAAACCCAATGGGATGGGACAAACAGATCTTTCAATTATTTATGCCATTCCTATTTTACAGTTATTCTTCGAAGCCACAATCAACTCAGCTATGTAGTTCCACATAGTAAATTTCTGTGCAAAATTTAATTAATGTTATCTACCTCCTTCATGTTAAACTAAATCCAGAACTTCAGTAATAGTACTCAATAAAATCTGTAGAGTTTGGCCCTGCTTTGTGTTGAAACTGCAGCCGTTTCAAGGCACTTACATACCTTGATTCATGCAGGAATCTCTGAGGCTAGGCAAAACTTTTTTTTTCATGTTTTTCAGTTTTAACATGATAGTGAGGACACCTTTAAACTAATTCTTAAATGTGTATTTCCTTTGATTTTAGAAAGTTAGTACTAAACAGAATTTCTATACTTTTCCCCTGGATTGTCCTAATATGTTCAAAATATATTAGTTTAAAAGGTAGATACTAATTAATAGTTACTGTTAAAACAACCAACACAATTCCACCCCATTCAGACTACCCATAAATTCCTGTCCCTCAGGCAAACATAGTGCTGTTAGACTTCTCTCTCTATAACAGATTTAAAAGTAGGCATGGCATGCAGCAAAGACTATTGAAGGTGAGCAGAATCAGGCTGCCTCATCTCCACAGGTAAAAGCCTCTCATGTGAACCACTGCCAGAATTTTCTGCTGGAAATGCATTTGATAAAGCCTCCAGGCCACAAATAAATCTGGTAGAATGAAATATGGGTAAAGTGTGACCTTTCGGTCCGACTGGGGAAAAAAAGGACAGAAATATTCTTCTGAAGATCAAAAGGTCCCTGGTGCAGACACTATCCTTTGTTTTGGATTTGTACAATGTATTGAAATACAAAGTCTGCTTTCATGTTCAGTGGAAAATAATGAAGAAATACTATCCTTGTAATAGTAATATACTGATGAGCAAAGTGAGGCTCTTTTTTGATTGCAGCCTCTGAGACCAACTTCAGGCAAATAATACTTTTTAAAAATTATGAATTTAGACCATCTTTTAAATACTGGTGATAAATATCATCAATACACAAGACATAAATCATTGTAAGAAAAACATGACAATGGAATTTCTTGTCTTTGAAAAAATCTCCAAGGTCTACAACAGAACCTCATCAACACATAATAGAATGCAAAACAGTAAGAAAAAGTACATAAGTTTATTAATATATAAAAAACATATACTCACAAGCACAGCAAATCAAAATCATCATTGCAAAGTAAATCAGCTGATGATGGAATTTAGTTTGATGACTATCTTATGAATACATTTTAAAATTTATTTTTTTGGATGTTTGTGTGGTTAGAGCAAAGGTGTGGGAGTTAGGAATCAAAGCAGACTATTAAAATGCTTATATCAGGGAAACTAAGACTAGCAGGACAAAATCTGGCACATATTCATGGAGTATTTTCTTCATATTAGCTGTGAATTACTGCAGCCTCCATTTTGGAGGACAGAATTCTGTAGTTAAGACTGTACTTTAGACACACTTATGAAAGTGCCTGAGAAGAGGAGCTATATCAGATAAAACGTACATTCTAAAGATCTCAGGAGATGTAATTGAGAAATACATTCAGAAAAATATCACGTCTGTAGGCTGTGATCCTACCCTGTAGAGACACTGTCATGGACTTCAGTGTCATATTCTCTTCAAAGAACATGAACAGAGTTGCAGTACAACTTTTTGTTTATGACTAAATGAAGAAACAGCAAGGAATGTATTAAAATAAGGGAATTTTAATGAAATAAATAAAATTCATTTTTGCTGGAACCATTGCATGAACACTGTGTTTTGAGGGAGTCAGATTTGTAACTAATTTTATTGCCTGGATATAGTGTATTACAACTATAATAAACTAAAGCCAACAAGAGCATCTCAACAGCTCCACTAAAACTGCCAGACCAGAGATTTTCCCTTCCCAACATAGCTATAAAGAGTCTCCACAAAGTTCCACCATATTTTGGCTTCTTGATCCACTCCATCTAGAACTACTGTTAAATAAACGATAATGTAATGATAAGAGCCCATAATTCAACACATTTTTCCTCTTATAAAGCAACAGTTCTTATATACATAATTTTATGTGCTATGTAGAAGTAGTTCTTTGCAAGTTCACCTTCTAAATAAATGGAATGTATTTTGGACTGACAGCATTTTAACTATTACAGATAAACACTGCATGTAAGCCTGATTTACTGTTATGCAATAAAATACACATAAACAAGTAAAATACACATAAACACTTTCCTGCTACCATAACAAATGTGAGGATCAAGTAAGACAAAGCAGGATTTCTGAAGCTTTAGCTGTATAACCCCTGTGGGGCTCCAATGGCTTAACCAAAAAAAAAATAAAAAATCATAATATACAGGAGCCAGGAGGTTTTCTAGCACATCCTGGTATCATGAAAGTTTCATTCTTCCATTTTATTCATATATGGAAGACAGAACTCCAATTTTCCTGTCACTACCATCCATACATGCAGTAGGTTTCACTCATAAAATATTGAACGTGTACAGAGAAATCTTTTTTACTGAAGGATAAAGATATTTAGATGGCAGTGACTAAAACAACCATGATATTTCTAGGCATTACGACAATATACATTACTTACAGTAGGAAAAGAATATTAAAGCTAAAAGCTGATTATTAGCATCAAGCACTTTTGCAAAGTGTACGTGACCATCTGCCAGTGAGCTCGTAATGAATCATACAAACACAATCCAGTGCAACATCACCAGAAGAGAAAAGACAAAGGCACATAAACTTGACTATATTTTTTCTACCGTGGAAAAAAGATCAAAGTAAACCTTTGATTGTGTTTTCAAATGATAACACAGTTTCCCTAAGTGTTGATTTTCTAGAAGTGCAAGATTATAGTTCAGAGGATAATGTGAAAGCATGTGTAATGCATGCATAACATGCTACAATTGGAGCAAAGTAGAAATTTACCAAATCTACATCAATAGAGCAATAGAAACATCTGTTCTTCCTTGCAATTAATATTGGCCTAGGCCTGTTCCTATTACCTGTATACCAGTTTCAGCTTCTTTACTGCAGTCTTTGCTTGCTCTTCTGGTACTTTGTTATCCCCTTCTAAATTCATCCCAGTGTTTCTTTTCATTTAAGAATCATATCTTTTCAAGAAACTTCGAAAACAATCCCAAAGCAAACAAACAAAAACTGCAGTTTTGTTTTATGAAATGTAGTCTATGTTTATGTGCTGAGAAAATTCTGGACTGGAACAAGCTGTCAACAACCTTCTATTACCAAAAAATTCACATTCACTCATTTTTCATTTCCATATTAATCCAAACTAGTCAAATGCAGAGAGGAAACTAGAGACATACATCACAACTACAAGCAAAATAACCAGTGAAAAGATTTTGTGACTAAAGTGTACCAAGACAGAAAGATTATATTAGTCAGATATATGAGGCCATTGAACTATAAGCAAGGACCACAGAGTGGTAAAAAGGAATTACAGAACTATTTTTATCCTGGAAAATTAGCAATGTAGATAAAACAGAGCTGTTTTTAGGAGCTAATTAGCATGTTAAAGTTATTTGTAAGTCATTGCAGAACATAATCATGAGTTCCTAGATTATAGTCATGTGCATAGATTAGGCACATCAGCCAGAGAAGGCACAGAAGTAGGAGGGTATCCTTCCCAGCATGGGCTCCTCAGCAACAATCAGGTGCATTCATAAAGTCCAACAGGTTTCTAGAACTGTTTTATCTTGGCTATTTTGTAACGTGTTCTATGTATATCTGAGTATACTACATTTTAAAAAACAAATTTTAGATAAAATTGGCCTTTTGACTCAGCAGTTCTTTGTGAACTAACATTTAAAGGACGTATTCCACAAAAAATGATGCTATGTCTTCCTCCTTCCAGTTTGAGCCAATTTCCCTGGTATGGAAGCAGGATGTACTTCAAGTTCTCATGTCTTCACTGGTAATAAAGGATAAAATTAGTGCCAGGCTCAACAATCTATCTTTATTACATAAAAATAGTAATTTACATATGCATCCTGAATATGTAAAATTTCCTTTTGTGTCTGTTAGCAATGCATTGAACACAGAGATTATTCTGAGTTTCACAGATGTAACACAGACAAAGAAACAGCAGTGAAAGACTAGAATACTAAAAAAGCAGCATGTAACTTAAAGAAAGTAATAGCCTGGTAGTACCTTTTTTAACCTGGGATGTAAAGTGAGATGCCAAGTAGATGATTTATGCTCTCTCTTGCAATATAGTTAATACTAAAACGGAAAGCATGACAAATGAAGGTAAATATTCTCAGGGTTATTTCCATTAGACTGGCAGTTGAAATGCTTAAAAAATCCTCCACATGCATTATCTTGAACATTATAAAAGTTCTACCTGCAGCCACAGTAAGTTTTAGCAAGTGAAACCTGTATGTGACTGTGGATGGTATTGTAGACAGGAACCCAATTCTAATTTACTTTGAAGTTCTCTACAGCAACCAAGGAATTGAGAGGACTTGCTTCTTATTAGGTACAATAAACACATACATGCCAATAAAAAGGAGTTGGACAGTATTAGATTTATAAATACAAGAAAACAACACCTTGAAAGCAATGCCAAATAGGCAGATGTTATCAGTATTTACTTTCACATTCTGGAAATGTGAAAGGAAGGTCTTACAATGGGACTTTAGAATTTTCATTTCTGGGACTGCTAACAGAACTATTCAGAAACCAGGATTCTGGCTTTCAAAATCATACTAAAAATATGGGTTTTATTGACTTGCTGCCTTCTACTGCCATTTTGCAGACAAACATTTTCCTGCTTCTGTAACCATGAGGAATAGAATTATTTCCCCTAAATTTAAGCTATCATTTCTTTCTTAATCTAATTAGTTCATAATCTAGGACATAACAGACCAAAAGGACACAGTAACATAATCACTGGCAACACCCAAAACCAAGGCAAGATTTATCTTTTACCCCAAAATTCTTGAGAAAATTTGTAACAGCTGCAGTTTACATTTCAAATACAACCTAAACTACTCATGCACAGAATACATTAAAAGACTCTTAGGCTCTTCCAGGCACATAGATCAGAGATACATTCTTACCTAAAGACGCAAACGGAGATATACTAGGATTTTTTTGAAGTCTCTAAGCCTACAATGAGAACCTCTGAAAATCTGTCATTCATTTATGAACATTAAATATTTCAAAGTTTTAACCACAAAACATTTTAAAGTACAGAATACATGGCTATTCCAGTTCAGAAACATTGTTAAAAGTCGACTCTAACAGCTGAGACCAGAGCAGAATATAAAAATTAAAAACAGAATAAGGATTTAGTAATCATTTATTCCTCTGGTTTTATTCTTCTGCCTGTAATTTTTATTTCTGCTGAGCTTGGCAGATGTCCCACAGAATGGGGGATGTCCAGTATTACACAGTCAAGTCTTATGTCTCATATGAAAAGCATATGGAGTATGGCTTTCTACATATTTTCATTGAAACCAGGCTGATTTTCAGATGCCTAGTAAACTGGAAAAATGACACTATGCATAAGTGGATAAAACCTTCATGTACAACAGATGCACTATCAGCTACAGTGTATTTGATGTCCACATACAGAGCTGTTACCCAGTCCTAAACTGTCCTGAATTTCAACAATTAGTATTTAGGATTCGCAACTCTACCTTTATAGAAGAATATTAACAAGAAAAAAAAACAAACCAAGAAGAAAAAGAAAAGGACAAGATAAGAAATCCTCTCTCCCTTATTTCTAGTTCTGAATACTTTAATTTCTGTTTCATTTCTGTTCATTAAAATTACTTCATTCCACCAGCTGTGATATGGTGCAATACTTACTGAGCCATCTGCCAGTTCATTGTTTTGGAAACAGGTGCCTCCTTCTGACATGGAAGAGCCAGAAAAGAGCTGGAATTTGATGAACGAACATTTAATGAATTTATGAACATTGAGAAATCAATGAAAGGAAACAAAGTTTCATTTACTGTAAAGCCTGATTTGTACCAGCCACAAAAGCCAATATTTGAACTAGTGGTAACACTTCTTGAAAATGCTTCCAATTGTTTAACTAGTCCACAGAATGTTTGGTGAGAAATCTGTATATTTTAAAAAAATTCTCACTGTGTAAAGCTAATGCAAATGGCAACTGTGTGACGATTCACACATTCTGGTTTATTTTAAAAATACACTTGTATTTCAAATAAAGACAGTCTTGGCTACTGTTCATGTCATTAACAGTTTTAAAAGCCTCGGGCCATCCTCTGCAAGCAGGCACAGGGCATCTGCAAATTACAATAATGCAGAACAGACCCACATTTTGTTTACTTCAGCAGCTTCTGATCATTTTCCATGACAGATGTATCACAAAAAGAAAAGTCTTCTAAATGAGAAGCCCCAAGTTTGCATTTAAAGCATCACTTTTTTTTTTTTTTAGTCCTTAAGGCTATCAGTTTATTGAAATAGCTATCTTAAAAGCATGTGTTATTTTTCTTTATTGGGTGTACTGTAGTCTAAAACTGTGGGCCAGCAGAGTTAGGTCAGAGCTAAGTGAGCACAGATTTTTCTGCCCCCATTGCACAACCAGCAAGGTAAAAAACACAGGAATACAAAGGAGCCCACTTCACATCAAATAAATGTTCAAAAATAGAGGTTATAAAAGTAGAGAAATTAAGCTATCACAAGTTAATGAAGAGCAATCTGATTTTGATGTAAAATTTGTAGCTTTTTCAGATCATGATGTCCATTAAATGCATTTTAAAAACATTATTCACTGTAGATATTATGTTTAAACAAGTTTTCTATTAAAAACAAATGAAAGCAAAAGCAGCAAGAAAGCCATCAATAATTGAGAATAATTTGTCTGGTTGCAAACTTCTTAGCCAAGAAGGTTTTTGTGTGGGCAATAATAATCTATGAAGCACAGTCCCACTCTGATGCTTTTAGCAGTTGGAATAACTGTGTTCTTTTCCATTTCATTGACGGAATTAATAATATAAAATTAAGTTGTCCCAATATTGCAAAGAAATCTGAAACCACAACAATTTCTAATATTAAACCCACTGCTGCCTTATATTGGAATAATTGTGCTTAACAGTTTGCAGGCATTAATACTGCTTGTGCCTGATAGGTTTAATTTAATGTCTGTGAGAAAATGCAAGGATTATTTCAACTATATTAATTATAGTTTTATCATCTGAAGAGGGATATTTTTTCCTAGAAGCACTTTTCACATGGAGGTCCAACATAAACATTTTTGTTTCTTTCATCAAAGTGATGAGGTTTGATGAGAGAAATGAAGAGATGAAAAAGCTTATTAAATCACTTAATTCATACTGCTGCCAGCATGGGATTTTCCTTTACATTTTTCAGTGTTTTGCCATCTGCATTACTCATACAACAGGGATTCCATCGCTTCTCATGAGAGGCTTTTCTACAGTCTCATAGATCTTGGCTTCAGAAGATATATCTTTATACTCTGTATGAAATTAAAACAAATTTTAGGCCATGGCTCCCTACAGTTTCCCTGCTTGCTGTAGTTCTGCCTGGAATACTTCCCAGCTGGCTGAAAACTCAATCCATCCTTCCTCATCATGGGCTGTACTGGGGGTCCAGAACAGTCCCTGCTTAAACATTTCAACAGACATTAACCAAAGGTATAGTGCTCTTAGCCATGCAAAATATGCCTACAGTATAAAATAATTATGTTTCCAGGGTGAACAATCTATTTAGACCCAATTTCTTATTGGCCTGGCTTTTTTTAATCAATTCACAGTCCAACTGAATCCATTACTGAAAGACAAGAGCTGCAAAACAACACAGTTTGGAGACAACAGTCTGATAACTATAATAAAATAAAAAATACTGATAATATACCAACAACAGCACTTTAAGATGAGACAATGAAACACATCTGAAACCATGAATAACCATAACTTATTTCCATAAGTTTCATTACATTCATTTCACCTAATTTCTGGTGCTGTCATCTGAACTTGTTACCCAAGAGTCTCCTCGTGATGAACAGAGAGAAATTTCACTGACTCCACAAGTAAATATTGGTTGACCCAGTACATGCATTTAATCAAAGAAGGGTACCTTAACACCCTACACAAGGATACAATCTTTATTAATGCAAAAAGAAAATATTCTAAGCTGGCTGAGTTAGGAGACGTCATTTCAGGACATCATCTAGTAAATATCTGAACGTATGCTTCCTAAAAATGACACTCAAGTGGGTGAATAGGCAAAGAAAAGCAGAAATTAGTAGAAGAACATCAGCTGATCACTAATTTGATGAACTAGAAATAAAGTTATTTATGTTCAAGAAAAATGCTATTCAGTGGACATGGCAATTAGGGCTCAGGCCATAATGCTGAAACAGTAACAAATCAGAATGTATAATTTAAAACCAAAGATGAAGTTTTGTTAGTTATTTATAATAGAATTTGATCACAGATTTGACTGAAAATATTGACATAAAAATCAAGTAAGAGCATAAAAATACAAGCAAGATGTTCTATAATCAAGCTCAGCCTCCAGCTAATAAGCTAAGACTGAACAATTTGATTTTTAAATAAAAGTTAGTTTGGCTGTGGCTAGCCTGAATGTAGATGCATATTCAAACAATACAGACATCACCAATGTCATCTTCAAATTCCCTGTACATATATTTCTAGTGAGATGGATTAAAGCTTTTTAAATATTTGAATTTTCTGTGTAGGGAAATTACTGAAGTAATAATTCTGATTTAGATAAAAGTTCAGTAAAAGGACTTTCCAACTGGTTTGTGTTGAGAAGAAAATATACCACTTTAATGATAGGATACTTATAAGAGATTTGGTCTTGTCTACATATTCCACTGGAGATGGAGGATTATCTTTCCAGCAAAGGATTTATTTGGAGAGATAAAGAACAGAATATTACTCAGCCAATGAGGTACTTACGTTAATGTTTACAGATCAGTAAGTTGTACAGAGGCAAGGAGTCCAAACTCAAAGAAGCCCTAATCTTGGTACCTGTATGCAGCTAATCTTTGTGCTGTCCCATCATGGTTCTGATGCCTCACTAACCAGGGAGAAAAAAAACCCACTTTAATTCCTTCCTTTGCTTGTTACATCAGTAAAACCAACAACAAAAAGAATGCCCAGTTTTCGTGGCAGAATCAGCAAGAGGGTGGGCAATGTTTTTGAGAACTATTACCGAACTATGTTTATTAGTGCTGAAAAGAAGAAAATATTTATCTTCATGGAGTGCAAAAATAGTTTGCTGTTGCTCTGTCCACTTCAAATTAGACATCCATAATACAGTTCAACAAATATGAATATATGAAAACATGCTGCGAATATTTTTCTTGCACTCTTCATAAAAAGGTTAGTGCATGTACTGTATTTTTTTCTTGAGGGAAACAGATGTCAGGAACTAGGTACCTTACTGTTGCCATAAATGTCCTCTCCCTCTCTGAAAGTGTTGTTTATTCCTCTTACACAGTTTTTCACTTCCTTTTCATTCCCTCTTTGACACCAGTTTATCTTTGAATTCAGATCTCAACTTGAACATGCTCTTCGGAAGTGTGACATGCTGTTATTATGAAATAAGTGTGCTATTACCAGATGAGAGAACCTTCCGCTAAGCTGACTGACTGCTTACAAGAGGAAGGATTGAAATCACAGGCACTGGGGTGATTTGTAAGGCTATCTTACTGTCAACTGCTTAGACTTTTAGAAATACATTCCTTTAAACAAACGGCATATGCATTTTTCTTAGGATGTCAGTAAGGCAGACTTCTCATTTTCCAAAAGCCTTCTGGATTCTTTCAGAGTCTGCTGCCTTTTCACATCAACATAATACAGAATTCACATATTATAACAAAAGTCAAAACCTTACATAAAGATTTTAGGTTTAAGTTGTCCAAATGTACAAAACTGTAATTTAAAAGACATTTTTCAAAGCATAGAAACAGTATATTAGCATGCAGAGTAAGGACATCTGTTAAGTTTTTAACTTATAATTCAACAGTAAAGAGTAAATACACAAGTGCTATGGGAACCATTTTTCATAACAGGTTTTAAAGGCTTTAGTACACATTAGCACACAAGTTATTCAGATTCAACCAATGGTAACCTGTTTAAACAAGTGCTTTATTATGTTTTTCCCACTATGGGAGATAGACAGGGCACAGCACTTAACACTGTCAGATATTCAGCAGGGCAATTGTAAGATCCTTAACATCAGTTGTAATTTCCATGTTAGTTTTGAACCCGTGCTATTTAAGATGTAATTATACTTGCTACCAGCTAAAGTTTGTTGTCATCACATAACTCTGAAGAGAATAAGCACAGCCTTTGTGCACTATAGCCAAATGATATAAAAATGTTAAGGAGGAAGAACATGTAGCAACTATTCTTCATAATTCTAAGACTCACTTCCTACTTCTGTATGTGGATGACTCATCTTTCAAAGATTAAAATAACATTCATTATTAGAAAATGCTCGCAGTGAAAGACGCTACCATCTGTCCTACAAACAGGAACTTCATTAATGCACAGTAAGAGTCTTCTTAGATATGTGCCTACGTTATTTGTATAGGCTAGATTTCAGTAGATACTTGTGAATTCTACTTTAGATGTCACTTAAAAATTTAGACTGAAAAAGGAAGTCACTATAAAAGTAATGAAGCAGCAGAAATTAAGAAGCATTTTGTATTTAACAAGGTTTTGCAGTATGGAAGTGATAATGACAGGAATTAAAAAAACCCCATTATTGTTATTACTCAGGATGTGGTATCATAAAGTCCGAAACTAAATTAACATGACCAATTATATTTTAGGTACAGTGGCATCAACAACATACTAAGCACATACATATATACAGATATAATTATGCTTATATAGATAATGTCTTTTAATGTTAATACAGTGTTACATTAAAAAAAGTGGAACACCAAAATTAGTCTGTAATTTGGAGATATGATCAAATTAAATATCTGATTATCTGAGAAAAGATAACATAAGTTTAACCCAAGACAGTCCAGGAAGGCCAATTCAGCCAGTGGCTACAAAGAAAGCAACGTTGACATATTGGCAGGAGAGGTGCTGAATTCAGATCTTCCAAATTCAAAGCAATTAAGCATATAATCTAATTTTGTGAAGCTCTGATGGTTGTCTAACCATCTATCCTTATGATAGCAAAGCTGAACGTAATTTACTGAGGCAGAACTAATATAATAAGCTTCATAAGCAAGTCACATTTCAACTATTATGGAGAAGCCAGACAGATCGTGTTATGAAATTCAGTATGTTGATGATAGGGACCAAGATAGGGGTTTTAGACACATTAATGAAAGCACAGCATCAAGAAAGGGAGAGAATAAAACATCATAACATAAAGGAAACAAAACTTGCAGATTATAGATTTAAATGCATTGCAGGATGGTGGCAATGTCAATTGTTAAAGATAAAAAGGGGGAATGGAAGAATTTCCAAGGGAATACACAAAGTCTGGTTTTGGCTGCGTTATGCTTCCACTGGTGCTGTGACATCTAGGAAAAATACTGTGTACTGAAATGATGGATTGGATGTTACAAAGCAAGATGGGAAAGAACAGACTGAGTCACCAAGATAGAGTGGTAACTGAAATTTTCAGTGGATCAGATTATTGACCTCTTGTCCCTTCAGCAAAAGTACAATATGAGAACTATTGGGCAAATGCCCTCCCTTGTAAGGAAGGGCACTCAAAGGAGACGTGATGGAACGTCAGAGATGGAACATGAAGTTGATTATGAATTCACAAGATGTTACACCAGATGTTCTGAGTGATTAGAAATAAACTGCAGCTGAGAAAGTGAGTGGAATCCTGAGATTTTGTTCAAGAAGTCATGAGAGACTGGTGCAGAAGCTCAGATGGAATAAAAAAATATAATGAGCAAATGGTGGGGAAACTAGGAAAGATTGTTAAGATATAATCATTAATTTTAAAGTGCTAAAAATCTGAACTATGGGTCTGGATGAAAAGAAATTGTTTGGCTTATAGGAAAGCATAATAACCTATCACTCATTTCTGAAAAAGAGTGTAAGATCTAAAAACAGACAAGATTTTCATCAGCCTAAAAATCCAATAGGGTCCTAGATCCTGTTCCCTGTTTTTTAAGTTACAAGTTCATGAGTCTTGTCCTTGTTGACATTTGTTCCTGAGAAAAATGCTGAACTACTTACAGTGAAGGAAAATATTTTAAAGACAGCAAATGGAACTATCACAAATATTAAAGTCCCAGGAACCAAAGGTGGGAACTTGACATTGAGGAATGTAAATACCAGGAATATACAAAATACTTTATTAATTTATTCCATGCCTCAGATGATTTTTCATCTCAGATTTGATTTTGAAGTTACATTACAGCATTTTCATTTACATACGTAGAATGTAATATCCCTGAATATCCCTGTAAGAATGCAGCACCAAAAGCTACTTGTCTTTAGTTTGCACATATTTTATGATTTTCCCTTCCTAAAATGAGTAAACTGCTGAAATGAGAACTTATCTACTAAATCAGCATCTTTAAAGTGGCAAAGTTTGTAGATAGCAGATTAAAGCTAAGTCAACATTTTCTTATATTTCTTAAGTTTATATGCCTCCTTTTCTATCAGAGATCTCACAAGATCTCTGTATCTGCCTGTCAAACAGAAGCTGTGCAGCTGTAAGTAAAATGGGAGTTGGAAAGATAATGTTAGTAGAATTCAGGCATCTCTCTCAGAGCAGCCTAGTCATCTGCTGCATGGAAGAAACCTTGGCTGAGTAAGGGAATTTACTGTTTCCCAGGAAAGGAAATTGCCTGCACACATCTGGCAAAATGTTCTAAATGTTTAGTTTTGACAAAATACACATTTCAGCTCTGCTTATAAGGTGAGTTCTGTAGAGTGGATATCTTCTTTCTAAAAAGGGAAAGATCTAATTTGTACTTTAAATATATCAATCCACTATTTGGTATTTTATGGCATATACTGTATACACTCAGCTCTAAAGCAAGCAGGAACTCACAGGCTGAAAGCTATATTTTAGTTTACAGAAAAAATGTATCATGAATGTAAATACAACACTCCGTATCGACAGCAGAAATGAAAGATGAAGAGAACAACAAACATGAAAGAAATACTGAGAGGATGTGACTAGCCTGAATTATAACTTTTTACTCAGTTTCTGACATTTATAAGACTCCATGCCAAATTATTTAAATTCCTCCCTACTTCAACATGTCTAACAAAGAAATGGTCGTTCTCATAACTGACAGGGGACAGACCTTCTCAGTCATTCAGTTTTTAGAATAAGTCCTCCTTTCAAGCAGACTTGTTAAAATGCCTCTAAGGCTCAGTAAAAAGGCTGTATGCAGGCATCTTCCTTCCTCTTCCTCAGATTTCAAGGACAAAAATGATTTAACTTACTTACTTTTCACACCAGTTTTCTAAATTTAGCTGTTACTACTTTCTTTTCCCCTGAACTCTGACTGGCTTTGACTCTCTGGAGAGGCAGAGAAGACCACTTCCTCCTCCACAGCTGGGAAAGCTGCTCCCAAAAGGATAGAAAGGGTGAAGGATCACAATCTACTGCTCCAAAAGATGCACCAAATACGGCACTAAGCTGCAGCGAAGGGTTAAAGGGATGTGTATTTATTTCGTTGGCAAGGTGAACAATCACTGACTTTCCTGGACAGTGGGAAAGAGCACCTCGTTAAAGCAATATGAGTCCATTGGACCCAGATGGGGAAACAGCAAAGCCCTCTCTTGGTTACTTGGGTTGTATTTCAGTTAGTGCCCCAACAGCCTGGGATTATCAATGAACGCTTGGGGAAAACTTTACCATGGTGAACCTCAGGGTGTTACTGCAAGACCTAGATGAGAAACTCAGTGAGCAGAAGCTAAGTGGTGGTGCCTGCTGCACTGGTAAGAGTCTTCCATTAGGAGTTTGTTGTCACTTCTCAAAATAATACCTGTGCTTTCCTTATCTTTTCCCTGAACTGCAGACAGCTGCCATAGCAACTGGCCATTTACTCATTTATTCATTCACAACAACAACCAAAAAAACCCAAGACACAAAACCCAAGCCCAGCTTAAAATACAGTAAAAGGTGAACTTGTTTCTCTTTCCAGTATTCCTACAACCACAGTTCTCCCTAGTGGAGGTCCAAGATACAGCAAGGCTTTCTAGGCAGTCTCCAAATTCAGTTTTGCTCCTGGCCTCATTACAGAACAAGGGCCTCCCAGGGTCATGCTTTGGCCTTTCATAAAGGAAAACAGACTCCAGTTCAAACCTTTAGAGACACTTATCTCTCCTCCAAAACCCAGCAAAATTGAGCTGCCAGATTACAACTGTGCTGTGACTTATTAGGGTGGCATACAGATGGCAAGCTTTATAGCCATTCAAAAACTACTGATTTAATCAAGCCTCTCATGGAGATCCTGTCTAATGAACTCTCAGAAGATTGTCCCTCACATCTTGTCTTTATATGTGTTCAGTCCCTTGAGTAGAGTTCTAATAATTAAAAATAAAACTTCTAAAAGACTACACTGCTCAGTCTCATATTTTCATTTGATATGTAACTAAAGAATTAAAAAAATCCATGAAAATATAATCAGGAAAAGAAAGATTATCCTCCAGTTCTTCCTCATTAAGAGACAGATATTTCCAGGACTGGAGCAATCTAATTTTTAGCATTACTCTATTAACTATACACACGTGGTGGTGAAAGGAAGGATGACTAGTACGATATGGCCCTTAATTTTTTTGGGCTAGCTGTGCAAGGAAAACAGGGAACAGACCAACCTAAGGACAAGTTGCAATGGGAAATTCTCATTTAAATTAGCAAATTAATTAAAGTATCCAAATAACAGAAAATAGGGAATTGGAATGTCTGGTTAGATAGAAATGCTTCACACAGGGTAGTGCATTAATCTAATGCTATTTTCTGTCTTCACTGGATAATAGTAGGTTGGTCAAGTATCTTGCAAAGACTTATTCACATGAAATTTAACATTCTTTCAAAGACTTCATTGAAAATTAGAAATCAGTATACAACAAGTTTGAAACTTTGTTATCAATGCAAGTAGCTGTCACATTTATCTGCTTGGCTATTGCAAGACAAAATTGAAGGGATGGAGAATGCATACTTCATATATCAAACCCTCCAAATACATACATTTTGTTGCAAATAATCTTGACCGTTCCAAATATATTCCTCTGTTTCCTCCGGTTAGAAGGATGAACAGTGGCATATGAATACTCCACAGGAAAAAATCCAACAAATTGGTTTCACTCATCACAGTCTAAATATAATCAGATTTTTTTTGGAATTTGTCAGAATTAATTCTAGAGATTTTCCTTTCCAGAGGTAACTATGTAAAGAAATATCAGCAGCTTCCAACAATCTAAGACATAAATTTTAGCTGCTACAATGACTTTTGACAACCCCTGAACACAACTTCCATGATATAAAAAAGTAAAGCCACATTAATACACTATACGAGATAAAGCAAGTTATGTAAGAGTCTGCCTTAAGAGATCCTGAGACATGCTGGGATTTTCCTTGAATATCAGAAACTTTGCTCAGTAATTCATGTTAGTTTCACTAGCATGGCATTCCCTTTGTTTATTTTAATGGGGAAAAATCTACAGTTTCCAGATCCAGACCTAGCCAAAATCTCAGGCAGTTTGTCTTCAGGACTCAGTATCCTATCATGCTGGTTTCAAGAAGACAATTGCTTCTTACAGAGAGGTAAACTTTTCCAAAATTTCAGTGGAATGGACTCTTTCCCAGGGTCTGGTAAGGCTAGTAATTTTCCACTTTTTCAAAATGACTGATTATTGCAGAGACCATGGGAGATGGGAAGTAGTCCTATTTGCTCTTACGTATAAATTTCAAATACTTTATTAGAATTTCCCTCCCCTTTTATGGGTATTTCCCACTCCCAAGGGCACAGAATTGGGCTAGGCAGAGCTAACAGGGTAATTCCTATTCAGCCATGCCACTTCCTGAGCTATGCCTTACTGCCACTGCCTCTGGATGGGTTTTCCTCTTCCAGTCCTAGCTAACTTGTGCTTTCTAACTCTTTTATTAACATTAGCACTTCCAAAGTTAGCCATGTCATAAAAAAAAAAAAAAAAGGAAAAAAAAAGGTGCCTTTAAAATAATAAATAAAAGGCTTGCAAATACAATACTTAACTCTTGAAAGATGTGCCTAAAAATGTTCATCTCAGAGATTCAGTAATACAAATTCTGTGTTCAACTGAAAACCTCTAATTACTGCCCCTCGTGTTCTCTTTCCAAGGACATACCCAAGCTTGCTTTTGTGTGCATGGGACAGTGTCTTTTTCTGTAATTCCACAATGTATTAAACACCAACTAAATTGCATCTTGGTTCAGAGCAGTTTAAAGAAAATAAATGAAGAACAAACAAGCCCAGGGACATTCGTGTGTGTGTGTGTGTGTGTGTGTGTGTGTGTGTGTGTGTGTGTGTGTGTGCTTAGCGAGGGTGGTCGATGGTAAAGAGCTTAAAAATGACTACCATCGCAAATAATTTACTAGCATAGTTGGAGGCTATCGGAGCTGATTGCTCTGTCTAGGAAACTCTTAATTAGAGCCGTGCTGCAGGAATTCGCAGGGGTCCTGCCGCTGCCGGCTCCTCCCTGGGGTTTCCTCTCGCCGCCCCGCTCCCGCCAGCCGCTGTGCGCTGCCCCCGGCCCAGGCGAGCCCGGGAGGGAGGAGCGGCCCGGCTCCACACGTGTGCCTGCTCTTACCCAGCCCCGCTATAAGGCAGGCAGCGAGCGGCCGGGCGGGCTCGGCGGGAGCGGCGCAGGAAGGCAGCGGGCCAGGCGGGGCGGCCGCAGCTGCTTCCCGCGCTGACAGCTGCGGGCACGGCGCGAGCGGCCGCACCTCCGCGGCCCGCCCGGGGCAGGCAGGCAAGCCCAGCCCTCGCCTGACGGCACATGGCAGCGGAGCGCTCGGCTGCGCCGCAGGTTAGCTAGGGCCGGGCTCTGGCCAGCGCATCCAGGCTCTCTAGGTCCGCCGAGTTACCGCAGGGACTAAAATGCAGCTGGCCGCCTGCTTCTTTCTGGGCTGCGGCATATTCTTAGCTTCAGGATACAACTCCTTCAGTAAGAGCATGGAGACGATAGGCAAGAAGCAGTACCAGGTTCAGCACGGGTCGTGCAGCTACACCTTCCTCCTGCCTGAGGCGGACAACTGCCGCTCCTCCACTCCCTACGTGTCCAACGCGGTGCAAAGGGATGCACCTCTGGACTATGATGATTCAGTTCAAAGACTGCAGCTACTTGAGAACATCATGGAAAACAACACTCAGTGGCTAATGAAGGTAGGGTAATACAATTCTATCCGAAAAACTTAACATCCTGTTATCTCTTCAGTGTGATTTTTTTTTTTTTTGAACAGTGCCTAAATTCACAGAGTGCATTGTCTAAGCTAAATTTCTGAATTGCCTTTCAATCAAAAAGTTGGTTTGCAGTCTGAGAACATAATATTAACTGGCAAGGAAGAGTGAACTGCACAGTTCTGCAGAGACTGTGCCTTAAAGTTTGTCATTACATTTCAGTTGCTTGGACAAATTACATACACAGATGGACTGTGGGCATGTCTGAAGTTTCTGACATGAGAGAAGCAGCTACTAATTTATAATTAACTGGCAAGGGCTATTTTAGATCTATTTAAAGAATATAGAATGTACCTTAATCCAAGGCATGCCTGAGAAGTGTTATCTGAAATGTGATTTCAAAACTTGAATGCAGAAATTAACCTATTAAACCACACTGATAACTGTAGTTCCAGCAAAGGCTGCAAGTCAGACTTGCAGTGAAATCAGCCTTGTGAAGTGATAGAATTTCAAGAAAATTCATTAGTGGATATCCTTTGCATCCTGTAACATTTTCAGTGAAATGTACAAGATTCAAGGGAAAAATAGCCTGGAAAAGGTGTTACAGATACCACAGAACTTCCCTTAATGCAGTACCATTGGAACTAAGGGAAAATTGACATGTTTATTGCCAAAGTGGCAACATTTGTACCTGAAAGAGCAGGAAAAAAAATTGCAGCATATATTTTTATTATTACTGGAGAATAAGCCTGATCACTATTTCACATTTTTACAGAAATTAATTTGATTCAAAATACTATGCAGTTCAACAGATTTTGATTTAAAAAACCTTTATTTCACTACTACCTGGAAAGGTGTTATAGTGTAGTCTAATTTCATAGTAAATCGATGAGCCTTTATAAAATGCCTGTCTTCTAAGCAAAAAAAAAATTTTTAAAGACTTGGCACTGTATTTCCAAATAAGTGTTCCAGTGATGCCATAATGATTTCTTCATAGTGAAAAAAATCTGTGTTGTGAATAGAGAGAATTCAGTTTTTTACAAAGAATGGCCATTTCATACAGAGTTACAAAATAATTTTGCATTAGGACTCACTCCTCTCATCAGTTACAAAGTTACAGAACTCCTGTGATACAACCAATGAAACCTGTTGGCAAATTTGTGAGTGTTGAGCTTCCCATTCCAAAATAAACAGTAGAGGGTTTTCATCAACCTGGAAATGAGCCTTGAAGCTTAAATCCAAAATGCATACACTTGTAGGCTCCAGTGTGGAATTCTAAATCTTTCTTTATAGGTTTAGGATGCTTAATTTAGAGACACAAATAATGTCAGTTGAGTAGTTTTTGGTTTTGTTTTTTTTAAACAGGCAAATTTACTTTCCTCCACTTACCTTTCTACTTATAAATTTACAATGCTCACTGTTGTAATGCTAAGACCACAATTAACAGCTGTGCAATGCAGGATGAAAAACACACAAAGGAGAACAGTCTAAGTTACCCAGCTGCTAAGCAATTTCCTAACATAAATAATAAATCACACAACACTTCAGTCTAAATACCACTTAAGTAGACAAACACAGTATCGTAAGTGGCATCAGGTAAACAGAAACCAGTAAGAATCCTTATTTAGTAAAAACTATGCTTTTTCCTGTCAGTCCCTGGGAACTCGGTGCCAAGAGGAATAGGGATAAGTATCACTAACCCATTCTTTGGGGGATCAAAAGATAGACTCTGATTTACAAGATAGAGAAATATTTCTTGTATTTGAGCAAAGGCTTCTAAATCAGATGCTTTAGAACAGCCTGTTGTTTTTTTTGTTTTTTTCCTAGATCTTCCACAGCTAAACATCCTGTAAAATATCTACTGTTTGCCTTTTTCACTATTTTAACACCTGCTCTCTATGTCATCTGTTTTGTTCACAAAGAGCCTCCAACAAAAAGTAGCTTTTCCTCAAATTTACTTTGCTAGAGACACCTGGTCTGCAAGTGAAGATAAAAAGCAAACAATAACCTTTAAAGTTGCTCACAGAGTTTACTTGCTGTTTTTTTTAAGGTCTCTAATACACATTCTTAGGTTCATATTTCAACCTCCCAAAATATAGTACAAGGTCAGTCAAGATGGGGTGAAAAAAATTGTATTTGCTTATTTTTTTTAGTGTATTGAAAGTGTAATACAAGATTGCTTTTAAAAATAACCTGACATTTGGCTTCTCAGCAATTGCACAAAAACCTTCATTGGGTCTTTCTCTTTAAAAGTTAGTTTTGTTCATTTAAGAAGCAGAACTTGTTTTGTTTTGAAGTTGTGTAAAATATACATTACAAACTTCTAGCATGAATTAAACTTTAAACATTGTCCCTGAAATATTGCACATCCCCAAACATTTTTACACACCTCCCCCTCTCCTGCCTTTAATCCATCAACTAAAGGAAACGTTCTGTTTCTGAATGAACACTGGGCTGTATGAATGGAACAGCATGGGAAGTGTGTGCTTCATCTGCTTAATGGACAAACACAATGGGAAGAAAATGAGTTGGATATGTCCAGGTTCTTTTCTGATCTGCTCCTGCATAGGAAACAAAAGACTTTTTTTTTTCTACAGTTACTACAAATTGCTTCTTCATGAAAATGCATCTTTTTTCAATCTGAACTTTAATAATGCATTATGCCACTACTGTATGTGCTAGACATAAAACTGAAGAATGTCTTTTGAAAAGCAGATTATGTTTAAGCATTCAGATGACAAGCTAGAACAAACCCCTATTCCACCTAATCCACGGTTTAGCAGTAAGCCAGTAAGTGATACTTCGAAGCAAAGGCCAAAATGCTAGATCAGCTGTGCTGCAATATACCTGAAATGAACTTTCCTCTTTGACTTTTCCTATCTTGGGATCAATTTGTATACTGAAGTGTAAGATTTTTTTCCAAATGTGTGTGTGAGCAAGGAGCATAATGCTCTCAATAATAAAATTTTTAGTTAACTGGAGACGATAGCAGGTTGGTATGCAAGTGAGATACAAGACTGGAAATTTTAAATATAAACATATATGTTGGCTATTGTACTTTGGAACTTTCAATATACAACACCAGTTTGTCAGATATTCCTAAAAAACAGGCAATCCCTTAGGTTCAACAATTCAACTATTTCTATCTGAATAAATGGCAGATTTACCATTTGAATCACAGCACTTGTACTCAAGGAAATGCATTTTTTTTCCAGATATTAAGACACTGAAATAACTGAATGCTGACTTGAATTTGTTTCTTAATATATTGACTGGATCCTATGACTGCCCACAGCAATAGTGTAAAAGAAACAGGTCATATTTTCTTAGTCTTTCCTGTTACAAACAGCTGAAAACAGTGTATGATCAAATTGATGATCTGGAATATAGGTAATTTATTTGTAGTTTATCAGCAGATCAAAAGACTAGCAAATAAAAATCTGTGTCAGGAGTCAACATTTAAGCCCATTACCAGAGCTTCCTCCTGAATCATCCCAGCAGACTAGGAGGGGGATGCACTGCTGACAGAAATGCAGTATCTTTGGATACACTTAACTGAGATTCATTTTCCCTTGCCTTGATACCCTGAAAGGTTATAATTATTGCTGTGCTGAATGTAATTTGTCAAATACAAAAAGATAATTTGCCATGCTGCCATTCAAAACCATCTGCACACAATGAATAAGAAAAAATATAGTGAACAGAGTTGGATTTTGAAGTACTTAAGAAATCATTCTGACTCTGAATCCTACATTCCTTTCTTAAGTAATGCATCTGTTTTTACTTATTGTGAGAAGCGCTTGTTTCTGTCTATCAACGATTATTTGCTAAGCAAAAGAAAACTGGTAGGACTCAAAAGAAAATACTTTCTTGCTTTCAGACTAATATGTCACCAGATTAAGTTTCCTCACTACTCTGGATGATATAATCATGCAGTTTTTTGTTGTACTTCCTGTAGGTAAATTTCAGTGAAAGGATTTGAAATTACACTATTGCATGTGTTTAAAAACTGTTATAGAAACCATATCTGTGTCATTGTGCCAACACCAAATTGCTGCTACAGGTATGAAATTGTACAAAATCAACAAAGAAAATGCGAGTTTCTTGTACAGATTTACAAGACAAAATTGAAATAGAGAATTCACCTTCTCCAAGATGTTATCAGTAAAAAGTGGGATAAGGAGAGGCTTACAGAACCAGTCTCTTGCTAGCAGTCAAGACATATTTTCCTGTGCTTTGTTTGTTATTAACATGATCATAAACTTGTCATCTATGACTGGTCCAAACAGCAAAATGGGAGATTTTCTCCATCAAATATTGACAGCAAGTGCTCTTTTTCTTTTTCTTTTTCTTTTTCTTTTTCTTTTTCTTTTTCTTTTTCTTTTTCTTTTTCTTTTTCTTTTTCTTTTTCTTTTTCTTTTTCTTTTTCTTTTTCTTTTTCTTTTTCTTTTTCTTTTTCTTTTTCTTTTTCTTTTTCTTTCAAATGAGCTTCAAGATTCCTGAATTGCCAGTTTTCAGTTCTTTTTATTTGCATACCCATTTAATATATAAAATTTAACAGCATTACCTTTAGAGTATCTTTGTGAGAGAGATTGAAGTTGAGGATGGTGTTTCTTTTACAGACAATTATTGTTACTGCTCCTTTTTTCCTGTTAATTATGAAAAAATCAGTGATTTCCATCTCACCTCAAATTTACCAAGTAAACCAGCAAAATTTGCATGATTCCCAAGTGATCATGTATGTATTGCTTAGAATGGAAGTTATTCTAAAGCCCACAGAAATGGGCTAGACCCATTTCTAACCTTCAAAAAAAACCAACTAGTACCTTTAGTGACTATTGAATAATGTCCTTTACATACAACAGTATTTCCTATTGAAAATATACCCTATTCTTTGATTTACAATATTAAGCAGCCTAGTCAACCATTATTTCTTTAAATAACTCTTTACATACTTTAATGCAAGAACCTCTTGCTGCACCTGTCATTTCATGGGCTTCTATACAGCTTTGGCTGAAAGCCAGGGTGGGGTTAAAGTAAGATGGTCTTCCCCCACTGTTACTATTGCTATAGGGCTAGACAGGCAAAATGTTGTCAAATGGTTTAGAACAGTCTTACTTCTTGCATTAGTGTCTACAACAGAGAGGGATCACTCTTGGATCTTTGGAACTTTGCAAACTCAGTTCCATCAGGTGTCTCAGACTATATTAATTAGCTTCCTAGAGTAAATTCAATCAGCCTCTTCAGCCTAAAAGACAAAAATGGAGGAATGACAAACTTAAAAGAAATCCCCCTTGAAGAGGCAGATTTGTCAGCATTGCTGAAGAACTTAACAACAGCTATCATACTGCTTGGCTGTCATTGTAACATACTACTTTAGCACTGAAGTTTGTAGGCCTGAAAATTCAGAGACAATAGGTAGAAGGTACAACTGTGGACTAGACTGAATATATTATATGAATATATAGATAAACATTATACTTCCCACTTGTTAGAAAGCAGCTTGAGTGCAAGAGTCAAATCAGGATTCATGGCTTTTCCATAAGAATTTGGTGTCTTCCTATTACTACATCCTGAGAGAATCACAGAATTGCAGACTGGTTTTGTTTGGAAGGGATCTTCAGACATCATCTAGTTCCAATCCCTCCTATGTGGGCAGGGCTGTCTTCCAGATCAAGTTGCTCAAAGACCTATCCAGCCAAATCTTGAACACTTGCAGGGATGGGGCATCCACAACTTCTCAAGGTAGCCTGTTCCAGTGTGCCACCGCTCTTACTGTTAAAAAAACCTCAAAACCACAAACCAGAAAAACCACAACAAAACCACACAACCAAAACACAAAACAACAAAACCCCCAAACTTCCTGGAATTGGAGATGCAAGCTGTACTTCAGAGAGAAATGGTTCTTGCATATAGTTAGCATGTTAGGATACTAATGGGAGCCTTAAGGTTATTTGTACAGATTGCATAAGGGAAAATGGGAAGAGATGGCTCTTGGGGGGGAAAAAAAATCATGTACCTGAAACAAGGATGTCATGCACAGGAAACATTTGGGTAGTCCAAATGCACCCTATGAAATATCTCACTGGTGATAACAGTGAAAACAACGAGTCAGTGGACCGTAAGTATGACTAGATCCTTCAAGAAGAAGAGAGTTTCTATGGCACTGAATTAGAAGTTTCACTGACAATTTTATCTGCCATTTTAGTATTTGAACTTCTCAGACTAGCCAAATAGAAACTAGAGGTGGGAAAATAATACGAATGTCAGATAACTTAACTTAAAAAGTCAAAGCATTTGGGGAGAAAAAAGTATAGCACAGTAATTAAACACCTGGAAATGCTTTAAAGACATGGCACATTACACAGCATTAAACCAAATATCCTGATGCACACAGTAAGTTAAAAAGTGCTTTACAACTGAAAATACTGTGATAATTTCATTTCCTTGACCAGACATATTTCTAGGCAATGGGACAGAGGACAAATGAATTTTATTTATTCTCTAGAGAGAATAAAAAGAAATACTTTTTGGTGAACCTGATGTCTATTCCAAGTAAACCAAGCTCAGAGGAGATGTTAAAGAATTCTTCATGTTACAAAATCCAGATCTGTGTTTGGTATAAAAAAAAAATCCCACACCTAGATAGTTCTGCAAACACTCACTGTGTCAGTTCTTAAGCTGCCTAGAAAAAGACATTACTACTCCTTAAAAGCTTTTTAAAAAGAAATTCTTACTGTGTTCCAAGTAATTACTGAAAATCCTGTTAGTTTTTATCTCTTTGTGAAACAGGTTAACCCTAAAATTAAGATGTTGTTTATAAAGCTCAGCAAACGTATCCTGCAATTTGTATGATTAAATGCTATCTATCTATTCTCTTTCCAACTTCCAGCACATTATGGCTTTTTCTGAAGAGAGAGCAGGAAGCCACAGGAACTTTTCTACTGTCTTTATACTGTCTATATGAAGCTTTATCAGTTTAGCTAACAATCTTCCAGGAGTCTACTAAGGTCATAAAAAGGTCTACTAAAAACAGAAGGCTGAAAGAATATGCAACCCTCTTTCTGCTAACTTCTCTCTCTGTTAATAAAAGTATGGATGGGAATCTAGTAATCTTCACAGAATTCTCTATTCACAGAAGCTGTAAGGAAATATTTTCCTCTCTAGATGAGCAAATACTTCTGAATTCTTAGATGACAGCAACTTTTTTTCCAATTCAGCTCTCTCTGGAGATCTCTTGTTAAAACCACGCAGCATGAAATGCCATAGCTTTGCTCAAACTCCCTTTAATAATGTAGGGAAAAAATTATCTTTTTGTTTTTGTACTTGTATTCAGGTCTCAAGAATCATGACGGAGTTTTAAAATAAAAATCTCTATTTTCCTTTACCCTCTAGGGAACAACATATCAAATTTGTATAATTGATTTTACTCAGATATTAAAATCAGTGTGTTGTGGTGAGAGCTTATGATTTCCAGAAAGGGGAAAAAGAAGGCTTGCTTGATTCATTACTGCTCTTGCAATATTAGCAACAGAAATTCTTCTAATAGGCATTCAAGTGTTAGACTGTGTAATACCTTTTAGTAATATAATTATCAAGAGATTGAAACTAGCTATGTGCACTTCAAAAAAAGCATTGATGAGGACCAGAGTAGTTCAGCATAAAATCAAAACTATTGTATTAGAGCATTCTAGCGTAGTACAGCATAATCACACAACTGCCATAATTTGTGTACTTCAGAAGCAAAGTTTTAGTATGTTTTTTGAATAAACTGTTTATCAAAACCACAGGAAAACACACTGAGCAAATGTTTGATCTTTATCACACCATTTAAAAGAACTTTTTGAGAGGGAGAAAACCTACAAGTTCTAATCTTTGGAGAAAATAATTGTATCCATTTAAAAATAGTCGGATCTTCTCAAAATCCCCAGTATGAAAACGACTGAGCAGTGTCTTAAGCCCTGTCCAAACAACAGCTCTGCAGACCTGTTCATTCTCACGCTGAGGCACTAAGAGTCATTCACCTCCTGCACTCACGGTATCAGCTTCATCGCTATGCTTGCTTTTTGGTTCAGGCCTGCACCTGATGTGCGTTGATCCTGGAAGGAAAAAGCCTCTTTGTTCCATTCTGTCAGGGTGTGGGAATGGGGAGACACCCAGCTAAGTGGAAAGGACATTTCCTGGGCAATAGCCATAGCCCCCATAGCAGCTCCCCCACACGTGATGTGACATCCGTGCGCTGCAGGGCTGCTGCTCATCATGTGACCTGATGTACAGACTTACATGGAGGTACCTGAGTAAGCTGAGAGGCTTCATTTTGATCTCTGGTACCTAAAAATCAGTTTTGTCTTCCTTGACAGAACTTGTAGACAACATGTTATGACACTTCATATATTTACTTTAGGTCTTTTCCCATGTACTATATTATGTTCTATGCAACAATGTTCCTCATTTTCCATTTACAAGGTGTAACTACCTGCAAGATACTAGTTCAAACCCACAGTTTCAGAAAGAACTATAAACCAGCACCTTAAGATACCATTCAGTCAGGAAGCAATAGCCTCTTTTGTCCAGAGTATCAGCTGTCAACTGACAATCTCAGCTGTGCAAAGCCTTAACATTCAAACATGAAAAAGCTGCAGATCAAGACTAAAATACATGTAGTGATGGAAAACACACTTGCCACCCTTTAGTTTGCATTAACAGATACCCTATCCAGTCAGACAGCAAGAAAATTCCCCGGTGAAGACCTAATGAAAAAATTGTCTTATTTTTGCTTTTCTTTTTACAAACAGGGTAATTCAACTATTCAAATGAAACACTAGTTTCCAGTTTCTTAAACTTAAAAAAAACCAGATAAAGTAGGCAAAAGACAGTTTAAATGAATAAGTAAAAATTATAAAATCTTGTCTTTTGCTGCTTCTAAGGAATAGACTTAAAAAGGCCCCTAAGCTTCCTTGCATGAGGCCTGAACTTTGACCGTATTAACTATCCCTGTGTTTTCACTTATGTTAAACTGTCATCCTGATGCCAGATTTTCTGTCAGATATAATGTTTGCCTATAAAGTAATAGTAAATTAAAAAAAACTATTGTAAATGCTACTGGAGCCTTACTGGGAATGTTTTCTGAAAACTACTCTGACATGATGAAACAAAGTTCAAATAACTAGAAAGTAAACCCCCAGACTAATAACCTAGCCCTTAGAAAGAGTATAAACTGCAAAAAATATAAACAATCTGACCCTGTTGAAATCTTAGCACATACAAGCAAGGATTCTGTCAACTACAGTTTACCAGCTAGGCAAGAAAGTTTAAATATATAGTTAAAAATACCCTAACTTTTTTCCCCTGACATGTAAGTTTATTTGACTTGAATCTAGAAAAAACTTAGCCATGTCTTGAGTTCAACTTCTTTGTTATGGTAAACTTTATTATTTTAAAAATGCTCTGAGGACAGCGTACAAAATCCCAGCTCTGCTCCAAACAAGTAGAAAAATTCCCACTGACTTCTTAGAGAAACTAAAAATACTCAAGTTTCAATAACTAAGTATTAATAAAACAATATTGGAAAAGTATTTGAAATTGATAATGGAGTAGACCAGTAAATCAGACTTGCGCTTTAAGGCTTAATTCATGTAGACTACCTCTAAGTAAGTAAGGATGCTACTAGAATAGAAAAGAGTAATAATTTTCATCACATGGAAATGAACAGTTTCTTTTTTTTGTCCTTCTCTAGTCCATGTGGGAGTAACGTCTCCCAAGAGTCTCATGCAGTCAAGTCCTTTGCACTCACCATTTTCCTCAGTGAATTTTCTTCCAACTTCATAATGTTTTTTAAACTTCAAACAAACCAGAGAATTCATTCCCTCAGCTGGCTTTAAGATCAGCCTTCCAGTGCCCTTTTGCAGCTTACTGTCATTAGGAATTCCTATCCCTATTCCTATCCACATCCACTTTTAAAATTCTGCTCACACAGATTCATTTCCCTTATTTCTTTCCTTCTATTAAAGTTATGCAGCTTCCTGGCTGTCCCTTTCCTCTACATTCTTTCTCATTCAGAATTTTCAGTTCTGGATTCTTTTGTCATTATAGCTAAATTTGTTTTTAACTTTCTGTGCATACTTTCCTGAGTATTCACAGAATGCTTTAGGTTGGAAGGGACCTATAATGTTACCTAGTTTCAACTATTCTGCTGTAGGCAGGGACACCTTCTGCTAGACCAGGTTACACAGAGCTCCATGCAGCCTGGGGTTGAACACTTACAGCGATGGGGTGTCCACAAATTCTCAGGGGAACCTGTGCCAATGCCTCAACACCCTCACTGTAAAGAATTTCTTCCTAATATCTAACTTAAACCTACCACCCTTCAGTTTACAGCCATTCTCTCTTGTCCTGTCACTACATGCCTGTGTGAAAAGTCCCTCTCCAACTTTCTTGTAAGCCCCCTTTAGGTACTGGAAATCTGCTCTATGGTCTCTGAAAACCTTCTCTAGACTGAAAAACCCCAACTCTCAACCTGTCTTCATAGAAGAGGTGCCTCAACATTGGGATCATCTTTGTGGCCTTCCTCTGGACCCATTCAAATCCCTTCTAATGCTATGGGCCCCAGAGCTGGATGCAGCACTAGCCCAGCTGGGGTCCCACCCGAGCAGAGCAGAGGGGCAGAATCCCCTCCCTTGCCCTGCTGCCCACACTGCTTTGGATGGAGCCCAGGACACAATTGGCATTCTGGGCTGTGAGCACACACTGCCAGGGCATGTTCAGCCTCTCATTCACCAGCACTTCCACGTCCTTCTTGGCAGGGCTGCCATCAATCCCTTCACTGCCCAGCCTGTGCTTATGTTTCGGATTTCCTGGATCCAGGTTCAGGACCTTGCATTTGGCCTTATTGAAATTTACGATGTTTGCGCGGGCCCACCTCTCAAATGTAAGACAGCTTTCTTTTCTGGCTAGGTGTATACAGTATCGATATCATTGTACTTTCTCCACTGCTAATGTGCTTACTCATCTTGACAGCAGAGTTTTACATTCAAGAGAATCTCTGGAAAACATATTTAAAAGTCTCCCTCTTCAGTTGCCCTTCTTGTCAGACCTTGACAGACAGGGAACAGTGTCCTTTCATAAAATACACATCCTATAATCTATAGCTTTGGTTCTCACACATTTTTTCTGACACTTTCTCCTCTTCTCTTATGGTTAATGCCAATATCATAATTTGTTTTGAGAGGATCTGGCTTCGGGTCTTTCTAGGAGGGCACATACTGGCAGCTGCCTGGTGTCAAGCTTTCAGGAGCACTGACTGGAGCTCAGCTCAAGAGGTAACTTTGCATCACCACCTGAGTGCTCAGGGGGTACCAGAGACAAAGAGGAAATTTTGGAAGCAATAGATGGAAAGACCTGTCTTCATGTTTCTGTTGCAAAAACCGAAACCGTCTGCTTTTAGATGGATAATTCCAGCTATTGAAACAAACAAAAAAAAAAGTATTTTTTAATCAGGATTACATAATTTATTTTTTTTCCCTGCATCACACACTATGTTTTATTTCTGCAATATGTTTTGATCTTGCTTCCAAATATTTGTGTTTGTCCACTTTTAACAGTAGCTTCCTGGTTTTTCTTTCAAGCATGGAATTCCTCAGAAACTTTTGTACTCAAGGCTCTTAACTGGGCTAATCGAACAGTACAGAGAAATAAATAAGTGGCATTTGACAAGAACATATAAGGATGCTAATTTTTTTAACTAAGCAGATGTGACCACCTGAGCTTCTCTTTTTAAGGCAGCCTTTAGTGCTTTCTGTCGTCATATTTAAATCTTGTTTGGTTTTTGGGTCCCGCTTCCCCTGCCCAATGTTTTGGAAAGTTTGGAAAGGTCTCTGATAAGTTTGGTACAGCAAGTGAGGAATTTTCAAGCTGGTGATGTAAACATAGCAGTTCTCCAGACTCTCCATCTCTCCAGTCCATCTAGCATAGTATCAATTGAAACGCTAGTGAGATAGATGCAGCAACCTTAATAAAAGAGCTACATTACTTGAGCATAAATTACTTTCTTTTCTCCCCTCCAAAATCGGTGAATGGTTTCTTAGTAAAGAAATTCAGTCCCTCAAAACTGGAATCAGCAGCTGACATGTGCTTCCCCAAAGTCTTGAGCATTCAAAATTTGTCAGGCCTTCAGCAAAAATGACTGGTTGTCACTTGGCAGCACCATTGAGGCTTCTTCTACAAGAAAAAGATCTCATAAAACCTCAATAAACTATAATTAGATGATAGTATGTTGCAAAGCTTAAGAACTATTAAAAATGCTTTCAGTTTCCTTAACCTGTAAACTTAAAAAAGAATCTAATTTTTGTCATGCTGAAAGATGCTCTGTGAACACACCTTTGAAACTGGAGACACCCAGTTTTATAGCTTACAAAAGGGACTAATTGTGTACCATAGCTTCCTAACTAGTTTGATCCTTGAACTCCAAATCATTCTTCCTTCTGGTTGGAAATGGAATGCAAGATGACTGCTTCCCTAGAAAGCAATGCTGAGAATGAGCTGTAAATGCCCAGCTCTTTTTCACTTCCCCAGTAACATGTTTTGAAAAGTGGAATTTGCTTCATATTTGTCAAAAACTTGATCTCTGATTTGCTTCACCACATTATGAACTATTCTCTAAAATAGACTGTCCTATTGAAAGAGGAGTTAATAAAAAACACTTCATATTGTTTGAGATAAAAAAGATAAATGGCTTTAACTGTGACTGGTACATTTGCTAAATATTTTGTAAAGTTTATGAGGCTACAGAGACAATGTTTTTAATGAAAAATGTCACCAGCATATCCGATAGTAAGTTTATTTCAGTTGCTCAGTGGAATGGAAAACATACACAAATGAGAAAGGATTATGAGAAATAAGATCTGGGATAGTGTTTATTCAGATGTCATCTTTATAAGGCACAATCTTGTCCTTACACTGGTCTGGTAAAGTTCTGATTCCCTGATGCTAGTCAAAATCTGATTGAAAACATATAGGCTTGTCTCAAAAAGATTTGAATATTCAATTTGGGAAATTATAGCCGAATGCTATAACCTAGTATTTAAAATTTAAATATTGATTAGCAGTATTTTCTACGCTGTTAATAAATATGGAATCCTAATTTTGAGTATTGGTGGCTTGTTGTATATAACAAAAAAATATTTTATGCATTTCAGTGAATGGCTGAAGCATCACTGTCTTCTTGTCTTCCTGGCTTCAGTGCTACTGAACTTCGGCAAAATGCCATTCATGACTCACACTATTTATTTATTTATTCTTTATTTTTAGACTAATGGGAACTTTATGAATTCCTTCCCTGATTTTTAAGAGAAATACCATAGCAGCTATGGTCCAGAAAAATGGTGATTCAGAATCTTAAATTATTGCCTTAATGAATAGCCTTAACTCTTAACAAGTATGGGAAATCACCAAATAATTGATTTTAATTTTGAAGATTCTCTTGTTAAATTTTGGTTTTATAAAATTATTTACCTACCTACATAGAAATTGACACTGTTAAGCGGTTTGTCAAGTTGACAATTTAGTTTCCATTAACAGTGGTTTTTTTTCAATATTTTTAAATGTACCAGAGAAAGTACATGCATCATATATAGTACAAAGAACCCATGTCATCCTCCAAATGACAAAACACTTGTAGGTAGGAAAACAGTAGTGTAGTATTACATGTACAAAATAAGCTCAGTGTCTGGAATGGTGGGAACTCTATGACAGCCTTTGGGAGTGTTTCAGCTGTCAAAGTCTCTTCCCTTTTCCTATGTGCTCCTTTGCCTTTTCTATATCATCACTTGGATCGTAACATTCATAGTTCAGAACATATAGCAGAAAGTTCAATCATCCTGTAATAACTTTTAGAATTAGATACAGAATACTTCTATTCAGGAACACAGATTGAAAGTCACTCCTTATAAATATTTGTATAGAAAATTACATTTCATGCATTTTGTTTCATATTACATTAATGAAAATTTAGTTTTTATTTAAGTAGAGTTTTGCCAGTAAAGGAGCGGGGGAATATTTTTTCTTCTGCTAGCAAGTGTAAATTATAAAAATGTAACAGTTTCCTCTAAATGTTGTGTAATCAGACAGGAGAATAGGCTGGTAAGTTTTCATTTAGTGCACAAGTATACTTACCAGAACCATCTGCATATAATTTACTTTAAAGTCTGTGTTTACTATTTTAAGAGTGAGCATTTAAACCTTTAGTATTTTATTACACAATTTTAGCTTGCATATTTTCCAGTAAATCACAGCTCACTTCCAGATACTATTCATTTATGATGTTACTTTCACCTTTTGTTTGCTGACAGGAAAATGAGATAAGAGAAAAATCTTAGCTGGAGGTCTGGACAGGCAGACATGTTTGATGGGGCATAGAGACATCTCAAGCATTCCCATATACATTCCCAAAAGATTTTTTTCCCTTCCTTGAGAAACAATTCGTAGACCATTGGGACTTTCTGCTCTAGGGGAAAAAAAAAATTAAGTGTCTGTTTCAGACCTGATTGTGTTTTATTTCTGCAGTGTACTAATTTTTTCCAAAAGTTACAGGTTCCTAAAATTGATAACTTAGTTCCAGAAAACATGGAGAAATAAATTATTTTATTAAAAGTTGCTTTAAAATAGCTTAAGGTCTGATTGATGGGGATTGATGCAATGCCCTTAAAAATGTGTTCCCTTAGGTCTGTCAAGATAAATGACTCTTGGAAAGGGTAATGATTCTGCTATTTTCATCCAGACTTGAAGCAGTAGGAACAGGGACAGACTGAAAATAAGTACAAAAAGCTACTTTAAACAGAACAAAACTGTCTGCAAAGTTGAAATTTTGACAGTATTTTGCCTTCGTAACACCAATGCATTCATGTGATGTGGAAATACAAATACAAGCACACATGGAGTGCCTGTCAATATGGTTACATACATGCACATTAAGGAGCATGTGTAGAATATATATGTTGGTAAAATACTACCTGTTGCCTACATGAACTGCTGTGATGAAATTGAGGCAGTGTTTCCTTCTTTTTTGAAAAGTACATTACATTTCACGGTTATTCATATCCAGTAGGATCCAAGGTGGCTCATACCAAGAATACCCTCCTAATGTACAGACTTCAATTATACTACAAATAAACATTTTAAATATTTAGTATTTTAACTGACATTTAAGTCTGTTGAAAGAGTCTGTGGAAAAAAACCCTACATTTTTGTCTTTATATTAAAAAAATATATGCGAATGAGAAATTTAAGGATTCTGTGGCATATAAGGATAACCTTTTACAATCAGAAAACTGCACATTGGCACAGCATTAAAAAAACCAGTCCAAATTATGGGCTAAATTCTACTTCAGATGACTCATGAAGAAATCAGATGTGGCCACAATCCAAAGAACACTGCCACTCTGAAAAAAGGGCAGGGCAACTAAGACCAAGCACTACTAGGTTAAAGATACCTCAAGATATCTGGAGTACAAGAAGCAGGAAGGTCACATCTATATTCTGAAAAAGTATTCTCCAAGGAACTAATGAGACTCAGCTTTTCTTATTTTGACCTGTTACTAAAACTAAGCAAATCTGATTACGGATGCTTAAGTACATTTTCTATCTTGTTTGCTTTTCTGTGTATAATGAACATCTTGGTGAATAAAGCACCAGGATGATGATCCCAGGAACTGATTAAATTCAAGTGGTTTAAATTTGCAAAGATAAGTTCTAAATAAAGCACATGATATTTTTATTAGGGATGTGAGAACTATAACTCAAAGTTTTGACAGCTTAATATATGTATAACATGTCACTGAGTTGTAGAAGGGAGCACCCAAAATTCCTCAATGCCTTTGGTCAAAGAAGAGTGGCAAAAGCCAAAGGGGTCCAAAAGAAAAATGCTCACAAAGTTTTACTAACAGACGACACACTTGGCATGGAAATATGTTTGCCCCTATAAAGAGAAATGAGATAGGAGAGGAAAGGGTATCACCAGTTCTGGGTCCAGCACTGATCCAACAAATAGGGTGTCCAAGGTCCTGGCGGTGCCACGCAAGCTTTTTAGGGGTACTGTTTTATAGGTAGATTTTCCTCCCCTGGGATTTAAGTTTCTCATGCTTCATGTAAATAAGTGAGCAGATGCAGTCCATTCTTTTGGACCTTTCTGGAAATGGGTTGAGGGTCTTTGAGGGTCTTTTGATGGTCTTGATCCCCCTCTACTGGATTGACCCTCAGCTGACAGTTCATGCCTAATTCTTCACACCACTCCTGCCCATCGGCTGTCCTTTACATCACCATAGACCAGAAGTAGCAAGTGGGTTCCAGAAAGGTGCTGCTCTGCTTTTTGACAGCCCCTCTTTCTAGCCACATCCTGTTCTTACTTGCCCACTTGAATAGCCATCAGCATTTGAGGCATAACAACACATTAACTCCTTACTGCCCAGGCTTCTGTAGCTTCAATGCATACTTAAAATGTTAAAATATTACAGCGTAACTGTAAATGTATTTTTTGTTGCTAGGCTTTCTACTGGATCCACTCCACTTTTTTAAATCCAAAACAAAAGTTAGAGGAATATCACTACATGTGTGTCATTAGCCCTGCAGTTTTCTCTGTATCTACATCAGATGACTAAGCATGCAATATGTGCTGCAACACAACCTGTTCACACAGAACACAGCACTGTGCAGAAACTCATGATTAACATTACCTCTGGCTGAAAATAAATGTTAGAGTTGACAGAATCAGACTATAAACATTAAGAAAATCACCAAACTTTATTTGGAAAGCCTGCTCCAATAACTGACAAATTCTATAAAATAGAACAAGCATCCAGTACTATTTGTACTATTTATATGGGGTAGCATTTGGCAAAGGAGGGATGTATGTATTCATGAAAGATAAATGCTGCCAGGAACATGACTGTTTAATTAGTATAGATTAAACACTTGGCAGCGAAGAACAAATGCAAGACATCATTCATAATTTAAAATGGAAAAAATGGTAAGTCAAATGTCTATAAATGCACAAATAAGTTGCTGAGTCTTTGAAAAATTCTATTATTTGGACACAAGGTATACAATCAGAAAAGTTTTTCATTTGACTGAGTATTGATAACCCTTCATAATGGATTAATAGTATCTGTGCCAGTGGTTAGAAAACATACTTCTTTTACTGCATACTCTACATGTTGTCTTTCCTTTCTTGCCAATTGAAAAAAAGCCTTGGCTATAAAAGCAATGTGTTGGAATGCGCTCCAATATTATTGACCTGTCCTTGTTTTTTTGGCAACTTAGCTGGAGTATTTTCGCCAAATTTTATGATTTTATATGATTTGAAGTAATAAAGCATGATGCAGCCCCGAAGTGGTGACCTTAGAGAATTTTTTCTCTCTAAAAATGCACCACTATAACTTTGTAAAAAATCTTAACTGTAAAAGTATTTCAATTTTCCCAGCTGTTTTTGCAATTTAAGCATATTTTGAAACATGTTTTTTCCCCATCTGTGCTTTCACTTTTATAATTTGTCAAGAGTACATGACAGCCAAATTCTTACACAAAGATAGAATGTTTAATAAAAAAAATCCCAAGAATAATCACTGAAATGCTATCAATTAGAGTCCTTCTTTCAAATATTCCCTCTCCCTTCTATTATCTTTAAGATAAGATTCATTGATTGACTTACTCCATCAAAAGCAAAATTTCCGAAAATGCATCACTAATAGTAAGCTATTAGGTTTTAACATTTATTTTGTTCAAAATAACAATAATGTAATCATGGTTAACACAATTCTTATAATATTCAAATAGTATTTGAATGAAAAAGAGATTAAACCATAGCTAGTTCTGTGGCAAGGGAGAAATCTGGCACATAATCCCTGTTTCACCTTCCAGATTTGAGCAAAATATTGAAGAAGACAGACATGCTGTTCAAACTACCAAGCCTCCTGACTGATGGATGGGGACTCAGGCATTCACTCCTGTGTCCCTCCCTCTTTTAAACCTCTTTTTTACTCAAGCTATTCTTCCCCCTTCAGAAACTCTGAGTGTGCTACTGCTTACAAAGAAAGGAGGCTCCTTGTCAGGAGCCGATGAATAGTTTCTACAAAGAAATGTGCCACAAAGAACTGCAGTCTTGCAAAAATGGCTGCTAATCCTCAGTGTTGTCAGTGTAGCTCAGCCGTGGCTGTGGGAACTGGAGCCCATGTTTGAAAAGTTCTTCCTCCACCCGAAACCCAAGGGCTTTGCTTGCCAGGGGTATGAGTGGGAACATGTTCTGCTGTCACTAAGGTCAGTGGGAAATGGTGGGGCATTTTGGATGAAAGTCATTCTTTTACTCCTTTTTGAAGAAAGATGAAAGTAAGCACCTGCCACTAAGAAAAAGTTAGGATGTTGTAGCTGTAAAAAGTGCTGCTTTCTACAGTTTTGCATTGCATGAGGAAGAGAGAGGGAATAAGCAGAGAAGGATCAGTGCATTATCTTGGTTCAGGTCTGAAAAAGAGATTTTATGATGTAGAGAACATGCAGAGAACATAGAAAAGTGGGAGAGGACTAGTGAATATGAAGGAAAAACCAGAGGGGTTTTATGTAATCATGCTTTATAGATTTTTTAGGGAAAAAACCACAAGAAGCTCCAAAGCCACTTAATAGGTCATTATAATTTTGATGCTTCATGTTGGTCCAAATTAGAATAAATGAGTCAGATAATAAAACTGGCTTTATATCTTAATCCCTTTTGGTATTCACATTTCATGCTTTCAAGTAAGCACAGATACCATATTACCAAAATTACGTATTTAATATTTTAAGTTAAAAAACAGATGTGAAGACAAACATAAAACTGGAGTCAAGAGAATACTTCAGAGATTTGGAAATCCCCACATAAATGGGAAATTATTTGAAAGAGATCAGATACTTGGAGATATGCTTATATTTACAGATATTCAAATACAATAAATTATGAAAATGCAGATCTGTGTCCAAACAAAACTGCTTTCCAAGGTTACAAGTGACAAGGGGTATAAAAATCTGGCAACCAGAACCACCAGATGCCTTAAATTGTAATCACGGGTTTTGCATACTGTATTCAGAGCAACCTTACATCTGTGTGTTTGAACTGGGCAATTGCCTAAGCCCACCATAAAATGTTTACCTTACCTTTAAGCCCAGAATTAACTCCTTTTCTAGTAGTGTGTTTTGGAATAACTCAGTGATAACAATTTCAAAGAAGTCATGCAGTTCTGCAATCCTATATGCAGAGATGACTTTGCTCAGATTCTCATTCTGCTCTCTCTTTGGTGAACAAAGAACCTTGAAGAATGAGGTTAAATATCCACAATTATTTCATGAAAGAATCAAAGCTCATGAACAATCTTTCTTTGTTGATCTATTTATTACTGCCTTCCTTTTAAGTTTGGGCTTTTTTTTTTTCTAAATTAAAGATGATGCAATATTTTCAATGCACTGAGTCTGACAGGTGAAGCCATATCCTTGATCTTGATAAAGGATATTCTGTACTCGATAAAGGTATTTCCGTACTTAACTGTGATACTAAGGCAAATAAAATGCATTCTGGAGATCTCACTTCATAGTTTTTTAACAGAGCTGCATTTGAGCAAAGTTTTTTCAATGCTATCTATAATGATGTTCAGTCTTCCAGATTCAGTTGCTAAAGTTAATTTGGAGTCATAAGTCATTTAATTCCCAGATGTCTAGCCTTTTCAGAGGGACACATATTAGTTGTTGTTCTTGGTCTTCATTTCACTTCAGTGAAAAATTACTTATTTTTATCTATATAAAAGTCTGCAGAATTTTGCAAATGTCCTTTGACTATGGTGCACCAAATACCAATTTGCATCGCTTTTTAAAATAAATTATCACTATACTCTGACATCTCACAGTGTAATGATCAAGGACTAAAGATACCTTACTATTACTACTCAATTAAAAGGCACTGTTCATTGTCCAAAATAAAAGAAAAAGCTGACCTAAATGATGTCACCAAAGAATTCAAAAAAATTCCAACATGTTTGGTCAAATTAGATTTGTCTCTGGGTGGAGAAGCTTTTGAAAATGAGGAATAGCATGGAGCAAAAGGTAACACTTAAGAATCAACCCTATGAATAGTGAATAACTCTAATTACCATAGTATGATGGCAATGGAAGATACCCATGTTCAATTATTATGCCAAAACCCAGTTGATTGTATGTTTAATTCTAGTAGTCAAAAAGATCATTATGCAAAGAGCATGTAAAGGCTGCCTGAAGACTGATTTTAAATCTTTGTGGTACAAAGAGAAGTATGTTTATGGAGCAGAATAGTAGATGTGGGTCAAAGTTTATGCCAGGTCAGAAATCTCCCTGTTGTGCATTGCAGTTCACCAGCTGCATGGGGAGACTGGAGTGAACAAATACTACTTGGACAGTTTGGTCACACTGGGCATCAAGAAATAGTGGTCACTTCAAATGTAAGAATATACTACCGGTTTTAGAGATTTTGATTTCTTAATATACCCTGTTTTCTCTGTTTGCCACTTTTAAAAAACAGCTCTGAAGTAAGAAAAATTAACCCAGTCCTTGCTCAAGTAACATTTAAGAGGAAGAACTTTAAATAGTCAAAATTGACAGATCTGCCCATCAATCTTTAGCTGGTTGGAAGTGGAATGGTTATATCTGAACAGTGGTTTATAGAGTATTAAATCACATTTTGCTAGTATCCTCTTTGTAGGTAGAGGATGAAGCTCAACATTTATTATGGTTCTCTTGATAGAGCTGTGTTGGAGTGAAGTAGAAGTTTGATTCTAGAAATTTCCTCAGTCAATGCAAAAAAATGAAGTCTTGTGACCCAGACTTTCATGAACTCAAACATATGCAATGACACATCAAAGAAATGTGAGATATTTACAGTTACTGACAAGAAATAAAGATGTGTGAAGAAAAACCAGACTGCTTTTTCATAATCCAGGCAGGTAGAAAGAAAGATTTATGCAAAAGGCTACTTTAATTTTCTCCTTGCTACTTATTTTTCCTTACTTTCCTTGAAAGCAGGATACTCTGTTATAAAATATCTACTAAAAAGCCATTTAAGTTTAGACAGAAATTACTTCAGAGTCAAGTATTTTAAACAACTTTTGCATTCCTTAATATTAAGCATTTTAAGTATTTATAGGTTTTCTACTGTTTTGTGTCCTTATTTGAAATTCTCTCTGATAAAAGTGCACACATAACAGTGTTAAATGACATCTGACCTCTTTGAATTCTAGTCATGTGATGAATAATAGCTTTTAAAATAGTTAAATGTAAATACAGGAAGATGACTAAACTGCTAAACTTTTATCTTCTAAAAAAATTCCCATCACTGTCAAAGCTGGTGTAGCTCCTCTGATGGTTTACAATAGTGGGAGCACTAGGGCAGAAAGGTTTCCAAGTGCCCACAAGCACTTTCATCACTGTACCTACTACCTACCTCCTGCAAATCTCTGTTCCTGCCTTTAGAAAATGAGTGGCCACACATTCCTTGTCACATTTGGTTTTCCTCTCACAGAGCTTAAATGTTGGGAAACTTAACATAAATACATAACAGACAAGGACAAGGACCAAATTTGTTTAGCAAGGCTGCCAGCAGGCTTACTGTACTACCTCCTTTCCAACATTTAAAGAATGCAACTATCTTCTCTCTTTCCTTTCCCATGTAGCTTGAGAATTACATCCAAGACAGTATGAAGAAAGAAATGGTAGAGATCCAGCAAACTGCAGTGCAGAACCAGACTGCAGTAATGATTGAAATAGGCACAAACTTGCTAAATCAAACAGCTGAACAGACCCGCAAATTAACAGATGTTGAAGCACAAGTAAGTAATGAATTTCAACCTCAAAATGCTTCTGCTTCCCAAATACTACAGCCATACATTTAACACTGTTTGTTACATGCTTCTGTTCAACAATTAGAAGTCAATCATTGTGACCCACAGTTCTACCCAACTTAAGGAAACATTAGTATTTGGTAACACATAGTTCCATCTCAAGCTCAGTATTGCTACTGGAGTGATTTTCGTTATGGTAGCATTTAAGTAAGCCTAGAAAGCCAACTGTTAAAATAATCTTTAAAGAGAATGTATTTAAAACTACTATACTATATCCAGGCATCAGTTGGGTTCTAGTGTGCTTTATACTCACATTACTCTCATTACTAATCTTAGCTAAATGATTAGCTGAATGACAGCTAAATGATTAGCTAAATGACAGCTTCAAACTGTCTTTGTTCCATTTACCAGCTTAATTGCTTTTTTAAACGAAATCTTTCCTTTTTTATTTTTTTAACTTATCACAAGAACTATGTCTTTTTAATTAATGTTTTCACAGATAACTCTAAGTGGGATAACAGTTAATTTCCAGCACTGCATTATGGTAAACAAAAGGATACATAAACAAATCTGAGAGTAATAAAGAAAAAAGAAATTAGGAGGCTGCTAGAAAAGTATACTCACACAGAAGTAAATTTGTCTACTGTACATTTGTTAACTTCAAACACAAACAAGTGGATTTTAATTGAAAAGCATTAAGTACAATAAGACATTCTGTTAAACAGAATGCAGATATTAACAGGAGGACAAGTCAAATCCATGTAGAGTGGTATGTATTTGTAGTTTTGCAGATATGGTAGGAAGATGCAGATCTTTAATTGCCAAAACAAATAACGGATATATCATGCAGCACATAATATTTTGTATAATACAAAAATGCAAAGCCTAAATGTTAGATATTTTACTATCTGTAGAATTAATCCAATGAATTAAATTACAGTTTTTTACCTAAATCAAGACTTTGTGAACTCTTTAATAAACTGATAATTCATAGCTTATAGGCATACTGAGCTCAACTTTTATTGCATTATTCAGGAGCCTAATATTTTGCACATGTTGAGAGAACGTATTTATTGATTCACACTAATGCCTTTATGGAAATTACTCCGTTATTTTCTGCTTAGAGGAAGAAAATCATCACTGTAACTTTCCTTCTCTGCTTGAAATTACTGGTGACTGGGTTAAAGGCTTAATTAGCAACATAAGGAAATTAACCAAACAATTGCTCTCTCAAGGACACTTACTTTTGGCAATAATTTTCAATTACACTTAAGTGTGAAATCATGTCCTGAATGACTGTTTAACATGAAGGACATGAGTAATCAATTCTTCCTGTCAAGGAAAGCCAAATTCTGTTAAATTAAAAAAAGCTATTCTAAAACAATGAGAAAATATTTCTAGAAAACTTGTATTAAAGTAATGCAATACAAACCATAGAGTATCATACATGTTTCCTAGTATCTGCATTTCTTCATTTAAAGATGTAAATAATTGTAAACAATGCATAGAAGAAAGGTAATACTAAAATGCAAAGAATGAATTGACTAAAGTGTAGTCACTTTAGTTGATTTGTTTCATGTGTTTCATGAAACATTAGTAATGTATTTCACATGATAAACGCTTCAAAATATAATTTGGGATTGAATAAAATAACTAGGAGAGAACTATCAAGTGATTTCATGACTGTGCCAAGATTTCAGTGAGAGACTTACTTTCAACACCAGATGGGGAAAACAACTCAATTCATTCTTTGAGCCACAACCGTCATAGTTCCAGTAATGAAATAAGAATTAACATAACGGAGGGGAAGGTATAACAACAAAGCTAAAGTACCCAGTAATTCTCATCAGAAATGTAGCATACTACTGTAATATTCCCAATGATATAGTGTAATAACAAAATTAGTTCAACTCTGTGTATTCTTCATTCTGATTCTATGAACATTTGTGTCTAAATTAAGTGTTGAAAAATATTTTTTAATCATAGGTGTACATAGAGATTGGCATGATTTCACAACATAATTTATTTTAAAGACATATCTTTTAAAAGAAGTGGGTTTTTTTGTAAATTTTTTTTAGGTATTAAACCAGACAACCCGACTCGAACTTCAGCTTTTGGAACACTCTCTTTCAACAAACAAACTAGAAAGACAGATTTCAGATCAGACCAATGAGATAACTAAATTACAAGAAAAAAACAGGTAAGTTTGCACAGCCCAATAAAATGCTTGTCCATGAAGTGCCCTTCTAATAGTTTTAGAAACAAATGTACTCAAGTAGGAAAATAAGGGTTTGTACACAAGCTCTCCAAACTGATTACAAAATGTTACCCACACTCATTACAAAGGTCATATAATACTTAAAGCCTAGGAGATTCATGCAGGTTTATTCTTGTATTCTGTTTATATACTGTTCTTCACTATCTAAAGTTCTCCTTTATATGAGGAACTTAAGGGTAAAACTGAAAAAGTACTTCAGTTGTACCCAATTTATATTCTTCTTCAGTTTTCCATATAAATTTGATGTAACCTGATTCAAACTAATTGAGTGTAACCACATCTCCAAAATTTTATTTCCATGTAGTACATAGCTATCCTAATGATTAACCAGGTCATTGCTACAATTTTTTTACCTAATGTAGTGAGAAAAATAAAGCACTAATAATATTCAACGTGCCTCAAGAATCCATGTTTTGAAATTGACCAATATCCACCTATTACTCCTATCCTCTTCTGTACTCGGCTATGGTCCAAAGGCTCATACCTTTTTTTTCAGCTAGCTCTGTTTCCATATCACCACAGTCCTATTTTACTTTTGGCAATAAATAGTTTACAGAGGAATCTAAAAGCAGCAATAACAGTTAGTTTTCTCCTTCAAAGCAATGTTTTTCAATGAGAACCATATGTGCAAAGTGTTTTTTCTTTCAAAGAATTAGCTTAAGAAACCCAGGAGACATGTTTTGACATTTTTGTTCACCACTCTACTACATTTATATATGTTCTGTAAAGGTTTTATCTACCAACTTAAAAAAAACCCCAAGCATCCTTATCAAATGGAAAGCAAAGGAAATACTGATTTTTTAAAAGGTCATGTTTTTTGGTGTTGAACTCAGCAGACTTTAGACTAGCCTTGTAACATCCATGTAAAACACAAAAGCATTGTTTCTCACCTAACAAAATACAATCTGCATGGAACTAATCTGCTTGGAACATAATTAGATATAAGGTACAGGATTTTTTTTTCAGTAACAGCAATGGATTTTAGGTGAACTTCTCTCTTTCAGCTATGCATCTTTTAACATCAGCTTTCTCAGAGTCTATATCAGAACAATTAGCAGTGAAATAATGTTCCCAGCCAGTTACCTAATAATACCAGCTCCAAAACTGGAGAAGGGTAACCCATCTTCAACTAACTATTTGCATGTTTCCCTGTCTTAATGCTATAACATTTATGTTAAGTATGTATTTTATTCTAAGATATTTGAAATGTTCATAGTTACATTTTTAAATAAGCTTCATCTTTTAACAGGGTAAACCCGTGACAACTTAGTCACTTTACCTTTCCTTTAATAATGTTGAATTATCAAACACCCAACTGTTACACTTTTAAGGTCTGCAATACACACTGTAGTAGATAATATTGTTTATTAGTGCACTTACATAATAAATTAAGGCTTATGTATCAAACTAAACTTTCACTTAGTTGTCTACTGCTTGCATAGCACTAGAGAACGAAGTTGAGTGTTTACGAAGAAAGAAACTTATACAACATGCTTGATTCTCTTGACATCAGCTCAAAATTGTTTCTGGAGGGCCTAATTGTAATCTTTTATTTAGCTTTTTAGAAAAAAGAGTTCTTGAGATGGAAGACAAGCACATGCTTCAGCTGAAGTCAATAAAAGACGAAAAAGATCAGCTTCAAGTCCTAGTAACCAGACAGAATTCTATTATAGAAGAACTAGAAAAACAGTTGGTTACAGCTACAGTAAACAACTCAGTTCTGCAAAAACAGCAACATGATCTGATGGAGAGAGTTCAAAGCTTGCTTATTATGATATCAACACCAAACTGTAAGTGAAAGCAGACATGCTTATATCATTTCAGTCCTATTTCCTAATTTGAGTACACTGGTACCTAACTTTTATTAATCTTTGTAGTCTTACAACTAGCTCTGACACAATTCTGCTTCTCAACAAGTCTGTATTTTTTGCCTTATATTTTGCATGTGAGTTAATTAAGCTACTTTTTAGGGGGTGGGAGAAACAACCACATTTATATGATTTCTTTTCAACATTTTGTTTATCTTCTCTGGTTTCTTTATCTTCTTAACCAATTCTCCAGTGGCTCAACAAAATACAGAGATGCCAAATATTATTCATCTCACATGGCATTCACATGTGAGGCAGAATACACTTGCTTGACCATATATCTAGGTGATACTGCATATTGTAGGTCTGCAACTTTTCTTCCTGGTTCACAGAGATTGTTTCTGCCACCTCTCATTGCTTTATGCACATGGAGTTTATCAAAGAAAGGAAAAATTATAGTAGCTACCAAAGGCAAAAGAATAAGCACAGGCATAGTTTTTAGCCCCCAAAACCAGAAAGCACCAGGTCTGGGCAGAAGGTTCCCACAACTTCTTCACCAAGGTATCCTTGTTCATTCTAAAAATCCCTCAGCCTAGCAAACCTTATAGGCAATCTCACCCCTAAATGCCTGACAACCCTGCAACACATCATAGTAACCAAGCATAGTTTTCAGATTTATGCAGATTCATGTGCACCATAAAAAACCGACACAAACTATAAACTAAAAGTTATGGCTACACAGGATTTAATCATTCCCTGCCTTGAATTTCATGTCTGATATGGAACTTGGAAAGATTAAGAAGCTGTTCTAAAAGACTATAGAATCTGGCACAGTTGCCTGTAAAGTTCTCAGGGGGGAAAATACAGAAGCATACAGAACCACTAAAGAAAGGATTTAAAATTAAATACTGGGAAAAAATGTTAGAACTTGTCATTAGAATTTAAAACATAGTATACGTGGGCTATGATACATTACTGTAAGGTGGATCACAGAAAAGGGTGTTTGGAACTCCTCACTTTTAGTAGTGTCCTATATGTTATTATCATAACATAGGTTATAGGTTTTTCTAAACAAAGTAAATTCCAAGTTTTTTTGTCTTCATAACTGACGCTATTCCCTTAAATACCAAGGCTGTACATGTTCCTGCTGATGTTATCTGCTATGCTAGTGCACAAATAAGTAAACAAGTCAAAGTCATGTTGGCTACAGCACCATTAAACCCAGAGTGGAAAAAATAATGAGTGTTTGCCAAAAAGACAAAATTAGCAGGGAAAGCTTTTAAGACAGTATGCAAACAATAGAGTGTGGAAAAGCAATTAAAACACTGAATGTGTTATTTTTCTATTTAAGGCAAAGCACTTAAGCAGGTAAATAATGAATAAGCAAGCTAAAAAGAACATAATAAGCAGCTGTAATATAAGCACGTATTTATATGACACCTAAACCTTTGTAGTAACTGACTGTGATTGTTAGATTAAATTAAAAGGGAAAATACACAGAACCAACCCCAGAAGGGTCAAATATGAAATATCAGTCAGCAGGCAAAATGCCAGGAAATTCCAACCTCCATAGTTAATAAAGAACTGAACAAAAAGATGAACCTTAGATTGTTCTGTGGAATAAGAAGGCTTAGATATATGAAAATGTATTTTTTTACACAAATGAATTCCAGAAGGTATATATCTTTAGTGAGTTGGGCTGACCTACCAAACTTCAGCTTGGTACATACAAAGTTGTTCCTGTTCAGCACAAGGGGAAAAAAAAAAAAAAGCTTAAAACCTCTAAAGTCTGTTGCATTATAAAAGGTTTCATAACTCATTTCACAATATAAGAGTACTGGCCAAAAGTCATTATTAACCTAATCATTTGCTACTTAGGTATGTATATAATAGTACTTAATGCATGCTAGGTTGTAATGCATATAGAAGTCCAGCCAGGGCAGAAACTGTTCAACTGAATGAGATGCAATACCCTGAGTTTTCTCATTCAACATATTAGTAAGTGTTGGCACTTTTCAACCTATGAAACAACCACAGTCCTATCAGAATAATGTCTTTAAAAATACAAAGTAACATCACACACAATAAGTGCCTTGATCTGTCAATTCTTTCAGGACCAGACATTTTTTGGAACCGCTTTAAGCCAATTACACCATAAATTGATTCTTTGTAACTTTTATTAATCTCATTTTAATGCCTTCAATTTCTATTTTTTTTTTAATAGCTAAGAGCAAATTCATAGCCAAAGAGGAGCAAATCAGTTTCAAAGACTGTGCTGAAGCTTTCAAATCTGGACTGACAACAAGTGGAATCTACACTTTAACAGTTTCAAACACTGCACAAGAGAAGAAGGTAGGATGACTATAAAGAGCTACCTAGCTGTACTGCATGTTAAAGGTTATTTGATCTGGCAAATATGTTATTTTAAAGGCTAGTTAATAGTGAAGTTTACTACTTACCAAGTTTTTTTATATGCTTTTAATCGCTCCTAGATCTGAGTATCTCACAGGAAGAAAAAAGTCCTTCAGGTGAAATCTTGGCTTAGTTGAAAGGAATAACATTTTGTTGTGTGCTTCATCATGCCAGAATTTTGTTCTTTTCTCCACATAATTAATGTAATTAAATCAATAAGGTAGTGTAATTTCTTTATAAAATCTGTAAACTAACAGAGTTGCTCTGCATGATCAGCAGACTCCTGTCTCCTTTAAGTTCTTAGTTCCTTCGTATGCCCAAGGGTCTTCAGGAGGCAAAAGGGTAAAGTCAGGGGCATGGAAGATTACTCATAGATTTATACTCATGAAAGCTATCTAGTAGTACTGGACTCATATATGGGTTTCAGTTCTTTGTATCACAGATTTTTAAGGACTTTTGTGTAACAATTAGATTAACAATTAGACACTGTCTAACAGAGAGGATTTTCTGGGAAATACTGCCCTGGAAAATACTACTACTGATTCATTTAAAAGGTGAGTTTGTAGGGTTTTCACTAGATCGGTTTAAATTCCTCTATGGATATTTTTTCTCCTATGTGTTTAACTAAAATGAACTTCAACATCAATTTAAGTTAAAGCAGTATGCCATACCTCTGTAGAAAGACCTTGAGCTAAAAGTGGCACTCACTGGATGATACATTGGACCCTGAAAGAGATGCTCCATCTATTGAAATAAGTAAAATGATAAAGCTTCAGAGAGTATCATTTAGTTGAAACAATCAATAGAATCTAAAAGGGAGAAAAGTCCCAGGTGGATCGTGAGGATAAAGACCTGAAAACCTGGAGCAAGCATTCGGAGGAGTGGGGCTCCCATGATAAAGGCACAGCAGGCTGAGGAGGCTAAGGGACGTATGAATATTAAAAAAATGCTTAATATACTTCTTAGACAAACACTAAATAATTTTATTATGTTTTTATTTTCTAATTTCTACTGTAGATATTTCCTTTCCACAAAAATGGAAATATTTTATGGAATTCCTAAAGCTCTACTTTATTGCATTAGAAAAAATAATAGAAAATGTAAAAAAGCAGTGGAAAAAGAGGTGCAATGTGGAAAAGGAATTGGTAAAGCTCTGACAGAGTAAGCATTTTTTTCCCCAAGCAAAGGTTTAGAAATGAAGTTCACCGCTGACTAGACTGAAGTGCCAAAACTTAATTTAGCCTATGCCAGACTGTGATCTTTACACTTACAAAGCTGTCAGCTAAAGGAAATAAGCAATTTGTCTGGGTAAGATCTATAAAATACAATAGATAAAAATCTTTGATTTTTTGTAGATATAATCTAGAGAAATTATTTGCAATCTGCTTCTCCGGGAAAAAAAAAAAAAGGCAGCCGGTGTTCCTTCGAAATAATCTAATCTAAATACATAAATTTCAGAACAAAATGAGTTACATAAGATGCAATGAAATGTTTTATTGTACATGAAGCTGAATGGCATTTAAATAGCATAGATATTCTACAATCACACTTTTAAAAGCTAAAGGAGATGAAAGCTACTGCATCTCCAAAGTAATGGAATGCAGCAGTCTTTGTTAGACAACTCTAGAATAACATTCCTTGGATCTCTTACTATGACTTGTCTCAAGCTTTTATCTTTGGTTTTAATTTTGCTGTCAAATATAGTATACAGAGCATGCATATTTTCTAAAAGCAAACACAAGTGCATGACATATTACAGAATAAAAATTTGTCATAGACTTTAACGCTTTGCATTTTCAAAAGTACAAATTTTCTAAATTTAAATGCTTTACATTTGAACATGGAGGCTTTAAATGCTTAATGCAAATATCCATTTTGGTAATTTACTATGTTAAAAAAAGTAGTTAAAAAGTAATAATTTCACTTAGTATTAAATCAGTAATTTAATAATATTAAAGAATTAAAGTCTTATTCTGTCCATTTCAGATAGAAAAACACAGGTAGGGGTTTTACTTACCGCATGACATTGAAAATAAGAGACTAAAAAGTTTTAACCTGATGCTGATTTTTTATACAAATATAAACACATAAGAGGAGTTGTCAAGGGAAGTGAAGGTTAGGGACAATCAACATGTTACACCATTTTCAACTGTTTATGATGTGGATAGCTACTCAGACCAGGAAACAGAGTGACCTTTTTTATTTGCCAAAAGTGCTGCACTGCTGTTTATGTTTTTGTCTTTTCCTCTTGTAACACCTTCTGACCTCCCAACAGGCTTATAAACAACTTCTGTGTAATCTGTAACTGATCCCACATTACTAATTTGTCTCCCATCATAATCCAAAACTAAGGAATTGCATATGACTACTGAGAGGAAAACAATTATTTAATTCCATTAATATTTTCAAACTTTCCTGTTCCGCAACAGGACAAAAGCTAATTCCTTTTAAAAACACTGAGGAAAACAGCAAAAGACTGCTGACACGAGGAAAAATGGCAGAGGCAAAACTATGAAAAGTCAATAGTTTTATGCTTACAGCAACCTCATGAACCAATTAGACTGTAGTTCTTATCTAGTCACATATCTAGGAGATAGAGATAGTAGAATACAAAAATCATTGGACATAATGACTCCAAAGTGTTCAGACAACAGCCAAGAGTGATGCAAAGACGTGGTGACTGCACTTGCTTTGCTGTAAAAACTGCAGTGGCTCTTCATCCTGATAACTCATCCTGAGCCTTACCATTCACAATGTAGCTCTGAAAACACTTATACCCCAAATACCCTCTTACAGTGCTAGAGCTGCTAGAAGTGTAAGTACTGAAGCACTTCACAAGATACATCAAATACCCCCTGTTCCAATTTGTTGTAACTTGAGAGGCTAATCTCTTTATCCTTTTTGGCATCTGTTTGAAGACTCCTGCTGCCTGCCTAATCTTGGTATCTATTTTTACTAGTTTTATGAAATGTTACATATCTTTCTTTTGAATATAAAATGTAGAATAGGTTGAAAGGTTACAAAAGTTCTCTTCTAGTAATGGTGTTAAGAGAAAGACTTAGAGTTGATTTGGATGAAATTTTTTTGGTGTGGAAAAATTATACTCCCAAATTTATGTAAACTTCTAAAAATTGTTATTGGTAAGAAAAATCTACATGAGGTTTTTACGGTCATCTCTTCAATTTCTCATTATATTTTTCAGTTCCTAGCGAGTTGCTTTTTCCTTTGGGAACTTATTTGCAGTACCCCAGCATTTATCTCAAAGAATCTATAGTGTCTATTAAAGCTAGTTGTCTTACCACTCACTTAAAAAATGGATACTACCTGTAACAGGAATATTTTATGACAGGCATTCACAGTCATTCCCTATTTATATTTTAATCTCATTAGAACAAAATAATGTGCTATTTAAAGGTATTGATTTTTTTCAAAATATTAATTCCAACTAAACTGAAATTTAGACAACAGGCATAAAGGAAATTGCACATAACATTCAAAAACATCAATTAACAACTACAATAGCAAATCAGACTGAGCCCACAACTCAAATAAATTAATACATGGCCTCCCACTGTACATAGTTAAAAACTACATATTTCAGAGAAGGGTGAAACAGTTCTATTGCCCATCTGGCTGCTTATACTGTTCTTTCAAGAAGGGTGAAGCTTGAGAGTCAACAACTTTCTCTACAACCAGTGATATTTGATCATTGTTAAATCAGCTTTTTAACTTGCATTGATGCTTAAAAAAAGTATTTGCATCTGCTTTAGTCCATTCCTAGTATCCCTCTTCATAGCCCTCTGTGGAAATTAATTTTCACATATACATTATACATCATGAGTTAGCCTTCTAAAACAGATTTGTCTTGTCTTACAATACCTTATCTTCAGCCTTTCCTTTGAAGGGAATTTTTATTTTAACTAAATTAATTTATACACTATCATCACATTTTTACCCGTCATTAAAAACAGATATTAGTAAAGCCAAACAAAAAACAGACTTTGAGGTGTAAGGAATTGCATACATTTTGAGTACAAATTGAGGTTTCAATTAAATTCCATTCATACTTTAAAAGGTAATCCCTTATCCAACATTTTTCCTTATTTATTTTATCTTCTCTAAAAATCTCCAACTGAATGTCTTGTGATTTTTTGATTTTGAACAGAGTCTACTGCAAGCTTAAAGTATCTGCTTTGGATTTCCAATGTGCAACAGCCTGTTGAAACACTAATATAATTGATATTTCAGCTGAAAGGATTTCTTTTCCTTTCAAAGGTCTAATGATTTTCAACAGTATTTGTGATACTGCTTGATTGAAACATTCCGATTCATATAAATATATAGATGTGAGTTTATAACATACGTACAATACACATACTCTAAAAGAGTGAATTATATTAAAAACCTAGTAAGGAGCACACTTTACTTCCCAAAGTGAACACATAACACTACCACAGCACAGAAGGAAACTGGCTGCACTGCAGTCATACTTTTAAAATACATTTCCAGGATGTCTAACAGTTCAAAGAGCTCAAATCTGCTAACTGCTAGCACTGATAAGACTGATAAGTCTCCTATAGAAGAGGATGAAAAAGACATTACAGCTGTAGCACCACCCAGTCATGATTTGGGGCAATTATAGGCATATTGTGACAAGCAGCAGTTAGGCAAGAAGTAAGACTACTTAGAGAACTGTTAAACAGTGAAGAAAACAGCCAAATTAATAATTAAATACTTACCTAATTTCTTTAAAAAATATTTATTTAATTACAGATGAAATATCCTATTGAAGTGTAAGAAGTCAGGTCTTGCCTGTACTACTATAAATGGGAAGACACAACTTCACTTATTGGATAAAAGATAAAGAATACAGATTAGAAGTTAATGTAGTTCAATACTCAAAATAGAACTAAAAAATTTTCAAAGATGTGGAGTGATTCTGAAGAAGGCTCTGAACTTCAGTATCCTGGCAGAAAATGGTTAAAAAAAATTAAACTTCCAAATGATAAAACATTAAGAGAATTCTCCAAACAGGAATTCTTGTACAAGAAATTAAATATATTTCTTAAAGATAGTATTAGTACTAATATGCAATTTAAAGAGATACTGACTTCAGTATCTCTTTGATACTGAAGACTTTCTTCGTACTGTCTTACACCACCTTAGCTCCACTGACTGCCCACATCTAGTTATAAGTTTTGTTAGTGTTGGAAAAGCAGAATTGGATGCAACAATTTGAAATCTTTTCTCAGGAAAAATTGTACTAGATATTCTCATATTCACAAAATGTTACTGTTAATTAATCCCCTACTTTTCCCAAACATCACTCCAAAATTCCAATTAATTTTCAAAATACTTTTTTCCCATCAGCATCTCCATAGTATATTGGCACTTTCAGTAATACCTTTCACCTCTGGTGCTGAAGTGATTTAATCTGGGAGACTGATTGAACAGGTCACCTACAAATTTGAATTTTATTGTGCCAAGCATGTACTTTTTGAGTATTCAAAAACTGAGTTCAGTGAACTGCTTTTTACATGTCAGTCTTCTCAAATTTTTAGCAATAAATTGGCAAATTCAAAGGTGATTTAATAATATTTGGGAACAACTTTGGGAACATAATTGTTACTTTTTTTTGTTCAAGCACAGATGTTCACTGCAGTCTGTATAATAACATGGCTTTAAGATACAACTTTCAGATAATACACTTAGATTTAACTTTGGGGTCAGACCATTTGCAAAGGCACTGACCAATGACTGTGATAATAAAAATACATTTCAGTTTGTTCATTGCCTGAACTTAATAGTATCTATGCTCTGACAAGTCATGGGAAATTTGAATGGATCTCTCACAAAAAAGATGGAGAAGTGAAAGGTGTCATTTGTTAAGGTATTCTGTTAAGTGTGATATATACTGAGGAATCATTTATTTATGGACAACCACAACTGATTTGTATAAAAGCTGTGAAAACTTGCTTTTTTAGGTTAACTCATATTTTGCATACGACTTGCCACAATATAGAATGATGCAAATTACATGATTTCTAGTTTTGTTTTGCTGTGACTGCATGCACTTAGGCTGTTACATGCTTACTTTGGTAGGCCTACTGTGACATGGAAACTGGTGGAGGAGGTTGGACAGTTATTCAGAAACGAGAAGATGGCAGTGTGGACTTCCACCGGACGTGGAAGGAGTACAAGATGGTAAACAATGTTCTCTGAAGCCTTAATATCAGCCGTTTTTATTATTTGAAACATAATATGCTAAATTTATATTAATACCATCCTTAGAATGTAAGCAACTTTAAAAAGTTCTCTTTGTCCTTAGATGCTCATTTTGAAAATGTCAGAATAGTGTAAGTTGTTTGCCTAAGCAGACTTGCAAGTGTGATGTTTGTTTTTAAAAAGAAACCTTACTTTTTTTTAATCAACTGTTCCATCCTATGTCTACATTTTCTGAGTTGTTTATATTTGTGTTTCTAGTGGCAACAGTAGGAACTGCTCCAAATCTAATAAATAATATTGATTCACTGTTTCAGATTCCTGAGCTTGTCCTTGCTGAAATCAACTTTTTGAAAGATTACAGATCAATAACCCCTGTGAACACAGTAAAATTCTTAGTTGACAGGCTGAAAACTATTAAACTTAAAAACTGATAAATTGATCTTTTTAAAATCAAAGGAAAAAAATCCACCCAAACAAAACTATTTAAATATACAACTTAAATTACAGGGATTTGGTGATCCTGCTGGGGAGTACTGGCTGGGAAATGAGTTTGTTTCTCAACTGACTAATCAGAAGCGTTATGTTCTTAAAATACAACTGAAAGACTGGGAAGGAAATGAGGCATATTCATTATATGACCACTTCTCTCTAGCAAGTGAAGAACAAAAATACAGGTAAGCAGAAAAATCAGATCTAATTAAAAAAAAAGTTCTGACAGTAATCTTTCTAAACTGTGTAGATGCATGGCCTTATTTCATACAAATCATGACTCTTTTCCAACCCACTCAGAAAGTAATGTTTTCTCAATTTTTCATCTCTTGCCTAAAAAAATAATTTATTTTTCCAGAGGAGAAAATGTGTATTTTACGAGTGCATCTTGTGTGAGTATAACACACAAAACACAAAGATGATGAGATAGTATGGAATAACATAGGATACATGTGCCAATATAGTGGGTGACAGTACACAGTCATTAGAAAAACAGGAACCTCTCTGCAGTTGCTATCAAATCCTGATTCCCTGCAATAAATACATTTCTGAAAGGTGGATGACTAAGATGAATTATACTGCAAGGATTTTCCTTTTGTCAGTGGCTTCTAGGAACTGTTCTGTTGTCATAAAGAGCACACTGAGGTGAGGTGGCCTTATCCTTCCATGAGCCACTGGCTAAGATTCTCAATAACTCTCCTACCTGTAAAAATTGAGCAAATGTGCATTTCACCTATCACCAACTTCTCAATTTAAAGACCAAATTTTATTGGACCTATTATTTATGCTCTAATCCTGTAAAATCTAAAGGTTCACAATTTCTTCTAAATTCTTGGTTAAAAAAAGAAATAATACAATTTTAAAATAAATATTTTATACAACTATTACCATAGTATTATATACTTTAAACAGTATCATAGTATTACACATTTTGAAACAGTACCAGCCACAGCTGAAATATATGGGCATTTCATAGTCATTCACCAGGCTCTCTGCAACATATGTAAATACAATAAATAGTTTGATTTATTATAGAAGAAACTAAACACTTCACAGTATAACAAATGCTTTCCTACTACATGGTCCATGAAATATTTCTTCATAAGAATCTTGCAGATTCATGGAGCTTGGGTGACTGGACAGAAAAATGGTCTACATTTAGATGATTTTCTCCAAGATCCCTAGCAACTATTTGTTGTAAATAAGGTCAACCTGACACACCTGAGAGACCTGATGCTGTTATTTCAATTCAGGTCTTATATGCAAACAGAGCAATAAAAAACTATCAGCATCTAGTCTGCAGAAAATCTTAGATCTTAATGCCTTGGTAGTATTTAGTTGTCTTAACTCCAAAGTAAATATTTTTTCATCTGGAAACAGAATCTACAGCAGAGATTTTTTTTTTAAAGTAATGCTTTAAAATACTTAGAAAGGCAACTTTTGCAAAATGGGTGATTACCCTTGTCCATTCACAATATTAAAAGATAATTACTGAAAATTAACATGGTAAAAGCAATTTTATTACAATATGCAACCAATCAAGGAATTAATCATAAAATTGAGTGGTTTAAAGAATATATTTAACATTACAAAAAAAAAAGAAAAAATCCAAAGAAAGTATTCAGTTTAGAACATCTTCCATGTACCAACCCTGGCAGTGTTCAAGGCCAGGCTGAATGGGGCTTTGAGCAACCTGATCTGATGGAAGGTGTCTCTGCCCACGGGAAAGGGGTTGGATCTAGGTAATCTTTAAGGTCCTTTCCAACTCAAATGATTCTTTGATTCTGTGATTCATTACATAAAAAAGATGAATACATTCTGAATGCTGAAAAGATTATGAGTTGGGCCGTAAAACTGAAATTTCTTCATATTAAACTGAGATCAGAATGGACTTTGTTTAAATCAAACTTCCTGATCTCAAAGCTATGAAGCCAAACCAGGTTGCTCAGAGTCTTTCATTTGGGTCTTGATAACCTCCCAAGGTTACAACCTACTTTCCTCATGGCAGAAAGCTTTTCTGATATACAGTCAGAACATCTCACTTTCAATTTCCATCCATTGCCTCTCATCCTCTGTTACACTAAACTGTACCTTTAACAATTTATTGTTAACTACAAATAAATAATACTATGCTTATATTAGACTTCAGATGATATTTGAAGAACCCAGCCTAGGCTCATACCTTATACTTGTAATCTTTAATATAATTTATGTTAGAAATTGGCTTACATAATTTTGAAGAAATTACTGAATTAATTCATAATTACTGAAGAAAAAACAGTATTTCTTTAAAAGATATTTTAAAGAAAATCTGTAATGAACTGATCTTTTGAAACCTAAATGAATAAAATTAATTATTTATATTTTAAATTAGGGACTATAAAATGGGTTAAAATAATCTGTTTAACTACCAAAGACAATTTCTATCATAAGCAGAGAATTATATGCAAAATAAAGACTGACTGGGGGGGGCAAGTTAATTCTCTTCAGACAATCAGATCTCCTCTTTAAACAAATAGAATCCTCTGAGAAGCATGAGCTGTTTGATACAGAAATGCAATCACCAAAAACATACTGTGGGAGCAGAGGGTTCAAGTCCTTCCAATTCAAGGTAACACAGGAACAGCTGTGTAATTGCCCTGCCCAGTTCAGTGCCCTGTGTCTCTCCCCACTGAGACTGCATTGGCACCCATGCAAGAAGATGCCTACAGCAGCAACCTCACCAAACGCTTATCTTGCCAGGGAATTGAAGCAACCTGGAATACTTGTGATGAGCTAACACTAAAATTTATGAAAGATATGAAAAGGATAAGTAACTAGGACAATGGAAAGGGAAATACTAAGAAACTTCTAAAATATCATTTACTAGCTCAGAATTAATACCCCTAATAAGGCTGTCACCTCATATATGCGTGGTTGTAATGCTAAATTGCTGTGTTGTACTAACAGCAAAATAGGAATCAAAAAAGTTTTGGTTTAAACTTCTGAATGTAATGAAAATAATTGCATGTACTGTTGCATTGAAGTACAACAATGCACTTTCAGTATTAACAAATACATGAGCTGCATGAAAAATCCTAGAAGTTACTACCAACTTGCTCTCTTTTTCTTCTAATATGACATGAACAAACACATGTTCATTAGAAATTGTGCTGACCATTTCGGTTCAAATGAAAACATTGTACTGAAAAACAGCTTACAGCAGTACATTGGCCAGAAGAGAATTAAACTATTTGAACAGGATATTTATTGCAAATTATTCCATCATTATTTTGCAGACATCTTCCATCAACTTCCACGTAATCATTGTTTTTTCCATTTTTCGCTTCTACAGGATTTACCTTAAAGGACTTACTGGGACAGCGGGCAAAATAAGTAGTATAAGCCAACCAGGAAATGATTTTAGCACAAAGGATGCAGACAATGACAAATGTATTTGCAAATGTTCACAAATGCTAACAGGAGGTACGAATGTTTTTATGTTTCTCAGTCTTCCTATTTTTATTGGCACTGAAATTGTCTACGAGATAAATAATTTTGACTTAGTAAATTTTGATTATTAAAAAAGTTCAAAACTCACAGATAGAAATACTAGTATGGTGACTCTAGATTAAGTGTTTTACCATTTGACAAAAGTTAGTTAAAATAAAACAAGAGAAGTGAAAACTGGAGAGAAAATAATTCCCTGAAGTTGGGGTACAAGAAAGTCTCTAATTGTGGAACTAATCAGAGACATAGCAGATTCCTCTTCCAAGGAATTCAAAGATTAAAATACAACTCCCTGCAAAAAAACCCCCACTTTCAGAGATTCAACTGTCAGTGAAATAGCTCCTGATTCTATAGGCATAAGCCTTTTACCTAACTACCCGAGAAGAAAAACCCCCAAGAGCTGCTGTGTGCTGCAAGTGCCACAGAAGGGTATAAGAATTTAATTCCTTATTTCAATATAGTTATGAAGTGGTAAAGACATACCACAGATATATCTACATTTTTCCAATCATTGTTTACTAGTTATATTTGAGTTCTACATGGTATTTTTATCTTCAACTACACAAGTAATTCCCTATAATTTGTTCATCTAGAATTCCACATTCTGAAATGTAAACAAGTGCTTTGTAAATTTGGCTTCTCTTCCTGTTATCTCTTAAGCAATTGTTCATTTTCCTATAGCACAAGCTCCAAGAAAAAAAGACAGCTTCAGTTTATCCAAAAGGATAGTTGGAATACTGCCCTGCAAAACAGAACACACATACTATCGCCACCATAAGAGAAATATAAAAATATTATTTTATTAATAAAAATAATTTTTTCTTATGACCCACTAAGAAGTCAGGACTATATGGATACCTAGCACATTTGGGCTGGTTTTTTTCTCCTTTTCCTTCTTATGAAGTTTCAGGAAGTTTTGAACTGAACAGCCCAGAGAACTGAATAATTCCTCTAGAAAGAATTAAGAAAGGAGTTTAAATCTGTGAAAAACAGGAGTTTACCAAAGAGTAGATAAAACCAAAGGCAACTCGGTATCATTATAGTTCAAGTTGTGTTCTGCCCTCAAACTGTCAGAAATGTTTGATGTGGATAATAAATCGAACGCTTTCCCTTCTCAATTTTCAAATACAATGTACTGTGTAAGATTCAAGAATATGGAGTTGATACACAAATACATTTCTTTCCTGAGTTTGGGGCATGTATTTAACATTGACACTTCCAAATCATAAGAACAAAAAACTGGGTTTTGATTCTTTTCTCATTTCCAGACAAAAAAATGACCTTAAATACTATTTTGAGAATTACTTCTGCTGATGTTTGTCTTCTGTCTTGTAGGATGGTGGTTTGACGCATGTGGTCCTTCTAACCTCAATGGAATGTATTATCCATTACGACAGAACAACAACAAGTTTAACGGGATCAAGTGGTACTACTGGAAGGGCTCGGGATATTCTCTCAAAGCTACAACTATGATGATTCGACCAGCAGATTACTAAATGCTTTGTCATTATGTGAATTATGTATTGTATAGTCTTCAAAGACTTATTTTACCAAGCAACTTGTCTCATTTTTTCAAGCCCAGAAACATGCACTAGTGTTCTGAAGGGGTCAGTTCAGTACAGTTCCTGAATTGCAATCGCCTTGATCAGCTAAAGCTCATATTATTCAACCAGACGCAATGTCTAAAGCATCGACCTGATATAACAGTGATTTGGCCAAATGACTCAATAAAAAGAACATCCAAGAAAACGTCAGACAACTTAAGGACTCTGTTTTACTGATCATTTATGTTATGTACGTGTTAGTAAATAACTGGAACTGTGAAAAAACTCTAAAATAGTTTTAGGAATATGCATTTCGCCTCACCACTGAAGTTTAAACATTAATATAAAACACTTAGCTAGTTCTAGCTTAGTTCTAGCTAGACCTGGAACTATTTATATTTCTGTGTCATGTGTGCCCTATGTGTACATAAAAAAATACTTTTCTGTAATTAATTCATTCCTATAGTTAGGGAATATATTATTTTCCCCCATAGTCTCCTAAACAACTTTTTACACTTATTTGAGGATTTTTTTCCGGTAGCCTGTATGAATATGTTTAACAGAGGACAAATAGCCTTTAAATAGTTTGCATTTATTCTTGGGAAATACCATTTACAAAAGTCATAATTTTTCAGTCTGTTTCAGTCACCATCTTTAAATTATAAAAAATCCCTATGAATTACAATATAGCATGTATTCCTATACATTTTTATGTACAATTGCACTTTTTTTCTTCCCTTGTCATTTACCTGTAAAATAAGTGACCAGTATTTTGTAAACTGAGACAACGGCATTAACACCAGATGCCCAGTTGTCTGTGACAATCATGTATCACCTGGTGATGTAATATAACTATATGTTTTGTAAAAATAACCTAACTGAAAACATATGCATGTTCTTTGATACAATTAAATTTATGTTTATGACTTAAGATACAAATTATTACATTTTAAGAACAGGAAGAAAAATAATCGGAAATTATCTAAGGTCACACTATGTTTTTTTTTTCAGTAAGGTTAGGACTTCTCCCTAAAAATTCTCTATAGGTAGGCCCTCAATGTACCACAATGTGAATAAATTACTCTCCTGGGTGATCTTTCCTTTTTGTTTTTCCCCTTCATTTTATTACTGTATACTTTGAAATTGCAAAGCAGATTGAGAAGATATTTCTTCATGCATCACAATAATTTAGTGGCAGTTTTTCTCCACTTAGTTTTTAATACCCATGCTTATTCTCTGCCTAATATTTTGTAAAACTTTGATTTTAGAGATGACTCAATTAGTTACAATGCAAGAACTTAGCCCAAAACAAAACAAAAACCCCAGACATATTTCCAGCAGTTAACTTAACAAATGTGTTGTAAGGGCAACAAGGCTTGAGAAGGGTCAAGAAAAAATATTGTACGAGGAGGAGTGAGGGATCTGGGGTTGTTTAGATGGAGAAGAGGAGGCTCAGGAGGGGACCTCATCACTCCCTACAATCACCTGAAAGGAGGTTGTAGTGAGGTGGGGTCTGATCTCTCTTCTACACTGCTGGCAGTCATGGGCCCAGAAGAAACGGCCTTTACATGAGACAGGGCAGATTCAGATTAGATATTAGAAAAAAAAATTTCAATGTTACAGTGGTCAGGCATTGGAACAAGTTGCCCAGAGAGGTCATGGAGTCACTATCCCTAGAGGTGTTCAAGAGGCATCTGGATGTGGTGGGCGATGCTGTTTACAGGTTACAGTGGAAGTGTTGGGTGGAAGTTGGACTGGATGATCTTGTAGGTCTCTCCCAACCTTGATGATTCTATGTTTCTATCTTGAAAATAGTAAGTGGTTTTGAGAAAGATTGAATAAATCTCTCCATTTTATACTGACAATCATTAAAGCTGATGTCAGAGTACCCCACCACACACAACACCACCATTCTTCTTCACTGAAAATGTATGTCATCATTACTAAGTGTAGCAGAGACAAAAAATATTTCTAATATTACTTCATGATCTGATTTTATATAAACCTAAAGAATGTAAATTAATAGTCACTGTCTGAACAGTTCCATAAAATAATCTCTATGTATTTGAAATGACTATTTAGCATTTTATTATTTTTCATAGGAAACTTGTAAGAATATACATATCCCAAACTAAAGAAAAAATACTTACCAAAATTGCTTTAATGAATTTTCAAGAAATGTCTTAGAGAGAAGTCTGGAAGAGTCATTACTAGTAGAGGGGCCACACATCCCAACAAGCACACAGCATACCAAGAGAAGCCTTAAGAGTTGTTGTTTTTCAGCCTAGAGCAGGGAAAGGGAAGGGGAGACCTTAATGGTGCCTGATTGAGGGCATAGGGAGGACAAAGCCAGACCCTTCTTGGGGGTGCTCTGCTGTGAGACAAGAGAAAGGGACAACAGGCATTAAATACCATTTGGAATTGGGGAATTTTCCATTTAATGTATTCATTTATTACCAGAAGAGTGGATTGGACAAGTCCCTTGGATCACAGTGTTGAACTAGACAAGCTGCAGAGGTCCCTGCTAATCTAAAATATTTTATTATTCTATGAAATTTAATAGAAATGCTGAGTCTACATTACTGCATTTCCTGTGTGGGTACATTTAATCAGACAACTAAAGAAAATACTCCCAATATAGTAAGCATATGCACACCAATAAAAAAAGGAAAGAAAAAAAAAAAACCAAGAAAACAAACAAACAAAAATCCTCCAAAATGTTTTTAAAAACCATGATGGCATCTGAATGCTCAACCTGGAAAAGAAAAGCAGTGCTAACTTCTGGTTGACACTACCTTTATCTTAGTAAGAAAACTCTGTATGACTAAAATAATATTGCAAGGATAGTTTTGATTTGTTGAAAAAAAGTTTATAAAATTTGAGGCTTTCTGATGACTGTTCTGGGAAAGTGATCAAAAATATTGATGTAGACATTGAATGGATCAATTGTTTTAAGAGACTTCATTTTGGGGAAAAAGGGATCAATTTATAACACAAATGTAACTTTTTAGAGGCAAAATGTCTTTAAATGACATTTCACCTAAAGAAGATTGCATGGCTTGAGCACCAAAGTGAAGCAACAGGAGGACATGTCAGAAGGAAGGTAATAATAGGAAACAAAGCAGCAAAAACTTCTTTGGACCTAGTACAAACAAGTAAAACATAACAGCAAGGTAACCCCTACTTTTAATTACTTCCTGTAATCAAATAAACTTCTATTTTCTCTAAGTACTTTGTAGGAAGCAGGAAAGAAACAAGAAAAAAAAAGCAAATGAAAACACATTAATAAATGCATACTCAAATAATTATTGCATCAACCAAAAAATAAGATATCTGTTAGAGTAAGAAATTAGAGCAACTAAATAAAGAATGGTAGTGGAAATATTGCCTTGGATTCCAAATTTGTTCCTCTGCAAGAACAGCATATTGCAAAAGAAGTGATTCAGGTTCTTAGCACAACCCTAACCTCCCTTAATTTTACATTCTCACCATCTCTCAAGGTCTCCTTACTTTGGCTTCAGGAATAAAACCTCTAAATGGAATCTCAAAAAAACCCCAAGAGGAATCACTTATAAAGAATGATATGTACATTGTTACTGATAGCATACTTTATTATTAATCAAGGTAATCTGAAAAGAAACAGAAAACTCAAAGTAAGTTAATATGAACTTCAGTGTAGATTTTTTCATAGAAATACAAAAAAGGGGAAAAAACAGGACACGCTTCTTATTTCTTTTTCACATTAAGTTTTATCATTCTTACTGTATTTGCTATATAAAACAATCTACTTTCTCAATTTATAAAAAGTATGAAATTATAATGGATAATTAATTTCTTTAAGGGTTGAGAATAACTGCTACAGTTTCCCTAAACTTTGAGAACATACACTTCACAATAATGAAATAAATAATATATATAATAAATACTACATATTAATGTTGGATATGTAAATTTACATAAGTTATAGATTTAGAAAGAATGCTAAGTAGAAGTTCTTAACAGTTAATAAAATTACAGTAAAAATAAATTTCACAGCCCATTAACTGTACTTTCTTCAAAGCTGGTATGAAACTTTGAGAAATAAATGTCAGACACTAATTTAGTGGAGGGAAAATTATTGGAATGATTGACTAGTAACCAGTTAGGCTTCTACTTGTTTTAAAACCAAAAGAAAATTCCTGTTTAATAATTCACAACACACGAAGTGCACTGAGGTCTATACAGGTACATCATGCCCCCACATACTACTTGTGCACTAGTTCCCAATTCAGTACTTGAGAATGATTATTAGAGGCAGGAAAATCCTACATTTTTTCCTACTTAGCAGTTCTAGAAGAGCACAGTAATTTTCCATTGCCCAAGTAATTTCTGGGCAAAAAAAACCAGAGTTCCTGACCTGCAAATTTTTCCATTTGGCAAAAACACACTTCTCCAGTTTGTACACAGGTACAAATAGAAACAAAATTAAAGAACATTTATACTTCAGTAAGATGCTGGTTTATTCAGGTGTAAGTTGTTGAATCAACATTTTGCATTTTCCACATGTACCAAAGTTTTGCACACACCTCAAAAAGTATTGGATGAAGAAGAAAATAACTCCTTACAGTACCTGCTTAAAAAAAAATATTTTTCTAGTAGGCTTCCTTATTCACAAAACCTATTTAGAGAGCAAATAATTTCCCAGATAAACAAAAGAAGGTTCACAAGCTTGAAGGACCATTAAACTTACAGGAGCTGCAGGGAAGCTGGATGAAAGCTCATATGGTTCCTCTGAGATCCAATGGCCTAATTCCAAAGACCACAGAACCTAAAATAAAATAAGTGGTAAGTAGAATCTTAAAATTTCTAAAATAAACTTTTTGAATGTGTAATTAGAAGTGACAGTGCTGTTACAATAGCTGGTTTGCTATTTCATTTACCCAAACCAAATCTTTGTTCAAAAATCAGTAATTAAGAAAGATACAATTTTTACAACTAAAACAAACAATTGAAATATCAGTCATACTTCTATGCACAGCTATATTACATTTTAAAACATTGTGAGGATATTCAAAAAGTCAACTATTTTTTAATCACAATACACAGAGCAAAAAATTTGAAGAGGGAAGTCCTAATATACCAGTTCTGTTCTCTCAGTTTAGTGATCATTGAATTTCACAAGGTTTCTGGTGGTTCATTTCTCCAGCTTGTCAAAGTCCATCTGAACAGGAGCATCCATCTGGTTTATCAAACACTCCTCACAGTTTTCTAACATCTGCAAACTTGCTGAGGGTGCATTCTTCCCCATCATCCAGATCATAAATGAAGATGTCAAACAATACTGGACCCCTACTACAACAAGGATTATGCAACTATTGCATAGAATCCACATCACATATATAAATCATTCTGCAAAGAAGAATAACTCAATGTCTTGCTCTGTCGCAATCTCTTGTCAGTGTCATACTCTAGAGCAGAAAAGAAGACTGCAGAACACTGACTCTCCAGCAAACACATAATCATTTGTGTGCAACTGAGCTCTGAAACACTGGACCAATATAATCTTTAGAGACTAGTAATCCTAAAACTGTGAGCTGCTTGCAGACTTCTGTTCCCATCAGGACCAGCACCAAATGTCTAACAGAAAAAACCTACTTAAAATGGTTGCATTTCCAATTTCTGATATTTAAATTTTTTTTGGTAAAATTTTCCCCAAACTACTCCACCCAATATTTTTTACAGATTGATTTTCTAAACATTCTTCAGGACAATTTATCATAACTTGCATTTGGTAGACTATAATATTAAAAGCTCCATGGGAGAGTATTCAAATACTATCCCTCAATTGCAAAAGCATTGTCTTAATGGGAAAATGGAAAAAGAGAAAGTTCCTATGCCCTTGAGACATATTAAAGGACATTCTACTCCTAATTTGTAGACAGACTAAATTCTGAAGACCATTCTGATGGAAGATGAGATTCTTTCTTTTCATTGGTTTACTAAGTGGTGAGCCATAAAGCTTCTCACAGAGGTAAAACACTGGTATCTTCTTTGCTAAGCTTGTCCACTGTCACTCAACTCAACAACTTTTCCCATTTACAGGTACTTGAGCTTCACAATGTTTCTTCTGTAGTTGCCATCTGGCACCCCTTAAGTTCAAAAAAAGCAATGTTACCAACCAGTGAGACATCCCGTTGCTCTTAGAGCAAGTGAAGCTACCTGAACAAGAAAGAGACATATACCCTCTAAATGGGACATATAGAATTTATCAGAAAGCAAATCCCTGTTTTAGGATAATTCAACCTCTCTCATATGTTCCCTAAATAGCTCTCTAGCCATTTCAAATAGATTAAGTCATTAGCACAGCCATGCACTATTAAACAGTTGTCATTATTCATCTCAGAGCAAGCTGAATTTCATCCGTGTCTAAAATTATTTCCATGCTTGATACATAATGACTGAAATACTCTGTCATACAAATGCATATATTATCAGTTTAAATTTAAATTATAAAATATTCCCTTTTAAAATTTGTGAACGAGTCTATGAAATATTCCCCGTAGATAAAAACTGGTATTAAATATACAGAGCATGGTAAAGTTATCCTTTACAATATTATAGCTCACTAATGGAAAATTCTAAGCTGAACAAATTTAATCATAAACTAGTAATGTAAACCTTATAAAATGGCCCAATTGCTTGTAAGAAAATAAGTTTCTGTAAAGGGTTCTTTTGCCCCAAATCCATTGTTACAAGCAGTAAATTGCAAATTCAGTTTTCATAACAAAATTATTTTCTAAATAAGTTCTATAGTTTTCAGTCCAAAGTTGGCTTCCAGGGAAGCCAACAACCTCAAATGAGAGCTTCTACAAAAGCTGTTTTCCTTGTTTGATGTGACAAGTGATGTTTGACTTGTGAGGAGAGGTGTCCAATTTTGCAGGCTATTGGAAATGAAGAGTAATTTTTTGCTCACAAAAAAAAAGCAGCATATCCTTAGACTTACTGCTAAATTTGTTTACAAAACATCCAAAGAATACTATGTTTACTTTTAGAAAAAGCACAATCAAATATTTGAAAACGTAACAGCTGTGCAAAGAGAAAATAATTTCTACAGTCAGTATATCATACCAAACATAAAAATAAGAGTTAAGCACATTAATAATCAATGACCTTTAAAAATATTCAAAATCCAATAATGCATTGAAATGTTCAGCTAAGAAAAGTACTGTAACTTCTTAAAAAATACAGTTAAGACTGCAACTTAGGATTGTAAGTTATACATTTTAGGGTGGTACCTGTGTATATTTTTTATAATTACTTTTAACAAATTACAATAATAATATCAAAGCCTCTCAGCTTTATATAGCTGTATATATTTATTGAACATAAAAGAAACTTGCTAATGTAATTTCTCTTTTAATCAAAATATAAATCAACTTTAACTGAACCAAGAAAATTTTAACTTTGAATAAAATTCATAGACCCACTACAGTAAAAAAAAAAATTCTTCATAAATAAACTTGAGCAGGAACAGATGTACTGTTCTGTATTACATATACATCATGTCCTTATAGTACCAATACCATGTTTGTATCAAAAGTAGCTGGAAAACAACCTAAACAGATTGAAATATAAACCCAAAAGATTATTTATGATTAAGTAATCCTATTCCATTTTCCAGGCCAATTCTACAGCAATGACCTTTATCAACCCTTGTAGTATTTACAGAACTTTGTTTAGAAATGAAATTTGTTTGTCTTAACAAAAGATGGATTAATGCTTGTCTATCATGGTTCTGGAATTGAGTACAAAGGCATCATATCTACTCTCTTAGATAAAAAGAAAATTGGATACTGAGTTCATGAACAGGTCCTGCAGTAAATAATTAGGTCACCACTCACTAAAACATTCAGTTTTCATGAAAACAAAGACAAGAGCTTTCCATTCCAAGTCACTGAAAATTTGTTTCTGGCTTTGGCAAATTTTCAACCAGTAATATTTTCATAGCAACACCAAAAAATGCTTCAGATTCATGTAATTCAAAAAGAAGTTATGATTTGCAATATTATTCTTAGCTGAATACTTCTGAATGTGTGTTTCTATTGAGAATAGAGAGCCTATTTGGAAGTTTTCAAATGTGCAGTTATGAAAGAGTTAGCTCAAAGGGTCTGAAAACACACTATTTTGTTAATTATTTAAGGTCTCTCACCTATCCAGCTAGCACAATGAATGATCATATGGTATTTATACTTGAATAATTCATCTTGAAAATGTAAATGGAGTGCTATGAAGGTTAAATGTCTGATGTTAAATTTGGTACTTCTCCAACATCCATCTTTAAAAATAACATTTTAAGTTTTTCTCAGAAGAAAAAAACCACTTCTTCCTAAATGATGTCCACATTACAAGACAAAAGGCAGAGGTAAATATATTCTTGAAACCCTGATAAACATCTCCAAAAGACAATCATCACTGCTCAAAGTAATACCATGTTTATAAGGTACTGCTAATTTTTCCAGATTGATTGATTTTTTAAATTATCCAATTTGAACTATTTTATCAGTGAAAATACTAATGGTAGGATTGATTACATTTAAAGGCTTCAGTTATATAGCACTAATAAAAGGAGATTATTTTCTTAGATGAAATTTTTCTGACTAATTTTCTACTGAATTCCTCAATTCTGGCTAGGTAAGGCTTCAGTTTACTCTTCTCTAGTTAACTAAATTGGGTAAAAACAGGGCAAAAGTATTTGGCCATCTTATGGCCAAATGGCCATTGGCACAATATGAAATAAGACAATGAAGCACTTATATCACATGAGTCAATGATTTAAACAGGTGAAGAAATATTTTTTTAAAAAAGGTTCAAAGCACTGTTTTTTCAGTTAAATAAGTAAATAAATAAATTGAGGGAATACACATTTATGGGCAAAGTTGTACCTAGTCTCTGTGAAAGAGATAAGCACAGTTCTAAAATAGTTCCAGATAACAGATACTATAAGATCAAACTTGATCTGGAGATCTGAACTTTGTCTCTAGTTCTTTCTCATGCATCTCTCCCAGTAACTTCAGAACTTTGTCTAAATAGCAGCTCAATAAAATGAGTGAAAACAGCATCAGCATTTGATCCAATAACATCTGCAGGGACAAACTAATCCCTGGAACAATTTCATTCAACTTGTTGGTATTATATGAGGGGTATAGATGATCCCATGATGAGTCTACAATGTAGACCATAAGACAAGAGGAGAACATTTCTAATCAATACTGCTCTATGAAGAGAATAGGTAGATATTTTCACCATGCATTTTTTCAGAGGTATAGGGCATAAAATGGGCAATTAAATTCTAGGACAGCACTTGTTGGAATTCTGATTATCCATATTGCTTTATGTACAAAGACAGGAAACTATTTTGTAGTACTTTATCTCTAGCTTAGTAGTTATTTGAAGCTTTTTCTCAAGGAATAAGGCAGCTTTCCTGTTTGAGCATCCTGTCATGAAAAAGTAACTTGTGACAATTACGTTGTGACTTTTTTAATTCTCCATACAAAGCTAAGCATGGGACAGATAATTTAGTGCATTTAACTAATAGATGCAAGGAATCATATAGTAGGCTGGAATGAGTCTGTGGAGATGTTCGTCTCCAAAACCCCTGCTCAAATATGCTCATCTTTATGCAGCCAAGGATGCTATTAGTTTTCTTTTGCCACAAAGGCACATTACTGGATCCTTAAGATGACCAAAGACGCAAACCCTCTATTACAAGGGAAATTAATCACCAAGAACTTCTGAAAAACCTGAAATATACTGCAGATAACTGCATATATATCATATAGGACAAGCTTCATATTGGTAACTGCCAGACATCTTGAAAACAAAAAGGCAGCACTTTATTTTCCACTCAACAAGTAAATTTTAAAGTATCTATAAGAAAGAGGAAACTACAAAATTTAGTTATTGAACAACCTTTTTCTGTTGAAGATAGAGAGCTATTTCCATATAAATTTCACGATCAATGTTTTATAGCTCTGGAAGCATGAGGAAAGCTGAGACGCTGTCATCTTCAGTGTCAGATTGAGTGGTTAATCTCTGTTATTACAGTGAGCAATTGAGATGGTTTAAACCTGGGCTGACAGATAAGTTCCCCATCCAGTCACCACTATTCCTATTTTACATTTTTTCCCATTTGCAGTGAAATATCTAAGAATTTCCCTTCATCTTCATTTTTTTCCAATGCTGAACACATGTTTCAGAACATAACAGAAATATATCAGGACATAAAAAGTTCAATCTGAATAATGTGAGTTGGCTAATGTTGAGCAGAAATTAATCTGTCCAAAAATAATGCATGGGACATGAGTTTCTCATCCATGAGATAATAAATAAACTAGATAATGAGGTACAACACAGGAATATTTTGGTTAAATTAAGCACTGAAAAACTGGAACTAACTAATAGATCTTCACATAGACAAATTTCATCTAATTGAACTAACTCTAAGTAAGCCTGAATAACTTAACACTGGCATCATTGCAGGTAGCATGGACACAAACATGGTTGATATTTCAGCTATACAAACGAAATGTAATTTATTGTGTAGTAAAGTTAGAAAGCATTTCTTACCCACTCATAAGAAACAATCCAACACCCACGAGCAATTCCCAGCATAACATTCAGGGTACGACGAGGACTCCCAGTAACTACATGACTTGTTGTTTCACACACTTCATTTGAGAACAAAAAGTCTCCAAGTTTCTTCACGACCTGAATTACTGTATTTTGCTTCCTAACAAGAAGAAAAGGTAAAAAAGCCCATGCACCATTGAATGGAGGAAGGCAGAATTATAGAAGCATATAGATACATTGCAAATTAATTTAAATCCACCTAATTTCTTTCCCTACTAAACATTTTTTATCCTTTTCTCACTAAGCCTCTACCCATTTGCTAGCTCTAAATTCATTAACCTCTCCAGAGTCCTAACAGATCCTTTTCCATTATCACACAATCACATCTACTTGCACATCAAAGCCCTTTAGCCCCCCCATCTATCTTGTCTGTTTAAATAAAAGCTTTTGAGTGCAGAATTATCTATTATGTTGTTTGTGTACAATGCCCAACACAACAGAGCCTAATTCTTTGTTTCTTTTATTGTACTATAAAAAGTAGTACCAAGAAATGTAAACATTTAGACACAGCACAATTAACAGCTTTTCATTAAGAAGCCCCAGATTTTCAGCATCTGAATAATGCTGTGTCTAAATTTAGAAAAGTCCTAAAGTTCTATCTGGCTTGCAACCTACACATCTATGCCAATGTTTCAATTAAAAATTCACTTATCCTTAAATACAGTTCTAATGAAATACATAAAATTAGATCTAAATTCCAGAATGGCCATCTATAACTGGAATTCTAATTTAAGCTCTCTACATAGCTATGCAGGAGCACATAAATATAAAATTATGAAAACAGGAAGACTGGTATCACAAGAGAAAAGCTGTTGCATGATAACAATTTACTGTTTTTATGAATGATAATTTTTACAATTATAAATGATCCTTAAGGATCTGTAAATTAAAGCAAAATTCTGGTGACCTCCTCTACTCCTCATACTAACTTGGAAATGTCCATGCAACACTAGAGAAAGCAATTAGTCACAACCTTGAACACAGCCACACTATCACAGTGGTGATCCTTTAAGGCAAAACTTCTGAGTTGATCACAGACACAATGCAAGTGCACTCAGAGCATCTCCAGAAGCCTTTGGGGTTGCTTCATTCTCACTACATTTAACTCCACAGAAAGGAAGTCTGTTAGAACTCTCAAAGTATCCCAGCTAAAACAAACACCACTTAACAGAATCCTAACAAAACTGCAAGAAAATTCTTCACAAAAATTGGAGCAAGTATTTTTCAAGAAGCTTAAAACAAACAAACAAAATAAAGAATAGTGAAAACAGTGCAGCAAATGAATGTCACAATTAAATCAAAAGGTGATATTGTATGTTGAGAGCCTTCAAAAAATCCTATGACTCTCTCTAGTATGAATTCTGGCTTTGGCTATATAGCTTTGGTTGTTATTAGAATTCTTAGTATTTCCTTTTCATTTTGTGAGCTTTAGCTTGATATAGCCTACAGGTAATGTTTTTGCAACATTGCAACCCATAGGGGCTGGCCCTGCTCAGACTGCATGCTCCATGCTTTACCTGAACCTTTTCTAAATTCTTCCTATGTCTGCACAAAATTTCTCACAAGGAGAAGAAAAATTTCTGTTTTACAAGTCTTGAATTGAAGACGTCTTACAAACTGCAGAGAAAACTCACCAGTTTATACTTGAGACAGCTGCAAAAACTGGTGGATGAAAATTTAGAGCAAAATTTCACTGAATTTTTAAATCAGAAAATTAGATAGCTGTATGGTTGTGAATCAGTGAGCAGCATTTATTATGCCATGAAACCATTGAACTCATGCATCTTAAAATGTAAATTCTAAGGATCCACTTTTGAGGCTGTAGCTACTGGGTAGTAGAATTGGCTTTTGACCACTGGGTTGTGTTTTGGAGGACTGTTTTCTGTTCTTTGGTTGTGTCAGAAGCAATCCTTTTCCCTTCATCCACTTACAAGCTGATGAATGCCTACAATTGTAGTCAGCCAAAAGCAGTCATGATGAAAAGGTTCTGAAGAAAAGCAATTTTTATGCCCAGACAATTTAATTTAAGGAAGTAGTAAATGAGTGGTGGGAAAAGTCAACTTATGAGAACATGAAAGAAATAATATATTAATGACCTGTTTAAAAAAAAAGTAAATTTCCCCAGCTCAGCCAGGATTTGTTCTCCTCTTTCAGGCAGACCACAGCCTCTGTTTTCCCCTACTATTTGCACTGTAGTGATGACACACGGTGATTCTGCATTGCATGACTTGTGAGGTTCATTTTACAGTCCTGGTGTTACTAGCATCCAGTCACATTAAATAGAAGAAAAATATTAATTCTATGTTATGTTTCTGACATATACAAGTACACATGTTAATAGCTATTGATAACCTCTTAAAAAAAAACTTCTGAAAGCATAGCCACTAAGTGCTGTTTCTGAGTATTTATTTCTATGTAACTGTCAACATTTAGTTACAGCAAACCTGAAACAGATTTTTGGGTAGTATAAATATCTTGAGTTTTGAAAAAGAATTCAAAAACTGTAAGCAAGTGTAGTATAAAATATGGAATCATGTTTTTGTTGGATGTTCCTTATGCTTTAAGACTTTTAAGAGAATGATAAGAACATGCCAGAAAATTATTAACTCTCCCCCAAAATATGCAGTGGCAGCTGCTTCTAATGTTTTGAAACTAAGTCACTAGAAAGCCTACAACTGATATTTATTCTGCAACTATTCATATGAAATAAAACATTTTAAACTGATGTTTCAGATTATGACTTTTTAAATGGAAATAATTAAAATGTATGCCGAAAAGGCCGTGTTGGGCTGAACCATTTACTACATACAACTATTATGTACATTTCTTTCAGATAAATTCAAAACTTGCTTGAGATTTCAGTTTTATTGCTCTGAAGCCCTGTTAAACTCACCTATGGAACTACTTCAGTCTCTACCAGAGCAACAAAACCATATATATATATATATATAGTGAAAATAACAACAAAATATACATGTACAAAGAACTTTCTAGCAAGAATACAGAAAGAAATAAAGTGCAGAGCCCAAAGATAAATTTAATTTTCTATAAGCATAAAAAATATATCAATATTCAAATTTAAATGGTAGGCTGAATAAAGAGTCAAAATGGTTAATACTTACTCAGAGGACATACTTGTCATAACTAGTGTCCTTGTTGGCTAGGGACATGAAAGAAACAAGAAAACATAAAAAAAATGAAAAAAATCCCTTTGAAAAAAACCCCTTAAATTAGAAAATGTTATGTTAAAAGGTGCAAACTACTTCATAACTATAATATCACCTGGGGAAAAGATTGTACTAATTAGCACATATACTAGAAATACTAAACTCTGAGGATATGGAAGGAAGGAAAACCCTTCAATCATGTTTTATGTCAAAGCATAAGATAGAGCAGAAGACAGGAATGTAAGTTTTTTTTTAGTAAAAGCAAAATGCAAAGGATTTCCAGCCTGAGATGCCACAGAAATAAGGTCAGTATTGGTCTACTAAGTTTTCATCAGATGGAAAGGAAATGGAAGCTTACCCACAACAAAGAAAACCTGCATTTTAAAATTCCAGTTTCTTCCAAAATAAAGGTAGAAACTGGCTGGGAGGCTTCAGAAACAAGAAATATAATTTTATTGATTTTGTTTTTATTTTGATACTGTATTTTTGGGGGGTTTTGGCACAACTTCAGTATTTTATGTTAAGGTTAAATAAACATTCTTTCAACTCTTCAGTATTTTCTAGTGAATAAAAGTTGTCCAAGTAATACCACAAGCAGAACATATTCAAAGAATACAGCAATCTTCAAATCAGCAATTCTGAGACACCTTAAACAGCCGTCCTCCCTTCTCCTGCCATACTTCCCATAGCTTATGCAAGAAGCAGGAATGTTTGCCCCATACGGACTTAAAATAAGCTTGGGAAGAATTATTATTACAGAGGTGAGAAGAGGAGGAAGTTCACCACCACTGACCATGAAAGCCTCCATTATGCACAAAAGCAGGACAGAACATCAATTTTAGCAGTATCAGAGAAATACATAACTACATAGAAAATGGTCATTAAAAAACATATGCAAGAAGAGGTTTTGATCATCTTAGTTAAGAATTACTCGTAGCTACATAAACATGCACAAATATATATATACACAAACATTTTGATTTTGTAGGAAAAGGAGACTGAATTTTATACAATGATTAAAAAAACCGAATAATTTTCAAAATCAGTATATGAATTTAAATTACTTCTCCATATAGCTACTGGTCCATATGAAATACTAACTCCCACTTCTGCCCCCCAATATATTACCATGACCACAAGTGGTAAGCTCCCCAAGTCTCCACTAAAATTCAGTTTCTTTTGAGTAATGCACTGAAGAAAGAGTACAAAAATATTTCTAATTGGGAGCAGAGGCAATAAAAAAATATTTCAGGGCAACTCATTTTACCCATTAATGAATCAAAGAACAGAAGAAAGAAATCTAATGCGATTCCACCTGACCTCTCTTATCAGTACAGAACAGTTATCAGTTCTCTATTGAACAATTAAGTAATCTCTCACATTTAAGAAAAGAGCTGGAAATACCCGTGTAGACTATTAGACTAATAGAATGTAGACTAATAATGTGCACCATAACTATTCATTATATGAACACTCTTTGCATAAATAGAACACAATTTAGATACCATTGACAATGCAGATTAAAGATAACACAAGTAGTAGTTTCATTCATTTCAACATACACATGGCGATTTCATTGCAGTTGTGTACATTTAAAAAACACAAAATCCAGGTACTATTTAAGTCTTCAGAAGCAACATAATGCAGCATATTCAATAATTTTTAAGATTAATGATAAACATACACTCAGACCACACTATGTAGCTCTACAATACTTAAAACTGACCATGTATGCAATCTGAAAATATAAACCCAAATAACAATAAAACAAAATAAAACTTCAAAATACAAAAGGATGAAACTTTTGCATTGAAATATTTGAAAGAAATTCTATGCAGTATTTTTGGAAATACAAGTTTTCAATTTCTAACTTGTTGTCAGCAATACTTACTGATGATGTCTCACTCTACTGCTAGCCTGATAGCTAAAAAGAAAAATGCACTTATCTTGATCAAATTTGGTTCTATTCTTAGCCAAAAGAATTTCTACTGTATTACTTGCAACTCCAAACAAGCAGTCACATTTAATTGCTCTTGGAAGTTCCAGCTCAATTCTACACTGGAATTTTATATGCAAATAATTTGAGCAAAAATAATGACAATGCAACAATATACGTCAAATATATCTATCATAACATGAATATATTAGTATTAAGTTACATAGACTCAAAATTTGACAACAAACACTCAAAAAAGACATCTAGTGACATGTTGAGTAAGGGCTCTTGTGGCAGAAGGACTGCACATTACTGCACAGGTTCGGTCAGATGTTTACAATCAGATGGGAGGCCACATTACTATGAGTATATGCCTCATACTGTCTTAATATACATTGTAGGATCTCCATAAACTCATGAGCATTAAAGGACTCTGGGATGTAACAGCCCAGGAAGCAAAAAAACAGGGCTTAAAAACAAGGTTTTGGTTTGCTCCGTCCAGTCTTTCTGGGTGGAAAAATTCATCTACATCAAATGTGTATGTTTCAGCATGGTCATGACATTCTCCTATATTACCTGAAGCCAGGCCTCATTGCTGTCACAATCAAGCTCCTTGTCTAAAAGTCTGGAGTTAAATCCACACACAGCAATTGAACTAGCTTCTTGAGAGTGTTTGTCTAGTATTGGCTCTAAAGTAGATCCTGATGTGTCAGTTCAGAATGTGCAGAAAAATATCCTTCCTCACAATTTTTTATAAACGTTATGAAAGTACTACTAATCATACCACTATTTTTGCCAAACTTGGCTTAAAAAGAAGCAATACTATAAACCAAGGCCAGGGCAGCCTGAGATCCTACAGCTGCTTCTTCAGCTTCAGAGCAGAAATGTTTGTTAGGAGTTCCTTAATACCATGTCTATAGGTAAGTAAAAATACACACACAAATGGATCCACACAAATCAGGAAATCTACAGCCTGTCCTGACCTTACCCTGCAAGGTCAGAATTTGAATTGTTGAATTATGTTACAACACATTGTGTACAAGGTAATGCAGTGAGTATTCTGAACAAATGTCTCGTCAGTGCACTTCGAAGTGGTCCAAAGACTCAAGAATGCAGAAGGGTACACGCATAATGTAGGAATTGGAAATAAATTTAATTCCTTTCAAGCTATTATTTCATTTGCATTCAGAACTGCATATTTTTGCAAGTTAAAGGTCATTTGCTAAGCAGACAATATTTTGTTTTATTGCTTCAATAAGACAAGCAGTACTCTTTAATTACAGTTACCAAGTGGAAAACTTAGCCAAACTATGTTCTAATTTTCAGTTCTACATTTTTCAAGTTAATTGCTTTCTCCCCCACCCCCTACTATGCAATTTTTCTTCTGTGCTTTTTGTGTCTGTTTTATTTTACATGTTGCTTTTATTGAAAAAAAGGAGTTAGCATTTACTTTTCTGACCAGCAAAAAGACATCTGGTGAGCATCATTATGAGTTCTAATGCATGTTTGTAGCAGGAGTATTATCAATAAAACACTGGAAAAGGTGGTATTAAGTTAACTGGTCCCTTTATTTACCATTAATCTCTGAATCCTGAAGAGTTACATATCCATACTCTGAATCAGAGCACACGTTTCTTTCTGAATTATTTTTGAGGTCTGGAACACAGACTTTGTTATAAATTACAGCTTCAGTTTTCCTTTATATATTTCTTAGAAGCACTGTTGCATTAAGTACTTCTTTAGTGTCTGCCAACAACAAGATTTTTCTAAGTCATCTGAAATATAGAACATTCATTTCAGTAGCTAGAAGGAAACAGTATTTGTAAATCTCTCCAGTACTTAGAAGTGATACTTCCTATTTGTTAACTGACCTACACCACAAAAGAGGTGTCCAGCCTCAAAATATATTCTTTTTCTTTTCTAAATTTGAGCTGGTGTTTCTTGGAGCTGAAGGACAAGAAGAAAAAAGTACTGCTTTGTACAACCTGATTGTCAAGAAGGTGAACTCAAACTTTGCTTTGTAAAGCATGTAATGAGTTCTTTTTCATAAGTGACGAATGAATAAAAATCAGACCAAAAAATGTTTTCCCAGACTAGCTCTCAAGAATGATGTGTATTCACGCAAAGAATTAATTTGATAGGAATAGGTTTAGATTTGTCACTGGTTAAATTCCAGCCTATGTATATTAGATCTCATTTTATCTTTGTATCAAAACCCCAGGTCTCAAATATTTTTCAATAAATTATTTCAACTAAAGCACTTTTAAATTGTATATTATTTAGTCCAAGTGCTCCTCTTGTGCCTTAGAGTTGACTGAAGTTCTGAAAGAAATAAGCCTCAGAGTAGTCTCAAACACAGATACATGTTTTAGTGGAGTTAAAAAAGATCTTCAACTTCAGGACTCAACAACATACCCTTTATCAAGGGATAAAGAAGTTTTGGAGGGTGGGAGGCAGGCAGGTAGCAAATTGCATGTGTGAGAAAAGATAGTTTAAGATAGTTAACATACTATCTGTTTTATAATCTTCAAATCCCTTTTTTCTCTGGCTATTGTAGGTCCATCAGATGGTTTTGAAATTGCTTTACTACCCTTGTACTCAATTTTGATCTTTACAACTGCATTTCAGAAGTAATAATCTTCAGTCTTACTAGTATACGGACCAAAAGACAGAGCTGTATGTAGCATAGAAATATTAAAAAATCTGGTGAATTTCACTCTGCTTGTATTTAAGAAGATTGCAATGAGGACCCAAAACTTTAAGGCTGTTTATAGAAACAATTTATAAGTAGTACTACATGAATTTATTCAAGCAATTGTGGCTCATAGCTGAAAATAACTTGTAATAATAATGAATGCTAACTACTCAGTATTTTTAAACAGCAATTATTCAAAGCTGTAATTTACTTTCTGGCTGGCCTTTCTCTTATCAGTCCTTTAATACTGATATTTTTCAAGTTTTCACTGGCTGCAAAAGTCAATTTCAAGTGTAATTTCCTCACCAAACATAGTATCCCTGCTTTAGTCCTAGAAAGATGTGAAAAAATGAGCCCATCCCAACCAAATGTAGTATTGTTATGTGGAAAGATGAAAAAATGAATTAGTCTTTTAGAAGACAGAAGAATTAAATGATGTGACAGGTGCCTGGGCATTATTTTTCCTTCACTGCCAAATAAAAGAAAAGAAAGAGAAATCTTGTAACTGAAGACATAGGAACCCCTAGAACATCTGCCGCGAGATAAAAGAGAATGAATAGTTTCAGACTTTTCAGACTAGCAGTGCCAGAGTTCACAACTTTCTGACATTTTCAGTTTTCCACATGCAACCAATCACAGCTAAAAAATATATATTTAAGAAAAATAAAAAATTCCAACCATAGGGATGCAAAACTGTAGCAAGGGATAGCTTTGCCAGCATTCTGCAACTTTGAAGGACAGGTTTACCTGTCTGTGATCATTAGCAAAACTGGAGAGGGACTTTTTTTTTATTAGGATAGTCAAAAATTAAGGGAAGAGGAGATGTTCCTTCCCAATAGTTTGACTGCAACCAAAAATCTTCTCCATCAATCAGCATGACATTATTATTATCATTTCTACAAGCACAGGCAGTAGTGATTCTCATTCCAATGGAAAGCCCAAGCTTTTCCAGCATGTACAAATTAGGGATTGACTTTCTGATGAGCATCACTCAGGAAAAGCAACAGTCCAGTTCTTAACTGTATTTTATCAGGAAGGTTTCATGTCTTTACCTTATTAAGTGAAACCTGAGGAAAATCACAAAACCATAGAATATCCTTTAGTTGGAAGACATCCACAGGGATCATCAAAGCCCAACTCCTGGCCCTGCACAGGAAAACCCAAGAGTCACACCATGTGCCCAAATGTTTGAACACTTCTCGAACTCTGTCAGGCTTGATGCTGTGATCACTGCCCTGGGGAGCTTTTCCAGTACCTGACCATCTTCTCTCTGGGTGAAGAAACCTTCTTCTAGTATCAGACAGAGACAGCAGGATTACCAGTGTGACAGAAGTGAACACATTCTGTAAGCGGAATGCTAAGGGGGTGCAAAAGCTAATTTATAGTTTAGATGCTAACAGGATTAGGTTCCAAGATGAACGCTCAGGTGAAGGAAGGGTACTTGTTCACCCCAAAAAGTCACAAGATAGGAAAAAGAGGAACCAGGGCTACCACGGGGTAACACTATGTAACAGAGAAAACTTGTATAGGCAAGCAGAAACATTTTAAAGGCAACACTAAGGCACAGATTAATTCTGTCATTAGCACCAAATAATGTCCAATACTCACCTTCCCAAATGATCTGTGAAAAAATTATGCACAGTTTACTTTTTTCTGCTGACATTTTAGGCTATATGAACTTCTCCCCCCTAATCCCAGCCTCACCAAGATTAAGAAAACGAATTTGTACCCTTCTATAAAGAATTCCAACTAAAAATTAAGTATCATATAGAATGAATCTATTGCATCTGTTCCAACAAAAAAATTGATTATGCTTTCATAAAAATCCAATGAAGTAAACAATGCCTCCAGACAGCTGACTTATGACCAATTAAAAGCATTTTATAAAGCTTCAGGTGAGTTACCCTATGGCCTTACTTTGAGATTAAAAAAAAAGAAGCCACAAAAGTAAATGGGCAACAGCAGAGTAGCTTCAGTGAAATTAATTGCTTGATGTTTAAGACCTCATCAGCATTCAATTCTTAGTCATGATGGTTTCTACCTTTCATGAAAAGTTCATCAGAAATGAATGTTTGTCTCAGCTACTTCATTGGAGACATCAGTGCCTCATAAACCCACCATGGTGAGTCATTGGGCAGAAGAACTTAGGCATAGAGATGCATTTCCATTGTGCAGGCTGTAAGCATGGAACCATTTTAAGAGGGAAAGAACCATTTTGCTTTACCCTAACTGTTACATGGTGGGTTTGCACACTTGTTAGCAGTGTGAGGTTAATTTGGATAGTTGAAGTCCTCTGGAGACTGCCAACAATGCAACAATGAGTGGGATTTGAGATGAAGATGTTTGCAGGCCAAAAGACCCAAACCAGGATTTATGTTACTTTTGTGTTAAAATACACAAGATTTTAAACTTCAGTAAATACTTTGCTGACAAGATTGTAACCCACTTGACGGTAATCAACAACCTGACTTAAAGCTTTACAGCCTTCTAGACCATATGGTAAAAATTTACTTCACACTTTAAATTGCAACAGCAATATTAGGAAGGATATAATAATAATTTTTTAAAAACCCACATAAATATTTTTAGTATCTTGAAGGATTATGAATTAATTATACTTGCAGACAAATATTTGAAACACAAAAGATTTTTGTAGTGCATATGTAATGTGTTGCAAAATTTTTTCCTGTTTGACTGATTGCATATTTATATTTCTGTTCCACACAGATTTGTTTGTCATAATTCAATTCTGCAAGGATAACACCAATAATCTATCAAACATTTAATTTCAATGAAAAAAAGGATGGAGAATGGAAATGGAAATTTCCAGAGAAAGGATGGAAATTTGTCAAATTATTAAAAAGTAAATCTTAATGAAGAAACATCAAATGCTGATGAAAAGGAGTTTAGGAAATCTTTTGTTCAGATTGATTTCCAACAATTTTCAAGAGCTGCAAGACTATAATTTAGCAAGGAGATCCATTAACAAAAGGATTTCCAGCCTGCAGAGTTATGCGAGATACCAACAAGTTTATGTAGGCTGCTCATTTTTAAAAAAAAAACCAAAAGAAAAAAAGAAGGATCTAAGCAGCAGTTGCTTTTCCTCCTGATAGTTTCTGATTCCAAGAGGGAAAACAGTTTCAGTTTTACAGTTATTCTCTGCCAAACCAGCTGCAGTCCAGTGGATTATGTGGTTTTCTGGCATGATTGTTGTGAACACAGTGCATCTCAAAATCAGAAAAGAACAGCATACATACATATCTTCAGCAATGAGGTATGTTTCAAGCATGGACTCTATGATCTGACTTGCACATTTCTGTACTGTTCCCCTATGCTCTAAGCTGGAAAGCTGTATTTGCCTTCTGCACCTAAGCCTTCCTTCCACCATTAAATCAAAGAGTACCACAGACTTTTATTTAAAAGGATGGAGATGGCACAGATGTAATTCAAATAACTTGAGATTCCAGCATGTTACTCTTGATGCTTACCTTTATTTACCATTTACTGTAGATAGATCTTGATCAATTTCCTACTTGCCTAAAATTAGTAATAAAAAGATATTCTGAATTAACGTAAAGGCGCATAAACAGTCTCTTAATCAAAAGTCACCAAGCCTACCAATCTTCTGGGAAAAAAAAAAGAAACAGTGAAATGGGGTTTTTTCCTTTATTCTATGAAGACAAAAAAAAAATTTCAAAACTCTCCACCTGCTTAAGCTTCTACGTCTTCTTTTAGAAGAAGGTTCTAAAAAATAACCAATGTGTTAATTTGTTGAGTAAACAGAAATTTAGTGACAATTTTATATAAAAACCTGGGGAAATTCAGTTCCTGGATCGTTCCTATCCTGCCTTCTAAGATGACAAGCTACAGTCAACCACCTCAGGTTTCACTGTCACAGCACATTTTCAGTGTTCCAAACAACAACACATACAAGAGCGTGAACACCAGCTGCAAGTGTTCCTGGAACAACAGGAAACAGCTTGAGCTGAAAGGAGCATGTGCCTTTTACCCTAGAAAGGCACTGATTTTAAAAGACACTGTTTTAAAATTAAGAAATAGACTACAGCACTTCAATAGGTAGTCCCAAATAGCTAGTATGAAACCCGTCATAAAGAGAATGATTTCTAGGGACCCAAGGTCATAAATCAACCTGTTAGGTTCATCTACAGGAGATAATCCTGTCAGGAATGGTAGCATCCCTAAGGGGTGATAACATTAGGATATGGCCCAAAGCAGGCAATGTAAGGTACAGCAGCAGATGCCAAGGGTATGGCTTCTGTCCTGGGAGCCCTCCACTTGATGTAGGAGAAGTGTGGGGGACAAATTCACTAGCTGGAGAGAGTCCAGAACCAGAACTGCATTGCGAAGTTTGAGTGAAAATAGTCATGGGATTAATCATATAGGATTTTTTAAATTGTAGCAAACCATGGGATTCATAGGCATCCTTCATGGTGCTATCCTCTGACCACTCCCATTACATCAAGCATTTTCAACAAACCATAAAGGCAGGTAGTACCAGTTTTTAGTTTGTTAACTGTAACTGAGCTTGCATGCTTATACCTCGTCTAATTCACTGTCTATTCATTTGTGTCTCAAAGTCAGTAACATTTCAAGTACCAGTATTTAAAATATGTACCTATTCAAAGCAATTACAAATCAAAATAGGAAAGAAACATAAAACTATGTTGTCTCTGAAACCAATACAATCTAAGACCAGTCTATGAATGCACATATAAAATGTGGTCATAAAGTCATTTTTCTGAATGTCTGGGAAGATGCTTAATGTTTTATAGTTATAGATTTTTCAGGAAATTAACATTTGTTTTGCCATGAAAAACGTCATTTTAAAAAGGATTGTGATAACAGGATCTAACAATGGCCTGCTTCATGCTATTTGCTTCACAGCATGAGCTTAGATTGCTTGTAAAAATCTTCTCTCAAAAAATCTCTTAAATTCAGTGTTGAATTCAGTGTTGATGTACCTTCACCCAAATCCAAGAGCTACAGAAAGACGAGCCAAGATGAATCTCTTTAAAAACAAAACTGAAGGAATTTCAGTTAAGTCCATACTGTCTTCTTTGTAAAAATATGTTTTTAATCATCCCTTATGACACTTAACTGTTTTTTTCACATGGTTAAAGAGTTTCTTCTTTTTACTCAGAAACAGTATTATAATTGGTTTTTTTTAACTTTACAGTTTATTCCAATTTCATTTCTAGTGATTTGAGACTCTTAGATGCCTTAAAAGACATCCAGCACCTCTCATATTCCTCTAAAACTATAAACCAAATTTTTATTTGAATAAAAATGGCAGGTAACTGGTTAATAATAATGAGTCTCTTATCTTTTTAAAGTACAAAATATTTAATTTGTGACATGCAACAGATGTTGTGATAAATGTAAACTTTTCTGTGACAATAAGCTATGAAATCAGCACTCAACAGTTCACCAATGCTGTAAATAATTAGTTTGGCTACATCTTTGGCTTTAAGATGGATTTTAGTTATCCTCCCTATGCAAAGCAACAAAGAATAATGTATCCAATTTCATGGAATATTTGAGAAACACATCACAATACATAAAGGGTTTATTTTATCCCTGCAATCCACTATCATCAACTTAAATTTCTAGACCAGGGAAGCCACCTGCTGACATTCACAGGCATTAATTGACAGTGTTTATCCTTACCAACTCTGTCTCAAAACCAAGCGTGAATTTTATAAATTTGTCTGTATGCACTGCCTTTGAACACACCAAAAGTCCTGGTTTTGGGGTAGTGGTGATGTGTTTTTAAATCCAAAAATCTTTTTTCTGAAGCCATTTAAGGGTCCTGAAAATCTTACTTATCTTTCCCCAATGTGCATGCAGCTGCCATTATAAACTGTTCTGTCTTCATGGCTTTTGTTTCTTGACAGTACAATTTTACATATATTTTATTAGACATCTCCCACGTTAACAGTACAATGAGCATGCCTACATACAGAGTATAGATGAAGCAAACTATTAGTACTTAATCTAAAATTGTGATATAAAAGTATCTGAACAAAGTGATTCTCAGTTTGGACTTCAGCTAAAACAAAATACAAGAAACTCAACCTGTATGAGGTTTTGAAGAAAACAAAAGCATACTACAGTAGCACAGCAGAGAACGCAGAACCTATAGCTTGATTTCTATTAAAGAAACTACAAATGAAAAATTGAAAGAATCACAGAAGTAAATAATGTTAACACTTAGACTAAAGATTTTTGTTTCCTAAAATATATTTTTCCTTGGCTTTTTTAACATTTACCATTACAGAGTGAACTCCAAAGGCCTGCTGACATGCATTCACTGTACTGAATGAGTTAGAATTATAGTGGTCATTGTAGTATACACTAGAGTGCAAGAGGTGTAAATAAAGTACACTAACTATCTGGGAACTAAATTAAGCAAGCATTTAAAATATTTTTAAAGAGGCATTTGATTTCAAACCCTTTTTTATATAAAAAAGCTGCAATTTACATAGCTGTCTCTTATTTTGGGAAGCAAAGTAATGAATTTAACAGATCACACTTACAACAGATTCCCAGCAATACAGTATGTCTGAAGACTCACATAGCCACATTGGTGGGAATGTTTGTACATTTAAGTAGCTAGGAAATGGCATTTATTTTACAGTTGTATTTTTAGCATAGAATTTCTCTTCAGACTTAAAGAAATGTTAGGAAATTCTTTATAATACTCCAATTCAATAAAATAATACTTTAAAAAATATTTGCACCGTTTCTCTCCCACTTTTTTCTTTAGGCAAAGGAAACTAACTTACAATTTCTAACTTAACTTTTACATTGCCAAAAGTCAGCAAAAAATTGCAACATTTAAGCCATAGCCACTGGAAAAAAGTATTAAATAAAAATGGTGTATAATGTTTGGTTGCTTTTATAAAGCTTCAAGAACATATTTTGATTGGTAGGAGAGAGGCCTTGCAATACAATTATTTACAAAAATTTACATAGTCTCATCTTGTTTAGAAAAATATTCTCTTAAAATTTAAATTTTCAGTGCAACAGTCTCATTGCCAGACACAACACCTGGTTAATCACACAGCAAGTTTTTTTGTTCTTTTTTTTTTTAACTTTTCAGTCAAATCCCCGTTCTTCCCCAAAATTGTCTCCATATGTATCTGCATAGCCAAGATGACAATGAAAACCTTTAAAATAAGTTTTTAAAAGCATTCATGACATGAATGAAACTATGCACTGCTATTTTATTGATATTTGACTGAAATAGTATTATCACCAAGCTGAAATGGATAGATAAAAGAAGCCATCTCAACACACTCAATAGGAGTTTTCTCTAGCACAAACTTTGCTTTGCTACTGTTAAACACCTCACAGAGCAAGCAGACACCACACAGAACCATTTAAAGATATCTCTGACTGCAAGGTGAGATCTGAAAAAGGGGAACAATAAAGAAGTATTTCATATTGCTTTCTGATTCTCTTCAGTACATAATCGTTATGTTGCGATCTTAAGACAAATGAGTCAGAATTAGCACTGACGCTAATTCTGCTCTTGTTGAGTAATTTCACTAGAGAAGGAACCAGTACCAACAAACCTGACAAATGTCCAAGCACACTTTCTGCAAATAGCCTTAGAAAGAGCCATTGACTGTGGTTTGTGCATTTACATATAGCAGCTTTGGTCAGTTTTCTGTGCCAGGAAATGAAACTATTCTGGAGAGATACTTCAGCCAAAAGAGTACACTACCTTAAATGCTTCTACGTGCATCTAGAGTGATTTATACATTCTAGTTATTAATTTTACAAATAATACATTTAGGAAAATAAAGGGAATAAATATTAAAAAAGTAAAAAGGAGTAAGGTGCAGAAAAGTCAAATAACCTTTTTAATCCAGAGATCTGGATTAAAAAGATTATTTGACTGGTCCATGGAATTAATATTTGATCTTCAGGATGTTTAAAACGTTGAACAGCTTAGTAATTGCACCTGCACAAAACCTTTACATAAAAAAGTTTGAAGATCTGTGATCAGTCTCTTTGAAACTCCACCAGTATCTACCAATGAAACAACTAACTTATTTCATATAGTTAACAACAGAAGACATCCTTTAGTGCTTTAGGACTTCCCATTCTCAAAAGAACTCAACACTCATTTCAATTGTGACTTGCTACTTACTGATTAAAAGAACTAATATTTATTTTCCTGATCAGTTCTGTATTTATTTAAAAGATTTTACAAAGGAAAAACACTAAAAAAAAGATTCAGTGCTGACTCAATCCCTTCTCCCTTTTTTACACCCAAACTGAGCTCAAAGAGTAAATTAAGAAATTTACTTTTACCAGAACTTAAAAGAAAATCTTGCATAAATCTTCATTCTGCAGAAACATCCACTGGTAGTAATCCAGTATAAAAATAAAAAAACACCCTGCTGCATTTAATAACTCCTCCAAAATGGACAGGCGTCTTTTCAGGTAACTTTAGTGGCTTTTCAGCTTTTTTCAGTTTGAACCGGTTTACCAATCTCCTTTATGATGTCAGCTTGGCATGAGCTCAGCCCCACAAGTCATCAGAGCTCAGTTTATGATTAAAGACCAAAGCCATTAGCATAATATTTCAAGAAAAGTGAGATTCAGGAAAGTTTTAAAATTGATACTGCAAAGAGAATTTATTTTAATTTTTGTACATACAAAGACACTCAATGATCCTCCACGAAAGAGCTTAACAAAGCAAATGTTAGTTAAACTGACCTTTTGGAGTCTTCCACCTTTTCTTAAGTCCACAGAGTCCTCATTCTTTTGTTCATTAAAAATTTTGCAAGAGCCATCAGTATCATGACACTTTGAAACTTCATCTTCACCACCTAGAAACCAGATTTAGAAACTTAAAATGAAAAATGCAATCTTATGAAATGAGACTGCAACCTATTATTTTATCATAGCACAGTGCTTTGCACCCTTTAGATACTTCTTAATAATTTGTACTAGTTCTTTTTTCACTGTATTTCAGTCAAGCATCTGATTTCATCTTTGGGTATCTGTCCTTATAAATAAACCAGATGTAAAACTCCCAATTTCCTATATTTTGAAAATGATATATTAACTACAAGCAGAGAATCTGATAAATTGCTATTTATTATAAAATGTGGAATTTCTCTCCATAGAGATATTTGGGTATGAAGCTTCAGTAGCTAGATTTTCTTTTCCTTATTGACATATCAATGCTTTTGGTACATACTTTGTTTATCTAAAATGACGTGAAGGTCTGAAACTTGTTTTCAAACACTTTGCACGCAAATCTAGCAAGCTGCTGGCAGGCAAGAATTCTGTGCACATAAAGGCATATCAGACCTATCAGATATGAAAAGGAACCATCCATAAGAATGCACTCAGTAAAAAAACCCAGTATTTTTCATTATGTATTTTATAAATTCTTCAACTCTGTCAGGATTACTTGCCTAAGAACTAAACAATAAACTTCTGAATCATTTGAGAAGTTAGCTTGCCTGCCTAAGATGAAAAATTTTGATCTATCTTTTAAACAATAAAGCTTTAGTTATTCTAAATTTAGGGAGAGCATTTTTCTCAAATGTCATTCAATAAAGTATAATTTAGAACATTTATTCATTTTTCATTTAAAAAAAATGGATGAGATCAGTCAAAGAAAGTTTAATTAGTGATTAAAGTGGCCTAAATTTAGCTCCTGCCAACTAAGCTTTTTGATTAGTTTTGGAAAATACTGAAGGGTACTATCCCTATTTAGTATACATATATAACTAAGAATAATTTGTTTTTCTCTGACAGCTACTTAAACTCTTAATCCTTGAGGTGACAAAACATCAGATCACAATTCATTATGATTACTCTCTTTAAAATTATAATCTTTAAAATAGTCAAAATCTATTGCAGTAATTTTTCCGTAATAAATGTAAACCTGGCTTTCAGGTACAATTGTTGATTTAAATTCAATATTTAGGTATACAGTGTCATGTAATAAAGAGATAACTAATAGCGATGATAATTTTACTTAGTATTGCACTGAGGCCAACCATTTTCAATCCGAGGAAGACTGATGGCAAGTAGAAGAGAATATCTTGCAACATTATAAAGAAAAAAAATATCTCTTTTTGCATAAAACCCAGAACTTTCAAACATTATTTCAAATCTTAAAAAAACACAAACTGTTTACATGACTGAATAGGATGTAAAGAGATCATGTACTCCACTGCTATACCCAAAGTAGTCTCTGTTAATTTCTATCAGGTTATTTCAGGGTTTTTTGGGTTTGTTTGAGTGGTACTTGGGTTGGGGGCTAACAGTGAAAAGTGGTGTAATATTCTTTTTACTACTCTTGGCCTGAATGCTCATGCTCCACAGCACTTGTCCCACTTGGGCTTAAAGTCTTAAAACCCGTACTCTTGGACTTCTTTCCAGTTCAGGTTCACTCCTGTGGGTTCTTCATATTTACAGGAAAGCAGGAAGAGAGGATAATGTCCCTTATCTCTGATTATCAGCTCATGGATCTTAGGCACTACATTAATAAGGCCTATTCTTTGCTATTCCATTCCTGTCTAGCAGCACTTCTCAAGCACTTTCCAGCTTTTCCATCCTATAGGTCTCAAGCTTCACTATTTTCTGGTTTTTCCCTGATTACTTCTTTTTAAAGCAGTCACTCAGGCATAAATAATGAGTTTTCATCTTTAGTAGCTTTTCCTAGAGGACTTGAAATTTGACAGAAATTTTTGAAGCAATTGCTTCCAGTGTTAGTTCTCCCTAAACCAAGTCCAAATATGCAGGTAACTCCTGCCACTGCGGTCCATTAGATCCCCTAAATTCTCTTCCAAAATACTGCTCAATGTTTGGCACCAAAATGAACAACTGAGCCCTCTGCATTATCACAAATTAGAAGCATTATCACAAATTAGAGCAAATTTGCTTTGCTGTTTAAGCTTCTACACAATCATGATAATTTTAACACCTATGAGAAGTTTTGAACCAGAATATTATCTTCAGAATTCCATTTCATATTTCCATTGAATTGAAAAGCAGTGGTTAGGCAAAATGAGCTAGTTCTGCTCAATCAAATAAACCATGTCTATCTAATAAAATCTTTTTCTATAGTACAGTTCTCTACTTTAAAAATATTGAGAATATTTTAAAATATTCTCTATTTAAAAATATAAAAATTTAAGTTCTCTAATTTAAAAATGATGAAGTGTTACTTAAGGTATGTTGTATCTACTATTTTGTACTTATCCACAGAGGCATTTACCCCAACATGAAGGATAATGTCAAGGAAGGAATTAAGTCCAAATTTGTCATCATTAGTAACCCTTCAGGTACACATGCACAGAATATTTAATACTTTGTGTTATTATATTATAGATATTACAAAAGCATGGGCAAACAAGTTTTTATTATACAGAACATAATTTCTTCAAGTTTTCTGAAAACCCTCAGAGAGAGCCTGTAAATGGTTTATAAAAATTGTATGTAGTTTGTTATGTGCTCTAGGACAAGTCCCATCAGGCTTTGACTATAACAAAAGTGCCATCAAGCAAATTTGACTACATCAAAATAACTCTCAAACCTGCTCCTCTACTCAGAAATACTTGTCCTCTTTTGTTTTAATAATTAGTTATAATTCAACTTTTTGTGATGATAAATAAAACAAGGAAGAAACAGTTTTCTTCTTCATGTCTCATTTGTTTTTTAAGAGGACATAACAGAATCTCAATAAAGGACATTATAAAATATTTTTAGTGAGCCTATTTTCTTCCAAAGCTGAAAAAACCCAAAACACGAAACCTAAGGAAGTTTCCACCTGTGTGCTTCTAAAGACAAATAGTATTTTAGCAGCATTAAGACCCATAACAGCTAGAACCTCAGGTAAAACTCAATAATCTAAATTAAATACAATGATTTCTTGCACCAAATAACAGAACGACATGCTAGATTTTTCAACTTAACACTGAACTACATTAACTACAGTACAAGGGGTCTTAGTTTAAGTCTTTTTGTCAATTAAGATAATATTTGCCTTCCACATTAGCATAAATATGTAAAATAAACTCAGATAAGTCTTAAGTTTATTTTTAAGACTGGAAGTAATGCTAGGTCTGAGTTCAAATTTCTAAATGATTTTAGCATGATAGAAGCTTAAGAGAGTATACTCCTGCATTCCTTGTGCATTACTATTTATTGTTGTAGCTTTCAGATGAAGAGTCACACGACCTGTAGATGAGGAAGATGAACATAAGTAGCAGTATTTATTTCAGCAGAACAACTGGGCAGCCTTGAATGTGCCCTACAAAGGAAACTCAAGCTTGCTACCACATAAGCATTAGGCCTTGCAAATTTGGTTTCAGATTAGCCTGCATATTCTGCTTTAAATTGAAATGTTCTAAGTAGTCTATGGAAATAAAGATTATCAAATCATCTAGTCATTAAAGATACTGGGTAAAAATGCCACTGACATAAAATCACAACAAAAAAATGGGCAAAAAAAATGTTTGATATTTAAAACAGATATAACATTTTATATGGCTGATTACTCGTAACCATATATATATGATGAATGAAGACAAATCATTAGTTTTTAAAAATATACTGGATTTACCAGCTTTCAAATAATGTACAATACACAGGAAAAAAAACCCATTTACAATTTATTTACTAATAGGGACAAGAAACAACTGACATTTAATTAAAAAAGGAAATGCTTAATCCATAATGAATAAAAATCAATTATTCCATCATAGACATCATGGGAGTAAGTGTAATACAAGATTTTAATTTTCTACCACAAAACTTGCATTATTAGGGAAAACACAATTTCTCTTACATTATTGATTCCTTCCATTTTTAAGTGAGCTCATTCAAGCTGTCAAACTTGAGGTCCTATTTGCCCACACTTTGTGTAAATCTATGGAAATAATATACTTTGGTGAAATTAGGGAAATCCATTTCATTAGGTCCAGCACGTCAGTAATAAGCTTGCTGCATGCCCTCCTTTCTGCCCCAAGATCTTGAACACCAACGTTTCATGGTCACTGCAGCAAGGCTGTCCTTGAGCTTCACATTCCTCACCAGCACCTCCTTCTTGGGGAGAACAAGATCCAACATAGAATCTCTACTTCATGGCTCATCTATCACTTGGAGCAGAAGGTTGTCCTTTATGGGTATACCTTTATATCTGTATAGCATATACCTGCATCCACTGTTTTTTAAACTGTGTAAGAAATTATGCACTCCAGATAGTAAAATACAGGTGTAAGGAACTCAAAATGGCAGCTCACAGTTCAGCAGCTTATTATTCACATGTATAGGCACAGTCATGGCTCAACGTCCCCACTGGATTTCGTAAGTCTGATAGCAAGTTTGTTGAGCCCTTTAAGTTAATAATTAGTTGTATATAATTAATTGATGCACTACTACAGAATTTTCTAGGGAAGATAAATTACTAAAATGCAATTATAGTTACAAATATTCAACCCCATGTAAAGCTTGACAAAGCTCAAAATATCAAAAACTGAAAATTATTCCAATGCAAGTTAGGAGCACCTTTCAGAGAAGTTCCTGAGATTCAATATTTTAGTATCACTTACACAAAAATACTTTATGCTAAACCAACTTGAAAATGCTTAAATATAAAAAAAATACAATTAAAATTATAATTAAAAATTAAGATCAGTTCCATATAAAAAAGTAATGGTTGAAAAAGATGCTTACATTGAAACTCTTGCAGGTCTGATTTCACCACATAAGTTACACATTGCTAACTGAAATATTTTTTTCCACCAGAGATTTCATGACCCTAACTGCAATTTTGGTAACAATTTTCACTTGTGAAATAAAAATAGTTTGAACAAGGGAACCTATGAAGAGATCATGGTTTCTTAAACAGATTTTGAACAGCAACAGAAAGTTAGGAGACTAAGAGAAACAAGGTTCAACATTACTTTTGTTGTGTGCAGTGAGCAGTTTCCTTATCTCCTATGACATTGTGTTTGTAAGGCATGGGAAAACAAACAGGTGTTCTTTTGGATTCTATGCATTCATTTATTTGACTCAGTAATTAAGTCAGCACCACAGTATGTTCTTCTTTTGGTGTGTTTCTGAAGTGATTTTCCTTTTGGAATGGCAGTTCATTTTGCAATTTAGTTGCATCAGTATATCTAATGCAGGATGATATCTTTTGATTCTCCAGCTCTATGTAGTAACTTACCAGCAGAGTGAGGACAGTCCGTTACACTGTTGTAGGGTTTTTCATGAGCATGCTGTGGCAGCAGCCTGTTCACATCATCAATATCTAGAGCTTCTCCAGTGTAATCTTTTTCACCACCTGACACACTTAATGGTATGCTTTCTGGATGTTTAGCCAGTTTGATTTTTTGCTTTACTGGAAAATAATTTATTGAAATAGACATCTTCCTACTCATCTTAGTAGTGTTATGTGGCTCACAGAAACTCACATCATGTAGGTCCATGCTTGTAAGAGAGTCATTGCAACAAACTTCAGGAGGATTGTGTGATTCCTTTGGTACTTGTATCTGTACTTCATTTTCATTTGAATTAGATGATGAAAAGAAGTCTTCATAAGAAGACTCTTCAGTGCAGTAAGACTTACTATATGTAGTAATTGCTTGCAAGAACCCCATAGAGCCTGATGCACCCAGTTCTGAGGTAGCCAGCTTCAAACTTGGTAAAGTTTGTAGTTTCTTCCTCTTCTTGTCTTCAAGAACAGAATCATTTCTGTCAACAGGGAAACTTTTATTCAGTGAAGTCTCATTAAAGTCTTCACTATTCACAGGCAAATTAGAAAAACTGTCAACCAAAGCAGGAACAGTATTTAACTGGACTATTTTTTTGGAAGGAGTAATATGACCAAAGCCCTCAAGAAGAGGGCTTTCATTTGCAGTTGAAGTAGTCTTGCTCTTGTTCTTCTGATTTTTCTTTGGAAACTTTAAATGTTTTTTCCCTAAAGACAATCTGTCATCCAAAGTGGGCTGTATAATCTGTTTCTCTGTTAAACTTCCGGCATGTCGTTTTGGTGTTAGTCTCTTCTCCTCATTGTCATGTGATGGAGAATTCCCTGATGTGCTCATGGACACGTGAATATCAGTCCAAGTATCCTCTGTTCTCTGCCTCTTTAACGTCTCAGTTTTCCAAAGATCACCACAACTTGAGTTCAAGCAGTCTTCCATTTGTTCTTCTGCAAAACAAAAAAATGTGGCAATATAAATGTATTGAACAAAACTGAGAGAGTATCAATTTCTTAGTGAAATATATATGGAATTCCTGAACTGGGAAAAAAAGAAAAAAGATTTAGCCACTTCTCTGGATATTATACGGCAAGTCAAGAAAAACTGAACAGAAAATGGATTACACAAAGCACATTCTATGCTGACAAGAACCTATGGTTCTAGCTATTGTATCCCCTAACCTGGTCATAAGCACCCAAAAGTCCCATTTTGCTTTCTTGAAATAAAGCAACAGAGCAACTCGTTATTCCTCTTGCATTTGCAGAGAAAGCAAGATTATATGGTGATAAAGTTAGGTTTAGTAACAGTGGAAACTCAATAACAATTTTTGCTACCACAGCATTAGTACCACTTTGAAGATTTTGCAGTTAAGATGGATTTAAATACAACACCATACTATCATGTCACATACATTAAATATGTATTAAAAATAATAAGAATGTGGATAAAGACTTATTTCTTGTAGCTTTTTTTATGAAATTAATTTGCGTTAGGTGTTACACAGAATCTTTTCATAACTCTTCATAATAAATGCCTCCAAAACAAGCTAATGTACGATTAATCAACATACATTTTTTAAAATCCTGTTGTTCTACAAGATCATTGCAATAAAACCTTCTGCTTAAGTAGCTGTTGAGTGCAACATCACAGAATACTCCTTCTGTAAGTTCTTGATGTTATTTGCTTACTAGATATAGATAATATTTTTAAACATATAGTGTAGCTAACTATATTAAGAAAAATAAAACATGTAGAGATAAATTTCACGTGGTATGATCAGTCTCTCATACTGACAGCTGACGAAGTCAGCTTCAATCCTCAAATTAACCTGGCTTCTTGAACTTTCTAAACCATTATTAACCAATCTCATATATCTCTTAGGCACAAACATAGGGGACACTGTAACAGAGCACTGGAGATGGAAGCTACACTGAATGTGGTCATGGGAATTGGTGATCTGCTCTTAATGTAAAATTACATTGTGCAGTTGCAAAGCTGAAGGGACATATGCAAGCAAAGCTCTCAAATCACAATGTTCTACCTCATCAGCACATAACTAATCTACCAAAGTGAAAGAGTTTGCTGGCAGAACTATGCTACTTCCAGTATTCAACTATTACTTCTCACTAATATTGCATGAAGACATAACAAGCTGTCACAGGCTGCAAGATACCCACTGTGTTCTTAGGTAAGCCAACATGACAGAACTCCTGTATCATGTCAATAAAATATAACACCTCAAAATAGCATGTGGTATAGCTTACTGTTGAGGGAGAACGGAGAGCAGGCAAACTGCTCTAGTGGCCCTTATTACAAATTCTAAAGACTCCCTTCTCCTCACTTTTCTACTGAGATCGAGGCCAGCATCTGACTTGAGCTCTTTGCCCCTGTGACTGAGATGACATGAGGTCTGAAGCACACACATCTTGCACACATAATCAATACTATTAAGATGTTCACTGATGTAGTCAACAGACTTCATAATCTCCTCTCTTATGCCCTGCTAATACACCAAAACACAGGAACAAACCTCTAATTCATGAGAATAGTTTTATGAGGTTCTTACCTTGCTAATAAATTATTTTAATCCATCTTAAACCATACAACATTTAAAAAGCTGATTTATTTTTACTTGTATTATTTCTTCAAACTTGACCACTTAATCTGAAAAACACATCAGGCTAACTTTCAAATTCACAGTTTTCAACTGAAAATTTGGAAGACATTGCAGTTCTTTGAGGTCTTACCCTCATTCAGATCTCTGTTGAGCTTCCCATATCACACTCTTTGGAGTGCACTTTGTGTTCTATATATGATCACTGTTAAGAGCAGAGAAGATTGATACCACGTAGGACACAAAGTTAGTAATAGGAAATGGTATGAGTAGAGAGGAGGAAGTGAGGCAAGCAATACAGCTGTAAGGCAGAGCTTTACCTAGTGGTATTCCTCATGCTCAATTTTTCTTGACTTCTTAGTACAATGTACTTTCTTTAGTAAGGAAAAACTAAGATAATTCAGCTTTAAGTATAAAAGATCGAGAAAACAGATACAGTTCCCATTTCAGTATACCATACTTTCCAAAGTAAGATATAAAGGCCATGTATTATTTTTAATTTCTGTAATATATTAAGTTGTGTTAGTTACCAGGTAGCAACTCATCTTCTGAATTAGTTAAGATACAAGTAGGAAGTGGGCAGTCTCCTGGTGAGCTACTTGGATGTGTTTGAGTCATCTGTGAACCTAGGAATACAAAAAAAGCTATTAGATATTTGTAAGCATTTTTTCTAGGTAACTCAGCAGAACATTTTTCTGAAACTAAAGAATAATGTAAAACTATTTAGAAATTATTACTGATATTTCTAAGGCCCATTGAGGCATTTTACTAAAGAATCTGTGAAGCCTTGCAATTGGCAATCACATCTTGATATAGCAGAAATGCTTTTAATGTTTGAAGATTTACCTTAAAATTTGGAGAGACAATATATACAAGCTTCACTGAAATAAATTGAGATTTAATTTTTCATCCATGTATTACTGTTTCTTTACTTTCACAACTGTTTTTGAAAATAGAAATTGACAGTCTAGCTGACATGCATATCTTAAAACTTCAAATACTACAGATGCTGCCCCACCAAAAGATAGTCCACATTCAACATTTTTAGAGCAACTGGCAAAACCTAATGAATTAGACCTCAATATTTACTCAGTAAGATAATGCAAACATTAAAAAATCTGAAAACTACAATCTAGATTTAATCCATTAGAATACCCATTTTAAAATCTACTAGATTTATTTAATTAGGTTATTAACTTTTTTTTTTTCAGGTTCTGTTCTTCAGTACCTGGACACATATCAGTTTTGGGGTCCTTTTTAAACTGTTGATGTGGGAGTAATAACATTACAATCTTTGTCATGCACAGCACCCACATTAAAATTTAACAGGAAATAAGATTTAGTGTCTCACTGTAAAGTTTAATCAAGAGTTGATAATATAATTTTACATGGCTAGAAAGTCTATGTTAAACATTGGTCCTTTGGACAGCCTAGTGATCAAAAAATTATTTTGCAACTACTGTGTTCCAGACATGCAAACAAGATATGAAAAAAATTCTAAAGGTGAGAGCACAGGTGCACAAAAAAGCCAGCAATAAAACCAGCAGCCATTTTTGCAACTTCATAAGTAAGTAAAATTCAACTTCTTACGAGTAGGAGAAAGATTCTCTCTTTTTTCCTTCATATCCTTTATTCTTCTTTCCATTTCATTGCATTGATCTTTTATCTTATTGACAGGGCTGTACCTAAGTGAACCATTGTCTTCAAACAATAAAACTGGTACATCTGTATCTGCACAAAGAAATTGTAGTTATATATTAATATTTGAATGTTGAAACAGCCTGAGAAGAAGTTTCTTTCTCTTTTTTAAATAAAAACTTGGCAAAAAAAAAAGTTTTCTTAGATAAAGATCATTACAGATGCCTTAACACAACAGAACTGCAAAGAACTCTGTAAAAATGACATCAACTTAATTTCTCATGGCAAGATGCAAAAAGCTCACAAAAACCCCAACCAACAAACACCAAAATCCCATCAAGTGCTTTAAAAAAACTTTGGATCTTAGTAAAAAAATATTCTTACCAGCATTAACTGCTGTCTTTTGTAGAGCTAACTCTTTTGCCATTTGGTACAGTCTTCTTTGAAGTTTTCTATTATTTTCTGGAGTTTTTTCAACATAGTCTTTTGGCTGCATACATTTGTGCTACAAGACAGACAAAACTCTTAACTATATGTATAAAACTGCCAAAACAATGACATCTCCTATTTTGCCTGCCACTTTGTCACAGTATTTATGCTGCTTATCACCTCCTTTAGAGTCACAGGCAATCACAGAAATTAGCATTTTGCAAAGTAAACTTTAATATTAAATAAGAAAGAACCTAACAGATCTTTTTTTTGCTTGTAGCAAAGTTAAAGATTTAAAGGTAGTTTTTAAAAATACAAGTGTATTTTTTGCAACTCTGTAAAACATAATCCACATAGTAGTGGTGTTTTTTTTATTAGTCATTGTTACATAATTTGAATTTAAATCTTAATATTTTTAATTACAAATACAAAAACTTGTTTTTAGTATACTTTCTTCAGATAAGATGACACAAGATCACAGCAATAGACTATCCAAACTCTTACTCAGATGGATAGGTAGAGTTTACAGAATGTTCTGGAAATAGTTCAAATGCTTGAGGTCAAAAAGTCAAGTTCAAACATTAAAGTTTTTTATTCTAGGCTCATTTTAAAAAAACCCATACTTTTTTGATTGGTAGTAGAAATCCTTCATTAGTATCTACTGCAGGAAATAGGGATTCATCAACACGGACTCCAGTTTCTCGACACCTGTACAGTAAAATAGAGAAGGTTTGGTGGGTTTTTATTCTCTTGTTTTTGTTTGAAGAATGAGAACCTTTATTGCAAGAAGAGTCGCCTGAGTCCTGCAATATTGAAACATCTTTCACCTTTCTAAGTGTGAAACTTTAAGGTAAGTACTGTAATGTTACTGCTTCCCTCCCCCCTCTATTACACGCCAAATATGTGATCCAAATTTTTGTGCCAATGATGCCCTCCAAATTGCTGTTCTGGAGGGGCAAGATTGCCACTCGTTATTTTCCACACCTTTCCGAGCTGCTGGGCTGTGCTCGCAGCAGCCGCTCGTGTGGCTCTGGTGACATCTAGTGACGGAACCGCCACACGGTGGCAGCCGGGACAGTTACGGTCTCATCCTCTCTCGGCTTGAAATTGACAAGAGAGACAAACCACTGCAAGATATTCGTCAAACTCACTGAATTTAGAGTTCTCAGGAGCATCAAAGAGAGAGAGTCACCAGCTGGACATCTGTGACTGTTATTAAATTCTGGATAATAATCAGCACAGATGCAGACTACATGAAAAGTTACATTAATTCAGAGATTTCATTGATTTGGAGAAGAAAAAGAGAAGAAAATTTTCGTATTAAATCTATGAATCTTTTACTTTGCAGACAAATCTGAATGTAAATGATTTATATAACTTCTTTGTGGGATGAAATATCCTGCTTAGGAAACATAGGTAGAGCTTCACAATTATGCATTTGATGTGGAAGTATTAAGTGTGCCTAATCTGGGCAGGTTGTAGCTATTCCATTTTATATGGGGTTTTGTTCCTGGGTTTTGATATTTTTTTAGGCTGCTCACTTAAGTATTTGTGCTGAAGAAGCAGTAAAAAACTTTTTTTCAGTGATCCCAAAGCTGTCAGTCATTTTGCATTACACTTTGAATTTTTTTACATGACAGCAAGTCCATGGCTTTGGTTCGCTGTTTTTAAAGTTAGACACATTTATCATTCTTAGAAAGGAAAAAAGAAAAAAAAAAAGCAAAAGCAAACAATCATTTCAATCATTTTAAAATTTAAAATAACTTTGCAGTTATAAATTTTTCTGATTTTTAATTTTCATCTTAAAGAGTTATCTTCTCAAATTTCTTCCTAAACTGTAGAACTGCATACAGTTTAGGCGCAAATAGATGCTCATGTTATAGAGCAGAAGCTTCCAATAAAAGTTTGACATAAATCATTGGAAAGAGCATTAGAAATCCAGTGAGAATGCAACAAGGCAATGATCACTAAATACTACACAAACCCTTCAAGTGTTTCAGGCTTCTATAGAGAAAATTAAGTATTACAGCACTTTTCAGCTCATTGGGCATATTCCTCAGAGGCTCAAGCACTGCTCAGGGGAAGGCAACACTGGGGTACAAGTCTAACAGGATGGAAATAGGGGTTTGCCAGCTGTTAAATGTGAGTATTTTCCACAAAGACGAAGAATCAGGAAATGCTGGACTAATTGTTTATTACTTGCTTCCTTGTCTGGTATTTTCAGAGCTCCACCATCAAAAAGTAGCATCCAGATTAAATACCATATACTGCAGCACCCTGCTGTATCCTCCAATATCAAGATTCCCAAGAGCATATAAGAACATAAAAACAAAGCCAAACATTCCCAGTTTACTTTGCTCCACAGATTTCTGTTGTCAGATGGTTAGATGAAATACTATACTTGGGTTTTGATGAAATGAAATGTTTAATTGCTTCAGCAATTTTTTATACTGTGTAAATCTTTGCTCACTGTGATTTTGCAACAAGGAGTTCTACAGCCTAACCCTGTGTTATTAAAACCCATAATTTACTGTTTTCTCTGAATCTGTCTCCACATGTATTGATGTAATACTTTCCAACTTTTCTACTGAAAAGGAAAAGAGACATTCATTTCCCATTCAGCCTCTCTACACAAAGCTTTGTGTTCACAGTAGTCTCCCATCTCCAATCCTTTTCCAGACTGAAGCATTCTTGTCTGTTCAATCACATCTTGTAAGAAAACTATTTTATAACTTCAGTCAAGCTCATTGTTATCCCCTGGCAACATTCCAAATATAACCATGATAAAATGCTGTCATTCCACTATAAGAATTTTTATGTTCTATTTAATTTGATTTTTGACTAGTGCTGAGGTAACAATGCTATGAAAATATCTACGGCGAGTACCAAAATGCAATGATCATCTTTCTGATATGCTTAAGAGGACTGTTTTAAACAGCCTTCTTGACACCAGCAAGAATTTTATTCCCTTCAGTCTTAGTTTCTTAATAGAACTTCTTCCATTTTAACTAGACTCCTTTTTAAATTAAAGCACTGTCATAGAATTTCTTGGGTTTGGTGTTCCAGTATGAACACTTATACTGCAGACATACTTACGAAAAGGTTCTCTGATATAGTCTGAACAGAAATCCACAAACCAATTAAGATCAAGCTATAACTAACATACCTGGTTTTGCACTGCACTCCCACAGGAGTCACCAACCCCCAGTCTGCACCAGAAAGTTGATACGTACTATTACCTTGATGAGATAACATGTCACAGCTTTTCTGACCATTTTGAGAATGTTCCACTTACTACTGAATGAAGCAGCTGGTTAATCAAGCCATCTTTTTTAGCAATACTAAAATTTCAAATCATAGGAACTCTGCATGATTTGTCTACACAAATTATCAGGTTTAAACTAAGTTTCCATTCACCCAGGACCATAATTTTATGGGTACACATTATTCAGTCCTTCCTATTTACATCGTTCCAAGATTCAATAAATTATCTTCTATCTTCTGCCTACCATTGTCTAAGACATGGATGTACTACACACGTAACGTATTCAGGCACTCTGGTTCTCTTATTACAAAAAAAAAAAAGTGTATGTATACTAGCCCAGACTCATTTTAATTTTGTACTGCCTGTGCCTAATTTGAATAATCCTATGAACAGTAGGAATATTCATTACTATCTCTTATACAAGTTTTAGTGCTCTTGACCTTTATTTTGCCCAAGGATATGATATTCTCATGAATTCTGCTTACAGTATACACCAATCTAAGCTGTATGTTCTTCTGTACCCTTTGGCATTTATTTTAAACTAAAGGGCAGAAGAAAAAGATTACAGAGAAGTTCAATCATAATTCACAGCTTGGGTCCTCCTCTGCAATAAAATACATCTATTTTAGATGACTCCCCCAGTTCCAACAAACTTCATCTTCTAAGTCATGTACCCAGACCTTGTTTTGGTCAGAAAATTATAACAGGAAAATTTAAAAGATACCAGGAAGATGCTAGCCTTCTATTTCCTACCAAACAACCAAAGTTTTCCCTCTAGATGCTTTCTCTTGTCTTCTTCCTTTGTTGCTGTTATCCCGCAAAAGTTAAAGTTTCTTGAGGTTTTTACACCTGGATTTCAAACCTCCATGATGTCCCCTAGAGTATCACATGCCCAGTTGTTTCTATGCCTCAGCTTTCTACAGTATTCATCCACTCAATGCCTTCCCAGCAGTGCAGAGGAGACTCTTGTGGTAGAACTGCTACCACAGAGAGCGTATTTCTGTATGACATATCCTAGACTCTCCCCTGTAAGGCACTGTCATTCTTTCATTGCTGGTGCTACTCACCTGGACTTTTATGAGATCCTTTTTACTACAGCACATCGAAATCATCAATAATTTATAGTTCATGTGACTAAGATTTCAAATTCTGTATTTACACACTTAGCCACCTGAAGAGCATATTTAATTTTACATAGTATTGAAATCATCATCACTGTCACACATTCAAATAGCACCAGGTCCCTGAAAGATATGTTCATATAAACAAAATTTTGCATCACCCTAATTTTCAGGAACTTAAGGTATTTCTTCCTTGGTGTTAAAGCTGGTTGGGTTGTGTGGCTATAACTTCTATATCTGACATACTTAAAAAAACAAAAAACCCAAGAGCAACACCAAAAAAGACACAAACAAACAAAAACCCCAAACCAAAAAACCCCTGCGTCTGCAGGTCTGTGTGAATTTCTTTTTTAGCTAATGGACTTGCATCACAGGTTTCCAGGCTTTACTGTTCTACGTTTAGGTGCCTATAGGGCATAGATTTGTCCTCCCTTCTTGTTCCCTCCTTTTTTAAAAAAACAAGCCTAAAATGTTTGCACTTAGACCACTACCTCTCCATGCCTATGACAACTGGTACAGGTAAGGCTTTCTTTACTTGATTTATAGTCTAATTTCCACCATCACATTGATTTATCAACTGAAGTGTTTACCACATGCATATTCATAAACTGTGTTTTTACACTTCATCTGAAATCTTAGGCCTCACATGCACTTTGTACATTCAGGGAAGCAGCTATGGACTACCAAATTCTAAAGGACTGGTTGCATAGATCAAATTTTTCTTAATTAAAAAAAAAAAATTAACTTTTTCCATATGGTAGAAGAGTATCTTCATGAAGTTTTGTTCTGAACTTGTCAAATATCTTAAAAACCAGAATACATATGGATCTTTTTCTTTCTTGCTAGGATTTATTCTGTTTACAGGATTTAACGACAGAAACACTACAATGCCCTTGATGAAATGTGCTTTTACATATGAAAATGGAAGAATTGTATTCAGTGTAAATATGGCCTTCACTGTCTATACATGCCATCTGAGAGCACAAGAGTAGAACTCTTAACAAATATACTATGAAACTATTTCACCACATTAATTTTTTTAGAGTTGACATGTTACCTTTTTGTGTAAGTCACATGCTTTATAATAGGAATAATGTCATAGAAAAATTATCATTTACTCACATATTTATCACTATTTCAAATACATTAAATAAAATGGTTTCTGTATTTAAGTTTTTCAATTTAAAAATACTAGAAAATTATTATTAATAAAATATTATCTCTAAAATAGGCCACATTCATTATAATGACAAGTACTCACTTTTCCACCCAGAGTACAGAAACTATTTTTACACCCATCTCCTGTGCTTTCTTCCATGTAGTCAAACGTCCGTCTTTGAAGACTACATGGGTCACGTGCTTGTTCAAAGTTTTTGAAACCTGCAGAAATACACAGAGAGCTCATATTTAAGTCTGATAATTGGAAATGCTAATGAAACCAGCTAGTGTAGCCCATTTTTAGTGTATATACCACTAGCGTAAAAATTTATTCTAAACATTATGTTAAGGACCCTTTTGATCTTTCCCAACTTCACAAGAAGCCTCAAGCAATTAAAACTCCAGTCTCATTAGGCAATCTAATGCAGGCTAAAGGGATGGAATAGCCCTTTGTTTTCAGTCTCCTCTAGGTTACAATTTTCAGCTCCCTACCCTAGATGTATCACTAATTTTGCAACATTTTTATTTATATAGTGCAACATAATTTCTTACGCAGTAGCCAGGGTAGAAAGCAGATGCCACTATCCAAAGAAATAATAAAACATCTTTAGGCTAATAGCATACAGCTAACCTCATATTTTAAACTACTATTTCATCAATAAAAGTCACTTTTAGTTTTGAGAGAAAGGCTGTTTACAAACAAAAATTATATGGGAATACTTTAAAAATGAGAATAACAGAAAATTAGAAGTCAGCACAGATGATCAAATTTTCAGTTATCAGCCTCTATTGGCAAGTGATGTTTTCAGTTCTAGATACTCCATTTTTCACAAACAAGGCTTCCTTTGTGGAGACTAAGCACCTCACACAGAACTGCTTGATCAGTTGTGATTGTTGATGTGGTTACATCAATAGAAGTCATTTTTTGCTGCAGCATCTCCCCAGCCAAATAGAAATAGCTCCATAACTTTCTGTTGTGACCTCAGTTGCATCATTATACTTTGCCTACAGCATACTGGGTCTGTATTTATCTTTAAGAAAACTATTTAGCTTTTCCAAACATTGCTGGTGGCAGGCTGATTATGACTTCTTAGAAGACAAAACCGCATAATATTTCAGTATCTAGGTTTAAAATTATCCATTAGTCTCTCATAGAACAAATTATTAGTCCAGATGCAATTCCTTACTCACTTTTGCCAGTATCTAGCTCACAACCCATGCCCTAAGGATCCTTGATGTAGCTTTGCCTCCAAATTATGGCGGAGCACCACCTTACAACTCCCTCTCACCTTTCCCACCTCCTCCCCCTACCCTATGTGTCTTCTGCTGCTCAGCTGAACTTAGTTTGACATGTCAGAATCAAGAATCTAGCAAAAAACTAATTTAGAATTTATTTTCCTGACACAGTGATCCAAGCCAGCTTAGTAGTGCTCAGCCAATAACAGGGAAGTGTCTGGAATAGGAAAGGGGCATGACCATTCCTATTCAGTTGTAGGGATATACTAAGTAGGCTCATATGTATCAGCTGCCTGCACCATATCTGGTTATCTTGACCCTTTTGAAGAATTTTGATGCTTTATGCTTCTGCCATATTTTCTGTGAGAAAAGTCTTACATCATAAGACTAGAATTATACAGGTCTGACACTACAGCACAGAAATATTTCTTGTTCTTTTTACTTGAGTTATTTATTGAGAGTTGTGTTTGCTTTAATAGCAAAACCAGTTACCCTAACTGTTCTGTCACACTCATTCAGCTTACTCCATACAGAAAGAAAGGATCTGGGGACAGCAGCAAGATTTGCTAAATTACGCTAAGAGACATCTACACATGTCCATTTTAAAGAGCACTGGGAGTCCACACAACTATTTTTTTAGAATAAAAAAAAAATCTGGGCTGTAAAAATCTCCATTAACCAGCAACAATGTGCCAGAAGGGAAGATGCCAGTTTGACTTTGGTCGCTGTTTGAAATTAAACATCTTTTGCACCTACAAGTCAACTATACATGGTACGGAAAAAAATCATTAAGAAATATACTGAAACTCTTAAGATATATTTTTACTAACACTTTCTGGAACTGGCCTAAATTTGGGGAGAGTGAATGGAAGAATAAAATATCACAGTACTTGGATTAGGAAACATTGTACTAACAACAGAGAAGCAGCTTACAAATTGATGAAAACAAAATAATATAAGGCACATACTTGTAAACCACAGGTTTTCAAGACTTAGATTTGCTTTGCCCACACTCTGTGGCAAGCCCAATACTTCCCACGAGGAGCATGCTATCACATTAATATGCAAAGAGGGCTGTAGATGTAAAAAGGCTTTAAATGTCTTTCCCATCTGTCAGTAGCAAGAATTTTACAGCACATTGGTCTATTCTCAGGTCTCTAATTTTCTCCCTTCTTGCCCTTTAAAAACTCATACTAAAAAGAAATACATGTGACAAGCAGAACACTCAAGCTAATTTATAATTAAGATCTTTCCTATTCCATTTATTTCAAAATAGTCTTCTTACTTTTGCTCCCATATCAAGAAGCTGCCGTTCGAAGGTTTTTGAGTAATTTTCTGTTTTGTTAGATGACCAAACTTCTACAAAGGCAGAAATACCTGGATCAGAAGACAGAAAACAACAACTGATGAAGTATATACCATGGTAAAACTGGTTAAACTGCCTTTCCAATAAAAGTTTCTTTTATGCATATTGCATTCAGTTGCAAATACAGCCTTTAGTAAACTGTCAGACTTTAGCAGAAGAATTTTTTTAGTGTATTTATGTCCCCTAAATTAATTGTAATGGAAATAACTTAGAAGTCTAACACCAGCTAACTTTCTACTTCATCTATTTAAAACACACTACCAGCTTAACAAGCAATACAATATCTTTACATGACTGCTCACCCTTACCATTATTTAATCACTTTTAATCTTCAGATTAGTTAGAAATTTGAAAACCAGTTTATACAACACAACTTACAGAACAAAATGTCATCACCACGATAGAATTATCCCCTTCCCCAAACTCCCAGAAAATTTTGCAGAAATATTACTTAACAGTTTCCAATTGACTTCAATTTTCATTTTATTTATATTGAAACATCCAAAATTAAGTACCTATGACAGGGGCTAATAAAGTCTCATATCAGTTGCCGTATGCAACTTAAGATATTCAGATTTAATTAGCCTGCTTCATTAAGCAAATTAATAAATTAATAAACTCTTCAAGGAATCAAGTCAGCCTTGCTTGAGAATATCTCCAAGCAACCAACCAAAGACAGAAGTACTGACAAGGAGGAATAAACAAATAAAACTCATAACAATATATTCATTAATTCTGCATAGGACCTACAGTTCCACTGGCCATGCCACTTTCCCATATTGAATGGCAAATCAGGAAAATACCAAAAACTGGAGAAATGGCAGTTCACCAAAAATAACTTCATGCCAAGGCCAGACAAGTCTAAGAACTCATGAATAAAACCAAGAGTTTCATTTTAAAAGGGTCACCCTTAGCAAATATTGCTTAATTATCTTAGCTACCAAGATAATTAAGCATATCCTTCTGATTGTTGTGTAGTCTCATCTGTCTTCTTTCTAAATGAAAACCAGAATAATGTTCCAATTATTCATAACAATAGAAGAACTCTTATAAAGGTTAAAACATTTTTACAATTACTAGAAATATTTTTGATATACAAGAGAAATGTGAAACAAAGCACTTCCTCATGCAAAGCACTGGGAAAAATCTTATTATCAGTAGTAAGACTTCAGATATAAATGGGAATTTAAGACAAGTCTACTCCAATGTGCTTTTAATGGTATTCATTCTGCTACTATAGACTGGGACAGATTCTGCCAGAGTTGCCTTCTTCCTTGATAGTTCAGTTGTGAAAAACAATGCACTTGCATTTGAAAAGATAGTACCTTCCTCTTACATCAAGTATTTCAGAACTTTCATAGCTAAAATTCTCCTAGAAAAACAGACTAGAACATTTCAGTACAGGTCTAACTAAAAACTTAAAGGGATGCTACTTTAAAACTCCACGCACTTGCAGTAGGATCAAAGGTGTATTTCACATTCATAATAATTAGTCAATTTTAGCTAATCAAATATATTTCAGCAAAAGGCAAAGCTTTTTGCAGTTTTTGTACAGTTGATGGAAAGGAAAATGAGGAAGTGCTTTGCGCTTTTTTGAACTAGAAGAGCTCTGAGTAGAGATCGGTTCTTGTAAACGTCAGCCTTAGAAGTTCTCAGAGAGGGCAGCGATCGCAGAGGGAAACGGCCATGAGAGGGCAACTTGGCGAGGCAGAAATTTTGAGATGCAGAAGAAAGCCACGACTGACCGGAGGAGGAAGAACAGAGGGGCCGGCGGGCAGCGGTGGCAGCGGCACACGAGCGGAGGGAGGCGGCCGCCGCTGCCCGGGCACAGCCCGCTCCCACCCGCGGCCGACCGCCAGGCCCCGCGGGGCAGTGCTGACACCCCGGGCCACGGGCCTCCACAGCGGCCCGTCACCCGCCCTGCCGGGAAGCGCCGAGACAAGGGCCGCAAGGCGAAAGGGGGCAGGAGCAGCGCGGAGCCGCGCCAGCCCGGCGGCTCCTCTCGGCCGCGCCGGGAGAAGCCACCGCACGGCGGCCGAGCCGGTACCTTTCAGCGCGGGCTCCATTGGCGGCACAGCCCGGCAGCTCGCAGCGCCCGCCACGGTTCAAACCCGCCCCCGCGCATGGCCCCGCCGCGCCTGCGCACCGGGGCGAGCGGCGGCCCTGCCGCGGCCCTGCTCGGAAATGGGTGTGCTCGGCCCACTGCAGCCCTTTCCGCGCCGGGGAAGGTTCGGCACCGCCGAATGCTGCTGGAAATAGTGTCACAGAATTATATAGGCTGGAAAATAATTCTGAGATCATCGAGTCCAAGCTATGACCCACTTTGACCGCTTTGTAAACTGAGTCTTTCCGTAAACATCTCCAGGAACAGTGACTCCACCACTTCTCTGGGCAGCCATTTCCTATATATAATCACGTTTCCAGTTAAAAAAATTCTTCCTAATATCCAACTAAACCGCCCCTGCTACAGCTTAAGACTATGTCCTCTCGTCCTGTTGCTGTTTCCTGGGACAAGAGTCTGACCCTTGGATGGCTGCGACTGCCTTTCAGGGAATTGGAGAGAGCAATGAGCCCCTTCCCTGCTGAGCCTCCTCCAGGCTAAGCACCCCCAGCTCCCTCAGATGCTCCTCACAGGACTTGTGCTCCAGACCCTTCACCAGCTCTACTGTCCTTCTATGGACTTGCTCCAGCTCCTCAAAGTTCTTTCTGAATTGAGGGGCCCAGAACTGGACACAGCACTTGGTGACCTCACCGGGGCTCAGTACAGGGGGACAATCACCGGTCCTGGTCCTGCTGCCCACACTACTGCTGATAGAGGCCAGGATGCCACGAAGTTTTGACAAAGCCAAACACTGAGTGAATTTTCTGTGTGACTGTTTGCCATAAGGAGTCCTAAAGAGGCAATCCTGAAGAATTTTAGTTTGTAGGAAAGTCCAGAGAACTGCTGGCCTCTCAACTCTCTGGTAGCTCTAACTGCAATGTCTGAAGTGAGAAAACAACAGAAAAAGGCTGCAAAATAGGGGTTAGTAAAGAGCACTGTGAGAGAGTATTTACCAAAGCATGTAAAACTGCTTGAGGGCAACTGTGCTGTAAACTATAGTTAGGGAACCCTAACAGGAGCTGGCTTTGGTGCTCAAAGGCTGGAGTGTGGCAAATGTGATACCAGAGGGAAGTTAGAGAAAAAGTCATGCTTTTCCCAGGGAAAAATGATAAAATATATAATAAAATAAGGGAATTAGTGAGTATAAAGAGATTTGTTGTGAGAAAGAAGGAGCACATAGAGGAAAATGATGCTGCATAGCTTTATTGTGCAACTCACAGAGCTCAGGAGTTACTATATGGTTGTACAAATTGGTACTGTTCTGAAATCTTCAATATGCAATGCTAATTTCTGAAAAATAATATAGCTGACATGGAAAAACAATACAAGGATACTAAGTGATTTCCATATGAGAAATAGCTATTCAGACAATGACTTGTCCGCTTGGAAAAGAAATGGTGGAAGGGGGATGTACTAGAGGTCTTGAAATCATGAGTGTGTGTGGAAGGTGAACATGGAGAGGTATGTTCCCAACAACAGCCAGTTAGTATCAAGAGAGACTACCAGATGGGGTCTTCTCAGAAGACATATTTCCACATTGTGCCTCATGACGCTGTGGAAGTGTTCAGAGTGCTGGCAAATCCAGCAAATTAATGAAAACCAGTTTAAGACTATCAAAAATGTACAAAATCACCTTTCCCTTAGCAGAACTGTATATTGCTGAACTCTGAGAAGGTAAAGGGAACACTTCACGTTTTTCATTACTTTTGTTCTTTTTTTTCAGTCATTTTGCACAGGAGAGACAGTGCTGACCTAAAAAGGTTTTGGTGTGGTCGATTATGCACATTCTTACTTTCATGGAGAGACTCAGATCCTGACTCCTAGGAGTCTACTGAGCAGATGGCTATACTAATGCTTTTCAAGATCTGTTAATCTGGTATGTAATATTTTGGCATTGATACAGTTTTTTTTTCATTTCCAGGGCATTGGTGTTGCACTAGATCTGTGGCAAGTGTTGAGCATAAGTTCTTGGTTGCTTCCTCTGCTGAATGTGTTCCTTTCACTTATGTATTCACTATGTGTATAAAGTAACCAGTCAATCTACATATATATGTTTGTTTTTATTTACCTATCCTTTGTACTTCTATCAGGATGTTACACAGTTCTTTGCTAGGCAATAATAAAATATTTTTACCAAGGTTCTCAACTGTGCCTCAAGGAAAAGGGAGTCTTGTCTAATGCAGCGTCTATGAACATTGATCTGAAGGCAAGTCCAGAAGTAGAGGTAGGGGAGATTTAAATGTACAATGAAAGCCCTCAGTAAAAAAACCCCCACAGGCTATGTTTGAGCCTTTAGCTGAAAGGTAGTACCAGGTTTTATATATGCTAAAGGCAAATGTGCTGAAATGTGCAATTATACCTGCATGCTTAGATTCTACGCTGGTAGAGACAATCAAAAGTAGTAATTGCAAGAAGATGTAATTCATTATCAGACCAGACGAGGACTACTCATGAGAACACTGGGTTTGGGATGCCCACCTTTTTTATCATGGAAATTAATACACAGAATACTGAAACTGTCCCACAAATTTATATTTTTTTTCTTAAACTATTGTAGTTTTGACCTTAGAGTTACTTTAGGATTTAATTTAAGAACTTAATTCCCAGATGATGACTAAACTTCAGAACTCCCCTGGTAGGTAACAGTTGTCTGTTCTTGTGCCAGTATTGTCTTGCTGTCAGTTACTCAGAATTTATCATCCTCTAGTACTTACAGAATGCAACACTATATTTTTACAGCTGCTATTTTGCCAGTTTGAATACATCAGGGTGTTTTAGCTTTCAAGCTACAATGAACTTCTGAAAATTACAATGAATGGGGCTTATTAACATTAAGTAAACATAATGTAAATGCCCTCTAAATAGGCTTGGTATTTGGCTTCATGATATGTAATGTCATGGTGTCTATAAAGCTAGGAATATAGCATTAACTGTTATATTGACATGATTTCTCTACAGTCAGTACTTACTAGGACATACAGGTTATAGAATGCTGTTCTATTAAGAAAGAGTTTTACAGGTTAATTATATTGAGAAAGGAAGGAACTGTGAAAGTTACATTTCAATTGACCTCCTAATCAAAAAGGAGTAATAGTTAAAAAACAAAAACTATCAATCCAATAAATTTCCAGATTTAGGTAAAATACAAAAAAGAGCTGTATTCTTAAGTGTTGCTTTGGTAATTTAAAAGATCCCTTTTCAGCCAGCCATTAATTTATTGATGTAAAAGTGGGAGGTGAACTTTGGGACGGTAATTGTAAGGCTATATCACAGAGACAAGTTCTCAGACACGGAGTTCAGATGGTGTGCTATGTATTTCTCCCTGGGACTTGATATTAAGCATATGAAAGACTCCTAGAACAAATAAGGAGATTTGCTATTATTAAGTAAAGTCTGATTTTGTATATTGATTATTGGGTAGTGTTTGTTTGTTTATTTGGTTGGGTGGATTTATGAGCTTATTTCCAATTTGTGCAAACAACAGCTTTAACTTTTTTGTATTTATTTTTTTTAATCTTAAGCTTCCAGCTGTGAGTTATGTCCCAGATAAACAGCTGCTTCCTCTAAAGTAGTAAATCCCAGTGAATCAGTTTGTGTATTTAAGACCTGAACACTTGTAGGAAAACTGGAGTTATCATCTCTAAAATGCTACTTGACCATTACAGATTAAGAAGTGGGAAGAAGTGGTTAGAGCAGGTACAAATTTGCATGCTGCCTTCATGGAGGAAGCTGCAGAAATCAGCTCTGATTGTCCACATCAATTGTCATTGTCTACTCTGACAAGGTAAACTTCTTGTTTTCTTGGTAAGCCTAACAGTTCTTGTCTGTGCCTGTTTCAGTTCGAATGTTGATTTTTAAAGTAGCATACAAAACTGTGCAGTGTTTTGGTGGCTGTGTTCTGTTCAAAGTTATCATGATAAGATACAGGAGTCACACCTCAGTAGCCTCAGAGGCATTCTAGTCTCTTTGCTTCTCCACAAGCAGAATGCCTCTTGAAATTGCAAACAGTGGCTTGTTTGTGCTCCTGTTTTTCTCCTTTGGCTGATGCTTAAAAAGGCATGTTTTAACTTTCCACTTCTGTTTTGCAGAATAGTTCATTCTAAACAGACAATAGGAAATTCCTGTCATATTTTTCCTATTAATTTTAGTATATATTATGTAGATTATTAGTAGATAGTAGTAAAAAAAGCCAAACAAACAGAAAAAGCAGCTTTTTAATAGCCATTGTGAGCAATGCTGGGAAAAAAAAAATTGCATATGCTTGTGAGATGTATGTGTATTCGTCATTGTCAAAAAAATGTTACTGCTACTCTCAGTTCTTATTTGTGTTTCATGGAACATGGAAAAAATTATGAGGGATATTTATTTCCTGTCATAAAGACAGTGTAACATTATGGATCGCATAGTCTTACAAAATTGTTGAATGTTCTCATCAATGAGATGATTTTGTTCATTTTCCAATGTGAAGTTCGTGATTAAGAAAATGGCGTGAAGTAAGTATGAGACCTTTTTCAGTAAAGAAAAAACATTTAATAGTTTTTACTTTCAGTGAGGCAGTGATCAGTTTTATTTTCTTTTTCTACCCTGTAATTAAGAAATCATTGTTTTTATATCCACGGCTAATGTGCTGACACAGCACCAGCTTTATTTTGCTTTTGTGAAACAGTGATAATAGGATAGAGATCTATCCTTATTTTAATTCACCCAGTAAGACAATGTCTTTTATGCACTGTGACCACAGAGGCCTATTGTGGAAGAAAAAGTCAGCAACGTGCTGCAAAATAACAGCCCATCATGTAATTGAGAGTATGATCAACATGCTAATAAGCAGGTGTCTGTGTGGTTCGTGATGGCATGGAAGGCTTATCATTTTCCCTTTGAGCAGTTTTCACTGCCTGCAGTTCAAGCCTGAAACTGAAGGGGTCGAAAAGCCAGTTTATCTGACCTCTATACTGAAATTCTGTTGTGAAGGTTTGTGATTTTCCCAAGCAATGTAGAACTGTACTACTGAACACAGGCTTCTTGCTTTTCATACATCTCTGTGGAGATGCAGCTCTGGACTATGGAAGACAGCATTAACAACAAATATCTCCAATGCTTTGTGATTCTACTCTCACTTGGCAAATTCACCCAAAAGGTACTGTTTAAAAACAGTCCTCTTGTGTGTGTTCAGGCAGGTCTTGCTTGAACATATGAGAGCAATTTAAGGTTTCTGTCTCCTACTGTGCGTTCCACAGCTTACCTGAATCTCAGGAAATGTGATGGTAGGGTAAATTTGGAGTTAAGGCTGTGAACTGAAGCAGCACTCACATTTGCTGCAGCTGACTCATCCAGAAGCAATGGACACAGCAAAGAGACCGGTGGTGTGAACTTATATCACCCTGACATGAATGATCAAAGCTCATTTGAAAGCATCTGAAGTGCTTTACTTGCCAGCTAGAATTTCTAACTTGTATAAAGGATGGAATGGTATGCACAGAAAAGGAGCTTTCTGTTACTGTCTCTTTGGGAATAGGCAGCAAAACACGGAATATTATTATACTTTTAACTATAGTTTGCCTATATCCTATATTTGGGAGCTTGTCTCCCAAATTAAGGAGGCTGTGGTAGGGTTCAGGCTCAGAGAAGAGTGACTGGTGTGAGCAGAAGTATGCGATAGATTCCATATGGTTTAGTGGGCCTCAATATTGTCTGGAACACAGCTAAGTGAGGGCAGATGTCTAAGAAGGGGTGTACAGACTGATGAATGACCTGCAGAGAGATACTGAGCAGAGGCTGTTTGCTCTCTTTTTCCAATAAAGTATAAGCATTCAAAGAAGTCAGTGGAAGTCATATTCATAACAACAAGAAAATGTGTTTTTTTCAAGACAAGAGGAACTTAAATGGTAGAACTCCTAGAAGCTCAGTGTTGTGGCTGACAGAATGGTCACAGAATTCAGGTGGGTATTTCACAGTTATGCCTAGTTCAGGAAATCCTGAGACCATAAAGAGGTTGAAACTCTATCTGAGGCAGGTTACTGGATTAGATAAACTCTGACTGAGAATACATATTTTCATGTTTTTAAAGTTTCAAGTTTTGAGAGCCTTGATGCTGTAAGAAAGTTTGTGATTCCAACTGAGGGGTAATGTCTGTACTACTGAGTTTAAAGACTGCCATTCAGAGGGACTTGAATGGGCTGATTGGAACCTTGTTAAATTCAACAAATAACCAAAATCCTGCACCTGGACAGGAAGAAAGGACTTATGGCAATAATGAAGTGTGGTTTGGGTTCTTTCTGTAGGAGGAGGACATGGAGAAACTGCAGTAAGTTTAGTGAAGGCCTATCAGGATGACCAGAACATCTGTCCTTTGAGGAGAGATTGAGGTAACTGGGCCAAGAAATGGAGCAGGTTTCCCAGAGGGGTTGTGGAATATCTGTTCTTTGAAGTGTTCAAGAACACAGTGCGCAAAGCCCCAAGCAAATATTGTCTGAGTTCAGTGTTGTACCTGACTAGACAAATTCCCAAAATGCCTTCCGACCAGATTTATCCTTTAATTCTAGGAATTTTCAGCTAGATCAGCTCCCTGAATTAAGTCAGTGCATGACTTCTGAGAAACAGTGCCAGTGCAAACAGGGACGGGAACACATTATCAAAGAAGGAGTGGAAGCTCGTCTAGCTTGGACCAGTGTAAGGTGTTGTGGAACTGGTCCATGCCATCTTTCACCCTGTACTATAGACCAGGACTGTGGTGTTCTGTATGTGAAACAAAACGACCTGCAACCTGATGTTGTAGAGAAGAACAGGCCTTCTGCCTCCCTGGGACCTGGGTTAAAGATATGGTAAAAAACTTCATACTCTGGTATTACTCTCAGATTATTGTCTCTTACTGATTTTTCCTGTAGGCAATGGTGAAATTGCAACAGGGAGCCTGAGGGCAATCAGGATAGACTTCAGGGCCTTGGGACAACAGGTTAAGGGATCAGGAGCAGAAGTAGTGTTTACTATCCTACCATCCAGGAAATGATGAGGGAAGACACTGGAAGAAACAGCAAATCGGTACCTAGCTGTGAGCCTGGTATCACTGGCAGAATTTTGATTTTTTTGATCATGGGTTGGTCTACGTGACACTAAGCCTGCTGGCAGCAGATGGGATACACCTGTCTCAAAGGGGAAAAGGATCTTTACATAGCAGTTAGCAGAGCTCACTGAATGAGCTTTAAACTAAATTTAAAATGGGAAGGGGATAAAACCAGGCTCCCTAGAGGTAAGCATGGGGGTGGCATGCCAAGTTTTGAAGGATCATGTGCTAGTAAGGTCCACAATGTGCTCATTACATTACATTTGAAATGTCCTTATAAAAAAATGTGCACAGCATGAGGAATAAAAAAGAACTAGAAGCTTTGGCTCTGTCCCATATCTATGACATCATTGGCATAAGACAAAAATGATGGGATGAGTCCTATGATGGGGTTTTGTAATGGACAGTTATAGATTTTTCAGGACAGATAGGCAGACAATTCCGAAATGTCATAAGTCAAGTGAAGAAGAAGAAGACTGGCTTGTCTGAGCAGGGATCTTCTAGATTTTAGGAAGAGGAGGAAAATGTATGGACATAGGAGACAAGGATAGGCAACATGGGAGGAATACAGAGATACTGTAGGGATAAAATTCCTGTTTCCAAAGCTTGATTATAGCTGGGAAGGACAACAATAAGGGCTTTTAAAAATATGTTAATATCAAAAGGAGAATCCGAAGTAGTATTGGTCTGTTGCTGTTGGGGTCAGTCACTTCCTAAGCAGGGACATGGACAAAGCAGAGACGTGTAATACCTTTTTTGCTTGTTTTCAACACTGATGATAGCAAATTGAATATGAGTCAGCAGTGTCCTGGCAGCCAAAAGAGTGATCTGTGTCCTGGGGTGCATCAGGAACAGCATTGCCAGCCAGTTGAGGGAGGTGGTTGTCCTTCTCAACACTTCACAGCTGTAGCCTCCACACTACTGTATGCAGTTTTGTGTATCACAATATAAGAAGGACATCAAAGTATTAGAGAGTCTCCAGGCGAGGGGGACCATGATGCTGAAAGTTCTTGAGGGCAAGACTTAGGAGAAGCAGCTGAGATCACTCGACTTGTTCACCCTGGAGAAACTTGTTCAGCCTGGAGAAGAGAAAGCTGAGAGGTGATCTCATGGCAATCTAAACCTTTCTCAAGGCAGGCAGCAGAGAGAGAAATGCTTATGTCTCTCTGGTGACCAGCAAGATGTCACAAGGAAATGGAATGAAGCTGTGTCAAAGGAAGTTCAGACTAAAATTAGGAACAGGGTCTTCACTGAACGGGTGGTTGGTTACTGGAACCGGTTCCTGAGGGAAGTGGTCACAGCACTAAGCCTGACAGAGTTCAAGGAGTGCCTCATTGATGCTCTTAGTCATATGGTTAATTTTATATAGTCCTGTGAGGGACAGGGAGTTGAACACAATGATCTTTATGGGCCTCTTCCAACTTGGTGCCTTCTATAATTCTGTGAATAGTTTACTACTAGGAATGCTATCTTCTAGAATGCTACAAAGCACTTAGTTTTTAGTGCGGCATTTAGAAAAGGAACTGATAGAGTCAACTGAAATTCTCATTATTTAATGCCTTTTCATGTTGTACATTCTAATAAAATGATTGATCCTAAAAATTGCTTTGCTTTAATTTTGTTTGCCCATCTCCCTCCTCTTTTTCAAATATGTTTAAACAGCATCTAGACTAAGAACTGCAGAAAGGTTTTGCATGCTTCCAGCTCTTCTTAGCTAACCTGTTACCACAGTAAATGGGTAGATGAAGTGCAGCAGAGCAAAGTGTGACTCTCAGCACATGTGAAAGTAGATTGTAGGCAAGCAGCAAAGGAGCAAATGACAAATGTTACATAAATGTCCATTTATGTTCAAGTAGAGCCAAACCATTTTGATTGTTTCTATTGCTGATCATATGTTTGTGGTCATGAGGGACCAAACTAATCGTTTATGCAATTCTAGTGAAGCTAGTAATGATTATGGGCCAGCTAATATTAAATGGAAAAAAATTCAGAAATGGATTATAAGAAAGGTAAATGGCAGGTGGGAGACTTGGGAGTGCTAAAGGTTAACCCGTTTGCTTTTCAGTTGTTTGAAGTTGGATTCTAGTTTCTCTTTTGTCAAGGCAGAGATAAAATATATTTGTATCATCAGAATACAATGAACCATATGAGAAGAGTCAGCAACTTTGTCAGACTGTTCAAAACATAGCACAACAAGGTAAAAGGGTGCTCTGCATTTAAGAGTGAGCTATAGATACATAGATCACTTAGCAGAGATTTGTAATATGAACAGTATTTGTTATGTAATAACCAAGTGGGTATGAAAATTTAAAGTGACACAAAGATCTACTGGAAAAGCTGAAGAGATCCTCAGACTGAAAGATACTGAAACCCAGAGACAGGTAACAGGACTGTTATTTGACTTTTATAAGGCAACCCAAAGTTTTAGATCAAAGATTGTTTTACAAAGTCTGAGATAATTTTGAAGTGGTTATCTAACTACTTAAATTTCTGCATTCTTTCACCTCATGTAGTTCTGATACAGTGTAACACAAAGCTAGACATCACGTGAACTAAGAGATTCCCTTGTTCTTGCTGCATTATGTTAATTTGCCACATGCATGTTACATTTCCATATGCCTATTGAAAAACTTAAAAATCTATCCTTTCATGAAGCCCAGCAGCACTGTATGACATTTCCAAAAATAATTTCTGTTTATCTAGTTGAAATTTTCAAGCTGATTTTTGTTGGCTGGAAATTAAGGCCTGAGACTCATGAAGAAATGGCTAGCCATAAAAACACTGGGCATGAGCAATAGGCTTCAGACCCATGACCAGACTTTTTGTGATAATTTTGCCTATCTTTCAGGGTGGCAAATACAGAGCATTTTTGTTAATAAGGTATGGACCGATAGAGAAATCACTATGGAATTCATCTGTTAATTTGTAGCATAGCAGATTGTTCAATAGTTGTTAAAAACTCTGCTCTTACCTAGAAACAAGTGAGTGGTTGATGACCCTTTCTCACTGACTCTTGAAAGAAAATGTTCACAAGACTTAATGTATGTACAGGAATTACAGTTGAATGACAAATTCATTGCCTGTTCATGGCCTATGTTAACTTGTTTTGTCTTGATAAGTTGCTTATAGTCTTAAAAAATATAATCTGCCTTTCTCTGAAACAAGACATATAGAGAGGTTTGGGTTGAGCATCTAAAATTGTTAAAGGATTTGTAAAAATGAGGCCTAAACCCAAAATTCTCAAAAGTGGCAGAACATCAGGGCAAAGAAATAGCTTGTGGCACTCTCTTGTAGGACTTGCAGATAACAGCAAAAATGTGTCAGGCAATAAGGGAGCGAATATATTACTAGGAAAAAAGTTGCATCACTAGACTTGCTCAAATAAAAAGTACTATATAGAGTCTCAAATGGGATTGTAAAAGTATTCATGCTCTAGGAATATACTCAGCGATGTGGAATTCATCTGCTTTGCCTTCCAGTTGGAACAAGGAGTTCTTACTGGCAATATATTGGGCTATAAAAAGTATTTTAATGTTTCTTAGGGCTGAGGAAGAGACAAGGTGTTCTTACAGAGAGAAACTTCAGGAGGAGCAAAGTTTGGGAGAAAGAATGAGTGATGTCTGTGTCTTTTTGAGCAAGGTCTATGTCCTTTCTATTTCCTATACGGGAAGCACTTCGGATCTAGAATGGGGATGTCTTATTAGAAGTGCAGAGAAAATATTACTGGAATGATGTATTCTTTCCAACAGTCTGGCAAGTCTACTATAAATTAGACTTATCATAATTCTAGTGTAATAAATGTCAAGGGGTTTTTGAATTTTGCAACTACACCAAGGGTAACATTTGTCTCCTCATTTTAAATGCAGAGACCTTAAGTAGTTGGACACACAATTTTCATACAGTATATCCATGAGAAAATATCTTTGAAGGTGAAACAAGCTTAAGAAATTATCCCTTTCATACACACAATTCTAATACCATTGTTATTTGCTGTCCCCTCTTAGTGGCAATAAGCTGTTAGATGTTCACGCTGCCTAATCTGTGTCCAGGTTAAAAGGAACATTTTCTCCTCCAAGACCTATATCTTTGAACAATGTTACTTCATTTTAGTGATCTGTTTGCAAAAAAGTTGGAGGGGGAGGGGAGAAAGGATGGGGGGGGGGCGGGGGCAGAAGGAACTCTTCAGGATGAGAAACTTAAAGTGTGCTCCATTATTAAAGACAGAATATTGTCAACTACAGCCTCATTTTTGACAATGGTGTTATGCATGGCATCTCTACTTTGCATTATTCAGTGGTGATCCTTACTTTTTCCAGACTGTGGCCTGATGTTGTATGAGAATTGAATTCAGGACTTCATGCATATCTGGCCTTAGTGAGAAAAAGGAAAATCATGTCAAAGTCCCAGACCTGTCTGTGATCATAACATCAGGATCACTACACCCTGACTATGTAGCTGGGCTCTGGCACGTATTGTTGCAAAAGTTATATTTGATTGCTGAACAAAGGAAATGTCCATGTTTGGGGGGTAGGGGCTGGGGTGGAGCAAGAATGAAGAAATAAACTTTTGCTAATAAACAAGCACATTGGATTTTAGAAAAGTAGGCTGTATCCTTCACATCACAAGAAAGAAACATGCTGGAAGATGATCTTTACTTGAATCAAACCTGATCTATGCTTCTGGTTACAAAGAAAATCTCAGGACCATTATTAAACTTAAAATGCTATGGGGAAAACAGTTCCTTAATTTTTGAAAACAATTATTGCATCACTTTTCAATATTTCCTGAGTTTCAGAAGTCACCTAGAAACTAAAAGGAAAATAGCTAGCAATTTTTGCAATAGTTTTATTTTACATCATAGGAACATTGGTCTTGTTCTCCTGATCTGAAAGTAGGCTATCTGATCAACAGAGAAAAAACCATTATTTATTAAATTCAAGGCTAACCAAAGTGATTCACAGATAAGGACCAAAGGATTTAGTTTCTGAATATGAGCAGGTACCAACAAAGTAGCATAGGGGAGCTCATGTAAACATTTTTACTTTTTAATGTGAGAAACCTGCAATGATATATTTTCAACATGTCAGGAGAGGCATCTGTTTTCTTAGTCTGATCTAATCCTTCCTACTACTCTGAAGCAAAGGAATGCTATCAGAATTAATTAGTTATCAACTGTTCATTGCTTTTCTCCTGGGTGCCCTTATGTCCTGTTAAACTCAGCAGAAACATTTAAACTCAAGTTTGCTTTTTCAAAAGGCTGTAATTAATTGTGATAAAATGGTTCAGCTCTGCTGTTTTGACCAGAGCATGGAGTAAACACAATAGATTTTCACATGTTCTTTAAGAAAGAGCTTTACTCTCTCAACATTATTTGAAACCAAAAGGAAGCACAGTGAACAAAACACTTTCAGGGAAGTGAGAGAGTAACAGGGAAGGAACATGGCTGAGGTCCAGGTAAGATTGAGAGGAAGGAAGCAGATCTTTGGCAATGGCTGTTGGCTACTGCACTTCTAAACATAAGAAAGAAAAATCTTTAGGGAAAAAATATGTTATGAGAATCATCAGCCATGTAGTTTGCTTACTGAACTGGTCAATTGATTTTGCAAAGCAAAACCACTGCTTAGTGACTGTGAGTTCTTACAGAATCAGAAAATGTTTTGGGTTGGAAGGGAACTTACAGATCATGCAGTTCCAAACTCCCTGTAGGCAGGGACATCTTTCACTTGACCAAGCTGCTCAGAGTTCCATGCAGCCTGGCCTAAATTTCTATTACACAAGGGAGAGAAAATGGGACTTCCATTAGTACTGGAAATGAAAACTGTTAAATTGCATGTGCTAATATTACCTGGTACCAACAATGATATCCTTGATGCTTCCTGCCTGCCAGCAATGCCACCTCTTCTTCCACCTGAAAACAGGTCAGTCTCTGCTCACTGCAATGCATACTTGAGGTCTAAACTGAATTTGTCCTTAGACAAATATTGTAGCAGTAAGCCAATAAGTAAACAGGGATTTGTACAGACCATAAAAAACCCCCCACCAAGCTCAGAAATCAACCTAAAATTTTAGTGTTAGCTCCTAACAGAGAAGACTAATCGTCACTGCCAGAATGCTGAGTGTACTTTCCTTTGACACACTATCATAACACCTGGTGCTCTTTTGACCTTGCCATTGTCCTGCCTTCCCTCTCTTGAAAAAAAAATGGAAAAAACAAAACAAAACAAAACAAACAAACAAAACCCCAAACCAGACTAATTTGGGACCAGGAACAACAGCTGCAGAAATGCCAGAGTCTGCAGATACCTGCCCCTTGGTTCTTGGCTAGCAGCTGACTGGGGCATTCAAAGAGGAAGATGAGTGAGTGAGGAGGTCAGGTCTGCAGTGTTCATTCTTCTTACCCAGACTGCTTCTCTGGATCCAAGAGAAGACTGCAGCTTGCAAAAGTCCATGTCATGTGAACCAGAAGTGAGACACTTGTGATAGGTGTACCCATAGCTCAGGTAGAAAAATGTAGTTCTAGACATAGCACTAGAGTCCTTCTGTTCTCTCATAGTTCATCTGGAGTGACAGCTCTCCTCCTCAAAACAAATACAACCCTGATGCTGTGGTGTGAAACTGCTACTCACAGAGTGGGCTTGAATGTTTTTAAACATCTGTGGCATTTCTGAGTGCTTGAAATGTCTATATTGTAGTTTCTTGTCTGCAGGAAGGTTGATATTCATTCCTTAACTTGGCAGTAGATGTGGACTGAACCTGCCATTGGAGATGCATGGGACAATTGAAATCTTTCACTATGAATAAAGAATAGGAGTGGACTAAAATGGGACATTACCAGGCTGGATTTTGCTTCTCTCTAGATAGAGCTCTCTTGGGGCTCAGACTATTTCTTGACTTTCCCCAGTCTCACAAATTACCTCTTCTTTTTCACATACTGACACAATGTGATCAGTGTGGTTGATGAAAGGCAGTAGCATCTGGGACAGTAAAGTGAATCAACTCATTTGTGGGGTATAGACAAAAAGGAGTTGAAAAAGCAGTAGGAAGGCCTTTGGCATCTTATAGATATCTGTGAAAGAGATTGCTTATACAAGCACACCCAACTCTGGAGGTTTAGATTGGATATTCAAAGGATTTGTTTCATGGATGCAGAAAGCACATAGTGATCTGGAGCACCATGGCTGTGTTGATAATCGATAATCTAGCTAAGAATTGGCTAAGATTATAGATCTTCCCAAGAAACAGAGAATCATAACCATTTTTGGTTTTATTTAGATGGCCTGTGTTCCTGCAGATGTTTTTTGTTATGATTTATGACTTTGCTGGGTATGTTACAGCTGTTACCTTGGAAATTTTCCAGTGACTTTGTTTTAATATTCTGACACACTATTCCATTTCCAGTGGGGGTAGTAGACTGAAAGAGATATTGAACTGTTTCTTCTGGGTTTTTTCTGGCTTTCTTAAACTAATTCAGGATTACCACACTTTGATTTAAGAAGCATAGTAGGTGTTGGTTGGCATAATGTTCCTAATATTGGTCTATAGAATGTGTTGGGAATTTTAACTTTTTAAAATGTGAAATTACCAGCTCTTCTGTGCTTGTCTTTATTTTGTGTGTTTATTTATTTTAAATTTTATTTTTTTCTGACAGATCAGAATAATTTTCATGATCCAGATTATGAAAGTTCAGTATTCCAGGATCCAAATAGAAAATGAGGTACCATCTGCAGTTTCAAAGTGGTTTTTTTTCTGTCTCTGAAATTTCTCTAGCATACTGGTTCCTGAAGAAACAAAGCCAAAGAAGCACTGCCATTAGCACTAGGTCATGAAAGTACATTTTGGTGATTTTAACTTTAAATGTTCTGTTACAATATTAGAATGCTTTAACTCATTTCGTGTTAAATCTGACCTCATGGAAAGTCATGGAAAGTGGTTTCTAACATTTCTTTCAATTGAAGAATTGAATTTCTAGCAGCTATATGTTTCCCAGCCTACCAGCTAATAAAAGTGAATTATATAACCGGTTAAAACAAACTTCTACCTCTAAGGAGTTAAATCATTGTTTGTCCAGCTTGTTAGTCCTTTATTTTTCTTCAGCCAATTAATAATTCTTTACAAGTTCTACCATAACACTGACATATATAAATGTGTTTTGTTTTTTCTTGCTGTCCCATGGGAACTCCCTCATTAAGTCTATAGACCTGTACACAATTCTTCAAGTTTGGTTTACTCATATTCTGTTGTCTCTAAGAATAGGTAATTTTATTCATCCCAGTCCAATGATTGAACTTCTTTCGTTTGTAGCTTGGAGATTTTTCTTAACAGCCAAAAGCAAAGAAATAGGCCTGTTTCAGGATAGATCTGTGTGTGTGACTGTCTTTCTAGATTTATTAAATTAATGTCTAGAATATAGTGTAAGTCTCCAGGTGCCTTTGAATATGCAGACTTAGGAGGTTTTTTAAAGCATAAAGATAATTTTTATTTGGGAAACTATAAAAATGATACAATGACCTTAGATCTCCTGCCAGACTTTTTATAGGTGGGCTTATATAGGTCTCATTAGGTATTAAGTTTTTGCCAAATACTTTTTTCCTTCTGGTGCTAGTATAGATACTGCAGGGAAGCATGCTGACAAACTAAAGAATTCATACATAAAATTACCCATTTTAAATTTTAGTGGATAGTCTGCTGTATTAGTCTGCAGATGAGCTGATTACAACAAAGATCCTCACTCTTCACTTTCTTGCAATCTGCACGAAATATTTCTGCTGTATTCAACAAGGAGAAATGCTGCTGAAATTGCGACTGAAAATCCTGATTGTGTTCCCCAAACACTTTAAAACATTCTACAGTTGAAAAAGAGAAAGTGGAATACACCTGATTGATAGGTGTTTTCTGTAGGAAAGACTGAAGAGCTATGGTTGTGTATCCCACATTAGGAAGATGTATCTCATAGATCTGCTGTTTTTCCTTTCCTAAGGACTTTCACAGAGCCTGACTGTACTAGTAGGTCTCACTCACATCTCTGAGAACAGTGAAAATGAATTCCTGAGATCATTCCTGCTGATGCATGATGCTAAGATGCATGATGCATGATGTCCTCTGTCTAGCCACAAATCCCACCTGCAAACACACACACTAGAGCCAAGTAAGACAAATCTGCTAAGTTCCTGGTCTGTTAGAATATCTTCTTGCATTCATCTAGCAATAAATATTAACCAGTGCCAAGTAAGTTCATGCTTAAATACACCTAAACCAATTACAATTATTTAACATCTTATTGTTTATGAAAAGAATACTATCAAAACTAGTACATACTTTTAAAGAAAAGGACAGCAGTTTTGATATAGAAACAGCTAGATGGTGCTCATCTGCTTTTGAATATGTAGGGCTGCAACACAGGTGATTTAGAGCAGGAAGATATGGTCTCTAGGAAAAACTGTGTAATCAGAATCATTCTGTTCACAATGTTTGTTACAGATGCCTAGAAACATTTGCTGACTTACAGTTAAGGTTTAGCTTTGATTTAGCTAGGACAGAAAAATTGGTTTGCAAAATGTTACAGTCTTTTCTTATAATAAATCAAGTGCTTTGAAATGTAGTTATCCACATACATGTTTTTTAGCTGAAGTATAATACACAGAATATATACAATAGCATTCGTTTAAATACAATACAATAACATGCATTTAAAAATAAAATAGAAAATTTAAAATTATTTATTCTTAAGGGTTTTTAACAAATTAGTTTTATTACCTTTTAAAAGCAATTCTAGTTGCAATGACAGCCACAAAGAGGGAAAAAATCCTCGAACAATAACAATATCTGAATATTTGAAGCCCAAAAGTTAAACTATCTTAAAGTGAAATATGGCATTTAAAGGGATGCCATTAACTTCACAATTGCAACTGCAATTTAAAATGATGTATCTCCTAAAGTGCTAGGACTGCCTAAGATGAGAGAGCAGTTTTTTTCTCTTTTCTGATCATTTAGTTTGTGGTCCTGATTATGTGTTATGTGTAGTCCATGTTATGACTTTGGAAGTTGTGATACTTTCTCAGATTTTGCTGATATTTAGTGGCAAGATTAACAGTCAAGATGAAAACCAAATGGGCCAGGATATTAAAACAGACTGATGAAAGGCAGTAAAAATGTAACAGAGATTCATGTTATTGTTTAGTAATGAACAACTGCCCATTTCTTTTTTTACATAATAGAAGATAATCATGTCTTTTGGAAGGAAATCTTAAAGAGAAATTTGCAAAGCTGTTTTCAGCTTTTTTTTTTTTCAGAAAGCTGAAATATTTTGAACAAGTGAATGAAATTTACTATGTCAGTGTAGGTATCTTAGGGCATGTAAATGTCATGGTAATGTGTGTGATGTGTGAGCATTGCCTTGTCTCCTCTCACTCATATCTAAAAATAATTTAGTTTGTATAAATTTTATAGCACTGAAAATTGCCTTATCTTCTTCATATTTTAGCACTAATTTACATACAATAATAAAATGTAAAGGTCCTGAAAATACTTTGAGCTATTGAACATTTTATCTACTTATATTCTTGCAATTCGAAGCAGCATTGCCACTTTTATGCTTTGGCATCATTTAATGTGCACAGTTCTGTTAAACTTGTTATTTATCATGTTGAAAGATAAATACATCCCCCATATAAAAAAGGAAAATGACAAAATGCTACTGTATCACTGCATGTGTTTGAGAAGTGTGTTATTTTCCAACAGAAAAGGTTAGCTCTGTATGATTTCACTAAAAGCAGAAGATGGTGAATTTTTCAAGCTGCTACTAAGGCAGTTTCCTGTTTTTACTGATGACCATGTCAAGTAATCATGTTCATAAACCAATCAAACTCAAATTAATACCATCTTTTCCTTAGTGACCCCAGAGTAATGGTTTATAGTAGTATGTGATTAAATAGTACATTAAGTTTTTTCTAGCTGTGCTGGTCATTTGTCACTGCCAGATGTACAGAATAAGGTGAACTTCAATCTTGTAGACCCCTCTCTTGGTACTGGGATCCAGAAACTTTTTAACAATTGAGAGGCTTAGAGCTTTGCAAATAGCACATAAACAATGGGCATTCCTTCTCTGGACACTTGACTGTATCCTTATTCCTTCTTTATTAAGTAATTTATTGAATTATCAGCAGACTTTTCAACTGATGAAGTAGGCTTTATGCAAAAAACTTCTTATGCCTTTTCCATAGTGACAGGATGCACCAGGGCATTATCCAGCTACTCCACTTACTCCAGAATTCTGCCACACGTAATCTTCTGGTGCTGTCAGATCCTATCTTTTCCACCAATTTTTGCTTAGTCCCTATTTTTGCTTCTCCATTAGTCTCCCTGCTCCTCCTGTGTCTGCATTCCTGCAGCCATGGCACAGTATGTGCCTTGCCCCAGTTCCCTCTAGTGGCAGAGCTCCTCCTGTACCACTGCCTCACCACTTGCCCTTTCCAGATCCCTTCCCAATCTCAATGTCCCAATGCCTTCACAGCTAATTTCGCACACTAACCACTGTAGTTCTTTCTACTTGTGTCCTGTTCTCTGACTCTTGTTTTTTCCCTTGTTTTGACATGTTTTCTAACCCAGTCATGGTTTCCCTTTCTAGTTTCTACCATTGTGTGATTGTTATTACCTACAGCACTTCTAGTTCCAATTTGAACTGCTCTCCCTCAGGTGGGCTATGTTTTTTTAGTCCTAATTCTCCCACTCATGCACATTTAGGCTCATGTTTATGGGGTTTATTTTCCCATTTTGAATGTCCACAGTTCCTCAGTTCTCAGTGACTGCTGAGGAGAGTGCTCATGCTGTATGTACAGATGAACAGGATTTGCTTCTGGACTCCTCATGGTCCACAGCCATCCAAGCTATCAGAAAGTGTTTCTCTGGGCTGGCTGAAGCTATATTTGTGTGAAGTTGGTCAAGACACCTTTTAGAAATATGTCCTAAGTCAAAGCATTTGAGTACCCGATCTTCACCGGACAAATACCCCTCAAAATACATTTTCCTTGAGTTTATAATATAACTTACCCCCAGGAGAAGCTGATTAAATTAGGCAAAGCCTTTCCCAAAGAATTTATTCTCTTAATTAAATAGTTTCAGTTAAGACTGGTAATATTTTGTAAGATTATATGCAGCTAAGTGCAGAGTACTAGGAAAATGTCAACCAAAGTGAGTAATTAGCAGACCCACTCTTCTTATCTATAAAAAAGCAAGAAATTGCTTGATGTAGATGAGTAATTTAGCACACATCCTTTAGTGTTCAACACCACACCCTAATGTTACCTGTCTTCCTTGTCTTTAAATTGTGAAGATGCTGAACACTATCTTGGACAGTCTGGCAGTGGCCACAGGGTTCAGTGGTAATATGAATATAGAAGAATAATGATAAATCTGTGTATAACTTGGGACATCATAGGAAATACATTCCTTAAGGAAATACATTCTAGTCCTTATTTTGAAGTTCAGGACTAGAAGGTGTGTGAGCAACCATTTATTTTCCATTCTACTTTAATCCATTTGGATATAACCTTAAGGATTTTTTTCTCCTCTCTCCTTTAGACCTAGTGATAATTAATTTAAAGTTTTGAACCCTAAGGTGTAATAACCATTCAGCAGCCACAGTTCCAATTTTATACTGACAGTGCTTATGTTTCCCAGGTTCCCCTCAGCTTTTGTTATAGCTAATTGAAAGGTTTCTTTTATGGATGGTTCAGAGTTGTACCCTAATTAAATGGTTCTGATTTTTTCACTGAAGAACTTTATTTTCTCCATTGATTTTAGAAAGAATCCATAGAGGTTTTTCTCACAAGCTTTTAAACTCACCTCTTGTATGAATAAGTCATCCCCTATTTGATGCTGAGTGAATTTCATGTCATAATATGGCGATTATCATAATACAATATTCAGAATTGTTTAAAATAGCAATAAAATACTGGTCAATGAATTTTTTGCCATGTTGATTTAATTAGTTGCTTACCCCAGTGATAAATTACTGAATGTTTACAGCACTGTAATTGCCTTAAAGCATCTGTAATAAGCAAAATACACTTTTCTGTCCTGTAAATTACATGGAATTCTGTATCACTGCTTACTAAAAATATATCCCCAATTTTTTACAAGTCTGAAATCTTCCTAAAGACAAAGGCACAGCTTTTGAAGGAATATTCAATATTGAATTAAATTTCTAGCCTTAAATATTATTAATATTTTAATTTCAATACACCAAATACTGCACTAATGAGCTGGCACTTCAAATTTTTTCTTTTGCTTTCTGTTTTGAATAAAAAGATATTCCTGTCACATAGATGCTAGTTATTCTGTGGCTTTACCTTTATAAAAATAATTCTGCATATCAAACTGTAATAGGTATGCAAAAGTCCATGCAAAATTGAAGAAACAAGATAACTTTACTAAAATATCTTTTCAGTTCTAACCAGAATTTTTTTTTTAATGTAGAAAGAATAAACCCACTACTTGCTACTGATTTTGAATTTGTAGCTTCTTTGTACTGCATGAAAGGTCTTATGCAGAGTCATAAGTTAATTGTTATTTGTATGTTATTTTTATTTGCCATCTGTTTCTTCAGTCTTATCTGACTTGCATTTATTTATTTATTTATTTATTTATTTATGCTCAAAAAAAGCATTATAGGCTTGTTTTTAACTTTCTTTTGATCATGCCTTATCCAGGTCTTTTTCTCTTTTGATCATGACGAGAAATATAAAACAATCTATTTGTGAAACCCTTTCAAATAAAGATAAAAAAGATACATATCCAAAATACCTTTCCCAATATGGAAAGCACAGAGGGAATGCATCAGCTCTTTCAAAGTTAACCTTGTACATATTCAAGGAATGTAAATAGGAGAAAAAACCCAAGAGAGTAAGTAAAAAATTGTCTTCAAACTGTTGTCTAAAGGACCTTCAAGGTGATATAAAATGTTTTAGACTGGTGGTGTGATGGGCTTAGGATGCTCATACATAACATCTATATTTTTATTATAGTGCTGTGTAAACAAGCTTCATTAGACGTTTGGCTAACTTATACCCAGCAGATTTTTTTTTCTGCTTTAAATTCTGACTTAAAAAGAATCTGGTCCTGTAGTTTGTACCTGAGCAAATTTTAAATGTGCGTTTCTTGCCTTCACAAGTATCCTAAAATGAGTTCATCCTAGATGTTTCTTGCAGAAAGGAATAATTAAATGGCAAATAAAGGTCAGAAAAAAAGACTCTACTTGTTTTAAAGTAAAAAAATGTGTTAATATTTAAATATTAGCATTAGTGCTTTTTCCTTTATTCATTAGTTTAGGATTTCAGCTAATGGTCAAAGAGAAAGAAATGGAGGTAGAATAAATTTATATTCTACTTTTATCTTTGTCTTCTCAACCACAAGGATTTTATCTGATTTATTATAATGTCATCATGCATCTCTTGAAATTCAAAATTCAAATTTACATCAAAGAAACCTTCCTTCTCTGCCCAAGTACCTTTGACATATTTTTATCATCATCAAATTATTTGATCTACTTTTATATAAAGACATAGTATCAAGGAGAACATTAGTGGGTATTTACAATGACTAGTTTCAGGCACAGGAGGTTAATCTCTCTAGACTTCCTCAGTATTTAGTAGAGATCCATTTATGAAATGCTTCAGAGTAGTAGCCTAGTTTAATTTGTTCTGATGGTCCTTCTAGAGAAAATGTTCTCCCTTGTTTAAAGTCTTCTGGCTCCTGTATATCCTGTCCTACCCTCTGTCTGTTCTTGTTAATTTGAGGTTCTGTTTTCAAATCTGTACTTTACAATGGATAGACTTACAAAAATTTTGAAAGCCCCAAATTCATTCTGATGAACATTTGCAGGTGTTATGTTTTTCGATAGACTTCCCACCTTGGTATACATGGTTGTATATGTAGTTAGAACCCATTTAGGACACATCAATATTTTAAAAATCAACATACAAATATCAGATATTCATTATAAGACATATATGCATAATATGCCCATATTGCATACCTTATGCAAATGTTTATCACTGCTCAGTCTTCATATTTAGACTCTAGTCCAGTCTTCTAATTTTAGGTCACATTTTTGAAGAGCTGAGTGTATAGTGATTAACAATTCTCTCTTTTCTCTATTATTATTACTTTAGTGAAAAGTATGAACATTAAACAGTAGAAGTGTCATGAACTTATAAGTATTTCAAAAAGCAAGTATGTATTTTCTCAAGTTTTCAATTTTTATTTGAAAATGTTTCTCATGGGACCTTGCCAAGTAGATTCATGACAAGCTGAAATTTGCTTTCCTTAGGTCTAGGGTTGTGATTCTACTATTTGTCTTGCTCACTTTTTCTCTGAATCTTAAACTACATAATCTTAAAGTCACTGCAGCCAAGGCTGCCCTTGACCTTCACATCCTTGGCTGGTTCTTATCTCTGTGAGAGTACCAGGTCCAGCAGAGTATATCCCTAGTTAGCTGATCCCCTTCATTAGGAGTAACTCAGCTTTTTGACAACACACCCCAGAAATCTCACAGATTGTTTACACCATGCTGTATGTTTTCCCAGCAGACAGCAGAGTGGCTGAAGTCCCTATGCTACCAGGGCACACAAAAGTGTTGTGTCTAAAGCAGCTTTTGTCTTTTGTCTTGGTGTTTCTGATCAGGTGATATGTAACAGATGCATACTACAATGTCACCTGTATTGATCTGTCCTCTGATGTAAAAAAAACTTGTATGAAATGCTATTGCAACACTTAATCATGGGAGCTGTTCCACCACACTTCTCTGATATAATTTCTCTACTGATACACAAGAACTGGTAATTTCTCTTGATGTTTCTCACACTTGTATCTGTGTAGAAGCACTCGTTACAGGCACCCTATTCATGATACCCACAGCAGTAGACAACAAGAATCTACCCCTTCTTGTTTTCTTCTGGCCACATTCTCTTCTTCCCCCTGGCTTTTACTTCTTTTCATATTGTAATAACTCTAGTTATGTGTTTAGTCATGGACCAGAAGTGGAAAATGTTCTTTAGATGAAAGCAGTAAAGAGAGAATTAAAATAGCACATTCGTGCTCTTATGAAGTAAGCAAGCATATGGGCCCTGATGCAGCAACAGTTACATATTTTCCTGTAAAAAATATTTTATTCACATATTCTTGTAAAGGATTTAACCATATGATGCAGAGTACCTAAGCATACATAAAATACTGGAAAATCCACAGTAAGAAATCCCTCTTCTTAGGAGAGGGATTTGTAAATTCTGCAATCACTGTTCATGTCTCTACAAATAAAGTCTTGTATCTATCCTTGGCAAAGTCCAAGGCTTGGAGTAAGATGATAGTTGATAAGGGATGTTTTCTTTTTAAAGTATTAAATTCTGAAAATATGTATAGTTCAGGATTAACCTTCTAAATTGTGCAAAATACTTGGGTCCATTCTTGATATACCAATGTGCTTCAAATTCAGTGTTTATTTGAGAATTCCAGGGCAGAGTTGTAAACTGAGAGACTTATTCAGTTCTCTGTTTCCTATTTTTAAATGTTGATGTAAATAAATAAGATTGCATTATCAGCATTTCCTCATACAAACAACCTGCAAGTTCCAAAGTCTGGCTTAGATCAAAAAAGTGGCAACAGTATATATTTATACAGAGTGAATAATACATGAATCCCTTGCTCTCCAGGTGTAATATTATGTTCTTTAGAATGTCACTCATTAATCTATATGGCACAAACAGTGAGAGCAGGTCAATATGTTTGAAGATAATTAGGAATTGATTAGCACATGAGAAGCCAAATGAAGACACATTTTCCCTAATGACTGAATTTGTTGAATAGACTAGACCTAGATGCAAAATCCTTGGATAGTGGTATGTAGCATGCACCAGGTGTTTATGCTTATTTGATACTCTACTATGATTCTTACATGTTTTTTAGTCATTAATTTTCAGGATACAACCCGTCATACTTGTGGGTTTTACTTTACTCTTGATATCTGCAAATAGAACTTTGCATTTTGCATTGGTAAATTCTATGCTGTTTAAATAGAAGCCAAACTTAGCAAGTGAGAGAGACTGTTCTGCGTGACTCCTTTTCCTCATCATTATTTATCACTCTGCTTACTGCATAGTTGTGTAAGAATTTTTGACTAGCTCACTAATGAAAATTTTGAATAGAACCAAGCCTTGAACCAGTGACTTTGGGACAGCCTGAAAAACACTCCCAGTCAATGAAAAACTCTTCAGTGAGAAGAGTTCTTGAAAGTATATTCCAGTAAGGTAGAATCCAATACTGACACTTAACCACATTGCCATTGCATCCAAGTTCTTAGCCTTCCTTGTCTGTCAGTCTTTTAGTATGATCACTAAGGAATGGTCTATCCCCTTTTCAGAGACTCCCTTGACTTTCCAGGATGAATCTGGCTTTGCTTGCTTAATAAGTTTCAAAAGGTATTTTAAGCTCTCTTGCATAGGCAAGCTTTGTGTATTAACAAATTCCAAATAAGAATGATTCCTGGAATTTTCTCATATGACTTCATCTCTCTTAGTCTCTTTCCACTTTATGAAATATAAACCCAAAAACTAAACAGAAAGGCTAGCTCATAACCTGGGTAGCTTTGCTGGGTGCACAATGTATAATACAGATGAAAGAGAATAGTGGACATCCTTTTAGATGACTCCAGGAGTCAATCTAGGATTCCAAGTATATACTGTCCTTGGTAACTTTTAAACTGTATACCACATGCTTCATTGATAGCATGTGATGCTCATTTATTAATCACAGTGCAATGCAGTGCATATCAAATAATTTTCAAGGCTATGTATTAAGGGTATATAACTCCATTTGTCAGTCTTATGAAAGAATGAAATCACTTTTGTTTGAAAAGGCCTGTTTCTTATAAAATCAAAATTCTGACATTGATTGTATCCCTGTCTTAAGTTTTTGTGTTTCTCCACAATTTTTCTTGGTTATGATGACAACCTAGTTATTCGTGTGCTAAAAACTTTTATTTCCTTAAAGATGTTTCTTTAGCTGATCACGTATCTATTCTGAAATTTCCCTACTTCCCAGTGTTTTTAATATGTATGTAAATCATACAAGCTTTGTCAACTAATCATTTTAAGACTCCTAACTATGAGACATGTCATTGTAAGCCTCTTTATCAGTCTCAGATGATATGAAAAGTAATGAAAATTCATTCATTCTAACTGATCTTCATCTGAGCATTCAATACATCACCATTTGGGAAGATACTAGTTAAAATGGAGAACAGCAAAATAGATAAAAATCCAGGATAACTGTCTAAAGACAATATGACAACACACTGGTTGAAAGAATAATTGTGATGAAAAATAGGTTGTCTGTAGATTTCCTCAGGGATTGGTTTTGGAGGTTGATCTCATATAATTGTTTAATTAAGAATCTTGGCAGGAAGTAGTAGGAATGTGGTAATGAAATTCACATATGACAATATTTGGGAAGTATTATCAATACAAAGAAGAAATTGGATAACCTAAAAGACTGCAGTAATAGAATAGTGTTACATTTAATAATGAAAAGTGCCAGGTAATGCATTTAGGGACTAATAATAAGAATTTCTTCCAGAAGCTAGGGACTGATCAGTTAGAAATGACAGCAAAGGACAATGATCTGGGTCAGCTGAGGTATGGCAATAGGACAGATCTGTGGAATGGAAACTTAGCACAAAGATGTATCTGGTAACTTTTCAGTAGAGAAAGCAAAGTATTAGAGCCACTGTGCACTACTCTGGTGAGACCTTCCTTTGGAATCCTCTTAAACAGCTCTATATGTGTTCAAATTTTCCTGAGCTTTGTAAAGTTAGCCTTTCTGAAGCACATGATATAATAGTTCAGATTGTTTATCTTGTGTTTTCCTGTTGCTAAGCAACCTGTTGTTCCCAGTGTAAGAATTAACTTGCCTGGAACCAACATGAGGTGATACCTTGTTGAATTATGAGTTTTTCTCTCTTTGGGGCCTATGTACACTTTTATATGCAATTTTGCTGCATGGAATTCAGTATATTATTTATATATAGATAGGTTCTAGCCTGTAAAATCTTCATTCTTGCACAATCATGATGGATAACCACATCCCTAGAAGAGTATAGAGGGCTATTAAGGGCAACAAAAGGACAATTAAGGAGAATCTTAATCCTTTTTTGGATTTGAAGTGGAACATAGTGGAAAATATGAGGAAAAGGATGAGGTACTTCATGTCTTTTTTTCTCCCACTCTTCAGTAGTAGAAGTTTTTCAGTAGTACCCGTTCTTCTCTGGGTACCAGCCCCCTGGGCTGGAAGATGGGGATGGGGAGCAGAATGAAGTCCCTGTAAGCCAAGGAAAAATGGTCAGCTACCTGCTATATCTGCTACATCTCTTGGACACACACAGGTCCATGGGGATGGCTGAATCCACACAAGGGTACTAAGGGAACCAGCAAGCCTGCTTCTGTTAGTCCTTGCTAACTGGTCCATGGTGATGAGAGGTTAGCAAAGTGATGTCCATTTAAAGGAAGGGCTGGATCAAAATTCCATGGAACTACAGACCTGTTATCCTGGCCTCAGTGACAGGGAAGGTCATGGAGCAGATCATCTTGAATGCAATCATGCAGCACTTGCAGGACAATCAGGGGATGAGGCCAGCCAGCATGGGTTGACAAAAAGTGTGTGCTGCCTGCCCACTCCTGTAACAAGGTGACCCTTTTAGTGGACAAGAAAAAAAGCTGTGGATTTTGTCTTCCTGGACTTTGACACCATTTCCAAGCACTTCCCTAGAGAAACTGGCTGATTATGGTTTGGAGGGTTGTTTGCTGTATAGAAATCTGGTTGTATGGCCAGGACCAGGGAGTGGTGGTGAATGGAGTTACATCCTGCTGGTGACTGGTCACTAGTAAGGTTCCTCAAGGCTCAGTATTAGGGACAACCCTGTTTAATATATTTATTGGTGATCTGAATGAGGAGATCAAGTGCACCTTCAGTCAGTTTGCAGATGACACTAAGTTGAGGGGGAATGTTGATCTGCTGGAGTGTAGGAAGGCTCTGCAGAGGGATCAGGAGAGGTTGGATCAATGGGCCGAGGCAAATTGTATGAGGTTCAACAAGGCCAAGTGCCTGGTCCTTTACTTGGGTCACAATGACCCCATGCAGAGCTACAGGTTACAGGCAGAGTGGTTGGTAAGCTGCCCAGTGGGAAAGTACCTCGGGGTGCTGCTCAACAGCAGCCGAATGTAAGCCAGCAATGAGCCCAGGCCAATGACATCCTGACCTGCACCAGAAATAGTGATCTACTCGGCACTGGTGAAGCCATGTCTTGAATCCTTTGTCCAGTTTTCTTGGGCCCTTCACTACAAGAAAGTCACTGAGGTGCTGGAGAGAGTTCAGAGAAGGGCAAGGGATGGCTTAGAGAGCTGGGGGTGTTTAGCCTGGAGAAAAAGAGGCTCAGGGGAGACCTTACCACTCTCTACAAGTGCCTGAAAGGAAGTGTAGTTAGGTGGGGGTTGGCCTCTTCTCCCCAAGTGACAACTGGCAGGATAAGAGGAAATGAGGTCAAGTTTGCCCAGGAGAGGTTTATGTTGGATAGTAGGAAAAATACTGAGGTTCTCCTGCGGCCACGGAGCATTGGAAAGGTGGCCAGCAAGCTCCCTGGGTGACCGAAGGGACACACAAGAGGGGCTGCCCCTGAGCCTCTGCTGAGGCTTGTCAGGTAGCAGTTGGAGCAGTGGCGTGGGTGACACTGCGGCAGGACACCACGAGGATCCTGAGGCAAAGAGGCGAAGGAGAGGACACTCGTATGCAGTCCAAAGAAGTTTTATTCAGAGGATGGGTCAGGGATGAGTGACAAGGGAGCAGTGGTCTGCCTGGTGTTCTTAAAGGGGGTTCATCTAGGGGGTGGGAGTATAACACAGCTAGTGGGGAAACATGTAGGGAGGAGCAAGGAACTTAGCAGGACCAATGAAGGTAACACAGGGGAGGGGAGAAGCCTCTGGGACAAACCTTTAGGATCAGGGTAATTGACACCGAACTTTTGGTGAACAAAATGGGTGGATCTGAGTTGATGGGCAGGGGAAAGGGACAGCACAACTTGAATTGACAAGTCCATATAAGGGAGGAAAGGGAGGAGCAGGAGGACAGCCACATTGAGTGGCAACCGAGTGGCGGGAAAACTTAGGGGTAAGCAACTTGGGAGAAACCATTGTGAGGGGATAAAACAGGAGTACAAGGATCAAACCATTATTCTTAACTAACACTGAATACAATTTAAATAACTATAAAAACTCAGAATAACACACCGCCACAAAATTCTTCACAAAAATGGACCAGGCTGTCCAGGGAAGTGGTTGAGTCACCATTTCTGAGGGCATTTGAAAGACGTGTGGATATGACATTTAGGGACATGATTTAGCGATGGACTTGACAGTGCTAAAGTAAGAGTTGGAATAAATTATCTTAAAGGTATTTTACACCCTTGTTCACTCTACAATTCTATGACTTTATGTCTCTCATTCCTTTTGGTTTACAGAACAGAGTGAGGACAACTTTAAGTGTTTTAGAAATCAAGAAGCATGTTAGGCCCTCACATTCACTCCACTGAAATCACTAAGAGGCAATATATAGTAAGCAATCTTTTTTGCAAGAGTTTATCGACATCTAAAATCTTCAGAAACTGATCAAATCATGATAGATAATACAAGGTTGCAAGAGTCTCAGAAAAGCAGCCATCAGGCATATGGATTGCAGGCTCTGTCAACCTTGTTCCCATCTTGAGGAAGCTCACTGTCATCTTGGTTTTGGCCCAAGAAAATGATTCGTCAGACATTCTGGCATGGTGAACAATTATTTTTACAGTTGTTTCCAGAGAGGACAGTTTGGGAAATTCCTTTCAAACTGAGAAATCCAGTTCTAATTATTTGGACTTTGTAGGCACTGAAAAGTTTGGCTTAGACTGTTCCTTGAGTTTCTCTAGGTTCAAAAATTCCCTCCAGGAGGTGTGGAAGTTTTGAGTCCCTACTCGTTATCTCTGAGCTGTAAACTGGCACTCACCAACTGCAGAAATCTAGTTGTGATACAAATGCATTGTCACCATCTTTGACCCCAGTCCTGTGTATATAATGAGATCTTCAGTTCCAGGCCTGGAAACAGTAGAATCTCCAGTTTTCATAATCATATTGCTAATCTCTTAAAACCGTTAAACTTGTGACTCAGGGTCAAAGTTGAGGTTAGCTAGGAAAAGAATAGACATCAGAGACATGTGATCCTCTGCTCCAAAGCCCGCCTATATTTGTGCTGTGCATTTATGAAACCAGAATGCTTATGAAAATATTTTTATTTCAGTGAATAGGAATTTTTTTACAAAATCCTTCCTTTGCATTTGGAATTTTTTATATATTGAAACTTCTGCAGGATTGGGCTTTAGGTTTATAAGGATGGAGGGAACTAGCATGGTGTCAGAGTTCCTGATATCATCATGTTTCAAAGGAAGGTTGCCATGTAGTTTTGAACTGACATTACATATCCAATAAAGAGTGATGAGACACTGATGAAATGTTGCAATACAACATGGACATTTTGCTTTATGTCATAAAATTCCACAGGTAGTAATCACAACCCTATTCACATTGTTCCTAAGGGAGGGGGAAAAGCCCCCTTCCTACGTGCCTTTACAGCTGAGCTGGCAGGTAGCTTTATCACTTGCTCACAGCTGTATATTGGTTTTTTTAGCTACAGGATTTACTCCATCATTTAAACAGAATACAGGTTTGTGTGTGTGTGTGTGTGATGGACCAAGTATCACATCATTAGAAAAACAAAATAAAATACTAGTGAGGGCTGTGGGGTTTTCTGTGTTTTCTAACATCCATTCAAAGGCTTCACAACTCCAGAGGAAGATTTTAATTTTCTGCTTTCAAAAACAATGGTTCAGACGCAGTGTGTCTAATGCTTATCACAGAGCTTCTCATTCTCCACTCCTAATATGAGCGAGAGAGAAATAGATGTGCCAGATCTATGCCCTTGTCTGATTCCCAACACTTTTCCATGTGAATTCTTGAAGCATGGGGAAATGAAGGGCAAATGAAAGCAATAGCTAATGCAGTTTTCGTGGTCACAACAGATATTTGAAACATGATAGTGAAATGGTCCTAGAGAAAAAGGGGCAAGGCAAGAGGGACAATGGTAATTCTGAATTATATATATTTGCAATATTTAAAACTCCACAGTTATTTTTGTTAGTAGCTACAAAAGATGTAAATCAGGCATGAGAAGTATTCCAAAAGAGGATGCAGTACTTTCACAAAATTATTTGATATCGGTATATCGGCTGAGAAATATACATTTGCAGTGAAACATCAGTTCCCTAACTGATGTATTCACAGAGTATTCAGGTTGTATTCAGCTTGAATTCACTGAGAAGCATATGAAGAAAGCACAGCTTTGGTTCACCCAGAAGGTTAACTTTTGCACTGTTGTCTACATAGTTCTTAAAGGCTTACTTCCAACTTCATTGACTGAATAATTTTGTCAAAGTTTGCAACTATGAGTGATCCAGCCATCTGGCCTCTCTTTAACCATGTGCAAACAGGGGAGCCGTTGGAGATGGCTTTCTGGGTGCAAACAGGCATCTGCTGTGCTGGCATCTTCTTCTTCCTCCTGTCTTGGACTATGGCACCGACGGGGAAACACTGGATACACAGCGGAGACTAAACTAAACTGACCTAACAGTGGAGACTAAACATTCTCAACTAAACATGAAGAGCTCAGCATGAAACTCAAGATGTGCCACAGCAGATTTGTAAGGCAAAAATTGCCATTTCTGGGATCCCAGAGAAGTACCCTACTATGAAGCACTGCTACCCGAGCTTCACTTGGGTTTCATACTAGGGAGAAGGGTGTGTGACAGACATTACCAGTTTTTAATGGAATGTAGCCGGTAGAGAATGTGCCACAACCTGTTTGCTGATTCCTTTGGATTCATCCCAGGTGTCATTGGGAATGTATCAGTGAGTGTCATTACCAGCTCCCAAGGAAGAGTCTTGATTCAAAACAACTGTATTCATTTTTAAATCTTTTGTATGGCCAATCAGTCTGACAGAGCAGGAAGCAAGAAATTGGCTTATCTAGAAATCAGAGCTAATCACACTTTTAACGCTGGATTTCTTTTTCACTCATTCTCTCATCTTGCTTCAAATGCAAATTAATTTGTCTGACCAGCAAAAGAAAAATAACAAATACCTCTGAAAAATTTTAAAACAACACTCATTGACATTTGCAATAGAATGTTATGCAAATAGTTGTTTGCTAGGAAGGAAAAGGGAAATGAGCCAAGATAAGGTGACAAGGGAAACAAGCAGCAAGAAAGAAAGATTTACATTTTGCAAACTTGGCTACCTGACTGGTTGAATTGACCAGAAAAGTAATTACTAATCTCCTAACTCATAAGGAGAAGGTGTTGCAGCATCATACATTGCAAAAGCTGCTTTTGGAAAACTATCTGAGAAGCAACAACATCTGACTGTTGTAAATCCTATGATTTTGAGGCAGCCTTGCATTCTCCTTTTTCTTCACCACAATTACTTATGTATCTTCCCTTAATTAGTGAGTAGGCAAGTGGACAGATTTTGTTGAGATAAATATTGTCCTACTTATAACACTTTTAGCATCATCATTAAAATAATGTGTAATATCACAAATCCATTCTTTTAATTTTACCTAATCACAAAAAAGAGATTAACTTAATAACTCTGCATAGGTTAGTATGCTGAGTGTAGGAATAAAATGATAAATCTGTCATACATTTATGGTGGATGTTTATATCTATATCTTGATTTCTTGATTCAGCTTATGGCCACTGCAGAGGATTATGGTTTCAATGTTTTGCTGTGCCAAATTCCAAAAAGAAACTATTTTATTGATGCTAAGTTACTTACTGAAGTTAATGTCAGTTCCTCTTGGTGGCCAGACTGAAAATAATATTTATACAGACAAGGAAAAGAAGGCACTTGGTACTTAAGATAGAGCAGTATTTGCCATCAGGGTATTAAAAGCATGAAGCAAAGCTCAACAAAATGGAATATTTATTTATTGAGTGGTAATTAAAATAATTTTTTGCATGCTTTCTGTGATCATTAAGCAGAGAATCTTGTTTTCCTGGAATCACTCAGGCATAGAATGGGAATATTTTCAAGCTCCAAGAGGATCTGCTTTTAGCAGATGTCTTAGCAAACAGAATTCCTGATGACACTTTTGGAGGATCTTTTCTGTCTAAAACAATGACTAACTTCTTGTGCTTACATTCTTCTTTTCCTAAAAATTTCTGCCATCATGCACCCCCCAGGGTTGGTAAGTTGCACTTACCAAGTTTGATGTTCATGGATAATAACACATTGAGACTGATGCCACACCATTATTTTTTCAATAGTTTTTCTATATCATCACAAAGTCTAGGGTCAACCACAGCTGGAACTCTTCTAATATAATGTTCCAAAAATTGGTGATATACCCTGATTTTTTGAACCTATCAGAAATTTTCAAGATTTTTATGACTTTTAATGATGAAAACCTGCTCAGATAGCTTATAGAAACAAATCTATGTGCTTTCTTGATATTTTGTCCTAATTTTGGGAAGCAAATTTCTTTCATCCTTATCTTGTTATATAAAAATATTCTGAACTACCTAAGAGAGATGCTTTTATCTAAAGCTTTTGTAAGTGCTTGTACACCTAAACAGACCTTTCCTATTATAACTTGAATAAACCCAAAAAATGGCACTTGACCGCAAAGTGCTTGTGTGCTTTGCATTCTGAGTGGAGTACAAAGCTCAGTGCACCTAAGTGATATTTTCTTCTCTCTCTCTCTTTTTTTTTTTATTTAATGTTCTTGCACAGTTCCAAACACACTGGTTTTCTGATCCAAGTGTAAGGTTCCCAAATGCTACCATAACAAATAAAAGGAAAAAACAACTTTTTTTTCCCCTTGATTATTCTTCTCTTGCTGCCCTCAAATATTATTTTATTTTTGTTTTCTGTAAAGAATTCTTGATTTTCTGAATGTTCCATTTAGGAAAAAAACCCACAACCAAACAAGGAATCTATTATTTTATTTCTGTAGAAAAATCTATATAATGGGTATGCAAACTAGGTTTCATGGCAAGTAGGCATTGTGACTTCTTGTTAGGGACCACTATATGTCTAATGGAAATTAATGTTAAAAAATATATTGCTCTGATAAGCTCCATAATTATTTAATTATAGTATTTTCTTCAGTGTAAATTGAGGCAGTTAAATATTCTAAATAGTTCTGCACGTATTTTTTTCCACCCTTTTCCCCCTATTTTATGACCAACTGTCTTTTATGCAGGTATGACACTGTTTTCGGGGAAGAATATTTAGCATGAATCTCAGCAAGTGGGCTTATGTAGTAAGTTTATGAATTTTTAAACACTGTAAACAAAATGCATGTATTAAATGAACTCTTTATGTTCCAAGTAATTTGGCGTAAATGTGGAGTAACCATTGTGGAAAAATTGAACTTCTTATGGGGAAATTGTATGTTAGATAAACAAAAGAATTCTTTCTTAAAAATCCCTCTTTCTCCTCTGTTTCTTCTGTCTTGTCTTGAACTTTCCTTCCCCTTATATCTTTAGGGTTTACTTGACTTAAGTTGAATGATTACCATAAAACAACTCCAGGATGCTTTTAGTGATTCATCTGTATTACCAGCAAAGTGGATGTCATTCTCTTTTTTGGGCTGATACTGATCAAAAGCCTCAGTGTAAAGTACTGCTCTTCTTTTACCAATGCATCTCATCTTGATGCTTCCTTACAAAAATTACTGGTTTTTATCCTACATTATCTTTCTATTTGCACATAAGAGTGCATAGCCTGTGTCTTGGGCAGTATATACTTCCTAAGCAGTTTACAGTCTATGCACAGGACAGGAGAACTGTTTCCTAAAATGAGTGGGCATGAGGACACACTGAAATAATGGTTAGCATGGCTGCCAGTGGCCTCAGCTATAAATCAAAGTTTCAGTAAGCGACTTGAAAGCAGAGAAAGAAAATCTCAACGTTTAGTAAGTATTCTATGAGTTTGCATTGGACAAGGTGAAAGTTTTTTTAGAAAATGAAGTAAATAGACAGTGAGTCTGACCTTATGGAACAAATGGAGATGAAAGTCACCCTAACCTGAATGAGGGCTCTTAGGTCAGGAGGCGGGTGGAGCTTGAAAGGGAAGTATATCCTATGCTTGAGGTATTGCAAAAATACAGGAGTGAAAAAGGTTAGTTGGTTATCAGTGTCACACAGGTAGTGTTCAAGGCATAATTGGTCTGACTTTTACTTTTGTTTGCAGGCAGCACTACAGACTGCTGTAGGGTGTGACAGCACACAGCTTCAGCTGTATTCTCAATGTCTTGTATGTCTGCAGGCTTTGCAAACACTACAGAAACCACTTAAAGGGAAGATGTTTCCAGAAACAGGCTGCAGGTAGTATTTCTTGGAAAAAGTACCTGTCCTGGGAGTAACTAGTTTAAATAAATGCTTATGTTTATTTGAAGACATTTCTATGGAACTTCATTCTGTCATCTGCAGAATAATATATGAAAGCTTGGACCAGATCTATACCAACTTTTTGACACAGCTGGTGTTATGTTAAGCATAAAAGTGGACATAAACCATGTATTTAATTTTCTGCAAATGGATATATTAAAAAAAAACTCAGTGCCAGGTCTGCAGCTTGCTGCTGGAGAAATATTTTAATCAGAAAAATGTCTTTTTAGTTTATTATGTGACTGTGACATTGCAAACAGAAAGAACATGCAATCAATTCTGACTTTTAACCATGAAAATTTGAGGAGACCATATTGTGACACATATCCCTGACCAGGTTCAAAAAAAGTCAGCAGTATCTGCACTGACACTATGCAGAGCCCATGGATGGTTTCAAGTCTAGGTTTTAGGTGTTCTGACAAGCTGTGTCTCTGAGTGCTCAGGAGAATGCTAAAGCAGTGATCTGACTCTTCTGTCCTACTCTCTTTGTTTTTCCCTATTCCCTCCATGTTCATTTTTTGACAAACCAGGCTTTTGTGTTACATTTAGATTTCTTAACAGTTCTTCAATAAAGGTTGCTATTGCAGTCAGTGAGACCAACTATCATCACAATTCCAAGAAATCTAGACATGACTGTGTCAATAGTTACTTTTGTTTTCTCATCAATAAGGATTTCTTTGAGCTTCACAGACTGTGAAGTGAATGTGGTTCTTGCCCTGAGAAAGGAATGTAGGTATATGTATTTTGAAAAGGCATTTTCTGCATGATAATATTTTAAACAAGATTCTCTGGCAGAGAATGAATTCTGGATTATTTATTATTGGAAGGGCACACTTTGCCTAATCATGACTTACCTATTGTACATGCCAGTGGTTTGAAACATGATTCTTAATATTTTGCTATAGTCAAAGAGCATTAAGATCAGTTTGCGTAGATCTAGAATAGTGTCTTCTTCCTTCAGGAATTCATAAATGTGATCTCATATGCAGTCTGTGGCTGATCAGGCAAAATCTATCATACTGTTTTCAATTCACTCTGAAGCATGCAACCAGTCTCCACTACCACTTAAGACAATTATTGTTTTGGAACCAAATTAAAACACATACATTTTATAGATTCAGAAATGGCTTTTTGTGGGCATTTGTGTGGATGAAACTTACTCAAATGTCTAGAAAAAGGAGTTGTAAACACAATGTAAACCTTGTGAAGCAGAATTTAATTTTTAAATAACATAATTTTTCTGCATTTTGAATTAAAATTCTACAATTTTACGTACATAAGAAGGAGGCAGAATGCCCTGGATCTGAGTGGAATCTCACTGGGAGAGAGATCTCTGTATGAATAATACCACCCTGGAGTGAGCTTCCTTTTAACTGGTATAGTAGGATGACTCAGTTGCAAAATCAACTACCTGCTGATACACTGGAATGACAAAGCATATTAATGATTTTATATCAGCAATATAAAAGTCATTGTGTTCATTGATTACTAAAGGTAATGTTATTATTGCCACGATTAAATTATGACTGTGCATCATGTCTGGGATTTCACATTGTATTAAAAAGGTAGCTGTAGTTATGGTCTTACCAGTAGGTTTCCATATTCATGTATTAGGTGACTTTAAATTTACTGACTAAAAATAATGTTATTTTCTTTTCCCATATGAATAAATGAACTTTTTGTGCCTTCTCTTGCATCTTGAACTCTTGCATAGTGAAAAGTATTGCAAGACCAGATGAAGACCCAGCAGGGATAAGTCTGTTTGTGTCAGTGAGAATGCTTTTTATTAAAAAAGAAACTTTTTAGTCATGGCTCAAGACCATAAGCAGAGCTTGAAATGTCTCTGTTCCCTGATTTGTCTAGTCATTAGGGGTCCAGACCTAGCCTGGCCCACCTTCTGACTATTTGCTGCTTTCGGGAGATCCGTTTTGAAAGCAGGTGGCATACCTTGCTCCTCACAATAACTGAAAGCCATATGGTTAATCCTGCATCTCCTGGGATGAGCTCCATTTTCCAACCATTATGTGAGTTCTCTAAGAGCATGCCATTATACAAATGGTGTACAACCTACCATCACAGCAGACTAAATTAGTTGTGCTGTTGACTGCAACAGATTTTTCAGGCTCACCACAGCATGGGCAGAGATTTGGCTCCCACATGCTAAACCTGGTTAGCAGCGGTCCATTAGGGAACAGAGAGGTTCATATATTTCTGGAAAGGCACTCTGCACATGTATTAGTGACTTGAATGGAGCATCTGGGAAATCAGGGAAGCAGAGACAGGTATTCAGTAAAGAAAGACTAGTATGCTTTTGGGGACTTTGTATTTGGGTCTTAGAAATGGGTATTAAGCAATTATGTTAAGAGCTTAAAACTGAATAAGCTTTCTTGTGTGCAACTTTAAGACTGTGTCTGAAAGTTATTTGAATATGTATGAAAGCTGTCTGGGTAATAAGAATAACTTGAGAAAAACTTGGGCACTCTTGTAGAAGTACTAGCAGACAACTTTTTGAGCATTCTATTGGATAACAGCAGGTTTGCTGAATATAGATATTACTACATACTGAAATTCTAGTGAAATTCTGTCTTTCACATGGTCAAGACTTATGATAGCTGAAATGACAATGCATGTTCCTGCTAGTGGTGAGAGAGAAGAATTCAAACAAAAGGAATATACCATCTTCATTATCAGAGCAATGTCAAGACTACTTGGAAGAATTTTTTGTGAGAAACAAGTCCCTGCATTTTTAGATTCAGACTAAGGATTCAGAATCATATCTTTGAGTTGAGTACTCTTGTACTAGTACTCAACTCAAAGATATGAGTCTGTAGCCTTCAAAGTAGGATATGCGCACATGTCAGGATGCTCAAAGCAATCCATTGGAGTGTAGGAAAAAAATAAAAACTTGAGGAGTGGGCCCCTGAGAACCTCATGCAGTTCAACAAGTTCAGCTGCAAGATGCTACACCTGGGTCGGGGCAGTCCCAGATATGATCACAGAATGGGAGATGATTTCATTGAGAGCAATTCTGCTGAAAAAGCCATGGGGGAAAAAATGAAAATCCAGACATGAGATAGCAATGTGTGCTTGCCACCCAGAAATCCAGCTGTCTGGGCTGTGTCAAAAGCAGCCTGGCCAGCAGGGTGAGAGACGGGTTTCTGCTCTGCTCTGGTGAGGCCCCACCTGCAGTGCTGTATCCGTCTCGGGGGTTTCAGCACAGGAAAGATATGGACCTGTTAGAGCAGATCCTTAGGAGGCCACAAAGATGATCACAGGGCTGGAACACCTCTTCTTCAAAGGCAGGCTGAGAGAGCTGGGCTTGTTCAGGCTGGAGGAGAGAAGACAGCAGGGACACCTCATTGTAGCCTTCCAGTACCTTAAGAGGGCCAATTAAAAAGAAGAAGAGTTATTATAATAGGCAGATGTGACAGAACAAAAGGTAAAGATTTTAAACTGAAAGAGGGCAGGTCTAAGTTAGATTTTAGGGAGTTCTTTATTCAGGGGTGGCGAAGCACTTCTGATGTTGCCCAGAGACTTTGTGGGCGCCCTATCTCTGGAAGTGTTCAAGGCCGGTTTGGATGGGGCCCTGAGCAACCTGATCTAGTGGGTGGAATCTCTGTCCAAGGCAGAAGGGTTGAGGCTAGATGGTCTTTAAAGTTCCTTCCAACCCAAATCATTGTACGATTCTATGATTCTATGTTTTTTTTACTGTTAATAAATGAAATAAATTTAAAAATAGTTATTTATCTCACACGCTTTTTCTATTTTCATGTATGTTTTATAATATATGTAATATATTAGTACAGAAGTAAACAGATAAATTTCATAAATAAATAAAAAAATACTGGATCTGTGTTCAGAAATTCTTAGGTGATGGAGTGAACAACCAAACCAGTCTGGAGACCCCCCCCTCTAGTGCATGTGTGACAGTTTTAGTGTCTCTCTGGATTAATAAATAGTTGCAGATATAAGAAAACTATCATGAGAAGGAAGCATTCCTAAAAGTCTGATACATTGAAAGATCTCCTGTGATTGTGAGTGCTTCTGTTGCCTGCATTGCTTTCTGTATGTCTAGCATGTCCATATTAGAGATCAGAAACATTTCCTAGTAAGTGTCATTCATGCTAATCCCAAAAAACCTTTCATAAATAGTCTCTCCCAAACAATAGAAGTTTCACTGAAAAATTCTAACAAGCCTGAAGTTCCCTGCTTTATTTTATTTTAAAGTATTTATTTACTTTGAAGTCATTAAAATGAATTACATTACATAAAAATGAAGAGCACTGTGCTGGTGAACATAAATTGTGAGGAATACATTTATCATTCTTGTGTACATGTGAGCTTACTCTTGGACTCTGAAAGCTTTGTCCAAGAATATGACCGGATGAATTCTAAAATTAATGACAATTTCTGTGTCAACCGTAGTTTAAAGTATCATGTACATACACATACCTATAGAGGCTTTGTGTTCTCTATTAATAATGTCCAACAAGTACAAATTTTATGCATAGAGTGGTTGATGATGCGTTTTTCATAATGTTAATAAATTCAGAACATGAAGAAATAGCAATAAGTGGCAGCAACTCTTGTCTATGGCATGATGAATATATCTATCATTTTACAACAGTGATGCAAATGCAGGAATCTTGTTTGGGGCATGCAGTCTCATGTTAAGAAGAAATACTTTGTTGTGATTTGTCTTTGATGTTACTTGTATACCAGGTTTATGAAATAGACTTTTTCCAGTACAAGCAAGTTGGCTTTGAATATGAGCATGCAAAATGTCAGTTCTTGAATGAGCAGAGCAATGGACCTTATGCCATTTAAAGAGGGAGTAAATTTAGACTGTCAGAAAAACTCCTTTATTTATGGAAAATATGGACATAATGTTCAGGAGTGAATGTTTGAAATTAATTTCCTGACATCCCCCACTTGCTTCCTTCAGTTCACACTGTGGATTGGCCTTAGTACACCTAAATTGGATTTTAGATTAAATAAAATCTGGAAGCTGAAGTCCACCTGTAAATGAACATTTGGGCAATGGGACTAGACAGAAGCAAATTAAATATATAAAAAAAAGATGGATATTTGCTCTCTAACACTGACTCTTTCATTCTACTGACCCTCTATTTGTCTTAAAGACTTGCTAATTTGGACAGAATTTTTTTTCTCCTCTGGAAGGGGATTACTTTCCAGTCGGACCAGAATAACTAATAGTACAGAATCTGTGAAATAGAGCAGCCTTCTCTAAGAAAAAAAATACAATCATCCTTAAATGTGAACTGGAGGCATTTCAGCTGTAAAAAGAAGCTTCTTATCACACATTACAGGTCAAGCAGCGAGCCATGTAAAGGACCCTTCAGTGATATCAGCAGCCACATGAGAACTGTTTGCTCTTGTTTTAGTGAAACAATGGCTTATGGAACCTTTCCATAAGCTCAGGTCATATTTTTAGTAAATGCAGGGAAGCCAGTGGACACTCCAGGCTTAAATGAACATAGTCTGTTTCTCACTGCTTTGTGGCCAGGTAGTGGCAGTTTAACCAATTCTAGAAGTAACCTGATTTCTGATTAGATCGATCCTGCTGAAGTAGTCTAACAAATAAGATACTTATCAGAATGTTTTATAGGGTTACAGTTAATTATATTTTACCTGTATCACAGAGAACATTAGCTTTCTCTGTGCGTAATTTTGAAAGTGCTTTTTGTGGTAACACTAGGACAATATAGATTGCTTTCTGTGACTTTGGTTGCTTTGTGTTCTCTATTTAGAAAAAACCCCCTACATTTTATAGACTCATATCAGATTTGTAGCATTTCAGATAGGGGCAGGACTTACACATAGAACATACTACTAAATAGCATTCTGGGACCAGTTCCTTTAAGCAGACCATTTTTAGAGTTGCTTATAGATTAAGCATTTATTTAAAGCAACATAAGATCTGACAATAGCATGTCTTTTCTCTTGCTGTCATTAGGACCTTTGGAAGAAGAAAACACTATTAATTATGTTAGGTAAAGTGCCTGCATTACATTTGAAGAGATGGGAGTAATGAAGTCCAATATGAGTTTTGTCTTTCAACTTTTTCTCTTGACTAATGTTTCACTGGTCATTAAACTTTGTGTGCTTCCACTGACTGAGAAAAACTATTAAGTAACTATAAATTCTGATTATTTTCATAGATAAAATGTTGTCTTTTTCCCCTCCCACTGCCCCTCCCTCCCCTCCCCCCCCCCCAAAAAAAAAAAAAAAAGATTGATTATCAGAAGGAGAAGAACATTGAAAATATGTTTTTGGTTCTTTATTATTAACTTTTATTGCTAGCACATTAAAGTGAATTCTTGGTACTGGATAATGACTATCATCTCCAGGGCACATGTGATCCCTACTCTGCTTTAATTTAAGGCACAGAACTGTAGGCTGTGGTCCAGTTGTCCACTTTGGAGTACAGGTAGCTTTGCATGTAAAAGTGTGGTTAGCTAACCAGTGTGTTAGTGAAATGTAATAGCTAACCACACATGTAACCATATGAATACACCTTGAATAAGGAAAATAGCCAGTGTGCAGAACCTTTGTTCTTCCCTTTGTTAGATGTTGCAGAGCCAAGGAAGATGTGATCCATTCTTTCTGTCACTGTCTCTCTCACTGGTTTTACACAGCATCAGAAAAGATTCGGGAGCACAGGTGTTTTGGTTTCCAATGCTCTTAATTATTTTTAAATAGTAAAATTTCTATTTGTTTTTTGAGATAGTAATAAAAAACCACCCCCACCAAACACCAGTGATTGATGGAAACTGTTTCTGGACCTGAGTATTTTATGTCACAATCAGTTTTCTATAAAGAAATACATAAAATAAAACAAATGAAACCCTATCTCTTTCAGACTTGCTTTACAAAACTACCTGGGCCAAACTATTGGACTTGCAGTAATGGTCCTGGAGTTTTATGTCACTATTATAATCAGTGGTAGAGGCAGGGGCTCTGTCTTAAAAGTCAAAGTGTTATCTCTGCCTGCAGAGTCCTACCTGGAACAAGTGAACAAGTATATCAAGAGCTAAGAGTCTGCTGCTAGAGCAGATCTAATTTTTTTTCCCCATGAACTAAGGGAGAAGGAAAGAGAGCAACTGGGTATACAGTGTTTATGTTCTTCTACACATTCAGTGAAGTGCTTAGGGTTTCAGTGTCTGTGCTGTGCATCTTTGAATAGGTATTAATAGTAAAAATGATACCATGGTAAGCTCCAGAAAAGCTTAAAAAAGTTGTTCTTTAGATCTTTTCTCTCACCCAGTCTTATATCAAAAGAATGCCTATTTTAGCAGCCACTTTTAACTTCAACTTTAAAAATTCTGGAGTGAAATAGAGAGTTATCCTAGGTACAAAACTCATATTAGCTTCTATTTGAAACTTCCTGCATCTTCTTTTTCAGGTCTATTTTTCCTCATAGTATTAATAGAGCTGTTAATAATGCTTCACACCACTGTCACTGAAAAGGTGTAGTACTTTGTCATTATAAGCCTACCTTCCATGTTTTATCCTAAGAAACCCTTAGAAATTGCTCTTTCTGCTTCAAAATTTGCATGCAAGGTTGGTAGCCAGGGGTTAGCTTTGACCAAGTTTGATAACATTTAAGTCAGTCTTCTAATTTCGTTTTTAATGAAAGGCGATAGCGAAAGTTGACATAATGATGGATGCCTGCACTATGGTGTGTCAGGGCTTCTCAGCTGCCTGTCCTTCTGCCAGCAATTGGACATGCTGTGATCATAAGTGCCAAGGAGCTACAACAAAATGACATTTCTATTTCCTAGTGCTGCTAAGACTGAAGTTTGGATGTTCATAAAACATAGATGATCAGTCTTCCTTAATACCTCATTTCTTTCAGTAACTATCTTCTGATACATTTTAAGATATTTGAAAATGAAGCAAAATAAAGCTCCATAAACTAAGAGGAATGAAAACCAATTCTATTTTCCTACTGCAGGCTTTAGAAAGAAAACATGGTATTATTTTGCAGCAGAAGGTGCTGATGTCTTATGATCCCAGAATGAAAGGCACTCAGAGTCTATCAACTGTTATTTAAAATTTCTTTTCTTTTTCTTTTTTGGTATTAACACTATAAAGGAAAAGAGGATGGTATAGACAATCTTCAGATGCTGGGAAACCGTAGATACACTGCATCAAACAGGTCTCCAACCAGGGCACATACTGTGTGGATCCTATCCATGGGAAGTACATTCCTTTTGATTATTTGAGACCTTACACACTGTTCTCAAAATAAAACAATTGTATGAATTTATGCTGTCACAAAATAAAAGGGTGTTCACACGAGACCATCTTGCTGCATTTTTTAAAGGGAAGGTCACAGAGGTGATGTAAATGCTGGTGCTGTGTGGGAGAAGCACACAGGCTCTGCTGTGACAATGAGGTTGCCCTGCAGCCACAGGATATGTGCAGCACAACAGCCCAAAGGCCAGACTCTACAGGCATGATAGCAGAGCACAGACCTGCCCCCATGCAGGTTAAATGTTGTTTGGATCAATAATCCTATGAGTTACAATGCTGTTCAGGGCAAGATCACCTCAGGGATGCACTTGTAACCTCAAACACCAAAGGTTCCAAAAGTCTGGTCGGTAACTGGTAACTCTTTGCTGGTTTTTGTAACTAGGACATAGAATCATAAAGTCATAGAGTCTTAGAATGGTTTGGGTTGGAAAGAATCTTAAAGATCATCTAGTCCCCAGTGCAGGAAATTCCTCTTTGGAAGTGGGTTGTGCTTGGTGTTTCAGGTACCTCACACCAGTCCTCTTGTATGGTATAGATTCTTGTGATTGGACTACTTATTTTTATAGCATTTAGTCATGCCAAGCCAAATGCAACTGCGCCTATACAAACAAAATACAAATTATGATTATGTGCCACAAATTGTTGTCATCTGTGAGATCATGGCATGAGAATTACACTGACCTATCCTTTACAATGTATGTATTCTTAATCCCAAAAAACCTTGCAACAATTTTCTGAGTTTTTGTGTGATGTTCACAAGTGAAAGATCTGCTATGATTCAGAAATTCTTTGGAAAGTCACATATGCTCTATGCTCTCTTGCCTTTCACATGTCTCCCTCTGATGACTGAGTTTTAGAGAAGGAAGAAATAAAGATCAAAATCACAGTTTGTTTTTAGCTCTCTGCTCTGGCATCACATGAGTCCCAATGCCATCACAGAAATACTGGGAATTTCAGTCTGGGGAGGATGGAAACATTCTTTGAAACACATTCAGACTCAGAAGCTTTAAAATGGTAATGGCTTATCTGTAAATTTGATCTGATCAGAAACTGATCACAGAACCTCAGATTAAGACAGGGTGACAGCCTATTTGGTAATGGAGGAAGAAGAACACATAGATATATCATATATCTAGGTATCTGTACTGCTGCATAGAAAGTATGAAGGGTATGCTCCTTTCTATTTCAGCTAAGCTCTCAAAATAGCAGCCATGTTGACTTATAGAGTACCCAAATCTTCTGCTGGGCAGGTGGTTTTGTTAAATGTAATCCAGAAATGAAACAGAGAAATTGTGCAGATGCTACTCAAATTTCTTTTAAAATATGAGTAAATAGTAATGGAATTAATTAAAAATATTTAGTTAGTTCTGACCATTATTCTTTCCATTGAAGCTTACTAATACTTCAAAAACATGACTAGAAAGATAATAATATTGCTAATGGGGTGAAGTTTTGCTTTGTACATTAACCAAGGAGGAATGTCATTTGTGCTCAATGAATTCAGCTTCAATTACTGTTAAACAAGCAGAAAATGTGTAGATTAGTTATAATATCCTAGCTATATCTGTTAATTAATAATATTTGGCAGATAAAAATCTGCCAAAAAAGGTACTGTTTTTTAGACAAATTGTATGGTTGCTTGATATCCTTGTATTGAATTCCAGTGTGACAGAACTAATGCCATAAATATATGAAAACCATGTGAAACAACAGTGTTACATCTTCAAAATGTGGTTCATGTTCTGCTTCAGTATGAAGCAAACAGTGGTTTTATAACATTTCTTAAGGCTTGATTGATCAAGGGTAAGGCACTGTCAGGAATATACCAGTGGAGCATCCTGTAAGTCTGCATGTGCAGAGTTCATTCCAAGGGAGCCTGGTTACAGATGCATAGCTCCCCTTTGACTGAAAAGGATTTTCATTGTAGTGTGTACACAGGACAAAGCACAAGGTCTTAGTAGCATAAAACAGAGCTTTGTGTTTCAGTACACGGAGAAAGATTAGTTTTGCCAGTCTTCTGTCTCCAGGACTTCTGGGCTATACCAGCATTCCATCTTCCTCTGGGACCCTGTGCACTATCAGCATGACAAGAGCTGAAAGAAATTCATGGTGAACAACATGGCTGTGACTTATAAGGACTAAGGGACCTCTCCTGAGGTCACTTGTATTCAACACCTTTGTTCTAGTAGCCCACATGATGATGTTATATGATAAAGATGCTAATACAATGATGGCATGGTCTCTTCTGGGTAAGCCATGTTAAACCAAGTCAGCTGGAATCTTGTAGGAATAATATATTGGCCAGGCTTAGAGACTACATTTCTTCAGTCAATTGATGGTGATTTTTTCCCCCAGTTTATCACTTAGAAACAGGTGTACTGGTGTTGATACTCTTGGACTTAATTTTTTACTAGTGTATAATTTAAACTGTACTTTTGCATCAGGTCCAGTCAAGGTTAAATAGTATTTGTAAATTTTAATGCAACAAACAAAGTGTATCTGTCCATTTGTGAAATGCCCATTATGTATTTTCTACCTAACTCTAGCAACAGAAATGCTTAGCTTTCTGGATAATGTCTTACTCCAAATGGAATGTCTTTGTAATATTGGGCATCACAGCTGTAGGTTACCTAAATAGGCGGTATATCCATTACTGTTATTCTACATTGTTCAATACAGCTATTATGTTTCATAAAAAATAGGAAAACATGGATATTATAAGTAGCAAGAAAACCAGCAGGTTGATAATTGCTCTATGCTTACTAATGTGAATTACTAAATGGCTCATCTATAATTGTAATTAACACCTCCTGCCTCAGCTTTGCAATTAACTGATGTTGCTGCAATTTTTTGTTGTATATTTAATCTTTATGTTGTTTCTTTGGCCTGTTCCTGTAATGAATTTATCATTAAGCCTAAAAGCTATACATTGAGCTGCCATGACATCTACTCATTAGTAACATCAGGCCCTTGTACAAAGGCTGGCTGCATCTCCAGGAATTCACAGTCAACACATTCCGTTCTGGTTTACTAAATGTACCTGCTGCGTATCCTTTCACATTTTCTGGATCTGTTCTAACTTAATTTTAATTCATGTTGTGTGTGAATTTTCTGCACTTATAGACACTTCAGGAACTTCTACACACTGTGTTTTTGGAAAGTCACAGAGTGGGTAAGAAATTCTGGGGCAAAGCCATTTTCCACTAGAAGGGTTTGGAGGGGAGAAATCGCAACAGGTGTGGTAGGCTGAGTGAGGTGCAAGCTGTCACCATGCCAGCCTGGCTCTTTCCCAGCTGCCAGGCTCGGGAGCTGCCCAACTCCATGGCAACCCCCAGAGTGGGTGGGTATCAAGTCTCTCTCTCTGCTTCCTGCTCCTTAGGCTCAGGGCTCCGGGAGCACAGGGCTGCCCTAGTCCCACAGCCTGCCAGCTGCCTGGAGCCCCTGCTCCCGAGGCACTGCCAGGTGCCTGGCCTTGGCAGCAGGGCAGCTCTGCTGCCTTGCAGGCAGGCAGGTGCGCTGGCTCCAGGGCAACCCAGCTCTGCTGCTCCTGTGCCCTGCAGGCTTCCCCGCCAGATGGACAGACAGAAGGCTCCACGCGTGGCCACCTCCCTAGGCAATCTGGGAACCTGGGATCTTGGGGAGAATATTTGGGTTTTAAAAGAAAGTGTACATGGCAAATTAACATGTGTAGTAGAGTGGGATGATGAATTTTCAGGCTTTTGCTGGAGCTGCTGGCTCTCTGGTGTGCAGGCGGTGCCTCTGAGTTCTCTGATTCCACTCTGGAGCTTGCCCACAAAAGCAAAGCAGTGCCCAGAGTGCACCACCATAGCCTTACTCACCGAAGATTTTTTCTCACTTCCAGTGCAGAGAAGCCCTATAGCATTTCTTCTACTTCACACTGGAAAAAAGTACCCATACTTAAAATTGTGTGTAACATTTGGGGAATTTTTGTCTGCTGTCACAAAAACCCAAGTTCTATTTTGGCTCAAAATTCTGTATCCATAAAGCAACCAAAAGTATGAAAGACTCTTCCATGGGCTCAGTATAATGAAAAATGCCTTCTGGGCACCTTTCCTGTATGGTTTGGTTGTTTTGAATGGAGGAAATAAAGGAGCATAGATGGAGTTCAATTCAGTTCTTTTCAGCTCAGAGATAAGTTTTTGACACTAGGTGGTACTACAGACAAAGGCCAATATTTGCAAACTTTGACAGTAAGGAATCAGCAGCTCTAAACCTGGCATCTAATTTGATGGCTTGATTATTGACTTCCACACCTCATATTATTCCAGAGATAAATATATTCTATTGGATCTGGTTTTGGAGTGTTGTGCTTTTAGCTCCTTGTAACATTTGTTATCAATCAGGTAATCTTTCTAAAACTTGTGAAATTATTTGGTACAGTTTAATGGTAAATCTAATACTGGATATCACTTATCAGGACAAAATGGTATGTATAATATTTTGAGCCTTCTGTGTTCAATTCTGAAAATATATTTCTCAAGAGCATCCCAGGGAATATATTGCTATTTCAGCTGCTCCCTCAACACATTTCCCAGCATAATATGTATTATGGCTTTATTTAGAGCATAGGGATCAATCTATCAAGGGCATTTCTAATATATTTTCTTTCCATCTAACATAAACTTCCACTCTTCCATGAACACGCTATTTCCTTGAATTTTCCCTCCTGTTTTTGAATTTCTGCTTTTTTCACCTCTCTGTTTCTCTGCAGGTACATCTGCCTCAGTCACTGCTATATCAAGACTCTACTCCTTCTTGTAAGTGCTGTGCTTATTTAGAAATTCAGTCTTTCATTTGTTACCCATGACTGTAGACTCCATTAGATGTGATTTTTGCTAAGAGGTAAAGGAGGATTGAAACTTCTTTGGATGGTGAAATACAATTGATGCCAGAAGCAAGGAACTCTAGCCTAAAAAAATCTACAGCTAGTTTTTAAACTTTATTTTATTCTTTTTTTCTGTAGTATCTTGGCTTTTAACAAGCCAGTTTCTCACTGTGTTTATTACTGCAGAAGGTAAAATCAATGTGTGTTAACTGTCTTTTCACAGGCATTTCAATGAACTGCCTGCTGGTCCTATGTGATTCAAATCACCCTTAAAATACTTTATGTACATGACAACACATAAGTGGCTGCAACAATACAACATGGCTGGGTTTTTTCTAAAAAATAGATAAGCTGCTCAAAAATTACACTATTACATGTACAGAATTTGTCATCTACAGTGGATGTGATGGTGAGAAGATTGATTTTTAAATAACTAGCAGTATTGAAAAGCAACTGAAGCACACTTTTGTGCATTGTTGGTAAATACATACAAACAAGAAAACAGTTTTCTTCAAATAATTAAAAAAAAAAAAGCAATAAGAATTATGCTGGTTTTGTTTCCTGAACCAGTAAGCTTTTCAGATTTAGCTTTGCTTGTATATACACAAGCACATACACATATTTAACAGTTACACTGTACTGTGTTAAACTGGAAATGAATGCAGTTGGATTTTTTTAATTGTCTTTGTATTATATAAATATTTTCAGCTGTACATACAAGAAAAGGATAAATAGAAGTGGACATGACATACTAAAAATATTACTACAGTACAGAATTGTGTGCTCCACAATGAATTGCTTATACTAAAGAATGGAAATCCTCAAGAGTATTTCTAAATTAGAAAATATTTAGTCTTTTTTAAAAGTGAAAGGGAAGTGGATGTAGCTGAGGTTACAGTTCAGACAATTAGACTCAAGGTTTGAATTCTTTCCTGCCCAGTTTCTAACCACATGAGGCTGCAAGATGAGGTGTAGCTTTAGCAGGTGAGGTTTGTGTGGTGAATCCCAAGCATATACAACAGACCTAAAGATCACTGGTCATAGGCTGGAATTACTAACGATAAGACTGACCCATTATTTGACTCATCATCTTCAGAATAAACCTAAGCTCACAAATACAAATAGCTCACTTAGCAATAAATTGTAACTTCATAACTTTTCCAGATTGCTATGCATTGTGTGAAGAGAAGCTCTTGTGGCAGCTGATGGAAGCATTATCCAAAATCAAATGCAATGTCCCTGAAGGAAAGAGCAGAGCAGTGACAGCTGCCACAACCCTTCACAGCCAGCACCATGCTCCACGAGCTGATGAGGTAGGGCAGGTGGAACCAGAGCTGCACTCCTTGCTCAGGGTGTCCAAGCATTTCTGCTGGTGTTGACTGCTCTGGGTTTTATTTGCTGAGAGCATAAACTATGTTCACTTTTGCCCAGGTGCTAGGGTCTGGGGTACAGAAATGAACCACACATAACCATGTAGAAAACCCTTGATTGCTGAGGTCATCCCAATTGTACCTTGATTAGGTTTACTGCATAAATGGCTAACATCTGCTTTTATATGTATTGCACTCAATTTCTCTTTTCCTTTTATTTAAAATGAGATTAAATGCCTCCTAAAGCACATATATTAATAAAAAGTAGTATCTGGAGAAAGACTCGAGAGAGATATTAAAACAATTTACTAATGCAGCAGATTATAAATCAAGTCAATATTGCAGGACAGTAGTCTAATTGCATTTTAATTGCATGACAAAATGCCTTCCCAAATTAATCAAAATCTATAATGTTAAACTCTGCTTTTATGTAGAGAAAACACAGTGCAAACTCATAACATCAGATGTCTTTTCTTTGTGCTTCCTGTTCTTCAACAGGGTCTGCACAAGGAGGTGGCTGAGGAGGGCTCTGCCAGGGCAAGGCCAGTGCTCTTGGTGCTGCAGAGTGGCACACATCAGTTAATTAGAGACAATCAGACTAACACTCAAATTGTTCCTCTAAGGCTTGGCACAGGTATGACACGGATTATTATAATATCCTAACAAAAGATTTGGTTAACATATTCTGAGTAATAATGACCTTGCTGTAGGCAGTTCTGCTGGAGTTATCAATACTTGGATGGTCATCTTTCCTTTTCCTTTGTTTGAGAGATGTGGGGAAGTGCCTACACTGCTGAGAGTGTGGAGGAGACAGGTGGAGAAGGAAACTTCTGAGCACAGCTTGGTCCACCTGCCAAACAGACACTTAGAGACTGTATTTTGGAGAGACTTTGAACTTCTCCATATCTTGGCTACTGTGCTGCTGTGGCCTCTTCCTTTTCTCCCCTGATGGCTTTGCAAAGTGCTGAAGAGGGAAGTCATGGAAGATGAGTGCCTAGATCTGAGACCATCAGTCAAGGCCTTGTCAGGCTCTTCAAATAGCAGAAGGATATTTTTGGTTAGATTTTTATTCTGACAAGTGGCACACAAGTTTCATATGCTTATTCCCTTTGGGGCAATGTGTTGCATATGCTGAATACCCATTTCTGATATTATCTATGAAGAAAGGCTGTAGTAATGCATTTTTTCAAAATAATGCTGAAATTTTAAAAGTAGCATTCTATTTACATGTGAAATAACTGGAATGCATCTGTATTGCTTTTATAAGGAGCGCAAACACACCTAGATTAATAAATAAAGTTTCCATTGTTACATTCTAGTGTAAACTTTATTTTCTTTTCTCCATTCTATTTTCCTTTAACACTGCAAAATTGAGATATCTCTGCTACAAATGGCACACATTAAAAAAATTAATTGTCTGGGCTTATTACTAAAGGCCTTTTCCCCTCCTAACTTATTGTTTCCTTGGCAGTTATAAATATGTTGCAGAAGATGGTAGACATGCAAATCCATCAGTATATCCTTCAGTTATTCTGAACATTTACACTGGAGTCAGGCATCATGGCACTGCACTTTGCAAAGAGAAAACTCTGAGTTTCAAATGCATTTAGGGAGCTGACTACATTGATTTCAAGTACTGAAATATTTCAGAGACACTGAGTTTTAGGAAACTAACTTTCATTGACTTTCAATAAGGATCTTCAGAGTTAAATCCTGCAAAATGCTGAGTATTCCTAAAATTCAGTGAGTAGCCACAGCTTTCCCTAAAAACAATTGGGTTCGAGGCTGTCCAACACTTTAGAAAACTGCTCAGCACTTTTCCAGGTTAAGCTTTTAAAAATGTTTCTGCCAGGTTGCTATAATCAGTTTGAAAATTCATGGCCACTTTTGGAAATGCTTGCAGGTCCTGAGTGTGCAACTTCAGTATGAGATATTAAAAGTGGTTTACAAACAGGAAGATTTTATAATAGACAACCAGATGTCATCGCTTTATTATGAGGCTCTTCTAACAGCTCAGAAAAAGCTTTGTTGTTCTCTAACCATTTATTCACATTTAAAAAGTGATCATTCTTTTAAAGTCTCTTTTAAAGAAATAAAGCCTTCTACCGTATGAATAGTGCTTTGAGTGTTACTGGATATTGACTCCACATAACATAATACAGCGCTATGTCAACCTGGTGCCAACTGCAGTGCTTGTCACATTTTGGTGTGATAAAGATCTTCATTAAGTCTTTTGTATCTGGACATAAAAAATGCCAGTGACTCAAATTTTTTTTTTTTTTTTCATCCTGCAAGGAATATTTTCTCTTTCATCAGGCAAATGGTCTTGTTAGAAAACAAAAGTACTCAGTCAGTGAGCTCTGAAGAGCCTTTTAGCCTGCTCCCTGAAGTGGGCACCAGAGTTGTGTGTCAGGCTCCCTGAGCTGAGCAAGGCAGGGGTGGGCATGGCAGAGCAGGATTCCAGAGTGGTGTGCCAAGAAGATTAGTGCTCCTAGCTCTGAAGGAGCACAAGAAGTATGAGAAACTAATAGGGTTTAACTGTCTGAATCCCATTCTCTTCTGGGGACCATTTATTTCTTCAGATTCTGAGAAAGAAAAAAACCAACCTGCACATCATATAGATAGGTACTCGGAGCCTAAACTACATTTAAAGACACCCTGAGAATACTTTGTTAATGAATATAAGCAACTAAATGCTTCCTTGTCAGTCTTGAGTGTTCCACCAGGCTGCTCCTAGAACTGAATGAAATCCAAAGATGATGTCCAGAAAAGTAATTTGGGAAACTGTTAATTAAAATGCAAGGGGCATTGACAATTTTTTTTAGGACTTTGCAGTTTCATGACTGTGCATTGTCCACATTGTGCACCTTTCATTTCTCTCTATTTTAGACATTTCAGCTTTTTTCAAAACATGCCAGCAGGCATCAGACTGTATTAAACAATCAAGGCAGAGAAGGCTAAAGTTTGATTAGGCAATGAATAATTTAAAAAGTAAAATTAAGATTATTTTATTACCAAATATTTAAAAATGTATTTTAAACTAATGGTCTAAAAACATTTTTAAAAAATTGAAAATGTAGCCCATTATAGATTTCCAAATTGCTCTATCATTCTTGTCAGTTCACCTTTATTGATTAAGAAAACATTTCAAGGTGGCTTTATCCCAAAATAATGCCTGCATGTGGATTTGCACAGAGGAAAACAGTGCAACTAGAATGGAAACTGCTTTTTTAATGCAAATACACAAGTAAACCTGACTCTGAAGTGTTTTGTTGGGTTTTCAAAGTTCTTAAGAAATACATAATGTATTTCCTGCTTCTGTTTCCAGTCTCAGTTTAGAGCTTTTGTTTACTGTTGGCTTCCTTAAACAGAAAAATCATCATCAATGTAATTAATTTCATTTCTACTTTCTGGTTTCCTATGACAGCCATATCTAAATTTCAAGTAGTTTTTAGTTTTCAAATTTCAAGTAGTTAGTAGTTTTTAATGTTTTTGATTATACCTTGAAAAACTGCAATGTTCCTTAATTCCTTCTGGATTAGTTCATGATAAATTTTTATATGGTAATCAGTCTGAATTCCAAAAATAAGCACTAAAGAAGTTTTGACAGGCAGACTTAGCTTTTGGTCATGAACACCTGGAGTATGTTCAGATAATTTTTTGAGCTCTAGAGGTTATTCTAAATATTATAGTTAAGGCAAGTTTGTTTTGGCAATGAACAGTAATTGCATAGTAATATAACAGTAATATTTATAGAGAGGTCAAATATATTTCAGACAATCTTACTAATATCACTTTAAAATTGTATTACTTTGTGAGGCACTACCTTAATATCAGGTGCCTTTTAATAACAGTCTAGTCCAGCTTTTCCATCCCTACTGGGAATGAAACAAGCCCCTTTCTTGTGAATTAGTGTTAATAAGTCTTCAGTAGATTCAGCTGTGGGATAATGAATGACTCACTTGTTCTTGCCAGAAGAGTTCAAGTGGGCTTCTTGCAGCATGCTGAGCTATTATTTCCTGGTGGGGTCATGCATCTTGTCAGCCACTTAACAGCAGTGGCTGCAGGACACATTTGGGCATTATATAATCAGAATAACGCAAACTTTAGACCTTGCTTGTAAGGATTTCAGTTTTCTATGGAGAAGCAATTGGAAGACATGTCACAATGTACTTACAGTGATAAGCATACATGTAAATTGGCTCTAAGTTATCTAAGTCCAGCTTCCTTTTCTGCAAAGCACAGTGATTTATGACATAATCATACTAGTTACTTTCTTACGAGCATTTACAAACATGCAGCACATCATCGTGCTGATTCCTACCTAACAGGTGGGAAAACCCTTCTGCTATTGCAGTAACATTCATTGTTTTATAGGTGTGGTTTTCCTGACCAGGAAGGAGCTGTAAGGGGAGACAGTAAACCAGCTGACATTTAGTCCTTTTATGTTAGGGTGTGCTTGGGTGGAGTGTATGCATGGTCATCTAGTTCCTCCTTCTCTCCTTCCATTCTGTTGTTTACTGCATTTAATACTTGTAGGAAGCACTTGTATCACATTAATATCGAGGTGCTCTCAAGCCATCAAGGCCATCTGTGTGAGATGTTATGTGCACAAAATAAAACATGGCCACTGTGCTGTAGACTGTGTTAATAAATATACCGACAACTTCAAGGGGAGTTCCTGGAAGGGTGGCAGTGGTGTGCCCTGGAGATTGATTGACTTGATGCCACCTATATTTGTCTCCACAATGTATTCCTTCTCTATTCATTAAGCTCTTCCTGCAAGAAAATCTCTTGTTGACACCAGATATATACCCCATTAGAGAGTTTGTACGGCTGCTGTCCCTCCATTTGGCTGGGCTGCCATTTTAAGACCTATTTCTTTCTTTTGGGCTTTTCCTTCTCTGAGGTTACTCCTAATTGTTACTTTTCTTCTGACTCTTCTCACCCTCTCCATCTCTCTTTGGACAACAACCTTTTCTACATAGCCCTGGTATTTCTGGTATTCAGCCCCTTAGATTTTAGCTCTCAGATCTCAGCTGGGATTTCTTTTAGAGAGTGAGATAATTTTATACAAGCTCATGCTTTAATTCCTTTAGAGATACTCTATTAGTAACATGTGATGCAGGAGTGTTTTTGTAAAGATCAGGTACAAACCTGCACAGAAGTAGCTTTAAGTTTTAGATCTACCTCTTTCATTATCCCTTTCTGGCAACAGTTTACTTTTCTACATTTTTAGGAAAAGCTTTTCTGTCCCTGTCTTCTCCCCTTTCTAATCCTGAATTTCTTTGAGACACAAGAAAAAGAAAGGAGCAAGACTACTCCTTTGACAGTGTAAATCTATTTATGAACCACCTAAGCCAAAATTTATCACATGTCAACAATATGTTATTCCCAAAGACCTTCTTCCCAAGCACTGTAGGCCCAAATCTGTGATGATCTCACTTATTTTCTCTATTTGTTCTCTTACAAATCTTTTGAGCTGAACAGCAGACTGCTTTGGTGTGGTGAATTCTTCCTGATCAGCTGGCAAGCAGCAGGTTCCATGCACACAGGCTGCATTTACTCCTGTTTAGGGCAATGGGCTGCATTTACACCCTTTTAGACTATAACTGAAAATATTTAAATAGTTGTTCAGATTACTCACTCTCTTAAGTATGCTGAGAAATATAAAAACAGTGTCCATTTACTGAACTGCTCTGTAACAAAGCTGACAGAATAGTCTGCCAGCTGACAAGCAATTTAACTGGGAGGCTGCTGCCAGCTACCTCAAATACATGCTTTTCTTTTAAACTGCTGAGATCAATAATTGTACATCTGACGGCAGAATGAAATCAGTGTCCTGAGCTGAGCCTGTACTGTTCATTTTATCTCACTGAACTTCATCCCTGACTCATCAGCAGAGCTTGACTTCCCTTGTTGGGTTGCTAGTTGTGGCAATTTTTTAGCATATGTATTGTAGTCAGTAGTCAGAAGGTTAGGGTGATCTATCAAACACTATTTATTTAAACAAAGATTTGAATGAAAGTCTTTGGTGGAAAAAAATGTTTTGTGTTAAAATGGTTATCTACACAAATCTTTCAATGTAAACTATTTACAAACCAGCATATGATCACTAACTGCTCACCTCTGAGCAGAATATCTGAAATAACCCCTTTTGAGAGGTACACTTGAGACTATCAGTTGCCTCATGTATCATACTCTTGCATTTACTTTACACCTGGAGATACTGTGCAAATGTTGATTTTTTTGGTAATATAATTGTGATTATGCTTCTGTATAATATAACACATGGCAAAGCAGAATAAATGCATCCTTCATCCTTGTTATGAATCTTCTCTCTTTTCAAGTGTGCTATCAGTCTAAAACAGATCTCTTAGCTCTCTCTCTGCTCTTTTCCTCTGCTCATCATGCAATGCTGTAGTAACTAATGGAAAGGCCATTTAGTTTAGATAGTAGAAAGGAAGTTACTTGAATCATATAATATCATAATGCCCACTTATATACTCAGTAGATATAAAAGTGATTGAAAGCACAGAGGGACAGGCAATTACAAGGTTTCCTTTATACTCAGTGCAAAGAAGTGACTGCTTCTGGTATGTCATTTGACCTAGATATAGAGATGCAAAATTATTAATAAGCAATATATTCTGAAGTGTTTACTTGTTTACTTCTTCCTGTTGCCTATAAAAAGACATTAATAAAACAGTTCAGACTTAAATAATACTTAGCTAATGCTTATATTTGTACTAATAAATATGTCCCAAAATGGAATTCTGTTGCCTAACTTAGGTGTTGAACGTCCTCTTGAGTTCAAGAAATCCCCATCCCCATCTTTCTTGCAAAGAAAGATACACCTTTCTAAATAGGCTCTGTGCCATTCTTTGTAGCTCCATGCAGGTGCCTTAGACATCCTGGAAGATCTCAAATAGGTATAGACACCCATGTTTAGATACCTGGATTACTCTTCAGATGAAAATGAATGTGGGATGAATTATACCCACAATATCAAAATTATCTTTAGAGGTTAAACTGGTTGCCTCAGAAAAACTTCTAGCTTTGAAATAACCAGTGGATTCTGTTTCTAATCTACTTCTCAGATTTAATTAATGGGCCACCATTACATAATGAATGCAACTGTTTAGGGGCTGAATTTGTTATCACAGTGAAAAATATCAAGTGCAATACCACTGAAGTTTAACTACAGCGATACAGGCTAGAATTAAGGCAAAATCAGATCCCACAGAGAATATTCCCAACTTCAATAATAAAATGCAAATTCTTTCAATGATAAAATGCAAATTCCTTTCTTTGAGGTTACACAAATTTATGACTTACTATTTGTAAGTACAGAGCAATGGCCCATGAAATCGTGTACATTTAAAAAACCCCCAAAACTCAGTACTGTTACTACTACTCTCTTAAAACCCCTTAATTCATCAAGTGTATTTAAAGAAGTACTTTGATTTCACTGCTGTATTTCCATATCATTATTTACACTACAGCATCAAGTTGTCAAATTAAGAAAAGCATTTTTGGTTTTATTAAGCGTAGACCGCTAAATTACATATAGACAAGTGTTACAGATTGTCTATGTATAAAATCTCTAGCCATTATGAAAGATGTTGCTCTACCAGAATGAAGTTACTGCAAATTTCTAGTGTAATTACTAATTAATTAATTATTTAAGTTTAAGATTTGTGGCTTATATCTTTTTTTTAAAAGACTTCACATGACTACTTAGTCTGTAGATCTAAAGGGGTGTAAATGCAGCCCATTGCCCTAAACAGATTTTACTTTTAAAGTAAATATATTTATATACAAGAATATAAACCAGATATAGATTTTCCTTTGCATATTTCTGAATTGTCCTCTCAAAAAATTAAAAGAAATATAACCTAAAAGAAGTAAGTAGAAAAGAAAAGAAATAAACCTAATCAGGAAAATTTTTACAAAATTTTGGTAGTTCTGATAGAAGTAGCTGTAAATGAAATGGTTTCATGAGGACCATCTCTCTATCTGCAAAAGGAACAGAAATTGATTACTCACAACTTGTAAGTAGTTGGAACAAATCTTATATTTTGACTTTGTGTGTGGATGTGCAATAAAAGTATGCTTAAAAATAAAGATGTCAGAGAGAGTTCTAATATTCATATTTCCATAGGTGTTACATATTTGCCCCTATTTCATTTAGAAGATTTGTACTATGCATTGTTCCTTGAAAATCAGATTTTTATGCTAACTAATATCAATGAATATTTAATAGTAATCAATAATTAATGATAATTGATTTTTAATATATGTACATATTTGAAAGGCTCACATGCACACAGAATCATGTAGGTTGGAGGGGACTGGGGAAATTCATTTAGTCCCATCAAGTCTTGAAAACCTCCAAAAGCTGGGATAGCACATCTCCCCTGTTTGATTTCCCTGACAGCTTGGCTGTCCTCAAAGCTCCTCCTTCCTTCCCAGCTGATAGAGAGTCCCACCCCAGCAGAGGGATAAGTCCTGGCCAGCAGGAATTCAGACACTGCCTGCCTTTTACCAGGCACATGTGCACCATTTGAACCAAGGCAAACGTTTATTTACATTGTCCTGGAGTACTTCAGTGAAATTCATACATTATTGAATGTTTTGGGGGTTGATTATGCTGGCCTGGCTGAGTGAGGGAAATTCAAAGAATGAATTTGATAGCTTTAACAATGTAAAAACCTTTCTCTTCAGTTTTCAAATAGAAATCAAGAGGAAAGTGTCCCTTCCCTCTCTGGTCTTTATTTCTTATACCTGGTTTTGCGATGCTTATTCCAGGTGCTCCTCATGGATTGTGTCTTTCCATTCCACATTTTCTCCATATATTTTACCAGGCTGTGTAAGCTAATAAACTCTGTTTTAAAGTTGATTTTTGGTAATATAATGGGACTTAATTCAGAATTTACAGGAGATTTGATTATGGTAATTTCTTAGCAACTGATCCTGCAAATTTAAATTATTTTTCTGACCTACTTCTTCAATATGCTCTTTTTATCCTATGTAATTCTCTTTGCCTTAAGGTACATCACATTTCTCTCCAAGAACACGTTTAGGGTGGGTTTCATCTGAACAAATCTAGATACCTATAGTACCTTTGTGAATTAGTCACCTGAAACTCCCTTTATAGTCCTTGCAAAGAAATAGACATCCCCAGGGTGTGATGTGTATTATCCTACACTGCACAGTGGAAACAGATCAATTGAATGAATCCCCGGACGTGCCTGTTGCTCTAAATCAATTATGTGGGAAGGACAGAGGGAGAAGCTCAGAGGTAAATGTCCATACTGTAGATATTTGAACTTAGAAAAAATAAATTCTACCCAAAGATCCGTTGCAAATTTTATGGTTAGCATTAAAAAAAAAAAAAAAAAAAAAAAAAAAAAAAAAAAAAAAAAAAAAAAAAAAAAAAATTTATTTATGCTCCTACAGCTAATCTGAAATTTTCACATTGGAAAAAAATCCTTCTCTAACTCTGAAGCATCCTTTTTTTAATGTTACTGTTTTGAGTCAGATTGAACATTCTACTTGCAGAATGTGCATTACTCATGCTTCATATGGTATCAACATATGCATGTATTAGTCCTGTTTCTCCAAGCAATTATTTAGGACAGAATTATGTAAATATTCTGAGAAAAGATTTTCCAGTGCCTTTTCTGAAAAACTAATATTAATAATAACAATAATAAAAATATAACAAGATTGATTTATTATTATTAATACTAATGAGATATGAACATTTGTGTTTTAAAATAAACATTGACTAGGCTAAAACTTCAATGTTTTATTTTATTCAGTAGAAAAAGATCTGATTCTGGAATCTGTTCTCACTTTTATGTGCTGAAAAGAACAGGCTAAAGTTTGGTTGGATGACCTTCAAGATGACAAGATGTATGTATATACTTTTGACAGCTTATAAAATCCTACACTTCCATTTGCTAATAGTAGCTGTATCTGTAGGAACATGGAAGTAATTTATTTCAAGAGACAACTGACACCATATGAGTTCTGATGCTTGTTGCTCTGGATGTTAAAGTGCAGACATTTTTTGACCCAGGGAAAATCGCTTTCATTATGTTTCTTCACCTGAACTGCAGAACAAATTCCCTCTAAATTCTGTCTTAGTTTGTGAGCCCTGAAATGTATGACTTATGAAAGCAAGTGTCTCACTCTTTGGGATCAGTCCTTTGTGCAGACATCAGCTTTGTTTTATAGCTATTTATATAATTTATATTTATATAATTTATATTTATTTTTAGGGTTTTTTATCAGACGACACTAATTTGCTTGATTATTTTATTTCATTTCACTCCATACTCAAAATTTGCTGTATATGCCTAGTTTTTGTGAAGGGCTAATATTAAAGTTTTTGTGGCGATTTATAGGAAAACAAAGAAAATAAACTGGCTGATGATCTGTTTAAGATTAATTAATTAATCTGCTAGATTAAGTCAAGGAGTGTTATTATGCATTTTCAATTTGTTTGTTCTTGTTGTAAGATATAGTCCCTACTAAATTTTCTATGTGTTCTGTCCTAATGGTTTGTTCCTCATACCTGTAATTCTTTAGGCAGAGCCTGCTCATCTGAGCAGGTGTAGCACAGCATGCACTGTGCTGAGCAGATCAGCACCTACCTCAAGACTAAGAGTGATTAGGATCCAGAGTCAGGTTGAACAGATTGCAGAACCAGGATCAACAGGCTGGTTTGATGGGCATTTGCAAAGCTTTTGTACTATGCACTTTCAGTGCATGGGTAGCAGTGATTTATGGTTAGTGTGCCATCCTACTAACCTGAAAATTAATTTTCTCTTTCTCTAAAGATAACACAAACTCCACATTCTACATCCTGGCAGAACTTTTTCGTATTGCATTTTCATCATCAGATGCTTATGACAGGATTTTTTCTAGTTGTTATTGGGAAAAACAAATTCCAAACAAACTCAACCACCACCAACAGAATACTCGAACCCCAAACAGTCCAAACTAAAACCCAGAAAAAACCCTGCTAAGTTAAAGGAAAAAGCCTGCATCTTCTAGTTAATTCCCTTGGGAAGAGAGTCTCTCTCTCTGTCTCTCTCTCTCTCCTACCATTCCCTACAGTGATACTGTGCACAGTTGTTTTGCTTTGGCTTCCCTTTGATGGGACTCTCCTCACAGACTGGAGAAGCATGTACATGCAACGAATAATTTTGAAAGAGAGTAGGACAGCCAGATAAGGAAGACACAGAATTCAGGGTTCCCTGCCCCAGAGGAGCACTCCAGCCTTAGGGCAGTTAGATTACGTGAAACGTGGAGCCACCAGTACTTCTTTGATAAGTGCATCCTGTTCAGTGTGGGATCCATGGGCGAGTCAGTGTGTCATTCCCTAGCTCTGTGTTCTGTTCTCAGCACAGATGTGTGTGATATTTAACTGGTCTTCCTGTGAGTCCTTTGTTGCATCTGAATATAATATCTTTCAAGAACTTCATAGCTCTCCATATCCTAGTCAAGAGGAGTCCTTGTCCTTCAGCTGCTTGCTGATGAGATGATTTCTTGTCTTGGTAGCAGGTATTTTCTAGCATTTTACTAGCAAGTGTTTTGCAAGAGTTTTAAAATTAATTTGTAAAATAAAGCAAAATTAAGTATATGGAAGGGTGATTGTCCAACCATCCATCCTGCATTATGCACAAGTGAAAATTCTGCAGTCAACAGGAGTACTGAATTCCTCCTACTGCTTTTGTCCAAGTGCTACATTCTCCATTCATGCATGCTGCCTGCAAGAGTGAAAATATGCTCAATTTTCCATACTACAAGTTCACAGAATCATTTAGTGTTTTGGGTTGGAAGGGACCTTAAAGATCACCTTGTTCCAACTCCCCTAACATTGGCAAGGACACCTTCCACTAGATTAAGCTGCCCAGGGCCCCATCCAACCTGGCCTTCAAATCTTCCAGGGATGGGGCACTCAACTTCTCTGGGAAACCTGTGCCAGTGCCTTACCACCCTCACAGCAAAGAATTTTTTCCTATTATCTAATATTCCTATTATCTAATCTACCCTTTTTCAGTTTAAAGCCATTTCTCCTCGTTCTAGCGGTACATGTCTTTGTAAAAAGTCCCTTTCCAGCTTTTCATTTGATCTGTCTATTTAGTCTTAATTCTTTTCTGACCCTGTCTATTCACACTGTTGACTTTGGGCTATTTTCCTATGACCATTAGGAATTTTTTTGTGTCAACATAGCTGCTATACCAATGGGTACTGAGCAGTAACAAGCTTTACCTACTGCCACCTTAGGCCAGATTTTGTAATGTTATATGCTGTCTTCATTGTTTCATGTTCCATTCTGTATCTGTTAATTGAAGAGACCATTTCCATGTCAATAAAAGAAGAAAACCACTGTTCTTCCCATTTTTGGGTAATTGCTGAGATATTGTTTATACTTTCCTGCAGGTCTTTCTCATTGTATTTACTTATTTGTCATGGCATATGCATCTCTACTTTAAACGCAACCTTCTATTCAGTTCCATAATTACTATTCTGTGCTGCTGAACCATATTTTGCTGCTACTTTTGTTTGCACCTTATCAAGGCTATGTTAAAGTCTTTGAGATCATCATTTGATTGTTGACCAAATTCTTCCCTCGTCTTCCTTTGTATTTGGCTTGTTGTGGAATGGCTCTATCCCAGGGCTCTGCAGAACAACGGTTATATTTTCTTCTCTTTATATGCTGTCTCCTACTTCAATTTTTCACAATCACAATATAATGTTCTTTTGCTTTGCTGATGGCTCCCAGCTCTCTCTCTCTCTGTTTCCTGATACTTCAGCTGCAGCCTATGTTTTGTCGCAGTGTTTGGCAGAAATTCAGAACTGAACACCTTAATTTTAAAGTGAATTTGAACAAGATGGAAGTAAAACTAATTATCTCATGGCAAAAGATTGCAACAGCCCCTTCTGCGACCATGTAATTTAATAGTCCAGTGTTCTTTCTGCACTTAAGATTTCAATATTGTTTTTGGATCAATGTTTTTAAAATAAAGACCAAGTAATGTATATATTCTGACAAGAGATGTGTTTATCACTTAAAGAATCCTTCTGGAGAGAAACCATTTATATTCTGTTGCCAGAGTGATGATGTTTTAGTCATTGACAATGTTAATCTTGTATTACTCAAAGAATGTGCTTGTGCTGATGTTATGGGTATACTTAGTCCAAATAATTCTTCACAATTTATTAAGTTATTCCAAATTGCTAAAAAAATAGCATTTCTCTAGATTATTTAGTGGTTTTTTTTTTAATTTAATTGGAAATGTAAAAGTTATTGTTGACTTATTTTTTAAGATATCGGAGAGCCTTTTAGTGACCTTGCCAGTGCAGTTTTTCTCTAAAGGAGAGAAAGATATCACATTTTTCCTCATGGAATTTGTTAGTCTTCAATGTTTGTCTTGATGATTTTGGCTGCAAGTTTATTATTACTTGTGTGTACTAGTATTTGACCCTCTGGTATTAAAATTACAGTTGAAACCTTGCCTCATTTATTGTGTTACAAGGAAATACTTGTGGCAAAACAGACTCAAAATTGCAAAGAGTCAATTAGGAAAATATTGATTCTCCACTAGTTATTGCAGCACAATTTTCCTTTAAAAAATTCAAACTGCTGCTGAAGCCCTGCTTTTCTTGACTCTGTATTTCCTGTCATCTTGTTGCAATAACAATTCTTATGCTCCAAACACTTCTGTGTGGTTTTGATTTAATTCTGATGAACAATTGCTTTGATCACAGTTGGGTTATTCAAATTGATGGGGCCTAAATGCATACAGTGCTTTTTACTGTGTTTCTTCAGAAAGAATCTGGGACTTTTGCAAGGGCTGTGTTTCCCTCACCTCCCTCCTCTTTTATTCCATCTTCTCTCTTCCTTTCATGTACCTTTAGCTTAGATTCTTAACTTTCCCCCCTATTCCCTCATGGTCAAATAAACCTTTTGTTTGAAAGACATGAATCCTTTATCTCTTTATTAGTCAGATTTTGAAATTTAGCTGGGGACCTAGTTTCTGCCCTACCAGATTAAGCAGTTTATGTTGCTTAAACAAGAAAACCTGTGCTGAAGTTATTAGTCCTTGAAAACTTATTAAGTAGCAATCTTTTAGTATTTTGCTGAAGAGGGAATAGAAAGCACTGATGAGCTAAGTGAGCTTGTTGACAAAATAAGAGAAGCTGATTAAATAATAATTCAGTAGTGCTTGGAGAAAGAAAAGTGCAGAAAGGGAGAGGAAGCAGCCTGACAGATCCCCATATGTAGTGTCTGCTGTTTGCCTGCTGTTGTAATTGTTCCCATTCATGTTCTTTGCTTGCCTTTATTTCCCCCATTTAAATGAATGTAAATTGTGGAGAGTATCGTGATTGTATTGGCAATGCTTCTTATCAGCAAAGAGACCCCTGAAGGTATTTAAATGTGCTGCGTCCACAACATATAAAGTGTCTGGGAAAAACTACTATTTCAGATTTACATTAAGGAAGATAAAAATTCTTTCACATTTTTCACATTATAGTGCAAAAAATAAAGGGTATTTGTGGCATTCACATTCTCTGGAAAAATCTCTTCACCCAGGATTTTTCTCCTGGGAAGCTGAGAAGCCTCAGAGAAAAGGAAAACAATTTTTATCTCATTTGCTTCTCTCGTGCTGTGCTCATGTGTGGAATGTGTTTGGAGATTGTTTACACACAGGTGATTGTTTTATTGGACTCTGGTGCGAGTTGTTTTGTCTCATTTGCTAATCAGTGCCAAGTTGTGTCAGGACTCTGGAGAGACTAATGAATTTTCATTATTATGTTTTTAGCATTCAGTAAGTATCTTTTCTGTATTCTTTAGTATAGTAGAGTATAGTATTCTTTAATATAATATAGTATATAAAGTAATAAATTAGCCTTCTGAGAACATGGAGTCAGATGCATCATTCTTTCCTGCCTTCATCTGGGTGGCTGAAAATACAATAATTATTTGCTTTTCTGTTTTGGATATTTTCCATGATAGTGTCTATGGGTGATGGAATCGATCAAGTAAAAGACCTAAGTGCATCAGCAATCAGAGACTATTGTGGCTTCCTGAAAGGAATCTGCACACCAGAGGCTGTCTGTCTCTAAGTAAGTGCACAGAGAGTACTGAGCCATTGACGGCAGCCCCCTGAAGTCCTACCTGAACACGTTGGTGTCTCTCTAAAGCACAGCTCCCACTGGTGTCCTCTTTCAGCATTCAAGAAAATAAGAAGTTGTTTTCTCTGTTTCAGGTCTCAACTACTGTACCTTGTCAATAGATTTCTGACATTAATACATTAATATTTCAGAGATTTGCAAGGGGTGGGATGTTTCTTGTTTGTTTGTTTGGTTTTTTTTGTTTGTTTTGTTTTGTTTTGTTTTTAATTGATAGTGGTGTCACCTTATGTATTATTTATAGTAATTACTGAATCCAGAGTCCTAAACTGAAGAGCCTCTTGACCCAGTCCTAGGCAAGGTCCTTGAAACTGCATTCTGTGTGGATGGTGTGGTCTTCTGAAGTCCTAACTGTCCAGCTTGACTTTGGGAGAGATACGTGCTCATCTGCATTTCCTGTGCCTCAGAACTAGACAGGTATTGTGGGGCTCTGGGAGAAGAATTCCAGATATCATACAGACAGTGAGAAAACCCAGGTAAACTTCTGGGAGTAGGGAATAGGGAAGAGGAAGATGGAAACATAGCATATTGATGCAGACCAATTCAATAAGAGTAATTATTAGTCCATGAATCAGTAATTGTCAGTGAATAGATGAGTAAATTTTACTTGCATGACTTGAAATGAAGGAAAGACCTAGTCTCCTTCACTTGCTTACCAGTGCTCATGCAAAATCTTCACAGATCTGCCTGGCAGAAACAGAATATCCTAAAGCATCCTTGTCTATAGCTATTGAAAACCAGTAGGATTCCTCTGGGCATTAAGATAAAAGAAGATGGGACATGAAGAAGTTGAATTGTGCAACACTTCTTGTGCCTGCTTAAAGAAATTTGTAGCATGAACAACCCATACCAGAGGTAGGCTGAAGCCAAATATGAAGCAATCCTCTGGCAGAAGCAATTTATGTACCTCTAGATATTTTGCCCCTTTGGCCTTCATAAAATAGCAAGAGAACATCAACTGTTGGGGACAAAAAAGGGTTACTCTGTGCCCCAAACAGTAAAGTAATTAGGTACACTGATAAGACCATTGGTTTCAAAAGTACCAGTGTCTTGTTTAAAGTCGACATAATGCATATTTTTATATATCCTATATATATTTTTATATGCACTATAAAATTTGGATCAGGTACTCAATCTAACCTGAACACATATTCTATTTGGATTCTATTCAGTATTGCTAAAATGAGTTATCCCTGGAAGAACGTGCTGTGTGCTCTTAGTCAATGTCCTCACTTTTACTATGTGCAAGAGCCTGAAATCAGTTAAGGAAACAGGAGCTATATTTAAATTATAACCTGTAAGTCAACAGGGGCATCACATTAATGTGACCTAATGGAAGTTATTCACTTTGTGAGAAAGTTGCAGACAATTCATTTTCTATGTGTATTTGACTGCAGGCAACTTGGTCTTAAGAAACGTCTTCCATATATTTTGTCAGCCACAAAAGGATATTGTTGCTTAGGTGAAACATGATATATGCTTCTCCATTTCATACTTTAGTCTTTTGAAAAGAAAATTAAACAAGTGTGCTTATCCGTTTTTTATGGTTTTAGGCTACCTTTAGTAAGCTACCATTTACCAAAGCATACCTCAAGGTACTGTCAAAAACAGTACTAAAATTTTGCTCGAAGTGAAATACATTGCATATTGATAAATTTTGCTGTAGTGCTCTGATTGCTGAGAATTTACTGTGATGGCATACATAAATGGATTTGTTCTTGGAAGATACTGAGATGCCATTAATGCCTCTTCTACACAGTATGGGGTGACTTTGCTCATTTTTTTTCCTACAGAAACAACTGCTTATTCTGTATGTGTGTCTTGTTTCCTTGGGAGAATTCAGGACAAAAGTGAAAAGCAAAGTTAATGCAGGTCAGTGCAATATGCAGTATAGAAAGCTGCTGAAATACTGCATGACAGACTCAGCTAAACCTTTTAGGTATGCTTTGCTCAGTCACGTATATCCCTTTGATTTTTAAGTTACCTTATTCCTCTGCTTTCAGATCTGCTTTTGCAAAGTCCTTCTCATTCTCAGTGCTGAGACACTACTCTCATGAAGGTATCATCGGGGTGAGTTTTCTACTATTTGTTTGCCTCTGGAATGAGCATCCCTAATTTTGACAGAGATCAAAAAACTTCAGTCTCCTCTGTAATCCCAAAAGATTTTTGATATATATTTTCTGTACCCAGTTTTCTCTCAAACTTATGAAGTGTTTAACTAATGTACATATTTTGACACCTCATGACCTATCTGCTGCTTTCTTGTTAGTTGCCTTCACAGAGCTTTGATTTCTACTCTCTGGCCAGAACAGCTTCCTTACTGAGCAATACTTTGGATTTAGGACTTTTTTGTCTTTCTGTTCTTCTTTTATAAAAGGCTGTGCCTACCTCTTGGGACTGCTATGCAGCACTTTAGAAAGTCACTGTAGAGTATTAGGCCTTTTAATTTCCTTTGTTTTGACTGTACTGTGTTCTGATCATGGTTTTCTGTCCCCATGCACTTAGTAGAGTCTCCTGATTTGAACTGTATCTATGCTAACTGTGCATGGCTTTATTCCTAGACTTTCCATACTTGTTTGATCTTGTTGCCACTGGACATCAGTGCAGCAACTGGAATTCTTTGCAAGTTTTGTTTAACTTTCTGCACTTTCTACTCAACTTGCTCCTACTCACACGTAAATTGAAGGATATGCAGAAGTGTGCAGATTGTTTTTTTAGTCTGAAGGACTAAAGCTTTAAAAATTAATTCTCTTTGTTTCCTGAATAGTCCCTATTGTGATGCTGATTACTTGCTGCTGAAGCCACTTGTTTTTACTATTTCATGCTAGCTTGCCTCTGATTCCTTTGACATTACCTGTTTACAAAGATCCTGTGGCTGCTAATTACATGATTTGGAGAGGCTCCTATCCCTGTAGTTTAACTGTGACACAAACTTTTTAGAACTTCTGTCTGTTGAGAGAAAATTTATGAAAGCTTAACTCAATAAAATGCATTCCAATTGTATTCAAAGTTTAAGGGCAGTAATTTTGTTTGGCAATATGCTTCATGAAGGGAGAAGTTTAAATATAGAAAAACATTTAAGAAACAGTTTTCCATTATAAGCTTTGGAGAATATAAAAAAAAACAGCAGGAAGGGAAAAAAAAAACCAATAATGCAAACCAGGTAAAAATATGTGTCCTTTCATATTGCAGTGCAATTTGGTTTTATTGTTCATCAATCTTAGTGATCACTTAAGTTTGGAAAAAAAATGCTTTGCAAAAACCATTGTCTACATGTACTGATGGTTTGACCTTCATTTAAAGATTTTGATTTGTAAGGTGGAGTTTAGAATTGATATTTTTTCTTCAGAGTCTGTACCAAATAAGGACAGAATTCTTCACCTTTCATATTGTTAATTTAACAATGGAAAAGCTAACTGTGGTCAGCTGCATTCTCACTAAAGCTAAAATTCTTAGTAGAAAGTTTTGGTCTATAGATTTTGCCTCTTTTTATCACTGTCAGAAGCTCAAAGTTTAATCTTGTGTAATAAAGCTTCTACCTTCTTTCTAAAATGACTGCTTTACTATGTTACTGTTCCTCTGATCTTACTGCTCTTAGTGTTAGCAAAAGAAATGACCTGACTGCTCCCTGGAATAGCTTAATAACTCAGATATTGTTTCACAGTGCCTTTGAAATGTTTACCAGCAGGATGCTTATTGAGAATCTTTATTTTCCCTTCTTGGCAGTTTTCTAACTACTCTCTTATAAAGGAAAATCAACATATGCATATAGTAAACATTCTGGCAAGCTAATGCAGCCACAACTAGGCAATATAGAGTATTAATAAATCATTGCAGATCAGCCACACATTCTTCAAACTGTATCTCAGCTGCTTCTAGAAGCTGACAGGTAATATTCCCTCCTCTTCCCCACAGCAATTATTTATGTAAAGCAATTACTAATTTGAACTTCAATATTTTTAAGATATGTTTCTCCATTAGAATGTGTATTACATTGCCAGGTATGGTATATTGAGAGGAATTAACTCACTTTTATGAAATAAGAATCAATCCTAACTTTGAATGAAATCCAGAAAAAAGATTCTTAATGTTCAGAAAAGTTTATTCTTGGCTATTTAATCTGCCTCAGTACTTTAAGGATGGAAAGCAAAAGAAAAAAAGTTCATACAGGTAAAGAATTTCTCCAAAGGTATGTTTTTAATAATACTTCCTTAGTAATCCAATTTGGAAAGCTTAAGAAATGCTGAAAAAACAGTATAAATGCTGATTCTAAAATGGAGAATCAATCCAATGGCTTTTGGATATCTATTCTTCATAAATACCAATGACAAAGATTCAAGTACTGAATTAATCTATGTCAGGTTTAAAGAGAAATCAGATATTTGTTTATTTTGTTCAAATAATACTTGGATGTATCTGGTGATTCTAAATATGTGGAAGTCACACAAATACTCTTAAAAAGTATTTAGAAATTTTTTTCGAAATTCTCAACGTTCATGAAATGACTAGCTTAACTCTTTCTATACCAATCTTTATTATTTATTTCTATACCGATCTTTTGCTGGGGTAATGTATATTGCTGTGCTATTATGTATAAATAACATTTTATTCTGATCACAAAGATGTGTCAGTCACAATTTAAAAATACATATAATTATGCAGTGGAAAGTAGTTAATGCTAGTCTGATTATTTTTTAACTACTCTGTATCAGAGTTAATTTTATGTAGATGGATAGAAGTTCATTTTCTTATTATTTTGGCAATGTTAAGCATTTAGAATTAGCAAGGATGTCTTCAGGTTGAATGACAAATTTTATCAATGATTTTAGGTACCATGATGATGGATTAAGACAAAAATATATATTATATAGCTCTTTTATAGAATAAAGGATGTCAACAATGGATTATTGAAATCTGGATTGAATTTTGAAAGATACATTAAAACCTCTCAGTTGATGGGCTTCAATTACTTGCAACTGATGTATAGTTTGAAAGACAATATAAGAGTTGGCAACACTGGCAACACAGCACATGAATCTCTCCACTTATGAGATCTTTTTTCCTCTCACATCATGTAGATTTATTTCAAGCTGAGTAATTGTTATAATGCTCTTCCTGAAAAACAAAGAAGCTAACTATAAGCCATAATTTTAAAATTATAATTTGGGGAAGATATTTTCATATTTTCCTTAACTAATCAATTATATTATACATTTTTTGTGGAGTCAGATGTTATTTTAAAGTAGTTGTGTTTCCATTACTTATAAAAATGACACTGTAGTTGCTGAACTATATGCATATTCTTCACTGTTGCAATGACCTATCAAAAGCTGAAATTAGAATGATCTGTGAGCAGAGAGAAACTGGAGATCAGAGGAGCATATATGATGTAGTATCGTAATGATAGGGTAGAAAAAAATAGAAGATAAAGCAGTCTTGAAAATGTCACTATTCTGTAGTGACAGGCATTTCCCTCTTTGGTCTGTAAATAGAAGGTTTTGGTCAAATCCTATTGACAGTGACTCCTCCTGAGGTTGATCAAAATGTCTAAAACTTCATCTTGCTCCCTTATGTTAATATTTATAATGTGCAACAGGGAGCAGAAGATCTCCAGAAGACATGAGGAAACAAATGCAAATCTCAGCTGCTGACTCTCTGCAGCTGCTTCAGACTGACATTTCCTAATAAAAGTTGTCTAGGTCGAGGGAAATACAAAATGCAAATAGCATGACTGTCAGAAGAAAATAATAATTGTAAAATCAGCTTGGTTTTACTAATCGGTTTGTAATTGTTCTTCATAGCAGGAGTAATGAATTTTTAACCTGGAAATAACTTAAGTATAGTAATTCACAGCATCATTACAGGATATTTATAGACAGAATGCAGTTTTATGTCTACACCAAGTTCCATACTTATGAATTTTAATTCTGTGCTGGATATCATTCATTCTTTCCCTATCCAGCTGTGAGAACAGTGCAGAGCATATAGGGTAACTGTAATGCTTCTACAGTGTTACTTACACAAGATGAAAAATTTTGGTAAATAAGAAATTAGTGACATTCTGAAGACTTGCAGAAGAAACAAAATGATCAATTTCTTCATACAACTGAAGAGCATCTGTGGAGTGAGGTGGGGGGGAGTGTAAGTGTTCCACTTAAAATAGCAGCTGGTTTCACATCACTAACTGACAAATCTGAAATGGTGATTCACTGGCTACAAAACTTTGGCATTCTAAACCTGTTATTAACCTTCTGCAGAGGGCAATTGAGGAAAAAAAAAGAAACACAGGCAGAGACAATTCAAGTGCTAGCAGCAGCACCCTCTTCAGAACAAATCAGAAAGCTATACATCAACCCAAGACACTGCTCACCAGACCATAAAGGCATTGCCTCTTGCTCCTCTTAATTATGGTGCTGCAGCATTTATTCATGGACATAAACTGTGATTTGTCTCTGTTTGGGAATGTGACACTTCACTAGTTGATTATAGTGGTACAACTGCTATTTTTCTACACAAGGAAAAGGTGACATGTCAGACTGAAAATCATCAATGCCGTTTCTTACCTATTCTTGATAAAATACTGGCAAAGTTCTTGTCATTCAGATTTTAAAATATATGTTAGGTCTGTTTCTGCCCGAGAGTCAATGCATTTAAGAGCAGACTGTAGTTTCCAGATAAGATTTTTATTTTATAAAACAATTCCATGCAATGAAATACAGACAGCAGCAATATACAATTGAGCCCTGAAATACAGGGCTCTTATAGTCTTAAAGAAAAACTTGTCAGAAAACATGGGTCATCTTGCAAAAATCGTAATTATACATTTATTACTTCAGCTGCACTTCTGAGATCCTTCTGTTTCAGTATTCTTGCTGGTCACTTCAGAGAAACAAAGCCTCTGACAGAGTTAGAGAGCAACTATTGCCTTTCAAAAGTTTAATAAAATTTTATGGATTTTTAGGAGATACTGAGCTGATTGACAGGGTCATGTTACTCATCTTGTTGAATGATTCAGAAGTCCAGGTATTTCACCCAGAGGAAAACTACAGGATTTTATGAAGTAGTACTGAGCTATATCAAATTCCTTATCACCAATAAAAACTTCACATTAGTCAAAGTCAAACCGATTTTTTGTCCAGGAAACCTCATACCAGACATTTTCTTTAAATGACCTCCAGGAATGAGAGTTAGCTTCAGATTAAAACATCTGCATTTATTTGTCTGCAGTGCAGGTGTCTGCATACAGGTGTGGAAATGGTATGAGTTCCCTTGGGAGTCACTGAAGATTTCATCAGCACAGGCAGGGATGAGCAGCCAGGCCCATTTCACCATACCAGCTGGGAGCAGAGCAGCCAGGGACACCAGACAGCACCAGCCCCAGATATTGGACACTTCCCTGGGGATGAGGTGGGCAGAGGGTGGGCCCATCTGTGGCCCACACCCCACAGCAGGGCTGGGCTGGGCTGTGGGAAGCTGGAGACCAACTCTGCTGCGGCATCCTGGGACAGGGGCTGATGGCACCGAGGGACTGGCATGGGGTTCTGTGCTGTGGGCAGGATGAGGGGGAGATCTCTGGAAGGCTGGACAGAGATATTTAGAATCCTGGACTGTTTCAAACTTATGAGCATTTAAACTACATTTTGGTTTCGCAGCCTGGCCCAAAGCAGTCACAGGGACAGATGCAGAATTACTAATTCAATAATCACTCGCACATTTGCCTCACATGTCAAATGGACATGTGAGCTACCTGCACAGATTCAAGGCATGCTTCTTTTAGTAAAAATTAGTTATTAGCTGTTTTCACCACTTTCTTTTCTGTTTTTCCAACTTTCTTCACTTTCCCTGCTGACAGAAAGCACCAGCAAAAAATGGCAGAGCAGAGCTTTCCTGATGATGAGGAATCCTGTCATGGGGATAATGGAGTTGGTGCTTGTGGCAGGGACTGGGGCTGCCTCTGGGATCTGCCAGCTTCCACTGCCTTCAGTGATAAGCATCCCTAGTGGGACCGGCCATGCAGCAAGAGGTTTGGAAATGGAGAAGAGAGAGAGAACCTCCTCCCTATCACAGGTCACTAAAACCCCAGTGACCCCCCAGAGTATTTAATATTATTATAAAGCTTGGCAGTATTATGGTAATCACTAGCTTAATAAATATTTCTTATAAATAAAATTTTAGTTTTTCCTTAGATTTTTTTCACTGTTTTCTTCACTTCAGAGGCAAGAATTACTCTTCATCCTGCTTCCATCTAAGCAAAACTTTAGGACAAAGATAATTATTGATCCAGCCCTAACAATTTTCAACAGAATAGCTTGTTACAGAGTTGTGAACAATAGCCAAAAAAAATTGAACTTTTTTTGGGACTGAGCACACATTTTACATTTGGTCTGGCAAAAGTTTTTTTCCCTGTACTTTGCGGTTCAAATTAAAGAAATGGAAATTGGAGACTGAACCTTCAATATATACTTAACTTCATTTTGTAGTAAAACAGGAGATGGGATTAACTATTTTTCCTCTTTTCCTTAGGGAAGCTCATAAGCCTTTATTTTCTTCTCTTGTTTTTTTTTTTTTTCCCTTTCCTTTTTTTTCTATCTCACAAAAGAAAGTACAGTACTCACAAGGGAAGAGCAGAGGGGTAGAATGATTTTCCTTGATCTGCTGGTCACATTGCTTTTGATGAAGCCTAGGATGCTGCTGACCTTCTGGGCTGTGAATGCACACTCTTGGCTCACCTACCAGTAACCCAGGCCCTTCTTTGCAGGGCTGTTCTTGATCTCTTCATCCTCCAGACTGTACTGATACTGGGCATTTCCCTGACACAAATGTCGAACCTTGCACCTTGGACCTCATGGGGTTCCCATGGGCCCACCTCTTGAGCTTGTCCAGATCCTGTTGCATGCCATCAAGTCCCTCAGGCATATCAACTACCCGACTCAGCTTGGTAAACTTGCTGTGGCTGCATTGGGTCCCACTATCCATGGCACTAATAAAGATATTAAACAGTACTTACCCCCATATAGGCCTGTGATGGGCACCACTTGTCACTGATGCCCATCTGGATTTTGAGTTATTGACCACTACCTTCTGCATGTGACTGTCCAACCAATCCCGCCTTCACCAAATGGTTGGTTTCTTCAATCTCTGTCTTTTCAATTTAGAGAAAAGTATGTTGAGGGGGGACCATGTCAAAGGACTTCTTTTTGTCTTTCCCAGGAGTCCCAGAAAAGAACTAAGACTAGTAAGCTAAAATTTGATTACATGAGTTTCACAGAAATATCTTTGCAGGCATCTGCTTGTGATTTGTTACCCAAGAAGTTTTGAACTGAAAACTAATCTGCCAAAAGAGGTTATTTTCACATACATTGTATCTTTGATATGGTTTGCAGAATCAATATACCAATCGTCTTCCCTTGAAAAAGGGAAGAGGTGTGGCAGCAGAAAAACAAGACTCTTATAAGGATGTGATTCATGTTAGATTACATTATATATTGAATTACTTTCAGCCCCCTATTATACTTTCAACTCATCATTAGCATTTTTCTGCCTTTTTTGTTCCTCTTTAGTTTTATTTTGTCTTACTAATTTTAGATTTTTTTTGTAAATTGAACAAAAAAAAAATTCTGAAGGTAGTTGTTTTTCCTGAAGTGCTTTCTCTCACCCAACTTGCTCTTAGTGCAATTTTTTGTGTGTGCTCTCTACATCAGCATTCAACTATTAGTGGAACCCCAGAACAAACCTATAAAAGAATTTGATAGGTACAGCTAGAAACTACTGAACACTACACTTTAATTGGCTTTATTGTCCAGTCTTTTACTGTTATAAGATAATCCTAGCTGCAGTGCATTTCCATAATAAAGATGTGAAATACCTTTTGCTTTCCATATTGGCTCTACACTGTGTAAGATGAGATTATTTTGACAGGGTATGCCTCTGTGCTTCCTTTTGGGATGTTTCCTATCACATTTTCTTCAGGGGCTAGTTGAATGATTGCTCAATACTTTTCCACAATATCTTTTTGGGCTGATTATGTCCAGTCCTACGTTTTCCTCATTCTGAAGGGGATAAAAAGACTATATTTAGTGTTCTCCAGCCTTTCAGTTTTTACTGACACCTCTGTTTCTTTCCTTTCAAATTCTCTTAGGTAACTAATTGCAAATGATTCACAAATCGCTTCTGATGCTTTCTTGAAAACTGTTGATTGAAATCCATCCCATTTACAGTCTTGATTATGTCCCATATTTCTAAGTATTCTGTAACCTGTATGCTCGCCTGCACTGCTGTGTTATTAAGTTCATGTGACGTGCATGGTTGCCATTAATCTTTTTGTCCAAAGGCTCATACCAAACAGGCAGTAAATCTTTTGACATTATTAGTATTATTCATTATTTAATCACTCTTCCTCTTAAAATAATTGATCTATATTTCCCTCAGCTTACACCTAATGATGCGTAATGTGCTTTCATTTAATGTTGCTTTCTTTGTGTAAATCTCAAGCCATATCTTCTCTGCATTTCCTGCCTATAGTTTTTTACTGTTTATTTAGGATTCCTTTCATCCCTGCGTTCAGCCTTCTGTATTTTGCGCTGTTCTGTGTTATAAGCTGGTAGCTCTTTCACAATATTGTCTGTTTTGAAAACAAAACAATATAGAAGATAATATTCATGACCTCGGAATGCTGCTATGGGGTCTTCTGCTTTACTTATTATCTCTTCCCCACGTCACATTGCCACTGCCTGTGAAACTGCCTATTTAACAGCCATGAGTCCTGTTGCCTTTCTTCTTTTTGTATTCCCTTGATTCACCTCATTATTTCTCTGCTTTGTAGTGATGAGTCACTGTGGACTCCCACCTTTCTGTCTTGGACTTTTGCTCCTTTTGCTGGAGTCTCAAGAAATTCTATTACAGAAAGATCTGTAGCTATGTTTGTTTCTCATAAAGGAGAAAGAAAAGGTAGCGACATTAATGCAAATATATAGAAACAGCTAACCCACAGACTTGTGTAAGTTACTCAGTAAACCTATTTTTCTGTGTCAATGAGTTTTGATTCGGCTCACTAATTGATAATGTTTTTTGTGATTTTTTTTTAATATTGCTTTTGGACTACTTATGAGTTGTTTACTCAGAGTCTATCTTCTTGTACTCTGCTTGTCTCTCATAATCCTTCAGTTACATAGTTACTTGATTCTCAAATGCTTTTCAGGGCAGCCATTGGAAGTTTCTCATGCATACACATATATTAGTTGTGGACCCATCACTTTCAGTCATGGCATTTTTTAACAAGAAAAATGTAGTATTGAAGAGTAGTATTTTTTCTCTGAGTAATGAAAAGGTTAATGGCAAACTTAATTACTAAATAAAATCTTAGTGTTTATGATTCAAAACAAATAAAATTTGTGCTTTTATATCTGCCTGAAGGCAATACAATACTCAAGGTTCCCTAACATGTATGGGGATTGTATAAGTGACCTCTGCGAAAGCTTTTGAACTGTTATTTTTGATTGCTTATTAAGCTACCCCTACAATCTTCATTATCCTTCACTACATGGACTTATTGTGGTCCCACATTACAGCACTTGCCTTTTAGAATCCAGTCTCTGGAATGCTGCTAAAAAAATGTCTTATATGTCCCTCATTACCTTAATTTTTTAATCCCTTTAGTAGATTCTTCTGCAATTCCAGTAGGGTTCAATTTTCTCATACTCTGATCTTTGTTTTTTTCCTGGTTTCAAACATTCTCAGTTGCCTTAATCCAGAACTACTTAAATGTTCTCTTTGTTTTTTTGCTCTTTATATTTTCTTGGAGCTCACTTCCATCTTTAGTAAACCTGCTTCCACAATTCCCTTTGAAATAGTTCTTCCACCAGTTATAGCATATTTGTCAAAAAAAGGGAAATTAAAAAATTTTATAATCCTCTTTCTTGTCAAATATGCTTTCCAAGTAAATGAAATATTACATCAATAGGAATTTTTTAAAACATGCTTTATTTATCACATGATTTTTTAAGATCTCAAATGAATGCTAATAAATAGGAGGTTTCTTAAATTCTCAACAGAACACAAATGCTATTTTGCAGTTCAAAGTTTCAAGAGGATTTTAATTTAAATACAGTTCCCTCTTTTTTTCCTATCAAATGAACCATATGTTTTCCATTACAGCACTAGTGTATCTCCACCTTGCTGGTGCCAGAAGTCCACTGAGAAAAAGATTTTACTAGAGGAGGCAGTGGTAGGCTTCTATGTTGCATGGAATGAGTAAATGGTTGGCTTAAAACTGTAACAAAGTTCTGTGATGTTCGGCCAACCCCTCAGTAGCATAGCCATGGAGAGGAACTTGGAAACAAGTCATGTTATTAGTTCTTTTCCTGCCAGAATTTAGGATTTATTAATTTTACAGACGAAAAGCAGTATAGCTCCCTGTGAAGTGGGAACCTGTGTTCCATGGCATTTCCTAGAGGCAAATGGTTAACAATTCTGAGGAACAATTGTTTTACACTTTTTTTTTAAATAAGACAGCCGTAAATGGCTATTAGAGGTGACCTTGTGATGAAGAGAAAGAGTTGTAATAAGAACTAAATATTTGTTGCTATTTGCTACTACCTGGCTTTGTTTTGAGCTATGCGAGGAAGTTTCATTTATTAACAATAAAATATTCTCCCCCTTGCAGAAACTTTCAGTTATATAACTTGTAGTCTGATCCAGGTTGCAGGAAAAGTAAATGACAATTTTCCCATAGAGGGTAATAACAGCAGGATGCACCCAGTAATTCATAAAATAGTCTGGGAACAGACCCAGAGGGGAAAAGAAATGGAGAAAAGTATTTGTTTAAAAAGTTCTTTTTGTTTACATTTGACTCCAATGCTTTTTTAAAACCAATACAGGGGCTGGGAAAGGTATTGAAATCCATGGAAAAGTTTCTGGATAGGCCATACACATTCTCAAAGGCAAAGACAATGCAAGGTTATCATTAATAGTTTTTATATGTGAGTTGTTTAGTAATCACCAGTCTTGTGAGACCTGGGAGACAAGGTTTCACACAAGAGGAAAGCAGAAATGCAACTGAAATGCTCTTGTGATACTTTGAGCTGATATACATAGATACAGTACAAGGCTATATAGATTCCATATGGCTGATCATCACAAAGATAAAGTAACTGGTTAATATTAACTACACTGGAACCTCATACTTGATTTTAGATTACTTTTTCAGATCTCACATCACAATTTGTATTTGGGGGATTTGGAGTGCATGATAATAGGAAGAAGTCAAAGAATACTTTTTCTGCCCATTACAGCAAAGTTCCACAATTGCTAAAAACTAGAAACAGACTTTTCAGTAGTTCTCTCTACCATTCATCACATTTGAAAAGATTTGTGTCACGAGCCAGTAATTTTGCCAGCTAAAACCTGGCTAACTTGAGAATAATTCTTCTTGGCATTTCCTTCTTTGTCTAGTGCTGGAGTAAAAGCACTACAAAATGTTAAGCTATGTGCATTTAAATTCAGGTGCTTTTCTAAGACCAACATACATTGCAATTGTAGAAACATTCCTATCAATTGAATTATACAGAGATGAATGTGGCTGAAAAACAATTCAGTAGAGGTTTAGGCAATGCTGAAGATGTTTATTCCTCTCTAATCTGCCCAAATATAATTGATTTAGATATCAGTTTGTAGAGTCATAAAAATAGCAGTGGATTGATATTGTTAAAGATCTCAAGGTTGTTATGTTTCAGCAAATAGTCAGATTCATAGGGAAGTCTGCACAAGCATGCCCAAGAAAGTAATAGATGTTTCCTTTGCCTAAGATCCTGTATAACAATGATCACAGAATTGCAAAAAATCCTAATCTACTTCCATCAAGTTTTAGGTTAATCCTGATAGGTGTTTGTTCCTGGAAATATTTAGAAATTAACTAGCAACCAATGTCACTATGCTTAGGAAGTCTGAATGCTTCTCTAGAATATTTTGCTCAAGAGTCAAAAGGAATGGCTTTTCATTTATTCATGAGAACTTCTCCAATTCAGCTCTTTGGTAATTGAATTGGATATTCAGCCTCAGAGAGAATATCCAAAAGGATCATCTGTTCCCATTACAAAAATAAAAGGCACTCAAGATCTCTTTTTGAAAACTCAATTGGAAGTTTTTTTTAAAATTTAATTTGCTACTGAAATGTTTCCCTGTTGCAATATCTATGTGACTGTGCTAAGAGCATTTAGTATAACAGGATATGTTTCAATTTCTAGAAATATAAATTTACCATTTGTTCAGCATAGTGCTTAGAGAACCTATAGCAGCATTTCAGATTTCAAAACTGTCCACTATGGAAATATTTTCACAGTTTTATTGAGTGCAAAACATGTAATCTGGTCTTTCTCCTCAAATTTGCTTAGCCTTGTACCAGAAGATTTTTCGATAGATGTTGATTCAACTACCTGCAGAGAACATTATAAGGAAAAAATTCATAGCAGGAAGAAGTATTGATTTCAAATCAGATGTCCTTTATCTTCAGCATTTGAATTAGCAGTTGCTTATGTTCTTCTAAAATGCAGTACTATTATCAGTGTCAGGAAGGCTGACGTTATGGAGTTCTCCCTCATGTATTGTGTGAACCCTCATGTATTGCGTGTTTCTTTCTTAGAAAGTTCCCCCTATACACAGCTAGAGCCTTGCTGTGTTGTTGGGTGAGCAAAGCAGTGTTAGTTATTTGCTTTCAGCATCTGCTTTCTGACTTTTACCTTGAAACTCAGGTGTATTTACAATCATTAGTAAGATGTCTGGAGAAAGGACAGGTGTTTTAGTTACAGGGTCAGTGCTGAAGCTGAAGCTCTGAGTTTCCTGTATTGTTTCATATGTATAAGTAGTTTTTGAAAAACATCTCAACTTTGCTGCAGATACTGAAACAGGGATATTTGTAAGAACATTTTATCATAATGCATCAGTAAATTTCTGGTTCGTTTTGTGTTCAGTGGGACATATCAAAGAAGCTAAAAGCAGAGCCTTTGCTCTGTCAGAGAACAGAGCAGATCTTCCTACTCAGTCATCTGCTTTCAAACACCCAAGTACTGGGATATCACCAAACTACTGAAATCACCCTCAGTTTTCTCTCCAAAATGGCCATAGCTTTAAAGCAACGCAATTATAAAAAACACTTGCAGTTATCTTGCAGGATCTACAAGATTTGAATCTTTTTAGGATATAATTTCAATCATTTATACAGAAATAGGGAGTTGGTAGCACTAATGTTTCCTCTTCTACTTTTTATTAAAAGGAAATAAAAACCCTAGGATTTTCATGTAATCAAGGAATTATTGTTAAGGCTCAGCTGTCAACTGAGCTTCACTGTAAAATCAGAAACATTACCAAGTACTGTTTGATTTTATTTCCCCCCTCATATTGCTTATTTTCCCATCTACTACAGAAGTCTTTGATGGGCTGATTAATTTACAGGGTGAAAAATTTTCTCCAGCTATGAAGACAGTTAAAGCAAGTATATGGTTGAAGTTTTCAAATCGTATGAAGCATAATCAGGACATCTGAAAGCAGGGGTAAAATAATCTAAACACAGAATTTTTTGGTGATTTAGATAACTTTAGCTACATTTTCACAATGAATACTTGCTGTAAACACAATTTTAAATAATTTTTGAAGCTTGACTTTTAGTTCTCATAGCTAAGATGGTAGTAAGTTCTAAGGATCATATTTGAAACATTTTATAGGAGTCAGTGTTTGGACAAAACCTGCAAAATTCAATTCAATTCAATTCAAAGTTACACTGGTATGCTTGGATTGAAGATATGGGCTTACTCTATTGATTTAACGTGCTAACTTCTGAAATTATGTTCTGGAATGAAATTTTAATTTCAAACATACTTAATACTTGTGAGAATTTAAATATGGGGATTTAGCCTGAAGTCCTAAATGATCTTAAAGCATAGCTGAAAATATGGTCAAAGAACATAGCTAGTTCTAATAAATAAAATTTTTTAGAAATAATTATTTTTCCTTATGCTGTCATGATGCTAAATGCAGAGCTCCACTCTTTTCATGCTTCCAGTCATTACTGATGACAATTTTGTTACAGAAGCATGCTGTTGATGCACTTTTTTTTGCTTTGCCTTATATTCAGGGCAAATGCCTCACTTTCAAGATCACATCCAACAAATAATGACTGGCTCTTCCAAGAAGCATTGTTTGGTTCAAGGCAAAAAGCCTTTTTGTTCAACAAATACTTTCTCATTCAAATCAAACAGGGAATAGAAGCCAGTTTCATAAAGGGTGTTTGGTATCTATTTCTCCCAATAATCTAATGTTACTTACCTTTTAAAACTGTTATGCACATAATGACAATAAATCAAACAAAATGATAGTACCACACAGAAAAATTAATTTAGGTAACTGTGATTTATTTATTCTGTCCATGACCCAAACATATATCATAATCTGAAATGAGTTTAGAAAAAACCTTCCATAGATGAATGACAGGTGTGCAAAAAGGTGAAGAAATTCTTAGAAAATTTATGCACTTTGCTCAAACAAGAAGACTTAAAATCTTCTGTTGTGCAGATGTGTCTCCTTCCTGCCTAATACAGATTGTTGTTTTGAAATATGCTTTAGGATGATTCTAATTTTACACACAGAAACTGTGTGACTTCAGCAGACTTCCCTGCTCAATTTATTCATTTGTAATGTCATCCTTCCCAATCATGCTTGTCTCTTTTGATATACTGCCTCTCATGAAAACTGTGAGCCCTGTAAATGTCTCTATAATGACTAGCTCACTCAAGCCCTGGTTGTTGAAGGCAGCTACCATAATGCGAATAATAAATAATAATAGTGCCTGTACATACCTACAGCAAAGCCAGTGAAGCAGTACATGTTCCTTGATGTACAGGGATTTTAATGATATGTTGGGTCAGGGTCAGACCTTTTCCCTGTATCACATGGCACTGTGTCAAAGCAGGAGCTGGAGCTCAACTTCTGCAATCAGATCCCTATTTGAATTTTACAAAGTTTAGTGACTCTTTGTGAACCTACCGATCCACTCTTCCATATTTATTGAGTGAAATAAATGCTTTTATGCTTTGTAGTCTCTATATCTCTATACCTCAGTGGTGTTACATACATATTATCTACTCTATTTCCTAAAAAATTAATTATTAAGCAACAGTGGAAGGCATCTTCTAAGTAATGAATTCTGAAATTTTAACACCATATGCTTAGCTCCTATTCTTATTTCCATTTTATTTAAATACCATAACCTGAAATTCATATGCCAGAAAAAGTAGTGAAGATGACTGAACAAAATTTCAAGCAATGTCTGTCAACATTACTTAGAGGTTTCACCCTGTAAGTTCTGAACTCAACACAGTCATTAGAATAACTGTAATGACATTTTCAAGATGCACTGATTGAAGGATTGTGGTTTCAACTGTTTTGAATATGTGCTTCATTAGGCTAAAAGTCTAAGCTGTTAGCATTGAGATGCCTCAACTGTTGTCATCTTCCATGTATGTGCATGCAGTAGTGCAGGGCCTTGAGAAGACTTCATTTTGTAGCCACATCTTGCCAGATGCCTTTAGCATCTATGTTTCTGTGGAATGTTACGGTATTTAATAGAAACTGACCTTGTTTTCAAGCTACCCTAGAAACAGAAAGAAGTAATTAAATTTAATAGAAACTGCAGCCTCTAAACAAAAATACATTATATGTGTGTGCCCATGTACTGCATAGTTAAAGGAAACACTAATGTAACACTAGAATTAGAAAAGCAGTTCTTTAATTTCAAGGGTTGGATTGCCAGCAGTGAACTAGAAAAGGAAATGTTTTTGATACAAGACTTTTTGTATGCACTGGTTCCCTACATCAGACACACTAATTTACATTTTGGAATCATTTTCTGTTCTGATTACTTGCTCTTGCTGAGCAGTGGAGAAAAAACAAGTCAGATTAAAAAGTACAATAATAGAGCTATCTTGCCAAACTCATTGCACTCAGACAACTGCAAGGCTTCCTCCCCTTGCAGTAATTTGACTGAGAATATAACTACTGTGTTGAGATTTATGCACTGGGAATGGAGCACAGAATTATTCCAACAACTTGCCAAAATTTTGAAAGCACAAGCTTTTCAAGTCTAAAGCAGTATTACTGTTGCTTAAATGCCATTTGTAGGCAATAAGAAAACTACTGCTTAATGTATTTGGTTTCAGTACTTTCACTCTGCAGCAAGTGTGTTAACATATAAAACAACAGTAACTGGTCCTCTGGGAAATTCCAGTACAGCAGAGCCGCTATTTCTGGAAAGCTATTTTTATATATGGAACGCTACTGGGCTGTGTAATATTTTGCTATTAGGTGAACACATTGAAAAAATTTAATTGGCATGTGATTTCAGCTGTCTTCTCAGGGGAATAGTGGTAACATTATGTAGTGATTCAGTTCACTGTACCTGTAGAACTGCTGTTAAAGGAAAACCAGTGGCTTGGATCCATTGGAGGAAGACTAATGACTAATTTTCCAACACACAAAACCCTGGAGAGAAACTCCTGAGTACCCTTTAAATGGTGTATCTGCCATTACCCTATATATTTCACTTAAGGAATTTTTACAAAGACTCTATTTTCCAACACATTGTGTTCTATGAATGGCTAGAATTGCCTTGATACAAAAACTGGACCATCATGAAACTAAGTTGTTCTTGCACACCACTGATGTGGTAGACCTATGTGGTAGCTGTGCTGAGGGATTCCTTTTGCTTTGCTGAAATGTTTCTGCCCTTTGGACACAAGAAGAGGATTTACTCTTTCCCTCCTAGTGCAGGGACTGAGCTAGACATGTGTGAAAGGGATGCAGTTAATTTATTACATCTGTCCTAAAAGTGCTTGTGAGAGATGTTTGGGGTTAAGCTTACCTCTGATCCAAAATTCACTGAAAGCCCTTAATTTAAGTCCAGCTTGGGTTGACTTGCAAGACTGGCACTTTACTTGTTTTTTGGTCAAGACACTTTTTCATGTTGAACACAAAGGATAGGCAAGATGCGGTTCTTTGTTCTTCAACTCAAATGAATAGGCTCTAGGATTCAGGTGGATGGTGATTCTGACAGCTTTCAGGACAAAAATGTCCCACATAGATAAAACACTCCTTTAGATCTGATACCTTTTCTCTGTAGTCATTACATTAGGTGAACTGTTATTATTCAGTGAACTGCTGAAGCTATTTTTTCATGTACAATGCCAGGCAGCCGTGCTATTTGTCTCTATTAGGACTTTCCACACCCTAAGTAGTGTGGCCATTTACTCATTGCAGTGCTAATTATACTTTGTTGTGATACTTACTCCCTCCTTGCCACTGTTTTCTTCTTTTTCTTCATTCAAAACGCAAATTTCTCTCAAGTGAAAGATTTATATAAAATGAGATCTGTGTTTTGTATTTTTTCTTTTCCCAAGACCTAGGCAAATAAAAAATATGCTCTTCCCAAATGCAGACATCTCTTCTTAGGTGATCCCTGCTCCTTAGATATTTGCAGGTCTTTAAACTCCCTCCCTTTAAACCTTGCCTTGTGCTGTGCCTCTTGTTATGGCATTGCTTTGCTAACCCCTTATATTTCATTGCTTCCCTGTGCTTATTCTGCCTGCATCACCTTTCCTTAACCCTGTTACACTTTTCTTACAAATTTTTCAGAGCTTTCAGTAGGCGTTCACACTGAGCTATGCACAGAAAGCTCCCACATACAGTAAGCTCCCATTAGAATATCAAGTGTCTGTTCCACCAGAACAGGTGGAATAGACACTTGATATTCTAATGCACAAATTTTAATCCAGTGATGGAGGTTAATCTGAGCATGTTAATTCTTATATGACTCAGAGGAAGTCAGGTTGGATACAACTGGCAGAAATTTTGGGCAGGAGCTCTTAACTGGACAGAGAGAGTAGATTCCAAAGCATTGTTTTAATTGTTACTAGTAACAGCAGTGGTCAGTGGTGGAAACATGGATTTCTTTCTATAACTTGTTCCCACCGCCTACTTGTGGATAGATAAAATGTAGGAGAATAGAGATAGTGGTGAAGGTAATCTGGCCCCTAAGGAGTTACAGCTGCGCCAATTATCAAGCATTAAGAACAAGCCTGCCCTTAATAGGCCACAGCTGGATCAAATTAAGAGGGGTATTCTAAAAGAGCAGGTTGGCTGGTTGAGATGTGAGATGGAGTTTGTTGGCTGTGCAGAGGTGAAGGATTCAGTGCTGTGAGGAGCTGCTCATGAAAATCACTGAGAAGGTATGAAACCTTTGCAATAAGATGGCAACACCTACTCATTATCATGACAGCTGATCCAGCTGGGAATCTTAGATGCAGTAGTTGAACCAAACTATGAGCCTTTGGCCTTGGCCAAGGAGCTAGAGGTGACAGGAAAACAGAGATGGCACAGGAGCAGAAGAGCTGCTGGTAACAATCTGAGCTGCCTTGCTTCATGTCAATGCCAAGCCTCTAACGTGCTGCTGCATAGCTTGAAGTAGAAAAAGAAAGGAAACCCTGTCCTGCTGTCTTAAAACTGTAAATCCTCCAAGAGTCAGATAAGTTCCTGTACTGCCCTGAATTATGATCTGCTCTCCTTGGATATAACTGGTAGACAGGGCCACCACAGTGCCCCTCAGCATTGCCTGCCTGTCCTTTTGTGTGTGTGGGGCAGACACAAGTGGGATGATTTGGAAATTTGGAGAATAGGACTGACCCTCTTAGAGGCCTCCTGAATTTGAGAATAATTTTTGTGTTGCTTGGGGAAATCCCTGCAAGGAAGATGTACCTATCCACCGAGTATCAGATAAGGAGCAGGCTCCATTTCCTCTATTAGCTAGCTAAAGAGTTGAGTGTCAAACATACACTTTCTAGATTCCCTTGGGAAGATGATGGCCCATCATGGTTTACTCCCTTCTGGAGTTGCCCCAGGTTATTCATCCTGCATGTCTTAAGCACCTCTCTGTTTGTTTTCCTGCAATGGAAATGGTCATCTTGGGAAGTGGACATCACATGTCTTTCCAGTGACTATAGAGCAGCATAACTGACTAGCTGAGCTAGGCTTAATATGCTTTTAAGTGTATCTAGTTTTGATTTTTTCCTGTTCTGTTTTTTTTTAAATTTTTTGTTTGTTTTTTTGGGGGGGTTTTTTGTGTGGTTTTTTAATTTTTTTTTTTGTTTTGTTTTTTTGTTTTCTCTCCCCTTGCACTGCCCCCCATCCCCCTTTCCCTTTCAAATTGGCCTTTTCAGTAGAGAGAAAAAAGCCCAGGAGTACTACAGTTCCAGCTATTGAAACCTATCCCTTATCTACCTCTCCTCTGGGAACACTTGAGAAAGGTCAGACCTCCCAGCTTCTGTAACACTGGACAGAAACTTCAGGGATTAATTAAAATGAAAGAATGAAAATCTGCCTGTCCCCAAGTCTTTTTATCCTTATCACCTTTCTTTGAGAAAAGTAGAGGCCTTTGAGAAAAAAATCCTGCCTATTCATGGACTGTGTGTTTTGAGAGGGAAGGGGAAAAAAATGCAAGATTGCTACTTGGAGCAGACTTGACACATTACGCTTTCTAAAAACTTGGAATTTCCACAGTTTTGCTTCCATCGCATTTTCCTAAAATTTAGTAGTAATATTACACATTAGACTGAAGTTTTGCAGATGAAACTGGGATGGTCTCTGAACAGAGTGTTGCTAAAAATATCTACTAGTTTTATGCATATCGAATTCAACTGAGAATGCTTTGGGCATGTATTAATAATGCTATGGTAAAAGTGGAGAAACAGTACATTTGATCAGTGTCTTGGCCTTTGCAAGGTATCATATTAAAGTGAAAGTTTTTGTGTTTAGGAAAATAATTTTTTCCATGGCACACTAATTTTTTCCCCCCGCTAGAGATTTTTTTTTTTTGCAATAGAAGTATGTTAAATAGTTTTCATGTACTAAGGTATATTTTAAAATATGTTAACCAAACATATGCTTTGGGTTTTTTTAAAGTTTGTTTACTGAATTTGAAATTATAAGCACAAAATTTCAAATAAGTATATTGAGAAAAGGACTTTAAAGGTTAACTAATAAACCACAATTTTGAAATAATAAAAAATAATTGTTTAAAGTAGATCCTCTGTAAGGGCATACATTTTGCTTTGACACTCCACAGAAGGCAAACTCTTCCTTTCCTAACAAGGTATTACAACTAGACTTTTCATGAATGTCAAAAATAATTTGAATTTCAGCTCATGTTCTTTTTATTTCTGCATATATTAATATTCCTGAATTTAGATTCTGGTCAATAGAGTTAATGCCACCAATAATAAAGCTGCATCCAGCTTTTGTCAATCAGAGCTAAGAGCTTTCTTCTCTGCTCGAATTGAAGTCTCTTTGCTATCTATTATTAACGTCTATTAGTCTCATTATTAATTCTTTAAAATATTTTAAGTTATAAGGAAAAAATGCCTTAAGACCTTAAGATCCCAATTCCTAAGTTTTGGATCTGAGTTCTACAGATGAGAACTATGCTAAACTCTGGCTCAGACTTATTGTCAAGGGTCTCTCTAGAGAAGGAGGTAAAAGAATAAGCCGTAAGCAGTAGAACAAAACCAGCAGGGTGCCTTTCCTTCTGGCTTCTCTATTGTAGAGAGATCATGCAGCAAATTCTTCTGGCATATGGAGCACACAAAAATTAATCCTTAGGAGGATGTGGGTCAAAGTACTGACTAAAATTCTATGCATCTTAAACATCTTAGATACCACAAAGCCATATCCTTTCGTGTGAGTGAGTGAGTGCTTGGAAAAAGTGCAGATGTTAAAAGTGGTAGGTGCTGCTGCCTATCCCTGGTCCCTAGCAAGGCTCTCCTGTTGAAAAGCAGGCTGAGTTAACATTCAGGCAATACAGTCAAACCTCCACTCAACACTCACCACAGCTGGCTCAGTGATAGAGGCAAGACAGGCTCTTTTGCAAGGCTTTATTCCAGCAGGATAACGCACTAGGTGAACGACAAACCCAGGGAAAAAGGATGAGCCACGTGGAGCAGGCAGCCTATAAAGGGGAAGGGGCAGGGGGCAGAGCTAAAGGCTGGGCAGAGGGGCCTGGCCAGCAGGGTAGGGGGGTGGCCACCAGGGATACCAAACCAGTGACAGGGAAGGAGAAACCAGAGGAAGCTGTGACACCAAGTCCATGGGGAAGACTGTTATTCCCTTTGGGAGGGATGACTCTGTGGTAAGTAGTTAATGTTTCCAGGGCTGAGGGCCTGGGTATTGACCAAAGCGGGAGAGTTCATGGGATGCTACAGCTTGGTGGAAATGCTCTGTGGTGTATACATTCAAGTTAGTTGAAATTTTGTTGATTTGGTTGAATTTGTAGGTTTAAAAGTAAAAACTGTGTCTGAGCCACTGCAAGATTACCCACTAAGAAGTTTCCATCAGGTGATACAAGTTAGTTGTCTAACTAGCTTTAATTAAAGATTTATAACTATTGTTTATACGAACGAACTTTTTGCTAAAAAATTGCATTGGATGTCAGCAGTTGTGTTGATTTCTTGAAGAAAAAATTACTGTGTCAGCTCCTTGATGTATTTTTAAACGTTATTTCTGGTGGGTTTTTTGTCAGTTTTGATGGAAAGTTTTACAGAACTAACCTGAAATTATACATTTTTTTTACCCAGTATTTCTCAGATTTGTGCGAAACAATTTATTAGACCGTTCTCAGCAAACACTAAATTTCGGTTTAAGAACACAGAAAAAACCTCAAGATTTATTTAGTTCTAAAGACAATATAATATTGGAGAGGTGGAACTAAATAAATACGAATTGAAGTTGCAATACATTTTATACAATTTTTCTAAAACGTAAATGTCTGGGCCCAGTTCCACTGCAGTGGGCACAAGTAGATACAAACTATTGCTTAATATTTATGTCACCGTAGTAGTCAGCTGTGTTGAGCCTGCTCAGGACCTGGAAGGTCTCTTATGACAAAACTTAGTCCTTGACAATGAAAATTGGAGAAATTTTAATCCTCTACACCTAGAGTGGCCTAGGTTCAAAGGAGCCCTAAAGATCATTTAATCCCAATCCCTCTTTCAGTGGATCAGGTTTCTCAGAGCTCCATCCAGACTGCCTTTGGACACTTCCAGGGATAGGGCATCCACAGATTCTCTAGACAACACATTCATTGCAGTGTTTCACCACCCTTCAAGTAAAGAACCTCTTCCTAATATTTAATTTAAACTTACTCCTTTTGAGTTTGTGGCCATCCCCTCTTATTACTGTAAAAAGTCTCTCCTCATCTTTCCTGTAGGCTCCCCTCCTGGTACTCTAAGGCCACAATTAGGTCATCTTGAAGTCTTCTATTTTCCAAGCTGAACAATCTGTAGAAGGCAAGACCAAACACCCCCCCCCCCCCCCCCCCAAAAAAAAAAAATAAATAAAAGAAACAAAAAGAAGTTGAAAACTCTCTCAGTTGAAAAGTCTGTTTGTTAAGAGAGCATGGTCACCTTGGAGGATGGTTCAGGGAGACAGCACTGGCCATAACAGGTGCTCTGGGGACCTGCTTGCCTTACATAGACAGATAACACCACAGGGAGGAACAGGCTGGTCCCAAAGCTTTGTGTCTGGGTAGGAAGCTTAAAACTGGGAAATATTATAAGTGACATCTCGTATGTTTTTTATTTTAAGAGTAGGTAGTAGTTTTGCTGCAAGAAAAAGGAATCTGATCAATTGTCCCAATGTTCTTATATGGACAGAAACAATCTACTAGTTATTATTACAACCTGATTTATTAACCTCACCCCGCAAGAATCCATCCCATCTCCAACAGATTAGAGACGGGCTTTTCTCATACTGGAACTCTTTTAGTGTAGTCTTGTGAGGTTGTATTTTTCAAGGAGTAGTCAAGTTCTGTATGTAATGTGTCTTTCAAATTTCGCCTCTGAGACTGAGTTTCTAAGATATCCTTTTTTAGAAAAAGTGAGTAGAATCTGCCTCTGAGCACTCAGGCTGTCTCTGTGGACTTCACCTGGATCTCTCAAGAGATTTGCATTTGCATTTTTAGGCTAGAGTGAAAGTAAGGCAAATCTCTGGCCTTACAGAAATTTACAGTTATGCTGCTTGTCTCTAGCAGCACCTTTGCCATGCCATGCTTTAAATTTTGTTAGAAATAAGTTATATGATTGCATTCTTGCATTTACTGCTCCTGAATTTCCTCATAATGTTTACTTAGAGATATCAGTCTAAGTGAAAGCCGTGTTCTGTTTCTTTACAGAAATATGTATTTGAAATAAGAACTTTTCCAGAATCTTCTAGACCAGAGCAATGCTAGTAGTAAACAGATGAGAACCTTTCATCAGTGTCTTTTTAGTTTTCATTTTTTATGTTTGTTAAAAGTTTTCTTTGGTTGTAGATGAATGTCAAACAGAGGGAATAACTGTGGTTTAAAGTTGGAGCAGATTGTATGACACAAACTTTTAAAGAAGCAGAAGCTGCAGAATGAAAAGCAGATATTTGGAGGAATGGTGCATACACCTCTGATTCACAAAGGGTTTAATTTGTCATAGTTCAGGTGGGGCTAAACTGCTTTCAGGGAATTGTTTGAGGTCTTTGCATTTTAGAAATATTGGCAATACAATACAGTTTTTTTTAATTCCTGTGTCCATGACCTGAAGAAGTTCAGATACACCAAATATGTGGATTGCTGATGCTACATAGTAAATAGACATAAAACTTTTATAGACATAAAACCTTTATTTTCCTTTAACATCTGTGGAATTTCTGTGTTTGTTAGGTTATTTTCTCAAGTGACAAATCATTCTGTCAATATTTTTAAAGTCCTAATAAAAGAGTGTATTGATCCAAATCAACCCATGAAAATTTTTTTGAATTTTGAAGATCTTTTTTATTATTACCACATGCAAATAAACTTTTTTTTAAAAGTGTGTAAAAATGGAATTGAGAATGTACTCTATATCCAGCTAATTTTCAAAATCAGCATTATTTTTTTTGGTAGAATTTTGATAGTTTATCAAAAACTCAAAAATTGAGAAATATTGCAATGACTAGAAGTAACTTCTAAGAAGTCTAAATATTTCCCAAAATCTGTACCATACTTGTTGATTAAAACTTGAAGTTGTTTATCTACGTTTAGGAAAAATGTAGTGAAAGGTCAAATAATGGGGTCATTTAAAAATTACTTTCTTTGATATAAAATTGTCTTTATAAACTCCCCCCAGTTCATTAGTGTTTCTTTACTATCTATTTTTGCAATTTTTCTGGCACAAAAATTAGTTTTGAGAAAGTATTACCCGTTGAATGACTATAAATGAGAGACAAAGTTTGACATGGTAATGGAAAAAGAACAGTTTTGTTGATTTTTACTGCAGGGTCTATGAATATTTGGGATTCTGAATAACATCGAAATGCTGTGCAAAAGCATATAGAAAATGTAGTCTTGTGGTCAGGAAGGTTAACTTTGTTGTACAAAGACTTGCACCTCTCTCAGACAGGCCAGGGGATCTGCAAACTGGAAAAGATTGAGAAATACCCTTAGCTCTACAGAGGAAATCACCTTTTATTGTGCTGTCTGAAGTTGTTTTAACCTTACTCTGCAAACAGATTAGAAACTTTTATAAAAGTAACTAATATCACAGTAGATTTTAGCTTTGAAGGAGATTCTAGTTTGTAAAGGAAAATTAGAGCTCACAGTGGTGGGGAAGGGAATTTTTGCTGTTTATCTCAGGTAGAAGAGTCCTGAAGGTGCACAGTCAAATACATGGGGATTTGGTATATGCTCATTTGTCATTTCATGTGGGTAGCTTTAGTCTCTAAAATATTTATTACTTAATCCAAAAAAAGTAATAATAGTAATGGTGTAACATTTCTCTGGCTGTGTTCCCTCTGCAGGGTAATTACTTGTGAGGAGTGCCTGGGGATACGCTGGTCCCAGCTTGAATCTTTGGCTGGAGAGAAGATGATGAAGATGGTTTTTACCTGAGCTCCAGACCCAAAGGTATTGTAGAAATATTTGACAGAAATACTCTAAGATTTCAATTCTCACACCCTTTAATTACAAGATTAATAGTTTTCAGGCTAGCAAAAGTAACTGAAATGTCACTTCTAGTTGTTTGTACACTCATTCATTTATTCACTTGGCTAACTAACTTGAGCCAGGTACAGCACTTCCAATAAAGCTAAAGTTGTAATTTCCTTTCTCTGTGGTTATAGTCCCTTTGAAAATGTACAGTGTAGGCTGGGAGTGATTCAGCTACCTCAAACACTTATACTCAAAATGTTCTGTAGAAATACAAAGCCCATATATCAAAAAGGAGGGCACTACTTCTTAACCAGTATATTTTCCAAAAGGCCTAAGTGGGACACAGCGGAAGGAAATGAAGGAATTCTGTGAATCTCCAACATGTGACAGGTGAGTCCCATTTTGGTCTCTGGTTTGACAAGGTGTGAAGGAAACCCTTCATGATGCTGCTTTTTAAACCCTCAGGCAAAACTATGATTAACGGGTAAAAAGAAGAAATTTGAAGTCTTTGTATGAAGTAGTACCCTCCAGAGCTAAAGATGGCATGTACTACTAATAATAACTCACATTTCTGTTCACAGTGACCTGAACGATTAATATGCTGAATTGTTCATGTGTTGCCTGGAAAGCACAGTCACTGTTTTACACACTTCATATCTCTAGGCTGTCCTGTTACATGGGGATAAGTTGACATTTTGCTCCCACTGAGGGGTGCTCCGATGCCACTAATGAGCAGACATATGCTTGTTTTAGAAAACCAGGCCACCATTACTCAGGTGTAAGCCCAGAATGACTTACACAAATGCATTTGTTAAACAACTTCCTTATTCTTTCCAGTTCTGTATTTGTTCCTTGTGGCAGTGTGTATGTGACATAATTGGGACCTGCTTAGTAGGAGCAAAATCCCATCTATCTCAGGCATCTATAATTGGTTTCTGTCCCACAGTTTCAGAGAAGTAGCTCATCTGAATGATAACCTTTTCTTTGCCACTTAAAAATGTAGTAGGAGAATAAAGAAAAATGGTATCTGTATCATATATTGAATAACAGGTTAAAAATTTCAGCACTGAAAATAACATCTTCAGGATAATTTTTACCCAGGTAAAAATGTTAATAGGATTGGCAATACTCATTGTTGCAGGCTTTTACAGTGCCACCTCACCAAGGCCATAGGAGTGCCAGAGTGAATTTTCAATAGACATAGTTAATAGTATCCAACATGCTTCAGTGGCACTACTCTGAAGAGCAGTCTGTAGCTGTAATAACACAATGGATAGGATCAGGGGGATCAATAGAACATTTCAATAATGAAATCATGTCACATTCAGTCTTGAATTCGAATTGCATCCATGATCATATGCAAGTATAGGCATTATGAAATCTTGCATATCCTGTGGAAATTGACTACCTTATCAGAGATGGTTGGGGAAATCAAGTGTAGCACCATCTGTCTGGTCAGCCCTTAAGTTAATCAACCTTGCAAGTCACTATTGATGAAATCAAGCCTTCTAAGGAGTTCCCAATATTCCATGCAACTAGTCACAAAGGTATATGGGATGCCCAAGTTCAGGCTCTTCTCAGGACAGTGGGAACCTGATTGAGTTATGGGTGTTTTATATCTGATGGGGAAACTGCTGCACTGAGTTTTCTTTTGGATCTGCACTTACCAAGGTGCTGAGGCTTTGTATCTTCCATGGACGCTAACTACATGCAGGTCTTCTTTACACTACAGTGCCAAACGTCTGTCAGAGACTTGTACTGTAACAGGTTTTAGAGTATAACACTGCACAGCTGATCTTGGCAAACATCTCAAGGCTGAAGACTTGTCATTTTGCTGAGGTCGCAGGTAAGCTTTTGTACTGTTCTGTGAGGGAGAATAATGTGTTGTGTGTAGAGTGTTTCATTATCACATGGAGGCAGAAAATTCCTTCTGGGGACTTAGAAGCTGTTGATGGGTGGAAACATGCTGTGTGAACAACAGGCTGTGACCAACACATTAACTTGATATTTTCCTGCTATTGGGGTAAGACATTTATGAGAAAGGAATGAAGTAGCTATGCTTTTAACAAAAAAAAAAAAGTACTAAGCAATTTCAGAACTAATAGGTACTATACTACCTGATTGGTTGGGCTTTTTTATTTCTGGAAATGGGGATGTTTTTATTATGATCCCTTATTACAATTTCTGTTTTACCATTTTGGCTGCAGATATTTCTAGAAACTTTATTAGCAGACAAAGCTCATGTCTCAAATAACATAAAAGCCTGGAACACTGAAGTAAGGAAGCATAGCACACTCTGGAGGGTGATGGCAGAAGGGAACTGGAGGGTAATTACAATAAAAGCAAGCAGTTGTTTAAGCTTTGCACAAGTGATCTTGAAGCATCTGGAAATTTGTCTTCATAAACAAATAACATCTGTTTCTCTTCGTTGTTGTATAACATAACCTTTTGTAGTGTTAAGGAAACTTCAGATGTATTCCTCAACAAGTAGTTGCCTGATTTTTTCAATGAAATAACCAGAAGTGAACATAGAAGGAGAATATGAAGAAGCAATAGCCATGCTAACTTATTCCTGGAGAACATCCTTGATGACATTCAGAGGCAAATATGCTCAAATTGAAGCAGTTTGTGCAGGAACATAGCCATGTGCTGATCAACATAATTTGATAAAGTGATTTGAAATGAGGCATGGGCGTGAATGAAGAAACATCCCATTGCTCTTAGCATAAGGAGCTGGTCTGTGATGAAGAGGCATCTAGTTTGTTATTACTTCTGCTACTAAGGTCTACAAACTCATAGCATTGAAAATTGTATTTCAGGCAATGTGTCTTTGGTAGCATGAACACAGGTAGACTGGAATGGTAAGTGAGAATGCAAGTATGGTTAACTGGAGAAAAGCTTTTTCGATGACCTTCTTCTTCTGCTTCATGGATCTCCTTGAGCTGCATTGTGACTTGGTCACTGTCCCACCAAATGACATAGTCCAAAGCTGTGTTTCCAACACAGCTGTCTCATGACTGGCCTGAAACAGCAAAGCTTCCTTCTTAATGGTTTCAGGAAAATAATGCTCCCCAAAAGAGTTTGGTGGAAAGTTGTTGAAAGGTAATATATCATCAGATCTACCACAGATTGCTCCAGGATGAAATTGAATGTGTTAATTATTGTCATTTGAGAAGACCATTTGACAGTGGAAAGAAAAAGGAATTTTAAAATTTTAGCGTATCTAACCCATCCTGTAAGATTTGCATGAAAAGTTCAGTTTGTTTTTAAGGATGCTGGTTATAATGTATTTGGATTGTTGATGATAGATTAATACAGATTGCTATTTTGAAATGGAAAATAAGTTGATCTTTATGTTCTGGGTCAAATCTTGTATGCAAAATCCTAACTGATCAATCTGGAGAATGATATTCGTGTTCACCTCTGTGCCTTCATGTACTAATGTAACAATTACATCGCACTCTTTTGTATAACTAGCGTGTTTAATGCATCTCAAAAATGCCTTCTCATGCCAACAGGTCCTTCAGCAAAGGCAGTCTGTACATTTCAAAAGTCAAAAACAATTTATTTAAATGACCTGTAACCTAACATGTTTTGTGCTGCTAGAAATCAGTAAGTCTGCTCTCCAGCTCACAAAGCCAACACTGAAGTTTATTTTAGGAAAACATGGTTTGAGGACAGTACTTTAGCATGACTCATAATAGAGCAATGTGAAGATGTTTGACACTGTGGATGTGTATCCATTATGTTGATTTTCTCTATGCATGTTTGCATTAATAGAGACATTTTTCAAGTATTTTGTTTTTGCTTAAGCAACTGACCAAATATTCTATAATACTGGCAGACAAAATAGTCTATAAAATTCATTCAGTAGCTGGGAGAAGTCTCACAATCACTGGCACTTGTTCTTGTGGAGGATTTGAATTTACCAGATGTATTGTGGAAATACAGCACAGCAGAGAGAAAACAATCCAGGATGTTTCTGGAATGTATGGATGAGAACTTCCTGACACAGCTGGGGAGTGAGCCAAGGGAAGGGTGCCCCTCTGAGCCTGCTGTTTGTGAACAGAGAAGGACTGGTGAATGATGTGGTGATCAGAAGCTGTCATGTGCAGAGTGCACATTGCCCTTCTCGGGACACGCTCCAGCCCCTCAGTGTCTTTCCTGTCATGAGAGGCCCAGAACTGGACACAGCACTCCAGGTGTGGCCTCACCAGTGCTGAGTAGAGGGAGACAATCACTTTGTTGTCCTGCTGGCCACTCTGTGGCTGATATGGGCCAGGATGCCATTGGCCTTCTTGGCCACCTGGGCACTGTTATGATTGGATGTGGGGCTTTAGGTAAGTCCTTGCCTTTTGCCCAGGCCTCTGGCAGCAGGCTTTATTGAGGCAGCCAGGGCCCCAAAATCCACTCTCATTCACCAGTTCTTTAGTAATAGCTGATTTGGTCTGTTATAGAGTGATTTATTTATATAGACAGAAAACAAACAGACATAAGACCTAAAACAAACTAAATACTACACAAGAATAAGGACAAAAAGGAAACTACTAGTAGATATATGCAGCAAGGTTAAATAATAACTAATTCTACAGCTAGTGAAGAAGTAATGTAACTTAGGATTCAATATATCTTACCATTCACTTGTTGGTGGGGCACACATTGAGATCCTTGCCCTCAGTCCTCAGGGAAGTAACCACAGAACCTGTGTACATACTCTGGGCCGAAGTCTCCAACATTTTCAGGGGGTGTGTGTGTGTAGAAAGCTTCTGCCTCTGTCATAATTGGTGTGTCTTTTATAGTTTGTGAAACAGTGTCTCTTAGTCAAGAATATTTCTTTTATCTCTTCCAACATCAGATCTCCAGATGAAGGTGTTGATTCTTAGCTGAGGTGTGAGCCCTTTTGGCACCTTTCTGGGCCTTTCAGCCTGGGTTCTCTTTATTCAGCATCTGCGTATAAAGCATCTGTGGTAGAGAGAGGAGGAAGGTAGATGTCCTGCAACAGGGACACACTGGATCATGTTCGGCTGTTATAAACCAGCACCCCCAAATCCTTTTCCACCAGGTAGCTTTCTGGCCACTCTGCCCCAGCCTATAGCTCTGCATGGGGTTGCTGTGACCCAAGGCTCACACCACTTTGCCTTATTGCACCTCAGACAACTGGCCTTGGCCCATTGATCCAGTCTGTCCGTATGCCTTCCTACCCCTCACCATACCAACACTCTTTCTCAACTTCTCTTATCTGCAAAGTAAATGAGGGTGCCTTTGATCCTCTCACCCAGATACTTGATAAATATATTACCTGGAAGTAGGTCGCCCAGCAAAATAAATACTATTACATATAAGGAAAGTACTACAAAAATGCAAATATATACTGCAATGACCTTGCCAGGAAATCAAGGCAAGATCAATGCTTCACTGGTCACATATGTCACTTTTCTGTATAATGCCATTTCCTTGGAAAGAGAAACTTCAAATGGCTGGCAAGTGGCTGAACTGAAAACTGCTGCAGACTGCTGAGCCCTGGTAAATCTGTATAGCTCTTGAGTGAAAAGACAAGGAGGAAGTCAGTTAGAAATGATGAGGCAAGAATTCCTTCTTGGAGACACCAGGGATAGAGGGGAGGAAAGCTTTGTGGCCTGTCTACTCAAGTAAGGAAACCTCTCAGCTACTGCAGTTTGTAGCAGGGGAAGGTGGGATACTGGCTAAAGGGAGGAATTGCATGAAATGCAGGGCCAGAGTAGGGAAGAGGTTGAGATCATGGTTTTGTTATGGCTTTCTGCCTATTTCTCTGCTTGGATATAAGGGTAGGGAAAAGCCATGCTATGTGTGGGCTGTATAAGAATGCAGGTGGGCAGGGAGAGTGCAGCCGCATGGTAGAAAAAGTTGCAATTAAAAACTTAAGTGTTACATTCAGAGGCTTTAGCCTTCCCCAGCAGCTCAAGTCAAACCCAGTGAAACTTACCATGTTAGAAATCCCTTAAAAGAACTCCAAAATTAATAGAGCACGTCATTTTACTGGGGAGATTATAGGCAATTTCAATGGGGATTAATTGTGCAAGTTTTGGTCCACGTCCCTGCACTTCATGGCATCCCATGCATTTGATGGCATTCACATGGGCAAAGAGGGAAACCAAATCTTTCCACACAGAAAAGAAAGACTTAAAAATACTCTGGAAAGGTGTGATTTGTGAAAGCAAACAAACTCCACAATTTCTATGAAAGTTATAAAGCTGGTATGTTTATTACAGAACTGGACATGTGGGAATTGTTCCCTAAAATGACATGCTTACCTCTGGGCACTCCAGATGCTTTTTTATATCCCTCTCAAATACATATGCATGCAATTTCACAATAGGTTCCTACATTCTACTCATTTCACATGACAATTGCCACTAATTCCTTTTTATCAAAAAGAACTCCTGGGTCATGTTGCCTGACTCTTTCCGTCTGACCCCTCCCCCCTTATCTGTCCAGAACTAAACAGCTATGTTTGTAATCCAGAAGCTTAACTCAAACATGTACATTTCACCTAAATCAAAATGGATTTCTACTCTGGAAAATGTCCACTCAGTATCAGGAGATACCATCAAATGAACTGCACCTGAAAAAAAACCCAAAAACCCAGAAAATGGGGATGTGTAGTGACGACAAGAAAATGCTCGGGGGGGAAATGAGGTGCAGTGCAAAGGATGAAAACATGCCAAAACTAATCTGACAGATGCTGCAAAAGCAGGGGGAAAAATCAAGGAGGACACAACCTTGAGAGCAAGATGTGAGTGACATGGCATAGACTGCGGAAAAAAAAAAAATCTTTGCCCAAGCCAAAGTCATCAAAAGGCATGGGATGCCATGAAGTGCAGGGACATGGAGCAAAGCTTGCTCAAATTGATCCCCATTGAAATCCTGGAAACAGAAAAGAAGGACTTACAAATGCTCTGGAATGGAGATACCATCAAAGGAATTGCACTTGCAGGGGAAAAAAAAAAGGTGAAATTTAGTGACTACAAGGAAATGGACCAGGATGACATGAGGTGCAGTGCAAAGGGCCAAAACATGCCAAAAGTAACCTCACAAATGTTGCAAAATAGAAAAAATCAAGGAGGAAGACAGAACTTCGAGGGGAAGATGTGAGTGACATGGCATGGATTGTGGAAAAAAAAACCATTGCCAAACTCGAAGCCATCAAAAGACATGGGTTGCAATGAAGTGCAAGGACATGGAGCAAAGATTGCCCAATTGATCCCCATTGGAATCTTGAAAGTGGAAAGAACGAATTACTAACTCTCTGGAAAGGAGTTATGGTCAAATAAAATGGCAGTGAAGAAGAAAGAAAAAGAATATTCCGAAATTTAGTGACTGCAAGGAAATGGGTCTGTATTAGATGGTTGCATATATTGGTAGTAGTGGAATAGACCAAAACATGAAAAATATACCTCACTGATGTTGCAATTTAGGGGAAGGAATACGAAATCTTGCGATTTCAGTGAGGGTCAATTGGGCAAAGTTTGGTCCATAGCCATGCCCTTCATGGCATCTCATGTCTTTTGATGTCATTGACGAATTTTGTTTTGTTTTCTAGATGCCCATGCCATATTACTCATATCTTCCCCTCAGAGTCCTGTCTTCCTTCTTGATTTGTTTTCCTGGTTTTTCTACATTTGTGAGGTTAATTTTGGCATGTTTTGGCCCTTTGCACTGCACCTCATGTAATCCTGGTCCATTTCCTTGTAGTCACTAAATTTCACCTTATTTTTTTTTCCCCTGCAAGTGCAATTCCTTTGATGGTATCTCCATTCCAGAGCATTTGTAAGTCCTTCTTTTCTGTTTCCAGGATTTCAATGGGGATCAATTTGAGCAAGCTTTGCTCCATATCCCTGCACTTCATGGCATCCCATGCCTTTTGATGACTTTGGCTTGGGCAAAGAATTTTTTTTTTCTCCCAGTAGCCATGCCATGTCACTCACATCTTGCCCTCAAGGTTATGTATTCCTCCTTGATTTTTCCCCCTGCTTTTGCAGCATCTATTAAGTTAGTTTTGGCATGTTTTCATCCTTTGCACTGCAAATCATGTAATCTAGGTCCATTTTCTTGTCATCACTAAAGGTCTTCTTTTTTCCTTTTTTTTTTTTTTAATTGCAATTAATTTGATCATATCTCCTTTCCAGAGTGGTTTTGAATACCTTTTTTCTCTTGCACAAGATTCCCTTTCCCTCTGCCCTTCCTTTTTACTTTCTCCTATCCCTGTATTAGTTTCCATTAGTGTTTGAAGTTAGAGAATGTATATTTTTCACTCCAAGTCTTTTCGATACTTCTTATTTAACATTAAAGCTTTTTAGTTCATAAATTTTGTCTTAATGTTGGGCTTTTTTTTTTTTAAAGTACAAGGAAAACCTTAGCAACAGATTACTTAGTTGAATGTAACATCTGAAATAAACTGTTTTTCCAGGAATAAAGGCCCACTATAATTTTCCCTGGGCATTTTTCTTATGGATTTTCCAATGTTTCTGGTAGCAGAATTTAGTTCACTTTAGCCTCATGGGAAATATATTTGAAATATTTTAAAGTTAGCAGAGGGTGAAGAATTTTTTATCTGGTAATTCAACATCATTGTCAAATAAGACATAGTGCAGAAAAATGAGAAAATAAATATATTTGATCATTTTACTTCTTTAAGCACAGATGTTCAGGTCAGATACCAAATGAATGAAAATCATTTCCCTATGTTTAGGATAGATTTAGTTTTAAGTTGAGATATGAAGTTGGTTTAAAGTTTATCTCCCTCAAATCTGCAAATTACATCAAGAGGGTCAGGACTTCCTATATGGGTTTGATACTCTTTTCCTCATTGTCTTTAAAAAAAATAAATTTTATCTATATATTTATATGTATATATACACACATGCACACACATAACTTGGAACAAGCCAATTGTCCCAGACATGAAAAGTTCTGTAAAATCTCACTAATAATATTTACTCACTTCACAGCATTAGGGTGATTGTCAATTAATGAGTGTTTGCAAATCACAACAATATACTCATACTCTGCTTTCCTCTGTGTAGCTTGATTTCTAGGCAAATTACAGCTACTAAGTATAATATATATTATCATAAATATGGTAATTTATGCCATAAATGTACAGCCACCTTAGTGTTTTCAAGAACTTTACATAAAAGAATAGAAAACATTATTAATAAACAGCTATTGCAATGGTTGTATTCAGCATATATTGAACTCTTCAGTTCTCAGCAGAAGTGATGTTATGTCCAGAAATCTTTCAGAGATTGGTTGGTGTGGAAAGATACCAGAAGTTATCAAACTGCTGAGCTGAATTTGGGAGTATTTTTTTATAGAAAACCTATATCTCTGGTGACTGGTACAGACTCAAAGAATTAATCTTCATGGTGTTTAAGGTTGAGAGAGACTATCTAATCTCTTGAATATCATGGGCCATTATCAGACAGTGATGCTGCAGTAAGACCCTTAGTTTCACTGAAACTTCTTTCAGCTTAGTCCTGACTTGAAATCTGAATAAGGTGAGAATCTAGCATTTTCCTTTGTAATGTGTTCCAGTACCTACTCACACTCCCTGTTAAAAATGTATGCTTATTTTCTAATTTAAATTTTCTGGCTTCTGCTTCCAGACAATTGGTTCTAGTTGTGTATTCCTCTGCTTGTTTAAAGTCCCCTTTCACATGTGAGAATTTTTTTTTTTAACTCAAGAAAGCATTTGTACACCTTAATCTAGTCACCTCCTAGTCTTCTTTCCTGATAAGATAAACAGACCAAACTAGAAAAACGACATTTTCTCCAGTTCTTCAATGATTTTTGTGTTTCACCTCTGCTCACAGACTACTTTTAGAAGGTCCCTTTTTAAAATGTGGACACTGGAGCTCTGTGATGGTGAGTGAAGTTCCCGTGGGGTTGCAGTATCAGACAGCCTAAAATTAGGTTTCTGCTTTGACTTGTCTGTTCCATAATTATCCTCCATGCTTTATAAAGAAGCTTAGAGAAGCAGGTCAGGTATCCCCAGGGCTCAAGTTAATTTTTGTGATTACTTCCCTCCACTCCCCCACTGCTGGCCTTTCTTTACTTCTTTTCACCACAGCATCTCCCTAAGTGCTTGACTCTTTGGCCTCTGAAGTCCTTTGTGACAACCAAGTTTAAGTCAGTCTAAAACTTTAGAGATACTAGATAATCCTGCTGATTCAGAGCTGTCAGCTTAGAAACAAAGAGGGAGAGAAAGAACTAGTACCTTAGTTTTGGCTGGGATAGTTATTATTGTTTCTAGTGGCTAATGCAGTGGTGTGTTTTGGATTTAGGATGACAATAATGTTGATAACACACTGATGCTTTAGCTGTTGCTGAGCAGGGCTTACTCTGATTCAAAGATTTTTCAGCTTCTCATGCTGCCCTGTCAGTGAGGAGGTGGGGGGTGCACAAGGAGCTGGGAGGGTAAATGTCCAGGACACCTGATCCAAACAGACAGAAGGTATATTCCATACCATAATCAGCACTCTACTGAGCAATAAAACTAAGGGCAATTGGCTGACAAGGTGGGGCAGCCCCTTGCTCAGGGATGTGCTGGGCATCAGTCAGTGCATGGTGAGCAACTGCATTGTACACCACTTGCTTTATATCTTCTCTTATAATTAGTAATATTTTCCTTTCCCTTTAGAATGTCTGTCCTTATCTCAACCCACAAGATTTACCTCTTTCCCTCTTCTCTCTCCCCCATCCCACTAGAGGGGAGTGAGAGAATGGCTGTATGGTGTTTGGATGCTGGCTGGGGTTAAACCCCAACAGTTCTTTTTGGTACCCTGCATCAGGTTCAAAGGGTTGGGATGACAGATCTGACCAGAGATGTATTAAAAAAATTTTGTTTTACAAGTTCGTTATATTAGTTTAATAGTTGCTGATCACACTGCTGATTTATCTGCTTTCAGAGCATTTATGTTTCTCAGGGTTATGTTATGTAAGACCTTACTTGCTGTATCTGTTCCCTGTGGCGCTGTTTATCATCCCTGGGGGCTGGATTAAGGTTATCATTTTGCTTTTTACTATCAGGTTATCATTTGCTCATTTTACTACACAGTGTTACTGTGTAGTAACACTGGCTTATGATATCATAAAATTAGTGGTCGTGAGACTAATCCGGTATTTGTACTCAGCATTACTGTCATCTCTGTACTTTGGGAACCATCTCTCAGAAACTATTAATGATTACACTCCACCTTTTCTCCTCAGAGAGCTGATCTGTGAGGGAGACAAGAGGGAACGCTCCTCTGCTACTTCACCTTCCCCTTCTCTTCCAGGCTAGTTATGATAGCTCCTGAGAATTTTGAATCCTTGGGATGTTCATACAAGCGTGTTCCTACTGCTGTCTCTTGAATTAATTTCTGCCTTGTTTAAGATTAAACAAATATTTAAGAATTCCACCCAGAGATCTATCCAAGGCTGGATAGTTATGAATGTCAGGATGTGTGGGATAGTATAAGCAGGAATCTAGTTGAGTGGACACCTCCAATGTTTTGGAACTTCACCCCTACAAAAGCACAGAATCCAGAAAAACTGGTAAAATATTTGGAGAAAATATGCTGTGACCCTGACAATTCCAGAGAGAAACAAATCACTGTCATATGCTGGGGCCTGGCCCATGAAGATCCAGCCCTGCTCCAACACTCTTTAGGGGGAAAAGGAGGCCTCTGGCTGTGATGACAAAATGTCAAACACTGCAGCAACCACAATAGGCACAGGAGCTGCTCAACCCCCTGCAACAGGCACTGCAGCTCCTCCAACCCTGGCAAGTATAAAGCTGAACCAGGGTACCAACCCATACTGGTAACAGTTGCCCCAACACACATGAGAAGAAATACTGGATGCAAAAGTGAGCTTCTTTAATAAGGGAAGAAACCCCTACAAAAAAGGGAGAGAGGAAGATAAGGTAGGATTCTCCAAGTGCCATCATGAGAACAAGAAAAGGAAGTGAAAAAACTTATAAACAAGGCAGTGATCACCTGATCCCTATCCCTGAGAGAGCTGTGAGATATGTGAAAAGATTTCAGCTTCATCCAGAACAGCACATTGTCACCTGATTGCTCCAATGCTAGGATAGCAGGACAAGTGGCCTGCAATTAGAGGGTAGAAAAACCAAGCTAAGTTCCCTTTCTAGACAAGGAATTGACAAAGTGATTGAAAAAAGGGCACAAGACCTCAGACTGGATGTGTCTTCTATTAGGCAGTAAGGGAAGGTCTCCCTACAAGGAAGGTGTTATGTCATCCAGGCAAATGGATCACCATTGTGAAAGGTATTCAGTGCCTGAGGGAATTAGCCATGCTGGAGGTGATTTGTGATGAGCAATGACAAATTATTCAAAGATCCAGATGAAATGAAGTGTATGTCACCCAGGTGGTTGAAGTTTGTATGGAGTTCACCACTGTTATATACGGGCTCATAGACTGTAATGACCTGAAAAGATGGGGAGAGACAAACAGTGGATGAATTGGCTGTCCAATTCCAGCAACATGAAGAAATTCTCTCTTTCCCCAGTGGGGCTGTGTCTCAGCTGTGGAGAAAGTGTTCCAAGAGTTTCAGCAATTCAGACAGGATATGTCCTAGTCCACACCTGTATGGACCATTATCTCAACTATCAAGAGTTAGAGCTCTGCTGCTCAAGAGAGAGGATATAGTAATTACACACCACAGATCATCCTGTGGCTTCACCTGGGTGACCACAGAGAAGACATGAGAAAGCAAGGTGGAAAATCTACCTTGACACCCTCATGGGTGTCTGATTTGTAGGAAAAAACAACTACAAAATGGGATTCTTCAGAAAAACTGCTGCTCCAGTTTCCAGCAGGCAGTTTCCCAGACTAGAGGAGCTGATCTTATTCTGATCTTAATAAAGAGAATTCTGTTTTGTACATACAAAAAGTGAGTAACCAATATGACGATCAGGACTAGAGCAGCCCTCCCTCCAGCCCGGTGGAGGAAGGGGACAACGGAGTTTACTGGACAGTGTGATTTCGATGGCCTGGTACATCAGGCCAACAGGAGTATAAGGGTCTAGTGGATACTGGTGTACAGCGTATCTTAATACCACCAAGCTACAGAGAAGCAGAACCCATTTGTATTTCTGGAATGACTGGAGTGTGCCAACAGTTAATTGTATTTGGATGCTGAAGTGACCCTCACTGGAAATGAGTCCTTGAAACACCACTCAGAAGAGGGTGTTTCAAGGACCCAAAAGGTTGGGCTTTCTGTAAAGCTGTCTTGCAGATGGAGGAAATTAGGCAGGTGTCTTCCTTGCCCTGTCTCTCAGAGGACCCTTGTGTTGTGGAGTTGCTGAAGGTCAAAGAACAACAGGAGCCAGTTGCTACCAGAATGGTGCATGGCTGTCAGTATTTCACCAAATATGGCTCCCATCCATAAGCTGATTTGTTGACTGGAGAGCCAAGGAGTCATCAGCAGGACCTGCTCACCTTTTAACAATCCTACCTGGCCAGTGAAAAGGTCTAATGGAAAATGGAGACTAGCAGTGGACTATCATGGCCTCAATGTAAGTCACACCATCACTGAAAGCTGCTGTGCCTGACATGCTAAAGCTTCAATAAGAACTGTAGTTGAGGTCTGCCACATGGTATGCCCCAAGTGTGAACTGGTATTGTTTTCTCAGTCTCTTTGGCAGCAGGCTGCAGGCCACAACAGAAGGTAAGACGCTTATGTTTATGTGTTAATGATTTGCAGTAGTTTTTTCTTGCTTATTTCATGGAATTCTTTCACTGATGGGTGGGAGGGGGGGAACACTTGAAAGGAAATAAATTAATCAACTTGGCATTGCTGAGTGTCTGATAACGAGGATAGACGTAAGCCTGCAGGATTACTTGAATGAACATCCCTACTGGACAAATGCCTTCCTCACTTACCTAAGGCAACACTTTGATTTAAGTGGCATTCTGGTGATATATATAAGATGTATGAGATTTGGTCCATTGATTTTTAGTGAGGTTAACAACTACCTGAAAAGATTTTAAATTGAGTTTTGAAGCTACACATTTTTTACTAAGCTGGTAAGTCCCTATAATGGATCCTTCCAAGGTGTCTCCTGATTTACAGAGAAAGGAGGACTTCTAAACACAAAGCAGTGCAAGTCATGTAGAGTGCCCCTAAACATGTAATTTCAAGCTTCTTTTGTGTAAATTATTTTGCCCTTTGTATACATCTAAAATTCTCAGGATAAGGACTAAATACAGATAGGGTAACAGCTAAATATAACCAACTATAGACTGTATCTTTCTGGGGTTTTTTTTTTATACTTAGTAGAAAGGTCAGAAAATGTAGGAGCAAATTGCCTACAGGATGCTACATTAACCCCAGTTATGTGAACACGTAATAATTTTCCCAAAAAAAAGAACAGAAGAATAAACATTTCTTATATATGTTGTCATGACTCATCAATGCAAAAAATTCTAAACTATCTGTAAAATATTTGAACTAAATCAAATAAAGGACTGATTTACTCTAATAAGGCCTAAACCAAAGCAGTGAACAAGGAGTATCTCAGAGTTAGCCAGAAGGGAACATTGCAGAAAGAAGTGTATTTGTGTTACACCCTCCTCTAAAGATAAGGCATTTACCTGCAGTGATGAGCCAGTTATCTCTCACCATATTGGCCCTACATCCAGAAATGCAGCAGGTGGCTGTATGTACCATATAAATTCTTGAATGAATGGCCCATGTTCCATTGTTCTTTAAAATATTCTTGGTACTGTATGGCTTTTTAAAACACTCACTCCAGGCTTGGTTATTGGCTCCCCAACATGCCCCAACATTTTTATTAGCAAATCATTCACTTAAATGACTAAAAAGGTCAAAGAAACAGGAAGATAAACATACTTCCTAAACACCAAAGCACTTTTTCTTCCTACCCTAAATGACTGGAGCTATACTGTTTAGCTGCATTGACTTCAGAGGACTTCCACCAATGCAGAAGTCTTACCTCTAGCATGATTCAGCAGTACAATTACTGAACTGTTTTGAAAAATGAGAGTGTAAAGGGGAATCATAGCTTGTCTTCATGGGGAAGCAACAAGATAGGGGTTGTGTTGATGGTTTTCTAGAGGTTGTATGGCAGCCCCTAATTAATTGAGTAGATTTTAGGAGTTCTCTGCCTTATAAAAACATGATTTAGTCAGGAGTGTGGGCTAGAATTCAGGTCTCTGGTGTGGGAGGACAGCCTGCAGATGGCAGGTTCTGGCACACGGTATGGTTGGTCCATTATGATGACCCAAAGATAGAGCTGGGCACAGGCAATTAAATCCTCCACACACTGAAGATAAATGGGTGTGTAATTACAGAGCTGGTGCTCTAGACAATTGACTGGTCTTTTTTTTTTTTTTCTGGGTGATGGATGTAAGGTCTATATTAATTTAAAACCTTAGCTTCTGTTTATTTTTGTAGTAACTGCAATATTTTCATATGTTCTTAGCTCTGATGTGTCTGTTTTGTTCCATGAAAGGTCGAATAGTATAGAATAACTTGCTAGAGCACAATGAGTTTGTTTTTTGTCTCACATTGCAAGTTTTTGCTATACATAGTTGAAAATCAACAGAAGGACACTGCAATTTGCTAAAATCAATATAATTAGAGAAAAAAAATTGATGTACTGGAAAGAACACAATTCAGAGAACTGCAAGGCATGATTGAAATGCTAAATGAACTGCTAAATCGCATTGCTCTAGGTTTGGCATGTCATGGGACCAGGGTGCTTCTGATGGAAACACTGCTGCCATCCTGGCTCCCCAAAACACTTCAAAGCACCATTTTATGTCAGCAACTGCATTAGGATGACCATGTGTCATGCCTGCTGCCATTTCAGGAAGTTACTCATACTGAGGAACTTAACACCAAAATATCAGACTTGTACCTAATTTCTTCATCTTATTAACATTTAGTGTTTCTCTAAGGCGAGTGTGCAGCACTGTAAAACTTCTCTGTGCAAATAGAACTTGCCCTTTGCACAGTTTAATTATACTAAGAATTGTCTGTTAAAAATATTTTGACTTTATATTTTTATTGACTACTTGCAGTCCTATAAGTAAGCTTTGGGCTTTTTTTTTTTTTTTCATAATTACACTCTGCAGCCAGGGCTGGAGCCTCATGCATTAAGTTCATTACCCTTGGGGTTTTTTCATTTTACCCCTCCTGACCCAGATCTGCCATGGAACAGAGCATTAGGAGATAAGCCAGACAAGGATGGTTTGATTCAGACCTTTGCTTTTCCTCTAACCTAGCCCATGAGACTCAGCAAGGTGGATCCTGTGGGGGATGTATCCCTGCTTCTCTGCACCAGCTCATCTCAATTCCCCTTGCTGAGTTTGTGACAGGAACTATGGCATGAGGCTGCAGGGGACTAAACAATTCTTCTGTTGTGACTTCTGTGTGGGATGTCTCGTGAAGAGGTTCAACCTTTTCTATACCACAGGACCTGGTGTCCTTTGCTGTCTGTATCTTCCTCACGTGTGGTGAGGAAAGGAGACTGGGGAAGGACAGCTGACACTTTTACAGTGTGGGAAACATGCCACTACCCACCTACATAACTAAAATTAAGCAAAAGCAGAGAAATTATTTGCTTGGACTATGGTGCTTTGGCTGCAATTTTCTCCCTGCCATTTGGCTTCTGAGATTATGAGCTCTTAGTAAACAGAATATTTATGCATAGCAAAACAAACAAAGGGAGAGGCTAAATTTTTATACTCATGCTAAATATATTATTAAATAAGAATGATCATGTAAGGGACATTTGTTTATCTTAGTTTTGGAAAAGCAACAGCATATCTCTCTTATTTATGTCTGCTGCAGTAGCAGTATTTAAGGGTTCATCTTAGGAAGGGACAAGAGCAGGCAAGGCAAGCCCAGGCAAGGCAAGCAGGAGCTGGGGTAATAGCAAGGGGGTAGGACAGTGTTCTCAAAAGAAAGGGTCAGTCTCACTGTGCCTAAGCAAGGGGAACAGGGCAGGTCTGGTGATGATAACCAGGGTCTGTAACAGTCCAGAAAGGTCTGAGGTCAAATCAGGAGGTCAGGATGTTGGCCAGGCACAGACATACCTCCAACATGGCTCTGGCCAGAATCAAGGAAAACAGCTACAGCTTAAATGCATGAGTAAAGCTGGGGAGGGCCTTGACAGAGCTTTTTATGTCTCTCCTGCACAGCTTTTTCCCCAGAAACCTAATCCCAGCTTAGCTTTTGTGCCAGTTGCACTGTATTAGGGCTGGGCAGCAGCACAGGCAGCAAGCCCCTCACTGGGGGCAGAGGTTGAGACTGAATGAGCTGCAGAACAGGAAGGCCACCTCTTCTACAGGATGTTGTCAAATGAAGAATGTATACTCTTCTTCAAGAGGATCACTGTGCGCCTGAGACTCAGTGACAATCAGGATTTCAGGAAATACAAACAACCATGTCATGATGTTTTTTTGCAGGGTAAACCAGAGACGGTAATAAGATTACCATCTGTATTTCAAAAATAAGACAAAAAACTATCCACAGCTGAAAAAGAGGTAGATTACATAAAACAATTGCTCTGCAGAAAGAAATAACAAATTTCTATTCCACTCTGGAGAGGTTTCTGAGCATTATTATTATATTGTGATGACATCCTATAATTAATCAGCCCCTTTTAGTGAAGTTGTAATAAACTCAGAGGTTCAGATTTTCAGCTTGTGTAAGTCAATATGGGTCCATTGATTTCAGTGGAACTGTGCCAGGTGAATATCTGGTTGCAGACATCAAGGGGAGTTGTACAGAGATGTTTAATAAAGCAAGAGACCTGTGTTCTCACAGTAGATAAATGACTTCCTGAGAGATGCTGCAGTCTCTTGTGGCACCTCTTCTCCAAGAAGTTTTATTTTAATCATTCTCATAAAGTTCCCTTAACTGCAACAATAATGCTAAGTGCCTGACACAAAACAAAGGAAACCAGATTTCTGGATAACTACTGGAATGAAATATTGCTCCTGGGTTGCTGGCTAAGTTTGGGGGGGTTTTTTCCTGTTAGGATTTTTATTCTGTTTTTTTTTTCTTCCTTTTAGTAGTACTAAGAGTACTTAAAACCCTAACTACTTCAGTCCTTACACAGACCTCCACGTGCTCACAGTAAGTAAAGCCTGTAACATAAAAGTATTATTGCTGTAGCTTTATCAATGTTATTTTGTGGTATAAAACAATGGTCTTAAGACCAGCTGCCCAGTTTATCACATCAGTAATCCTGCTAAAAAAGTTGACCTGATAAAAACAGATCCAACCCTACAATAAATATGAAGGGATCAAATGGAAAGTTGTTTAAATAGACTTTGTTAGGGACAGCAAGCACACTAGTGCTCATGATATTTTGTGTGAGAAAGTCTCATTTAAACTTTGTCTCATAATAATAAAGCAATGAATTTAACAGCACAAATGAAATATTACTAAAACACATAAACGTTGCATAAAATGTCTTCCGTTTGCTTCTCAATGAATCAGTAGGTACTGTATATGCTCAATAGTTCAAACATCTTTGTTTATCTCTTTATTTGCCCAGATATGTATATTTAAGTTAAATTTGACAAATTTGATCTAGGTCTTCAGTCAAAACTGATTCTTATATACCTCTGTATGTGATTAAAAATCTCAGATTCCTTTATATGTGAATTGGTTAATTTAAGATTTATAATATTCTTCCATTTGTTAGTCCATATAAGTTCTACTCAGATTAATTTCAGACAAGTTGGTAGAAAGTGCAAGTGGAAGCAGCTTTATTGATTTCCTAAGGGTTTTTGGCACGAATTTGAATATAGTCTGAAGGCAGCTGTGGTGGTAGGCACCATAGACAGCATCAACATATCTTACAGCAGCACCATCATTTCTTTATGCAATGAAAAGTACTTAATGTAAGTAGCAGTTAATAGAAAAATGCTAGAATTTTGTGGTCCATTCAGAAACAAGAAGCTCTAACTTTCATAGAGTAGGAATCCCATTGGCAATACTGAAATCGGTTGCATTTTTTCTGGAAACCTAGTTAAACACAAAGCATTTAAAAAAGAAGAAAGAGCGAATTGAGTTACCAATTGTGAACAATTTGTAGCATTTGACTTGACTCATAAAAGCAAAGGTCCTTTCAGGATCCAAGGAATAATTGGGGTTTAATGCAGTATCATCCTCTCCCTTATCCTTCAAGGATCTGTTGTGTTACCTCAAGGTCTCCATGTGGATGGAGCATAAGCAGTCAGACTGATTAATCTTATTACAATCAAACAAGCTTTAGTAAATTTCAAGTAGAAATAGACAGGTTGGATATCAGTAAAATTAATGAGACACTGGAAGAGACTGCCCACAGACTTTAGCATGTTTCATTCACTGAAAGGTTTTAGAAGAGTGGGGAAAGTATAGCTGCCCCTTGTTACAGAGGTAAATGTTTAGGATGATAATTTAGTGTGTTTTCAAACTTTTACCTTACTCTTGTATGATCTATGAGAACCAGGTGAACTTCTTCTGTGTCTGAGCATATCAGCTGTAGCAACTGCAAGGCTGCTGGCTTGTCCTGCAGCATTCTGCTGGGATACTCCAGCTTCTCCCAAATACAAACTGACCACGGCAGCTATGGGCCTCCCTGCTCCTCAGCTTGACATCTGTAAAGCCTTGCCCATACAGATAGCTGGCAGTTCTCTTCTTCACAGTGTGATTATTTACCCACCAGTAGATATTAACGGAAATAGAAGTAATTAATATCTCCAGGAATTAAGAAGTGCTATGGGTTTACCCGACCCCCCTCAAAATAGATTATCTTCAAATAGTCACCCTGCAGGCCAAAAAGGCAGTGTATTTTGCTTTGAATTGCTGTAAGACAGAAGTATTGTCCTGCTTAGGGTTCATCACCCCATCTTGTAACGTTCTGTTTCATTCAACTTAGAAACAGCACAGGTGGAATGGTAATATAAATTGGTTTCTATGGATGCATCTCTTGTAATTCCAGAAGTAGTATCTGCACTCCCATAAACAAACTCATTAAAATGTGCTTGAGCTTGCCTTGGATGCCCTCAGAGAGAGAGAGAGGCTGTTGCTGGCTTCTCACTTTTCCTGTTTTTATAATCTTTTCTAGTTTAGTAAACTGCTTGAGAATTCAAAGTCAATTCTCAGTGACTTAATCTGAATGATACAGCTCTTCTGCATTCCCAGAAGAGCATGCCACCAGCAGACCTTTCAGAAAGATGTCACAAATCTCCACAATTTGCTGCAACCTACAGAAAAGCCTGAATTGCACTTTAATGCAATAGAAAATTTCTGTATCCCCACATGATAATTCCAGAAAATTACAGAAATGTGTTTTCTCTCTATAATTCATAATACTATATATTCATAATATAACCCAAATTAGGCCTAATAAATGTCTCTTTCAGAAAACTTTGTAATGAATGACTTCCTATAACACAGGAGAAGATAGTATGACATTGTCAGGCTTTGTAGTGGTCCGCTATTTACCACTTACCTGTCATCCAGTGTAAGGGGTTATTTTTCACAAGGGTAAAGGATTTTAATTCCATAAATTTTCAGAAGCTTCAAGTACTGCAGCTATGGTTTACTTGCAAGTGCATTTCAAGTTATATTCAGATGTTGCATAGTGCTGTCATAGCCATAATCCTGTCTTGCATAGCATAGCAGCATCCTACCTACTGCCTAAGATAGTTTCATAAGCTACTTACATAATAAATAAAATCACTGTGCCACGGAACAATTTGGGCACTGATGTACCATTATCTGTAAGCTCCCTGGCACAATTCTGGCTGGTGCCAGCTTTTTCTGTCCTGGACAGTGCTTGGCCACGGTTTAGAAGATTGCATGGGACATATAAACACAGGTTGCATTGTGCCTCTGGCTTTCAGTCACTGAGAGCAGGTTGTATCCCAAAATGTAAACATGGGTGCAATCTCCTGGTCTGTGTTTGACTCACAAACTGAGTTGAATGCAGATTCTTTTGTGCAAGGAGAGCTTTCTCTCTTTTGTTTCACTTTGCTTTACTACTGCTAAAAGCTCAGTGCCTTTCCTTTACCTCATCACTGTCAAAATTCCTTTTCTGGAGTGCTGTTCTCCTCAGATCTTGTAACCAGTAAAAACATAAATCTCAGATATCAGTAGGCATCTTCTCTTTCCTAAGCTTGTTCCAACAAGCCTCTCATTGTGGTCCCACCGTTTCCATTCCCTTCCCACCCTGGCAATGCTCTGATTCAGCTGTTGACACAAAGATTGTAGAACTCAGTGATCATCCTTTTGGTGAGCAAACATGGCACTGAGTTACTGAAATTAAGATGAAAACTGTTGAAGAACAGCACAGGAACAGCTCCTGGCCTAGACCCACACTCAGTTTCCCTTTTGTTCTTCTGAAGCCAAAAAAAGACCTTAATATAACTTTTACCTTATGCTTATTTCTATCACTGTCCTCTTGGCTGACTCCTCTGTTCCATTCTATGTGACATAACCTATTCCTAGAAATGAAGAGGATGCCACATTTCAGCACTCATGCCTATGCCAATTGGCCTTTCCTAGGAGCTCATGGAGATATATGGAGTTTATATACCAAAGGCCTTTTTGGTCGACTTGTCAGAAGTTCAAAACCAGCCACTGAAGGTTGTGTAGCTATAAGATGGCAGCTGATGATACCCTGTGAAAGATTCCATAATTTTAACACAGTTACAGATGTTGAGAGTAATCCTCACATGTTACTTTACCTCCCATTTTAATGTGCTGTTTAGCACAAGAGTAATCTCCTGCTTCCAAAGAGAGGCTCCATATGGAACTTGAATCCAAGATTTCTCCCCTACATTGTGACCTTGACTTGGCTCATTTCCTGCAGCCAGATTTACTTAGATGAAAGGCTGGACTTCTGTGTCAGTTGACAGCATGTTACAGGTTTCATGAAGTCCGAACGGTACAAAGTGACTCAGATCTCTTTTTCAGTTGTAGCTAAAAGAATCCAGCCTGCTGTAGTCTCCAACTCTTTAGTCACAGTTACTGAAAATCCATAGGGTAGCTTCTGAATCTCCTTTAGAAACAAACCTGGCTTCTGGCTCCATCCCTGGGTTTTCTACTGTATATTCTCTCCAAAGATTATAACAGGTTAGTTATTTCATTCTAGCTGGCTAGAATAGCCAGCAAAGAGTGAAAACTAAAGAATATGCTAATTTAACAACTGATTTAGCTGAAAGTTCTAAATATTTGCTGAATGCTACACTTTTCTTAGTACTAGAATATTTTTATGCTGTGGAAAGAAAAGAATGCTTTATTAACTTTAGAAAGTATTCATAGTATACTATGCACTAAAGATCTAAATGGTGCCTGCAAGCACTGGACCAGGCATGTGCTTTGTTATGTGAAATGGGTAAACCAGATACTGTGATACTAGTAAATCTCAAATAAATTATTCAAAACATTGAAATAACTCCCTTTTTGCTATGTATCATTCTTTGCCATGTATGCTCTTAACTTTTAAAGGAAATCTTCTGTCCTTAGTAACATTAGCACTCAGTGGGGAAGGCTGATATTGAATTAACAGCTACCCCTTTCAAGTGAAATAGCTAATTGTGTTTCTCTCATACAATTAGGTTACAAACCTGGCTGAAAATATAGTATGTGAAACCAAGCCCAAGTGAAAATGTGCTTGGTCAGGAAAACTGCATGTTACTGAAAGAAACTACTTTACTCATTTAAAGTTACTTTTTTTTTTTCTCATGAAAATAAGCTGTGTCTTTAGAAGTTATAAACACCTTTGATTTTTTTTTTTATGTTAGCTCTGAACTCAAGGCCACATTGATAGTAAATTTGATGTTACAGGTATGATTAATTAGATCAGTAGGAGTTTATCAATGTGAATGTGAGCTCATAAACTGCACCACCAGAACTTGCCAGTTTCCTCAAAAGAAAAGCTTCCATGCTTTCCCAAATGTATGGCCATCTTATACTTAGATATTCAGAACAAATTTAAAGTGAAGGTGTATTACTTTGTGGAGTGATAATGTTGTGAGTTATCACCATCCACATTATTAGTGAACCAGTGCTAAGATTCACCAGTCTCACAAAAAAATATATAATTTTTCAGGCAGCTAAAAGCCACTTTGGTTCCTGGCTTAAATAATTCTGGCTGCCCTTTACAGATTTTGTATTGATGGAAATTGCCTCTTCCCTGTCAGGTATTTATGGATTAGTCTTATCAGAGACTGATTCCAGCAAACTGTATGTATTTAAAAGAGGACAAAGAGCCCATTACAAACAATGCTATTGATTTCACAAAAAATTTAAAAAATCTGCTGTAAATAAGGAACTTAAACAGTTTACGTGGGCCTAAGTAGCTGGGTCTACTTATCTGCTGATAATTGTGTTGCTTTCACAGAGTAAGCCGTACAATAATTTATAAACTGTACATAGAGACAACAAGCTGAATTTGAGGACCAAAAGGATGCAGAAAAAACAGATGTCTCTGCTGAGGATCAAAATCAGATACAAGTGTGGTGATGCACTTGTGTTCCTTTGGAGATCATTGTTGAAAAGGAGAGGAGTAGGCGACAGCATGGTTCAGTCATAGCTAAAATAGTAGAAGAATAGTTTAGTGTCTAAGGTGACAATTAAGTAATGAGTATTCTTAGAAAAAGGCTCAAAACTTTAGGCAGGTGGATGTGACATTGCCACTGGTCATGTTTTAAAAAAGGAAGTAGAGCAGTAGAGCAATTAATTTGAGGAAACCTAGGAAATTGGGTGGATGAGTAGCTCACATAGAGTGTGAGCACATATTCTCTGGTATATTAGAGCCTTTCTGTGGTGTGATGGCTCTAGCATGGTCTTTTGCAGTCACTTTTAACAGCAACTAGAAGGTGCATCAAAATGAAACTAAGATCTTAAAGAATAGGTATAGAACTACTGCAACTCTAAGCCAACTGAGGCATACAGGGGCATACATATTTCTATAGAGAAGTATGCACAGTGTGAACTAAATGCATATTTTACAATTTCAAACAAGAAAAGCAAACAAATAATAGGAAATGTCTCAGACAAAAAGGCCTTTTTATTTTTTGCAACCAGAACATCTTGGGTAAAGGTTCACAACATTTTATAGTTCAGCTGACAGCATGCTTTTTCTGAGTAAAGGTGAAGTCTCTGAAGATTGAGAAAGCAAATTCAGCAGGAAAAATACTTTGATACTGTAGTTGTGTCCATTCTAAAATGACAGGTTTTGTTGGCATGAAGTTATTCAAGATACTGCCTTAAATGGCAGAGGAGATTTTTCATTCTTCTGAAATATAATGTGAAGGAGAATTATGTTAAGATCTGATAAGAGATTCTTCTGCCTAAATTAAGGTGCAAGCAAGACCATATGGCAAAGTCAATTGTACAGATTTTTTTTTTAACAGTAAATAGGAGGCAGAAAGATATAAAAAACTAGGAAGAGGAAGGAGGGAGAGAGGGACAGAGTGAGACACAGAGAGAGATTAAGAAAAGATATCACCACAATATAGATTCTTGTGGTATCCTGCTGGTCCTTCTTCACCCTGGTCTTTGGTGGGGCCAGTTGGCAGTTGTTCTTATGGAGGTACCACTTTTATACAATCCAATCCCAGAGACCCATGGGTATAGATGCCATTCCGACAACTTGGGCTGGCATGTGTATTCTTTCCCAGTTTTCCACTGTGCAATTTTTTTGTCTGGATAAGTCTTAAGTTCCCACAGTTTGCACAGTGGCATTTTGTCCAGTGTGCTGATTCCAAACCCTCACCTTTGTTAGGCCTGGAATTAATGCCTTCCTGTTTTGCCATCTGTGCTTATCTCAAGTTCCTGTTGTGGTGACTTACCTTATGGGGACCGTGTTTTCAGACATGCAACTGCATTCTTTAAGTCCTCACACATGTGATACAAGGGCATTCAAAACCTCAAAACTCTTTTCAGGGAAGGCTGAAAAAACTGTGCAGTTATAGTACAACAAGTACTATACATACAGAAATACAACAAGTAGTATTACTGAGGTGACAACAGCTGATAAAGAGATAAAGCAAAGCTTATGTTTTGGGACAAGAAACTACACTTGCAAGGAATTTTTCTGGTGCAGATAATATACTTCCTAAAATTAACTCGCACAATTCCAGAAGATACTATGGAACTCTGCATGTCCTAGAAGAACTAAAAGAGATGATGAGTACATGTTATTAAACTAAATGTTCTCATTGCTTTCCATCCTTTCCAGGTTGCCTTCTGGAGAAATGACACTTTATGACATATGTTCACAAATTTTGTTGCAAAAATGCCAATGTTACTTCCTAGCCTATTGGTCCAGTTACATTTACCTTGGTACAAAATCCAAATAAATGCAAAATGCTTTAAAATTCTGGTGAAGTTAGTTAGTGAAAGAATGGTAAAGGGCCCATACCAGTGCTGGTCTTGAGGTATAAAGGCACCAAGAGACATACAGGTAGTTGTACATAGCTGCAGGGCTCCTGGGAGATCTGGTGTCTGTTGGCCTCTGAGCACTAATATGGATTATTCTCTGGCACTACTTGTTCTGCTACAATGATGGGTGATCTCAGTAAACATCTCAAAGCTGAAAGGCCTCCCAAATAGTTTAAAGTTGTGACATTTTCCACTTCTAGCCATGTGTTCCGGGCTAAAATCAGTACTGTGTCTTTTGATAAAATGTTACTGTAATAATTTTAATAACTCAACTCTGAATTTCGTGCTCCAGTGATTTTCCAATGTCTAAAGAACATCCTCTGCCCCAATCCCCCCCACCTCCTTCCTCCCCCCCCCCCCACCTCATTTTGAAATCATTCTTTCTTTGGCACTTAATTTCTTATTTCCTAGCTGGTAATCAGTTTTTCTTTGTAATGTAGTACTAACAAAAATAGTGTCCTAACAGTTTTAAAACTCAAGGAAAATCCCCAAAGCAACGTGATCTGTACAGAAGAAAATCACTGAAGGCAGAATTTTTTAAGTCAAAATACTTCCATTATTTTGAAAGTAAGTGTATATTAAGCATGATTACATAGTAGAAAAAGCTTCCTCCGGTATCCAAGATGGCTATACAATTCTTGACTTCAAAGTAGCAATTTAGTTAAAGATAGATGCAAACCATGTAACTCCTTCACCACCTGGCATGTGGTCCTAGAGTTGCGCTTTCATTACTTTGTCAAAATGTTATCAATATAATGCTTTTTCAAATCCATATTCTGACAAATATTATCTTAGGAACTGTAAATTTTAAGAGATTTAGATTTTAAATTATTCAATTTTAAGGGCTATACAATTACTTATATCTGAATACTCCCTTTTGGCACTCTCTTAAGTCGGGCATATTCTCAAATTAAGTCAGGTCTTTTCTCAAATAATTTGACCTAAACTGACAAGCCCAAATATATGAATTTCCTGAGCATATTATCAGCTGGGAGCAGCTAGTAGTTATAATTACTTGTTAGCTAATATACGCCGAACAATTATGTTTGGAGAGTTACATAACCTTGGACTGGTCTGCAATAAGCTTGCAAATTTAGAAAGCAACAAATGACCTCCGAGCATGTCTAAGACAAGAAATAATTAACAAAGAAATTTCCTGATGTGCTGTAGTATACCCCAATTTGCAGCTAAAAAACATCACTTTCTGTTCTAAATGTTAGCAGTTATGGTGTATCTACTTTGTTATCTGCGTATGTCAGAATAAAATCAATAAAACTTGCAAAGAGCAATTAAAATGCAATAACAATCCCACTCAAGGGTTTTTTTTAAGCAATATGAACAACTAAGATGATGATGATCGTTACCACCTCTATTAATTTTTCCCCAAAGAAAGGCAGATTTGCATATTTTTGCCACAAATACTCCACCTGCTAATACAAGCCTCCCTTTGCCAGCTCCATCACCGCGGGGGTGCACACCTGGTGCAGAACTGCAGAACTTGCCCAGCTCAGCAGAGATGTTTTAAGCCAGCACGCTGTGCTTTGCGCTTGCAGCGGGCAAGCGCCGTGTGCCTGTCAGGCACCAGGTGTCACAGACAGTGCCTGCACTGCCTCATGGCAAGGCTGAGGTGACTTCTGCACTGCTGTCACCCAAATACAAAGACAGGTCTGAGCCAGAGCTCTCAAGCTGTGGTAAGCATCCCGTGATTAATATGCAAGCTACTCATCCTGTGCATGCATCCAGCCTAGCACGGAGCCAGGAGCTTTGCTGCTGATGCTGCCATTAATGCTCTCACCTAAGCAAACTGCTTTTAGAAAGTGCAGCCTAGGATATCCTTCCCTGTTGATAATTACAGTTCCATAAGTATCACACTGCACTCAAGTGTTTCAGAAAGCTTGTTTCAACAAAGGGAGTTCTGACCCTACTCACATTGTAATGTGAGCTTATGTTTTCTTCAGTGTTTCAGTCTAGGAGAGGAGAATCTACAGTGCAACAAATGAGAGAAGAATCTGTCTTGTAATCCAAGCATGGAACTATTGATGAAAAAAGGAAGATTTTTTTTTTTGTCTAAATTTGAAATTATTTGTGAATATTTGACTGCATTACCAGCTAATGCCATTTTCTGTACTTCTTGGCATTAAAAAAATCAAAATAAGTAAGAAGACATTCAACCAAATAAACACAGAAGTCTTGATGTGACATTCAATATGTTTGCAGAAGTGACTGACAGGTAATGTAGTACTTCAGGACAGGATCTAAATTAAAGGTTTGCTATGAATAATGTATTTGTCAAAACTGGTCTTGTCCTACTCACAAATACCTGTACTAGGAATTTTTTTTGTTGCATTTTTAGAAAAAGGTTTCATATTGAAAGCTTTGACATGAACAGTTTTGGGCTATCTAGACCCTGTACATTCTATTGTTGACATGAATATTTGGAATTCCCTATTTTATTGTCCTTTAAGCAGGAAAATAAATTATTTCGTATCCTTTTATCCCTCAAATAAGGTTATTAAAAACCATAATTATTTTTGCTTGTTTTTCAAAATAGTCTTCTTTTACCCACATGGCAGGAAGATAAAAGGGCAGAAACATATTTTAGGACCAAGGAGTTATAGATTGAAATAATATAAAGACATTAGAATTTTTTTTCCCATTTTATTTTGAATTTAAAATTGCTTCCTGGATAAAGAAACAATTAAGTCATAAACCAGATTTATTAGGTTCTTGAATACTTGAAGTTCAATTTCCTATTTACTCAAAAACAGTGAAGGAATTAAAATTTTTTGAACCTTTATGATTTCAACCTTTCTGGCTTAAATGCCTAAGCTGCAGGACTTTGTACAGGGTTTTTTTGAGGTGAGGCAAGCTAAACTCATAGAATTTCTTGTCCTTCAGCCGTTAAGACTTTGTGGTGGTGGAGGAATGATGCCCAGGGAATACTGTACAAGTGAGCATTATTTTTGTGCAGAACACTTGGAAAACCAGTGCCTATCTTCTCACTCAGGAGTGTCTCTCAGTATACCATGTTTCCATAGTGAGATATAAACCAAAGCATTTTTTCAAAAAAGCACATACATCAAATTTAATGGTCTTTGGTTTGTATCACAGCATATTTCCTCTACAAATTTAATCTCACAGGAAAAGCATGTCTGTGTTTAATACTGTCAATCAGATCAGATGACTACAGCTATCACTGAGGTTAAATCCAAGTGTTGCAAACAGATTGTGGGACTGGAGCTGGTATTGAGGCACATAGTAGGAGTTTTACACTAATGATTGATAAGTTTATGCAACCAGTTCCTTTTTTTTTGCCAGTGGCCATATTGAGCAATCACTAAAATACTTTCAAGATCTATGACACTTGCTGTTACTTGATCCTGTCTCATATTTTTTTTTTTCCCCCCAAAGTTGACCATAATGAATAGTAAAATAAGCAAGCATGACTGATTCACTTTTGGCTTAAGTTATTTTTTTTTTCCTGAGAATAGCATCTTCCAAGAGATGATTCCTGAAGTAATACATTCTAAAGCATGGAATATGCTCAACATGCAAGATCAGGGTTATTGCATCTTATTATATGGGTAATGTGGACATAACCAAAAAAGCAAGAACTGAAAGTTAAGGATTTATAAAAAATTTAATAAAATGCCTCACTTTCTAAACATTTTTGTTTTAATATTCTGTGTTCCAGAAATCCTGAAAGACAGAAAAACCCAGAGATATAGATGAGTCTATAATAATGTGTGACTGGCGGAATCTGTGGCTTGACAACTGTCATGTCCAAATTCAATTTAAAAATACAGTAAGTGAACTATTCACTGACATTTATGATGGATTTTAATCACCTTATTTTTAGTATGGGTTACACATTCCCAGTATTTGTGTCTTTATTTTGTATTTCATACTTCATAATGACTTGGTAAATGGAGAGATCTGAAAAAAAGTACTTGGGCAAATAGATTGCAACTTGGATAAAATTCAGGAATGAGTCCAATAATTATATCCATAAAGCAACTATGTCTACCCAGATAAATGCCTGGACATTAAGATGGTGAAGTACCCCAAGGCTTCAAGTGCTGTGGTGACAAAACCATCTCAGCTCAACAGTGTCTTGCCATCTGTTTAACATTTAGGCTTCTTCATCATTCAAAGCAGAAATTTCAGTGCCCAGGGACTAAAAATGCTCAGAAGAAACCTTATGAACACTCACCAAATTGAATCAGCGGTAAATGTGCAACATGGTTGTATTTATTTAAAAGCACAGTTAGGGAAGTTAGTACTGCCCACCTACTGCAGGTTGTGAAGGGGGAGAAAGTCAGTCTTTTACTATATTATCTTTTTTATATTTGTGCCAGAAATGAAAGGGTTCCCCCTTATTCCATCAAAAACATCCTTTTTTTTTCCTGCCACATTAAAGACTATGCTGAGAAAGACTTTTCATCCACCCTTCCTGTTGAAGGTGTGACATGGTACAACACAGAGCACCAGGTTCATAAGTACTAAAAAAGGGATCAAGTGAGCATGAAGTTATCTCCAGATCAGTTCTTACTTAAAATCTACATATTTGCTGGAAAGGGGAAATCCTGTAGCTTTTGTTTAAGTGCTGCTGAAAGACAGTGTCAAGGAATCTTTTAAAAATAGATGAATAAACAGTGCTAGGAGTGTAAACCAGAACCCATGGCTGTCCTCTATTACCATCATGGAATTATAGTCTTGGCTGTGGATTCTGTCATGAGAAGTGAAGCATATCTGGTAAATACATAGACTTACTGCTGGACTCATGGTTAAGGCTATAACACAAGCAGGGAGAAAAAGATGCAGTTTGGAGTGGTTTCAGATGCAAAAGGACTTACATAAAATGTAATTACATAACGTGTGTCAGTTACTGGCAAATAAGCACTATTCAAGTATTCTTAGGTATATCCTGCATAGCTGGGCAAATAATCTTTTACAAACATATGAAACTTCCAGCAGACTGTGTACAGTCTTAAATCCAATGTGTGTTTCTAGTCAGAGAATCCCATAGCTGGAAAAAACCTTGGAAAGTAGCATTTCAGATACACTCATTCCAGAATTTGAGGTTCTTCCACTTACTAGGTAGATGCTGTGAAAACATGCCTACACTGCCTTTATGGAGATTTTAGGTGTTTAATTCAGACTTATGTAATATAAATCTACAGGTAATACAAAAAACAGTGCTATTTTGAAGTGGTTCTTCACAGGTTTAAGAAGCCCAGAGGTTCTTCATATGGCTACCTATTTCCTAATCCCAGGAAAAGGGCATTTAAATGGCATACATCTTAGTATGACTACAGCTGATATGGATATTGAAAGATAAAGGTATCAAAATATGAATTTTTGTTTAAAAGCCTCTGAAAGGATCTCCAGAATGTACTGAGTTTCCCAAATTATATTCCAGTGAAGATAAGAAAGTATTTTTCCTCTTCAGAAAGAATACCTCAAAAGCAGTCCTGCAATTGTGAAACAAATTGTCACATTTGTCTTCATGTTAGTCATTCAGGATGAAACCTGAGGTTTTGACTTGGATTTTAATGACATGAATGGCATAGAGCTATGGCCTTCTGTCACATGCCATGGAATCAGAAACACTGGGGCTAGAAATGAACTCAAGAACTTTTCTTGTCCATCAGTCTAAGGCCAAATAAAGTCTCTTTCCCTCTTTCCAAAAGATCTGTGTACCATATTCTTACAGATCTTTGATGATGAGCATTCTGCAACCTCCAAATTCAGTACTTCCAAATGTCAACAAGACCTAAACATTCTAAAAGTATATGTGGCTTATTTGTTTCACTAAGAATGAAGTCAAACCTCAACTCACCAGCTGATATCACTGGATCCTCACCAAAATTAAAGTATCTGTGGTGCAGATGAGAGGTTTAGGTAAAGTGAGATTAAAATACCATCACAATTAATAAGATATCAAACCCCAAGGATTTCTACTGATATTATTGAGGATATTCATATAATTGTTTTACAATATGAAAAAATGGATCAGAATCTGCCCCTTTGATAAAATTGTTGGGGTAAGAAGATTCTTTTGGACTTTTATAAAATATGTCTTTGCTAAGTCAGGTTTTATTCCGCAGGACATTGTTCACAGCAACTGAGGTATTGACCAAAGTAAAAAAATGTTCCATTTTATTATGGTAAGTACATTCTCATACAGACTCAATTTTCTGTAGCAGTGGTAATATAGTACCTTTACTACAAAATAAACATGTATTTCATGTTGGCATTTCTTGTATAAATGGATGAAAGATCCTAATTCAATTTTTGATGCAGTTTTGCAGTCAACCAGTTGCTTTGCATAATTGGGGTGACAGATGCACTTTATTGTAGTACCAAATTCACTTTGTAGCACATTTTTTAAGATGGTACAATGGGCCTGGATCTTGGCCAACATCAATAATGGAATAATAAACTTATACAAGTAGCAGGGAAATTGCAGTTGTTTTAATGAAAATGCCACTTCTCATGTTTGTTCTGAGGTTATTCTGCTCAACAGTTGCTGTTAGGATAGAGGACTTTTAGGAAAAATTCTCAAATATTTTTGTTTGAGAGAGGTAAGAAGTGACATTGGAAAATAAGATTCTGAAAGAGCCTCGAAAAAACAACTCCCCCTATATTATGCACAGAGAAAGGCACAGAGAAAGTACAGGATGACTACTGAGCCACTACTTATAGAGCAAGTCTTTTTTGTACGGCCCTATAAACCAAGCGAGTCTGTCAAAAACTGTTCTCCATCCTGACTGGAGGTCAGACAGGAAAACACAGCCTGGTCTACAGGGTTGTCCTGCACTAATGCTTTCTTCATCCACATCGCTCACCTGATCATCGGAGATTTGTCTACACAGCTTTCTTGATTCATTGTTGCCAGCCTGAGTGGGACAAATCTTGGAGAAAAGCAGCATCGCTCACTGGAGTTCTGTGAAAAGTGTCAGTGCATGTCAGAGCATTGATTCAGGCTGATATTGATGTGAGTTCTGTTTCTGACAGTTGATCAAATGCTCACCTATCAAAAATCACTGCCTCTCATAGCTGCTGCTTAGAACATAACTTGCAGTGTAATGCTCTTCAAATGTGATTTTTTTTGCGGTACGGTAGGGTTTTTTTTATTTTGTTTTTACTTAGTGAGAAAGAAGATAGGAGATGCTGAAAATTAAATTGGCTTCATAAGGTAATATTTCTATTTTTACATATGATTTTGCAAATTTGTCCTTAAATAAGCAAGATGCAATCTCCTCTGAAGTTTCATAGGTTCATAGAATCGTTAAATTTGGAAATAACCTCCAAGATCGTGAAGTCCAACCTTCAACCAAAAACCGTCAATCAACTAAATCACAGCACTGTCATGTTCAGTCACTTCTTGAATATTTCCAGGCAAAGTGACTTCACAACCCCACTGGGCACACTGTTCCAATTCCACTCTTCAGTGACAAAATTCTTCCTGATGTCCAGCCTGAACCTTCCCAGGCACAGCTTGAGACCATTTCCTCTTGTCCTGCTGCTGGTTGCTTGGGAGAAGAGGTCAACACCCGCCTTGCTACAATCTCCTGTCAGGCATTTGTAGAGAGTGGTAAGGTCCCCCGTAAGCCTCCTTTTCTCCAGGATAAACACCCCCAGCTCTCTCAGTTGCTCCTCACTTGATTTACTCTCCAGCTCCACTGCCCTTCTCTGAACTTGCTCCAACACCTCCATGTCTGTCTTGAAGTGAGGGGTGGATAGTAGAGGATTACAGGTACAGCCTCAGTTTTCACTTAATATCACAGAAATACTGAAACTGCAGTTCCCAGTAGACCCAAAGAGCAGGAAAACCGTATCAGTTGGAATATTCTTTTAGTGCTACAGTGCTAGGCTGAATATTCTTTTAGGCTAAAGTGCCTCTGATTTATCTTCACTGTACAGTGAAAAGAAAACTTAATCAGCATCTTGGGTGATCAGAGAAGCACAAATAAAAGTTGATTCTTTGAAAAGACCTCTTAATAAGTTCTACAGTCAATTGTCATCTCAGAATACTACTTGTTTTTTCTTAATATGCAGAGTTCAATTGTGTGTGTTTTCATTCATCTATGTATACACATAGATTTTAATTTTCACAGAAGTCCACAAAAAGATCAAGTAGGTTACATAATTGTTTCTGATCTTTCCTGTCCTCCCACAGGCTAAGCTTTCTGAAATGCAGATAACTTTTCTGTCATTTCAGACTGTTTGAATCTCATCTCTTCAGAGAAAAGTTGAACATATTTAAGTTAAAGGTATTACCCACATCTGGCTGAGTACACCATTATTACTGGTTAGACCACAGTTCCTGTATTGAATTGCTTTCCTGAAATAAAAAGCCCTAATGTCTGAATTTTTACATTCTCCTCAAAACACTTCTGTGTGATAGCCGTCTTACCTCAGCAAGAAGGAGCAGTGCTGGTGCTCAGAACACTCTGTCATAATGTTTTGTGCCTTTGAGCTGATGAATAATCCATTTTATTGACCTGAAAAGAGCAATAACATCCATTCATTTCAGAGGACCAGTTTTGTATGTATAACGCCTCTTTCTTGGATAGCACACTGTGTAGTTCATGTAAGGCCAGTAGCTCCAGGCCCATCTGTGAAGACTGTTTTGATGAACACAGTTCCATCATCAGCACCAAAACATTTGGATAATTATCCCCAGTGAATAATGCTTTTTCTTTAAATAATCCTCAAAAAAACCCCTTGCTTTTCTTTGTTTGCTTGTGGGTTGCTGTTTTTTTTTTTTTTTTTTTTTTTTTTTTTTTTGTTTGTTTTTGTTTTTGTTAATGTACTCATTATTTTTTATTCACTATTTGCTATTTAGTATTTAGTCATTGGTATCTTTAGTGTTTCCAGGTCATCACTGCACAAAACTTCAGAAAAAGCACAACCTTTTAAATAAAAGAAGTTCTGCCTTTTGAGCAACATCAGAAGAAAACTCATGTTTGATCTAGTTCTAGTATTTGATTTTTTTTATTTGAGGCTTTTTTCTCTAATTCATTTTGATCCTTGATATCGACTAATAGAATTGTTTAGGTTGGAAAAGACCTTCAAGATCATTGAGTTCAACTGTTAACCCAGCACTGCCAAGTCCACCACTAAACCACATCTCCAAGTGCCACAACTACGTCTTTTAAATCCCTCTGTGGATGGTGACTTAGCTACTTCCCTCTGCAGCCTGTTCCAGTGCTTCACAACCCTTTCTGTGAAGGAAGCTTTTAGAATATGCGATCTAAATGTCCCTTGGTGCAATTTGCTATTTCCTCTCTGTATTCATAACAACATATTTTATTGTCGTTTTTATCAGATTAAGTTCTAGCTGGATTTTGGCCCTTCCAATTTTCTCCCTGCAGAACCTTATGACATCTTGGAATCTTCCTGAGTTGCCTTCCTCTTCTTCCCAAAGATCATAAAATCTCTTTTTTTTTTTTCCTGAGTTCCAGTCAACTTGTTCCCCGGCAGCTTATCTTTCAGCACACATAGACGTTCTGCTCCTGGTCTTTAAGATTTCTCTCTTGAAGAATGTCCATCCTTCCTGGGCTACTTTGCCTTTCAGGTCTGCCTCCCAAGGGACTCTGCTACCCAGACTGCTAAACAGGCCAAAGTCTGACCTCCACAAGTCCAAGGTGGCAATTCTGTTCACCCTCCTCCTTCTTTCCCCATGAACCAAAAACTCCATTATTTTGTGATCTCTGTGACAAAGAGGCCTCCAACCATCACATCACCCACCAGTGCTTCTCTGTTCATTAACAGGACTTCCAGTGTGGCACTTCTTCTGGCTAGCACACTCACTGTGTCTGGAAAATCTCTTCCACACCCCAAGATGATCAGGACTGTTTTCTCTCTGGTGGGTTGTATTTTCAGAAGATATCTTATAAGTTGAGGTCCACCATGAGAACAAGGATTAGCAAATGTGAAACTTGTTTGGGGCTGCTCTGTAATAATTTCTGAGTGTTCAGGTGAGGATCTTGGAAGGTTTCGAGCCTTTGCATTAAAAGACTGAACTGAGAGGTTTTGTGACTTGCTTTCTTTAACTTCTGGTCTTAGGAGGGTTCAGCATCCTTAGAGAAGGCAGCCTGACATAGAAAGAACACTTGTACATCTGAGCTCAGCTACATAGGAGACATTTCCCATGCGTGAAAGACTTAATACCAAACAGCCGCCTTGGTGTCTTCTCCTCTGGGAGCATGACACAGTGGGAATTCAAATAAAAGTAATTACTAATATTTAATATCAGTTTATAACCCAGAAGGAGATATGAGAAACTTCTTAAAACATAGGTGCTTGGAAGACTCAAGTTATCTATTTAAAATGGTACTGATAAGGAGCAATTTAGTCATTATATTGAACTGATTGTTGATACATTTTCAAAAGATTGCATTTTTTAGTAAATCAGGAGATCGATTCTTTTTTAAAGACACAAAAAGAAAGGTTCAAGTTAAGTCAGAGCACAGAAAGCAAGAGAAAATTTTATACCATTGCCTGTGAAAACACTGAGCTGAGAATCTATTCTGAAGAAGGACAGAAACATTCCTGGCATGCAGGAGATCAAAAGAACTCTCATGCAGGTCTAAAAATGAACACTTGCTCCATGGAGAGTAATTATTTTGGAACAGCCAGCTGAGACATAGGACCTTGTGGGACCAGAAGAAGTTACAACTGGCTTCATTATCATCAGGAGATCAAAAGGTTTTAAGATAGATGAGAATGCCAGCTGCTCTCTCTGGAAATACTGTCCCTTTGTTACAATAGCTTAACACTTCCATTTTAAGAAGGCTGTTATGTATCTGTGTATGATTTGTATCTGAGTCATAAAAACTACAGGTACCTGAACACAGACTTACTGAGAAAGTGCCTTCTCCCCTGAAGTAATGTTACCCAGGTGTTAGTTGAGTACAAGAAAAACATAAATAAACTGGAGCAAGATTGGCTAGGAGTTGGAATGATTTCCCTTGAAAAGAGACTGAGGGAGCTGGGCTTGTTGAGCCGGAAGAGAGATGGTTCAGGGTGGGATCTTAGTACCGTCCTCAACTACCCAATGGAAGGAAATAGGAGACACAAGAGATGGATTCTCAGAAGAAGAATGAGAGGTAATGGACAAGAGCTGGAAGATGGCAGATTCTGGGTTAATATCAGGGGAAAAAAAACCCAACAAGAGTATGATCAAACACTGTAATGAGTTTCCAAAGAGGCTGAGGGATTTCCATCCTTCAATACATTCAAAGTTCATTTGGAGAAATCCATGAGCAGCCAGCACTAAGCAAAGGAGTTTCAATTCTTAAAGGTCCTTCCAACCTACATAATTCTGTGATTGTAAGCTGGGGTTACAGTAGAAACAGGATAAATCACGTAGTGTGTTTACCTTGGCTGGCTGCCTGACCCCCAGCCTTTTGCTCTCTTCTCCCTTCTCAAAAGACAAGGGGCAGAAAATAAAACTGAAAAGCTTATACAATGAGGTAAGGCATCTTAATATTCATTACTTCCCACTGGCAGGCAGATGTCCAGCCATTCTTTGGGCCTCTACACCTCTACACCTACAGTTGCTTGGAACCAAAAAGCACTACCACAACTGTGCCCACATTTGCTTCCTTGCCCTCAGCAGCTGATTGCAATGTAATATGGTATGGAATGTCCCTTAAATCAGTTTGGGTCAGCTGTCCTAGATGTGTCCCCTCAGCCTCTTGCTCATACCCAGCCTACTGGCCTTTGGAGGGGAGGGAAAGCCTTGATGCAGTGCAAGCACTGCTCAGAAAAAGCCAACACGTTGGTGTGTTCTCAATACTATTTGAGCTACAAATGCAAAACACAATATAGGATACTATGAGGAAATTTAACTCCATCTTAGCCAGAGACAGTACACTGGAACACAACTGTGCAGGATACAGACTTGTTGCTTGAAGGGGGCATCTACAAAGATGCAGGGATGAATCAAAGAATACAGTTTGTCCTGAACTGTGACAATACTGTTATTTCTATTTCTATACATTGATCTGACATTAATGCACAGTTGAAGCTGACCTTAGGATGTACATGCATGAGAAGACAATTGAATACTGTGCTCCCAAAGTACTACACAATGACTGAAATTTAACTGAAAGAACTTGGACATGCCAAGGATAAATTGCCTAGGAAAAACACCTAAAATTAACTGATTTTCTTCACATGTTAGTATTGATTGGACTGCTTGAGTGGCAAGAATTGCAGAATAGCAAATCCAATTAGCAATTTTTAAAATAAGCAAATATGCTATGGTGCCAGAGTTTGTTGCAGCCTTAATATCTGCTAGTAAAGCCCACGGTAAAAAAACAAAAAGGGCCTTTGCATAGTATTCACAGATGTATAATTGAGCCATGTTGTGAGATGTTCAGGGTCCCAGGGCACCCAGGTGTCGAGGGTCCAGGTTTCTCTCTGACTCTAGAGGTTGGGGCTGTACAAAGATGATGGCCAACAGGGGAATAGGGAGGGAGTGGCTCAGGGACACAGGAACAGACATAGGAACAGGGGAAGGAGCCAATGGGGTCTTAGCAGCTTTTTGAGGGAAGCTTCTTGTGTCTCCCTAACTTAGGGGATGCCCCCCAGGGTCCCCACAAAAGCTTGTTTTTATTTTTTTTCCTCCAAGGTCTCCTTCCCAGCTTTAATGTTGAATCCTCAAATGTACTGCTGAGTACATTTAGTGATGATTCAGAAGATTTACCTATCAACTGCTTCTGAATTTTCTACAGCACAGTGGGTGTTGCTTATCTTAATGAAAGTTAGTCTTCTCAGCTTTAAAGTGCACCTCCTTAACTCTCTCTGCTCTTCTGCTTTCCTGACAGTGTAGTATTCACAGAGGTGTACCTATGCAGCCAGAAACAGTAGATTTGTTGAAACAGAAAAGAACCAACCTAGCACCTGATTGAGAGAACTGGTTTAGATGGGCTGTCTAACAAGCAAATCACACACTAGGGGTCTCTGATTATACATCGAACTTCTCCACAATATTTCCCGAGGAATGGAGGCAGAAAGTAAAAAAAAAAAAAACACCAACCACCACAAACTGATATTTTTGAGGGGCATTTTCGCTATGTTCCTAAGAATAGTTGAGCCAATATCTGGTGAAGAAGGAACACTGACTTGCTGAATACACATTAGGTCTTAATGAACAGGATATGGAGTGTGGGTGATATGATCTATAGAGAGTCTGTAGAAGAAACAATTGTTAAAGAAACAATAAAATACATTAATAGAACTGAATTCTCTGTGTTACAGAGTAGATAGATGAAATCAGCTGTTTCTTGTTCTACTATCCAGGTGCAAGACAATTTCTACTTTTCATTATTCACACAGGTAAAATCCAGACAAGGTTAATTTATTACTTGTTCAAACTAATTTGTTCTGTTGCAATTTTTTGAGGTTAAACTAGCTCTTCTCTCTCCCTCGCATCTGTCATCCCGATGATTTTACAGACTGATTTCTATATTTTATTTCCTGAATTAAATGAATGTATTTTTTTTCAAGTGTCCTTTCCAAACTTAAGGTTTCCATTCAGTTGCTCATTTCTAGCAAGATTTCTCTGCACAAATTCCAGTCTAAATTAATCTCTCTTGAAATGGATGAATAAACTATGATGGATATGAGTGATCATTAATGGTTTAAATAATGGTAATGACTGCAAGATGAAATCAGACTAGCACTGAGAAGCTTTTCAAGGTGTTTAATTCAGGTAGCTGTGTAAAAAAAAATCATTATCTAATCATAGCAGAAGCAATTTTTTGCTTTTCTTGAGTCAAATGCCTTGGATGAACTTGCAGTATAAAATTAAAAGAAAAAAAAATCTATTCTGACATTAGGACTTTCTCTACTGAAATATTTCAGGTGACATGGTGAAAGTAAGAGTCCCAAACCTATCATTATAGCTAGAGTTTCAGTAGGAACACTATTTGGACCAAGAAAAGAAGAAATTGAGGATTAGGAGATAAAATGCTTTTATTGTGTTAGAAAATGTTTCTGTATGAAAAAATATTTTTCCACGCTTTGCATGGAAACTAAAAAGAACTCACACAGTGCTCTTTAGGTGTCAGGTCACAAACAAAAAATAATGACTAAATGAAGGACCCAGAAGTGTTGCTTGGCAGCTGGCTGATCATGAGCCAGTGTGTGCCCTGGTGGTCAGGAAGGCCAGTGGCATCCTGGTTTGTATCAGCAATAGAGTGGCCAGCAGGACCAGGGCAGGGATTGTCCCATGTTCTCAGCACTGCTGAGGCCACACCTCCAGTGCTGGGTCCAGTGCTGGGCCCCTCACTGTGAGAGAGACATTGAGGGGCTGGAGATTTTCCAGAGAAAGGCAATGGAGCTGGTGAAGGGTCTGGAGCATGTGTCTTGTGAGGAGCTGAGGGAGCTGGAATTGTTTAGCTGGTTTAACCATGGCAGAGCATTGGAACTAGATAATCTTTATGGTCCCTTCCAACCCAAATAAATGTATGATTTTATATTATCATGAATAATTGAAGTAAAAATATTTTTCTTCCAGATAGGACTATTATGGATGGCACTTATTTTACTATGGATTTCTTTCCAGAGTTTGCAGAAACAGATGATCAAAAAAAGAAACAATAATTTGCTTAATAAAGACTCATCTGTGGTCTTCTACTGTTACTTTGAGATGTTAGGAAAACTCCTGAAGAAAATGAAGAAGCTAAAAAAAATAAAAGCAAGCAGAGAAATTAATTTAATATGGTGATTTAATGATGAATGTCCCCATTTTATATATTAAATAGTTGCAATCACCAGTGCTTACATTCAAATATCATATGAATGGCATCAAGAATGGATATCCAAGGCGTTAAGAATGGATATCTGTCAATCCAAGACAGTAGTCCCTGCAAATCAAACTTTTTTTAGGCCTCCTACTTAGAACAATCACGCAGATCTAGTAGAAATATTGAACAAAACAACAACAAAAAAACAACAAAAAAACAGCAGAGGAAATTTAAAATCTGAAACTGTAAATTTCTGAAAACTTCCTCATGAGGGAAGTTACTAAACAACATGCTTTAAAAGAGCTGTTGCCTCCTCACTCACTGTCATGTTGTACAGATTTAGGGCCTAAATTATGCTGTGTGGTCAGGAGATGAGTTATTTGAAACTGATTTTTACTTGAAGTTCTGACTAGTCAAAATGAACATTTTGATATAGATACTGGGTTATTTTTACTTTGACTTTTCCTCCAGCATTCCTCTTGATATTAATGGAAACTTGGGTCAAAGCTCTAAACACTGATAAAGCATAATTGCATGCAATTCTTGTGATTTGACATATCTATTGCTACACCATTACAAAATATCATTATCCCAAATATCTTCCAGCAATTTTCCCTGTGCTCTTTCAGTGTTACTAATTTGTGATTTTCAGTATGGCTTGTTTTAGTAATATTGACAAGTGGCATATAACCACTCAATCAAGCATATCAAGTCCCTTAATTTGGCCTAATTCAGGCATCAATGAAAGGTGTGAAGCTTTTACATTTGCTCTACTGAAACTAATGTCCATCAGAAAGCAAATTGATTTTCGGTTTCAATACAAATCAAAATTTCATCACATGAAAAAATGTTGTCAACTCTGCTAAATTAGTAATAAATGAACAAAGTAAAGCAAGTGCTGAGTATCTGCCTCACATTTTCCTTTACACTGGTGTATAATTTCTAGCCATTCAAAGTAATTTTCTAAAAGATGAAAAGCCTCATTTTTTATTGTATGGCATGGCTACTTTGTTGAATACTTCAGACTATCTTTAGCTCATATTCTATATTATGGTACTTCATATAGGCAAAATGGATTGCTGGTTATAAACATTTCTGTTCTGGTTAATAGCCACATGCAGGAGAAAAAAAAAATTAAAGTGTGGAGAACATACATCTCCCAAACTGTGTATCCCAAATGTGGCTCCAGCTTCCATTTTGTGAAAGATACATAGGTAGCTTGCACCGAAACAACTTATAACAGTCTTGAAAATCAAATAAAAAAGCATGATGATTATGTCTACGTGCATAATTCCTCTGTTTAAGGAAGCTGTAATTCCCCTAAGAACACTGATTAAGAGACATATCTGCTTTTGTTCTCTTCATATGATTAGTAATCTGAGTAATCTTAAACTGTCCTAAAACAATTATAGTATAAAAACTGAAAAACATCTGGTATTGCTTTTAGTTAATTTTTTTACTTATCTGAAATTCTGCAAGTAATACAAGTAGAATAGGGTCAAACAGTTAATCCTTGATACCATCTCTCAAACATTTTCAACACATTAATCTTTTGGGTGTGCTTTCTGTGTGTTGATCTGTGCCTGGAGATCTACATTGCTTCTTACAGGCTTGAGCCTGTCAGCAAGTTGTTAATAATAAGCAAGTTGTTAATACCACAGAAACATTTGTTTTATAAACTGCGTCATGGTTTAGAGATCGTATTAGTGCTCCCACTAAAATGAAAAACCACTAGCTACTCCTCCCCCTAACCCCTTCCAGTGGCAGACAAAAGACAGAGATTCCAAGTAGAGATAAGAAGAATTTTCTGGAAATAGCAATGCAGCAAGAAAACCAGCAGTAACAGCAACAACATTAAGAACAAGAGTATACAAAAAGAGGGTGATTCATATTCAGAAAACGCTCACTGACTGACCAACCTGACTTGGCACTGCCTGCCCCTCTGACACACAGAACAAATGGCCTCTGTGTTGAGTGTTTCTCCCCCTGCCCAAGACCATGAAAACCAATGGCAGACAAACCCTCTGGTCAGCACTCCAACAGAGTTATCCCACTGCTCCCTTTGCCACTCGCATCCCCTGAAAAGGACAAAATGAGCCACCTTTTTCCTCCATCTGAAGCCACACCCACCTTCTCAGAAGTGAGAATCCCCTACTTCCAGCCCCAACAATGGTGGCACTGCCATAGAACAACAACCTACACATGCCCGCATGGCTCTAGGCTCCACCCCCTCATGTCTTTGGCTGAAACTAGGGCAAACTATAAAACAATTAATTGCAACAATGTGCAATGTCTCTAGCGCACTGTTCATTTGTGCAGAAATGAAACTATTTATGTAATTTTATTTAATGAAGTCTGCCCTTTCCAAGATTTTCCCAGGAAATCTCTACTCATTCAGTATCTTCATGGCCTTCTTGATAATTGGCCATACTGTGATATTTTAAAGTGAAACTTCCCACTGATTTCTAGGAAAGGCAACTTAGGATCAGTGTGCATTGCCTATCAAGTGTTAGAACCCTTAACAGATTTACCAGTTGTAGAATATCCATCTTTATGTGGTATTCATAAGTCATCAAAATCTAGTAGAGTTACATCGGGATAAAGCTTGGATAAGAAAGGTCTGATCCTCATCCCTGTTTAAATTTTATTTGTCATGTCCTTCTCCTTGACTTCTACAAATCTAGTTGATTTTCAGATGAAAAAAATTCTATCCAATTAATAAAATTTAACTGCCATCAAATATAGATCTATATTCACACACTGATTAATTTATAACTCAGTTTGCCTCTTCAGCTCAGCTAGTTCTGTCTCTGAGCCTCAGGTAGGCTCTTCTTGAAATGCTTACTTTTCATTTTAGAGATCTTACACTAAATCATGCTAAAACTGGAACAGGCTTTAGCCATTCTCCAGCCCCATCTCTTTCCTCCATTCTTAATTGCAACATAATTGAGAAGCACCTGAAATTACACAGATAATTGCTGAAAATGTTTTGAAGGATGCCTTTATGCATGCTGCACAACAAGTTGTTTGCTGTTGTATTCTAAGATATGTGGAAAATCTGGCTTTCAAAAAAACCCAAGAAAAGGACCTAGACCTTATTTGTCTCAGTTCTTGCATAAATGATCTAAAATCTAACTTTTCAATATAGGATGGACAGAGCGATCCTTACATAAGACTGAAAATAAAGGCAAAAGAAGAATTCACATTGTCTTTGGAGGCATAGCTGCAGTTGTTTGCTTTGGAGAAAGAATGCTTAATCTGAATCATAACTGGATGTAAGTACTTGGTTTATAGACTTGGGCATATTTATAATAGTTGGGATGCACTTAAAATTTCCAGTTATTTGACTGGAATTGGTCTACCACTCAGTGTGCAAACAACTTTTAGACTCCCCTTTAGAAACTGGATATATACAAATCTATATGTGTGAAGTCTTTCACAGGCATACAGGAATTTTTCACCTACCAGCTTTCTGAGACACACAGCTATCGGCCAAATCTCAGCCAGAATCTCTGTGACTCCACTAGGAAGGTACCTAGTAGAGCCTATTCAACCCCGTCTGACTTGACTATGCCTGACACTTTGGTGGGATCTAGTCCTCAGCCTGTGTGAAATTGAAATCTTCTTGTCCTCATAGATGTTTTCTGCAATTCAGTGTAGTAAATACTGTGTTTCCTTTTGGAGGTCATGTACACACAGGGCAAGACCAAGATGACTCCTAGTACATTTAAGGAAAGGAGAGTCTCTCCCACAGCACCCATTGTTCCTTTTCTCATGCTGCTGTAAACACAAATGCTAAATCCCATCTCCAACACATTTACTTCTCAATTTTCCTTTGATAGGAATTGTCCAGCTTTGGGTTAATTTCTTCCTGCAGCATCATATTCAATTTTTCATTAATTTCTTTCATTGGTAGAAAGTAATCTATGAATGGAAATAAAATCAGTAAATGTAGTTTAGTTAAAATCCAGTCATGATCTCCCCATTTTAGAAGCTCATTACTGTGGATTAGTTGTCTATTGTGACAGTATTTCATTAGCTTCAACTGGAAAGGGCAAGAATGATGTGTGCCTGTCAAATCTGAACAGGAGGAAGATATTTATGCTGGTTTTGGTATGCTTCCTAACTCTAAAGGTAGTGGGAAGAGACCTTCTGGGTTTTTTTTATGAACTTTGAAAATGAGCTTCTGTCCATCTGTGTTCAAATTGTTTAAGCCTGATATTTTTGTCAAATCCATGGGTAAAGTTTCTGTGTATATTTTTGCATGTAGATTTTCTATGTGGATTTTTAAATTTCTTGATCCCCAATGCAAAAGTAATTTGAAAGTGTGTGAAACAGAATCAACTCTGTTTTTTATTTCAAGCAGATTCTGTAAAGTTTATTTAATTCATCAATACCTTTGAAGCCCTCAGGGGAATAGAAAATGAAAAGGGATGCATAAAGTAATTAAGATTTCTTTTAGCTGAGCAAAAGAACTAAAAAAGCAGTATTATTATTAGAATGCTGGAAGTGGAAAAGAAAAGAAAATGCTGTAAAGAAGGCTCTTTTAAAAGCTGAAAGATTGCCAGACAAGATCATCATTTAGGGGTTTACAAGGGTGGGTTCCTATGGGACTCTAAATACAGAAATCTCAGTCTACATCAGTAGAAAAGTAAATCCAGTAGAAAACCCAACAGCATTAGTGGTGCTTGGGAATTTTGAAGTGAATGCTGCATCAAACCATCTTACAAGATAGAATGGAAAGTGATTTGGAAAGAAAGAGCAACAAAAAGCCAATGGTATGGGGTCCTGATTTAGGGCAAATTTGGGAGGAAACTTCTAAAGGGATCCCTCTAGACAGCAGACTCAAGCAGCCCCTCCTGCTACTGTTTTGGGAAAAGATTTCCTTGGATAAAAGTGGAAAAGAAATGTTTATTTAATGAACAAAGTATTAAGAGGCATAAAAAATGAATAATATTAAAAAATAAAACCTCTCACTGTTCTGAAGAGATGGCAAATTCAGGAAGTTCTTGTCATGGGGTGTAGCTCAGCTTGCTCAGTCTCTTATCAGTCCCTCTGGTGCTGGAAAGTGCCACGTCCTGGGCCCGGTGGGCCAGAGGCGTGAGCTCCCGATGCTCTTCTGGGTTTTCAGTCCAGAGCAGCAGTGACCAGTTCCAAGAAAAAGAAGTCACAGTCCAGGGAACTACTCTGCCTCAGCTAGCTAAATAAACTTCCTAACTAAAAAGCAAAGGAGATCGCTCTCCCATTGTCCATGCTGCAGACAACACAGTCTTTGAGAGAGAAAGCTGAAACTCTTATCTTTATGTTTTTGAATACAGCCACCTCAGACATTCCACCACTTCTCCTTCTCCCCCCTTCACTCTCAGATCTAGTTTTAAGGGTGCAAAACTAATTTCTAGACTAAACAGACAAATAGGGATACAATTCAGCATCATAAAGTCACCCCAGGACATATGGTCTCTTAAGCAGTGGCTGACAGGATATTTTATATACTGTAGACAAAAGCATGGACACCTGAAAGCAAAATCTTCTCTTGCAGAACTGTTGTGTGATTCTAGAACAGGTTTCATCAACAGTAATCAATCTGAGGTTTTAAAGATACTAAACAATGTAGGCAAAACTATGCTCCCAATTTATATACTGGGGTTTTAGTATAGCATAATGGAGAGAAATCATTTAAATACTGTTGAGCTGATGGAACAGGGAGAAGGTGCTCTATAGTACACAGATGCTGATATTTAATCCTGAAAATGCAATAAACTGTCCCATGCCATCTTCTGACCCTGTGTTTGTTTGCATTGTTTGGTATTGATTACCATTGAAGGATGCAATGTTGGCATGATGATTTAAGAATTGTGAGTTGTACTGCAAACTATTTCATAGAGGCTTGGTGACTCAAATATTATCAAGATGAAGTGTTGTGAGCTAATCTTCTCTTGTAGTTGAGTCTTCCCTCAAAATCCAGGCCTGTGACCTTGCTGACATGGGCCATGGTGACAAATCTGTTTCTAAATCACTTTAATTTAATTGTACCAAAAATATACTTTGTCTGGGAGATGGGTAAAGTTACTGCCTCCCCTGTCCTGTTTTATAAAGTCAGGGAAGGGCTAGAGTTGTATCTTGGTCCAACAGTTTAGATGTGCCTGACAACTTGTCAGCTCTCATAGAGAGGGAAGGGGGTGTTGAGGGGAAGTTGAGAATGAGAGACAGCTCCTATAGCTGAACGATTACATCAGTGATAAGTGCTGAGAAACTTTATATCTCTACCCAAACTGAATTGTTTATTTCTGAGCTGAAATTAGAACACTCTGTTTAGTGGTATAGTGATCCTCCTGTTTTTTGGATAGACATATTCAAAAAAATTCTGAGTACTCCTAATGTGAGAAGTCTGTCACATTTGACCCAGAGTTTTGAGGACAGGCCCTTTCTCTAGGCTAGGTATTGACATAGGAGAAGATGGGAGACTATAGTGTCAAGCATGATGTTGATAGGTCAGTCATACTGACTGCATTTGACCTTTAAGAACATCAGCTTATTTAGGACCAAAAAGCAATAGACTTCCTCTGAAGTTCCCTCTGCCTGATTATTATTTTTACTCCAGACTGCACATTTCTCACCCTCTGCAGCTGGAATTTTAATTGTCTCTTCTGTTCCTGTAACAGCTGCTAAGAAGCTTTGCTCTTCCCCTAGCTGCTCTATTACAGCTACATAGCACCAAATGTAGTTAATTTTTTATCCCTGAATACTTATTTTTATCTGATTTCAGTTAACTTGGCTTCTTAGAAAATGAATGCAACCTTAATGTGGTTTAAATGTGTTGGTGGCTTTCTCAGATTGACAAGCAATGGCATACGGGCGTGTTGAAACTCGGTTTGTAGATGATGCTGAAGCGCAGTGAGGACACGCCAGCATTCATCCTTGGCATGCTAGATTTGTGCAAGGAAAGCAAGTTGCCTTGTACATGTGTTTTGCAGTACTGTAGGGAAAGCTGGCTCTAACAGATGAGGAAGAAGATGTATTGATGTTTCAATACTGTAAGCTGTAAATGCCTTTCAGAGCCACCACCTGCACATTTTCTCAGGTTGAGCATTATCTCCCCTTACCCAAAACACAATAGTTTCTCCTCATGGAAGGCCAGAAACATATCTGTTCCAGGCATCCCCTGATCAAATTCAAATTCTGGGATCTATTCCAGGGATTCATGGTGGGATTTGGAGGTTGGCCAGCACACACATTGTGCTGTGTGTTTCCTTATCTGAAGAGGCAGCTAGCAAATGTTGTTTTAAGAACAAGCCCCTTTTTTCTCTGTTAATTTGATTTTTTTGAGCTGTACCACTCCTGTGTCTCTAAAGCAGATTGGAAGGCCTGAGAAAGAACTGTGAATAAGTCAATCAGCAATCTGTGTCCTAAATATTGACTTTGACTACTATTATGAGTATTTAGATTTAGGAGCAAGTGCTCTCATTGACTGCCAAAAGACAGGATTACTTACTAGAAAAACAGGTCTGACAATCTGCCTCATGGAGCAAATACATACGGGCACATCTTATGTGTGTGGTCATCTTGGAAAAAGAATTAAAGCCAATGAAATGGAAAGGATGATCAATACAGATATTTGCTTGCTGTTTACAAGTAACTAGTGCTCCAAATATGCTCAAAATAAGGATCTGCCTGTATTCTGTGATTTCTGATTGGAAATGAGAAATTGGCACTTAGTTTGCTGATAGTTTAAGAATGGTACAGGGTAATAGCTGCTCTGTAGATGCTAAGGATAAACTATGTTAAAACAAAACCATAATTTCACCATTATCAAATAGGCATTACCAATATTCATTTACAACTTTGTTTTGTATCAAGGTAAATAGACAATTTAAAAAAACCTCATGCACTATTTGTTTATGTTCTATTTCCTTCCATATTTTAATGTCTAATGATTTTCTATTTCCTCGTTATTTGTTTTAGGGAGCCTACCCATCTTTTAGAGAAGATTTTAGGGTTCAGTTGCTCAAAAGTTACAAGAGATTTGCCTGCCTTATACTGTTTAATTAACCAGAGGTTATATAAAAATAGCTTTCAATAATGAGTTAACACTTTCCCAAGAAATCAAGGTCTTTTGTCCACCTAAAGTTTGTAAGCCAAAACTGAGAAATCTCAAAGTCTCTAGTAATTGTTGAGCAAGTCATATTCTTTTCTTGACTACCTGATGACTTTCCTCTTTAATTTCCTATTTCATCTTTTTGTTCTCCTCCCTTTCTTCTGTGTGCTTCTTTCCATATCTACAGGATTCCTCTCCAATTCTCATCATACCTTTCCTTTCACACTTATTATTTACGTACTGTTAGGAAGCCCGCATATGATTTTTCAGACATCTGATTCAATGATCTCAAAAATGTGTTGGCAACACATGTTATTTTGAAAGGTTAATGATGGAGTTTTCACCACCATCTATGTGAAGTCTGCTGGTGAAGTCTGAACTCACCCCAGGTTAACAGCAGGTAATCCCAGGTATCCCAGTCCCTGGAAGAAACAGGGTCTGGCCAGGACCCTAGAGCAAGGAAGCCCACAGCAGTACTTATTCTACACAGTTCAGGAAATAAGGCATACAGGAAAAGAGGTGGATATGCAAAAAGAGGTGGATATGCAGAGTGAATAAGACATACTCTTGTGCTTGGAAGCAATCCTGCCTTTTGGTCAGCCTTGAAGTAGTCAGGCAGGTAGACGACATGATAATTTTAGGTCTCTTCTAACTGAAAATATGTTATTTTCTATTCTGTGCTGTGCTGTGCGGAGTTTTGAGGTTAGCTGGTTGCTCAGGTCAAAATACTCTTCAGTAGTTTTCTAGGAGTAACTCTTGTAGAAGGTGCACTTGTTGTCCTAGTTGTTAGAGGATCAGATCTTGCTATCTGTGCAGCAAAGCCATTCAATGGTCAAATGGAGCTGTGCTCCTTCCTTCTCAAAGGAAGCTTCACATAATTCTTAGAAGCATATCTCAGAATGAAACATGTAATCAAAAGAAGATTAAGTAATCAGAAATACACGTTGACAATCCTGACCATCAAATGTGAATGTCAAAATAGCATACTGTGTCTTCTTTCAGCTTCCTAAGCACCTGTTCTATTTATGGTAATCCCATCTGTAAAATTTCTACGTGCATGTGAGCCCCCTGCAAGGAATACTCTTTGTATTGGAGAGGACTGCAGACTGGTAAGAGCAGACCATGCTTCTTTATGATGCAGGTGCTTTTGTAGATCTTCACCTGCTTCACTGAGGCAAATGTTGAGAAAAATATTGAATTGTTCCTCAGAACCTGTCTTTTCAAGATTTTTACGTAAGAAGCACGTCTAAAGACTGCAGAAACACTTTTAGCAAATGTTAACCCTATTATTAAAGCTTAACTGTATCCAGGGTTTATGGACTAATGTGGAGTTACCTTAATTTTCCTCCAGGAAACATATTCTTTTCACAACTACAAGCAGAATCCTATCTGTTGACTTCTACCAAGTGCATTGAGCAGGAGTTGCTGTGGTTGATTCTGCTTGGCTCCTTCAGGCACCATTTGGAAGTTAATGGGCATATGATTGAGGATGGTCAATAATTCTGCAAACCTGCCTCTGTGTAAGGTTTCCCTTGACCTTTTTGTCCATTATTTCTATACATCAGTATTATTTCTGCAGTCCTCACTCACATAATCGTCTTTGATTTGGCTCATTTTTTATACTTGAATGACCTTTTATATAGATCAGAATAGTGTGGGTAAAGTAGCAAAGAAACAGAAATTTCTGAAACATCAAAGCATATTCCATGCTTCTCCAATGTAAAGTCAGCAAAATATTTGTCATAATGCAATCCCCTATTTTATAAATAGGTTCCTTTGAATCCTTTGTTATCATTTAACATGCTTGCAGAATGACTTCTTATCCAAGTAACTGTTTTCATCCAGATAAATTTGCTTTCCATTTTGTAGTTGCTTTTATCAGAATACTGTAGCTGAATTTTGCTCCTCAGGCAACATTCTCAAGTTTGCAGTATCACTTCTATGGCTTTAAAAAAAAAACCAACAAAACAGGTCTCTATATTTGATTTTATACTGTTATTTGGGGTGTTTGTGAAATGCCTGTAAATCTTGTGTAAGATTCAGAAGTTTGTACTTACTGTTATGAAGGATAAGCCTTGGATGTAGAGGGAAATGTAACCAAAAATAAATGAGTGGTATTCTTGGACCAATTATGAACTCTGGTTTTGGGAAGCTCATAAAACTACTCAGATGCACTTAGCTTTTTTCAAAGCCAAGGCTGAAATGCATAATTAACCACAATAGAAAACAACAAAATAAGAACACTACATATGTATCATATAGTAATGGTATACAAAATAATAATAAAAAAGAAGTGTTGGATATCAAAAATAATAAGAATTCTTGTGTCTGAAATCAAATATCCAAGTGTCCTAAGGCCTCCATATTAATTTGTGGAGATTTTTTTACATAATGATCTTAAAATTATCTTATTGATATTTGCATATCAATAATTTATGTTTACCTAGAGAAACACATTAATCACTCATCATTTTCTTATCAAAAGGATGGCTGCTGATTTAGAGAACTGAAAGATAAATTATATGTCTCATTCTTCAGGCCCTTGCAGAGAATATATTGTATCTCCAAAAAGACACCACTTGTAAAACCTAGCAATAGGCATTCCAAAGATCACCATGAAATGATCAACACTATTGCAGTAATATATGAAATCAACATCATTATTGTTTGTGAAGGAAATAAAGACCTGACAGCATTCAGCTTTGAACAGTCTTGGTATCAAATGCAAAGCAACTCCTAATATGGTAGAGTTGTTTTAATTAGTAAATAATAGGAAGCAAGAGGAGTCTTGTGAAGCCCTCTAAAGTTAGGCTTTCTAGGTGATTTTGTCTATTGTTTTGTATATATAATAATTCCAGAAAATAGTGTGCAGCACAACATCTCAGTGAAGCAGCTTCCTATAGTCCTGAAGATAGCTGGAATGCTGCTGTTAATCTCAAGGAAAATCAGAATTTAGAAAAAGGTGCTTTTATGAAATAGAAACAAAACCTCCCAAACTGATCTCTATGCTTTTGTTTATTCTGCATTTTTTGCTGATTGTAGTTGTTTGCTTATGAAAGGAACTGCAAAGCTGTCAACACAAATGTCTCTGGAGATTTTGTCAGTATAATTTTTTTCTCTGTTAAATCACAATTAAATCCAAATAAACATTTTAAAGAGAACACACTAAGCTTTAACTCTGCAATGCCCAGGGCACTCTTTCTACAGCTGATGGAAAAGGATGCCTTCAGAGGCATCCTATTGTTCTATCCCAACAACGTGCCTGCGATAAGTATGGTGATTGGTACTTTTGGCAAGACTGGTGACAGAAGACAGCAAGCTGTGAGCTTAGTTTGGTTGTAAGATGGCTTCCTGGAAAATGGAAAATTATTTTAAAAATCCACCTACTTTGGTGTTTAGTGATGCAGGGTATACATCCGCTATATAATAGAATCATGGAATTATTAAGGTTGGAAAAGACCTGTAAGATCATCTATTCAAACCTTTGACTGAGTACAACTGTGCCCACTAAACCACATCGTGGAAAGCCACATCTACTCTTTTTTGAATACTTCCAGGGGTGGTGACTCCATCACTTCTCTGGAGAGTCTGTTCTAATGCCTGGACATTTTTTCAGTGAATAAATTTTTCCCAATATCCAAACTGACCCTCCCTTGGTGTGTCATGAGGCCGTTTTCCCATGTCCCCTTGCTAGTTGTCTGGGAGAAGAGGCTAATCATCACCTCACAAGAACCTCCTTGTAGATAGCTGAGGAGCGTGATAAGGTCTCATCAGAGCCTTCCTTTCTACAGGTTAAACAATCCTAGTTCTCTCAGCCAATCATTATATAATTGGTGCTTTCCAGCCACTCTGCTCCCAGTCTGTAGCTCTGCATGGGTTTGTTGTGACTGAAGGGCAGGACCTAGTTCTTGGCCTTGTTGAACCTCATACAATTGGCCTCAGCACATTGATCCATATGCACACAATGCATTTTATCACTGGATTGTATATGATGTGGAAAGTCCTATGCAAAGTGGATCTGCTAGGAAGAAATGACTTGGCAAGAAGGCTTAAGTAGTCCCTGGACCACTAATTAGTGGGTTTGACCTCATTAACCTTTCTAAGTAGGAGAAATATTTTAATTCTTATTAATAAATGAAGAATTAAGAGACAGAAAAAGCAAATGTTTTGATCAAAGATAGGCAGTAATCTTTGTCAGAGGACTGGAACTGAAACCCTAACTTTCAAAGGCTTAGTTATATGACAGTTTTACTTTTAAGCGTAGTAGTTGTTACTAGGATGTGACAAATCTCATGAATTACAACCTTTTGTGAGAATGAGCTACACATCCTAGAACGTCTTTGGTATAACTCAGTTGTTGGACATCACTATTCTTTTTTTCCCCTGTTTACAGGCTTAAATTTGACAACTCTACTGCTGGGGTTTTTTTCATTCTCTCTTCTCTCTGCTTCTATACAGACCTCTGAGCTTATTTTGCATTCTGCCTCGTCTCTGCACCAATTTCACCCAATTTTTCACTATTAATTTTACTTTCGGTCATCCTATCTGTTCCTACAGGTGAAATGAATGAATATAAAATAAAAGCTCCATAGCACTCAATTCTGAACCAATAACATTTCAGTGATTTTCGAATTACTACAGGCAAAATGAAGATGACTGTCCTTAGCTGTAATTCATTATTCTCCCAGACATTTGGTGCAAGATATTAAATGAGATCATTTAAATTAATCAACCTGCTTCCCTATTGAGTACAGTAAATCATTCCAGAATAAGAAGCAAAGAATAACCAGTCACTAATCAACTATCAGCTCATTGATGCTTTCATTGATGTGAATTAGTAAAATAAATACAAAAAACAGCAATCACTAAGTTTGAGGTGAAAATCAATAGCATTGCTAAGGGTGACACAAGTTGAAGAAAGCAGTACATGACCATATTTAAAAGTGCAAAAATGCGTGTTTAACATTTTGGCTGTAACACATCATCTGCTTTTTCTCCTTTTGCTGATAATAAATTGTACATCAGAACCTTCCTCTTTATTATAGGTGTTGTGACTGGAGCCATGCACTTCACTTGTAAGAGAGAAGCGACAATACACTTTATTGATATAACAAACTTCTATAGTGAATGCAACAGTGGTTTGACAAGATTTGATGGCAAGGTACGCTAGATTATTTACTGCATAGAGAAAAGAACAAAACTGCTAGGAGCCTCAACTCTGGCTGAGTCATGAGGTTCAGAAAAGACTCCCTTGTGTCCTAAACTACCTCTCAGAGGCAAGTACAGGTGTGTCTGGATCCACTCAGTCAATGGTTTATGTCTAAAGGATTATATGTACACAATCAATCCTTTATAGTACTTAAGATTTCAAAGTTAATGATTTACCATCTTATTTGCATGCCAGCAAGACATCTGGGTCACTGTTCCAGACAGCCTTTGGCTACCCGGTTGTCATCTGTCCCCCAAAGTTCAGCGTAAGCTAGATGCAGCCATCGCAACAACCACTGGTGGTTATAGCTTAAGTGGGGGCAGCAGCCAACTCTGCCACAGCAGGCATGCGGTCACTTCACTTATATATACTCTAAGAGTCCCGAAAGTAGTGGTAAACTTATTTCAGATATTATGTAGTTAATAGTAGATAACAGGGCTCAGAGTAGACCTTTCACTAATTCTGGATTTATATTCTAATATTTTCTAGAGGTTGTACCATGGATCATATACTCCAAAAATTGAAATGTTTGTGTTTCTTTTTGAAGTACTGTAGAGGCACAGAGATGCTTAATTTTCACAGCATTTGAGATCTAGCTGCTTAGATGATTTGATCAGCTTTTAGGCATAGAAATAAGTCTCCTGTGAAAGTATTAATGATATTTGCAAATGAAGACAAAATTAGGACAAGAGCTGGTGAATTCTCCTTCATAGAAATATAGATGCATTAAAAAGAAACCTAGAGTATATTTCTGAATTACTGTACATATTTTAACACTACTTTTTTAGTTATATTAATAAATTATACTTTATGCATGCTTTAAGCATATTCAAATTTAGTAAATGTAGTAGCCATTGGCAGTTGGACTAAATGAATTTTATAGGGCCCTTTCAACTGCAATATTCTATTCTAAAATTTCTGAGGTGCAAACACCATGATCCATATGGAGAACAGCACATCCCATCTGTAAGGGCAGACTCACACCCTGAAGTGCTGCAAACCACAGGAGATGGGAATATGGGACAGCTTGTACTAATTGGTCATAGCCATGTGATTGAGAAACTCTGCTGAGAGCAGTGAGCCTGATGGTGAAGGGTTTGTTCTTATGTCTAAGTTTTAAACTTGTGAAGTGATGGCTGCTTCTCTGAAATTTGTAGAAGTCTGTCTGCATTTCTATAACAAACAGGAATTAGGCTTGAGCAGTCTTGGGGTTTTAAATGCTTCCTGAGTGAGGAATGCAAAAAGCAACCAAATCCAAAAATGAAAATAAGTGCAATTCCAATAATATGCACATTAACTCATGTGGTGCTGCTGTAATTTTCTCCAAGAAAACTACTAAACAGATCACAAAGCCTTTGTACTTCCTGAGTTTTCTCCCATTTCTGAATGAAATTAAATTATGTTAAACAATATTTTTGTAACTTGTTAGTGGCAGTTCTAGATATTCAACCATTCACATTAATCCTTTCCATATATGCCTTCTCCAATGATGCCTTTCTTTACTTAGTAGCATTGAGAACTGGTATTCCAAACACTGAAAAAAAGATGTGAAATGTCTGGTCCTAAACCATGAAGTCCTGCAATCTTGGATTACACTGACCTTCAAAAAAGTTGATGACCAGCATTTTGCAATAAAACCAGTGAAGATATGGTATTTACAGAGTCCCATGTAATTAGATTCTAAAAATACCTCACAACAGCTTTTCTGTTTAATTTTATTGGCCAAAGATTATGTTTCTTTATGCCTCTATCAGAAAGGTTCAAAGTCAGGATCCTTAATTTAAAAACATCATTATCAGTGTTGCTACCATGTAGCTGACCAGCTTAAGAGATTGTAGATTCTGGGTTGTGTGGGCAGCTGAAGACTTGGGCAGGTGACACCCAAGGACTGACACTGCTGCACAGCATGGCACCTCTGGCAGAGCAAGGGTTGCTCTGCAATAAAGGTTTTGCAGTGCTGGGTTACAGTATAAGAAGCAACTATCTGAAGTCTTTCTGATGACTGAGTGAAGGCAGTATGGAGGAGATTATGAAAATTTACAGAGCTTTTTTCTACTCTCAAGATCCTGAAGGTGCAGAAGGAATCCATGAATTTTGCTATTGTGTGAAATAAAACCTGAATATTTTTAATTTTATATTTTTTAAAAATTTCATGTGTTCTACATCTTGCAGTTTATAGCTGTTGTGTCTTCCCTGAGGGAGCACAAGAAGTACTACTTCTTTCCCCCATGATATTCTATATTTGAAGCGTCTAGAAATTACCTTTATAATGTTATGGAAACATGCATTGAATATATTAAGCATTTAAATATTGCACAATATTTACCATGTAAAATCACAGAAGTTATTGGTCTAGGAAAATTTTATTATGGATGAGTTTTATTCCTTCATCATGCTATTTTTACATCCTTTACTTTTAATTCCTTTCAAAACTCGTATTTATTATTTAAAGTTACATTAGACGAGCTGTCAGTGTTTTCTTTAATTAGACAAAAATTTTTATTCAGATAAAATTTCTGTGCTCGCAATATTTACTTTGTTACCACATGATGTAATTTTTTTGCTGAGGACAAACTATTATCACTTAAAACTAATCTCTGTGTGAAGTAACTAATTTTTATATAATTTGTAATTGTGCCAACACACTCATATTAACATTATAACATATTAAAAATTGGTAACTGTTACCAGATAGTCCATAAAAATATTAATGACCTTTCCAAAGTTGAGAGAGGTATTTTAGCTCATTACATTTTAGAAGAAGCTGGGTAGATTCACTACAGTTATTAAGGTTTATAATGCTTCCTGTTGTAAGTTTTTAAGTCTATCAGAATTCTCTGTGCACAATGGAGCTTTTACCATATGTCAGGAAAAAACCTGTATTTTGAAAACTCTCTAAACACCTGCTTTTCAACAATGGTTTTAAAGGTGATTTATGGACATATCTATTTTCAGTGTAAGGAATTCATAGCCACAGGAAGTCATAGAATAAAATATCAGGGCTAGATTTGAAAAGTATCTGCCTCATTTTATGACTAGAGTAATGTTTGTGAGTGGTACATCCCTTAACATGGCAAGCCTGTGCAGATACAAGTGCGAGATTCATTGCCTTGAAGGAGAGAGGAATTTAAAATCTGTCTTGTTCTTTGCGGAAGGTCACCTCATTTTTCCACGCTCTTTCTAAGATGTGACTGTCAGAACTGAATAGAGTAATCCACGGATTCATTTTTAGTACTTGTTAGTGCTCTTCTCTGGACTTATTCCAGATCCAAGCTCCCCAATTTAGCCATGCTTTGACTGTGTTAGCCTTCATTGCCAGCATGTCGTGCTGAGAGGGCATGTTCTATCTTCCCTCTCTTTAGCAAAGCCATTTTTTTTGGAAATGGCTACATATAACACAAATGCCATAAAGATTTTACTTCCTAATATGCAAATATACATTTATCACCTTAGATCCATATAAGTGACTTATTATGGTCTAGTCAATGATTTTTTGCATCATCAGATTTTATTAGCAGTAGTTTTATTACCCATCATTGCTAAAGATATCAAAGACCATTAAGCCTATACTGAAGTCTACAAAAAACATGACTTCCCACCTCTAACTATTTTGAGTAGTCTATTTGTCACCCAGATTCTTCTCCACTAGTATGGCATTTATTGATTTTAGACAGGGATATATATATAGTGGTAAGTTAAATTTAAAAAAAAATCACAGAAAATCAAATGGTTCAGAATATTCTACTACTTTACATATATGCCTTCTCCAACTGGATTTGCAATCCCATAAAATTGATGACAAGTCTTAGATAAGTGCAGAGTATTAAAAATAGCTGGACAGATGTAATATGTTTACACAGTAAGTTTTCATTAACACAAGTGCTCACTCCCCCTCCAAACATATGCATATGTATACATATATGTATTTTTCAAATTTTAAGAGACAGTTAGATGTAAAATACTAGACTTGATAGACTGTTCATCTAATCTACTACAGTGATGTGATATTAATAAAAAATAAAATAATATTTATTTTTTTAAGTTCACAATGAGATAAAAGATCAAACATATGGACTACAAGTGTCCTGCAAATTATTTAAAGTTACAACCCAATACAATAAGATCAGCCTGTCATTTCTCCCAGCTGCAACCATGTACAGAAATGTTAAGAGCTCATGCACCAGCCTATACCTCAAACCACTCTTCAAAAGTCAGGGAAGCAGATGGACCTTCTTACACATAACCAGAAATATGCATTTTTATTGGTGTTTCTGCAAACCTCATAGTATGAGACAGAATCCTGATATATAAAATATAATCATTATTTGCTGCAAATGTGTAGTTTAAAATCTCAAAAGCAATAGTGGACAAGAAAGAAAATATGAATGGGAGAGCAAAGATTACAAAAGCCAACAAATTAGTTGTTACTTTAGGCATATTTTCCTTATTGTAATGGCAGCTATATGAGAAAATGCAGGTATTTTGCATGAGAGGGTGTCTTTGGGAGGCTCCTGTGTGGGCAGTTGGCCCCAGAAGAATGGTGCAGAAGGCATTATCCAGTTGTGCTGCATGCTGCATCAACTCCAAGTTGCACCAGCCAGATCTTTGTGACAAAGCTGGAAAATATTAATCTCATCAGGGAACATGAAGAACACAGAAAAGTAGGAGTATTATCCCCACCTTACAGCTGGCCTGCTCCCTGGAGAGAAAACTCCACTTTCTGCACTAATATTTTGTTCTAGTGCCCATGGTTGTTTCTGGTGACCAGGATCTATGTAATGTGAAACATAAGGAATACAGAGAGACTCTTTCCTGAAAAATTCCTGTCATGACCAGAACGCCAACCAGTAAGGCAGTGCTTTCTGCAAGACTTATTGATTTTCATGTATTTTAGGAAGGCTTGAAAATGTCCACTGAGAAGGATTATTTTGGGAAGCAGATAGAGTTTAGATATAACTATATTAATGTATCACATCTACACTGTTAGTGTCTTTTGATACTTGCGCAAGGTGCATAGGGGGTGTCTGTGATTCAAAACGTAGGTGATAGATGCTGAAAGATGGGCTGGCTACAGATGGAGATGTCTGGCTTTCTGAATAGACTTTCTGAGAATACATGACTCACTCTTTTAAGCACTTAAATGGGCTCTCTGGAGCTCATTCATAGCTATAATTTGCAAACCTGAATGATTAAATACAACTTCCCCTGCCTAGCATTTAGGCAGGTTAATTAGAACTGGAATAGTTCCATCCACTGTCTTTGCAGCTTTTCTTTGTAGTGGAACAGCAGCTTTGTCTCCTCAAAAGGCTATAAAACTAATCATAGGAGTTATAAGATAGTGCTCTAGCATGGCACTCACTCTGACTTTTAAGGCCAGATCTTAATGTTTTATTGCAGCCTATAGGATTCAGTCCTAAAACACTCTAAGATATGCAAACTTGTGAGTCATCTTCCCAACTGCAACTAGGTCTCTTGTAGTCATCCATGTTTGCAGCACAGAACTGGAGTTGGGTTTTGTGACAGGCAGAAATTCTACAATGGGATTCCTCACTTAGTTTATTATTTAGCTACCATTTATTATTATCTATATCTTCATTTCTCCATTAACATGTTTAGAAAGAGGCAAAATAAAGCATCAGCCTCTCCTCCATTTCAAAAGCTGGGAAAACATTGTTCTGCTAAATTTATATTACAAATTAAAGTGACTGAAGAACAGGACATAATTTATTTGTTGTATTTGTTTAAAATTTTTAGGGTAAGAAAAATATCCATTTTAAAATGGATAGTCCAATTCCTAAGTATCGTAAAGTATGAAATAATAAATTTTCCATATGGAACAGTACTATTTAATTAAAAAGACTATCTATAGTCTGTACTTGCAGTCAAAGGACAAAATATAGAAAATAAAACATTATGTGAATTTATATTTATGCTGTGAAAAATTAAACTGAAAAAAGTTACACTACCAAAAGAAAATTCAAATTACCCTGTGTATATTTAAAAGAATGTTAGTGGTTTTTTCCATGTATTTCTCATGAATGCAAATGATACCTGTTTCTTGTTAAGCAGACCTGCTGAGTATAATACTAAAAAAAAGCAAAAGAGAACCTGTTCACCAGGCTGGAGGATTCAAGCAAAATCAAAGGTCTGTGTTTCTTATACCAGAAAGGAAACATTATCAAGAGACCATGGCAAGCTACTGAGCTGCCATGGCATAATTTTTCCCTGTGGTTATATTCATGTCAGTAAAAGAACTGGATCCACTAATTAATTTTAATTGGTGTAGATTATTCTGCTTAATGTGGAGAGTGTGTTATGGCTATTCTGACAAATAGATGAAGCTTTTTGCATGGCACGTAGTGCATGTGGTATTTGGACAGTGAGTGATGTCTCTAACATAATGGATCCAGGTTTCTTTGATTTTAAGATTCTGCACAGCTGAAGAATACATTGACAGACAGATGGACAAATACATAGATGAATGCATGTAATATGCTTAAATGCTTAAAACTCTTTTAAATGAAATCATCCAGACCTCAGCCAGCTACCCCAGCTCAAGGAGTGTATTTACATTTTAAAGGTCATATGTGAACCAGGAGATTCACAAAAAAATGCTTCCCCACACCTATTGAAACAATGATTCTTCTACTTCTTGCTTAAAAAATAATATACGCCTGTGCCTTATGCAAGGATAAAGTAATTATGTGCTTTTGATTTTCTCAGTACCTTGCAACAGGTCATGAAAATAAGCCCACCTCTTATACAGAGTGAGGCTCTTTGCTATTTTCAAACTGTCTAAAATACAGCACAATAAATTGATCATTACTCTTTGAAAACTTTCCTAGCTGTATGGAATATTTTACCACTGTGGTTTTTGCAATTTAAAAGTTGGTCTGATGGGGACAACTGGATGGATTAGGTAGGCCAACATTACTGTGTTTTTCAAATGGCCATTTTTCATAATAAATGGCTTGATTTCTCTGTCCAAAACAACACTTCACCAGCAATACAGCTTGTTCTAAGTGGACTAGTAAATCTGCACTGTGTTGTAGCTGAAGGCTTGGCTCATGGAAACAAAATACCTGCATCAGAGTTGCGTGTTGGCTGCCCAATAAATATGGTTGTGAATAGACCCTGGACAGAAGGATGATTAGTCTGTGCACTGCAGCTACATTGCTTCCAGTTCTGAACCTAACTCATTGGGAGCCAGCCTGGGGATCCCCATGCAGGCCTATCCAAGGTTTGTCACTACAGTGTGTGCATTTATGCATTTGTCTAAAATGCAGCTAATAACAGCTGTGACTTGACAAGGAGAGCAAAACCTTTTTATTCAAGATACCCTTTGCCACGGAAATCTATATCTCTGTGAGTTTGAGATAAAATTGCTGTAGTATACTCTGTGTGGGTCTATAGGCTGAAATGGAGAGGGGAGTGTGAACGAAACACAGTTGCCTACACAGGTAGTATTTTGTGTTTGTGCAGCATTGATCTCCAGTGGCTGCCAGTTTGTTTCTGGATGGAGGTCAGCTGTAAAGCTCAGGCTGTGTGAGATCCAAGTGCTACTACTCTGTCATTATGACATTATAAACAGTAACTCTTAGCTAATATTTTATTTACTGAGAAGGGAGTGGTGCCAGAAGCTCCTGTCCTCATGTCCTTCATACCAGATCCTGGGACTTCAAATTAGCACTTTCTGCCAGGACTTTGCTGTCTTAGCTTTTCATATTGCCAAGGTAATCTTTTCACCTCTGCATTTAGGTCACAGAAACATTGAAATTTATTTGATATGTGAAATACTGTATCTTTGAGGTATATTTTGTGTTGCACAGGACTTTTGATTTGAAATGAATGATTATTACATCCAGGTAGCTTAAGTTAGTTGTGGGCTCTGATTTACATTTTCAAATTGAAAACTGAAATAATAATCAAATGCACATCAAGTAGAAGGAGACCTTACTAGCTTAGATGTGTCCATTTAACCCATCAGTGAGTGAAGTGGACCCACTGACCAAGTTTTCATTGTGTTCTATGGTCATGATTAATACAGAACATGGTGTCTACACCAACCTTGTGCTACATTTGTGGAAGTGATTATCTGCATAGATAGCCACATATTCACTCAGTGTTGTGAATTTCTACCTCAGATGTGTGTATTCAAGCAGTGTTTCTAAAGCTTATGCCAATCAGTCATTATTGTTCCTTTGTGAAGTTTTTATTTTCCTTTGCAAAATTCTGAGGTCATAATACATTTGGTAGTAAGAAGCTACCACTACTAGGTGGTAACATGGAAACATTTCATTATTCAACAATAATCAAAATTTTAAAATTATAATATATGTCAGAGTACCATATCTGACATCCTACTCAATTTACTCACTTTTATCAGCTTTTGAAGAAACATCTGTGCACATATGAGCAAGAGAAGAATTAATTCAAAAATAAGAAGTGAAATAGTAATTTCTATATGTTGCTCACCATGCCATAGAATGGAGGCTTTGCAATCTCATATATTACCCTAAGCTATGTGTGTTGGTTTGTTCGTAATTTAAAATAAGCAGCTAGGAATATAACCTACATCTCATTGGGTCTAAGATTACTGATGCAGGGTCAGCCTTAGAGAGAGAAGGAGAATGTGTTACAAGAGTGTGACTCTGTGTTGTTGTTCTAAAAATGTTTAAAATTCCCTTATTTGACCATGTGTCATATCAGGGGGGAAAAATAAAAAAAAGAGAGATGAAATACTATAATTTATCATGTTTATCACTCTCTTCTACAAGCAAGCGTAATAGATGAATATTTAATTTCCTTTATTTACTATACAAAGATTGAAAGTATCATCTACTTTGTTCAATAACTTAATCTTCTGTGCTCTGCACATTACTGTAGAAAAAAAAGAGAACATTTTGAAATTGAAAGACAGTTTATGCTAACTCTCTCATTCCTAAATATATATAAAAAACAAATTTCAGAAGCTGGATAAATATGCTGTGTCTATCAGGAAATTAATATCAAATATCTGAGCTAGAAAAATGTCTAACTTCAAAATGGTAATAGAAGACAAAGAATTACTCCAAATCTCTGCATCTTACTCACATCTTTACTTTTCCCATTGGAACTATGGAAAATCAAACTTAAAATGGAAGGGTGGTCTCATCTGAACATTCCTGAAAATTTCTGAAAAATTTGAGCATTCCTGCCTATTTAATAGTGTACATAGAAAACTGCAAAAAGTCACAATGGCCAGGGCATCCCAGAAACACTAAAGTTAATCCTAACTGTGAGTCTGACAAGTGTATTTGCTACTATTTTTAACATCTTTCCCAGATGAGTCAGATCTAAGCTTTGGGTTTCCAGGCAACAGTGCAGGGAACTCACAGTACATTATGGATAATTTATAGATGTCTTTCAGCACTTGGGGATTCCTACATAGGCAGATCTTTGCTGACTGGTGACAGTTGTGTTTCCTTATAGATAACAGTGTTGAAAACTACACTTCTTGCTGAAATATTTTCTTGTAGTAGGATTCAAGCAAGAAATTATTTCCAAGTACATCAGAAGTTATTTAATAAACTTATTATTCAATTGCATCTCAGTGTATAATTTGACATGTTAGGATCTTTGAATAGTTCCCGATTTCAATAAATGGTTTCTTCCTTTGTTAACAGTAAAAATAAATAAGTATTTCAGTTGACTTGCACATAGTCACTGAGTGAATGTTGAGTAAACTCTTAGTAGAGCTGCCTAATTGCACATGACAAGTATGCAAAACTAACTTGAATGATAAAAAAATCATTCCTGGAGAACTTCAAATGCTTAGGCTAAATATGTGAAGTATTACAGCTTGCTAATTGGAAACTCTATTTACTTAATTAAAATACAGTGCTTGTGTGCTAATACAGATGAGAAAAGTCAATATGTAGCCAGCAGGCATAAACAAAAGGGGATTACCTACCTTAAAAACACATTTACCTTAATTACAGCACTCAAGTGTTGAAAGTCTGTTTCTAATGAAAATGAGAGGGCATTATAAAATGAATTGGGTTTAGCATATTATTCATGAGATTAATTATAAAGTTGTATTTCTCATACAGTGACTATGTATTTTCGTTGCCATATTCTCAACATAATAAACATTACTCAATAAGTGGTTTTAGTATTTTATTGTATTTAAACTTTAACTTTGATCGTCATTTACCTGTATAATTCCCTTAGTGACTCTCAGTGGATATGAAGGATTGCTCTGTAATTTGTATTAACAATGCAAAGATCAGTGCTCTAAAAAAGACAGACCTATCCAAATATAGCCATCTGCAGCTTGGCAACCAGCAGGAAACACCATGATGTGCACACCAGAAGAAAGTCAAAGTGGGATCTCTCAAGCTAAATGTCACTTTCAGGAGCACCACTTTGGGATGCAAAGTGTCTTGGCAGCAGCACATAGATTTTTTGACAATGAAATGTTTTCTCCAAAGTTGTTTTTCATGAGAATCTGTTTATTCTGAAAGTGACCATGAACTCTGTCACAGTCATGATACCTCTCCCACTGTGAACAAATATTGGCACTGGGAACAAGCTGTTCAGAAGTATTTGTGATTTGGTCTGTCTCCTTATGTAGCTGAAAGAGCATGTCAAACCTTAGGAGTACATATGTTGTCATTCTCTACTCCTTTAAACTAAACACATTTAACAACAGTCTAGGTACCAATGCATACCATGATATGAAAGCACAAATAAGCGATACACCTGCTGTTTGAATTTTGAATACCATTCCAGCACCAGGCAAAGCCAGTGCATGAAGCTGAGAGCTGCAGAAGTAGATTCAAGTGGAGCTGCAGTGCAACTTCACCTTTCACTGAGGACACCTGATTTTCAGAAATGCTGCAAACAGCCAAGGAATATTATAAGCAAGCAGCAGAAGATGCAGCTTACCCCTGGCAACTCCTCAACTTGCGGTTTTGCCATAGGAATGTAAGAGTTCCATACAGAGTGCCTTTGAAAATCAGAGACTAATTTAGTTTCTAAATTAAGTCTGACTCAGTCGTTAGGAGTGTTGTGTTGCACCAGTTTAGTTGTTCTCTGGCTCTGGGTGATTGGGAATTTGCACAGAATAGTTTTGTATTGCACTGTATATCTTACGTGGTTTGTTACCCCATTTCCCCATCACATGGTCTTTCCCTCATCTGTCCTGGTACCACCTGGTGGTCTCTCCCCTGGGTTACCCCTCCCCTCGCCACTCCTCACTGGTGTCCCATTGGCTGTCTCCCCTTTGTCCCCATCCCAGGGGGTATAAAAGTTCCCTGCTGCTAGGGAAGACTTTCTTCTCCCATGGGTTTGTCCACCTGATGTGTGTCTTGGAATAAAGGACAACGTTTCCCATGTGGAGGAGAGCGTTTCTCTAATCTTTTACCATCGTCTATGAAGTATCATGTGGGCAAGGGTCTATAGCTAGCCGGAGTGGACCCTGACAGCCCCGGAAACCCGTTTCTTCATAGGAACTATTTCTAATGGTGCCTTTCTGACATTTTTCTAAAAAATGGCTCAGGTAAATTTGAAGCATGATCTTTATAAATGTATGTATCCCTGCACAGCTGATGTCTTTCAAATCCATGCTGTCAATACAAAGAAACTGAGATTGCCTTATGTCTGAATAGCAATAAATACCATCCTTCTGATCCCTGTTGCTTTTTCACAGGTAGCAGAGTTCTTCTATCCACTTTCTACTTTGAAACACTTGCTTCCCTTTTGTCAGCAACTCATAGAACCTAATCATAGTGGTGACACAGTGCTGGCCCTTTTACAAATATTCTCATTGCAATCCCTTAGGTAAATAAATAAACAACAAACTCATTGTGTGGAGGAATGAAAATGGTGTGTGGGACCACATCACTATAATAACATGAGATAATTTTAGCTGATTAAAACCACGAACCCATTAGGAATTACATCACTAAAATTAGGTATGTTTGTAGCTAATTTGGCACTAGATAGAGAAGGATGTGACTTTTTAAATCAGAATTACAGTGCAGTATTATAGGCAAACAACAAAGTGATGAGTGAATCCTTGCTGACAATATCTCTTTCCTTTTTCATTTTTCATTTTTCCTTTTTCTGTTTTCCTTTTTCTTTTCTTTTTCCTTTCCATTCTTCTTTTAGAGGCTAAAACAATCTTTTCCCTCTTGCTTTGTTGGAGAGGTAGATTTTCTCATTTGGGGCCATCTGTGTCAATGTACCTGTGGCATTCGTTGTAGGTCATTGCCAGATGAGCACCACTGGCATCAGTATGTGATATTATCCATGATTGCAACAAGGATTGTAAGACCAGGAGGAGAAGGGCTTAATGCTACCTGCTGCTGGTCAGCCACAGTACACATGTATTCTTGAAGTTTATTTCCAGTGGCAAGGACTTCCCTAAAAGAGAGCCTCTTTTGAGGCTCTGATAGCTACAGGACTGCAGAGCTGCATTTTTTGCAAAGCTTGCAGCTGCATGAAGCTCAGAAGATTTGTAATGGCATCAACTTCTGTTTAAAACAAATCATTGATGGACTTGTGTCACAAGATTCTTAAATGCACCTTAGTCCATAATTGGTTCAGCCATCAGTATGAACATTTCACTCACTTGATAAGATAATTACCTCTGACTTGTAGAGTAGTTTATTGCTGCTTTCTCAGAAAATGGCCTGATTATTACATGCAGGTGTTCATTAGGCAAGATTTAATCTATTTGCATTCTGGTACCTGATTCTCAAAACCCAGCTCCTGAGACTGTATGACTGTTTTACCACTCCTCATGTTTCCTCTCTTCTAGTAACCTTTTGCTGGTTTCTAACTGCACATTCTGACCACCCAAGGCCTGGAGGGATCACAGAATCACAGAAAAAATTATGTTGGAAAATACCTCAGAGGTCATTGAGTGAAACCTTTGTCTGAGCCCTGTCATGTCAAGTAGACCATAGCAATAAGTGCCAAGTAACACCTCTAGGGATGGTGACTCCACCACCTCCCTGGGCAGCTTATTCCAATGTCTAATCACCCTTACTGTGAAGACTTTCTTCCTAATGTCAAATCTAAGCATCTTCTGGGGCAGCTCGAGACTGTGTCTTCTTGTTTCCTGGGAGAAGAGATCAATCTTCACCCAGCTACAACCTCCTTTCAGGCAGTTTTAGAGAGTCACTCCTGAGCCTCCACTTCTCCAGACTAAATGACCCAGTCCCCTCAGATGTTCCTCAGAGGACATGGGCTCCAGACCCTTCACCAACTTTGTTGCTCTTCTCTGGACACACTCCAGCACCTCAACATCCTTCCTGAATTGAGGGCCCCCAACCTGGACACACCACTTGAGGTGCAGCCCCACCAGAGCTCAGTACAGGGGGATAATCACTGCCCTGGTCCTGCTGGCCAAAATATTGCAGACTCAGGCCAGGATGCCCTTGGCCTTTTTGACCACCTGGGCACACTGCTGGCTCGTGTTCAGCCAACACACCCAGGTCCTTTTCTACCTGGCCACCGTCCAGCCACTCTGCCCCCAGTCTGTAGCTCTGCTTGTTGTGGACAGAGTTGAGGCCAAGAACTTTGTCTTACTGATCTTCATGCCATTGGTCTCAACCCATCAATTCAGACTGTCCAGATCCCTCAGCAGAGCCTTTCTCCCTCCAGCAGGCTAACACTCTGATCCAACTAAATATTGTCTGCAATTTTAGACCCAATTCTCTCCTCCAGATCATCAATAAAGATATTAAACATAACTGGGCCCAACATTGATCCCAAAGGACACAAAAAGTGACTGGCTGCCAGATGGTTGCAGCTCCATTCACCACCACTCCCTGGGCCTGGCCATCCAGCCAGTTCTTAACCCAGTGAAGAATGCACCTACCTAAGCTGTGGGCTGCTAATTTTTTCAGGATAATGCAATGGAAGACATTTCAAAGGCTTTCTGAAGTCCAGGTAGACAACACCCACAGCCTTTCCCTCATCCACGAGGCAGATCACCTGGTCATAAAAGAACATTAGGTTGGTCAGGCAGGACCTGCCTTTCCTAAGCCTGTGCTGGCTGGGTCTGATCTCTTGGTTGTCCTGTTTGGGCTAGGTAATTGCACTCAAGATGGTCTGCTCCATAACCCTGTCAGGTACTGAGGTCAGGCTGGCAGGCCTGTAGTTTCCTGAATCCTCCTTCTGGCCCTTCTTTTGGATGGGTGTCACATTGACCACTTTCCAGTGACCTGGGACCTCCCTGGTTAGCCAATACTGGTGATAAATGATGGAAAACAACTTGTTGAGCTCTTCTGCCAGCCCCCTCACAACCCTAGCACAGATGTCTTCTGGTCCCATAGACTTGTGACCATCCAGGTGGCTCAGCAGCTCACTAACTGCTTCCTTCTGGATTACAGGGAGTCAGTTCTACTTCCTATCCCCGTCTACCAGCTCAGGAGGACAGCTCTCCTGAGGACAACCTGACTTATTGTGGAAAACTGAGGAAAATAAGGTTTTAAGTACCTCAGCCTTGAAGATCTGTTGTTCTGCCAAATTCCACATGGGCTATAGTAGTTTCCAATATGAGTGACTTCATGACTTAATTATAGGCACCAGTAACATACAAAAACAGTGATCACGTCTAGAAGCATGGTATGAGGAACAGCTTCCATGACCATGACTATATAAAAGGAAATTAAACAGTCTGAGACGTGGTTTGAGGACTGGCACGTCATCCATGATCATCCATGCTCTTAGCTTTCTAACATGCTTCTGACATCTTCTTGGCCTTACTGCTTATTGGTCTACTCTGCCTCCATGCTGTGTTATTCTGTTTGGTTAGCCCAGACCAGTACTGGGGGAGGATGGAGAGAAGGGTTTAGCTTTGTAAGCATGAGGTGTGTCATGCCACTTGCCCAGAGGACAATAGAGAGAATTTGGATGGCATAGAAGAAGAACTGAACTCAGTCTATAAGTGGCCAAGTTCCCTTGAATACTTTGCATCCTCTCTGGAAACTGGAATTATTCTGAGCATCCGGGTTACATACCATGCCTTTCACTTGCCCAAACTGGAAGTCTAAAGAAATCAATTACTTTTAAGGCACTACATATGTGTACAAAATTAGGCTTTGTGAGAGTTATTTCCTATTTCCATCCCATTCCCATTTTTGTATGGGCAAGATACAAGTTATTTGAATATCTACAGATTACTTGGATATTTCTCTCCTTGGAGATATTTAAAAGCCATCTGGACATGGTCCCGAGGAACTGGCTTTTGCTGGCTCTGCTTAAGCATGGAGATTGGACTAGATGACTTCCAGAGGTCCCTTCCAATGTCAACCATTCTGTGATTCTGTAATACTTGGCCTAAAACTGTAGCTCCTTTTAAGGTCATGTGTTCAAGGATGCTGTCAGGCAAATGGTGGATGTCCTGCTTAGGGCTGGGATTTGGACTTGATGGTTCTCATGGGTCCTTCCAAAGTCAGTATATTCTATGATTCTGTGATTCTATGATTCTCTGATTCTCTGATTCTCTGATTCTCTGATTCTATGATTCTATGATTCTCTGATTCTATGATTCTATGATATCATGCTTGGTAAGGGTCTGTGTTAATTTGCACGAAGAGTACTAAGTTGGACCAGTGAATTGGTGATTCATGGGGCAGGAGAGTGTCACATGTGTTCCTGCATGAGTCACCTCCTGTCTCTGCCAGCCCAAAAAATGAACAGATAGAGCTCCCTGAACTTACCTCTTATGTCAATCCTATATGTAGGCATGGTTGAAGGCAGCACCCTCTCTGTGTAGCTGGTTGTGCCTGTGTCTTCTGTGTGTGTTTTTCTGGGACATATGCTCAGCTTTCCTACTGGATGGACCTGCACACAGGAAAGCAGAAGCTGTGTCTGTTAGCCCAAGCAGAGATCCAGATTCCCAGATAGTTGGACAGGAAGGGAGTCTTGAGCCAGGGCTGCTGGAAGTGGTGGCTGCTCCTAACATCCCTTACTGAATACTTTATAATACAACCTGTTGCTTAAACCTGGAATTTGGAGCCTGTGTATGTGATTTGTGTTGGAAGAAATATGAATAATCAAGGTTTAAATATTTTTTCTGTACTTCAGAAATATGTAAGAATTATTTTTTTTCTAAGAAAAAAGTAAAACCATCACACTCAGTCCTGCTTTTGAACCCATGCTAAACACGGAGCAGATAAAAAAAAACCTGGAGGTTTTCTGTGTGATTCTAAATAGGAATGATTAACTACAAAAATTTTCCTGCAGAGTTTGAGAATTGATAGTCCCTGTTGTTTTTGAGAGATATATTGAAAATTATTGCAAATTCTTTAAAATCCCTCTGTAGTTTTCTCAAATTGATAAGATATATTTCACCATAGAGTTGCTATTTGCCTCTGTTTCCAGTGCTATCAAAACCCATACACCTTCACAAATGTTCATGACAGTGCTATACCTTCCTGGGGTTTATGCAAATCACGGTACATTATATTCTTATAATCCTCTACTCTGAGTCCCATATTAAATCAGTTTACCCAAGCTCTTTTGTTTCCAAATATTTTGTCCCCTGAAAAGTAAGACTGGGGTTTATCAGATAATCTTGGTAATTAAAAGTGGAGCCCATAATAGAAGGACCATTACTGTCTTGTTTGGGTTTGCTATGTCAGCTGATGAGCTAATACTATAGTAAGATGGCTAATTTTCAGTGCATAAAAATTATACCCAGAACCTAAAACTGATGAATTTTTAATTCCTTTTGTTTACAGAAATAAAGCCTCTGCCAGAGGGATTGAACTGGCTCATGGCATAAACTCTCAATTTTCTTGGTAGTTGTGAATCCCCTTAATCCCTCGCAGTCTTTGCAAATGATTTTTCACTACACATTCACTTTCTTTCCATTAGATGAGCTATTTAGACAAGTTGTGGATATAGATATATTTCTTAATTTACTTTTAAGTAAGTTATTTTTATTTTGATCATTCAGAGCTAGGCTAGAACTTCATTACTTCAACAAATAAAATGGGACTTTACTTAATATAGATAACTGTATTTTCTTTAAATTGTTGGCAATACTCAGTACTTTTTAATGTTTTGAAACCACTGTAAATGCATAATTCACTACTTTCTCTCATACAGGTGGACTGGAATACAAATATTTTCAGTGCAAAAATCTTGTCCTGGTGGTAGTTCAAATAAGATGTAATCTTGCAGTACCTTTACTGTGCCTGCAGATCATATACCCTGGTCTGTTTGACAACTGAATTACAGAAATACAAAAAAATCTCTATAGCTTGAAATAGATTTAAGAGACAGCTTGTTAATAAGGGAACAAAAGCTCTAACTCTGTTCACCTTCCCTTTTCCAGTACCAACTTGGTATTGAGTCACATTTTTGGACCTACACAGGATGTGGGTAGACAATTGGCATTCATCTGTGTTGTAGAGATGAAACATATTAGACTTGCTTACTCCTGTAGATAGGTTCTGGGCACAGGGAATGGTGGCAGAGGGGTGAGGGGGAGAATGGAACACTCTATCCACTATCTCACAGTAGGCAAAACCCCCTCATGGATAGGGCAGACAGTCAAATTCCACATAGCTATGTACCAGAAGGAAAACCATTGGCAGTTAGTGTCAGTACCTCACTGAAGAATTGGGGAATGGAAAATAATGAGCTTCTCAGCAAATGGGAGATTGCAGTCCTGTTTTGATCCTAAATCCCTAGTTCACTTTTGACAGGCACCCAAGCATGGAGATCTTGGTTCACTTGCTACAAAGAACATACTGCAAAGACACAGCAACAAAGTGCTACAAGATAAACCAAAGGTTCTGGCACTTTAGGGAGGCGAAAATATACAAAATGAAGATAAATAAGCAAAAATAAAAAATTCTGTGAAAGAAAAATTCACATGAAGGAGAGAGATTGTCACAGCAAAGATGCAGTCAGCACTCAAATGAAAACTTGAACAGAAAAAAGAGTGTAAAAATATATTAAAAAGAGAACTGTGTAAAGAAATTTGACTTACTGTTTACCCACTCCATCAGTTTTATTGTATTGATATTAAAATACATCCATAGAATACTCATCTGGGTAAACAACCAAGAGATCTGAGGGGAAATCTGAAGTTAAATTGTTTGTAGTTTCCAAATACTATTTTTGGACAGTACATTTCTGGTTTTTTTATTGCCCATAAATGATAGGTAAAGGAGGAATCTTGAATCTTAAACAGACTGGTGGAAGTGGTGTGAGATTTTTTGGGTAGTTGTGCAGAATTTTGTGTGGAAGTTTGTGTCAGTACAGTGTTGGTCATTTCATATGAGGCATCAAATGGAACACTTGACTGTTGACTCTCAGGACTTACTATACTGTTAAGGAATTGTCTCCTATGAGTGTTCTAGATTGATTTGATATGATGAAACATTAGAAGACAAAAAAGAGGAAAAAAAAATCATTTCAGGATTACCATTCCATAATATGAGATTTTGTTGCCACAGAGAATAAAAGCATAGGTTAGGAGAACACAGAGAATGTAACCCTGAAACAGAGGTCATTATGGCAATTAATATAATTCAAATGTGTTATGAGCTTGGGGGTCATGTTTAGGTGATGTCTGCTTCTTTGGAACATCTATCTTGTGCTATTTTCTTATATAGCTTTACTTAATCTCTTCCATGAAAACAAAATGAAATAAGACTCCAGCAGGATGAATGCTGTTGTTTGGTCTCCTTTTTAACCAGGTCACAGCATCATTGTTTCTCAAACATTTTAAATTTTGATTTTTCAAAAATGCTATTTTGTGTTTACTTTCATATGCTGTTCTCTCCTGTCCAATGCAATATTGTTTGTAACATATGATTCAATATGGCTAATAGGACTAAATATGAGAAGACAAAGAGCAACATTATTATCCTTGCTAAGCACATTTAGAAATGTTCATTTTACTTACTGATTTGTGAAGCAAGCCATTTTCTGATTTGTAAGGCTGGCAGAGTCCACAGTTTTAGGCATTTATCAGTCACAGCACTCCCTCTTATGCCAACAGGGTGTTTCTTTGATCATTTGCTAGAAGTTTCAAAATATCAGGAAAAACAGCCCAGAGGTGTTTTGGTTGGATCACAACGAAGACTTAAAAGTGTCTTAGCTCCTTGCTTATTGGTGGTCCTCCAAGCAAGACATTCAAAACACTCTTATGCTGGCAAAGACAGCCAGCTAAATTATAGCTCTGATGTGCTTACGATGAAATTAAGAGAACTTTTATACATTTTTGCATAATTTAATGTTATCAGGCAGATTTTCAGCACAGAGTCTGTATAAATGTGAGGGTGACACCAAAGGGTCTATTTAAAAAAATCTTAGACATATTTCAGTAAACAGCATCATCTCAATTAACTGATTTTAGCTGATAGTACAAACAATGTCTTTTCTACTGCTGTATTTCTCTAGAATCACAGAATTGTTAGAGTTGAAAATGACCTCGATGATCATGAGTCCAACATTTGATTGAACACAACCATGTCAACAAAACCATAGCCCTAAGTGCCACACCCTGTCACTTGAACACTTCCAGGATAGTGACTTCACCACTTCCCTGGGTAGCTTGTTCCGATGCTTAACAACCCTTGCAGTTAAGAAATTCTTCCTGATATCCAGCCTGAACCTCCCATGGTACAGCTTGAGGCCATTTCTTCTTGTGCTGTTCCTGGTTGCCTGGGAGAAGAGGCTGACCCCAACTGGTCAAATTAGGTGATCATCCCACTGTACTCAGTGTTGGTGCAGCCTCACCTTGAGAACTGTGGGCAGTTCTAGACCTCAGCACTTAAGAAGGACATGAAAATTCTTGAATGTAATCCAGAATCAAGAAGAGGGCATCAAATCTAGTGACAAGGCTGAACAGCAAGGCCTGTGAGAAGTGGGCTGATGATTTCATGTTTGTCAAGTTTGGAGAAAGGTAGGTTGAGGGATGATGACATTTCTCTCTTCAGCTTCCTCAGGAGGGGAAGGGGAGAGAGAGGTGCTGATCTCTTCTCCCTGGTGCCCAGTGATAGGACCTGTGGGAATGGGACCAAGCCACACTTAGGGAGGTTTAGACTGGACATTGCGAAGCATTTCTTTACTGAGATGATGGTCAGATCCTGGAACAGGGTTTCTAGAGAGATAGTTGATGCCTCAAGCCTCTCCATGTTTGAGAGACATTTGGAAAATGCCCTTAATAATGTTCCTGAAGTAGTCAGGCAGCTGGACAAGATGATTTCTTATAGGTAACTTCCAGCTGAAATAATCTATTGCATTGTATTTTATTGTATTGTATTGTATTCTGGCATATAATGTTAAATAAGCATCCATCAAATCTGTATGTACAGAAACTTAATCTCCCCCAATTGCTCCTCATTGTTAAAATGGAATGCATAATTATTGTTATCTCTTATGTTAATTCCTGTATGGAATTATTTTATTCCTATACAAGCATAGTCATAAGGATATCCAACACTAAGATCTTGAATGGAAAAAATATTTTAACAGATTAGATGAGATAACACATTATAGTTTCAAAAGACAGTATACAATGTAATTGTGATGTAATTATTATTGACTGCTTAAAGTGATATAAACAGTTATTTAAAGAATTTGCCTCTGAGCTCCTTTCTGAAAGTGCAGATTAGGTTTCTGCCAATCATACCACAGGAAGGTAAGTTGTGTCCTGTATAACTGAAGACTATTCTTGCCACATAGATTTTGTAACAAATTTCTACAAAAAAGTTTTCTTGTTCTCTATGGATAACATCTGAAAAAGCCACCACAGACTTTTACAATGCTAGTTACTTAACAGAGATTACTTTCTGTCATGCATATTTGAGATCCTCCCATCAAATTCATATGTTCTGTAAAGCGTGGATTATAGTTTACTTTCTGTGATTTGCACTTCTTTTTAAACACAGTAATTGCTGATTAAAACTGGAAGCATCGATAAAGTAAATTTAATTTTAAATATTACACTGCCACAATTATTATTCTCCCTCTCCATGAAAAAAATAATCTTTTGACTCCAGATCTGGGCTTTTAATTTATCTTCAAAAACATTTTACAAATTGCACTTGATAAACACTTCAGAATTGCAGATTACCTGCCTTATTTTTCCTGAGTACTTTTAATATATTTTCATGAAAAGAACTTGCCCTTTCAGGAGAGAAAATATTACAAGATTTTCTAGAAATGATCTTCCCTGTTTCATTTAGTTTCAATTTCCCACATTATAACAATGCTTCTAGTCTTATTTTAGTCTAATTTTAGTCTTATTTTACAACATGTAAAATATTTTGTTCTCTGAGATAGTATATCTTTCTTCTAAATACTTTGTTTTTAATAGCAGCTGAAGGAGGTATCTGTTTGGGGAAAAGATATGTTACTAAGCATGGAGTTGCCTGTTTCATGGTCATTTTTAGTCCCAAAAGATTGGGCCTGAATGCAGTGAGTATTCCCAAATATGATTATAAATGATGGCTTCCACTCTAAACATTTGCTTTATGAATTCTATTTCATTCAACTTAGGGGCAAAAATTCTAAATCTGCTGCAGATAAAAGCTGGGTGTTTGGATTGTGAATGAATATGATTTTTCTCTTGGTAGAGAATAATCTAATTTTGCTCTTCCTAAAGGTCAGTAAGATCTCTGACTGGTGAAGATAAAGATAGTTCCTGTCATGCTCTAAGGGTAATTTTATCTTTTATATGTCCTTCTCCCAGAGCAAACCAGAAAAGTCTGGGTGCCCTTGCACAGTTTGACTATTCACTGAGTATGAAAATGATAACATAAAATAATTTTATATATAGAAAAATTTTAGTGCAATCTTGAGGTAGAAAATCAGGCATGCTGCAATATAATGTTATATTTTAACAGAGGAGGAAGTTTTCAATTTGTGCAATTCCAGTCCCATCCATTGCCTATAGGTAGCAGAATTAGCCCTAGAATTTAAAAATTCTTTGATAAATCTGTTTGTATTATTTTTATTTTTTGTGTTTTGAAGTCATTTGCATGGGTAAGACAATTCCAAGGAATTAGCAATGCAGAGACAGACTCACAGGGAGCAGAGAAAGAAAAGAGTTGGCAGGAGCTGTATTTCAAAAAGTGTGATACCCCCAGCTGTACATGGAAACCTGCTTGCAGTATCCTATGGGTTATAATAACTCTATATATCTCATCTGCCACATCTGTGTCAGGTGTAAATAAAATTCACGTAAAATATAGTCAAAGTGCTGTCTCAACAAATAAGGGCCTTTGTAAACAAGACATATAAAGACAGGAAAACGGAGTTAGATGTCCAGATGTCTAGATAAATACCAGAAGTCTAAAAACAAGGTGGGACTAAAATGGTATGGGAATAGAAAGAACCTGAAAATTGACGGGAGAAGCACCCTCTAGAGAATACCCTAACAGCAGGGCAAAATTGATTGATAAATGGCAGAAGAAGAAAGACTGATGCAAGGGAAAAAGTAAACAAGTGCTGTTAAACAAAGTGGCTTTGTGAGATCCTTTCTAAGAGCTCCTGTAATGTTGACAACCATGACTGTAAATGTAACTTTTCTAGGAGCTAAAAAACTTTTGTAACTCCTGTTAGAATTCAGGCTTCACAAAGAGATGCTAGAATTTTATGTGACACTGTTAAAAGGAAATTAAAGGAACAGCTGGGATTGGGAATTACAAACGAAATACAAAGGGGTACTAAGTTCGGACCTTGTCATTCAGTGTATTCGTTTGTCTGGAAAAGAAGATACACAATGAGGTGGCAGGTTTCCTGATAACATTTTTCTGCGTATTAAAATTCAGAGCCAGATGAAGAGAGTTAGGAAAGAGTCTCCTGATATTACTGAGTGGCTGGGTGATAAAGTGGTGGGTGAAATCCAGTGCTGATGAATACAAAGTAATGCACCTGGAGGAAAACAAGCCTAAGTGTGTATACACAGTGATAGCTTCTAAATTAGCTATTACCACTCAGAGGAGAAATTTTTATTATGGATAATTGTATGAAAACATCTCACAACAACAAAGTGTTCTGTGCCAAACAAATAAGAAAGCTAGAAATTATTAATAAAGGATAAAGAACAAATCACTATGCATTATTATGTTGTTCTGTACATTTATGGTGCACCCAAATCCCAAACACTATGGGTAGATCTGGTTGTCCTCATCAGCACCTTTTCAAAAAATGTCGGTAAAGCTAAGCAAAGGTTCAGACAATCACCAGAGTTATGTTCAAAGCTGTTGAATGAATCAAGATTCTTCAACTTTGTGGTGACTGAGAGCAGAAAAGATAAAAAAAGCTCCACTGAAGAAATCATAAATGAGCTTGAGACTAGGAATAAGGAACAAATAATTACTGTTTCTAATAATACAAAAGAGGCCTTGAGTAAGGTGATGGACAGTGTTATGCAAACAAGTTACCCCAAGTACCATTGATACTATTGCCACAGAATAGTCTTGAGGCAGAAGTAATAACTTAATTAGACTAATTAAAGAACATAAAATAGAAGTTCAATTTCCAGTTTAGGACACTCCTTCAGGTTTCTACAAACAGGGAGTGGCTAGTATCATGCTTTATTTTCTCATTATGAAATGTATCCCTACTGAAAAGGATCACATATTCACTGAGTGTGAATAGGACCTCAGGAGGTCTTTCCCCAGCCTCCTCCTCACAGCAGGGCCTGGTATGGGATCAAACCTGCTTGTTCAGCACTTTGAAAAACCTTCAAGGATAGATCTAAATCAACTGGTCTGTTCAACTTACTCTACTGCGTTGTGGTGAAAAAGTTTTCCCTCATATTTGGACTCAACCACTCTTATTTTGATTTACAACCTTGGTCTCATCCTCCCACCATGCACTAATGCAAAGAACTCATTTCCATTTCCTCAACATTTCCTTTCCCATAGGCACAGGGGCTGTAGCTGGATTCCTTCAAAGCCATCTCTTATCCAGACTGAAAAAGCCCAGCTCTCTCAGCAATCTCTATACAGAGCAAGTGCTCTGGGCCTCAGCATCTTTGTGAAACTCTTGGCTGAACTAATTCCAGCATAACAATTTTTTTCCTTGAACTTCTTAAAGCCTTTTGCTAAGCTCAGAGGCCTGGGAGAAATCAATGAAAGCTAAGGTAAATATGCCATTGAGGACCTTTCTCAGAGTCCCATATTCTCTGAATGGGTTCATTATGATATTCAACATGAAGAGTTAATATTTGATAACACATTTACTTGTTTGAATGAATTACAAGGGATTTGATTAGGCAGAGTGATACAGCAATGTACTAAAATGGCATTGCAATGCTCTACACTGTGCAGAATATAACACTTGCAATATATACTTGGAACATGATGCAAATGTGATTCCCATTGCCTGTCTGTATATGCACACCATCACAATGCTTTTTTCTTCATTACCAGGAAGGAATAGGCAGCTTGAAGCCAGCAGCAGTCTGTTGCTCTCTTCAAAGTTAATTTTGTTGTTGTTCAGCTTTTATACTCCCTCTTGGACTCAGACACATTTACACTTCCCACTTGCTGATCTGTCTAATTTGAGAAAACTTTCAAACTCTTAATTAAGTCTGGGGAACTGCTAACATTAAAAAAGCCATGTACACAACCAGTAAATTCCTCAACTGATTTATCTAAACTATTTACCTAAAAAAAGACTGGTCCTCTTTGTGTTAAGTTAAACTATCTTTGCAGCATCTGTGGTAGCTCCCTACATTCTCCTTTGAGCTTCACAAACCTATCACCTGTATCCATTTCCACTGAGACTGATTCAGGTGTAAGAGATCGTTGGTTGGTCACAACTTTATCTGCACCTGCTGTCACTGAATGACCTGTTCTTCCTTTCAGAAACAACCCCACATCATCTTTGTTCCAAAGTTTTTATTTCTGAAGTTTTCATTCCAAATGATCCCCCTTACCAGCTCTTTGGTAATCCAAAATCAGCTCTTCTGGAAACCAGAGTCTGTGCTCTGTTTCCTGAATAAAAAATGCAGCTCTTCACCACTCTGGCTGGAACACACAGTGCCTGTACCAAGGAACAATTCTTCCAGAAATTCCATGGATTGATTGCATACTGCTATTTTGCCTTTCAGTGGGTGTCGGTGAGGTTAAAGCCCCTATTAAGGAATAGTCCATGATCTGTAGACTTCCTTGAGTTGCTTAGAGATTTTTTTTTTTTAATGAGAAGCATTGTCCATGTCTCATCTGTACTGTCTGCATCACAGTCCCACCATGATGACACTTCCACTGACTGATTCTGATTTCTCTGATTCTGACCCTTGAACTGTTGCCCAGCCTGTTGCCAATCTCCACATGCTGCTTCACAGAGGGATACTTCCCTTCTCCCCTGAGGGCTATCCCATCACAATTTGGTTATTCCTGCAATGCCATAGTTTTCTGACTGCATGTGATTCTTCAGTTCCTCCTTCCCATTTGTGTAGTTAACGCTTGAGGTCGGTGTCTCTTAATCTTGTTTTATCTTTGTTGTTATCATTCTTGTTATTCCATCACTCTGAATCTTTTGCTTTCCCAGCAAATAATTTCACTGATTTATCCCCTGTCTAAGACAGTATGAACTAGAAAGACCTTTCATATATTCTAGGAAGTCAATTAATATATTCTTACATTATTCACCATGACTAACTACTTTTTTCTTTTTTCTCTATGAGACCATATCTCCTGCTTCAGGCCCTTCTCCCTGATTGTTTGCCCTAGAAATATGCTCAAATCACAATGTATGCTAAGGCTGAAAATGATCCTTATTTACGTAATAAATTCAGATTTGGGCCAAATGCAGACTAACCCTCCCTTTACTCCAAAAAGAGCATATGGTACATCTTAAAAATGGTTCATATTTAATCATAGACCCCCTTATATTTTACAACTACAGTTATTAAAACATCTATCTACAGAAAGTATTATAAACCAGATTAAATGTGTAATTTCAATACTAAATAAATCCCCTGAGTCTTCTGAAATAATAATCTGTCTCTGAGTGAGGTTTGGGAGGAGAATGCGTTGTCTATAATACACTGAAGCATAGATTAACTGGTAGCTAAAATTAAAACTACCTCATACAGTAGATGTACAGAAGAACTGTAAAATATTCTAGTCAAGGGAAATAGAAACATATCATCTTTTATGGCATTCACTGAATATTTATTGAAAATATGCTTCTTTTCCTCTACTAATGTCATGCAAAAGAGAAGTCTCAGTAAAATGTACTTTTTCTCTATTTCCCTCTTCTGTGAAAACTGCCAACAATGCAAACCATATCTCATGGCAGGCCTGTTGGTTCAAACAATTTGTCACAGCCTGACTTTTCACAAAAAGAGGAAATCAGATTACGGTGACTAATGAAAGAAACTCAGTATTGGTGCATAAGGTTCTATTCTGCAGCTCAGAGGGCCAATGTTATGCAACATTTAAAGACAGCTTAGTGGTGATGAAAGTTGCTATATGAGAAAAGGAATGGAGCACAGGTGTTGCATGGCAAACAGCTGGGCCCATATCTCAGCCATAGTTGTATCCAGGGATAAAAGCTCCATTAGTGAACAGGTAAGTTACTCATCTACATATGCAATCTTTGTTTTCCATTGGGCAAAGTTGGTTTTTTGTCTTATGTAATGCACTGAGAAGAGAGAATTCAATACCGTTACACAGTGCAAAGTCCTCTCCATACTCCATGACCCAATTTCACAGCAAGGTGACCTGAGCCTTCTAAGCCTTACCCTGTTGTGTGGGGAGCAGGGAGATGGGTAAAGGCTGGGGACCCATGACTTAGTTAGATGCTGTGCCACCTTGTAGGATCTTACAGCCTGTAATAATATCCCTTCTTATCACACTACTGCAGATGCTCTGGGCTCACTTCTTACTATCCTACCTATTCTACCATAAACTGAAGCAGGAAAACTTGAGAGGTGCTGCTAATAGGCCTGGTAAATTTAGTAACAAGGTTAACATTAACTGTGGTGACAGAAGTGAGTAATTGTGTCCCAGAGGAAAATAAAGAACTCTTGTAGCTCTGCATATAGTCTTAGAAAATTCCTTGCACACAAATGTTTCTGCAAGTACAGATACAGGATCCACACTCTTTAAAAAAACCCAAATAGATCAGATTTGAATGGGCAAAGTGACTAACAACACATGCAGATATTTATTCTCTGCTGCACTGGATCTGTCTGGGGTGGAGTCACTTCCCCCATAGCAGTTGCCATAGTGCTGTGCTTGTACTTTTACCCAGAAAGCTGTTGGTAAGAGCAGTGTTTTGGCTACTGCCGAGCAGCAATGCTCCGGCATCAAGATTATCTCCAAATTCACCTCCCTTCAAAAGCCAGTAGGCTGTGCATATGCAAGAGATTCAGAGGAGAAATAATCAGGACAGCTGACCTAAGCTGACCAAAAGGATATTCCATACCATATGATGTGTGCTGAACAATAAAATCTAAGAGAAAGGGAAGGGAGGGGGATGTTTGTTATTAAGCCTTCTGAAGTAACCGCTGTGTACTGAGGCCCTGCTTCCTGGGAAATGGCTGAACATAGTCTCCTAATGGGAAGTAGAGAACAAATATTTTTGTTTTCCTTTGCTTTCCTTCATTAAACCACTTTTCTCTTGATTGACCCAAAACCTTTTTTTGCTCCCCCATCCTATTCTCTCCTCTCCCATCCTGCTGAGAAGAGTGATAGAAAGGCTTGGTGGGCCAGAAAAGGTGAATCCACCACATCTGAGCTTCTGCTCAGTATAGAAAGTAAGCAGCTTAGACTGAATTTTCACCTTGCCCCACAGCTGCTTGTTGGTTTTTTTGTCCTTTGCCTGGTTGGGGCAGAGGTGATGGTGAATTAAATAATTTTTTCTGTAATTGGATGGACAATTTCAAGATGGACAGGAATGTGCCTCTGTTAAGTTTGAGAACCAAAGCTAATGGAAGCTTGCTGAGCTAACTGGTGCTGCTGGACCTTCTGTCAAGCTACAGCTGAAGGTTTTCCCACTGCTCTCAGGCAAGTGCCAATCTTTGGTCATCTGCTACTGCACTGTAATGCATTCTATTTCACCTCTGCCCAGTATATTCAGAATACTGGCAGGAGAACTTGGCCCTAAATGTTGGAACATCAGGTGCTGGAGCTCTGGCTAGGGCCCCTCAGCACTGCCAGCATCACAAGCATTCCTCAAAAATACTTGGCCAATAGGAAAAACATATCCCAGGCAGCTTCCAAGACATTCCTTTCTTAATATGGGAGTAACAGAAGGAAAGAGGTATTTTTAAATTAAAAGACAAAGGTCACCTTAAGAGTTTTGGAACTGTAGAAAGCAGATCGGAAGGAAGTAAATTGTCGACTCAAAGCTCATTGAATCTAGGTGAGGATTTATCATACTGTTTTGATAAATAAATTAGCCTAGATAGGTATGCAAATTTAGACTTGGACCATGAAAATCCTTTAATTTATTTCTAAGGCATTCTGAATATAGAACAAATATGACATATGCAAATATAATGAAAACTTCTCTTAACTCTCTTTCCTTTCTCTTAAAAGATTTTCTATTAGGCAGAATCCAGAAATCGTGACATGGAAAGCAAAGTATATGATAGATATTATGGCAAAAAAACAAAGGAAAAATGCTATAACTTTGAAATCACATTCTTTAGCCTTCAGTGTAGACCTTCCTGATGTTGTTCCATGTTGTAGCCATCATAATCTGCATGTTTCTTTATGCTCTGAGTATGCTACCTGTATGCATAATTCAAGTTTCATGATTGCTTATTTAGAAATGTATGCTGAGCCTGATTAAGACCATAATAATTCCACAAAAAAAAATAAAATTTGGACATGTCCAGAAAGCAGAATTTTCAGCTTGGTAGGATACTCTGGGATTTTCTAATTACAAGACTGTTCACAAACAGGTCAAAAAGTCCACCTTTCCAGAATGGAAATTCTGACCTCTTTGATTTTGGAATCAGTTCTCCTACTGCTGAAACAATTTCTTTCAATGTTTAAAATCTATTTCATGTTATTTTAGAAAAAGAATATTGTTAAATATAATGTACAATACAATACAGGATGAATAAAATATGAGAGACAAACCATGAAACTTTAAACTGGGCAATTAATTTTAACTTTGCTTTGATTTAATTATTGCTATTAAATTTGAGTGAAGCTGATTAAATCCCAGGGGATTTCCAGTCACTTACATGGTACTCTCTTGTGAAAATGGCTCTGTTTAAAGTTTTTTGCTAGCTCTAATCACTGAAAGTTACCTCTCTTTCTGTATTGCTGTCTAGGGAAATGACCTTATTTCTATTTTCCCTTGACAGTCCCAAAACAGTTGACAGCAGAAATGACAAAGGTACTGACAGAAAAATTTTTTTGTTCTTCATTTTGATGTTGTGGATCGATGTCCATTCCACCAGCAGCCTCCAAACCACAGATCACATAGTGCGTGACTTCCAAGTCAACAAGAGACATTTACAGGTTAGCAAATGTGTTCATTTCCCTTTGGCAATTCAGTGGGGATTCCAGCCATCTGATTCAGAGAAGCACATATGGTAAATACTTAATGGAATATAAATCTTGAGAGCACACCTTGAAATTAAATGAGATTTTCAATGGGACTCACATTCCTGTTTTACAAAGGTCCTTTTGAGAATTATATTTCTTGTAAGCCTCTGACAGTTATTTATGATCTTGGGCATACATATACTCAAATGTTTAACCTATCCCATCTGTGTTAAATCTAGTTTTATATCAGGATACCAATGTTAACTGCTCAGTGACCTACAGAAATAATTAAATTGCCTTTATTCTTCCTGGATTTTATTACCTGACCTTATTACAAACAACAAGATATGTATGAAGATGTATTTTGATTATTTTTGTAGCATTATTGTATGCTTTAAAAATATTTTAAAAGATGCTAGACTGTATTTACACTCTCCTTAATACCACTGAGCCACAAGGAATGAATTCTGGGAGATAATTTTTATGGATTTGCTTGAACCATGCAGCATATCTCAGGCTTTTATATTTCCTTAATATATTCTAAAAGTACATTTGTCACCAGGGTGTCTGAAACTTTTAGAGACTGGAAAGTGCCAAAAGGCCCTTTCTTCTCATAGGTTTGAATTAGTTTAGCCAGTGAAGCTGCCCAGACTGAAACAGTTAAAAAACAGTCCAGACCTGTAGAGGCTAATAGCAGAGTGAAGATGGCTTTCCTCTCTTACACTGGAGTTGTGGAAACAGGAGCAAAATTTCAGTTGTAAGAACTCATTAGGGAACAAAGACAAACCTTTCAGGCAGCTGCTTGCTCTTCAGATGTCAGCGTTGGACAAAGTAGTTGTGCTCCCTGTGCTGTTTGCTACTGTTGCTTTTTTGGAAGTTACTGCCCTCACAATATTGCAGCATAGTGGTTAAAATATAGCCTTCCTGATATGACTCTGGAAAAACCAGGTGGGTTAGCTAAAAGTTCTGGTCATGGGTTTGGTTGTGGTGGGGCTTTTTTTGTGTGTTTGTTGGTTGGTTTTGCTTGTTTTCCCCCTTGTTTTGGTTTAAATTATACCAAAGTTAATGTGCTTCCTTAATAGACATCTGTAGTGAAAAATGCCTGAGTCCCAATTTGTTTCAGGCATTGAGAAAGATAAAGCATCAAGGAATTTTTAGACAATACAAAATCACTCTATTGCATTTAATAGGTGTAACACTAGAAACCATCTCCTTATTTGCGTGTCATCAAATGAGCACTACACTCTATATGGCATATTTATGTCTGAGGACAACCTAGCATGTACTTAAAGAAAAAATGCTTTAATTTCTAACAACTTTTGAAGGTTATTTTCACAACAGACTGAGACAAAAATGAAAAAGATATGTTGCCAGTCAGGACTGACATTGCTACCGGTATGTGTGAAGCTAACAGGGTAAAGATCTGAACACAGGTCTCTTCTCTCTGATCAGAATCAAGGATTTTTCTTCTTAATCCCTCTACATTTAGATGAGCAGGATCTCAGAAGATATGCTGCCAGTGTCACCAGTTCAGCATCTGGTATTACTGAATACTGTGGGCTCTATCAAGTGTTTAAACATTGATTTTTTTTAACCAGTTAGAGGAATCATGCCTGATAAAACACCTGAGAATAACATTTTAACAGAATATTTTTCCAGTCTTCCCAGTACAAATATATGGAAATTATTATAAAAAATTAAGTAACACACAATTTTTCACCTATTTGTTTATTCTCTGTACCCTCAGCAGCCTCCTAGCTACTGGTAAATAATCTTTTCTTTGTTTCTTATACCCATTCTTTAGATAAACCATTAAGGTCTCTTTCTGAAATGAATATGAGCATTGATTGTTAGTTCAAATGAAACAAAATAAATAAGCTCATCCAGAACCTAATGTTCCTCTAGGTTTTTTATGCTTAAACTCCCTGTAAATGAATACATGTTCCCTGGCCTGGAGAGGGAGGACTCTTAGCATGGTTGTTGGGCATCCCCATTGGATGATGAAATATGGGTTCAGATTAGAGAAAACAAATCAATAACGATAGCTTGATATCTAACTGACACTACTAGCTGACTGTTATTTTGGGGATGTGTGCCTTTGTAACACTGTTTTTTACACTGTTACATTTTGAGACATATTCCCTAATTAAATATTTCTTGATACTTTCCTCCAGAAAGAATAAAATTGGATAAACTAGCATTTGTATTAAAAACAATGGCACTGAACAATTCCCAGCAAAATAGATCTCTAAATAATTCAGTTAGAAATCAGGACAAAATAAGCATTCCATGTGTGTAATAGCAGCATTTTTTTTACACCTGAATGATAAATTTTTATGAGAAATTACTTTTTCCATCATCCTAAATTAATTTTTTTTTAAAGTCCATACTTTTACTTCTTCCTTTTGTATTTTTATCAATTGTGCAAATGCATCCCTTTGTGATTACAATGCTTTTAGCTCCTCCTTTACTCCCAAGGGAAGGTCAATTTTTTAAACAGTAGTAGGATTATATGAGAACAGCAGAAGAAACACACGCTGTCTACAAATCTATAACTTTTGATGCTCTACTTGTTTTACCAGAAGTGGTAATATAATCCTTCAGCTTGTCATTCTGATCACAGTTAAGCTGGTGTTTGCTGCTAGCATACTGAGGCTCTCTTGGTGTTTTTTTCAGGGACTGACTTAAAGAAGTTAGCAAAATTACTTTTAATTAACTGTTGTTTTATTTAATATTTCCCCTTGAATATTTTCCAAGACCTCCTCTAACCTTTCCCCTCAGAAATTCTCCTCCTTTGTTACTTTTTCTTGAACAGTAATTTTAAAATTAAGTTAAATATTTTTTTATTAAAAAAAACATTTTAGACCTTTCTTCAATTTCCTTCTAGTTTATCACTGGTTTAATGGTGGATTGATTTTTAGGAAAATGAAACATATTTTTCAAATAGAGGTCTAAAAATGATAACTACACTACTTTAGATTCATGTGATCTAATTTCATGTGAGAATATATTCTTAGCTTCTCTGTCACATTTTCACACTGAATTTCAGGAAGACAGCATCCTTAAAAATTAAATGTCTAATATGAAAATCTTACCATACTACCATTATTGATTTAGTTTAATAACTGTTTGTAATATATAATATTTTTTTCAAGATTTATAGTTTCTGAAGTTACTTACTGTGCCAGATTTTTCTTGATCAATTCTAGATGTTTTTAGAGGACAGTTTGGAACATATACGTTCATTCTTAGTTTTGGATGACTTTAATGTACTTCTTGACAGTAAAAACTGACAGTAAAAATGTTGTAGGAATGTTTTCTTAAGGGTTTCTCCTATGTTTTTTCCAAAATGTAAAGGACAAAATATTGCACCTTTTTTTTTAACAAGGTGATTTAATTTTCAAACAATTACACCCACACTTTTTTGACTTCTCATTTTGAATTTTACCAATTTATAATACTTTACTTTTGCATAAAATGCACAGGTGAAAATTACAGGGAAAATTAAAAGAGAATGAGAAAATAATAAATATGTCTTCAACACAAATTCAACATTATTAACTACATGGAAGTAGATATAGTGAATAGATAGTTGATCTATGCAATTTCAAAAGTGAACCCCAACATATCTGTCTAAGTTGAAGCGGTAACAGCAGCAGTCATAAAGGTGTAGAGAGAGAAAACAGAACATTTAATATTGCAAGATTGCAGCCATATGATATACACAGGGACAGGCAGCTTAGTTCCATAAAATCCTCTACTGCATCACAATCTCTAAAACAGAGACTGATTTAAAAGTCAGACAGGGAAAGCCTCTGACTAATCAATCAGTTAAACAAAGAAAACAACTTTGTTTTGCTCATGTTTGTGCCCTTTTATATTTACATTTTGAAGTAAGAAATGGAAAGAGATTTGTTAAGTTCTCGTGTAAGCTTTTGGTGTTTTTTTTTTAAATGTAATTTAGTTTTAAAGAAGTATCTGTGCTATTAGAGGGTTACATCATGAGATTTCTGACTAATCATAAATAATTAAAACAGCTGAAAGAGAGAAGATCAAGTAATCAATATGTGAAGAAAACAACAGCCAGTTTATTCAAAATCAAGAAAATCTGCAAAACTGAATTTGAAGAAATGATGATCTATTCATGGATGTTCAGGGACAAAGAAAAGAGATAAACTTCCTCATATAAATTATTCATGATCAATTATTTGCTCAGCTTCAGTCTGAGTACATCTTGTGACAAAATTAGATTTTAATCACATATTTCTTTAGACCCCAAATGAGGCATTCAGCATTCAGGGATAGTAAAATCTTTGGCTTCTTGGAGATTAGGGGCTGATTCTTCAGCACTGGAGTCACTGGGACTATTTTTAACTGATTTCAATTAGACTAAGGTCAAACTATTGGGACTTCATAGTTCACTCACTGTGTTCCACTATATTTGCACCAGTAAAATTTTTATTTTTCCTCCAATTGAGTTTCTCATGTTTTAAAGGAGAGGCTACACAAGAAACTAGAGCACTGAAACCATAAAGGGGAAAACTTTTCCTTTTGCAGGGACAGTGTTAATAGGCTTCAAAGTAGCTGCTATGGGACTATGTTTTAGATTTGCACTGAAAGTGTTGTTGATAATACACAGATGTTATTGCTAAGCAGTTCTTACACAGAGCCAAGGCCTGTCTGCTTCTTGTACAACCCCTGCCAACGAGGGGGTTGTAGCCAGACAAAATCTGGGAGGGGACCCAGCCAGGACAGTTGACCCGAAATGATAAGTAAGGTCAATATATAACTAATAAAGGGAAATTCCATAACGTATAACATCATGCTCAATCTATAAAAGTGGGGGGAATGTAAGAAGGCGAGAACATTTTTAGTGGTAGCATTTGTCTTCCTGAATCACCATTGCATATGACAGGCCCCTATAGATGGCTGAACACCTGCCTGCCCTTGGGAAGCAGTAAATTAATTCTTTATTTTGCTTTGCTTCTGTGTGCAACTTTTGCTTTACCTATTAAAGTGTCTTTATCTCAGTCCATAAGTTTTCTTGCTTCTGTCTTTCCAATTCTCTTCCCCATGCCATTGCTGGGGGAGTGAGTGAGCAGCTGTGTGTGCCTGAGTTGCTGGCTAGGCTTAAACTACAATTAGCTGCACTGCTTATTCATCAGCTGGTTTACAACATGAACCACATGGGCAGGTTCTTCAGCACTCAGAAGTTAGTGACACATCCTTGACTACTATAGGGTGATAGTAGTTTCCATGAGTTCATGTTCTGAAATCAGCTGTTATTTTCTTGATTTCTTACTTTTTTGTCATTTAAATATAATTGACTGGAGAGGAAGTCAAATTAGTCAGTGGATTTTAATATAATCTTTCTTCTGAATTTAGAGAAGAGTAGCCAATTGCAATAGATTTGATGGGCTTTAATTCAAATGCTGTCTTTTTCAAGACCTTCATGATGAATAGTGAAGCTGGGAGGGCTAATCCAAGCATTGGTTTATACCTGGCCAGTATATACACAGTGCAATTCTCTGCTGCTCTTTTCCAGTGCAGGCAGTTACTTTGCCTATGTCAGACTTTCACACAGATATAGAGGAAAAAACATGTTTCCTTCATTGGAGGAACACAGGTTGACTTTCACTAGACATTTGACAAGTTGTTGGGAAGCTACAAATAGAAGAGGAATATGTCCATCTCCTCTGCAATTGCTTTCTGAAAGGACTATCTTTTGAGGGTAATGTTGCCATTTAGATGAATATTACACATTGAAGCTTCTTCTGTGATAGTGATTCTTTTTTCCCCAGATTCTCTACTGAATTAATCTTACTGTGTTATTTAGGACAGTAAGGCACCACAACAGAGAGAACAATGTCGCTATGGACCTTGTGTTAGAGATAGAAATGAGATGAGACACTTGTTTCTTCATGCAGAATAGCCCAAGCCTGGCTATCCCTCACACAGCCACCATTCCTGCCTCCTCATAGCACAGCCAGCAGACTCTGTCCCCAAGCAGACTTCAACCCCTTTGACCAGCTAACCCACTCTTTTATAACAGCCATTCCTACTGGACACAGCTGTGACCTATTAAGGGCAAGGCTGTTCACCCTCTTTGGTAATTAGTACAGCTGCAACTCATCAGGGGTGAGGTTGCTTGCAATCCATTTTCCTACAGAACAATACAATATCTATATGGATATAAACTGCATGAACAATTAACAACAGAAATATCAAATTCTACATGTACTACAGGTCTAAAATGGCCCTGAATTGTAGCTTCTTTTTGGAAGCACTCTTATTGACTGTTAAAATATCAGTCAGTTCTATGCTTTGAGACATGAAAGTTTCTATGATTAGAATCATGGATGTTTGCAAATTTTTTATAGTTTCAATAATGATATTTTAAAGTGCATTTTAATTTAGATATTCTAGTGGCTAGCAAGTTATAGCTCATACCAGGCGTTATTTATCACTCACTTTTAACTTGTCACCTTCCAGGTATACACTAAATAATTTTTCACTGACTTAAGCTAATCTTTCAAACCTCAGCACAGTTTCAAATGCAAATGTGTATGTATACACATTTATATACATACATACATATATAAAAATATTGATATATAAATTTATGTGTAAATATATTCAGGCATACATGAACGTGCTTTTCCACAGAACCACAGAATGGTTAAGGTTGAAAGAAATCACTGGAGGTCATCTATTTCACCCACATTGCTCAAGAAGGGTTCCCTAGACCATGTTACTCAAGATTGTGTCCAAACACTTTTTGAATATCTCTAGTGTGGGAGTCTCCATAATACCTTTGGGCAACCTATTCCAGTGCTCAGTAAAGTTCTTCCTCATGTTCAGGTGAAACTTGCTGTCTTCTGATTTCTACCCACTGCCTCTTATCCTATTGCTTGGCTCCACTGAGAAGAGCCTGGCTTCATTCCCTTGGCACCCTCCCTTCAGATACTTGCAGACATTGATGAGTTCCCCTCTCAGTCATCTCTTCTTGAGGCTGAACAGGCCCAGCTCCCTCAGCCTTTCCTCATCAGAGAGGTGCTCCAGTCCCTAAATCATCTTGCTGCCTTTCACTGGACCTGCTTCAGGAGTTCCATGTCTCTCTTGTACTGGGGACACAGCACTCCAGATGTGGCCTCACCAGGGCTGAGCAAAAGGGCAGTATCACCTCCCTCATCCTTTTTCCACATCTATGTGCAAAAATAGAATATGATACCCACAAAAGTATTATTTAAGCTTTATTCAGATTACTAAATAAAGAAAGAAGAAGTAAAGAAATTCAAATTAGGTAGATCTGCAACTGAAGATTTTCCTTAAAGTGAACTCTTTAAAATAGTTGCATTGCTTAGTTTTGAGCCCAAAGGAGAACTATAATATCTGGTGTGCTTGATGATCTCACTGAATGACTGTTTTGTATTTTGCATTTCTCTAAAGGCTTGTTTACTACATAATATTAAATTCTTGCTGTAACAATGGTTGCTATTTTTTTTCAGAAGCTATTTTGTGACACACATTAATAGACTATTTAGACATCAGTTTCTTAATTTTCACAAAATTTCTCAATATTGAAAGCCTGGCATTATCCCAATGTATAAGTGCTGAGCTGAAGCACATTGGAATTGTTCCTAATAATTAGCCACTAATTTTAGGAGATCCACTTTCTGTTATCTCTGCTCATTTTACAGAGTTATGTGTGTGGTGTGGTCTTTCTCCTGCTCATACCATGCTGTGCCTCCTGCTGATTGAAGGTGCTCTCAAAACTTTAGGAAATCAGAATCCAAATCCAAAGTTAAAAAAGCAAACATGAGTTGAAATTAATTTCAACTTTGCTTTTTAAGCCATCTAATCTGAACTAATTGTTAAAGCTGCTTCTTTCTCCAGCTAATGGAGTGACTGGCAGCTCAAGAGAGCCATTGCCTCCACCTGTTACAGAAGAGCTTTACAACAGGATAAACTGCTTCTGTAGATGCCTCTACAAAATGGCAGAGAAAACCTGCCCTATTTGTACCCTAGGTAAGATGAATTTCAGTCTTTGGGAGGGCCAAGGAAAGAGGTCTAAAAGTTAGGTGTTTGGTTCTAAATTAGTTTGCTGTGGTTAGAATGACAAGAACTTCCAGTGGTGACTTCTGTCATTTCAAGTCCTTAGAGGCATTTGAAGAATCACCTTCTAAAAATGCCTGTCTCCCTCTGTTGACTACATACACTTAAAACAACTACATTTAATGAAGATGAAGTCAAATATTTACTGATGTTCCTTGATATCTGTGGCTGTAGCGATTTATTTATCACTCGGTAATTCTGACAAAGAAATGAAATGCATCCCTTCCTTCCCAGCACAATACAGTTTGGAGAAATTTTTTTCTTATTCAACCTTCATTGCAGCAGTTAATAAATTCAGAGTGCTTATGCTCTCCACAATTTAAGGATTTGCATGTGTGTAGAATTTCCTGAGCTACTTTTTAAAAACACACAAAAAAAAACCCAGACAAAAAAAACCATACAGGTTTGTTTGGAATGAATGTGTGGTTTGTTCTGGTGTTTTTTGGTTTTGCTGTTGTTGAGGTGTTGTTGTTATTTAATTCAGGTTTTTTGTCACTGTAATGCTCTGTGATGAACATTGCCTGAAGAGTAACACCTCACAGACAGGTGTTAGGGATGGCATCAATGGCATCAGTGACTGGAATGAAGGCCCAGGAGTCTTTTCTGTTTAATCCAAACACAAATTAAGTAGATTTATTCTTTAATTTCCACACTGGTATTTAATAACTATTTGTTACTACTCTATTGTCTACTTTGTGTGTCATAACTACCAACTTTTACTTGCATTTAACCTGGTTTACCTTGGGAATGATTTCAAAGTATTTTGACAAAGAAAGAGACTCAAACAAAGGGTAGTAATCGATGTACCTAGGAATTTATTTCTTCAAGACAATCTAGGCATATTCTGCAGGGTATAAAATGTATAACAGGAAGTGCTGCAGGGGAATTGTCAGAGATCATGCAGAGAGCTTGCATCAGAAAAGTCAGAAGGAAAAATGGCTAACAGCTCTCTTTGATTATGCAGGAAGCTACTCAGAAGAATTTCTGAACTGAAATGGTTTCCCCAGGGAAGTTGTTGCATTGGTATGGTGGTGAGTACAGCTATGGTTCCACAATGTGACACATTCACCTTACCCACCTAGAGGCGAATATAAGCATTTGTACCACAGATTGCTACCCCTCTCCTGTAATGCCTATATAGGACAACCTTATTTTGTTCTGGTTCAATGATTCCTTCATTGAGTTCAGCCACAAATTTATTAAATATCACACTTCTATTAAACTGCAAAAGAGTCCTATGTTAACAGCATCCTAAACAATAATCAATCCAAAATGTGTTTTACTGAAACTTGTCAGAGAGTGTAATGCTTTAGACTGTCCTATCCCTGTGTCTTAGTACTTAGAGAGACTTTCACCATATTCACATGTTAATTTGGCTCTTCAGTTGCTGTTGACTCTCTTTCTCTGTCCCTAGTTCCTTGATACTGGTCTGCCCAGTTCCACACTCTGCTGGAGCATATCACATCAATCCAGCTTTATTGCTCACCACTCCTGGTGTCCTCACCATGACCCAGTGTCTCCTCCTGTCCTTTCCCACCAGCATCCTTTCCCACCCAGCTTCCTTTCCCACCAGCATCAGCCTCTTGTCTGATGTTTTCTTTCTTGCTATTTGCAGTTCCCCTTGGACTGGTTCAAAATGACATCACAATTCAAAAATATGAGATTTTAAGTATAGAAGACAATTTGAGTTATTTCAGAGTTTATTTGTCTCCCACTACCCTATATGCTGTATATATTTAGATCCATTGGTAGCAAATATTTCAAAGTAGAGGGATTATAAAACCAATCTAAATTAGTTAAAACTAATCTAAAATTAGTTGGAACTAATAAAAATATTTGAAATGGGTAAGGAAAGCTTTTGTTCTTCATTTTATTTTTGAGACACAGGCCAACTCCAATAATTCCCTTCTGACCCTTGTAATTAGAGATTCCTTTTCCTAGGAATAGTTTGATGAGGTCAGAAACAAAATGGGTCCTTGCAAGATTGTGAAGCAGAGTCCTGTTGACTCTTGAGAGACTCCTTTTTGAACAGACCAGCACAGTGAGAGAGAAGAATTAACCCTTTCTTGGGAGTGGTTTGCTCTCAGCAATAGAAATGCCTGGAGTGTTCCTGCAGCCCCTCTCTTCAAGGAAGACATAAATTTATCTTATATTATTGAAATGCAAGAATCAAAGAAGGTGCATGGTAAGGGAATAATAAGGTGCTTTAAATACCTGCTACCTCCAACATGAAATAGCCAATGACACTTTGTTATGGCTTTGCAGTGCTATCTTTATGGCTTCCATTTAGCAATTTTCTTTCAGAGGTTTATAAGGCCCTGCCACAAACTACAGAAATTGTACAACCAAAGATGTGTTGCACCAAACTGTGATACAGACAGTGGAAGAAAAGTAGACTTGATTAAACCAAGGCTTCTGCCACAGAAATTGTCTTGGTTTAAGAAAATTTACAGATTTACAGGGCAGAAACTCCAAAATTAATTACCTCTCCTTTTAGTCTTAACTGCTCCCCTTCAAGCCATAGGGAGAGATGTGTGTAAGAACATTTAATTGGAAAAATAACTATTCACTAAAAAAATGAAACAGCAACAATCAATATAACAGTAATAAGCACTAGATACAACAGTGCTGAAACCCATGGATTACCTGGGAACAAAGAGCTCAAGATGGCAGATAAGCCCCTCCCTGAAGATGGCAGGTGCCGTAAAAGACTGTGTGGTTCAAGGGACAGAAGAAGATGGCAGATAAGCCCCCTTCTGATGATGTGGTTGACAGAGAAGAACAGAGAGAGAGAAAAGAGGGGAAAAAATCAAGAGAGCAACTGAACCTCTGCAGTAACAAGATCTCCCTCTTCCCCCAAACAACAACCAAAAGGCAGCAGACAAAACAAAGAGAAACCTTGATTCCAAAAGCAGCCAAATGCCATTTGAACTGTTTGCTCCACACCACTCGACAGGGTCTCTCCCCCGTCAGGGCAGTTCTGTTGGCAATGGTGGCTGGAACTCGGGCAGTGGCAGGAAATAGCAGTGTTAATTTCTCTACATTTTTGGCAGGCTGGAACCAGTTGGTGTCAGCACTGTAGTTCTGAGTTGGTACCACGTTGCAGAGGAAAAGAAGCAGTTCTGCTGGGCTCCAAAAATGGGAGACCCTACTCCCAGTCCTGGCTTGGTGGCTGCAGACAAGTATTTGCAGAGTTTGCCCATGGACAGTTTAGGATTGGGAAATGCAGTTTCTTGGAGATCTGCACCAAGCAAGGAGCTCAGAGAGAAACAAAACAAAGTTTCTGCATTGGCTTGGAGAAGCAACTCTCTTAGGATCCCCACAAGAATGGAAAGAGAAAAAGGAGACCTTACATTAGTGCTGCTCTCTCTCTTAAAGGCACCTTGGGCCAGACAGGTTCCTGACCCCTGGCTCATAAAGGAACAGTAACAATCTTGGGCAGAACTGGTGTAGCACAGATGCAATACACAATACAATACACAATTTTCGGGTTACCTAGAACAGAAATGTTTCTGTTTTTTCAGAGCCCCTCAATTGAAAGTAAGCCTGTTTACATAATTTGAATGCACATTTTCTTCACATCAACGTAAACAAAGAAAATTTACTTCTGCCGATAAATCCTTGTATATAAGCATTTTATGATATGAAACTTCCTAACTATTCCTTATAATTACTTAAAAACAATGACTTGTTTTTACTAGCTCTTGATAAGGAGCAGAAAATATAGCAACTAAGCATAACTGAAGTTGGTAACACTATGGAACAGTGTTTGCTGCAATCTAGGGATGCTAAGAACAAGCAAGAAATAAGCCAAATAAGTAAAATAAGAAGTCAAAAAGTTTTGTGCAAAACCAGAAAGAATTTAGAGTAGATAAAAAACCAAGCAAAACCAGAGAGATCAGGAAAGACTTTTCTCTATATCACCTAAGATTTTCCCACCGATTCTCAAGTTTTACTGATATGCTTTTCTCATACAACTTTAATGCTTATTTCTTGTCCAAAGTGAGTCCCCAAGTCAAGACTGCTTTGTTGAGAAAATCCTTGCATCAACCTTCAGATGTACAAATCTGGAATCCGTTAGTTCAAATGCGTCAATAAAATTTCTGATTGTAAATGCAGAGCCTACAAGAAAAAGCTTGTAGGTATCCTAGGTATCTGGGACACAAGCAGGAAGATTATTTTCTCACTTTATTAATTCTGTGCTGACAAGCCTTGTGGTTTTTTTTTTTCTGTTTCATAACTGTTGTGAATTTTCAAAAACCCCAATCTCAGGAGTCTTACTGTCTGCAAACCCTCAGATTTTCTTTAAGTGCATTTTTCAAACAAGTTCCAGTCATCAGAACTGCAGGGGGAAAAAGGAACAACAAAGCCTAAAAAAGTGATAGAGAGAACTTTCAGCATTCAAGACATTACATGGCAAATGGCATGTTCACAATGTACATGGGGTTTTATTTCATTAATTTCATACTAAGACTTTGAAAAGACAATGTTGGAGATACCAAAGTTTTGCTTTACTGACAGTAAAAATGGAAAGATTGTGTGATTTAGAGAATTCTTAGCATAAGGCCATCTTGTAAACACTGAATATGGGATTACTGGGTGAAGAATTTTTTTCATTTCCTTCAATTGTTTTTCTCTGTAGGGAATGATTTGGAGCATTAATAGTTTATAGTACCATTCTTTTCCTAGAACTGGAAGCTCAGAATACGGGAGTCTCACTTCCAACAATCTGAGATAGATGTGAAGGGTTGACTTTGACAATATCCATGCCTACCTTTTATTCTTTCTCCTTATAAACTTTGCTTCTGTGCTCACTGTCTTTCTCAGCTTTGCCTGAATAGCTATTTGCTCCACATGCTTTTCTTGCCATTACTGCGCTTTAATTTGATTATTGCAATTAATGTGTGTAGACGTTGAGGGGTTTTTTTTGTCACTTTCTAAACTTTATCACAATTTTTTTTATTAGAAAGGCAAAGTCTCTGCTTCCCAGGCAATTGGAACCAAACTCTGAACATTGCTTGAGGCAAAAACTGGATATAAAACAGTTCCTGCTCTTTTGTCCTTGAAAAGCTTAGGGGACAAAGTGACACAAAAACAATGTATGCCCTACCTGTTCATCTGTGTGACAGGGTTTGGCTTAGATAACAGACAAATGCTCTGATCTCAGTCTCAAGTGAACATTGTCAAATTAACACAAGCCATTATATCAGTTGTCAGCTTAGTCTTTGTTCCAACAAATGACAGATATGAACAACTACTCATATTTTTTTCACATCCCAAGAGCATATGATGACATAGTGGTCATACACAATGAGAAGCAATGTACCACTGGGAATAGTTTCCTCTGTGCACAACCTGTCACTGGCATGAGAAGTCATTACTGATGTGGCTACACAGTTGCATGAATGGGATATGGGTGTGTTGGGAACTCAGCACAGCTTGAAAAAATCCCAGTGTGAAAAATATTCTGCTCTGTTTTCTCATTGTTACACTTAATGTACTTCACTTGCAAGAATATACTTTGAGTGGTGCAAAAAAGCAGAAATTTTGTCCTCTTTGGTCATTAAAGAAGCTGTGATACTTTATAAAAAGTGACTTTGCAAAGAATAGGAATTTATGGCCTTGTGTTCTGAGCAAATATATTTGGAAAAATTATATCCTTCCCTTCAGGACTACCACTGTAGTTTTAATTACCCATAACATCCTACTTTATTTCTGCCTTTAATTATTCTTTATTTGTCTTGAACACTGCTAACTTCCATACTGTCATTCAGAAGCATCTTTGTTTCACTGGTGGGTGAAGTGATTGCCATATATATTAGGGGGATTTATTATGTCTTTTTCTAATAGATTAAAGAATGCATTAAAATCCAATATTTCCTTGCCAGGAAGATATTAAAATTAAGTAACCTTTCAATCTTTTTTTTTTTTATAAACTACAGTGATTCCTTTAAGTCCCTTGTTAAGGCCTTTTCTTAAGCTATTGAATTATTGCAACATCTTTTTTGTAGACACTTTCAGATGTCCCAATATCTTTTTGACAGAAGGAATACAACAGAACCATGTCTATATTTTAAGAAGTCAATCACAATAGTGGCAATGGAACCCTATATCAAGTTAGTCCCAGTAATGCATCATACAGTGATAAAATCATTCCTCAAATCCCACTTCAAACTTGAGCTTTTTCTGCCATTGTGTTGCATGTAGTATCATGTTCAGGTACTAATTTGTAGTAATTACTACCTAATAAAAACTAATAAGTGTTTTAGAAGTCTTATCTTCCAGGGAATTATGTCTTATTCTGTAGATATGGCCAGTGTTTCTCATTCCTCAGTACATATGTTGCATTCATCCTTAACATGGAAGGTGGTGGCTTGCTGAGAAACTGATTCCTCTGCATAATTGATTTGTCCTTATTAGTTTGCCACTCTGCAGTCTGTGTGTCAGCTGCATATGGTGTAAATTGTAGTTTTACCAATGCATACAGGTGAAAATGTTAGTTTCATGTATCAATTCATGTTTACCTCCTCTAGCACTGCATCTATTTAATCATTATTGCTCACCCATAGATACTTCATTAAATACATCTGCAAGTTACTTCTGAATTAATTTAGAATGTATGTGGATGATAGCGTATAGAGCTTATTTTTTAATCAAAATGTCATGGAGTTCTAAAACAAGTGTCTTATGTAAGTCTATATCTTTCAGTTCCTGGACTTTTAATTTAACCAAATAATGAAGTAATATTTGTCTGATCAATAAAACCATATTAACAAAGACTAATGATAATACAATAGCTACTAAAACAAAAGTATCTTTCAAAGTATATCACCTAAAGCAGCTTAGTCAACATGAACAGCACAATTCTCGGTAACAGCTGTATATCCTTAAACAAATGACTACTACCGGAAAATATAGACTGTGCAAAAAGGTAAATCTATTCTTGAGGAAACTTCAGCTCTGACAGGACAAAATGAGATTTGAGATAGACAGAAGGAGATAAATTGACAAGACTGAATTAAACTTTTTGCTTCAAACACCCAATGGCTTCTAAGATTCAGGTGCCAGTAGCATTTATAAGACCTTACTAACCAATGCCTAAACCTGTAAAGGTCTATAGCTGCAAAAAAATCTGATCCCCAAAGAAATTTATCCTGCCAGCCTTTAATTAATTGAAAGTAGTAGAAGTGGTGATTGCTTCAGATTCAGGACCTTAAAAACCTCTCTGAGTCTTGGTCTCAATATTTACATTTCAATGACTTTATCTGTACATCACTAAACAAACTGGAACTCTGCTGAGTATCTCAAGGTCTATCCCACTGCTGTGTAAGACAAACTTGTGTAATGAACATTTCTTATAATACCTCATTGGAAATTCCAGGCAAAGGCCCAACCCTCCCAAAACAGTGACAAGAAATGATGATGCAGTGCAGCAATGCAGAAAAGACAGATTTAGTTAATTCTGACTTTGGAGTGTTCAGTTTTCTACAAAATTTTAAGTGGATGTTCCAATGCTGGCTTGAACTGGAGGCTGCCAAAGGATTTCAATGATACAGGCTATAAGGTTGTTCTCAGCTATGCTACTTCCACCAAAAATTAATTATTTTGTATAGTAGAAGCACTTCAATAGATATTAATTAAAAATTTCTCTCATGAAAAGCAAAGGGCTTTCCCATAGATGCCAGGGTTTTGTGCATTTGTACAGGCATAGGTTTAACTTAGTTTTGTAGTTTAGATAGCTTAATCGGTCTACTCACACTACACAGTATTGCAACAACTGAATATGTACTGAAAAGAGAATGACTATTATTTTAGAAGAAAAAAAATGTGAGTTACATGATTAACTCTAGGGCAGAGTTTCTAGCTGTAAATCTCAAGCAGAAAAAAAGCATACCCATCTTTTCTGGAATTAAGTATATGCAGCATCTCTTCATTACAACATTTTCTGCAGATGAGCCTAAGTAGCTCCCTTCTGCAAAGTGGATTCCTTTTTGAGTTCTTCCCCTTTTATGGAGCAGTTCTATTTCCTAATTTGTGTCTGAGTTTCTAGTCACTTCTAAAGCATCTAATAGTTAGCCTTAGCTATATTTTTACTCTCTCCCTTATGAAGCTAATCTTAGCCACAACAACCTGTTATCAATCTTGGACAAAACATCTCAGGTATGGACCTAAAAAGTATTTGGTTAGACTTTCAGTGACTTTATTGACCTGAAACTAAAATTTGACAGTTTCCAACGATAATAGATCTTTTGTGTTGTCCATCCCAATCTCAGTTTTACTGGAAGAAGAGTGTGCTCAAGCAAAGAACACCTCTGAGCCTCTGAGTCCCTGCTTCTTTCCAGGAATCTGAGAAAAAATGTCCAAAGTACAGACAGGTAGTGGTGGTAACAACAACAATAACACGACCATTGATATTGCTCAGTGTTATTACAAAATAATAACTGGTTGTTGTTGTTCCTTTTGTTGTGATTGATGTAGTCATTGTTAGTGATGCCTTTATTAAGTGCTTTGTAGTAGTGTCTTGTCTTCTAGCTAGGAGACATTCTGCTCGATGCTGTGTTTCTGTGTCATAAAAAGACATCCTTTAAAGAGCTAGAGTGAAACAGAAATGGGATAACAGGCGTACACAACAACAAACATCAGAAAGCCCAAAGTGACAATGAGGCATTTCTGATTAGTGTAATAACAGTAGAACTCACTGCACACAGCATGTTCTACTTTTGTCAACTATTCCAGTTGTATTGTGGTCCTGGTGGGTTTAACATGCTAATAAATGTCAAATGGTATTGTTATTTTGAAGGAGACTATTTCTTTCTCCTTGCCCTGCAGACAATTAGTCAAGCACAAGGAGTTATCACTTTGACAAGGATCAACTCTTGGTCACAGTGACACATTCAGATTGAAGACCCTCCAAACTCTCAGGATCGTCTTAATATCAAGGGCTGATAATGGTCAACTATATAAACTTGGCAAATTAACAAAGGTAATGCTGAAGAAAGTCAAAAATAACTCAGATAAAGTTCAAGTAGAATGGCATTACAGTTTACAAGAAACTTGCCCTTTACTCAGGCATACTTCCCTGTAAGCAGCTTAATGCACAACACTTCTCTAACATAACACACCCAATTTCATGCCTTCTTCTTCTGAAAGATAGTAAATTTCATTCCATGTTCCTTTTCTTCTTACCATGCTTAGCTGATCCTGCTTAGTACCCTCTCCTGGGAGAAGAGTTTTGCTTGCATCTCAAGGGAGGAAGCATGGGCAAACAGGTTCCAATCTGACCAACAATGAATATTCCATTTCAGAAATACAGTTGAAGCAAAAAATTCTCTGTGTGGTTTTGTTTTTATTTTTTTTATAAAATCAAATTTTAAAAACATTTTTGTGAGCTCTGAGTAAAGGCAAACAAACACAATTAATAGTGCTTATGGTCAGGGATTTTTCCTGCACCTACGTTGTCTCCACACAGATGAATATTACATATTTACTAACTTTTTAAAACTTATCTTGGAAAATACCCTTTGAAAGACTAAAGTTTATGGATTAGAAATTTCATGAAATGGAGAAAAGTAAGTGAGATGTTGCTAAGGCAAATTTAAACACTTCAGGAGAGCAGGGTAGAGGGCGGGTGTAGAAAGTTTAGGTTAACAATGATACTAATATTACAGCATAAGAGAAAGAGATTCTGTGAAATGGGACATACTCTTAGCATTGTGCAAGGATGACAAATGCTTCAGGGGTTCTCAAAGATCTTAAATAGCCATAAATCCATAGTGTGTTTTGAAAACATGGAAAATGAATAATTTATTATTTTGTGTTTTACTCTATTGCTCACATTGCTAAATAAAGGCTTTCTTTTGTCTTATGTGTAGTTTTGCTGCTTGTTGGTTTTTTTGTTTGTTTGTTTTGACTACATTATATTTTATATAGAATTAAATGCTTTTAAAGATCTGTGTGGAATATTTTACAGCTCTCAAACAGTCCATAAATAATTTACTAGCCATTCCAAACATGCATTGGACTTCGTTCCCAGGAGATTATGACAGATGATTGTTGTGTGAATGCTCCTTGGGTCTTTTAGAGGCCTATATCTTTGACTTGTAAGAATCAACTCATGAAACCCTGACAAAGAAAATGGACTGGATTAGGAAAAAAAAAAAAAGGGGAGTAAAAAAAAATATAGACCTTGTTGAAATTTGGACACACCTCTGTCATCTGGTGCCCTCAGAAAGAGTTTTACCAGGGCTATAAACACTGAGGTCTTGCTCCCTTATGTCACTTCTGCCACATATCTAGATGAAAGCAGAAATTCCACCCTATTTGAAAAAAGTGTTTCCTTTGCCATGAGTACATACCAGACATACTGAAGTGAGTCCAGTGGAGTCCCGAGCCAAGGAAAATACAGCACACATCAGACAAGGACAGGCTGAGACCTGTTTTTGTTCAGCCTGTAAATGGAAACAGAAAGGACACCTTATTACTGCCTACACCTGAAGGACTGGAGGATACAAGGGAGAGAGAGCTTTACAGCTGGAGGTGCACAGCAGCAGGATGAGTGGCAATGGACACAAGCTGGAATGTGTGATATTCTGATTCAGTATTCAAATGAGGTTTTTTATTTGTGTTTGTCTTGAATACCTACCTGAATTCCAAGCATGATCACTCCTAACTTGAAAATAATGAAAAGCCATGGTTACTGTACAGTACTATGTGGAGATGGATTTTGTGAGAATTTGGGAGAAATAAATTGAGAAATAGCCTCCAATAGGTAAATTATAGTGCAATAAAAATATCAAAGAAGGGATGTAAACCTCTATGGTAGATGCTGAATTTATTATTCTTGGAAAAGAGTATGAACTGCAGATTTCTGAATAGTTTGCTTCATGCTTAAGATATTATTAGATAGGAATAATCCAATCAGCAACAAAGGCATGAATCATTTTCAATATCATACTTAACAGTACATAAATCTAGCAAGCTGTGAGAAAGGACTACAGACCAGTAAAGACAGCATAAAATAGTACAAGGAATCTTACAATGAGAAAATGTGTTTCACAGCCTTGTCCATTTCTAATTTTTATCCCCTCTGTTTCTACACAGTTCTTTCAATGGAATACTTTACCCACTATCACTGTGAGTTTTCTGTTTGTTTGGTTTGATTTCTTCTTTTCAAGGGACATTATCTCATATAATTTTTATATCTCATATTTGCTGATGTAGATTTAGGGTACAGCAAACTCCTAACTCAGAGTTGGATCATGAGTGGTGCATCATCCCAAGAGAGTAACAAGCATCTTCCATCCTCTGATATATATTTTCTCTGTTCTCCTTTTTTCCACTGAACAGGAACAATCTTCACCAACTCCTCTGAAGATTCAAACTCTGATGACTATCAGAGTCAGAAGGATATCAGAAGGATATTCCCATGGGTTTACTTAGTTCTTGCATCCTGCACTTCTCTCAAGCCTCTGCATGCACTCAACACTGTACCCAAACCCTACTAATGTCACTGTAAAGGAGCTGCCACCACATACTTAGGTCATGTTAGGCTCAGACAAGAACAGATTTATTCCATTTGACATGTAGGCACAAGTCTGCTTTAATGTACAGACCATCACAAATTTTGAGAAAAGGAAGACTGATTTTGGACAGGTTATTTTCCCAGATCTATTCAAAACTATTTTCAGACTTCTTTAAGTTAGGTATCTAAAAAAATATTTTTCCTGGAGAATAAAACACCCAGCCTTTTGTCTCAGGAAAAAGACTACCATCTGATCAGGTTGTGTAAGAAATGTGTATATTTCTCTTTGATAGATATCATGCCAGAAAAAGCCAATACAAATAGCTAATGGCTTATCGAATTGGTGCATTACCCTTTGAGGAAGTGCTTTTCCTGGCTACTGCAGGAGGTGAGCTACCCTTGCAGATAAATCAATGACATAATTGATTTGGCAAATCTCATTTTCCAGCCAGTCAACACTTTGTAGTCTTCTGTCCTAACTTCTGAGAAAATCTCTGGCTTGAAATACTGGTCTCCACTGGAAAGTCACTGAGGTACTTGTTTTCAAAAAATACCATGACTGTTTGAAAATTACCTTGACTGTCTTTCAGGAATATACTCTAAAATTAAGTCCTAAGGAATACAAGCTATAAGTGGGTTTTGTCTTTCATTGCACACTTCCATGTTGAAAGTACAACATAAACTAATAGGCAGAGGATGGCTGTGCTAAAATGCACTCTTATATTTTTCCTCTGTTTGTGGCTTTTTCATGTAATTTAGAAATGTCTCAACTCCAGGTGTAAGCCTGAAGGCAAGATCCAATTGTTGACATCTGTTGGGGAACAGAGAGAGGGATAATCTATAGGTTTTGAGAACTTCAGATAGAGAAGCATACCTCTGAGGGAAGGGGTGTGCTGCCAGCTCTCCTTGGCACACATAGAGGGATCCCTTCGGCATCATATGTCATCTGCATGCACATGAGCTAACACTGTCTTGGAAAAAAAGATTTTGCCATAAAGTTGAGATGAACACAACATTTTTATTCCTGGCTTAAAATGGATGGACAATAAAGCCATGTACAGGATTTTTAGGATGAGAGGTCTGCCAAGTCTCTGAGGCAGGAATCCTAAAAAAAGGCTGACTTGCTGCAGAGCTTCTTGTGAAACGTAGCCAGAAGAGTCAAGAGAGGACAGGAAGCATGCCTTCATATGGCTCACAACAGTAATCAAGAGCAAGGGGCAAAACCAGCAGCTGTTGAGGCTGAGGTCCCCAAAACAGCAGCCTTGGACAGGAACTCTGGTGCTCCTTGCTCAGCAAAGCCTTTGGATCATGTTGCTAATGGAGTCCCAGGAAACTATACATCACTTAGGAACAACAGCAGATGATTCTGGAACAGTTGGATTTCTCTGAGGCTGGGCAAAAACCAGTGATTGGTGAATAGCCCAGAAAGGAGAGGGGCACTCTGCCAAGATACTGACAAGCTGTAGGAAGAGGACAGGCTGATAATGAACAAAGCCCAGAAGCACCAACGTTCCATTCTTTCAGCTACTGAGGTTTTCTAAATTACCTTAATATATTTCTCTCATCTTTCCCCTCTTCAATGAAGACTATAACTCTTCAGGTCTTTTTTAACTCAGGTGAGGAATTCTTGTTCTTTAGCATGTTCAGGTGACATGATATATTTTCTCAGGCTCCCGTGGAAAGCAGGTGGTAGCATTTAGCTACTTTTTAGGAGTACGGGGTGTGGGTCCTTGTCCTTTTTAACTCCTGGCAGAAAGATCCTAACACATTCAATTTGAAACTCTTATGGAAATATTGTGAAAAAACCCCTCAAGTTAGTGTTTACCAAAATTCTGTATGAAGCTATCTAGCCCAATATCTTTATTCTGATGAGTTTCTATATGCAGTACAGAACTTCTTTTTTTTTTTATTTTCAAGCCCTCAGGTTCCAGAAAATGCAAAATCTGACTTTTTAAGATAGGTGTTGATCTTGCTAAAATTAAAAGTGTGGATTTATTAGTGAGATTAAACCAAAGTCGTATAATAGCAGAGACAAGTTCACAAGAATAAGATGAGCACTAACAATCAATCATTTGAGCTCCAAGCCATGTGCTGAGATCAAATGGTGGTATTCACTAAAGTTCTGCTCTATGCCAGGAAAAAAGTAGCAGCCCAATGTGTTGCATTTAAGAAGTATATTTTTGTGTAGCACAGAATGACATCAAATTGTACCTGTCAGGAGATTGAGATTCTGATATAACTTAAATCATGATATCCAAATGGCCAAGTTCTGAGCTGTAAGGAACACCTGCCAACATAACTAATAGTGAGGACAAAAAGCCTTTGGTAGCAAGTCCCTTGAGAAGGAGATAATAATACATGTGCCCTGTTCAATAAGCTCTTAGCCTGAGGTATTTCCACTATGCAAAGAAAAGAAAGCTTACTTTTAATTTTTTATGCTGCCCCCCTTTATCTTGATACGTTTGTTCCATTTTCCTCAAAGAGGTTCTCAATTAGTTTAACAGAAGTTTTCTTTTCTAAAACCAAATCCATTTCTGTGTGTAAGCCTTTGATGGGAGCTTCCACATGAAGAGAGATTAAAGAAGTGAGGGCTAATTTTTATGGAAAGAATAAGTGCAAGAGAGGATATAACAAAACTGGTGCATATAATAGTTCCTACTGTGGAGAAGGTCAGACAGGATCTCTTGATTACCCTTAACCAAAACAAAAGAAGGAAACACTCCATAAATTAAAAAAACAAGGTACCATTATATACGCATACACACATTTTATATAGAAGAAATCTCACCTTGTGTGATACATGGCTACAAAAATTTACTTGTACAGTAAAGAAAGTTTGCTGGTGAAAATAAAGTATACAGTCTCAGGACAGTACATTCTAGATAGTTTTGTTTCCAAAATGGAAATCTTGTATGGAGAAGGACCAAGAGGCAAAAGTAATTGTGGATTGAGACTTGCAGAATTGCAGAGAGCAGCCAGATCCACAGGCTTTCTCTTTCTCCTTCATGTCTTCTACTCTAAATATTATCCATTACTGATGTATTTTTTAGTGACAGAAAAAATATTGACTGCAATCACAGGCACAGAGCAAGCTCCAGCTGGACTAGCAGCTTTTCACTGGATGTTGCAGCTGCTTCAAATCAGAGGAGCCATTTCTAAGGTTGAGCTGAACCTGCCACTTCTTTGGATGTAGTTAAAGAGTTTGTGCTGCTACCACATAGTTGGACAGACAAATGAACATCTATCATGTGAAAAAATGTGCCAGTCTTCTCCACATGATGTCACAGCTTCCTGTCATGTGATGCAAAGAGCATGAGCATTGAATCAGCACCTGTTTGCATACGAAAATATGGGAGAGGAAGTACCAGAAACAATCAAAACACAGAGGTTCTTCCATATTTGACAGACACATGTTCAACCAAAAAATGAAGATGTACAAGCAAGTCACATTCTTAATCTTTTAAAGAGACATGAATTGTCACATAAAGGAATGTTATTTTGAGAAGGATATACTGGGTCATAGGGATGGAAGGTAATAATGAAAAAGTTTACAAAGTGGATGCTTTTTTATGTGTAAGAGAGTTTATAGAATAACTATCAAGAGGCTTTTTAAGAATGGGCCAAGGAAACCTTGAGGGAAATTATAAAAGTTATATTTTTGTGCATCATAAAAGCAGATAAAGGATTTTTCAGGGTTTTTGTCTATGAATTCAACCCAGAAGACCATCTCTGCATTAAAGTATCTATCAATTGACTATAATTTATAGTAAATATGTTGTTAATCTTCTAGTTTTGGCTGTTCTCTCTGTTGATGATATGGGGATCAAGATGACTTTCAGATGTGCAGGACACACTGTGCTTAATAAAAATGCAATGTACGTAAACCCCTCACCTGGCTGAGGCCCAGCAAAGAAAGTTCACTTGGTACAGCAATCACAGACAGACTTGCCAGCTCACTTCTAGACGTGTCTTTCTGGCTTTGGCAAGACACTAAGTTCAGGTGTGTCTGCATCTGTCACTGTTGACCTATTGTACAGTATAAAAGCTATGCAAACAAATTATACTGTGTATCCTCAGTTCCTTGCCATGTTCTCTCAACAGCACTACTGTTTGTTGAATGTCAACTATCAGAAGTCCTCTGGCTTACTGCCACAGAGTATGGCCTTTTTTTCTGAACACTGAGGATTTTTTCGCCTTGTCTACATAAACAGATTGATCAGCACATCATTCTTATGTTATTCATTTTGGGGGATAGGGATGGAGAAGACACAGAGAATCGGATTGGATGGGACATCCCATTCCAAAACAGGACTGAGGAAGGATCACAGAAATTCACTGTTATGCAATAAAGGAAAAAATATACTCTTATAAATGTCCTATTATAACTTTCTTTGAAAAATTATATCGGAAAAAAGAAGTTATGCCATTATACCTATAGGGCTGTTATGATATTATTGCTGTACTGTAACTGTAGATATTAATAAACCTTTTCACATCCTTCTTGTTCATGGAGTTGTGTTCACTGAAGAACAAAAGCATCTCACTCAAGGTAACATGCTGACTGATGGCACAGGAATAACATGAGTGACTGATAAATCCAACCCAGAAGTTTAATTATAAGTTACAGTTGATTCATATTATGTAGTTCCATGTGTGTAGCTACTCTTTACTCAGTGTTGATTGGGATGGAGTATCTGCAGAACCATTCTCTTCTCTTCTCTTCTCTTCTCTTCTCTTCTCTTCTCTTCTCTTCTCTTCTCTTCTCTTCTCTTCTCTTCTCTTCTCTTCTCTTCTCTTCTCTTCTCTTCTCTTCTCTTCTCTTCTCTTCATCTGTATCTACACTGTTATCAATACAGTATCTGAGTTTAAAAAAGCATTAAATATTCCTGTGACATTAAAAAAATTTAAAAAGTTATTTATATGTATGATCCTTGCATGTCAGAGTTCATGCCAAAGTATTTCCATCCCATTAGGTGAAGTTATACGCTGTCCCCTTGCTTGTAATTGGTACATAGAACATTAAACAGCCAGCCACAAATAGCAGATCTCTCTTAAAAAAAAGTGTTTTAACTGTGGATATACATACAGAAGAAACTCATAGGTGCAGGTAGAAATAAACAATTTTGATGTGCCCTATGTGTGCAGGTGCTGCTGCAATGGGACTATATGGGTAAGAAGAAGAGGTTTTGTCCTGATGTGCTCTGATGATAACTTCACAAAACAAGGAAAATTGGAAAAGTAATAATAATACCATTAAATTTAGAGTTTATGGGGAAGAAGGTTATGAATGTTCCTGAAATAAATCCTTGATCTGCAATTTTAGCAGCCATCTTCATCTACATGTCTAGACATCTGCAATAGAAGCATAAAGATCCTTGGGTCATAATGCCAAATGATATATTGCAATTTCTATTATGTAGTCATATCTGCCTGACCATAATAAGCTCTATTTAAAACCAAGAAAACATAGATCTTTGCTTAATATTTCTGTTAGAATATTGTTACAAAATCTTATTCTTCTAGTATAACAAATTACCATAAATTGTAGGCTAAACTGAGTCACATCTAGGTTTTGTTCATTTGTTCTTGTGTCAGCAATGCCCTTTACCATAAAATGTTGTTTTGCTTGTTTTAGGCAATGGTTTTTTTTTCTCTTGAGCTTCCTTCTCTTCTGTTTATTCTCCTGATATATTTTTAGGAAACAATAATTTCTTCACCCAGTCTTGGTTTTGCTGGTTTTCCCTGCTAGGCTGAAGAATTTTGTTTTCTTTTTTTACTCATGAAAAATATGTTCTATATCATGCATGATAGTTTAATGCACCCTTTCTCATCCCTTTGGAATTAACTTTATTAAGTTTTGGTGACAATATGCAGGATTTCAGACCAAGCCTTATGAGTATTAATAGCATTAATACTCTAACATCTGACCACAGTTTTTGTCAGCAGACAGGAGACTGAGGGCTGTGATCTGAACCTTTTTATTGTCAGAGTGACCCAGACTGCCATAGTAGATGGCTTTGATCCAAATTAACAACAAAAATATATTGCAGTCATTCAAATAGCATCTGATATTGTAGCTTAAAAGAATTTCTGTGCATAACAGTGAAAATTAATCTTTATTAACCTGTTTTCCTTTTCAGGTACTTGTATATAAATAAGTTTTCTGAGTAAACAGTGCATGATTTATCATACATCATTCATCACATCCAAAGAAGAGTTTTCTCTTTGTTTTTACCCTTATCTAACCTCCTCTCTGTGGTAAAGGAATTCCACCCTCTCTCATATGTCTAACAAGTACACACTTACTGTATTTACTTTGCCTTACTTTTCAGAAAGCTGCATAAAAGTGAGACCAAAAGAAGAGGAGATGAGAGGACCCACAGGTGGGTGATATGCCCAGTAGCAGGCATAAGCAACAAAGGAAGAAAACACGGGTAAGAAAAGTTGATGAATGCAAGGAATCCTTTTGTTTCCTCCATTCTCCCTATGAAACAAGATGTACTCTCCTCAGACATTTGTAATGCTGTCTTTTCTGAGGGCCCAGAGTGTACGAGCACTTGAAGAGTTGATTTAGATATCCTGAAATGACAGAACGTCAATGTGAAATAGCAACAGCAGTTACTGCAATTATTACTAGTATCAGTCAATTAGGGCCTATTAATTAGCATATTAGAGGTATAATACATTGATGATTATTTTTAATTTGTTTGCAATGTCACAAGTCCTGTCTGTGGCTGTTCACCAGCCTGTATTTTCTCTCTCCTTTTCTCCTTGTACACAGTATCTTCTCTCATGCATTAAATTCTGCTGCACCACTGCACTTAAAACAGCCTTTTGCCAAGTGATCCATCCCAGATGATTCATCTGACTTTTCCATTAGTGCAGTTTCTCCCTGTTCTTGCCCATTGAATGCAGTGCAAACTGGTCACAGAGTATAAGTTCTTTTCAGTAGGCATCCTAAACTCATCTGGGCTTTAAAAGACATTGTTCCCAGAGTCTTGTAAGCTTAGCTGCCATTATGTTGCACAGGGGAAAAAATTATTTTCCTATCCTTTTTTTTTACTATGTTAGCAGTGACTGTAAATCTATTTAAAAGAACTCTGTACAATATTTTTTGGTACTAAATGAATCCCTCAGATTCATGCCAGACAAATCAGATGCTGGTATTTGCTCCTTCCTTATGATCATCAGTACTTCAGGATTGCCAAGAGACCAAATTTCTCTTTGTAATACCAATTTAACATTTTGCTTTCTGCTTTTCTGCCCTTCCTCTCTAGGTATCCCTTTGCCATAACAATCAAGTACTAGGAATAATTTACTCTACAAAAGAATGGAGGAAAACATTTTCAGGCATGACACTACACTGTAGTATTTTCAGTAGGAAAGGATACTTAGTAAGAATTGCTAGAAATTACACCCAGGGTCTGGACAAAAGCGGAGTTGTGAACAATGCTTGTATCTCTAATTGGTTCTCAAGAGGCTTTTTGCCAAAATGCCCAGTAGTTGTAAGTTTCTTGATATTACACATTGTCATGTAATGAATTTTATTTTGAATCATATTTTTATGTGTTTTTTCAATAGATTAGTAGTGTTTCTCTAATTCAGAAGTCTTATTTCTTTCATATTCCATACATATTCTCAAATTTGTTGTTTCATGGAGGATTCAGCATTCTGAGCTACTCCTAGACCCCTAAATATAAAGCAAATACACCCTACCACACCTGGCAGATGTAATTTTCTGATTGCAGGTACAGCTATTAAGCATACATCTAACAAGTGATTTGCCAAAGGTCATACAGGTATTCTACAGCAGGGTCAGGTCTCTTGAGTCCTTATCCAATCATTTTACCAGAAGAAGTATACTTCCTCTGAGCATTCCTGGCACAGCCTGTTATTATCAGGAAGATGAAGAATGGATAAATATTGCCTGTGGATGTCAAAGAATTAACTTTTCTTTTAACTTGACAAAATAATGTAGCTCTGACTATTAGTGTAAAAGATCATTAATGAAATACATGAAGTGACATTGTTGCCTAACCTAGGTACAGAAGAATTATATCAGTGAAATAATGTTAAAATTTATGAAAGAGATAATTATTTGATATGGAAGAATAGTCACATTTTCCAAAATAAATTAAATTTCAGCTGGCACTAAGATTGACAAGTTTAAATACAGGAGGAAATATTTTAGAAAAAAGACAAGGGAGTATAGCCTAATAGTACAGTGCTTTTAGCAAACTGAATTATGCGGTTGCTACTGGTGACTTCAATATTTGCATGCTAAATCATTCTTGAATATACAATACCAAAGTTTTTCACTTAAGACCCTGATTTTCCTGTAGTTCTGTTTCTCAAACAATGTAAAATATAATGTTTGCCTTTTAAGGATGACATCTGAATGAAAAAGTCCCTGGACAGCTTGAAGAGGTATAGGCTAACCATCTAATTGTGAGTTGGGTCTGTTTTATTTGTTAGTTTGGTTGTTTTTGATTGTTGTTGTTTATTTATAATCCTGCTTCAAACTAAATCTCATGCTTTTCTTTGTGTGATTGTGTGAGTAGATTAAAGAGTGTGTTACTGGAGCTAACTGCAGAAAAAAGCTATTCTGATGAAAGTCACAAAGCATTTCTGCTTACGTTATTACTCTTTATTTTCACTAAAAAGAAAATTGAAACATTTGAGGCAGGGAACCCTGTGTACCCCAACTTCATTGTACTTGAAAGAAACATAATGAAATCCAAGACTTGCACCTAGAAAGAATTTACATACTTCCTTTTCAATGACCATACTTCCTTAACTGTAGATGAGGATTTGCCAAGCATTTGCTTTCCCTTTTTCATCGACTTGACCTGTGTATTTCATAGGTTTTGTGAAATACATAAAAGGCACAAAAGCCAATATATGTAGTTCATTAGGGCTGCACCCAGAGCTCAGTGGGGCAGAGGAAGGGCAAACAAGAGAGAACACAGTTTTTACTGGCATTTTATAAGATTACTTAATTCTTTAGAACTTAAATGGACAGGAGGTATTAGACAGTAGAGATGTGCCTGATTAGAAAAGTCATTGTAACCCACAGCGGCTGGAAGCTGAAGGTAGACTAATTCAAACATGGGAAAGGGCCCATTTGTCTGGGTATGAAAGTAATTAACCACTAGAAAGACTTAATCTATAACAGAGAACTTATGGTAGGTACTTTATTATTAGAAGGGTTTGCATCAAGTCTGTCTCTTTTTCAAAAGATGAACTCTCTAACAGTACTGGAGGTTTCTGTCTTAGTTCAGAAATGGTAAAGTGGAATGATATGGTCTTCTTGCTCAGACAGCAAAATGAAATAATATGCCTCTAAAACTATAAATCTATTAAATTTTAGAATTGGTTCACTTGGAAGAATTTCCTTATGGCATGTGTTAGAAACTGAGGTGTGGAGGGAAGATATTTGTTAAGTTTATAAATTTCTGGTATGGCAAATGGCATTTCTTTGTGGTGAAAGCAGCCTACTTGCACCAGAAGAAAACATCCCTCAAAACCATTCAATTTCTGCAAACAAGGTCATCCAGATGTACTGCATCTGCATAACTCTGACCACTCTCCATCCAGCACACCAGGGTTGTTCTGGACTTAGGCAGAATGCTGTCTGGTGAGCATGTTTATAGTTTGAAAATCTGCCTTATAAATCCTTCATTGCACAACTACTTGTTGGAGTATTGACTTCTTAACACAAAATAAAATTTTAAAAACGTTATCACTGAGTAGGTTGTAAAAACAGTTGTAATGCCACAAAATCAAAAAGAGGTGAAGCCTGGTTTTTGAAGTTCTTTGGATACTGGCTTGTTTGCAGGGACAAATAAGGCATCCTGCCTGGAACTGAGATATTAACCCATCTCAGTGAAAACCAAGGGTACACACAAAGGGTATTTAACTGTATCATCTTTTGCGCTACACCTGGAAATGCTGCATTATAATCCAGGAGCAAAAGGTGGTCTACATCACTTCAAAATGTTTAGTGGCTAGTTAGAGCTTTTTCATATGAGAAATCCTACTGCTAATGTATATAATTATACAGTTAAACACGGAGTCCCTGGCAAGCTAGTCAAACAGTAAATATTTTCTTCACCTGCTAATTTGCATAGGGAATTTTGTTTCTGCTTACAAATAGGATCAGTAGAAGGAACATCATGATCACGGTGAGAAATATTCGGATTATATTTTTTTCATATTTTTGATTAAAATTTACTACGTTGTAGAGTTGCTCCAAGTAAATGCTCTGGAAAAAAATAGCTAGCTGAGAATATGTAAACAGAGATCTTCCCTAGTAGTCTTTGTAGATTTGACATTTCACTTTTGGACACTTCTAGAGCACCGTGTCTACTACAGTCTTTCAAATACTCACTTGATAAAATTTTCTGAAAATATTTCAGTGTGTAATTAGTAAAGTGTCATATAAATATGTTTTCATTTATTTTTTAAAGTACACATATTTTTCTTAAAATATTTTTCTCATATAATCTGAAAATAACAAACATTAATAAAAGAAATTGAATATTTAGCTGATGATGTAACGTAAATATTAAAAGCCATGAATTTTAGTCATTGTAGAAAAGGATAACTTGGACAGAACTAAAATGACTGAGTTTCACCTTGTCTTCATAGAGAATGAAATGAATGTTGATTATGGTTCCAACATCAACAACACACAGAACACATGGGCAAATATTTTTTATATAATTTTTCAATTTAAGCCTATTCTTTTGGAAACTCATTAGAAACTGGGCTGATTAATGGCCAGCTTAAGTTAATCTTTTTAAAGAACCAGACTGATGCTAAGTTTCTTTCAGAAGTTTAGTCATTGCGGTGCATATCCCTTAGGCACCTGTGTTTGAGGGATGTCAGCATTGGTCCTGAGAGCTTATGGTACATAAGCTGTGAGATTTGGTTTATGCTAATGGGCAACAAATCATAAAACTTTTCCTAAGGAATTATGACAGAGGCTGGGTGCTACCATATATTCTACTTATGTCTAATAATAACCAAGGGAAATACAGGAATACATGACTATAATGTAATGTTAGCCACAGTAAACAGACTGATTAATTGCTAATGATGACCCTTACTAGGGTGGTTAAGGTCATATTCTTAGAAATAAAATTACTTAAATGTATTTTTAAGCTTATACATGAACCATTTTTTTCTGTCTTAATTAGACTGTGAATGAATCTAGATTTGAAGGATTTATGTATTGTAGATTAGGTAGGGAGAATGATGAGTTTGAGCAGGTATTCCCTAAGTCCAACAGGTGAGTCTTAACAATGGCCTAATTAACTAAATGAATTCTTGATTTGGCCTTCTGTCCCCAAGTGTTCCTTTCATTATTCATCAGCTGCCTATAAAGTAAATTTTTTTACTTGTTAGGGTTTTTGATGCTCCTTCAGTGTTCTATAATTTGCCAGAAAGTATGATCTGAAGGTTTACTGGCTAGAAAGATAAAAAGGCTAAGTGCAGCCAAGTAAGTCTTATTTTGTGTTAAAAAAGTATATGCAAGCTCTCATTTTTTGATACACAGTAGAAACAAAACAGTGCGATATACCTTCTCTCACATACCTCCAAGGCACTTTCTCAGTGAGAAGTTTACCTACAAAGATTTTTCTCCATTTCAGTTTCACATAGCAGGTTCTTCTCTCACTCCAAATTGAATTCACTGTATTTTCTGGACTGTTCCTAGTACACACAAATTCTGAAAAGTCCACCAAGAAAATAGGAAATAAAGCCTCTTCAATCTGCCTGGTTTCTGACCAGCCATATATATACAGCCCATATTTTGGAAAATAGCTTCCATGTGACAGCTTGGAACAATGAAATATTCTGAATGAATGGCAGCCAGCAGTTTCAGGGATAAGGCACCTGGGACAGGGCAGCCCTGGTTTTGTGTATATACTAGGAAATGAGATGCTGGAAAGCAGTGCCATGGAAAGGGGCCTGGAGGCCCTGATCAATGACAAGCTGAGTCTGAGCCAGCAGTGCCCTGGCAGGCAGGAGGGCCAACCCTGTCCTGGAGGGCATCAGGCACAGCATTGCCTGCCAGGCAAGGGAGGGGATCGTCCTGCTCTGCACTGGGACAGCCTCACCTCAGGTGATGGGGGGCAATTTTGGGTACCACAATATAAAAAAGACATTAAACTGTTAGAGCGTCCACAGGAGGATAACAAAGATGGTTCCCTTGAGGGGAAGCTGTGTGAGAAGCAGCTGAGGTCACTTGGTCTGTGCAGGCTGGAGGAGACTGAGGGGAGAGCTCACTGCAGCTACAGCTTCTTGTGAGGGGACGAGGAGGGGCAGGCACTGATCTTTGCTCTGTGGTGACAGTGACAGGACCCGAGGGAGTGGCCTGAAATTGTGCCAGGGGAGCTGTAGGTTGGATATTAGAAGAAGTTTCTTCATCCAGAGGATGGCTGGGAACTGAACTGGCAGGGCAGTGCTCAGGGCACCAAGCCTGACAGAATTCAAGTGTTTGGAAAACGCTCTCATGGTGTGACGCTTGGGGCTGTCCCTTAGGAATGCCAGGAGTTGGACTTGATAATCCTGCTGAGTCCCTCCCATCTCAGCATATTTTGTGATTCTAAGACCCCCATTTCAGTTTGACCCACCTTTTCAACAGAAAGCAATACAGTGACTGTTATTACAGGCCATCTAAACCAGAAAGTCAACCAATGTTTTTTAGAATTTTACACAATACACATGGTACTAACTTGTACAAGTCTGTACCATATGTATTCTGTAAAATTCTATATTACAGAATACATATGGTACAAATCAAACTTTCATAACAATGCCTTTTTTTCTGACAAGAAATTTTCACATTTACTACAAAAATTGATTGGATGAACACTGAAATTTCCATGCAAAACTTTTGCCTTTCTGATTGATTTTTTTTTCTCTTTTTACTCTGGGAATTTTTTGTGTTTCTGTTTGGAAATCTGAGTCAGAGATTGCTGTTTTAGTACAACTGGAAAATTGTTTTACTGCAGCCATTCTATTCTCAGCTGGTACAGTTAAATCCCAAATCTCATATCCCCCTGCTATTTCCTTCTGTAATCTTCAGGAATTTGGCTTAATATTTGCACCTAGATGTATTCTACATACCATGCATGTACCACATAAATCACCTCTGAAGCTTTTTCCAGGTCAGGATTCTGATTTATTTCCAGGATTGGGAAACATTTAAACATTTCCCACAAAAACTTATATCCTTTTAATGGTAGTTGCTCTCAACTTTCCTCTGACTAAAGAATATGAGTTTTCAATTTTGCATTGCAATGTTTCTGCAAAATCCTTTGTTCCTCTTCAACAGCTCCATAGAAGAGGTTTCCTGAGGTCCCTGTTGCATACTGACACATGAGGTGTGCCAGGATGACATTTTGTACTCTCTCATTGGTTGCTTTTCCATAAGCTGTCAAAAGAAATGCGATATACTGATTCCAATGACTTTGAAACTGTTCTAAAATGATGGCCAGCTGAGCCCTTCAAATCTAATTGAATTTTGCATCCATCTCATTTTACCATTGGTGCTCAGGGCATGAGAAAATTATCTGGATTCCCAGAATCTTCCAGGGCAGCTGAAATATTTTGGGTTAGAATTGCCCCCTTCACTGATATACAGTCCCTAGGGATTAAAAAAAATCCATTCATTCATTAGCAGAGCTGGATGGAAAATACTAGGTGATTTTGGTGAAAAAGCTACATCATTAAAATTTACTCTTTTTTTTTTCCCAAATGGGAATGAATAAAAATAAAATAAAACAGGTGGGTGGGAAAGATTGATGGGATTTCAGGATCTGAATCTTTCAAGAAGTGAGTGAGCCAGAAAGGAATTTTTTGGCTTTCTAGATGCCCTTATGGAAGGTTTTTTGTCAACTGACAGAATTAGCATTGACTGAAGCTTGCCAGCACAGCTGCAAAAAAACAGGTCTGGGAGCCATTGAACCTTTCTAAACCCAGGGGAATAAAGACATGACTGCACTGTGCAGTAAAGTAAAAAACTTGGTTGCCAGCCAGCCTCATCACAGATTTGCCATGTGGCCTCAGTGGAGGGCCATGCCCACAGCACCATGTTCAGCTGTGCCAGGGTACCCCAGTGCACACAGACAAACCATGTGCCGTAGGTGTCACCAAACCTGCAAGGTACCAAGGGTTTAGAAAGTTTTTTACTTTCACTGACAGGAATTGGAAGTTAAAACATTAGTGCTGATGATAAAATTCATTGCTTCCTGTGGATGCATATTTAATAATATGATTTTGGAAGGAAAACTCATATTTAATACCTTGAGTTATAAAAGAATAATGGTTTTCTGAAATCACTGACCAGTTAGTGGGCAAGCAAAAGCTGAATGATAAAACTGTTTACAAGGTTACATAAAAGCCAGCATTTAAAATTCTATTCATGGCTACTGCCACATATGATTTTGAACTTATTTGTAAAGCTGTGTAAATAAATGTATTAAAGAGATGGGAAAACTGATGATATATCCAAAGAAAACTTGAATTTTAACATTGCCTTTTGGAAATTGGGGAAAAAATGGCAAATACTGTATTTCATAATAGAATAGAGGATATTTTTCTTGGTGTTTAGGAAAAGAACTCGGGAGCCAGTATATGCCTAGTTATAGCTCTGGCATAAACTTTTGATGCTTTTATCCAATTACAACAACATTTTAAAGTCTGAATATTTAAATATAGCTAGCATGGTAAGCAGCGAGTTCAGTGAGGAGTAAATTCCCTCAGCTTCTTTGGGAATCTGATTTAGGAGGATGAATGTAATGCTTAGCTTGATAATATTAGCAATAGTGTTTGGACAGTGCTGGCCTAATCAGCACTGTATTTCATTTTACATACCTGTGAAACAGGACTACTAACATAAATGAAGATTATTCAGTAGTGAGTAAGTCACTCTCAGACTGGTTGTACATATTATACAAATGCGAAGCATTTGTATAATATGTACAACAAATGCATTTGTATAATATGTACAACACATGCAAAGCTGTTAATATAGCATATTAACAGCTATAATCTGAAATTTTATTGTTAGACAGACTCCTTACATATACTTCTGCTGTAAGAATGCAGTCTCATCTTGTGGGATGAGGCCTTTTTCTTACAGTAAAATTATAATCTTTTGAAATGAATTAGTCACATATAGTAGTGGTAGCCAATACTTATTTGATACAAAGGGAAATGTCGAGTATATTATTCAATAGCTATTCACCCTCTTCCAAAGAAAATAATTAGTGATATAATCAGGTAGAAAATTGCTGCAATGAAAAATTCACTAATAGAGTATGATTAGCTCCCTCAGAAAGTTACTGTACTTTTTGGAATCACAGTCACTCTGTTACTAGCTGCCAATGAGTGTTTTTGCCAGTGTATTGTCAATGACTACTCTCAAAAGTACCCTTCAGTGGATAGCAAAGAACTGAAAAAGCAATTCTCTCATTGAGTAATGATTACTCTGGATAGACCCTGTAGCACAGTATAATACAAACACAGAGCTGTATGATTTATTTATAGACCCTTGGTTTTAATGACTCACCAGCTATTCCAGTGGTTTGTGGGTTACTTGACATGTTGGGGTTTTTTTAATTGAAAGTTACTGCAAGAGTAAAGGCCATCCTCTAGTACAAATTCTATGAGATTTTTAGAAACTTGAAATTTAGAAAAGGCTTACTTTTAGATCCCTTAATAATGTTTCTTCTCTCAAGGCAGATATCCTAAAGAGAAAAGTGTGGAACAAAAGGTTGTTATCCAGGTCCCTTTGAGACATGCAAAAGGTTTGAAAGGACAGGCTCAGTATTCTTCATTCTTTGTTACTCAGGGAAAGGACATTTCCCAATGGCATGAAGAAGCCAAAGGGATTATATGTAGTATAAAAAAAACCCAAGATCTCTGGCAAATTACAGGTACAGTATGTGATAACATTCATCAGACTCATCAGGGAACTGATAGAAATCAGGCTTTCCCAGTGAGCAACAAGCAAACAGCAAATTAAATTCTAGCTGCTCTATCTCCTATGGTGTGTCGGTACATTTAAAAAAATAAGAACTTAGCTGTCCCCTTATTCCATTTTATTCTCTGCATTACTCAGTGTAAAGACAGACTTGTTGCACTGGCTCTGTACTCTGACATAAATATCCACTGTGATGTACCAATCTAGCTCTGACAAACTGTACAGGAATAAAAGAGCATTGCTAAACATAGGAAAGAAACAATGAATGATAATGGACTTGCAGGAAGTCAGATAACCTCGAAATCAAATGTAATTTTTCTTCAGTTTTTAATGACTTGAAGGTTCTACTTTCAATCTAGCCATGTAAATTTAGATTTACTAAAAGCTGAATCAAATTCACAGTTTTTAAGTACCTTATTTCTGTTTGGAATTTTAGTCAGTGTGCCTTCAGGTGAAGACTCATCTCTCCTAACTTCTGACACAACACAGAGATACATAAATTAAGACTTAAGCTGTCTCATGTTTCTTATTACAAACAACAAGAACAACAACAACAACAAAAAAAAAACAACAACAAAAAAAAACCCCAAAAAAACCCCCAAACAAACAAACAAACAAACAAAAAAACCCAAAAAAACCCCCCAAAAAAACAGTGGTAACTCCAGAAGCATTACAAGTCCTAAATGGACAGAGTTGAGGTAGGGCCAGGAAGATGAGGCTCCAAACCTGAGGACACCAGCACCTCTGAACTGAATGGACTCCAAGGCTGTGCTGGGCAAGTTTTGTATAGAAGAGTAATAGACTGGATTTTATGGGGGAAAAAAATTGATTCTGCATATTTATCTTGTAAAAGGCTGAGCTCTCTACCACTGCAAAAAGTGCTGCAAGATTTGATCAGGTGAACAATTAAAATTGCAAGAAATTGTAGGTTATTGACTTGGGATTTTATTCAGATGTTGAGCCCAATATGTGGTTTGATTATATGAATTGTTCTGTAAGAGGAGTCACTTATGAGCAGAGTGCTTCCTACAAGGCTGAGTCAAGCTAAAATTTTTTTTGCTTTCCTGAAAATTAAGGCTGGATTGTTTCTATCTGAAATTGACCATAAAAAAAAAAAATCTTGATTTTAAATGTCTGAAAATTTGATTAGTAATTATTTAATACTGCAAATGTGACCTGTTCTGTTCTTCTTCCTCAAATGAATTTGGTTTAACTATAAAAATTCCTTTTGTTATGCATTTTGAAAATGTATTTGATAATCATAGAATGATAGAATGATTTGGTTAATGATCCTGAGAAAATTTTAAAATGTCAAAGAACATCTACTTTGCCACTCTTGAATGGGGAATGGCTTTTTCACTTCCTTTTTCACAGAGTAGTTTCTCATTTTTCAACCATCTTAACATATCAAAATATTGCAAAGATTAGGAAGGACTCAGAAGTACACAGGACCAGGCACCTCACAAAACATCACCACAGCAGAATTCTGCAAAACAAAATGAAAGCCCTTTCCTCCAGAACAGAGACCTCCTGCCACATCTCCTTCCGCAGTCTATTAGAGAGTGTGCTTTTCATCAGAAGCAGATGCCTATATGAACAAAGCAATTTGAATGATTTTTACTTTCTTTTTCTTCAAGATTTTCTTTACAGTACTGAAGCTTTAGAAATTGCCCCAATCTAATGTAAAATCTGTAGGAATTTATTCCAACTTCTGTAAATCTTCTCTGGGATTTGCAGTGCATTTTGCATTTTTCTTGTGCTCCTGTTGCTATCTGCTTTCTGTTTCTGGCAGAAACCCATAATTTTTTTTGAGTAATTATACTATCTCTTTACGTGTATGATGATTAGCTTTAGTACATTTACCAGTTTCTTTTCCCTGCCCTATGAATCCATAACATTCCTCTCTGTGGTGCCTGATAAAATTAAGACTTAATGTAAAAAGCTCCATCATAGATATAAGGAAAAAGGATTGTTTGCCATAGGAGTAAAGCAGACAGTCTCAGTATAGCAGTGGCACTGAAAAAAATGTGCAAGCTGTAAATTTTAATGAGGAGCATGTTTTATGGAAAGAAAAGTCTTTACTTTTTATTTGTAGATGTTAGCTTGCATAGGGCCTTCATTCTGCAATGTAAAACTGACTAAAAGGACCCCTTCTGCAATGAGAAATCAAAATCCGTTCTCTTTTAAGAAGTTTTCTTTTATGTATGGACCACCAAGAAAGAAACTTCCAAACAAGGTTTCTCTGTTCCTGCCGAGGTTTGAATTGAAATCTCTCCTCACATTTCCTGAACTGCAGGTGAGATATCAGCCTCTCACTCTGTCGGCCTTAGAGATCAGCATGGAACTGGCTTAAGGTGGCTTGATATAGATTTGCTATTTGCAAATTAAAATCCTTCATCTCTGAAAAGAATCCAAAATAGAATACAGTTCTTTATTAACTGTGGCCCTAAAGTTTTTAATGGCTTTTACCTCAGAGGATCTTTCAAGAGTTGTCTTTTCAGACCTGTTATACAGCCCTAATTATTTTAGGTGGTACAGCACAATATGTGAAACTATTGGGGTAGCTCATGCAAATCTTAGGGCTAAGAAATGTAAGACCTATGAGGCTTTTTTCCCCCCCAGAAAATAGATTAGAAGGAATAACTTGAGGAATGAGCAGCAATTTTTTTACCACTGTCAGATAGAGGGGCTAGATCATGGACTATCTTAAATCATTTTACATTGTTGGCAGTTCAACCACATTTATTTGCCCCTGATCTATGGACTTACTTCAGTCTGCAGAAGTCAAGACCTTTCCTGAAATGTAAAACAATTAGATGAAACACCTGCCCCAGAAGGAAATTTTGCAAGTAGCGTTTCTTAAAATTTTTTATTTCCTATTTTTCAAACATAATTTCTTTATTAATTTTATAATTTTCTATTTTTATTCAGGATTTACATGTTTTCTATTTACTAATGTAGCACATGAGTCTGCCATGTTGTATCCTCATGATCAACAAGTTGTTAAATATTTCTTGTTGTCCGTTACCATGAAAGGCTAATCTCTTTGGGGTTCAAAAATCTCTTTTTGAACTCCTGATTTCCCAACTAATGTCTGGGGGTCACTATCATTCATCTGTAGGCTTTGCACTTTAAAAAATGATATACTTTGATAAGACAGGGGCTGCTCTCTGATTGTTTCCAGTGGGTGATTCTTTCTGACAGGGCATTCCCTTGACAGTGAAATTCTGCTAGAACATTTCAGATCAAAATGACTTCTAATACTTTAAAATTTTCTAGGACTTAAACAAGGTGTGAACATTGGGAATGAGGTTCTGTTTTTATCATAGTGAAGACCTTATAGGACAAAAATGTTGATGCCACAGCGTGACTCTACTAAGAATAAGATATTAGCCCTTCACAAGGTAGTTGAACTTTGAATTCAAACAAGCTAGAGCAGAGATATGAGAGAAAATCAAGTTCCATCTTTCTTTCCATAATCGGGAAAAAAAAGAAATTGGGTCCTGTGTATAAGTACTTGAAGTAGTCCAGATCCTTTCTAAAGCTGGGATAAAACGACAAGGCTTGGTGGACTCTATTTCGACCTGTGACAGAGCTTGAAAGTCCTTGCATATTTAAAAATATACATCAGTGAGCATGTCCTGTACAATTCCAACTGCTGAAGCTTGATTTCCTAATTTTTTACCTGAAGTAGACAAAGCTGCTTTATAGCCTGTGCTAAACAGAGCAGATGTTCAGAGGACCTTTTGGGGCTTCCAGTTATAACTGAAATGGCCTACTTTGCAGTCTTCTGTTTCTGCGATTCTGAAGGAGTAAGTCTCATTCAGTCTCCGTGATGTACCATATATTACAGAGGATGTGTACTGGGACATTGCTCTCCTACCTATGTGTAAGTCAGAGAGTTTCTTTAGGCAGATGAACCAAGAGAGAGAGAGAGAGACTTCTGTTCGTCACAGATTGGAGAAAATGAGATGATGAGAGGAATCAGTGAAGGCTGGAGGCATCTGCTGCTGTTCCTTACATTTGCTTGGGGGCATTTGCGTGAAAAAGGAGATATATCATAAATGACGTGATACTCCAAGTGTTTAGAGTATTTGCTCTAAAAAGAAAAAAAAAAATGAGGCTGCTTAAGGAGCTGACAGAAATAATTTAGGTCTGTGTACGATGCATGCTGTAGATAAGAGAATTGAGAGACAGTGGAGGTTGTTAGCAAAACAGTGTACAAGGGAAAAAGAAGCCACAGGCAGAAGAGAAGCTAGCAGAGCATTGACATTGTAGGAGCAGCCACAAACTAACCACAGGCTGCTCTGAGGAAGGGTGGCAGATCACTGGGAACAGCCCTTGGAGCAACCCATGTGCCCTTACATCAAGGAAGATCTGGGACTACAATTTTGAGGGCTGTGGTATATTTTCTATCAGGATTGTACCAGGAAGGATTCAGTCAGTCCGTGCTCCTGTAAAAGGCAATATGTCTGCTACACTCTAAGATCTGTTCCTGGACGTCTCTTGAAGCACAGACTAAGTGCACCTGTTTGCTTGTCACAGCTGAAATGCATTCCATGCTCCTCATGTGCTATGGATCTGCTATTAATTTTTGTGAATGCTATCCCACATCTTTTGAAAATTATTGTGGAAGTGCAGATTATGTTATGGTAACATGCAAAGGCCTCTATCCACATTTCTACCTTCTGTCTCGTTCTTTTCACATTGCTGGTACTGAAACAGCATGAGAGAAAATCCAATACTGCACAGTCTGTGGTTGTGTGCCAAAGTGGTTAAGCAGCAAAATCAGGCCCAATGTTAGTGATGGCAGTCTGTAAAGCAGGAATAATTTTCTATTGAATACCTGATTGAATTACTCATGAATTGCTGCTCTGCTGAGAAAATGATATTGGTGGTTGGCAGGCGGTCACCATTTTTATTTGCTAGAGTCTATTATCTGAATTTGCCTGTCAGGTGATTGCCTGGTAAGCCCCTTCCCAGTATAAATAACTATGTATTTCAAAACATGACAAATAATAGTAATAAAGTTTATAGGGGAAGAAAATAATTTTTGCTGCTACAAGGAATAGCACTTAACCTAGACATTTATCTACTGCTTACAAAAAACTGGGTTGAGTGGATGATAATATATTCCAGTGGTTTGAAAAAATAAAAAGGAGGAAGATTCACTGTTTTCCCCCCTCCTTCTTCTTCTTGTAGCTACAGTTTAAATAGCTTTGCATTGAGTTGGTACTTTATTTTGTTATGCTTATGAATTTTGATGATTTGAACAGCCCTTGCAGTAGTATCACTTTGTTCAGTGAGCCAGACATTGCAAAATTGTGCATTTTAATGTAATTGAGATAATTTTGCTTGATAGCTGGTGGAAAATTACATAAAAATTTGTATGCATTGGCCAACTCATTTAATGTGATATGTCACTTTTTCAGATGATCGGCATTTTTTCTGGTACTCCAGTGCTGTGTAGCAAATCAACTTATTTTGTACTTTGTCTCTAATATTTAAATAATGAACAACATAATACTTCCCATGAAAGAAATATGTTGCTCAATTTAGCTTTGGCAAAATGTAGCCATTAGGAACAGTGCTTTCCCAACTGCTCTTTGGAGGGAAGGGCCAGTATGCTGTTACCAGATGCATGGGTTTCATTCAGACCACAGAAAACTTATGTCATGCAACACTTGACTGTGAGCCTCTCTCTGTTCCACTGTGAAGCAGTGGGCCAGATTCCTCTCATTGCACTGCCACTGCCCAAAATGGTGCATTGCATCAGCTGGACTGAAAGAGCTAAGGAGGCTGTTTGTGGTGATACCCTGACCATGACAGATTCTCAGAATGGGTAGGATGTCTTCCACAATGATCCTCTTTTGTCCTTTTGATTATAAGGAGCTTTTGACAAAGCCTCTTTTTACAGGCACCAAGCACAAAAGTATAAAGTTCAGTGACTGGAAGGAAGGAGGGAACACCAGGTCTTATAGGTAACCTTTTGTCAAGAGTGGGAAATACAAGGCACCTCATTGCAGAGGTTCAGTACTGAGATCATTGGCTCAAATCCAGCTCAGAGCTGCACCATCCATGGAGCTGGTGTGCCTGGTGCCAGTGGTGTACCTGCCCCTCCTGCAAAGAGAGGAGTGTGCAGCTGTGTCCATCCAGCAGTGTCCATCCAGCTGGCTGCTCAGGCCCCAGGGAGACCTGCAGCTGCAGGGGGGGCCCTTGGCTCTCCGAGTTCCATGTGCAGTAACACTTCCATAAGCATGAGACTCCTCCGTGGGGAGGCTCAAATGAGGAAAGAGCTGTGCACGTGCACTGAAAGCAGCAGAGAGACTCCCAGTGTGATAAATACCTGGCTGCTAAGCTGTTTTGCAACACTGCTGGGATATTTCAGGTAGAGGATTTATTTTTTTCAGGAATCTGGGGTATCACATCAGATCAGACTGGCGGTGCAAAGCACATGCCATGAGATGCGCTGCCAGCATAATATGAACTATTTTATACTGGTATCAATTAAAGATATGGTGGATCTTTAAACCCCTGCCTTTGGGGTTTTGGAGAAAGACTAGGGAGCTCTCTAGATATCAGCTGGCCAGAAGAGGCAAAGCCTAAACAGAAAACTTCAACAAACCGGTGGCCATTACTGTTTAGACCCTTTACTGTCTAAGCACATACTAATGACCACAGAAAGAAAGACCAGGTAAACAACCCAAAACAATTTCTCTCAAAGTGCTTTATTTATTTTTTTTTCCCTGCAAGAGTTAAAGTTGTGGCCAAATTAACTGTGGCAATAGTCTTTCAACTTCTTGTGTCAGAGCTGGCAGTCTGAATTCTAGTCTGGGGCTGAGACCAAAGCAGAAATCACCACCCAAAAGCTGCTCTTGTTGTAGGGCCTCAGAGAGAAACTGACATCAAAGAGAATCCTCTTACTCTCAGTGGATCTCAGTATGCCCTTCCCTGGTTGGAGACAATGTGGTTACCTAAGGGAGAACTTTTTGCCGAGGTGGTGCCTACAGCCCAACAATATAAAAGGACAATTGAATTGAAGTAAGGCCATTTTTCAATAGAAATATTTTGCATTAAATGTGTTTGCAAGATTTTTCAATATAAATATTTTGCATTAAATGTCTTTGCAAGATGTATGCTTTTTTACTTGCTTTCAATGGAAGATTGGCCATTTTGTGAGGATATTCCTTAAAACAACATTTGGAATGTGTCAAAGTAGGTAAGCTTGTACTTCAAATGCACGGAATTCTATGGGGCATTAAATATGAATTTCACAGGACTCTGATTTGAAGCCAATTCTGATGGTCTTATTACTGTAATTCAGAATAAATAATTTAATGGTGAATGTAGTAATAGCAGCTATGCCAAATATACTCTGTATGTTTGTAAAAAGAAATGTATTAAAACAGTTTGCAATGAGGCTTGTCCCTAGGATACCCTCTACACACCCCCTGTCCAGACAACCTTATGGATTAACAGTGATTCGCAGGATGGAAGAAGCAAACAAGTATCTTACAGTATGTTCCCCAACTGTGCTCCATGAGGCTAATCTGAAATAAGATACTTCTAGTCCAAAGAACTTTATTTTTTGATTTTAAAGTGCATAATTGTAATGGTAGTCCTGAAGAAAACTGGGGCATTGATTTCTGTATTCAAAAAGTCTTGAAATCTTGAGATCAAAAAAACTTGTTTACTGATAATGCTATCATAAGGTTTAAATAAGAAGACAGATGTGGACCAATAAGGTTGGGATCTAACTCATATGGTCTTACTCCTGTTGTTACCTCTAGCTGCATCCATTAGGATGTATTTTATCAAATCAGAGAAGGTACTTGTACCCTCACTCGATCTAGCTTTCAGTCTTTGAACTCCCTGCTAAGTCAAGGTCTGAGTTTGTGACTCTTACATGATTCCTAATGTCTGTTAAGGTTAAATAATATACAATAATCCAAATATTAGTCAAAACTGCCAGACAAGCACCTTTGATAATGTACAGATGCATCAATCTATTTAAGTATGGTTTAAAGGAAGCCATCAATATTGAAAAATATTCCTGTTGGGAAGGTTTAGAGGCTAATAGGCATTGCTATACTCCTGAGAGTATGCTGAAAATGGTGATAAATGCCAAGGATGTGAAGTGCATAGTAATGTCAAGAAATGTAAAGTACTTGATCTTCTCATTATAAAAGGAGTGTTGCATAGTCAGAGTTGGTATAAATATCCTGAAATGGGTTCGAATCTGTCTAGATTAAGCAACCAGCTTTCACTAAAGGCATCAAGCAGGCAGATCATCTCTGTGTACTTTAGATGCCTGATCTGATGCAGGCAGTTTTTTCCATTGGAAGCTTTCAGAAAAATATTTCTCTCTACGTCATCTAAAAAGGATCTCAGAAACACATTACAAATCCTGTGAGATATGCCTGGCACATGTAAATCTATGTCAGACAGTAACTCTAGCACTGTTTTCCAAAATATAGCTTCTGAACAAGTACCAGTGAAAAGGTGATTTGTTAGTGGATTCTAAGACTCAGTATATTCATGAATGTAATGTGAGTGAATAATTCCTCTAACATGTTAACCTTATTGAATCCTTAATACATTAGGTTCTGTAGATACCTCTCGTTTTAGATGGGGATTTGGAGCCGTAGAAAAGAATTCAACCCAGTCCCTCTGCAGCAGATATGGAGTAGATCAACTCCCCCTTCCTCCTTATACTTTGTGTTATGCACTGTTGCAGTCTTTCAGCAGAAACTGCTCTCAGTCATACTGTTCAGGTAATCAGGTTTATGCAACTGTCTGAAATTTGAAACTGAAATTTCTAACATGGGAAAAGCAAAATGTATTTTCACAAAATCTTTGTGAAGCACAGTTGTAGAAATAGTTGAGTTGGCATGACTGAGAGGAAGGTAAATTCTGATAGAGAACAGGCAGAACGGAATAGGGTCTGAACAGAGGAGCTTAAACTAGTAAAACAGAATTAGTAATCTGGAATGACAGTTTGGGAGATTTCTCTAAGGGGGACAGAAGATTTGAGTCTCATCAACAAATCAACAATGCATTTCAAAGACTAACAAATTCCCTAAACAGTGACCAAACTCGTTCTTAACTCAGCTATGCAGTATGATATAGATTTCTGTCAGGTGTATCTGTTTCTGAATGCAAATATATTCATGGCATTTCTTCATCTGAGTGGAGCAGCAGTATAATGACAAAGCTGTAGATGCTTTGGTCTGGGAGTTACTACTGAGAACTAAGGTCCTACCTTAGTTCCATTGCATGACATTTCTGTTGATGGAAAATTAACAGTTTGAGAATAATGACTCCTGATACACAACTGAATGTTAGATGAACCCAAGTTTCCTGCTTTGAGAAACTGTAAAACCTGTATGCAAAGGAAAATTTTATGCACAGACTTCCTGGTGGTAAAGGTAAATGAATCTTTCTATCAGCCTGTGCTGTCAATGCTTATTTATCCAAAAAAGCAGTTGATTATGAAATGGCACTTTTGAAAGACCCAGAGGGAAGGATTTAGACAGGCATTCAGAATTCAGTAGCATAAATAGGAATGGAGAAGTTGTCATCTTCAGAAACAACCTACTGGTAGTTCTTGCATATAGCATTTCTCTCAACTTTAAATTACAATTCTGTCATTTCTGAAAGGAGAACAGGGGTGGAATGTTGATTTGACATTTTCTTAACTGATTTAACTGGAACCTGGAGAATTATATCTCTACAGAGATCCAGGAAAGGTTTGCACTGTATGTCGATCCTTGAATCTCTATAATTTTGGACAGAGGATTTCTAGTTTCACCAATTAATTATTAACAAAAAAGCTAGAACATTTGTGGCTCCCCATGCTTGCTGGCAGAGTTATCTGGAGAATGATAAAATGCTATTTCTCTGTAGAATTACTTTCACTACAATATATGGTCATGCTCATAAAGTTTGAGAAAAAGATTAATTTCTGGATTCTGCTTTACTGAAGGTTACGCTGAGGTACAGGGAGAAGTGAAGTACCATGCAGTCATGCACAAAACTGCTTTGCTTTCAATCCATTCAGTTAAGTCATCAAGGAGATTCTGCTGCATACCAGCCTTCCTTGATTCTGTGCCTGCTTGCACCTTGTAACCCAACTGCTTGCCTACATTTGCTGTGTGCATGGTCCAATTTGAATGTATGGGATGCCCAGACACTGTTATATCTATTTCAGGAGACACACACTGGCACTTTTTCTATAGCAGACACTGCTGAAAGGAAAAGGGCTTCAACTCCATTAAGAACCATGGTTAATGTCATGCTTGCATTCCACAGCTCTCCCTCGAGCATGTTACAAAGAGAGTCTTACATTCCTGTCTGGATAGTTCACAAAACACATTTTCCTGGACACAAACATTTGTGACTCTACCTGTAAAGTGGAATTTATGGATATGGAAGTCTAAGTGCTTTGCTAAAACAAGGCCATAAGGAGTCCAGGTAATGGAAAATTTATCACTTTCACTGATAAGCTACCCTAGTGGTTTATGACTCTCATTTCTAAGAGTCATATTTTCAGTTTAAACTTTGCAGATTTTATTTTTGAAGTATCTGGTGACTTTTTCATATCTGAGAGTTTTGCCATGCATAATTAAATCTCACATAAGCTTGAAAAGTAAAGCTTACCTGTGATCTAAAGTGAATGTTAGTCTTAGTTGAGCTTTCTTCTTAAAGTATATTTTATCCTACAAATGCATTAATTTACTTTGCTGCTAGTCAATTAACTGTCAAGGTATATCAGTAGTCCAGTCTTCTGAACTATATCCTTATCTAAAGACTGGGGATAACTCCTTTTCCAAGTATTATCAGATGTTATGAAGAAATAAATTAGGTCTTCTCACCAGCTCAATGGAAGAAACAGCTGGCATACCATCAGAAAAATGTTATTGCTGCTATTTATTCCTCCCACAAAAATGTAGTCAGTAAACATATCTGAAGATGTTGAAAGATTTAGAAATGAATCAAAAAAACTAAATTAAAGAAATCCCCAAAATTTCTTCTAGCCTATAAATTTATTTGTTTTTTTAATACCAGCTCATTAATTTGTGAACTTTAAAATTAGGCGCAAATCATGTTCTTATAATTTAGGATTAAGAAGTGAGAAAAAGAATGATTTACAGTTAAGGTATCTCAAATAAATATAAATATGTCTTTAATACAAAAGACTTTAAAAGATTCACCAAGAGGAATGAAAAGATTCAGAGCAAGACTTATTTGTCATGCTCTCAGATTTCATCTAGATCTACCCTTGTGTATTTGTGTAGGGTGCTCAATCAGATATTTCTTTGCAGAGGTAGTTTTTATTATCTTATCTTTTCATTTTATTTTATAATTTTTTTCAGGTTACTTTTCAGCTTCAGAATTGGTTGGGAAAAAGTGAAAAATAAAATAAATAAGAGCACTTTTTAAAGATGAAATAATAAGCTAAATGTTTTTGCATTACTGCAAGTCTAAATAATCATTGTTGAGATAAATTTAGTACATATTAATTCCTGTGTTTGAGCCTTTATACTATATTGATCACCTGAGTACTTAAGCTTTTAAATTCTACATATACTTTGTAATTTAATACAGTGATACACTTCATTATCTCTGGGGATGGGTAAAGATTTAAACCTTCAGTATGCTCTGTTACATAACTTAAAAAGCATATTTTCCAATGTACACTACTGCCTACTAACCACAGATCTATGTCTCAGTAAGCACATGAGTTTGCAAAGTGAGGTTAAAGGTACACAGCTTCCACTGGGAACTTTCCAGCAGGTAGGGAGAGTGATGCTGCAGAGCTGGTCAAACACCTAATCCAATGGTCACACCAAAACAGCTGTTGGTGTGTGATGAAAAAGTGATCATATGGAGGCAATCAACAAAAACATGCCTCAAAAGACAAAATACTTTACTTTAAATAACTTGTAAGAAGTCTACACATTTGGGCAGGTGGTTCAGTTTGTAGATTTGTCCACTGAACCAGCCATCTTCTATTTCCTTTATTGTCAATTGTTAATGAAAAAGGAAATTTGGAAAATGAAGTTTGACCCATTATTTTGGCATCTATATTAGAATGAATGAATTATGTCCTATAATTGACCATTTTTTCTAAACAGTTATGTCAAGTAAGAAATAGATGTTTATACCAGGTGAGGTGAATCCTACACATTTCTGTAGAATACCTTGAGTTACAGCTAAATATCTCCATAGAAAAATAGGTTAATTAGGAATGGCAGGCAAAATTAGAAATGTCCCAGGGAATAAATTGGATCACTGAAGCAAAAGGGTTTTTACTCCTAATTCAAAGTAAGGTTTTTTCAGGAAAGCCTCTGTTTAATAAAAACAGAGCCCAATGGAAGCCCAATGAAAATTGAACATTTTACAATTAGTACTGAAATGAGATATTTCCCTGAGAAGTTGAACTCAAGTCTTTGAAACACAGTACACAACATTCATGACTAATCTCCTTGTCATACATTAGGAGAAATAAATTCATTCTCATTCTCACGTTTTTGAAAGATTTTTATTTTTAATTTTTTATTAAAGGCAATGGCTAAACCCGTAAGCATTATGTAATATTTAGTTGTCTGGTACATGTATATTTACAGATAACACTGCTTTTCTCATTAGCTGCTATTACATATGTTCTAAGAAAATTTTAGTAGAGATTTAATTGAAAACCAGGATTAATTTCTAAGATATTGTGGGAAATAATACATATCCATTGTTCTATTTTTAAAACTGAAAATTGTGCTTTATTGTCTCACTTTATTTAATGGCTAGATTTAGAAAATACAAAGATGAAAGATGGTCTCAATAAAACAGTAAGGGGGAATCTGGAGTCCTAGATCAATAATAAGATTTAAAGCAAACAGAAAATTATCTGTTTTGGTACAGACTGTGGGTTAAACTAAGCATGTCTGTACAGAACCATAATGAGACATTTTGTCATCTGGAATGCTGCCTCAGCTGGCCCTCTGCCTCTTGCCAGCTGCTGCAGTTGTCTTCTCTGAACCTGCTCACTCCAGACTGAGGAGCTACACCAGCCATTTGCTGCTCTGATGTCCTCTACTCTGGCTCAGTGGCTACATTGCTTATTGTGGAAATGTCTTGATGCTCAGAAAGTTGCATTACAACAGTTCTATTTCCTGTGGTCTCCTTTTTGCTATGACTGAAAAAAAAAAAAAGAATAAGTGCCTGCTGCATAATGGTATTTTTGTGAGATCTTCTATAGTTTTACATCATGGGCAAAGGAAGCTGGGGAAATATCCAGTATATCTTGCCACTTGGTATCTTGAGTGTTTCTATGATTCATGAAAGAAATGAGAAGGATGAGAGCTGCCAGGCTTAAAACATCTAATATCACTAAGCCTCAGGGGACACTGCTTAAGAGCAGTGAGAGAGGCTCACAGACGGATTCCAAGGTCAGCCAGATCACTTGGAAGACTTGAACTTTGGTATTCATTATCTTAGGTTTTGAATTATAAATGAAGTTTATATGCAGAAAACTTCTGTATTTTTTTAATGTAACAGTTTCTTCATTTGAAAAAACCAGTTTTATATATTTGATTCTTTGACTATAAAACTTGGGCTTCTCTTTCATCTCACAGATGGCTAATTGCTATGAAATATTAATGCTAACACTAATATAAATAATAAATTAAACAATGAAAGCTTCAGCTTAAAAAGTCTAAGTCTTACATGAGAACAGACTTAAAGGTGCACATGAAGGCAGGAATGAATCCTTATTTCTTTCAAGTAGAGTAAAGAATTGCCTGTTTGTAAATCAGGCATAATCTTGTTACTTTATGTTTCTACTTGGAGCACAAATGGTAACCACTTAGCAAGGTGAACTCCATGTCTAGTCTCTCACAATATTTGTTATTCTAATTTATCTTAGCAGAGAGAACATAAAATTCCCTGAAGGGCTGAGCTAAGCCCTGGTTTTGCTGCAGGCTCCTGATCTTGCATTCTGTGTGTCGCTCTTAATGCCTTCAGAGGGTATGCAAAGAAAGCAGTTCAGACCCTGTAACTCAATATCTGAATAAAGGCAATTTAATATTTTTCAGTTTCACTTACCAGTTCCTGCTCTGATGACAGTCTTGCTGCACATCTTGCAGTTTTAGCAAACTTTCCTTTCTTTTTGATGTTGCTTTGTTAGGAAAATTGTGGCGTAGTTTTCCATAACATGCTGTTTCCTTGCAATATTTGCACTCAGTAGGGTAGCTCTCTATTGATTATTTTTGGAAGAACCTTACAACAGTCCTATACTGTGAGCCCTCGTCTCTTGAGAGACAACTTTAGAAAGTCTGTGAGCCTTCATGAAAGAGTACAACACCTGAAAGCAGAATTACTCTCTGAATTGTGATGTGCCTGTGCAGTACATATTCAGCCCTACAATATGGAATGGTAAAAACACCTGGATTATATTTCTATCAAAATTATTGGCCATTTTCTAAGTCTTGCTGTTAAGGAACCATAAAACAGCTGGAAAATGGATGTGTTTCTTTTTCTGAAATCCTCCTGTGTTAAGCAGCCCTGGTGGCAAGTTTAGGCAAATTTCTTACAGTGCCACTGTGGATGTGCTTGGACTTGAAGGAAACAAACTGTGAGCAGAGAGTTTATTTTCTTGGTTTACTTGTTAATTTAGTTGAATTGAATAGGCAAAATGCAAACCCTGACCCTCACCTCAAGGTTTTGCATAGCTGTTATAGTGGAAGGCCTGTGTTGATGGTCATTAAGTAAATCAGAGTTTAAATTTTTGGTATCATTGAGAAGGGCTAGCTCAAGGCCTCATCAGCTAGCACGCAAGAATAAACCTGAGCTGCTCAATGCTTAGTGAGATAATTTTCTTTCCTTAATAACAAACATATCTTTGTCTTGAAGAAAAGTCCTTTACTGAAAGGAGGTAAGAGGGTAAGTGCATGACAGATTCTTCTCCATAGTTTAGGTAACTATTCCCAGTTCTTCTCTCTAGTTCCTTGGTATGACAACTGTTAGGGCACCTGGCTGTTTGCCATCATCTCCAGTAACACCTTCTTTCTAATTAAAGACTGTCAAGTCCTGTGGGGTTTGTGTTTACCCTGGGGTGCAGGAAGAGCAGAGCTGCTCTGCAGCTTTAGATGCCTTGTGGGCCCATCACACAGTGCTCACAGGCCCTCCCACCATCCCACACCTTTGCTAAAAAGTAAATCCACTGTGATTTTTGTACTGTCAGCAAGAGTGCAACAAGTACAGAGGGTTTTTCACCTCTTTCTCTCACTTAGTTGTTTTTCTAAACATTTGGAGCCCAATGTGACAAGTGACTGATTTAACAGAGGGCAGAGTCAATATGCAGTCAGACAAAGTTGACTGCCCAAAATTTTTACCTTTGTAAAACTGTTAAATCTTCCTTGACACTGTAAAATTGCTTATTCTTGACAGAAACAACCCACTCATCATAAAAGAACATTTATAAATTGAATATGTCTAACACCTGCTCATTAACTCATTTTTCTTTTTTTCTCCCCATGGGAAGCCAACAGATCAATGCTTTCCTTTTGGTTCCATCCCACCTGGAGCCCTTCAGAGAAAAATGGGGGGGTCTCCTTCCTTGGAATCAGCCACTCTGCCTGTACTACTATACTTTGGATGATTTCTCTGTACAGAACACTTTTGTGAGAAACAATACAAAGAGACATTCATATTAGCCACCCTGTTGGCAATTGTGAAAGAATGTGGACACTGTGGATAAACTGCTTTTTAGAGGTCATTGGGGAGAATTTCTAGGAGAAGTCACATAGGTTAAAATAAAAGTACATATTTTTACTATATAGTATATAATAATACAATAACATATGCAATTAGAATTTACGTCAGTAAGAAGCTCAGTGAAAGGAATCTAGGCTCCCTTTTTGAACTTTTGGCCAATTGGAAGCATTCCACAACCCTGAAGACCTTCCATTGAGAAAACTCTAATAGAATCATTTAGGCGACAAGATGAATTTAGAAACACATAGCTTAGTACCCAATGTACAGTCCTGTAACCAATCTACTCAGCAGCAATAAAATGTGAAAATTAGCATCATAGAACAACCTAGTCTCATCCATTTGACTTACGATCCCTTTTGAATTCAGAAACATTGCAAAATCTGTAGGGGCATTTGCAGATTAGAATAATGTTTTTTGTGTCATGCCATAAATCACAAGGGAAGAATAGAAAAGTTGGTAGATAAAAACATATGTCTCTTCTTGAACATATATTACCATATTTGTCTTTGATTGTATGCTTGGGGCAGAACAGTTAAATGTCCACATGTGGGTGGGGGCATTTGTACACAAACTGGCACTGTATTTACCTACTGCTCTCTGGGTACATATGGTTGTGATAAATATTACAGAGAATTAAGAGATTACTAATTGGAAAATAATATACATGATTTGGACATCATGCAAAATCCATCTGTTCTCTTCCAGTATTTATATCTAGGGGCACTGATATAACACAACAAACACTAAGGTATTATCTCAAATCGAAAAAATGAAGAGAAAAATTATGCAACACCTGGCTTTATATGAGCAGAGAATGTACTGTGAGTTACTAGAGCTTCATCTTAAAGTAGAGACCATCTATATTTTAATGAGTTACAGAAAGAAGAAAATCCTCTGTATCTTTATTCTTTTTTATATTATTAAAATAAAATTATTATTGTTAATTCATAGAATCATAGAATGTTAAGGGCTGTAAAGGACCTTAAAGATTATTAGTCCCAAGCCCCGCTGCCCTGTGCAGGGACACCTCCCACTAGACCAGGTTGCTCAAGGTCTTATCCAACCTAGCTTTGAACATTGCCAGGGATGGGGCATTTATAGCCTCCCTGGGCAACCTGCTCACCAATCAAACAATATAAAGTTTCTTCCTAATATTGAGACTAAATTTTACTCTTTCAATTTGTACCTGTTATTCCTTGTTCTGTCACTACAGTTCCTGACAAAGAATCCCTCTTGGGCTTTCCTGTAGGTCCCTTCTGATGTTGAAATATTGTTATGAGGTCTCCATGCAATCTTCTCTTCTCCAGGTTGAACAGCCCCAAATTTCTCAATCTGTCCTTATAGGTGAGATGCTCTAGTCCTTTTATCAAATTAATGGCCCTTCAACCCAAATGTGAGCATTTAGCAGCCCTGATTTTTTTTTTTCTGGAATGAAAATTATCAGCTTTTGCATAGATTTAAAGTTAATGCATGACTTGAACTCATATTTTATTGGAATAATGATACTTGGTGTAATCCTGTTTCCCTTTAAATCAGCTGCCTAATTTCTACTGATTTATTAGAGGCAGCCTTAAAAATGCACACTTTGATTTTGCACATCATCTCTGCAAAATAACACTGATTATCTAGTAATGATTTTATTTGAATAATGAGGTTTCTGCTCTGAAGTTGTAGGATAATTTATTTGCATTTTGAATTAAATTGTGACTGAGATATTTGAGATAATTGTGCTTGCTGAAACACCCAAAGAATATAAAGAGATCCATACAAATCTTGAATGAAATACAATTACAGTTATCAGAAGGTTTATAATTTGAAGCTTTTCAGCAGCTTTCATGATAATTTCCTTCAATGCAATCCAAATATTAGGTCCTCAGCAACAGGAACAATTTTCGTGGTCATTCACCAATCCTGATACTGCTGGGTAACTTCTGCAACACCTGATACATAATCCATAATATATGGATTTCTCTTCAGGCCTCCACTTGTAAGGACCACAAGTTAGAGGAAACCATCAGCTGTAAGAACTCTAGTTTTAGGCTATATAGAAACTTCTATTTTCTGTTTTGTTTACTTATAAATTCTAGCAAAATTGAGTGCAACTACAAACTGGTATGTGTCATAGAAGCCAAGGATTTTTCCTTTCCAGACAGGATATCATTCTGAAGTCCTGGTCTACAGAAATGCATCTGTCCCTCTGAATGCTACATAAATCATTGTCAGAGCATAGATGTAGGCTGAGGTTATTCCAGACAGCTGCCAGACATGAGCATAAAAGATTGGTAGTGGAAGGAGTGCCTGTGGCACAAAAGCATGGCATCAAACCAAGAGCCATGTGGTTTGATGGCCTTTCTAACTCACCATCTTCAGCTTTTTATTTCCTTTCTGGTTTCATTTGTGTCCATCATATTCTTCAGTTATTTCTTCTTTTCTGTAGCAAGACAGACAGAACTGATAATCTATAGCAACATGTCAGACTTTTAGAGTAATATTTTTCACTATATGTGAATGCTAAGAAATTTTGCTTTATGTATTTGACAGTGATAGGTAGTTTCAACCCAACTTGAAGTGATGCCTTTTCTAAGTTATTAATATAATTTGTTAGCTTTTTATACACCATTGGTTGCTATTCCCAGTAGGAGTCCTTACCCCCACTTCTTCCACACACATTCAACTCTGCTTTTTTTTAAATGGAGTCCAAGACAAACAGGATGTGGGCCTGGCTTTGCAGATGTGTTTCTGAATCTCTCACTGAATCTTCACTGTAATGCTGTGGAATGCTTTGGGGTTCTGTGGATCTGTTTTTGTGGAACAAGAATAAGGATTGAGATCTGACAAGTTATTACAATAAGAGGACTTGCCTGCCATAGAACTCAGAAAATGCCAGGGACCTCAAAAGGAATAAGGCAGCTTGATGCTTTCATGAGTATACTGTTTGATGCAGAGAAATGATTAGTGGGATTTATTGAAGTACTGATTCAATATAATATTTTGGAACTATAAAATTGTATACAATTTACAAGCTATATATTGAATTGTCAAGCTGTGCACACTGCTGGCCTACATAAGGGCAGGATTGTTTGTAAACTTGTCCCTTGCCTCTTATTGCCTCCCAGTGTCTGTAATTCACTTGTTGTGTCTTTTCCATAATTATCCTCCTATTTCATATAAGCTGTAAAGCCCTGTGGTCTTTTTGAGCTATACTGATTTCACTTGAGCTCTTCATAGTGCAAAGGTCTGCCTGCAGGGAAGTGGGGTGAAGGACAACAACCATTTAAAGGGAAAGACCTCATTTAACTTTTCACTCTATGAATACAAAACCCCTCCAAGACATTTTCTGTCAGGCATTTTATGACAGGATTTTAAAAGAAGCAGTTTCTCAGCTACTGGAAGAGTGGTGTTTTTCTAGGACAATTGCTCCTGATTAAATTGTGTTTGGAACCTGAGGTGGGTGCCCATGTTCCCTCTACAGCACAGTGAGGCAGATGAGTGTGTTTGGTAATCTCAAGGAAGAGATCCTGGCCATCAAAATTAATGCATCTAAACTGAACAGATCTTCTCCTTGGGTCTTCTAAGAAAGAATATGTAATTCTTTTCAGAATGATTTTTCTGCCAAAGAGCTGTATGTGCCTGCATCCAGCAGACTGACTTTGCTGCATCTGCAGGAGCAGATTTGCTTTTCAGTCCATGGTCAGTGGAGATAACATTGATGCAAGTGCTACCCTTGCAGTGTCTCCACAGGCAGAGGAGCCTTGGCAACATCTCTGGTTTTACTGGGAACAGAGACCTGTTGCTCCTCAAGCTTGACTCACTCCCCCCACAGAAGGAACTCCAAACCACTGCAGTTTGCTGTGAGGCTGCTTTTCTTTTTCCCTTTCCCTCCCAGCTTTCATCTCACAGCTCAGAGTAAGTGTTGCCATTCATGATATCATGTTTTGAAATTGCTGACTTCCAAAACCCTTTATGCTTGATCTTGGTGTGTCTGAGCTGTCAGCAAAGCCCGAAGTCTTTCTCTACCTATTAACCCAAATACCTCTTCATCAGCAATATATTGGTAAACACCACTATGGGAGCAACCTGGCTTGCTACCAGCAATGTCCTTCAGTGTACAGTTGTATTGCACAAAGATAAAATGTGCAGCAGAAATTAAGCTGGACCACAGTCAATAGCCCCACTGCTTATACAATATTATTCAGTTGCCATTGTAGAACCCATAGAAAGATTTTAAACTGAACATTTTATCAGGTTCGCAGTACAAAGCACTTCAAATGCCACCAGCAGTTTAATCCTAGGAGCTCTTCTTCTGTACATAGAGATGAGGAAAAATCAGATTACTTACGGAAATTAGTACATCACTAAAAAGTAGGGTTCACTTTATTTCAGCAAATGGAGCCACCCCCATTTTCATTACTGTCAATTTAATTTCCAATATCTTTTACTGGGTGAAAGTTGTTTTGATATTGCTTCATTTGTCTCAGAGAAGATATTAAATTAAAATGGTGACTCTAACAAAAGGATTGGGGTGTCTGAGAGGGGTGTGTGAAGCAGGCAATAATTTACATTTTTCATACATTTGTCTTTCCATTATAAGCTAAGCTTTTAAAATTCCAGCTATAGTTTCTACCTCAAAATAAATTGGTGAAAGGTAACCATTTCTAAGAAATGTCCCCTATCTCCCGTTCTTGTGATTTATCCTGGCTTGAGCTGCCATTTCTGTTTTACATTCTGTGCTGCAAGGTACAGTACAGAGCTGCGGCAATTTTGGGTGCTCATCTTTCAGTCAAGCCAGCCTTAATGAAGCAGTCAGCAATGAGAACAGAGATATTTGCTATAAATTAAATAAGAATGCCTATGTTAAAATGTATTGATCTCCCTATTTCATGGTTTGTAACATTATTTATACTTCTCGCTTTATATGCTACAGCCTCAAACTGATATTACAAATAGTCAAAAATATGTGGGGCTGCTGGCATTGCTCAGAAATTTTGAAAGCCTCTTTCAAAATTTCTGTTGTCTGAGATCTTAATATTTAATGTGCACTGAACTTAAACTATGCTCTCATTTTCTGTGTTCTTAACAACTTTATTATCCCTCAGCTGTAATGTCTCTGAGAGGAACCTTTGTCTCTACTGCTCCCTATGAGTTCACACATCTGTCTGGTGTGAATTCTGTTCACTCTCCCTCTACCCTTATTTTTTGCCTTAAGTGTTCTCACCTTGAAAAGGTGCAATTTCACATATCAGCTTAGTGCTTCAAAAAATGAGTGATTCCTCAAGCAGGGAAAAGTTTAAATTCCTAGACCTGCATGCCTCATCCATACATTTGTCTTTCTTTTCTCTTGTTTTGCTTTTGTTCTTTTTTATCCTCTTCTGAGGTGACTTTTTGTTTGGTAGGTTGATGTTGGGCTATTTTTATTGTTGTTGTTTGTATTGATTTTGCTTTTCCCTTTTCCAGAAATTCTTATTTTATTCTGGTTAATATAAACTCTGGGTATCAGATATTTAATCTGGTGGTGAAAAGTATATGTAGAACAGCTGTATAATTTATGTAGAAGATTAAGCAGAAGAACAAAACAAAAACTGAACGCCAAAATGAAAAGAAAAATAATCATATTTGTAAAAAAGCTTTTAATTCTTGAAGGTACTACTCAGCAAACTATGAAGCCCTCTGCATGGCTTTACAGAGGAAGCTGGGATTCCTTCTCTATTTACCAAAATCTTTCTCTTGCATTAGTAATTTATTTGCATGAAGGTATAAATACACTATTTGAGATTAAAACCACATTAACCACCATGTACCTACCTGTATTATGAAGAGGCAATAAAGGGGAGTCACTAAACCTAAATAAAAGACGAGTAGGACATCTGTTTAGCAAAATTTTATGGACAATATTTTAGAAACTGTGGTTATCTTCACAATGGTGGTTGTTGGTGGTAATGTCTGATTCTGCTGAGAAGCTGATTGAGCTGCCATTGTAAGTATATGTTGGTCACAGCTTTCATTGAGGGGAAAACAAATTATAAAATCTTTTTTTGTAATGACAGGGATCAAAGCCCAGAACACAGGAAAGCTTGTTGAAGACATAGGCACACTCAGTGAAAACACAGAAGTTGGAGACATTGATTTGAGGACCAGTTGCTAAGAACATCTCTAAAGAACCAGATCTCTGACTGCCAAGAGGGAAGTACAGGGTGTAGCATGGGAAAAAGTGTTTAATTTAGAGTAAGTGGAAAACATAGTTGCCTTGAAAAAGCTGCCACAACAGTTTCTCTCTTTTTCTTCTTGCTGGTTTTGGAGGAATGGAACTATATGCACATTTATTGTAAATGAAATATTTGACAAAATTAAAAAACAAAAAAACAAAAAAACAAAAAAACCCAAAAAACAAAAAACAAAACAAAAAAACCCAAAAAAACCAAAACAAAAAAAACCAATCCAACCACTTCCAACCCTCCAAACAAACAAATAAAGAAACCCAAACAAAACCTCAGGTCAGTAAAGCTGGATGCATCACTCATCCTTTTTAAGGAAACAAAGACAGGTTGGTTCAGATGGGCTGGAGACTCTGACATTGTTATGCTTGAAATCTAAACTTGTATAGTTTAAAACAAAGTCAGAGAATAAGACCTGAGACGAAAGGCAGAAGAGAAAAGTTAAAACTACCATTTTGGCTCCCCATCTGGACTCTTCTAGCACTGTGTTAAAGGACCTTCTCTATAGCCTGAGCACAGACAGAGTGACTATTTATCACCTGTCAAAAGATATTCCTGGCCACAGGAATATGTTTCAATTTCCTTTTGTTTTGTATAAAGCATTGAGGCTATATAATTTTCTTGCTTCTAACATTTGTGGAATTTCAGGCTATTTTCACAATAAAGCAGATCTGAGTTATGCTTCCTGAGACAATTGCAAGAATCAAAATCTGGACGAAGAACCTCTTTCTAATATCCAACCTCAACTGCCCCTGACACAACTTCAGGCCATTCCCTCAGTGATCAGTCCTGTCACTGATCACCACAGAGAACAGATCAGTGTCTGTCCCTTCTCCCCTCACAAGAAGCTGTAACTGCAGTGAGCTCTCCCCCCAGTCTCCTCCAGGCTGCACAGACCAAGTGACTTCAATCACTCCTCATACAGCTTCCCCTCAAGGCCCTTCCCCATCTCTTCTGCCCTCCTTTGGATGCTCTCTAATAATTTTGAACTATTACCAGTAACTAAAAACATTTCTTTTACTGGTAGCAGCCATGTTTCCATTAGAAGTATTTTTATGTGGACTTTTATCTTAAGAATTCTTCTTACTGGAACAAGTCTTGTACTGGAAACCAACCCATGGGAAGTTCTTAAATAAAGAAAGTGGGGGGGGAGGGGAAATAAATATGAAATGTAGAGATTATTAGAAAGAGTAGAAGGTAGAAAAGAAAGGATGAAAACCAATTATGATAAATTAAATAAGGGAGACAGCTAAAGTCAGAAAAATTTCAACGTGATTCACCCATTCCTATCTGTTCAAAATATGTCACTCAAATAACTGCACATAATGTGACAGCTATTCTCTCCCTCAGACCATCTATTTGGCTTCCATAGTGATTACTCTAGTCCTAGGACACCATGACCAGATTTTTTCCCTACACCCTATGACAGTCTAATAATTTGCAGTTAGTGATATTTCCTTCCAAAGACACCCTTAACGTCTAAAGTCTTGCCATAAGGCTTAGGGAGCATTATTCCTGTATAAAAAGCAACAGCTATAAATAAATTTAACATTTTTGAGAAAATCCAAATGGCCAGCTGTATTTCAGCATCAACTGTTAGCATACAGTCAAGCTTGGTTTCTCTTTATCATTTTTTTTAGGTTAAGTTAATACATTAATTTTTATTTTTGTCCATTATTTTCTGATACAGATCATAACAGATGCTGGTAGCAAGTCATATGTTTGTGTCTGAAAAGTTGTTTCTACAGTACCTCTGGATCTGTAAAAAGAACATGTTCTTTAAGATACTTATTTCATAGTCAATGAAAATACCCATGGGAGTATAACATGTGGGGAGTAAACCATTGATTAATAATGAAAACACGTCTCTGATATATACAGTGAGACAAAAAAAAAAAACCCAACAAAAAGCCCCAGTATGTTTAATGATAGATCTTCCTCAAAGCTGAGATTCCCAGAAATAAATAAGAGACTTAGGATAAATCCCACTGATTGTCAGTGGAACTCAGGCTCCCAAATCCTACCCCAAATCAATCCTTTTTATTTATGCTGTGAGCCACTTCTTTTAGGCAAAGGCAAAAGAGAAGGACTCTGAGTTTTATGTCAAAGAGCCCTGTGTTTTCTGTGGTTTCCATAAGTACATTTTCAGCTCTATAATTACTGTTTTCCTGTTCCTAATAAAAAGTTGTTCAAAACTATTCAGCTGCAATTACTGGAATCTGATTGCCTCATTGGTTTCTGTTTGCCACAGGGTGAGACCTAATTTTAAAGCAGTAGTACATGGACTTTCTTGAAAGAAAATGTGCACATTGGAAACAGAGGGACCTCATTTTTCATTTAATCGGAAAAGCTTTGAAGGTTGGATGAACTGAAAGTAAGAGCAGAAGTATGGGTTTGAGGATTTTTTATTAAATCCACAGGGGAAATATGCTTCATTTTCCAGAAGATGGAATTTTCTTAAGGCTCATGATCTGAATTAGTTTTATTGTCTGTTTGATAAAAGTATGCAAGATTGATTTTGCTATGCTAAAATTTAATGGCCAGTAAATATCCAGTGCACTGTCCTATAAACTTGAGTACACCATGGGAAGGAGAAAGTGTTATGGTGCTTTCTAACTAGTACGCACAGATGTATCAAAAGAGATGATGAAAAATTTTTGAGATTGTGAAACACTGTTTAATAGATACTTATTGTGTATATACTGAGGAATCAGCATCAGCTGAAAAAAGAGGATTTGAAAATAAGAATCTAAGAGTATTAAAGGAGATATTACTATCCAGAATGATACATGACTTTGAAGCAGTCTTGTGCAATGGACAAAATATTTCCAAGATCTTCAGCTTTCTGGGTTCTTTTACATTCTTTTTGTATTTCTACACACAAATAATCTTAACTCCATTCCATTAACTTCCCATCCATTCAGATTCTAGGTCTTTGAGATTGAGTACCACTCAAATCCCCACTCCCACATCTACACAGAAGCTAGTACAATATGCTAGCTCTGGCCTCACTGTAGTCTTCAGTATTGATAATGGAGTTCTGCCCAGCTATCCCTCATTTCAAGAGACACCACTACCCCATAAAAGAGGAGGTATTTTATATACTACTGTCACCTCTTGCTGTAACACTGTGATCACCTATATATCCTTCAGTCTCCCACCACTTCTAGCTAGAATACAGCAAGACCTTATAGAATGAGAGAACTATTTTGGTGGAAACAGTTCTAGTTTGCTAGACATCTAAAAGATATTCATAGACTCAAAGAACAGTTTGTGTTTAAAGGGATCTTTGAAGATCATCTAGCCTTGCCCATGGGCAAGGACACCGTCTATTAGACCAGGTTGCTCAAAGCCCCATACAACTAACTTAGACACTTCAGGGATGAGGCATTCACAACTTCTCCAGACAAGCTGTTCTAGTGTCTCACAATATTCAAGATAAATTTCTCCCTTATGCCCTGTCTAAATCTACTGACTTTCAGTTTAAACATGTTTCCTTGCTCTGTCACCAGAGGTCTTGGTAAAATATCTTCCTCTGTCTTTCTTGTAAGCCCCTTTTTTTATTCTGAAAGCCCCAAATAATGTCTCCCTAGAACTTTCTCTTCTCTGGTCATAATTTCTCCAGAGGAAATGAGTTCCAGCCCTCTGATTGTCTCTTCTCTGGACCTGCTCCAACAGTTCCATGCCTTTCATGTACTCTGGACTCCAGACCCACATTCAGTACTGCAAGTATGGATCTTGCATGAGCAGAATAGAGGGAGAAAACCACTTTCCTTGACCTATTGGCCATGCTTCTCTTGATGCAGCCTGGGATATCTTGTTGGCCACGAGATTAGCCAGCACCACTTGTCTCAGATGAGGGGTTATTGAAGGATTTGGTTAGTTAAAGTTTAACTAGAACCAGAAATACTTGTGTCAGTGTGTTTCAATACATTCCTGTAGTGTGAAAATCAGAAAAATAACACAAGTTGAGGTTGACAAAGATAGGGTTTTTGTTCATTAGTTATAGTCAGGGCACCTGTTTCAAATATTAAGTCAATTTCTGCATATCATCTCTCTTTCACCCTCTTCTCTTTATATCTTCATTAATGTAAATGTGACATACAGAATCTCTCAAAATTAATTATAATGGATTAAGACAAATCCCATTTCTGCCCCTAACAAACAAAATAAATGACCACTATGTATGAAATTATCTGACTACTGATGAAGTTGGACCTCTAGAGGAAAAGAACCTTTAAAAAAGATCACCAGCTTAGTCTAAAAACATATATTGCTTATAAAAATGAATTAAATGCATCCCAGTGAAATATTAAGATAAAACAGTGATATATTTTACAAATATGATAAAGATGTGCAACCACATCAACAAAATGTAAACAGCAATGCATAGGGGCAAAAAGTTGCCTGTGAACTCTGTCCCATGGCTTCATGGTACATTTGATATAGTTATTCAGACATGAACTCTGACAGGATAATTCCCTCTTCCATAATGTAATTGAAAATAGTTCAAAGTATACAATATTCCAGTGAGAATTCTAGGTGTAACAGAAGGCAATTGAAGCTTGTGGGTTTACTTTACTAGCAGTGATGTCATTGGATATCTGCCTGATGCACATTAGATAGATCTCTCTCCTTTTTTCTTGAACACTCCTAGGTTTTGTCAATGCACAGCAAGTAAGCAGATGGATTCTGTTCATGTTTTATTTAATTAAAAAGCCAACCTCTCCCATCTTTTTATTTTGAATAAACAAACCCTGTTTACTTTAAATATATGTGGTAAACAGTTGCTTCTGAAAACAAACTTACTTTTGGTCAACACCCTCTACTTAAGTTGTTCAAAACACACTCAATGTTTCTGAAAGCATTGCCATATGTTATAAAATTAATTAAATTTTAAAACGTCTTATCATCTGGCATTTTTATCTTTGAGAGGATTTCCTACTTATTTCCCCACGCTACAGATGTTTTTCTGAATTGCAACATCTGGCACTTAGCAATTGGGTCTTTGCTTCAGGCAGTAGCCATCTTTGGTCTAAAATTACAGTAAGTCTAAATTTAGATTTCTCGTCCTCTTGCTATTTCATACTTCTCTCCACTCTGTTATGACACATATTTGGATAGATTAACAGATGAGACCATGTCTGTCAGTTGCTCATTCTATCTGCCAATTACCATTTCCTTCTGGATAGACAAAAGATTCACAAGAGGCAGTAGATCCTGTGAAATTCTGGTGTCTTGATCAGGGCAAATTTGGGATCTCCCTGCCTCACTCTTGTAATTTCTTTCCTTTGACCTTTTTCTTTTTCTTTTTCTTTTTCTTTTTCTTTTTCTTTTTCTTTTTCTTTTTCTTTTTCTTTTTCTTTTTCTTTTTCCTTTTTTTCTTTTTTTTTCATTTTTTTCCTTTTATTTTTCTTTTTTTTGTTTTTGTTTTTATTTTTCTTTCTTTTTTCCTGTCTTCCCCCTCTTTTCCTTCCTTCCTTCCTTCCTTCCTTCCTTCCTTCCTTCCTTCCTTCCTTCCTTCCTTCCTTCCTTCCTTCCTTCCTTCCTTCCTTCCTTCCTTCCTTCCTTCCTTCCTTCCTTCCTTCCTTCCTTCCTTCCTTCCTTCCTTCCTTCCTTCCTTCCTTCCTTCCTTCCTTCCTTCCTTCCTTCCTTCCTTCCTTCCTTCCTTCCTTCCTTCCTTCCTTCCTTCCTTCCTTCCTTCCTTCCTTCCTTCCTTCCTTCCTTCCTTCCTTTTCCCCTACTACTCTTCTTATAAACAGAGTGCTGCAGCTATGTTAAAATTATTTCTTTGGAATCATACACCGTAGTTTTGAAAGACTAAAATAAAAATATTCACCTTGATCCCAAAGGAAACAAGCAGAGCAGGTACCATATGGAACTCTCCAGCAGCTGATTAAGTGGTATGATTGTGCAACAAAATATACAAAGTACCTCCACCCAGGGTGGTTCAACCTAATCATATAAGAGTTAAAAAGTACAGCAGTTATGTCTTGTAGGAAGAAATTTTAATTTTTAAGCAATAGAACAGAACATGTAAAATTTTAATTCATAAGGATGTTCTAGGAAAATGAAAAAGCAATTTGAAGTATTGAGTGTGTGTGTGGTCTCTGCAGATACTATGCATTTAAAATTCAATCTCTTTCATAAAGACTTCAATAAATAAATCATTATATTGTTCCTTACTGATTCAATTTTAGTTATTGATGTCTAAACATTATATCACTGGAGCAATACAGAATCCTGGCTAAATGACACTTGAACTCCACGTTAAAAACTGCAGTTTTCCCCTAACTGCTACTTGCAGTGGTTTGTCACATTCCAACCCCAGAAAAAAGATGCATTCTAGTTCCTTGTACTGTGTCCATGTTCTCTGTGGATATTACGTGTCACTTTAATACTATGAGCCTTTGAATTTTTCAAGAAAATATGTACTTCTGTGCCTTTTCTCTGTGTTTGCTAGAGCACACACCTGTCTCACTTCTGAAAGCAGTTAAGTGCATCATAAATATTTTTCTTACTCAATTTCCACCTAAAATAATACAAGGTAGGTATTCACTGTGGGATTTCTACACATTTTCTGCTTGTCTCATCTCCCAAATCATATTTAGAAAAATCAGGGAAAGCTGAGCATCTCACCCGAGATGTTTGTGGGACAATAGGGGTATATTTTTATGTGTAAACTGAACACCCTCAATGTGTATCCTCTAGCAAACTTTATCTGCATGCCAGCTTTCAAAGCCTTCCATGCTCCAGCGTGGAGCAATGGAACTGGCTCCTCGGGAATGGCTGCTGCAGAGGTGCAAGCTGGCGCATGCTGTCTGAACCTCAGTGAGCATTTGAATAGCAAAAGGAATTCACCTTCAGGGCCCATGCTTATTCCCTGACTCAATTTAATTCACAGGTATAAGCCTCCTCCTTTAAAGGCATGCCTTAAGTTAGTATGACTCATGCAAATAGGATTAGCCTGCAATTGATTTCTTTTTTTCTTTATGGTGGAAATGCCTAGAATTGACCCAGTAATCAGAAATAACTGTGCCTTAGCTAAAGCCCCTGTGCTATTTTAATGTCTTCCAAACTTAAAACATATACAGATTTCAGTGTATGTTTTACCTAGGTTCCTACATTATAAAAAAAAATGTTCTAGTTCTTCTTCTGATGGAATTCTTGCTCTCACATCATATGATTTCAATTATTGTTTATGGGTACAGGTGAAAGAATACATATATTGAAAAGCACCTGCTTTGATAAAAAAAAAAATTCAGAATAACTGTGCCTCTACAAAATGTGTTGCATTGTTTCCTCACAAAGGCTTCTTTTAGATAAAATGTTAAGATATAAAATTTATTTGAAGCCATGAGAAGTCACCTTCACGCTCTTCATCATGCTATTGGATGCATGTCCATTTGTCTGTAACAAGAATATGATCCATGGATCTCCTTCTACTACTGAAGGAAAGGCAAAGGGAATTGCAGTAACCTAGCAAAGCATGACCTTATCCTTTCTGAGTTTCAAATTCATCCTTGCTGAGGAAAGCCATTGTCAGAGTGCATAGCTTGGGCTGTGGGCAGTCAGCAGCTGAGATAAAGACAGTCTGTCCTCTAACTCTATTTTTATTGGGTACCTGCATAGCTAGGTAAAATTAAGCTGAGATATACAGTTTCTATAAGAAGTCCTAATCAATCTGTTGTTCAGACATCCTGGTTGACTTAGGAACTTGGAGGCAATTCAACTTGTCTTTGTTCCAAGTGTTCACAGATTATATGTTCTTATCCCTCTATAAAATTTTACCAGCTTTCTCTTTGATCCTGACAATATATCCACTTACTTTAGGGGTTATTTTTCCATCTGAATTGCTATCTTCCCTCCTTACCTCTTTCAGTCTGATTTAGGTATCTTTTTCACAGAATCTACCAAAGACTATGGATAAATATAGAAGGAGGATAAATGTGCCTGACACTTCCAGGCTACTGCTCTTGCCAGCAGAATGTAGCTGCAGAAAGGATTTAGCAGGAGAGAATAAATAATAACTAGAAAGATCCAAAAGAAGGGAAGAAAGAGAGAGGGCTTTGCCACAAGTGTATTTGGACTGTTCAAAAGCATTCAAGCAGTTTCATTGCCCCTGCTTGTATTGAGGCAAATAATACATTCAGAAAGTGACATTTTAAATTTGAGACAGAAAATCTGTTTTATATTTCTGATTTTCTTTTTCAATGAATGGAAAAGCTATATTGAACAGCTTTTTCCAAATGAGGAACTGAAGGGCCTAATTTATCCAACAATGCAGATCCCAATGATCATATGATAGCAGTTTGGGATCAAAAGAGATCAAGGTAGAATGCCTGGAAAAAAGGGAATGTACGAAAAGGGTCAACTTATATTCAAACTAAAAGTAGAAGTGATGTGTACCAAATTTGAGCTACCTTTCCCTCATTTCCTATTTCATCCATCTCTGGTGGTCTCTTTTGCAATACTGATACTGGTTTTTATCTGCCACTTGAACATGTGAATTGATCTTTATTTCATATTCGTGACTGAGGCTCAGTTTCCAAGTTCCATCTTCTATGGATGTACTTGTCTCTGTGATGGAAACATTACTATTCACATGCTCAGCTTTATAGAAAGAACTAGTTCAGCCTCTTAAAAGAAGGGAAAACCAACCAAATCTTTAAAATCTGGGAAATGACAGCTTGTCTGTCCTAAGGTGGTGCAGATTTGGTATGGATTTGAAGGCACTTTGTCACCTTTCCTCAAAGGACCTTCAGTTTCTTATCTAGCATCCCAAGTAGCCCTTCTTTGGTTTCAGTCAAGCTTTGGCTTTCAGTCAAGTTGTATTATTCTCAGAAGTGTAGTCAGTCAAATCATCCTTATCTCTTTTTATTCATCCCCTGAATTTCCGAAAGATGTAGACTTTAAAAAGAAATACATTTTATTATTAAATACAGACAAATAAGTGCAGGCCCTCTCACAGAATTTGTGTTCAAGTGAATTTTATACCGTATGCATTACTGAAAAATTTCCTTCAGTCAGGTCTCAGCAGTGCACTTAGTTTATTCATCTGGATCACTCATGTTTGCCACTCAGTTTTATTGTCTTCAAAAGCTGCATAGATTAGGAGACTACTGTAGTATTGTATAGAGCCACCCTGAATGGTTTTGCTTTCGGCAGCTATTTTGTTGTGCTATATTTAATAATTATTAGATAAATTTTATTTTCATTCTATGTTTTATAATTGTTAGAAGCTGCAAATATTTTAGAGTCCAACAAAGTAATAAGATACTGCTTATATTTAGACAAAAATTATGTTCAACGATGTCTATTCAAACATGTGATTCAATGTAAACAGAATGAATTAATCTATTTACATCTTTAAATATATATAAACTAATTTTTTCTGATCTCCCTTTCCAGCAAATTTGTGTGTGTTGCCCATCAACAGTTCTCTAAATCAGCATTAAGTTAGCAGGGTACTGACAAATACCAAGAAACCCAGTACTATGTACCAAAAAAATGACTACATTTTGAAATTTTGCACACTTTTGCCCATTATGTATGACACTAGTCATACATATCTTCCTACTGTGTCCTTCAAAAGCAACAGAAGGACAAAGAACAACAACTAAAGAAACCTGGTTTTGAAAAGTATAATTTGAAACCAGATTGCCTTGTTACATTAGAAAACTAGTTTAATTTTAATTCACTTTTCATTGTAAGACAATATAAATCAGGACAAAAATATTGCAATACAGAGTAATAATTCTAGTTTATAATTCTCAAGTGTCAGGATGAAGATCTTTGTAGGTGAAGGAAAACATGCCCTTTTTTATGTCTGCTATATATAATCTCTGTATGCACAGATATACACAGATGACTTAGGATTTTATAGTTTAGTAAAATGCATTAGCCACAATACAAACAAATATTACTGGGTGCTACTGCCTTAATAAATAATTCATTTGTCTAGATAGGTTTCTGCAAGACTACTAAAGATAAGAGAAATTTGGGGTGTTGTGTTATTAGTCAGATTAGATAGAAAAATGTTATTAATAGTGACAGAGCCCTTACATGATAGCTAGTTGCTGGATGTAATAACCAAAATATTTTTATCTAAAACAATCACAATTATTATAATTTTAGACATAATTTCATCAGTTTTAATTCACAGAAAAGATGGAATTGTAGGCAACCCCCTGAAATAAACATTTAAATAAAATTGGGCCATAAATAAAGTGGAGTGGGAACCGTAACAAACTCTAGGCTATAAAAGAGAACTATCTGTAGACATCAATAAAGTTTACATGGCTAAGAAAATAAAAACTGAAGTGAAATCTTTGTGTCATCAAACTGTTTTCAGCCTTACAGGAAAACTGAAGCAGTTAATAAGAACTCTTTAGAGATATAAAGAAAAGAAAAAAATGAATGTGAAAACATGATATAGAAATGGCTGAAGTAGTCACCACAAGTTTTGTCTCATCGTTCATGGATAATTCTGTTCCCAGACCTTGGTGCACACCACCATGGTTTTGGAAGGAGATGGACAGCAGAGCAGGACTATCGACAAAAGTTAGATATATATGCAGATATCTGGGGCCAGGTGGATTTTACCCAAAAATGAAAAGTCATTCTCCATGCGGAGTCGTGGCAATGGGGGCAGTTTCCTCATGATCAGCAAAAGAAATCTTCTACTTATTTTTAAAAGGTGGGAAGAGAGATTTGTTAAGTAATAGGCAGGTTTGCTTCATCCTAGTCTTTAAAGGAATAACATATCCTATTAGAAAACATTTTCAAACAAGGAATGCAATCAGAGACAGGCAAAATGCATTTATGAGGGCCATATCATGTTTGATCAGCAGGGTTTCTTTTCGAGATGAAATAACTGGCGTGTGTATGAGGAAAATGGGTGAATGTAATCTGACTTGTCTTTAGCAAGGATTTTAGTACCATCTTGTGCAGCTGGTTCATTTGAAACTGGAGGAACTAAAAGGCTAATCCTGTTAGATGAATTAAGAATTGACTAGACTGAACAGCTTAGAGGGTTGTAACCAATGATTTGAAATTCAGTGAATGGCCAGGAACACATGGACTACCCTGGTGGCTGAAACTGAAGCCAGAATTGCTCTGTATTTTTGTCAATAACCTGGACAATAAGACAGAACATATCCTTAGCAAATTTATAGTTCATACTACTATGAGTGGGACTGACATGCGGTTTAATAAAAATAGCTCCATTCAAGATGAAAACAAGACATACAAAGATCAAGACCAAATTCCTCAGAACTTGAACGCAAAGAGAACTTGCACATGAAATCACGGGGGCTGTCTTATGACTTTAAATAAACCTACCAAGTCTATAGGATACAAAAATAATAGGCATGTTGAAAAGGAAAAAAAGGTACTCTAAGCAAGTTCAGGAACATTATTCAAACAGAAATAGAATGTGAGATTTAAAAAAAAAAAAGGTAGAAGAAAAAGAATTAGAAAAGAAAACCAGTATAAAATTAGCAATTCATACGAATTTCACCAATGATGGATTTCATCCAACTGTATCTTTCTTTCTCAAGAGAACTTATTTTAAAAGTGGAGAAGTGGCATAAGCTTGCCCTGTCTGGAATTCAGAAAGTACTTTATATGGGCACAGGGGAATGGAAGATGTTGAGGTAGGTGAGATTTAGAGAACTGAAGTTGGGCTAAAAGACAGACAAAAGTGTGTGGTGTAAAAATTGTACTTTTCAGGCAAGGGTTAAATATTTCTAAATTACTCACGTTGGAAATGATCTTGCTTAATATTTTCATTAATATTGTGAGCACAGAAATGGACATGCTATAGAAAACCAGGTGTGATTGAAAGATAAAAAAATTGCCAATACTATGCTATAAAGTGAATATTTTCAGGAATAGATTGGTAGCATTGTGTTCAGTTTTTAAAACAAGTAGAAAATTATGTACATATGGAATAGAAGATAAAATTTTGGGTTACTTGTCAGAAAGAAGAGGAGAAATATATGAAAAATATAAGGTTACATGAAGTCCACTAATGACCAATGAGATGTATTTAGGAGGACAAAGGAATTTGTAAGGGATATCAGTATATTTCTACTGAGCACACAAAGTGAAATTATAAATGTTAAGGTAAATGATCATGAGGAGAACTAATTTGTAGTACTATATAGAGATCTGAACACATGTTTAAGACAGATTCAAGTGGAATTTATAGAGCAGTACTGAAATCAGACCGATGGAAGGAAAAACTTTCTTAAATTACTCTGGAAAATAAAGTCTCTGCTTCTGTCTCATGAACAGATCAAGGATGGAAGTGGTGCAAGAGATGCCAAAAAAAAAGGGATATGACAAGAATGAATTATTATCTGGGAATGTCTAAATTTATTTCAGACATTCAGATTAAAGTTTACAGTGCAAAAGAAGAATAAGAATCAGCAGAGGGAGTTTCACACAAAATCTGTGAATTTCAATGAGAGTTACTTTTATATTTTTAATTTGCTTTTCACTACAGATCAAAGTGAAATTTAAGGGAATTGTCTGCCCACAGGGACCCAAACTGTAGAGACGAACTGCTAAAGCAAATTTCTGCCATCTGCTCTAATAGTATACAAGTACAAGCAAGAAGGAAAAGGTATGGAACATCCTTTCTGCTTTAAGTTGAGGGAAAAAGCGTATTTTTATGTGAGATTATATTTACAGCAAATTTGGGCAATCTGGGAATAGAAGTAGCATATAAGCTTGTGGATAGAACTCTCTTGGGATTCAGATTATCTATAAAAGTATAAAGGAATTCAAGAATATTCCGTAGTAGTAAAAAACCCCAGTATTAGTAGGTAATTTTTCAATGATATATATTCTGTTGATAAAAAATGCTGTTTTTACAAATAATTGCTTATAGGAATTGGACATTTTTAACTCAGTAGGAAAAAAATGTCAAATGGACAGGAAAGTTACAAAATCTTTCTTATTGTGGAATTACCGGTAGAGTCATAACTGGGGTTACTTGGGGTCCAATTCAAATTGTTTATTTTCTTGGTCTATTTGAATAATCCCAGATGTTAAATTTACCACTGCTTAGGAGATTTCTATGACCTACTGAATAGGGTATCAAATACTGTAAGATTATGGACCTCTGAATATCTTCCAGATCAGTTTATGCAAGGAATTGCCAAATAGGCAGAGGCTTGGACTGAAATTTCCCTGAATTCAAATGTGGGCCAAATCCATTCTTTGCAGTCTTGCTCTCATATTTTTTTCACATTTTTAATGTGTCAGGATTATTTTGAAAGAGCACAGAAAACCATTTTGATTCTCAAAACTTTAAGTAGTGAAAAATGTGTTTTCTGCTAATTCCCATGGAAGTGCCAATAAAGAGCCCAACTGATGAATCATAAACCACAAATAAAAGTTTCCCTCCTTAGTTCTTCACAGGCGTTTTATGCTTCAAACATTTGATGTCAGCCTTGTAAGACACCTGGTGTGCTGCTGTATCATTGAATAAGATTAGATATTTCATTTATATTGAGGAGATTATGAACAGTTTTCCCACTGAGTGACAAGACATTGGGTTGAAAAGATTGAACTGTGGGTAGGTATTTGAATACACCAAGGTTAGATATATAACCTAGCTGACCAGTTTTCCTAGACAATGATTTCCTAGGCTGCCTATATAATGAATGAAGAAAAGAATAGTTTTAATTCAGAGCAGGACCATGGTCTTTTAGGGGAGAAGCCTACCATAGTGATACTGATTTTCCTGCAGCAGATGAGTGTCTGGATGCTAAAATTGACATGTCCATTGCCACTGCAGTATATTAGTTTTGACAAATCAGTGTTTTCCATCAAAATTAGATTGTTGAAAAATTCCCTGTCAGTGCCAACTGGTGCATGTTTACAGCTGGAGTGAGTCAGACACATACATTGTCCCCAGCATCTGTGGCTGTTGTTCAGACTGACACTATGATATGATGAGTATTTGGCAGGTTGGTCTGAGTGCAGCAGCAGACATGCCTCTCTCATCTTCTGGTCCTGCAGCCCTCATTGTGGCCCCATAGAAGGCCCCATAGAATGGCACAGACAACAAGTTCTCTCCATGCAGCAGCAATGCTGGATGCAAATGACTGAAAGAAATCCCTAAAATAAATGTTTTTCTCTTTATTTAGGTTTTTTATTGGGCTGGAGAGGTTGTGCGATGGCTATGTCCTAGCTAACACAGTAAAAGTGATTAATTTTTTCAAGTAAAACAAATAAAGAAACTAAAAAATATTTAATCTCTGATGAACACTTCACTTTAAGTTGAAGTTTTTCCTTAAATTAATTGTGATAGTCTATTATAATTTTTGCCACAAGAAAAAAATTATTGTTTTTTCAAAAAACCAAATTGGTTTTTCTAAGTTTTCCATTTCCTTCAGCTTGAGCTATTTGCCAGATTTGACTTAAATTCATAAATAATTAATGACTTGCTATATACCACTCACCTCCCCCATCAAAGGACATTTCTGGACAATTGCATTCAAAATTAGGAGAAAAAGTCTCACTGAGAAAAGATGTAAGAAAACTATTCAGTTCTGTTGTCCTCCAGTTCTTCAGAATTATGTATGAGCCCATTGACTTCTGCAAAACATACTTGCAATAAATGGTTTGGTGTTCACCTCATGTAGGGCACCACTACTTAGCAGGATATAACTGGCATTTTGCTCTCTGAGCCAAAAATGTTTCACACAACAATACAAATATTGCCACCACTTTCCTCAAGGCATTGATTCCCCTAAATAACAACTGGGTTTTTTTCACACTGCTGTACCTTCCCCCTTAGTGTTAACTTAACACCAGGTGGCCTGAGTTGTTTTTTTCTGTTAGAAAACTCTTTCTAAAATGAACTGTATTGCTACAGTCTCTATCCCAGTCTCTACTAGTGTCAGTGCTGCTCTTCCTCAATTTGTTGAATGCATCTTTGATAATTCTCCAAATACTGCCCCTATTTTTACTGCAACATTTTCATATGCATCATTTCACTTCCAACCCATCAAGCTTAGGATTTCCACTCTCGTCCTGGCTTTTGTTCCTGGTTTGTAATGCACTGTTCCTACAGTACTTTCAGCAAGCACTTTTCTTCTCACTCTTCTCCTTCCTGTACAGTTACACCTTGCTAACCCATAATATTTCTGACCCTATTTTTGACTAGCTGTGTTGCTTCTTCTTGGGGAAAGATGTCTGAATTTTCAGACCACTTTTCATAAAGAAGGAATTGTTTGACATCTTCGCTGGTATGCAATTCATGTATATATAGTTGCTAATCATAAAATCACAGAATCATAAAGTAGGGTGGAAGGGATACCTGAAGGATATCTGGTTCAAAATTCAAACACTCCTCTTGTTTACTGAAAGCAGTAGAATCTATGATACTCCTGTTCACTCTGTGTTCTGTGATTATGATAATGAATAAAAGGGCAATTAAAACTATTTTCCAAATGTCACGCAATACACGTTGTATTCTTTGATGATAAATGCAATCAACGTGAAAGAATTAAGCATTTTGGATGTTCTAAGCTGTTTGATCTTGTTAAAAGGAGTGATTTTAGGAAGATTTATCACAGTTAGGAACCAAGTGCCCTCACAGAGTATAAAGACAGCCTATTATAACCGAGTTCTTCAAAAGAGGGCAAGTGTGAGCTGCATCATTTCAGAGCTACCCTTAGTTTAGTACATTTCCGATAATCAGGAATGGGCTTTCTTTGAGAGGATCAACTGCCATTTCCGTTTTTAAATTACTTGTAAGAAATGTATGATGTTTGATCTGGTTAATTGAAGGTCATGCCAATCATAAGGCTAATATAAAAGAAAAGCTTAGCTGTTCCTGTTAAAATGCAAAGTATCTGCAGTATGCCTAATTGTTAGTGTTTGAAAATTAAATCTCATTCTTTTTTTGAAGCAAAATTTTAATTCTAAAACAAAAATAATGATACTCACTGATAGTTTTTTCTCATTGACTAAATTTGAAATATGCAGACTTGTTTGATCTTTGGCAGATTGCTATGAGATGGAGCTGAATTTGAGTTATATGAGAATGAGAAAATACCAAAGAGAGCTGCAGGCTAATTGCATCCTTGTTCAGGCTGAGGGAGCTTTACATTTGACTTCGCACTTAGTACAGAAATATGGTTCAGACTGAATTACAGTCTGAATAGTCTGAAGTCTTGTGTAGTAAATTACTGGTGCATCTAAGGCATGTAACACTTCCAAAATAAAGCAACATGAATTCAAAACTAAAAACTACATGTTGCTTTTGGGTAAAAATAAGGAATATTAGGAAAGGAAAATTTCCTTTTCTGTTTCAATGAAATGCTTACAATTGCATAATATGGGCCATCATGCTGCTGTGAAGAACTGTCTCATTCTTCTGGAGCCCTTCTCGTGTTTCTTGTGTGTGGAGACCACTTTTTATTTTGTATGTGCATAGCTTTGGCCATTGTTGTGTCACAAAGCCCCTATGTGCACTATATACAATATAAAGTTCTTATTACTATTTAAATAACAAAGTTCCTATGATATATATGAATTTTATTAGGTCATCCTGTGTACCTCATAGTGTGGTGGTTTTGGCTGGGATAGAGTTAATATTGTTCCCAGTAGCTGGTACAGTGCTGGTTTTTTGATTTAAAATGAGAATAATGTTGACAACACACTGATGTTTCAGTTGCTGCTGAGCAGGGCTTGCACAGCACCAAGGCTCTGCCTGCTTCTCACACCACCCCACCTATGAAGTCAGTGGGGGTGTGCAAGCTGTTGAGAGGGGACACAGCCAGGACAAATGAACTCACCACATGACCTCATGCTCAGCATACAAAGCTGGGGGAAGAAGGAGGAATGGGAGGGACATTCAGAGTGCTGATGTCTGTCTTTCCAAATAAAAATATGTGTGATGGAGCTCTGCTTTCCTGGAGGTGGCTGAACACCTGCCCACCCATGGGAAGTGATGAATGAATTCCTTGTTTTGCTTTGCTTGCGTGCACAGATTTTGCTTTACTTGCTGAACTGTCTTTATCTCAGCCCACGAGTTTTGTCACTTTTACTCTTCTGTTTCTCTCCCTCATCCCACCAGGAGGGACTGGGTGAGCTGCTGGGTGGGGCTGAGTTGCCAGCTGGGGTTAAAACCACAACACATGGTTAATGAGGAATCATTTCCCTGCTGCATTTCCAATTGCTTTGACCAAGCTCCATTTAAATAATTCAAACCAAATGTGCTTCTATTGTTCACACTGGGAGGCTTTCATTATTCCATATGGCATTGGATGTATGTACTGTGTATTATAACAAGGGCTTGCTAATTAACTATTGCCAAGACTATTACTTTGTTTTTATTGTTCAGTTATTCTTATTCACATAGTATTCAAATTAATAAGAAAATAAGAAATAAGACTGCCCTTTTTTGGTCTCCAGTAGTAACAGAAGACATCTAACTCCCATATTTTCAGGCAAAGAATGTGTCCTGATGCTCCTGGGTTACTGGGACCAGGTTCCGAGTTTGGTAACAATGTAACAGATGTTTCTAAAGTCACTGGAAAAGTCTGTGACTACCAAGTAAGCCTTTTCAAAAATCCTACCGAGGCAGAGAGCATTTAATGAAACTTGCTTATATTAATACAAGAGCACACCATGCAAAAACATGCTCCTGCCAAGCAGCACAAGTTGTGGCACCCATGTGGTAGCTATGTATATTGTGAAAGCAGCCCTTACAGCAGGAAAATCACAGAGGGGTCAGGCTCAGCTCCTCCTATAGCTTGTGGTGTGCCCCCGGCAGCCCTTTGTGACCAGAAACTAAAGTACCAAACCACTTGGGTACTTCAGTGGAGCTGTTGGGGAAAAGGGAGGGAAACAAAAAATAAGGTTTTTGAGTATGCAAGAAGGTCTGCATGTTGAATCTTGCAGAGATTTTCACATCAAGGGGTAATACTGCTCAAAGGATGAAGAATTCTGGTCTATAGCTTTTGATCAAGTCTCAAAATTAAGTGAAACTCTCGGTAGATGTTGAAATATATTCCTCAGTGCTAATAAATTTCTAACAGGCTAGATACCTAACAATATAAATCATACATGGAGTCTTACTCTATAATAGCATAAAACAAAGATTGAATATAGTTTTTAGGACAGTCTTAAGGAAAAAATTGTTCTTCGTAAGCTCAGTTAGGCAGTTTGTTATGCATGAATTCATTACTCCAGCTGACTGGTTCTCATGACTGAGCACATCCAAAGGATTCAGGTGTCAGAGTAAAACAGTCACACACCTAATGCTTACAGAGATTTCCAAAGCAACTGACATTTGCTGTTTTAAAATAATTTCACAGTGGCTGAAGACTCAGAGACAACATGGCCTTAAAAAGTAACGGGAAGGTGAAGTGCATTTCCATCCCACTCAAAGGTACCACTGTACACTAGGAAAGGGAGCCTGCACTACATCTCTTCAGTGACCTCATTTCATGTTCAAATATGTAGTGCTGATCCCAGAAATTTCCCAGCAGGGTGTCCTGCCTTTACCTTTGTGGTTTAACAGCAGGATGATGGCACCCTGCTGTTTGCTGTTGGTCTTAGGGGGGTCTTTTTTTCCCACACTCCTGTACATGTATATCATGTATGTATATATATACTCATGTGTGTATATATACATACATATATATATATATATATATTTATGTACATGATCAATGTATAATGCAGAAAATAGACAGTTATGAAGAGCTGCCCTTTGCAAGGACCAGCAGAGAAAGAAAGAATGTCTACAGCATTAGCAGGGATAATGTCCAATCCCACTAGGCTAAGGCAAGAGATTAACCCAGAAAAGGATGATATTCTTCTAAGAACACAGAGAGCAAAAGCTAATTAAAGTAAGTTGGAAGGGACAGTCTTTAGGAAGGGAAAACATTAGCAGGCAGAAAGCTCATTGCTAAAAGGGAAGACCCTTAACTAAAAATAAGTTGTTCAATTAACAAAAATCCTTTTAAATTTACTGAATGTGTCCTATGAAAATATTTAGACTTTATGATCCTGATCCTTTCTCTTTGGTGGTGAAGTTATTTCTTGTGTTCCTCTTTTCATTATCAAAGCAGACTTCTGCTGCAGAACTTCATTAAAATAGCAGCTCCTACTGAGAGAAATAACTCTATTTGGATATCCTGACAGAGTGGCCCCATGTCTAAAAACTATATGGAATATTTTTATCCTCTGTGTGCATGATGTACATGGACATGAGTATAGGCACACATGTTTAGAAGTATGCATGTGTTAATATTTGTCTAGGAAATGTCTGTGTTTAAGTCTGTAAAGACATAAAAAATCACAGATACTTTGTTTATTGCGTGATTCCCCTTGTCATTACAATCCCTACAGCACAGTCACATCCAACAACCAAAACTAATTTCAAAGGGCTCAGATGTGTTGCTTTGACACAGACCAGCATTAGAGGCTATTCAGCAGCAGCAGCAGCAGTTCCCCTCCTCTCTCTGTAACACTGATGGCTCTCTAACTTCTTCCAACAAAGGAATATGTAGGCAGCAGCACATCATGCACAGGCCTATCAGAAAAGAAGGGCTGCGGAGGGCAGGAGGAGGTATAGTTTTTAATTTTCAACAAAAAGATCAGCATTTTTCATTCCCCAGAAAATTTATCAAGACATGCATGCACTTTCGCAGTTGATAGACCAGATCCTGGTACTTGCATCCCAGGCATTGCACTAGGATGCTGCACGTTACTTTGGCTGTCCCAGCTGCACCAGCTATGAGGGCTATTTCCTCTAGTAAAGAGCAGAGAGATAACAGAGAGAGATCATGCCATAGTCTGCTTCAGTTTCATCCAAACAGTTTATCTTTGTTCATATCATCCTGCATCTCCCCCAGAGGTTGATCCAGCCCAATCTTCTCCAGAGTTATTTCTGAAATTTTGCCCCAGACACAGGTACTCACTGTTTTATATATCAGTTAATTTTAATACATAGGTTAGTTTTCTTACCTTCTTGAATGTCCATTTTTATGGCATGAAAAACTCTTAGATCCCTTGTAGAACATGGCCAAGAAAAGGGGTTTTCAGGAGATTTTTGCCAGACATTTTACACCATGCTCTTTGGACAGTTCAGTAAAAGCATAACTTATACTTGGATAAAAATAAAATTTGTGGCATGAACTTCTCTATTAGAGAAGGAATATGCAGCAATTTAACAGTTAGATATGTCAGATACAGAGATGATATTACTAGATATTATCATTCTTTTCTGTAGCAATGTCTAAGCAGGAGGTCATAAAAAGGTATATAATACCATTCATGCTCCTTTTTTATTGATACACTTTTAAGAGCTACTTGAACCTGTCACACAGAGCTTCATTTGGTGCTCCTTGAAGTTAATGGGAAAACATTGGATTGACTTAAGGCCACAGTTCAGGCCTATAATTGATCTAAATGAGATGCTAATAAGGTGTGTATATTAATATCTCTACTTTGGCTATTCCAGTTTCTGGCACTACCATTTCACTGTATCTTGTCTTAAGTTAGATGCATAAGTCTCTGCATCACTATTTCCTTCGGCTGCAGGGTTACCTAGAAAATGCAAAAATGAAATATAAAATTTAAAAAAAAAGGGGAAAAAATTTAAAATAACTAAAATTCTGTAAGTTTTTTTTTATAAGAAGAAAAAGTAAAAATATCAGTTATGCAAATTTTAAATCCTCAAACAAGAAATTCTGGAGACTTTCAAATATTTTTCTTTTTTGACCTTTCAAGCAGAAGAAACAACATGAAATTGAATACCCTGTTACTACCAAATCCATTTTTACTGATGACGACCTTCAAATATTTCTGAATGTTCCTGACTATCTCCAGACAAATAATGTGACACATCAATGTTAATTTAATATACCTGAATATATATTTTTTTGGTCAGGACTTTATAACAATGCCAGAGAAATCCAGATCTAAATGAAACTCGTGGGCCTGCATATCATTGTTCAAAACAAAATTTCGGTTCTTGAACTAAGATTTTTGCAATGGGATGAAAAAAAATGTGAAATGTTCGATGTCTGTACAGATCGTCTCCCTTATATCCTGAACCAGAGTGACATGCAGATTCCTACTAATTAAAAAAAAAAAGCCAGCAGTTGTCTAGCAGCAAGAGTCTTGGGGGAAGCAAATTGCTAGGATAGTAAGTTTTTGCAAAAACAGAGCTTGTTTTAGTGAAAGAAGGGCTTGGCACATGTCTAGCCTAATGGTATGACTGGATCTATTGCACAGGTGCAGGAAATCTGTCCCTTCCCAGAAGATCAGTCCCCCTGTATAGGCACAGCACATGGAGCACTTCCACAGGAGCATTGGACCTGTGTGACCTGTGTGGTTGCTCTGTCACCAGCCTGCTGCCTGGCTGGCCAAAGGGCAACCCAGGAAAATGGCAGCTGGTGCAGGATTATCAGGCTGAGTGCTCTTCAAAGGGTAGGGGAAAGAGTTACACGGCAGAAGAGGTGCAAAAGAAAAAAGTCTCATTAATAAATGTTTGAACTACTGCCTACCTTTTCCATGGCACAGGTTTTGACTGCAGGACAGTCCTAACATAATGCAGCCATAAGTTTTCTACAACTTTGTCAAGCTTAATGTCATCACAGCCTTATCAACCAAAGCTATGTAGATTAGACAATGTCTAGAAAGAACTTATAAATAGAAACAAATGCAAAAATTATTTTTAAAAATAAAGTGGAAAACAACATAGCTAATTAGTCAGTAAATGATTCAAGACTCACATGGGTGTATTAGGAACATCTGTTGTACTTAACATTAAACACTGTCTAATATAGTCTGACTTTTAGTTACTATCTCTCTATATATTGATAGATATTAAACATGATTGGCCCAAATACTGAGCCCTGGGTAACACAATTGTCAACTGGATGTAACTCCATTCACCACCACTCTCCCTGCACAACCAACCAGCCAGCTTTTTCCCAGGACAGGCATCCAAGCCATGAGCAGACAGTTTCCCCTGGAGAATGCTCTTGTTAATGATGTCAAAGGCTTCACTAAAGTCTAGACAGACAATATCCATAGCTGACTTTCAATTTCTGTAATAAGTATGTAATAATGTATGTCTTGAGAATTTCTGTCTCAAGAATTACAGATCAGTTAGAAAAACAGTCAAGCTTGATGCAAAAACACAAAGCAATGGAGAGAGCATCTACACGATCAAGTCATATACTTTCCAGGGACAGATACACTATTATTACAGTCACTATTATCTAACAATATTTCATTTGAGAATAGAAAACAACTTATATTGGGTAGACAGTGCCAGAACTCAGTTACCTTCAGTTTAAGTTGCTTAGATAGACATGGATTCAGAAAATGTGCAGAGAAAATGTGAATCTAATGTTATGGTCTTTAGTTATGATATTTTATGAAAAGTCCTTTCCCTAGGATTTTTCCCGTCCTGAGGAGCTGAGAGCCTCAGGAAAGAAATGCAAACAATAACTATCTGCTGCTGTGGAATGCAACAGGTGCATCTTCCATTGGTCCATGTGGATTGTTTTCAATTAGTGACCAAGCACAGCCACCTGTGCCAAGGCTGTGAGCAGTCACAGGATTTTGTTATGCATTCTATTCTATTCTATTCTATTCTATTCTATTCTATTCTATTCTATTCTATTCTATTCTATTCTATTCTATTCTTGTCCTTTGTAGCCTTCTGATCTTTCTTATCTCTCTGTTATTTTAGTATAGTTTTAATGTAGTGTTTTAATATAATATATAACATAATAAATCAGCCTTCTGAGAAAAATGGAGTCAAGCCTCGTGTCCCCACACTTGGAGCATCCACCACGACAATGGTCAAATTAATATTTGATCTTTTATCCTACACTGAATACACAACAGACTGATAGCTCAGTCATTCTTCTGCTCTGTGAGATTGCAATCTTTGTCTGCAAATAGTCAGAAAAGGATTTGAGTCTTATATTTACAGAACCAAAGTGAATAATCTGCTGATTGACAGTTTCTGAATGCCTTATGTTTGATGTTTTGCTGTTATTGTTTTTGTTGGGGTTTTATCTACTTTTAAAATACAAGGCATTGCACAATTTCCAAAATCACAAGAATGTGGAACATGGGCAGAAGTGGTGCTGAGGAAAAAAAGAGTTCTTTCTGATGGTAAGGCAAGCACAGTAATTAGAGAAACAAAAAATACTTTCATCAAAGGCTACTCTTACAGTGAATAATTTGTCTTACTCATCCATTGGGGATGTCTAGTAAAGGCATATCAGTAAACACATATCAGTGTCTGGGGTCTTGTAATTATACTGTATTTAGTTTCCCCTTTTAATGATTAATTTTATTTGCACATTGGGATGGTGTCAGGGTGTTCTGTCTCTAAGTGGCTGTATTTGCATTCCTTAGTCTTGGGAATCCTTAAAAAGGATGAGTCTGGGATTTTCCCTGTTTGCTTCTCTCCTGACAAATTCTGTGGCTGGTGACTTGCCTGTTGTTTGATATTACGATGATAATCATGTCCTTTGTTTTAATTCTCTAGAGAATAGATAAAATTTGCACTGTCTAATGCTAAGCCTTCTGATGTAGTGGGTCATGGAAATAAAGATGTTGGGATGTGTAAAAAAGAAGTTGCAAGTTTTTTTACATCACTAGAAAACATCAAATTTGTTATGTACATTTATCCCAGAAGAGAGACCACATATGTAATTAAAAAATTCTAGGTATATGAGAGCTTGATACTTTAATAATATTTGTTGGTGAGGCTCAAAATTGTTTGTCTTTCACACAGAGAAAAAATAGATTGGGGTGTCAGAATATATATCCTCTCAGTGCACAAAACCAATCTTCTAAATGGCAGGTTTTGGGGTTTTTTTGTTTTCCACAAGAATATTATTTAGTTCCCAATTCAATATAAATCCTGAATTGTATACAAGCAAAATCCAGTGTTCTTAGGTTGCTCTTCCTTCAGATCCCTCTTTTATTCAAGGAAATATTTAGCTACTGAAACTCATCTAAAGAAATTCCCATTTTCTGAAGAGGCTGCCTTTTAGGAATTATGCTGTATGGTCTTTAAAGCTACGTTCTGTTTTCTGGAGTGGACTTCTGTTGAAGAAAAGGTTAAAAGTGCTCACAGTGACACTGAAACTTGGCCTGGTAATAAGCCTGAAACCTGACCTGCACAAGCCTCTGGGAGAGTGCACTGCCCACACCTGATTCAGAGCTTTGCTGCTGCTTTAGGAGCGTGGCCAAAGCAGGACACCAGTGCCAGCTGTGCAGTGGCTTTTGTTCGTGCGTGGTGTTGGCACGCGTCACCTGAGACCACCAAATTGTTTTCATAGGCCAGTGAGCTCCAATTAGGAGTCATTCCAGCACAATTTCATTTTCAACATAGGAACTTAAATTGCTTGGAAGCACATTACACATGCAGAAAGAAATTAGAGAAATATTTTTCTTAAGTTACTGATCTGGGATACTTTTCCCTTTATTAGTTCCAGAAACTTCATATTTGTGCACATATTGCATATCACCTCTCCCAAGGAAAAGGAGAAAAGAACACTTGGGATCACAACATTTGCTGCAGAGGTCTTGATTATTTCAACAACTGTTAATTAAATATAAATAACACTTTTTACTAGAAAAAATGAGTGACAAAACCAATCAAACAAACAAAACCAAAACAAACAAAAGAAAAACAACTCCCAATATCACAAATAAACTAACAAACAAACAAAAACCACCAAAAAACTCCCCAAAAACCTAAAAAGGAAAATTACCAGAAACTCAAAAATATAATAGGTTGGATGAATAAGAGATAGCAAAACCTTTAATACAGAGATCTTCTAAACTGTTAAAACCAAGTCTGCCTTTTTGTTATTTAGAAGCTTGGTGGGTGTGTTTCCCTATCTAAATAATTTGTATCCTAAGCCTTGATTAAGTTACAGACCCATGATCTGTATTGTATTTTTTAATCTTTCTCCATTTTTAATTTTAGTGATAGATTTTCCATCTGGTTAAATATATTCTATTACCTATGAATGGTTATTTCCACTTTGTACACACAGAAGAAGATCAAAACCTTCACTGTTTAGTCATAGCAGACATTTTGGCTTCACAGTAATTTTTACACCTGCTTACAAAGCCCACCTGCAGGTTACTAAAATACATGTTTAGATTTGCTCCCAACTGTTCCTGTGGCTTCTGTGTTCTTGTTTGCTTGACTTCTTCATCTGATCTAAACACCCACACTGACTGAGCAATCCACAAAAGTGAGTATCTCTTTGCAAGTAGTGATTCACTTCTGGTGTTATTGCTTCATTTGTGCTCTGCAGGAAATGAAAACTGAATGCCCACAAAGGTGCCTGTCAGCTCTTCCACCCAATTTCAGCAAAGGTCATGGTGTTCTCGGGGGGCAGTGTGCAATTCTAGTATCCAAAGTCAGCATTTTGTTGAGTGCTAAATTTAGTAAATGTTTTACTTACCGTACACCATCTCAGAAGTAAGAATAAGGACCTTAATGATCCTGCCAAATATCCACTTGCCTAATCTATCCAAAACTCATTTCAAAGATACAACTTGATCCTGAAACAGAGATCTGTTACTCAGAACTGACATTCTTTAAAGAAAAGGACTACATAAGAAATAATTTGCCCAACTCTGGAGCATTTCTTTTACAGCTGTCATAGTCAAGAAATTATTTTCAACACAGTGCCGTGGAATGTGCTAACTGGCAAAATCAAGCTTAGAGGGCTGCGAGCTTCAATCCGTTTTGGATCATAAGAAATCAGTGTGTTCATTTGTCATCTCAAACAGCCATGCCTTTGCCCATGAACATCGTGCAAACCAATGTGCATAACAACTTCAAAACATAAATATCAGATGTGAGAGTATCGTTCAGAATACTTGAAGTTAATACTCAGGTGCCATGTTGATAAGCATAGCACAGATCTTGGAGAAAGACAAAGATAAATAACAGGAAACATCAAACATCCTTTCATCCTTCACAGTTCATTAACATCTGAAAGACGATACTACCCATTTAATTTTGGATATAGTATGGTGATATCAGCCCAATGTTCTGGCAAGAACAACTAAACAACCAACCAAAAAACCCAGTCAAACAAAATACTATAGAATCACTTGAGTTGAAAAAGACCTTTAAAATCATTAAATCCAACCGTTAAACCAGCACTAAACCAAATCCGTAAGTGCTACACCTACACGTCTTTTAAATATCTCCAGGGATGGTGGTGCAACTACTTCCCTGGGCAACTTGCTCAAGGGCTCATTTTAATTGAATGTTTTCAGCTCTGTTCTGGGAAAGGCCAGAAGTTTCTCTTTTGATACACTCAGATCCTCATGTGTAAGGGCTGTCAGAAACTTTAGATATCTCATCTTTCCCTCCATCTTCTTAAGGATTTAAGGGCTATGAGTGGGAGCAAACAAGTGCCTGTTGAGCAAACATTTCAAACAGTTCCTGCCACTTCTGTCAGAGATGACAGATCAGGACCCTCACCAGTTCAATGTTTTAATGACAAAGGCTCTCATCCAAAGTATCAGTGACTATAGTTTTCTTTCTTGAATCAAATTTAATTTCCTCTGTTCTCTAGAGCATACCTTTCCGAGTGCAGATGCCCTCACAACCCCACCTGTTCACTTTGGTTCAAGTATTGCATGGTATAAGAGTTATCAAGCCAAAAATCTAAAGCAAGCATTACTCTGTAAGCTGGTAGGACAGTACATTTTTTTAAGAGAAGGAAGTGAGTGGCAGGGTGAACAAATTGAGAGCGGGTGCTGCACTGCACCCTGATGATGTCTTCAGTTTCTTTGTGTAATTGTTTGCAAGCATTATTCACTTTTCTCCTGAACCTAGAAGAATCTGTTTATCCTTTCATGGATGTACATCTATATATTCATATTATTGTACATGATGAAACTCGTGGGAGTTAGAGAAATGGGTGAAAAAATAGTGCATCGGAAGGGTTGCATTTGCTTAATTTACTGATTTTCCTGTTAGGAAAATCAGTAAATTAAGCAAAAGGAACCCTGTGACCAGTAAATTAAGCAAATGGAAAAACCTGTGACCTCAGGAAATTCCCTTCCTGCGGTCACAGGTTTCTTTCTCCCACAGCTCTCCATAAGCTCAGTGCTCCAAATCAGGCAAGACTAGAAGAAAGTGAGGGTTCACAAATGCGGACTCCAGAGAACCAACCAAAAAGCACATATTATAAAGCTGATGATTTCTCATCAGAAACGTGACTCTTGAAATGAAAGAGTAAGACTTTCTGGCTTTAGCTTGAGTGCCTCGGCTTAGTTCCACTGCTAGAGTTTTATAGATTAAGAGCTATTGCTTTTTAATGTGATTAATGCGGAATCATCATCTCTAACTTCTAAAAGGAATAAACAGGCCTCTGGATAATGCATAAATTTATTTATTGTGATGGAAACCCAATAACATTAAAAAAACCAAAACTTTATGCTACACATAGATGATAAAACTTATGTGGGTAACTCATTGTGGATAACGACCTCTGTATATTTGTCACACTTAATTCTCCTTCCCTTTACCTGGTATTAGTCATTATTGCTTAATAATGGGCTAAAGCTGAATACTGACCACTGTCACAAGAGTAAAGATACTTTAGATATTGCCTTGCAATGGCAAGTGGAAGCAATTACTTCTTTGCTAGGTGTTGCAAACTTTTCAGATATAGAGGCTACTTTTTCGTCCTTTAGGCAGTGCCTAACAAAGCTGCTCTTACTGATAGTCCTGTTTCTGGTAGAAACTAACTTAGCTTTTCAAAGGCCCAGGGAAGAGTGAATGATGGCGCAGATCTGAATGCCACTGACATATGGATGTCCCAGTGACCTTTACTTACTCATGAACTTTGCTGCTGGTGACATGTGTACCTCTAGCTCTGTATGGCATAGCTGTACTCATAGATGACTGGTTGGCCAGTGCTATGGACCTTGATCAGGTTTCTCAGAAACAAGAGTTGTATAATTCAAGCGCAATTTCCTATGGAGTTTTTCAGTGTTTTAAGAAATATCATGCATCTTATCTTTGTCCACTACCAAGTTCAGTGCACAGTGTCCCTCTAAGCAGTGTACCACACTGCTAAGTCATTTTCAATCAAACCTAGGAAGCTTCAAACAGTACTAGAATCAGTTTTTACCAGATTAATTCCCTCTTCCCCGAAAGGAAGATATTGCTACATGATGAAAATCCAGTCTGAAAGACAAATTTAAGGAGTTTCTTTAACAAAGGCTCACTTCTCCAAGTAGTATCTACTTCTTGCTCCTTAATAGGCAAATGAAATATATACCTGACTGACAGAACTTAGCCTTACAGCTCCAAGACTTCGCCAGGTGGCATTGGCTGAAACTTAAGAAGAGAAGACCAGATTTAACCCCAAGGCACAGCTCTGCTGCCATGGAAATAGCTGGTTCCATTGAGATTTGAATATGCAACTCCAAAAATTAAATGGAAATTTCTACTCAGCCTGTGTCAATTCAGTCTTTTCTGACTATCCCCATGATATCCAGGAAAAGGTATATTGTAGCAGTAGCATTCTAGATAATGAAATTTATCAGTAGGTGAAAAATTTACCATACATTTACACTCCTGTAAGCTTCATTTATATAGAATTGGATGTGAACATTTTTTCCAGTATATCTAGCCACATTTTTCAAAACACTGAACAGATATTAAATAATGAACTGGTATTGTAACTAAGTCAGAAAAGATACAGAAGCAAAAGAAATGCTTTTGTGTAACACTTCTCAAACATCAACACAAAAGTCCCTCATTATCCTGATTTAGAGCTAAAATAATTAGGAACACTTAAACTAAATTTACTGGGAAAGAAACCATATTTTCTGTTCTCTTACAGAAAAGTAAGCATCTCTCTGTTCCCTGATACATTTGATATCTAAAAAAATGCAAGTCTTGTTGAAACTCTCCTAAGTGGATTCCTCCGTATGAAATGTAATGCATCTAATTTATGTGCCCAGTTTAGACCTTGCTTCGTTGAAAAGATAAGACTGTGAAGCAGAAAGGAAGGGAAATTCAGATGCTGTAATCCCCTGTGTTCATTATGCTGTAACAGAAGGCAGCAAATCCTCTGAGAAATCTTCAGAGGGAAACTCACCTAACTTGTGTGTCTGCCTTCCTTTAACAATGAGGGCTTGCACAGGAGACCCACGAGCCAGGAATGTGTCCTTGTAGTCAAGAAGACCAGTGGTATTCAGAGTGTATTAGAAGTACATTACCAGCCCATCAAGAGAAGTGATCCTGCCTCTCTACTCAGCCCTGGTGAGGCCACATGTTGGCCAGCTAAAAAGATGAGTTTATGTTGCAGCCTTTCCTTCAGCAGAAGCATTAACAGTTGCTCTACCCAGAGGCCAATTTTAATGTTAATATCTTTGAGAGTTTCCCCTCCAGTTAAATTCAGCTTTCAACAGCCAGTAAATTCAACAGTTATTAGAGGAAATACAGAGACACGGGCAGAAAAAAAAATGGATCTTAGTGAAGCAAATAGTAAACAGTTCACTGAAAAATGGGGTAGTTCCTCAACCTTCTTGCAAGAGGCTTTAGAAATATGTTTTACTTAAGCAACATTTTCTGAACTTGCTAGAGATCAACAAGAACAATATGTGGTCTCTATTACGAAAGAAGTTACACTACAAAACCTGCAGTCACATCTAGTCTTAAAATTTTTGACTGTGGAGTTCACAAATCAATTTCCTTGACACTCAGCTCCTACACACTCATTTGTTCTCTCCTCTATGCCCTTCCTGTTTTTTTAGAAGAATGAGTCAAGTTCAAAGTCCTGCCTAATTTTATTTTTTTTTAATTTTAATTTTATTTTTTTCTGTGCCCAAAAGATCAAAAACAATAATTAAACCACAGGCTGGAAAATGTGGCCAAGAGTTTCATTCCACTGGCACAGTCAATATTCTACTGTTAGAAAAAGCTCATGTCTCATAGAGAGATGCTTTCTATGGGATTACAGAACAAACATTTTCCAGAGATTAATAACAGTATAGCACCTCATTATCTGCTGTTGCAATCACCAGGTATGTTCCTTTGACAGTAATTTTCAATATAAATTCTTAACAGTATTTTCATTTAAAAAAACAACCTACCAAACAAAAAACCCTACTGTACAAAAAATAAAAAAACCCAAAAAACAAAAACCCAAACAAAAAAAAAATCCTGATAAAAAACCAAAGGAAACAATTTTCACTGAAACAAAAGCTGCGCGCTGCATATAGGGAGCAGAAGATAAAAGGCACAACTGAGATATTCATCCCTTTGCTTATGTTGGAAGTCTCTCAGGACTTAAAAAGCTAAGTCAATTTGTTTCAAAGCATGTCTAAGCAGGAAATTCTCACAAGATAAGCCACGAAAATAGGCCCGGATGGCAAACAGGAAGGTGTTAAATTCAGGCCTACACAGAGGTGAAAGGTTTTGAATTAGCACACCTGACAATATTCCACTGTGGGAAAAGAACGGACACAACAACGGGAAGGTGCCAGGCCTGGTGAAGCAGATCTGGGTAACTTATGTGGACAAAAATTCCCATCATGGGAAACTGTGGGGAAGGATGCATCTGTCTACACAGATGCCATCCCAAGTTGCGGCAGTGGCATGCATGCCTCTGGATACCTGGGACTGTACAGAAGTGGTACCTCCAGAAGAACACTCTGGGGATCCCACCACTGGGAGGACCATAAGGAAAAGGGCCAGGGGAGACACTGCAGGAAGTCACATGATAGTGATTATAATCTCTCTCTCTCTCTCTCTCTCTTTTTCTCCATTCTCACCCCTCTTCCCATTTCTTTCCCATCTTCCCCCCCACCCCGCCATTTACTGCTAAATAAAATCTGTACTTTTCACTTTGGTATATGGTTTGATTTGCACCTTAATTTGGGCAGAGGTATCTTTTAATAACTGGACTCAAATATTATTTCAGGAGTGATCTTAAAGTCATTCAGAGAGTTTGGGAAGGAAATCAGTGTAAGAATATGTATAGACAATGTAAAATAAGATCATGTCTTGTTGGATTTAAAAGGATCAAAGAAATTTCCTTCCATGAACTTAATGAGGTACATGAATAACACAACCAAGATATCATCAAACCACCTGCTGGACAATGCTGATGAACGTGCACTCATTTAAAGAAGAAGAGGAACTAGCTTGTATGAGTATGAGAAAGGCAAGGGAGGATCAGAATTTCAACAAGGGGAGGGTTAAACTGGCCCATAATGGAAGAGTTGTAGATCAATTAAATGTTGTGCAGCCTGGAGAATGAGTCAGATAGACAGTCACTCGTAGCTCAAATCCACTGCCCACATATGGGCATCATGAACATTTTTGGATGCCCTAGGCTATAAGCCGAAGCCAAACTTGCTGGTCAATGAATAAAAGATCAAATATCCATTGATTATAATGTGGGTTTAGCCATATAGTCATTCAGATAACCACAAAGGCATTTATATTTATCTGTCTTAATCTCAAGAGGAAAATGTAATTCTCCCTTTCCTTGGATTTTCTTCTACAAAAGGAGAGAGGAGAGAAAGATGTCACATACTAGCATGCCAGTACCCACATATCTCACGATCTTCCCTGTGCCTTGTTCTTGATACCATAGAATTATGCAAATCATAGGCTAAAGCTTCTGGAAAGCTAATGATACTCTTTGAGACCTTTAGTTTCCAACAGAAGCTTAACCTATATCTATCCTTGTGCTCCAAGGCTATTGCACTCAAAACAATAACATTTCAATTACATGCAGAACACTTTTTCCAAATTCTCAAGCATCGTAAAATATAGTAGCTCCCTTTTATGAAAAAAAATCCAGACAAAAGAAAAAAAAAAAAAAACCAGAAAAAAAAAGTATTTTCTATGGATAAAGTCAGAAAGATAATATCACTGAAAATAAGATGAGAACTCTGATAGTTTCAGTAGACTTTTGCCAGGTTATCTTAAGATTCTTATGGAAAAAGTATGATCATGTTTTATTTGAAGACCCAAAATCTTCGTAAACACCTGATGATACAAATAAAGGATCTTTCAGCATCTCAACATAGTTTATTAAATCACAGAAATAACTGAGACCCAAACACTACTTCTCAGAAGGAGCTAATTTGCAGCTCTGTGATGACATCCAAGTAGATGATGTTAAATCACCTGGTATGGTACAAATTCACTTTGTTCTTAATGTTTGGCTTGAACTTCTGAAATTCAAATAAAAGACACCTTTAGACTCTGGACTCCAAACACATTAGTCAATCTGCCAATTTCTAGGATCAGAGACAGATACCAGAATTACTTGGAAGGGTATTGCATCAAAACTCTCAGATAAGAATAGACAAATTTTATTTTTCCCAGTTTGCATAGCTTACTCTATAAACAAAAGTAAGATTATACATGCTAAAAATAACACATAATATTTCGTTTTGTACTTATTCTTTGAATATACTGAGAAGATAGCTGTTGTCCTATTTTTGCACTTTACAGCTAACACATACATAGTATCATTGCAGTGTCCTATAACATCATTATAATATTGTGTTATTATACAGTATCATGACAGATAATACATACCATACATTTTCAGGCAGATGAGGTTCTGCATTCTGCTATATTTCTCTCTTTATATATATATTTTGATATCACTGTAAGCAGTTGGAAGGTTTTATAATTCAAACCAAAATAACTTCTGGGAACACCAGTATTTCTATTACTCTACCCAGAAGTAATAAAGCAGTAGAAGGATGCCTGTCTTTTCCGCCAGTACCAAATACTGAAGGTTGCAGACACAATCAATGCACATTTTGGGAAAAATATTAATTCTTGAAGGTCTTCAGGTATGATTGATCCCTTTTTATGTAAAGAATGCAAGATCAGCAGCCAAAGGCTGTATTTTCTGCTTACCATATTATTGTACTTACAGAAAAAAAATCTTGTTATTTCTTATTTCTCAGGGAAACAGACTGCCACAGAAACCAGAGCTCTGAAAGCCAAAGGCTGTAGCCAGAAAGAAGGACTTCTACTGTAATTTTTAGAGTAAATAATTTGCTGGCAAACAAACAGCACTAGCAACAGGAACAAAATTCAGTTCACTTTCTCTGAGGTGACCAAGAAAAGCTAAATAAAAGTTGAAAAAGAAGGTGATTTCTATCTCAGAATATTACACAGGAATAAGACCCTACAGGTACATGGAATGCAGAGATTCATCAACAAGGATTGTTGTGACTAAGACTTCTTTCTTGTGGAGAAAGTGAAACGCATTTGGTAGAATAACAGAAAGTACATCTGCATTTCATGTTGACATGTAAATTGGAAATTAAGAGATTTTGAAATGTCCTTGGAACTGTTGCCATAGCTGCCTTCTCTCTGTGCCAGTATAAATTTCCTTTTTTCTCAGCAACAGGCTGAGGTACAGCATTTAAAAAATGATATGTTTCTTATGAATAACTGCAACAACAGAGACTTTTGTAGTCACTTTCTCAAGCAGTCAAGAGGCAGCACTTTTGACAGTGATAGGATTCCATGTGATAGAGATCAGGTAACATCAGCCTCACACCTGCTATTTTCCTCTGCATTTGTGGACAGCTTTCTGTTATTCATAGAACTGCTCAAGCATTCAGCATATGCTGTAGAGTTCCAGTGATTTAGAACCATCTGCTTAAGGTTTTATTTTGACAAGCTGTTCTGCTGCTGAAGTTCTTGCAGTGTTTTTTATCCTTTTACCAAATGACTAGTAAAAACCACTAAACACACTTGTGAGCTACCTTTGGTAAATATATTTATTTCTTAAAAGATTGATGCTGATTAAAATTGCCATATAATGGGGAAAAAAAACCTCAAGTAGGTCAAAGTAATATGCTTTAACTGTTTCTCAGCTGTGATTTAGTTTAACAAACATTTTTTACCTTACTTAATTTTTCAAATAGTTTATAAAATAGCGTTTATCTTGTACTACACTATATCCCTTAGTATTTGATTTAATTTGACTTAATACTTTAATTTCATTTTGAATAAAATTGCTTTTATCTCTGTTAAATTTTTTTACTGCCTGGTTTTCAACCTGTTTCCATGTATTTGTCTATGGGTGTGGCTAGTATATGTGTTAATTTCAAATGCTTTCTGTGCTGATTTACATTGGAATGGTACTGACATTGCCAGCCAAATAACCCCCAGGAAGCTCTCATTGAGCTACTCAGGTCAGATCACATCATTCACAGGACTCTCCTTCAGGGAGTTTCAGGGTCATTTTCAGACAGGAATCCCACCAGTGAAGTCATCTTTTCACCAACAATCTTCAGTAATCCAAACCCCATTTTCTTTCAACGTGTCCTGTGGTCTAGGACGTTGGTACTGATAACATTCCTGCATTGTCCAGTGTAGGGAGCTGGTTATTTTCCGTCAGAGCAAACCCTGGTACCATTCAGCCAGCTGAAGGAGATCTGCCAGATCACTTCAGACACATTTACACAGTACAAGGGAGCAAAATATTGCTGTTTCAAAATGCCACGACAGGATTAAATTCTGGCAGGTTACTCCTTGATTTTCTTTGCCAGTGCTTCTTGTTTGACAAATAGATTCAGAGGCTTGATGTGCAGACCATTGTGATCACTTGATCTACAATGGATATGATTTTTTCAGATGTTGAGTCAAAGCTTGTTTTCCAGAAGGATATTTAATCTCATTTTAAAGACTCAGAGCCAGAGTACATCTATTGCCTTTCCTGATAAATTGTTAATTACATTTACTGTCTCTGTTTCAAGGTTGAGTGTGCATATCTTGTTATATTTTCATCTGTAAGTCTGAAAGTTTACCTTTATTTCCCTTGATCAGATTTACTTTTAAATTAGAAATAAGTGTCTCTATATGGCAATCAAATCACCTTTTAACTTCTGCTTTGATTACCTGAACAAATTGAGTCTCTATCACATGTTTTTTTTCCTAATTTACCCTTTGAATGTGGTCAACAGACACTGTTCCAGTAGAATCATAAAATTATATTTGATTGGAAGGAACCTTTTAGATCATCTATTTCCACCCCTCCTGTCATGGGCAGGGACCCCTTCCACCAGACCTGGTAGCTCAAAGGCTCATCCAACCTGGCCTCAAACACTTCCAATGATGGTGAATCTATAACTTCCTTTGGGCTACCTGTTCCCATGCCTCAACACCCTTACAGTAAAGAATTTGTTCCTAATGTCTAAATCTATACACTTACTTTCAAGCCATTCCCCTTTTCCTACTACATGTTCTTGCAAAAAGTCCCTCCTCATTTTTCTTGCAGGCCCCCTCTCCCAGTGCTTTCAGCCTGCTTTCAAAGAAGAGGTGTTTCATCCCTCTGCTCATCTTCCTGACCTCTGGACTAACTCCAACTGCCCCATGTCCTTCTTATGTTGGGGACTCTGGAGGTAGATTCAGTGCTGGAACCCACAATGCAGCAATCCAAATGGAGTCTCACAAGAGAGAGGGAGAGTGAGATAAAAATATCTCTTGGCCGGCTTCTTTTAATGTTTAGCAATAGTCTCACTAGCAGTCTTCAACTGAATATTCTTTCTCTACAGTCCCCTTTTTGTTCATCCAAAAGTTGCACTAGCATAATATTCATATATTATGTCTCCAGTTCTGAATGACTGTTTTCCAAAATAGTTTTTTCATTACTTACCTAGAACATTCATTCCTCGTTTTCAGATCAATTAACTAACCTTCAGCTGTTTGAAATCATGCTTGGTTGGAGAGCAACAATTTAACTGAACAATACTTACGGTAAGCTTGTTAATGGTAAGCTCTCCTGTTATTTACTGTCCTGACTGTCTTAATGCTATTTATAAATTCATTCAGACAAGGTTTTATATTGTCTGCATTCTTGATAAAATCATTGAATAGCACTTGCCAAAGTACCTGTACCTTGAGATATGTGTCCACAAACTGATGAATTTTCACAAACAACTGTTTGGAAAAGCCTTAGTCTTTCTGATTTACATATAATGCAGATTTTTAATCAAGCATCAAGAGTAACTAGGTCAGATATTCTGACAAAAGTCAGATTTACAGTCTTTTCTTATTAGTGGTTTGAACAAGAAAAAGGTAAATGTGTACATGCAATACTTTTTTTTTTTTTTTGTATCAACATTTTCAGTTTATTGTCCCTTCACATGACGTCTAAAAAGGAAGAATAATGTGGTATGAACCGTTCTCAGGTCATTTGGATTAGAGCTTACTAGCAGATCTCAAGAGAAAACAAGGAAAGTGGAATTTTTGTTGAATCAGTGGGTTTCTAGTTGGGTTCTGGGCTGACCAGAAATAATGTAATTTTCAATCTATATTCATCTAAATGAGCTGGAGTTAGATATGAAACAATCAAAATATGGGAGGATCTGTGAGTGATTGAAATATCGAAAGTATGAAGGATGATGATTAAGCAAGACAAGTTACAGAATGTGATCTAGATTACATGGTGAAGTAGTCCATTCAAAAGTTAATTTCAGTGCTATCAAATGAAAATATAATGGTGAGCTACATAGTGGAAGAACTTGCTGTAGCAAAGTAGCAAAGCCCCTAGATGGATTAAAAGGGAGACAGCAGCATAAAAGTAACAAAGTAGATGCTGTGTCAGCTGGGAGACTGATATTGGAACAAAGTTGTTCAGCCAGTATCTACATATTTAAAGATTTCTCAAAGCTTAAAAAACTTCTTGAGGTACAAGAAATAAAAATGAGGTGCAGTAAGACAGTGTGACTTGCTTGATATAATGTATTAATCCATTAATCCATCAGTAAAACTTAGAAGAGTAGCTGGTGAAATTGTTGTTTTGTAGCACTTTCACAATCCTAACTTCTCTCCATTGCTCAGTCTGTCTTCCCATCTTCAGACAGCTCAGAATCAAGCATGGACTATTAGAAGATAAGGAAGGACAAAGGAAACTCTAATGCTGAATCCTAGCTCTTACTGGTTCTTGCAGATCAACTCTAAATATCTTTCCTGAATTTAAAGTTTTAAAACAGGTGTCTTCATATTGTTGTAACTGATTTATTGCTAATTAACTAGGAGACCATGCTCAGGTATACAGAATGTCCCTTGCAACTCTGGCATGATCCGTTTATCTCCTGAACTGAGACTGATTGCTACTAGAAATGAAATCTCCTAAACCAAATTTTCTGTATGCAAATTATCTCATAGGACAATACATTGAGCAGAAGTGAATTCTTTTGCATCTCATGGTAAATGTATTTAGATAATATAATATTTCCTTTTTCATTCGCTCACTGCACTTTCACTGGTTTAGTAAATGTATCTATAGTCTCTAAGTCTCTAGATACTTTTGCATGCTACATGCTTATTAATTTAATATGGAAGTGGAAGGTTGATTAATTACAATTTACTTAATGTAATAATTGTGTTTTCAAAGTGCTTTTGACAATTTCCTTTTTACAGTTTTGAACCAAGTCTTTTCAACAAAGACAGCCTTATAAAATCTCATCCCCTGTTAATTTCGTTTATTATAGGATTATACCCAGTTGACCAGGTATTATCCCCGTAAATCTAGTTAACTGTTTAGGCCTTTTTCTATGTTAATGCCTTTGTACTTTCCTTATGAAATTGTCCTGCCTGTCTCCAAATAGCTGCCTCAAAAAGACTTTAAAAGCCAGAAAAAGGTTAACTTGATCACTCTTGCTAAGTATCTCAAGATTTTCATCACCATTCAACTCCAATAACCCATGAATCTGGGTTTTCTATCATTATCATTACACAAAATCCATCAGAATTTAATTTTATATACAGTACAGAAACCAGTGTGGTATTTAAAAAAAAAAAAAAAAGGTGTTTCCTGCTTCCTGCTGCATGGTAACCTTGTACTTTAATCAAGAAGGGGTGAAAAAATAAACTGCTAAGGTACAGAGGTCATTTTTGCAAGTATAGCAATTGCTATGTTAATTCCTCTCACTTAAGTTGCTGCCTAATGGCTCATTGGTAGCTGCAGCTCGTGCTGTAGAATTCATTTCATTTTGACATGTGTTGTTAGCAGCTCAGAAGCATAATGGCTGACTGCTAAAGAAGAGAAAAGACTGGGGGCCCTATTCACACCACCTAATTTGTTTGCAATAACATTTCTCTAAAGACTTTTAATCTGCATACTCATGTGCTTGGGTTAAAAAAACCACCCCCACACACAAAAAAAAAAAAAAACCCAGAACTTTATCGGGGCATGATTCACCTTATCCTAGCAGTAACATGACAAGCTCCTGATGATCCAGATTCAGGGTTTATAAAAATGAAAGCTGACCATGAACACCTAAGAAAACCTCCATATTCTTGAGGATAAAACTCCTGTCATCAGACATAAATATTCAAAGTGCACTGTTTCAGTCCACTTTGCAGTTTGCAGACAAAAATAAGCACCTCAAGGACATAAGCTCTTTTCTTCTGAGGTAGGCAGAAGAGGTAAGAAGTTAAAACTAGTCAGGTGAATTTCTGCAGATGGCTGAAATTAATTTGAGATAAATCGTACCCCATTCTTTCTACAGGTCACATGAACCTATTTTTGAAAAGGTGCAGCTGTGTTTAAGACATCTGTGAAATATTCTGACATAATTTATAGTATTTCATCATTATGAAAAATAGACAAAACCTGCATTCAGACCTCAGTTCCATGCTGAAATTCAGTATGTCTCAAAGCAATTATTCAAGATAAAGGAGGTCATTGCATTTGCCATGGTTTAAATAAAAATTATATAAGAACATGTGCAGTCTTCATGATTTATATCATTCACAAAAGAAAAAAAAAATGAAATCCAGGTTACAATATCTCTTCAGTAGCTGCTTTGCAAGGAGACTTTTGCTTGTTACTGACATTATTTCTTCAGATGATAGAATTTAGTGTACTATTTGCTGTTCCCAAAACACCAGATCATAATCAGGCATTCATTCTTTAAATATTGTAACAGTGTATTGTACTTTTTTGAACTTCGTGTTTGAAAAAAACCAAAACTGTTACAGTTCACACTCACTATCTAATTTCCTACATATCTCCTGTAGTGCCTGGTTCATTCTGGTTCTTCATTTTTTGATTGCTGTCTGGCAACAGAGTTACACACAGGGCTTAGTCCAATGTTTAGTTCAATGCTACATCTCTCTTCTACCAAATAAAAAGGATTAGGTAATACATGGGGAAACATTTGGATTTTTTCCCCCTCATGTATTTACTGAATCTACTGCAAACGCTGTGAATTTTATGCTGGTAATTGATCACAAGAATGGTACTTGACTGCTGAAGAAAAGGCAAGAGAAAAAGAGTAATAAGGGTGAACTTCTTAGCCTTCTGAGTGGCTGGTTATAGTTTCATACCCTTATGTTACCTTGAAAGAGCATGACAGCTCTGAAGGAATATATTAAATTTCATAGTTTAGATTGTGTTGCATGAATGCATCTTCTTCTAATACCAAAGTGAGCTATGAAACTGAGTCAGGAAAAGGGTGTTTTTTAAAAAATCTGGCTGTTATTATTATTATTATTATTATTATTATTATTATTATTATTATTATTATTATTATTGTTGTTGTTGTTGTAGATCACAGAATTCTAATATCCTCCAGCTCTAATATCTATAATATCTATTTTATAATGAAATAATAAATTCAGTTTCTTCACAGATACATGAATATTAGGTCCCTTCTGGTACCAATCTGTTCCTGTTAGTGAATTTTAAAAAAGGAGAAAAAAAGGAAAAAATATTTAGAGACAGCTAAAACTAGCAAGAGCTAAGAAAAGAATGAATCAGCTTCCAGCCTGGCACCTCAAAGCTCAATGTCAATATGCAAAATCTACAATTCCAAAAAAACTAGCAAAAAAAATTAATCTTAGAATTCAGTTTGCCTGGGGTAATAGAGTGACATTTTTCAGCTAAACATATATTGTTATGGAAAAAATCACTACATTAAAATGTTCAGATTTTACCAATGGTTTCTATCTCAAAACACACTGAAGCTTAAGAAAATATTCTTGCCCAATTTTTAGGCAAGATTTATTCTGCCTCAAGATCCACATTATCATGCCAGAACAACTTTCCCCATCCCCAAGGAGGTACCTGATGCTCAGAGCTGGGCCTGCCCTGCTGCCCTGCAGCTGCCCTGCTCCTGCCACCCAGGCAGCTACTGATTCTTACTGCACCCTGATATCTGCTTTGTAAGACCTAAATCTCATTCTGCTGCTGAAAGGGAGCCTTAGGCTGTTCCTGCACCCTGAAGCTCTCCCTTCCCCCTGACCTTGTCTGGTCAGTTTGCACATACTTCATTGCTGCCTTGTGCTCCATCCGCCTTTGCAATCCCCAAAGTGATGGTTCCACTTCCAAAACGGAATTAAATGCCTTATACTTAAAGTGCTAATTGCCTAGTAATGAAACCTTTAATCATCAGGTGATTAAAATTTTAATCACTAAAAGGCCCGAGGAAATCCACTACATAATGCTGAAGATCAATTTCCAAGTTTTTATTAAACATATGCTTCCAGTGCAAATTGCCTTATGTTGTAGAGATGAACAGTGCAGTATGTGAAATGTGAAGTTCTTCAATACATCCTGTGCTGGGAAAAAGGTTGAAAAAAATTGAAGAGTGAAGCTGTAACTGTGAAATATATTTAATGTTAGATTAGTTTATAAGGGGTTTTTCTTTTTAAGCTTGTTTCAAAGTCACTAGGAAAAAAATATGCTTCTGCATTAACTTTCCAGCAACTAAAAACAGATTCATGAAATCTGCTTTTCCAATCAAATGCTAGATGAGAGCTGAAAATACAGATTGAAAGATGTCTAGAAGGAACTGTAACTGTTTTGCCATATTGAATAAGAAATAGTAGCTATTGTGCACACAAATCTAATCTCTTCATCCTAAAAGTTTGCAATGAAGTTTAGCACATGGATTCCAAATTAATGTGCTAGACAGTAATGACACTACTATTTCAATGAGCCACAAATGAAGAAAGATTCACCAGACACAGGATGCCATCTGCTACAATCCACTGTATCCACTTAAAAAAAAAGTCTATACTTGAAAAGTTCCCTATACTCAAAGAGGTCTGTATGTACCAGATCTTGGCATTTCATAACCACCCATTAGCTGGCACAGAGCAGTGGGAAATCCACAGCCCTATGGAATGGATTTACAAAGCTGTGTTTAGGAACAAGACAGGTGTCTCTGAAGACTTACAACTTTTTCTCACAAAGGTATGTTGAATGATGCATTAATCATCTGTGGTTATATTATACTGGTAGCAAGCAAATAACAAACATGCATCAGAAAGGCAGCATCTGACATCAGGCAACCACAGCTGGTACAAGATGAAGAAGGAGCTTGTCTGCATTTCTGAACCTCCCCAAATTCCCTGTATTTCCTTATTCTATGGTTTCACAGATTTCAGGCTTAGAGACTGCCATTTCTTGTGTTTGTCCTGTTTGTCCTTTGCATTTCTAGCAAAACAAGTGCTTCATGTACTTTTTGTTGCCATGCTATAGCTCCCTGGACTCACAAGCAGACCAGGCAATTCATCTGCTAGGAGTCCTATTAAGCATCACAAAATTCAGGGTGAATATAAAGGCATGTAAGGGACATAAAGGAAGGTTGGAAACTCACAACCATTTTTAATGTTTCAGCATATTGCTCTATTGCTTCTGTATTGTTTAAAGCACTTTCAATCTTTCAGATGAAGTGCATGATGATGATTCTTTACCTCCCTGATAATAAAGAAATATCAGGAAATAGAAAGGAATTAATGGACCTGAAAAAAATGGTTTATTATGGGCAATAGGCAGGTTTGGGGAGACAAATACTCAAAACCTACAAGGCACAGTCTCACATGTCTCAAAAATAACTGCATAGCTTCAACTGCTTCTGAAAAACAATTAAAGTACATACTTTTAATCTGTAAGAAACAAAATAATTTTAAAACCAAAAGAACTAGTGAAATGAGTTAAATGTATGTTTATGCTACAGTTTCGTGTATTCTTAACCCCCAAATTAATTTAAATTGGAAGGAGAAAAATAAAACCAATGATTTGTTTTTTTTTTTTTCATTTGTAACAGTCTTGTACGGAAAGTACTATAGGTACTGCTCCTTAATTTACAACTGCTTTTATATTTGCCTTCAAATTATCTTCATACATTAATGGTTTATCAGTGATTGGAGACATCTTCTGAATGAAAGACATTATATAGCTAAACTTCATTCTATTCTGGCCCATTTGTAAAGGTCAGCTAAGCAATGAATCAATGCAGTACTAGAAGGGGGCAGCTCTCTTGAGACTGGAGATACCAAAAGGGCTGACAAACTGGAGTTCTGCAACATCAATTCAGTACAAGGGACACATGGCAAATCCAGGCTTCCTGTGTTATGCTGGTCATATTGCACTGATATCAAGGGAGTTGAAGCTGCTTACATCAGGTTTGAATTAGACTCAACACAACAGTTGTCTGGGATACAGGTTCCTCCAAATAAATGGAGTTATACCAAGGATCAGACTGACCATGTTGCTTACAATTTCAGGCTACTTGCTTGATTGTTTTTTACAACTGCTGAGAGTCATAGACTGCAATATAATAGGACCTCACTCTTTGTGCATCTGGCCATAGAATTTTCACCTCCAGGACCTTTGTTTTATTTTATAGAAATTCCTGGGGTTAATTTCTTTGAAGAATAGGTCAGTATTCTAAATTTTTGTCTCACTTATGACCTGCTTTCTTTCTAGATCTGGTTCTAGATCTAGAACTAGATCTGGTTCAAAGCAATAGGCTGACAAATCAAGACAAATATATTATTTGCTGAAAAACACTGTTTAAAAAGATAGTTACACAATCACTCTATAAAACAATATGTCTTGGAGGCTAAGGACTGGTTTAGATACCACATTCGACATTTAGTTCCTTGAAAAATTAGGTACGAAAAGTCTATCTGGTGCTTAAGTCTGAGTCCTCAATAAGTAGTTTTCTCTACCAACTCTTTTCAGCTTGCATGTGAAGCCAAGTTCTCTACTGTTGTAACTATGTAGTTAACACTTCAGTCCCTCTTTTCAATTTTTTAATAGAATTTCCTATATAGCTTTTCTGCATTCTGATGTCTCATTCTGTGCAATTAAGGTGCAACTACCCTTCTGCCTCTGAAACATTTGAAAATATTACACACAGATATGTCTATTATTGGAATAGCTGCCTTCATCCTCTAGAAGCACTCTTCTAAAGAGCTTTTTACTACATTTTGTATTATACTCTATTTTTATAATGGTCTAGATGTACCCTTGGCTGATTTCTGGCTTTCCTTTTATTAAGGATTTAAGTTGTATTTGGTGTCTGCCTCTTTTAGGTCCAGATTTTCCCTTTGCAGCCCAAATATTCTTTCTGGTTTTCATCTGCTTTAGCATGTCCTTGATTCTCCCAACCACTCTTGTTTGGTGCTTTGACCTAATTTCTGCTTAAGCCCTTTCCTGTTTGAGAAAACTGTGTTGTTTGCAAATTCTTTTTTTTCCACATCACATGGCTGTCACAGATTTATCTAGAACTATGTGTATATCACTGTTTGTGAAGTAATTTCACTTGTTCATGGAATTCTAAATAAATGTAAAATCCTGACTTTTTTTTTTCTGAAGTTGTGGCATTCTTTTCTCCTTCATCTTTTTTTATCTCTCTTGCTCTTTACACTGCTTTAGATTGTCCCTCTTGAGGATCTTGTTTATTAGTGCCAGCTATGTTATCTTGATTTTAATCACACTACACTTATCTAGTAGTTCCTGATTTCTGACTGAACCAGCAGCCTCCATCAGTAATTTCATTCCTCTCCCCTGATGCACACTTCCTTCTGCTTTATGGGCATTGACAAAATGCTGGGCAATCAGACCTTTTACCAGCCAGACTTCAAACTGAAAATACCTAATCTAACTTTAATGGTTGAAATGTGTGTGTGTGTGTGTAGGGGGTGACTGAAATGGTTTTGTTTTTCCAATCCATCACTATCTTAGTTACTCAGCAAGGCTCTTAAGGCACTACCAGACTGTCACCTGAGAGAAAGCTGGGTCAATACCCAGGGTTACAGAAGGTGCAAGCTGACAATATTAAGTATATTTAGGATTGTGTGCTTTTTTGCAGATAAATGAGTGTTCTGAAGAAATGCCCTATTGTGTTGCCAGTATAAATAAACATCAGTAACAACTAGGGGTCCAGACAAAACTGCATTGTCAAAAAAACTAATTCTCATTTCTTGACCATTCCTCAGAAATATGAGCAAAGTCCCCTACCCAACAAAATCTGAAAAATGTTTTTGGTTACTAACATGCTTTTAGTAGCAGCTACTTGTAATGATGTGCAAATCACCTTCCATTTCAGCCCCAACCAAATACTCAGCCTGATCATGGCTTAAATAATTGAAGGGATTTATTGCTTTTGTGTATGATACTACCATTCTAGTTTCATTTGAAGTGACATAGACCGGAACAAATTAGACAGACATAAAAGAGAGTCTAAAATCCTGTCCTTATTCTGGGGAAAAAAGGCAAGAGTCTTCTTATTTTTAAATAAGGGTTTTCTTATTTATTTCAACAAGCTATTCTACTTCACAGTAGTCAATTTCTGTAATGATCATCATAAAATGTAAGTGCAAATAGATATCACAGTTATATGCTATCATAAGTATAGGAAATAATATAGGAAATTTGTAACTGTATAGCTTTTTACATGAAGTATTGTACTGCAGCAAATGTTATTCTCTTTTTTAACTTTACCATGAATTTCTGGCTATTATGTGCCTGTCAAAAACCACAGCAATTCTGAATTAGAAAACTGAATGTACTAGGGCATATAAAACAAAACACTATGTCCTTAAAAATAAAGAAGCTTTTGCATATAGAGAAGAGCTCGCTGTTTCTGAGGAAAGGTGAAGAGCTGGAACATTCATCTTTAAGCATAACAATAAACTGAAAGTGAGAGAAAGAAACTGTAAATTCAGTAGTGAAAGATATGTGTGTACAGAAGCCATCCAGAAGCAGATGTGATGGTGATCTGAAGTTGTGGTGAGAGCTTTTGGCCCTCTGAGTCTACTGCCAGCTGCTTATGCAAATTATCAGGCATTTTTCTCATACCTATGGGTATCCTCCCTTATGATCAGTCTGTACCAACTAAAACCATATTCTCCAGGTACCCTGACACACAGCACTGTGTGAAGTGCACATATGCTTCTATCATCCCAGTCAGCAGGGAAATATTCATGCATATGCATCAACTGTCCACTGTTAATTCAGGTGCAAATAAAAATGAAAATGCAATTAATTAGACTTGGAGGAAGACTTTGTTTTGATCTCAGTCCAATACAAATCAGAAATAATTCAGCTGAAGCCACAGAGTCAACCTTATACTGACTCAGTGTGAGCTCAGGCCCAGGTCCATGGTGTCTGCAATAACATTTTCTATTTTTTCCTAGCTGAGTTTATGGAAGCACTCAATGTTGTTCGTTTCCTTGCCCAGAGAATAGGGATTTCATTACCTTAAAGTGGCAACTGTAAACATTTTAAAAGCTATATTTGTAGAAGCACACATTTTTCTTCTTTGCATTACCTTAGCTACTGATTAATGCATATCATGTTATATAATGCAGTCAACAAAGGGAGCTCTGAATGGAGTTTTCCTTTGCCAGCACCTCTGCTGAAGTCAGTATGATTACATTTGCAGAAAATACAGCCTTTTCTTCTTCTTTTGTCTCTTTTTTCCCCCCTCTGTACTGGGACAAATACCCTACTTATTCAATATCAAGCACCAAACCCTTTGTAGTCATCTTGTTTAGGAGACTTCAGTTTTGATTTCCTATCCAGAGATGTGAATGTGAACTGAAGAGCACAAAACTGCAAAACATTTACCACTAGATCATACAGCATTGGAACTCTCTTTCCTCTCTTGAGTGTAACGGCAAGGTGTTGTAGGTATAACATATGCAAAACCATTCCATCCTACTCACCAGTTTGCAACCTTTATAAGTTTTTAATTTGTATTTAGTCTGAGGCAGCATCTTTTTTTAGTATGTGTCAAGGATTTGCTACTCAGTTACCACCAGGTGGTAGCATTTTAAAACATTGCTCTTATTTTATAGCTGCTGCCCCATATTATTTGGCATTTTTTCTGTGGTTTCTTGAACTGGTCAGTATTGAGAAGGTTGGCATGGTAACCTAGTTTAGATCAAATTGTCACATGAAGAGTTCAAGTGTGAACTAAGATGGAGACATGGAAAGGTTTCCATCCAAGGAGAGACCAAGAAGCCTGGGATTACAGGATTGTAGGATGTCCCAGTTTACATTCTCACAATACAAGAAAAAAAGATTTCAGAATGAGGAAAATGCAGCAGAAGCAAATTTAAAAAAAAGAAAAGGTTTTTTTTTTCTTTTAATATTATATTAACTGACCGAAGTTATTTTATTTAACTTGTTAAAAGTAAATCTAGTTTTTAATATTACTGTGTATATCTACACAGTGTATAAAATGCATTGTAATAGAGACATACTTTGATACTTCAAGGCAGAATTCTATCCATTAAACCCCTTCATAAGTAAATTTGAAAAATTCCTTGCATCTGCCCTTGAAATCTTGGTGGTTTTTTTTACATGAATTGAGAGAAAGTATGGGATTTGGTGAATCTCCTACGAAATTTTTTTATGTCCACTGGGAGGGTTTTGCATCGGTGGCTGATGAGAAGAGATAGAGAGTTATTTTCAACCACTACAGTGCTTACTCTTCAGCTTATGTTTTAGGCTTTGTTTGATGTCTTTTCCTCCTGCCTACACTATGATCCCTGAGAATAATAAAGCCTCTAGTAATGAAAGAATAATGAACCAGATATGTGACTAGAAATTTTGCTATTTTGAACACCTTTCCCATCAGCTCTTTCTTGCTTTTCTCTGATTGCATTTTATCAGTTCTGGCACTCCCACCCTTTTTTTGCTGCTGCTTAGGCCCCCTTTCCTTCTGTTTTTTGTTCTTGTTCTTGACATATTCCCATGGCAGTATAGCCATGCTGAGACAGAAGCCATTTAGATAACAAAGAATGAAAACCAGGCCTCAAGTAAGGAAGTAGAATTCTAATAGTTATAGAAAATCAAAATACGTAATTTACACAGGATGTGCAGAAGACAGTAGTTGTGCAGGGATAACTACAGATTACAGCCTTGGAGAGTAGAAGATCATGTTGTAACTTGCTGGAACATCTGAGATGAGTGCATTGCAACGTGAGCAATGATTATTTTTATTGGTAGGCACAGTGGTATTGTTATCTGAGGGGATATACTCAAACACGAATAAGTAATTATGTTTAATGAAGTCTAGCTTATTATTATTGAATGTTGCCTGTTTTGGCAAAGAATTAGGACAGAAACTACCCATGTATTTTGGCAATTTTTTTGCATTATTTCTGTTTAAAATAATTTTCTCCAGTTTTAAGCTATCTACTTATTTCCATGAATTAGCTGGGGAAGAATAAAATACAGTTGCAAGAGAAGTAACTGTATTTCCCAAGTACCCAGGTTTATCAGAGATGCAGAGCACTATCTCTTAAGAATTTCATCCCCATATTTGAACTGTTATGTAAGCTAACAAGTGTTTTGCTCCCACAGCAGAATTTTTCCTTCTTAAAAATAAAATAAGGATTTTACATGCATGCACATACTGCAAAGTGTTACATCTTCCTTTCTCTCCCTATCAACTATATTAACTCCAGTGTTAGCAAATTATAAAACTTATTTCATGCATTAATTAGAAAAGGGTGTTGTTTTTACTCTGCAGTAGGATAAAATGGGTTTTGCCCTCTTTTACTATTTTCTTTCAGTTAGGAAGCTGAATCTTTTATCTAGTGCAGTTGAAGATCCTGCTTTCTATGCTGCTCCTCCTGGATTAATGAGAATATAAAAATAGTATCTTGAAATTGTATTTTATTTTCAAACTCGTGGAATCCTTAGCCTTTCCTATAAAGAATCAAAGATTAGCAATTGAAGTGCATTTAACATGTGCATATACATTAAGCCTAATTTAAACTGTTTTCCGAACAGCAGAACCAATATTGTAAACTCAATATTGTTTTTATTTCCAAAGATTTATATTATGGTTTGTGTTGGAAGGAACGTTAATGACCACCTGGTTCCAACCCCTCGGTCATGGGCAGGGGCAATTTTCACTAGGCTAGGTTGCTGAGAGAGCTCCATCCAAGCTGGCCTTGAACACTGCCAGGGATGGGGCATCCACAACTTCCATGGACAATTTCATCTTTCTATTTGAGGCAAGAGAAAATGACCACTTACACCTTTGGCTTGGAGTCTAACATCACCTTTATTAATTTCTGTACTTTCACATTACATGATCATTAGATATTGAATGATCCTGACAGGTGTGGGAAAACGCTAATTTCTAACCAATAGTTATCATACATGTGGAGTAGTATTAAGAGATTTCAGATAGCGCTTTAAGACAGGAGATGTGTCTCATTATGTAGCAGATGGTACTTAAAAAATATCAGAATTAAAATTAAAATTCAGCACCAAAAAAGCTGATTTTTCATGTTTTCACTCTGGTATAGGTACCTTGTTTTTTCCCTTGGAGCATATACAGATCTTTTATTATGTAAAATAAGCTTCAAAAATATTCCTTGGTATTTCAGCCCATGTATTAGAGGTAGGTGGCCTTGGCAATTTGTACTACTGTTGCTCTAAAAGAGATTTCTGCTTACAGATACTGTCTTTGAGAATTTATTCAGAGAGGTTTGTTGATGTTTTCATGGTATTCAACTTGCTCCCTGAAAACTAATTAATCAAGTATAATCATCGGGTGTGTGAAATATTTATAAACTGTAATTTCCATTGCTTGCTGGAAATATTTTTATCATCTTGGTATTGTCTCTTAATGAAAAAAATAAGGAGACAGAGGATGAGAGGGACATATGTATAGGGATCATTTAACCTTCTCCTCAAACCAATAATTTTTTCCTATTAATGTTGTATTTTTATACCGACTACTTTTGAGATCTTGTTATTTGAGGTTTACACCACACTTAGGCTAATTCTGTAGCTTATGCTGCTTCCCTCCTGAAAGAGGGAGTATAATACACAAAATTGCAAATTCCATAGGAAACACTGAATCCAGGAAGATTTTCATTGATTTTGACCATAACAGAAAGTTCTTATTCTTACCAGCTACTCTTGGTTCTCAAAATTGTGTTGATGATGCTTGAAATCATTATAAAATTAAAGTCTGGATGTTCCCATTTAGATTTTTACAATGTCTGCTTGGATATTTAGAATAACTGGAATAACCCTGGGATTAAGATAGGCCTCTTTTGCCCTGGAAAACTGTTTAGGAAAGCAGCCTAACTTTTGTGGAAGTGCCAGAAATTTTTTGGAGGTAAAAAGCCTTGTTTTGACCTCTGTCGGTGAGAATAAATTTTAGATAAGCAGAGAGACAAGACTGTGGACAGTAAATAATATTGCTTTCATTGGTGCAGGCTAATAGAAGTTGGCCTGTAATGAGAAAATCAGAAAAACAAATATGAAAATGGCACAGTTGAGGGAAACGCTCTACAAATCTGCACTCTTTTCAGTTGCCTAATAGCACAGGAAAAATGGTGATACTTGAGCTACAGTACAGAGCAAATGCATTCAGGAATGTTCAGTGTGGGGAGAGAAGGCTTTTCAGTGATCACTGGTTATTTACATTTACTAGGTGGTCTGATTTATTAGCTGCAAAATATAAAAATATGTGTAAGAAGTGTACTGAAACAAATTAGGTTGTCCAAGAAACCTAGGACACAGAGAACTTGTAGAGTTGAAAGAACAATTCTGTTGAGGTCAAACTAAAGCAAAATTGAAATATCTTGTTTATACGGAGTGAAAAAAAAGAAAAAATTGATAGAGATGTAAGTAATTACAGTTTTAGGCTTATTTTTGCTCACCTATGAGGAAGCAGAGGTTTTGTTATTACCAAAATAAAAAGAAAATGTGTTAATAAGTAGTGAAAGAAATTAACAAGCAATGGATTAATTATGGACTAATTAATTAATTTAGTTTAGTTTCCCAGGCTTAGCTGCACACATCAGTTGCACTGACTTATTGAATGACTTTTTGTCCCTATGACAATTTAATAAATCAGACAAAGCAAAATATCAAGGTTTTAGTGCTATTTTTAAAGTGTCACTGGATTTTATTTTTCTTTTGCAGGATATCTTATTTTGTGTCAGTACCCTACACTTTTATATTAACTTTCAATCATCTTTGTATAAAAGCTTCACTAATTGCAATCCAATGCAAATATCTACACTGGACAACCAGGAGTTCTTTAAGTACAGATTGCTTGTGGTAATAGCCAAATCTCCAAACAAAAGTAAGGGTGAACAATGCATTTAGTACAGAAAATTAATCAGGCAGCTATTGAAGTCTCTGTTATCACACATTCCTCAGAGCCAAGGACAGTAGTGTCACACTAGTGGGTGCTGATGAGTCAATGGTAACAGTACCAATGACTATCCTGGCACAATTGGAACCTTTTCTCAAAAAACTGCTGTGCCAGTCAACAGATGAGCTGTTATTGTCAGACTCAGCCCACTGTGTAAATCTTCTGCCTAATGAAAATTCAAATTAAAAATATTCTGATAACAGCATTTATTCTCAATGAATGCTTTGATGTTTTGTTACAAGACTGGTAGAAAGTTCACTGAATCATAGGAAAGATTCCTATGGGCTTTAGTGGGCATTTGATTGGGCTTTTTATGAAATAATTTGGTTTATGATTTTTTGGCAAACCTCATCTACAAATATAACTGCATAAGCTTCTCATATTAGTTAATTACCTTTATCTATGAGATTAATGTCTCCGTTAATTTCAATCACTAGATGACAAAAGGGTTCCCAAGTAACGTTGCTATAAATTAATGTGCCTTTTGTCTGGAAACTCTTTGTCTGTCCAAATCAAATTCTCATAATGTCACACTTGTTTTACAGTCATATTTTCATACAACCTCTCTTCATTAACTCTGAGAGTTTAACTTTTCTTGTTATCTAGTAATTTTGTTAGTATTGCTTTGAAGGTGCGTATTAATTTGTCCTAACATTGAAGGCAAAAATAAGATTTTTATTTTTCATTCTTCTGTGCAAGACCTCAATTCAGGACAAAATATAAGCATATATTATTGGTTTCTAAAAATTCTACATACGTCATTTCCAAAAAATTATGTGAAACAGCTTTGATTTTTGTCAGGTAAAAGGGAATGAAGTTGCTTTAAAATAATAAATCTGCACCAATACATATGCAATATATGAAAGTGTAGACATTATATCAAAATCTGTTTGTAGTTGGAGTTTTAGATGCTTGAGAGAAAAGTACAAAGCAAAACATGGGGAAAGTCATCTATGTGTACACATCTGAGATAGTTAAAACTATTTTTATTTTACATTAGGTTTTAAAAATTGCTCACTTTCTAAATCTTAAAGCTATTTCAGATGAACAAACACCAAAATATTTACACCTCACAAGAAACATACTTTCAACATGACTTTCGAAGTACACTACCTTTCTCTATGACAACATGGATAATTCAAGGCGGATTTTACAACTCCAAAAATATCCTTTAATCTTACAACAAAATGCTTACAAAATATTTCACTGTATGTGCGTGAATTAAAAGAGGTTGGAAAATGTTTCTTGTGGATTTGATGTGAAAATCAGTATCAACCAACCTTAATGATTGCAGAGTAAATGCTCAAAAAAATTTAATGCCGATGTTAAAATTACTTTTCAATCCTTAGTCTTGTGCATAACGATTTAGTGTTTCTTCTGTGTTCTCTGTATCTGTATTTCTATCTGTGTTACCTTTTCATTGGACCTTAGTGCAAGCAGTGAAAGGGGCAGTGATGAATTGTTTACTCATCCCTCACTAAGAAAATCTTTGCTGCATTTACATGGCACTGGCCTAATCCTCAATATGTATAAACACTGAACAGTAATACATGTGATAGAAACTCATCTCACGTGGTCCAATTTGTAATTTGTGCCTTCAGATAATATTTGCTTTCTATTTGTTACATGAAATGGGAGACAGAGTAGGAAATAAGTGATCCTGCAATTATATCCTTCCCCAGTACACTGGTTAAGTAAAAGAGTTTTGTTTTGAGAAAGCTCCTTATCTTTGGAATACCTTAAGAACAAGCTATAAAGCTTTCATAATTTGTGGTAAATTTACAAGAAAAACATCAGAAGAAGAGATCGTATTGTGTAGAATGTTCTAGTCCAACAGGTCTGCTGGAGATGCACTCTGAGTAAGACAACTACAGAAAAGAGGTGGCTGGTGTGACATAATTTGTAGGCATATTTAGGTTTTGTCAGCAGTGTAATATACAGGAGGACAATTTACCGAGTTGGGTTCTCCCCCTCAAAAAACAACCAAACAAAAATGCCAAACCAAAACATACAAAAAATCCCACAATAAAAATACTGAATGGATCCTCTGGAAAAAAATATATTTGTGAAGGTAGGCAGGAGGGAAGTATGTGTTTACCTTGGTGTGACAGATGCATATTTAGTTTTATGGAAAGCCTTAGAAAAAGGGATGGGATGGATTGTCTACTGCCAGGAACAACTCAGCATATTCAGTAGAAGAGAAGCTGCAGAAGAGTAGCAGGAGGAGGGGCAGCATCTCAACAGGATGGCCCTGGAAGGAAGCAGAGGTGTAAGGGCTAAGGTGAGCAAAGCCAAAGCTGATACTCAGAGAAAAAGGAAAGAAAGCAGTAGCCCATAAGTGTGAGGAGTCAGATTGGAGTCTCTGTTGGGCAAGAGGCTGCAAGAGCTACTTCACTGGAAAACAGTGCTGCTGAAAAGGGACAACCTGGTAAGGACCGTGGGTGGAAGTAAGACAGGCTCTCAAGCCTAATGTTTAGTCTGCCAGTCATATCAGAAACAAGCTTTCTCTGTGTAGGGAGGCCTCTAATAGTCTGTTCTTTTTATGATGGAAGGAGACACAACCTTAGATGTTAGAATCACTTGAAGCCCTCTCTTCAACAAAATAGCTGTTTGAACAGCTGCTTTGGCATAGCTATCAGTGTCAGGCAGACTTATGAGAAAAATGTCTGTATCCTTGGCCAGCTGTAAAATCTGATGAAAGAACTTTCCTTTCAGGACAGGATTCAGTGGAAGTCAGAGAAGAGACAGGTGTCTATTTGTCTGTTTGGGGGTAGAAAGGGAAAACAACAGACAAGCCTTCTCTTTTCTGCAAGAAGACAGAACAAGAGCCAAAACTTTATTTTCACTTGGGGAAAAAGGTGCAAGACAAAACTGGGATTCTTGGCTGCATATAATCATGTTATTTGTATTAGTATTTTGTTATAACTTGCAAAATTTCACTTGGGTTGTAGCCAATTATGTTGTCAGACAATAATGCATTTATGTGCTCATTTTTTGTTATTTTGAAGTCTGTTTCATTAACTCTTTATATTGCTGATAATAGACATACCTAGTTTTAAAATGCTGTTGGTCTCTATACTACCCTGCACAGCAGCAAATATATTCCCATTCCTGTACAGTCCAGTAGGATAGTGAAAAGTGCATTTGTTGATCTCTGGAACATAAAAGGTGTAAAGACAATGTTCTGAAGCAAGGGGGGTATACACAGAGATGAAAATATGTGTCATCGATGCTAATGCCCTTGAATATGTGACAAGATGGCCATGGCCATGCTCTCAGGATCAGTTGCCAGCCACCTTCAGAGTGTGAGTATTCATTTCATTCATTCTTACACATGACCATTGTTTGTACATAAACCAATTGAATTGGACAAGAACATGGACCATGAACACTCAGAAATCAAAATAACTATGGCAACCGAATGTAAAAATTCTTTGTAAAGATTAATATTTTACAATGAAGTCTGAAATGCAGACTGAACTTCAATATAACCGTAAGAGGTGTCATTGACAAAGACCACCAGTAAAGCAGTGATTCAGAAGCTTGTTTTGCCCTTCATCTGCAAAAAGGGAATTCTATCCAATTAACTTCATGCATAAAGTCTTGAATGTATACAGGTACCTAATGGGTATTTCCAACTTAAGTCACCAGGGAAAGATGCATCTCAAACTCAGCCATTAAGCTTAGCTTTTTCTTGATGCACGTTTGTGAAATTTTTATCTTCATAGATTCCTCAGTCTCTACATTGACAATACAACCAGTTTAAATTTCTTCTTTTTTCTGTCTGAATCACACTATTTATACCAGGTCCGTAATTTTCAAGTTGTTATCATATGCAAGTTAGGTGACTCTGAATGGTTTTCAGATCTTACACTATGGCCCCCAGGGGCAGAAGCCCAGCGGGGAGGCCGGCCAGGATAGCTCACGGAGGGTCCAGGATCGCCCAGCGGGGGGCTCAGGCAGCCCAGGCAAGCTATAGTGATTCGCAGTCAGCTCTTTAGTGATTTCAGCTCTTTTAGCATGCCTGGGGCCATCACCCTGGGTATCGCCGCAGCAGATGCAGAGAGAGGGAGCAGCGCTGTGTGGGTTCCGCAGGGTTCTTTTATTGGGGTCTCCGCGAAGGTTCCAGTGACAGCTCTCCTCTGCCGAACCGGGCAGAGTTTAGGGGTTTTTATACCTTACAGGGGGATTGAAAACTGTCCAATAGTAAGGGTCAGGGGAAAAGTGACCTATGGATATACAGAGAGATAACAGGGTCCCAAAGGCGGAAGAGAGGGGCTTCTAAAACCTTAGTCATGCTGACTTTGGTATTTCCTAGCTCAGGCTTCTGATCTCCAAGGCCTTGCAGGCCTTGTGCCTGCTACAACTCCACTTTCTGTATTTAGAAAAAAGGCGTTCCCTATGGTTCTTTTAAAACAATGGACAAGGCATGAGAACATAAGTAACACGATGACAATTACAAGAAAAATCCACAACATTCCCTTAACCAAAGATGCAACCCATCCCGTTAATCCCCATTGACCGAAGAGATCATTGACCCAGTCTGGGGTCTGTTCTACTTTTAAGTCCTTCACAAGTCCCTTCAGTTTCTGGATGTTGGCGTGGATGGATTCCGAGCGTGAAGAGAGATTGAAGCAGCACATCCCTTCGAAGTCCTCGCAGCCATGTCCGTGGGCAAGCAGCAGGAAGTCAATTGCTGCTCGATTTTGGAGGGAGGCATGTCTTGTGGTTTCTTCTTCCTTTAAGAGATCGCTCAGGGCAGCAGAAGTAGCGTTAGCTTGCTTACTGAGCCAGCACCCAAGGTGATTTATGTCGCCCAGGGTCTTAGCTGCAGCTACCCATGGCAGGAATATAGAGACCGCTATCTTTTTTGGTTTGTTCCAATCGTATAATTTGGGATCGCAATTTTCATCAAATGCTGTGTAGGACCTTTTGTGGCGTTTTAATTCGCTCTCTTTTTTCCAATCGTGCAACAAGGTGATATTTGGAGTAAGGGTGGAAAGTTTTCCTAGGGTACAGGGACCTCCCTGGAGTTGGGAGGGGATCCCAGCCCATGCTCTGTCACCACAGATGAGAAACGTTCCCTTGGGTAGAATTTTGGGATGGAGAGAGGACACAGAGATCACACGAGCAGTGTAATTACACCAATCGTGAGGGTTGTAGGCTTTGTTAATTGGTGATATGTCTTTTCGGTATGTGTTTTTGTTCAGGTCAATTTCAGGCAAATTATTCTTTGGACGTCTAAAGTAAAATTTGACACAGAATGTGGCCTTAGAGGACCCCAATAGATCCAATTCTTGAGGTTCCTCAAGAGCATTGGGCAGTATTTTTGTCCACTGGTCCCAAGTTTCTACCTGGTGGGGTCGCTTACCTGTGGTGCGGAGAAGCTCTGAATTATAGGCGGGCCAATCATCGGCTACGAAAGGAATTCCTACTAGACATGTGGAAAGTGGGTTATCAACGCTCCCCATGGATAAGCACATGTTATCCTGTTTTAATGTTCTTGCTAAGGTTACCCAGACATTATGGCTCGGCTGTGGGCCGATCCAACCGACGGCACATGGCACGGTGAGGAATATCCAGGCAGCAGTGAGGACAGCGCCAACGGAGATATTTTTCATCTTTGGACAGGAATGGGGCTTCTGATAGGGAATATAAGCAAAACTTGTTATTTTTATGGTAGGAGGGGAGGGTTAGGGTTCCTTTCTTGTTCCTTTCCTCTGTTCCTCCCACCTCCCCCCTTTATTTTTAGTTTTTTACTGTCTTTTTTTTGTTTTTTCTATGGTACTAAGGGTGGGGGAGTGGGTAAAAGGTTAGAGGCTTTTGGTAAGGGTTGATAAAAGGGATAATAGGGTTTTTTAGGGTAAAAAGGGTAATAACATCTAATTCAGAGAACAGTTTTGTTTTCAGGCTGTGCCTGGCCTAGGGCTTGATGCCTCAGAATGTTGTTCAGCTTTCTGTTTTGTCTGCTGTCGTGTGATGGGACAGTCGTCTCCTCCACTTGTGGACGTTTGGCGACGTCTTCGTCTCCAGGCCGAGCTGGTCTGGTTTTGAGGAGGTCTTGTGTTTGACTCAGGAGGATTCTTGTCACTGCTTGTGGAAGTGGTATTTGCAGTGCCTAGGTATGGTTTTATGTTTTTCCCTGGGTACCATTTTGGACCAGATGGTAGCAGAACACACGCATATCCTCTTCCCCACGTGATGAGTTCAAAAGGTCCCGAGACTTTATGTGTTTCTGGATCCTTCACCAGCACAGGTGGTTTCTCTGTGAGCTTTGCTTGGGTGGTATTTGCAAAGTGGCGAAGTATTGGTGGATCAGGCTCTGAGGTTGTACAGTTCAGGAAGTTGATGACATAGAGAGCTTTGCAAAGTCTTTCAACTGGAGAGGTGATTTTTGTTCCTCTCTGCTGCTGATTGAGGACTCTTTTGAGAGTTTGATGTGTCCTTTCCACGATGGATTGTCCTGTGGGGTTTGCAGGTATACCTGTCTTGTGTTGTATTCCCCACTCACTGAAGAACTCTTTCAACTTACGAGAGGTATAGGCAGGTCCATTGTCTGTTTTGATCTCCTTTGGTACTCCCAGGGTTGCAAATGCGAGGAGAAAATGTTTTATGGTGTGCTGCGCAGTTTCTCCTGTATGTGTTGATGCAAATACTGCTCCTGAGAATGTATCAACCGATACATGCATGTACTTTGACCTTCCAAAAGGTGCAAAGTGGGTTACATCTGTCTGCCACAGCTGGCAGCTGTTTAAACCTCGGGGATTGACTCCCGTCCCCATGGATGGTATCTGGTAGTTTTGACAGTTCGGGCATGTGGCAACAATAGCTTTTGCCTGATCTTTTGAAAGCTTGAACGTTCTGATCAGGGCAGGCACATTTTGATGAAAAAATGAGTGTGACAACTTTGCCTGGGCAAAGATGTTAGGGACATTAGCAGTCTCTATTGCCATGGCTAAGGTGTCTGCTTTCCTGTTCCCTTCTGCAATGAAACCTGGGAGGTCAGTGTGTGACCTCACATGCATTATATAGTAAGGTTGTTTTCTGTGGGAAATTAAGCGTGTTAATGTAGAAATCAATTGGTATAACTTTGGATTGGAAACCTCTTTGAGAAGAGCATGTTCTGCTCTCATAGCTATGCCAGCAACATAAGCTGAATCTGTGACCAGATTAAAAGGTTCGTCTTTGAATTTCTCAAAGGCTCTGACAACAGCTGCTAACTCCGCAATCTGTGGAGATCCCTCCACTATTTTTATGTCAGATTCCCAATTTTGGGTTTTAGGGTCCCTCCATGTCATTACCGACTTGTGGGATGACCCTGAGCCATCTGTAAAGACGGTTAGAGCTTTGAGAGGTGTCCTACTTTGGACTAATTTTGGAGTCAGATGAAATGTCACATCACGATTAAAAAGCTTATGTTTTGGGATATGCACTGAAATTTGGCCTGTATAGCTGTCTAAGGCATATTGGAGACTCTCATTGGTCTGGAGCAAATGTTCCAGATCCCCAGTGGTCATTGGCAAATATATGCATGTGAACTCACACCCTGCAAGGGAACGGAGGCGAGTTCTAGCCTTTTTTATTAGATGTGCCATAATTTCTTGGAAGGTGGTAATGGTTTTTGTGGGTTGGTTATTTGTAAAGATCCACTCCAGGATTAGTAAAGGGTCTCGAAGTTGAGTGTCCCATTGGAAAATCAGTCCATAGAACCTAGGTGCTTTTCCCAGAATGATGAACTGGAAAGGCAGGCTGGGCTCAAAGCGATGGGCTTTGCGTGAAGACAGGGCTTCCTGGACCTTGGTAATGGCATCTCGGGCCTCTGGTGTTAGAGTGCATGGAGAGTCCAGATTCTCCTTGCCCCGGAGAAGGTTGAACAGTGGAGCGAGGTCCTCTGTTGTAATTCCTAGCAGTGGACGTACCCAGTTGATGGATCCGCACAGACTGTGTAAGTCTCTCAGGGTTTTTGGGTCGTCTCGGATGGCGAGCTGCTGGGGTACGATGGTCCGTTCCCGGATCTGGAGTCCAAGGTAAGTCCATGGGTTGGTGTACTGTATTTTGTCCTCACGGATCTCAAATCCTGCCTTTTCTATGGTTTCAATAGTCCTTTTAACCGCTTTGTCCAAGTACGTTTTTTCTGGTGCACAGACCAGGATATCGTCCATATAGTGATGGATGATCGCACCTGGGAATAGGTTCCGAACAGGAGACAGGATGTGAGCAACATACCACTGGCATATACTGGGACTGCACTTTAGTCCTTGAGGAAGATAAAGCCAATGATATCTCTTGAGTGGAGCCTCTCTGTTAAGAGAGGGAACAGAGAAGGCAAACCGTGGAGCGTCCTGGGGATTCAGCGGGATGCTGAAGAAACAGTCTTTAATATCAATGATAGCAAGTGTCCAGTCTCTAGGCAGCATCGATGGTGAGGGCAGGCCAGGCTGGAGGGGATCCATGTCCTCGATGACCTCGTTGATTTTGCGAAGATCGTGGAGGAGCCTCCACCTGTCTGTTCCAGGCTTTTGTAGTACGAAGACTGGAGAATTCCAAGGGCTGGTGGTCTCTACGATGTGGCCTTTGGCGAGCTGTTCATCCACAAGGGCATGTAGTGCGCGCAGTTTGACTTTAGAGAGGGGCCACTGCTCGATCCAGATCGGGTCGTGGCATTTCCAGGTGAGACGAGGAGTGTCTGGCAGTGCGCGCTCCTCAGTGGCCCCAATTAGAAATCCGGACTGGGAATACGTAGGGAGGCTCCCCACTGACATAAAATGTCCCGTCCATACAAGGTGATGGGGGCCCTTACCACAAATGGGCGGATGGTTGCCAACTTGCCTTCAGGCCCTTCGACGAGGATGTTGTTCTTGCTCCGCATGGAAACTGTAGCTCCACCGATCCCTGTGATCATGCCTGCCACAGGTTGTAGCTCCCAGTGTGCTGGCCATTCAGAGCGGGCGATGATGGTCACGTCTGCGCCGGTGTCCAGCATCCCTGGTAGGTGGAACTTCTCTCCTCTGCAGGTAAGACCGCACTCGATGACAGGCTTACTCGGTCCCACAACTTGTATCCACATTGCTGTGGGGTTGAGAGGAAGCTGTTCCCTGTGATTCTTAGGGAGTAGAAAGGCTTGTGCAAATGGGGTACCCTTTGGAAGAAGATATGGTAAGTCTGCGCAGTACACCTGGACAAAGATTTCTTGTCCCGGGTGCACTGTTTGTACTTCTGGAACAACAAATATTTCCTTTGGGCTATGGAGAGAATCACCTATAATTAGGATATTAGAAGGACCTCCTTTTGGCCCACGTTTGCCTGTGGGAACACGATAAACATTGTTATTTTTAAAGTCAATGGACAGTGCAGTTACCAGCTGACGGCGCGTTCCCTTTGGTATTGCTCCGTGTGTTGGATCCTCCTCATGTGGTCTGGAATCTCCTGGGATGGTGCGTGACTGGGTCTGGATGGCCTTTGATTTGGTGTCCTTGCGTGGGGCCCCACCACGCTCCGATGGAAGTTTCCCGGACGCGGCTGATAGTACTGCTGATTCTGGGCCCTTTGGTAAAAATTGCGAGGGTACCTGGGAGGTGACCTCTCTGGACAGTCCTTTATAAAATGTCCAAAATCTCCGCAGTGGTAGCAGCGGACCTGGTCTTTAGAAGCTATTACTGCATATGCACTAGAAACTCCTTCTGCAATACCCTTAGTTACTGCTTGTGCCACTGTATCTTCAGTGGACAGGTGGCGTGTGCAGCTTTCCAGCATTTGCTCTATGGTAGGTTCTGTGTCTAAGGGTAAGGCTCTCAGAATTGCTTTACATTTTTCATTCGCATTACTCATGGCAAGTTTACACAACAGTTCTTTTCTTGCCTCTGCACTCTCTATTTGTTTTTCCAGAGCATCCTTAATTCTATCCACAAATTTGATAAAGCTTTCATCTATTCCTTGTTTGATAGTAGAAAAATATTGGGTGGGGGTAGAATCATCTGGGGTGAGAAGTAAGGAGGTTTTTGCTGCTATAGCCACGTCTTGTAATGTTGCCTTAGGTAAAGTATCAGCTTGGTCAGAGGGTTTTTGCAAATCCCCTTCACCAGCCAGCTGTTCGAGTGTAAAATTTGGCTTATCAGCATCTGCAGCGTAGTTATCTGATAATGTTTTTAATTGCTTTTTCCAATGCCTTTCCCAAAGCATGTACTCGGCGGGAGAAAGGAGGCACTGGGCAATATTTTTAATATCGTGGGGTACCAGAACATGTGCTGAGAACGTAGCTTCTAGGAAATTTCTAAAAATATGTGAACTTCTACCATGTTCTGTGGCTGTATTTCTTAATTGCACAAGTTCTTTATTTGTAATAGGTTCCCATGTCTTTCTAGTGGTGGCACCTCCTCTTTTTCCCTTCTTATATTCTACTGGAAAGGCAGTAATTCTCTGAGCTAATTGCCAGTCCCCTGCCTGTGTGGCTTCCATTTTTATTTTTGCCCAAGGATCTACATATTCTATTTCCAAATCAGAATCGCTGTCACTGCTGTCATCAGATGACGGCAAGTGAGGGCTAGCAGGTCGTGCCTTATGTTTCTTATGGCTGGCTGGAGCACCATTTGGCAGAGGTGCCTGTGGCTGGACCGGGTATAAGGCAGCACATGGCAGGACGTGGCTACAGGAAGGCCGCATTGCCGAAGTGGCCGTGCAATGCGTGATACAGCAGGCACAGGACTGGGGGGCGTGGGGAAGGGGGGCAGAACTGAAGGAAGTCTGGGGGGTCCCGACCGGGGGCTGCGGAGCGTGGGTATGGGGTTGCACAGCGAGGGTATGGGGGCAGGGGAGGTGCTGGATGTAGGAGGCGGCGGGACTGGAAGAGGGTGCGGCGGGTACAATTCCGGTGGCAGGCAAAAGCGCGGTGGTGGGGGGGGGGCGCGGGTACCCAGGGGGGCTGATCCCCTGCCGCAGCAGGGATGATGCCGGGGGCAGGGAAAGACGCGATGGTAGCGGGGGGGGCAAGGGCGGGGGAGGGAGTGGGGGCGGGCGCGGCGGGGACAGGAGGGACGGCAAAGGGGGTGGGGGCGGCCCCAGCAGGGTCGGGGGGAGCAGGGGGAGGGGTGTGGTTTGGGTCGGTCCCGGAGGGAACTGGCGCAGATGCTCTCGGAGATAACACAGAGCAGGGAGGCGCGCAGGGTGTGGCGGCCGAGGGGCAGGCGGGGGGGAAGAGGGGGTGGGCAGGGGCCATGGGCGCCCTGGGGTCGGGGGGGTGCGGCGCAGATGGCGGGACACTAGGACCCAGCGAGGTGCTGGATTCCAGGGTGGAGGGGGTGTTATCTCCTCCATTAGCATTTGAAATAGGCGCTTCTGTTGACTCAGATAAGAACTTCCCCTTTCGTTCCACAGAAGCTAGCTCTGAAGTTACTATCTTTTTGTTAGTTTTTTCTACAGCTTTAGTGATAGCGTGAAACATAGGTAAAAACCGGGTTACAGAAAAGTCTTGGTTAGTTTGAAACTTATATATCGTGGTCCCAATTGTATCCCAAAAGGAGTCTAAGGTAATAGTCTGTGTATTAGTGTCTGGGAAGTGGCAGAGAATCCATTTTATAAATTTCTTCAGGTTAGTTTTTGAAAGGTTACCTTTAGAAAAAGAAAAGTTGTTAGAAGATAGGATTTCTAGGATTAGGGAATATAAATCTCTCTCGTTCTGGGATCGCTTACTAAGCTTTGATCCCATGTTTCAGTTCCCACCAGCAGAAAAAAGAGAAAAAAAAGAAAAAACCAAAAAAAAAAGGACCCAAGGAAAAATATTTTTGCGCGCAAGAGAGGCTGTGTTAAACTTACACTTTTTCAGCCTGTTGTGGGTCAAAGTTCTGCTGGGGGTCGTCTGCTCATCAGCCTCCACGGACACTCGCGTGCCCAGGTGTCGGGGTGTGGGTCGGCTGACCTCCTGTCCAGAAGAGTCCTGCTAAAACGAAGAGCTTCTCCTTCCAGGATCTCTGGCGAGCGGAGGCAGTGACAATTTCACGAAGAAATGCTGCTCCTCTGAAATGCCAGGTCCGGCATTCAGTTCCGCGGCCAGGCTATCACGGCGGTTCAGATGTCGGCCCAGGGGCCCCTCGCTGTTCGGGCGTCCCTGTTCGGGCGCCAGCTATGGCCCCCAGGGGCAGAAGCCCAGCGGGGAGGCCGGTTGTCCAGGATAGCTCACGGAGGGTCCAGGATCGCCCAGCGGGGGGCTCAGGCAGCCCAGGCAAGCTATAGTGATTCGCAGTCAGCTCTTTAGTGATTTCAGCTCTTTTAGCATGCCTGGGGCCGTCACCCTGGGTATCGCCGCAGCAGACGCAGAGAGAGGGAGCAGCGCTGTGTGGGTTCCGCAGGGTTCTTTTATTGGGGTCTCCGCGAAGGTTCCAGTGACAGCTCTCCTCTGCCGAACCGGGCAGAGTTTAGGGGTTTTTATACCTTACAGGGGGATTGAAAACTGTCCAATAGTAAGGGTCAGGGGAAAAGTGACCTATGGATATACAGAGAGATAACAGGGTCCCAAAGGCGGAAGAGAGGGGCTTCTAAAACCTTAGTCATGCTGACTTTGGTATTTCCTAGCTCAGGCTTCTGATCTCCAAGGCCTTGCAGGCCTTGTGCCTGCTACATTACACCTTTTCCCTCTAAATCTTTAGGCCCTAAATGATCCAAGAGGGATCATTTGTGGTTGGTCCTTGAAGGAAGAGAAAATGTTCTTCTGTCTAAATATATTCACTGAGATTTTAAAGACACTCAAATAGTCATCTAGGATGCAAATATTCAGGCAGCTTTAGAAAAAGCCATGTATAATTTAATGCATAAAATAAATAAATTTTCAGAATTACAAAAGGATTGGTCAAGCTGCTTCAACTAGGTAGAGACCCAGATGGCTAAAATCATATTTGGAGCAGAGTTATTATCTGGAGCAGAGTTATACGCTGCCCATTGCCATTCATCACAGTCAAAATTTCTGTTCTAAAAATGCAGAAGCCACTTATGTTGACTTTTTATTTTTCCCTGTAATTCCTGCCTGAAGCATTCCCAGATGGCCAGTGGCTTTGCAGGCCCTTTGCTCTGATATGCCAACATGAACCCTTGTCAGCATTTTTTTCAGCTGGAGTGAGCAGATAGATGAGAACAAAAATTCTGGTTCATACTGTTCTGAATTTTGATGTGACTTCAAAAGTGTGGTCTGAAATCTGGAATTTGGAAAGACCATTTAATAGTTTCATCAGTAAAATTTGTCTCAAGATTAAAACATGTAGAGTTAGGGGTCAATTTCTCTGATTATATACTGCCATACTGGGTAGCTCAACACCTCCTTACAGACAGTGGGAGGGAACAAAATAGATTGAGAAGAGATGTGTATGGTTGGTGGTCTGTGTGAGGAGATGCGAAGTTTGACTTCGTGTTTCAGAAGGCTTATTTATTATATTATGATAGATATTATATTAAAATGCAATATTAAAACTATAGTAAAAAATAAAGAAAAAAATCATCAAAAAGCTAGAAGAAACAAAAATAAAATTGATAACAAAAACTCATGATTCTCGGAGAGTCCAAGCCAGCTGACTGTGATTGGCTATTAATTAAAAACAACCAACATGCACCAATCACAGATGCACATGTTGCATTCCACAGCAGCAAATAGTTATTGTTTACATTTCTTTCTTGAGGCTTTTCAACTTCTCAAGAGAAAAATCTTAGCAAAGAATTCTTCGTAAAATATCATAGCTACAGATGTGTAAGCAGTTCAGGGGAACACAACCAGCCTCACATCTGATTTGTGCACCAAAAGGTCATGGCTCTTCCAGAAAGCTGCTGCTGTATCCCCTGCAGATGTGTCTGATAATATTGGTCATGCTGGTGCATGCTTGTACTAGAGCAACAAAATGGAATAGTGGTTATGCCACTATTTAGGTTTAGAGAGACCTGAATTACAGTTTAGGCTCCACTGACTACATTAACTAGTGGTTTAATTTAACTTCATGGAAACCTACAGCATTTTGAGATACCATAGGTTACCCCAGTAGGTGTGACATGGGAAAAGTGTGAGATTCATCCCCTTTAAGGAAGGTAAGAAGAGCCTGCACAGGAGACCCTAGGTAAAATCTCACTGAACAAACACAGCGATCCTCAGACCGCACTTGTGGGAGACACCTATGCAGATACCAATGTGCAGACAGCTGAATTTACCTCTTTCCTCTTGTCTCACCCTCTTTATAACGTGAATAAATTTGAGCATGATTTGAAACTCAGCTTCATAACTTTTCTCTGCACTGTAATGCTTCTCTAGAAAGATATGAACCTGTTCAAAATGTTCAGGTTGTAGAACAGGCCTTCTTTCACGGGTAACATGACATTAGGAAAAAGATTTTGTGAGCTCTTTTTGAAGCAATATTTTCAAGATATTTAGGGATAAAATAATTATGTACACAGAATATATTTAGATTTCTAAGACTAAGTAAGTTTTGCTGGCCTCCTTCCATGGCCAATGTAAAGACAAAAAAGGCTGAAGAAGAATCATTTCACTGTAAAAGAAGTTTATGGAATAGACAAAATGAATTACTTTCTGGAGACACCGATATCTCTCTAATCTCTCTTGACTGAAAAAGGACAGAAACTTCACTTGTTTACACTTAACTTTCTAAAATTCCACATGTCAGTTAGGTAAAATAAATCCCAACTTTGCTTTTTCTTCATTAAGAGTAAGACACAATGAGAGGGAAATCTGTGAAGACGTCTTTTTACAGATGGGGAATTCTGTGCTAGCTCTATTTTAACGTTGTTTCAAAGGTATATTCAGGACAAAATAGGCTCAAAGACCACTTGCAGTCATGTAAAGATAAAATTAATTGTTTTTAGCAGAAATTGAAATAAATATAGTGTTTAAGTTCATCGGTCACATCACTACATCAATTTTAAATTGGATTGGAACCCTGAGGTGGTCTCTCCCCAGCTTCCATAGGGTAGAATTTTTAGACAAATATTGATATCACAGAAACCACTGTCACCACTGTTCACTATCAAGCTGAGAAACTGAAATTGAGCTGGGAAAGAATGAGCTATGATACCAAGGAGAGGCTTGATAGACATTGCATTACCATGCCTCTGTGGTGACTTTTCTACTGCTTTCCCTACTCTGTGAAACAGACGACATCAATCTTCTGTGTTGTCAGCCGGACTATTGCATCATACTGTGTAAATCATAGACTGGGTAAATTGAATTTCGTCTTGTCCTTCAACATTTCAAAAATATAATAAGACCATTTACAACAGGTTGTGCTTAATTTTATTTTGATTTTTTTATTAGTGCCTCATGGCTGGTATTTAACTATACATTTAAACAAGACAGCAGAGGAAAAACTTCCAAACACATTTTTGTGTGATCATTATTCCTTTTCAAAATACATTCTGAAACAATCTCTTCCAAACCCTGATTTCAAAAGGCCACATAATAACCTGCCAGAGTGATATCTTTGATATCTTCATAAGAATCTGTTTTGAACATTTTGTGTAAGATAGAAAGGGAAAATTCATACAATCATCAACTAGTAATATAATGTAGCAGTTTCATGCAGGAAGTCTGTATTTGAATGTACCTTTAAATATTTTCCCAAATATATCAATAATTAATTGCTAACACCTGGCAGGAGCCATCTGGAAACACTCCTTCATTATTGGTTGACTGAATACTGATTTTGTTCAGCCTTCAGATGCAAGATCATGTGCTGATGGTTTCTACCAAATATGTAATTCCATGAATGTGTGTATATCAACATCAAAAGCCAGGTGTTGCTCAGATATAAATATATACCAAAACCCAAACAAAACAACACTGCAACCAGTATCCCAGATTCTCTCTCAGATAATTTAGAAATAACTATACATTTACCATTATATTCTAGGAGTTAGTTGTGTTCTTTATTATAAATAATTTTTTTATGAATATGTCTTAAGTAAAGGACATCCAATTCATGCTGAAGTATCCATTTTCTGCTACACTACCACACAAACTATTATATATTGTATCATAAATAACAAATTATTGTTTTTGTAAACCAGAGGTAGACAATTTCGTTCTTCAGTAAACGGCATTATTTCCAGGCGGTGAGAAATTACCTTGGATAATGAATTTCTGCTAATGATATATTTTTCAATTAAAGGATGATTAATTGTACATATTCAATATTCCAGCGAACTTCCTTCCAAACTCACTAACTGCCACAGCTCTAGAAGCCTTTTGATAATAATGTTGGGTTTTGTTCCAGCATTTTTTGTTGAAAAATAGTCTGATTGTAAAAATTATGCAATTATTAATGTAAATTGGAAGAAATTCTTTACTTTGAGGGTTATGAGATAGGGAAACAAGTTGTCCAGGGAGATTGTGAGTGCCCCAAACCTGCCAGTGTTCAAAGTCAGGTTGAATAAAGCCTTTAGCAACCTGTCCTACTGGGATGTCTCCCCGCACATGGCAGGAGGGTTGAGACCAGATGATTTTTAAGGTCCATTTCAACCCCTTAACATACTATGATTCTGTGAAAATATAATTAATATAATTAATAAAGAACTAAGTTATGAGAATATTATTAGTGTCAATGTTTTTGCTGAAAACAAATCTTAGAAAAAAATGGATACTGTGTTTTGCAGTCATAGTAATGGTTTTAATTTAAGTTACACAGATGTAAAGTGCTTTTGGAAAGTGTTTGACTTGATACCTGATGACATTACAGTACAAAATTAATACTTGATCAATATAACAGAACACACATTAAATGAATTGAAGTTGATTCTCTGACAATTCCCAACCACCTGTACTTGAGGTTTTTCAGGAGTGCTACAGAAAATGCTATTGAATTCATAGTGAATAAGCTGGAAGTAAATATAAAATTTATGAAAACAAAATCTATTTTATTGTTGAAAATAAAATGTATTTTAAAATAGTGCTGATGGAATAAAACTTAATAAAATGACAAAGAGGGATGAATCTATGTGGCCATACTGAACCAAGCTAGATTTTTTCAATGCCTGGGAGCCTTCAAATTGAATGTGTTTCAGTCAAACTGTATCCAAAAGCAGTGACTGCAGACTTCTGTGGGTTATGGGTTATGTACTTTGGACAACAATGACTCAACTACTCTATGACAATCGTAATGACCACAAAACACAACAAACAGAGCTAAGGTGACATAAAAGCAAAAGGAAGGATGCAGACAGGATGGATGCCGTTCAGTGATTAAGCAAAATCTGCTGCACTGGTGAGGCAATTAATAGTATTCAATAACCAGAACTTTTTAACAAGTTCTTGAGAAATCAGAAAAAGTGTAAAAAGTAATCTGAAACATTACTTCAGAGTCAGAGACAATGTCTTAAGAAGAGGAAGTTGAAGAACTTTCATGCTTGCAACAGAAGACATTCCACAATAGTTATGACAAAATATTTTCACTGCAAAATTTGAACAATCATTGAAATAGGCTGCCAGGAGAGGTTGTGAAATTTTTGTCCTTCATTGTTTTCAAAACTTGGTTGGACCAACCTTAGCAATATTCATGAAAATATCCCTTTATAGAGCAGGTATTTCGACTAAATGAGCTGCAGTGTTTCCTTTCAAACTAAATTCTTGTATAATTCAGACATTCTACAAATTCATTCTTTATTTGTTGTGACTAAAAACCTGAGAGGTGATCTGGTTAATCTTTAAATATCTTCATATGCAGAAAATCCTGTGTTCTAAGTGTATCTCTAAGTGTATCCCTTTCAACATACAAAGATAAAAGAGAGACTCAGGGTAGGGAATTAAAAAAAAAAATTATTAGACTTTAAATTGTAAGGATGATCAGTAGTTACAAAAACATAAGAGAAAATATTGCATCCTAAGTGTCTTGATATTTTCTCAGAAGGAATGGATTTTCTTTGATTTGCAGTATACCCATGCCTCAATCAAATATCTGTTTCAAAGGGAAATAACTGGATGCAATTAGTAAAATTCTATTATCCTCAATCTGCAAGATATCATGGGTGGGTTGTACATAAGGGTCTTTTCTGTCTTCAGAGTTCACAGAACTAAAGACTTTTTATTAAACAGAGTATGAAGCAGAACTTAAGGACTAGAATAGTTTGGAATCCAATAATCAATGTTCAGAGAGCTATTCAAGTATAGAGAAGCCTCAGAATTTCAAGGGGTATACAGTCCTATTACTGTGACACCAGAGTAGAAAATCAGAAGTCTCTCTCTGTACAAAAGAAGCAAAAATTTACTTATAAAACAGAAGTGGTTTTTGGGTAGGGCCTGTTTGACTGTTCCTCAGTGAAAACCCATGAATTTGAGCCACCCTATGAAATTCTGTACTGATGGGTGTGAGCACTCAAAGAGCACAGTTAAATTGTCTCAAAATACTCTCAAAGAGGGACACTCCCATAAGATAAGGTACCACAAGGGCACAGATGGCAAACAGGAGGGCATTAATTTCAGGCTTAAATGGAGGCGAGAGATTTAGAATTAGCCCACCAGACAAGATTCCATTGTGCAGACTGTGGGAGAAGGACAGACACAAGAGGCAGAGGTGATGAGGCCAGGTGAGGCAGATCTGGGTAGCTTGTCCCGATAAAAAATTTCCACCATAACAAACTGTGAGGAAAGGAAGCAGCTGCTTACACACATGCCATCCCTAGCTGTGGGAACAGCACACACCCCTGGTGCACACCTTGGACTTGGACTGTATAACAGTGGCACCTCCAGAAGAATATGTGGGGACTACCATGAGTGCCAGAAGAAGGAACCCATGTGGTGGTGATATCTTTGGCTTAATCTCTCTCTCACTCTTTTTCTCCTCTTCCCCCTGCTCCCCTTCTTGTTTTCCTCTCTTTGTCTCTCTCTCTCTCCTTTACTGCTAACTAGAATCTGTACTATTGACTTTGGCATATGCTCTTGTTTGCACCTTAATTCAGGCAGAGGCATCTCTTAATAATCAGATACTAGCTCTATTTCAGTGCACCATAACATTATTTTGCTGTCAGAAGTGGGATCCTAACAATAAGCCAAATATAAACATATTTGTCATAAAGACATTACCAGACAGCAGTATTTTCAAAGCCTCGCCCTTTATCCCTCCATAGTGCTAGACTTCCAAATATTGTCTTTTTTCTTTCCAGACTCAAAATCCTACTATGCTTTAACATGGCTTCTGAGAACTTTTCTCATGAATCAACAGGAAGTTTGTTTCCCTGAACATTTTGCAAACAAAATTTCATTTTTTGACTTGTGTTTGTGGATAACAAGAGGAAAAGATTATGTGATTCAATGTCTTTCAGAGGTGTTTGAAGTTTCACTTGTTTGGCACATCTTGAATTTTTTCGGTAGGAAACAGCATTTTTGTTTGTAAACAGATAATACTGACATGACTTCTGAAGAAGTGTAACATAATTTTGTCATGCTACAGTAGCAAAATATACACTTTCTGAGGGCATAGTCTTTGCATGTATTTAGAGTTATCTCTGTGAAATGCTATTATAAATAATTAAGTTACTATTTTTGCTCTTCTTAGGGACTGGCACCAATTAATTTGACTAGTAACCTCATCCAAAAAAGGGAATTAAACTTATGTCAATGTTTTCTAAAGTATTATTATTAACCTCTGTACTAATTCATCTGGCAAACCAATAGAGTATATGCTGTACTTCAAATATTAATTTTCTTTGAAATTTTTTTAACCAAGTGCTGCCTTTGGGGCTGTGTTTAAAGTTGCAAGGATTGTGTTTGGCCATCTTAATTAAAATTATTCAATTAACCCAAACAAAGCTGACTCTGAAGCCTAACATTTCCAAAACTGATAAATGATTGCAAAGTAAATAAAAATCAAATGAAGAATAATTGATTTTTTCCTCTTGAAGTCTTAAATAAAAGTAAATAACAATTGAATGAAGAATAATTGATTTTTTTCCCTTGAAATCTTAAATAAAATTTATTTATTTTCTTATTAAATAATTATGCAATTAGGGAAATATTTAACTGCTAGAGTAACATTTAATAATTAAACAGAACAAGACTATAACACTATTGCAGTAGAAGGCATGAATATCTGTGAAATCTTTCTGAAAATTTTATTTGAAAGGTTTTAATCTCTTAAAGCTTTTGTACTACAAGATCAGATGGTTTATTTGTCGCTGAATGGTATTTCCTAGACCACTGTCATGTAAGTAATGTGCTCTTCAGCAGAGCCAGTCCTGTTGTCTGCCCTTCAACACAGAATCATAGAGTGTTCTGAGTTGGAAGGGATCCACAAGAACCATTGAGCCCAACTCCTGGCCGTGCACAGGACAGCCCTAAAAATCACAGGGTGTGCTGAAGAGAATTGTACAAATGCTCACTCATGGCATGGGCAACTCCCAGAATGCACCAAAACCTCTTCTCCCACCTTCTCACTCTCTTTACACCAGTTTTCCAGTCCCATGTTCTGGTAAGCCTTTAATGTACCTTCATGCATGTGCGTATTCACATTCACAAATTCTTGAAAAATTTTTCCTGATTCAGGAGGAAAGTAATTGTGCTAAGGAGCAAATGCATTGGGAATAGTTTGTCTGAAGGAAGAACAGGTTCAGTAGACCATAGGGATGAGATATTTTCATAGGAGACAATGAATGTACCTTAAATTCTTCCTCAACTTCTTGATAGAGCTAGAACGCTTTCTTTGGGGAATGTTTCCATGTAGAGAGGCTCATCTTCTCCAAAACTCAGAAACCCAGCAGGCAGATGACAGGGAAGGACAGAAAGAGCAGAAGCAGACTTTTCCTCATTTCTCAAGTCATGTTTATTCCTAATCATAGTTTCACAGAGTCTCATTTTTCTGACTTAAGTTTTAACTGTCCAACAGTCCACACAAGAGTGCAGCTGGTGACACTTAGCTGTACTGGAGTGAGAAATTAGCTGATGATTTGAGGAAATGTTGTAGGCTAATTCTTGTGTGGAGAGAACCGAATAGTGAACTGATTAGGGGATTAACTCTGTGAGATTAATTATAACAAAGAGCCATGAATCTAAGAATATATTGGGATGTGTATTGGTGCCTAAAGCTTGGGATTTATAGGATGAGAGTAAATGGGAAAAAGGAACTCTAAAAAATAGGAAGAAAAAGAAAGTAGTTGAAAAATGACTTTTAATTTTTCCCTGAGCAAAAGGATTGATTTCACATGAAAATATGTATTTAAAATTCCACTGTGCCTAAGACATTTCCTGAGTTAAATTTATAAAATTTTTCCTTTTTAGTGGATTACACTGAGAAACAACCTCAAGTTTAAATTCAAAGTTCAGATCTCACCACTGTATTAATGTAAATCCACATTGTCATGGCTAGATCAGTACTTTAAAAAGAAGTGAAGTATGCATTGGACTCATTTGATTTTCACCACAGCCTTTTTAAAAGAACTATTCTTAATTTTTAGAAATGAGACAAATGACCAAGATTTAATTGGTGTCTGCAGGGAAGGTGGAATTTAGGTTGCAAAAAGACACCAACTGCAGAAGTGATAAAAAAAGAGACTATGACAGTACTGGGCTATTTGCTGACTAACTTGTGCCAGTGTGAGCCAGTAAAGACCTTAATTGCCTTGATATAAGCCCTTTCCAAGGACAGTAAAAGTTGTAATGAGAATATACTGTGTTGAACTCAGTTCTTTTTCTTAATATCTTGTAAATGTACTTTCCAATTGTCATGGTTTTTTACAGACAGCTGTCTGAAAACTAAATCCTATTTAATATGACATATAGTCTTCAAAGTACTTCTTCTCCATCAAAGTACTGATTTATTGACTCTGAACTGATATTTTCTTGTACTCTACACAGTGCCTCAAAAATGGTCATGAATGGTCTTTTCATTAGGCCTCACGCTCTGAAGGGGTTCAAAAGAGGCTTTTTTGGTCCTGGTTTACTGAAAAGCCTTTAGGTTTTTTTCGGGCAAGTAGTCTCCTAACAACTAAATTATGCCTTTAAAATAATGGTTTATTTAAAGGTCTACATAATTGAGGGTGAGAACTTACAAAACTTTGTGCAGCTGCAGAAATTGGTTATAAGAAAGTGTCTAGTAAGTCTGATTCTGCTCTTTGCTTTGAAAAATCATGCCCTTCTGTACACTGGGAATTATCTTCCTGCAATCTGTGTGCTGCTGTAAAGAGCAAAATATATTTAGCTACCTTTTTTCTTGAAGAAGAAAGGTATGTCTTCAGTAAAAGCAGGTCAAAAAGAGGTTAGAAGTTATAGCTTTGGGAGGAACATTATGCTAATTTAGACATTAGCCTAGAATTTAATTCTTTTATATCAAAGAAGTGCTTCTTAATTTCTCAGTAACACAGGGCTATCAGAGAGGGAACCATATTCTGTTCTCTGTTAAAGTTGTTGTCTTAGAAGAAAAAGAGGGCTGGTGTTAACATCTTGGAATTTATGCATAGAAAAAAGTACAGGGTAAAGACTCCACCTTGTATTATATGTAATTCTCTTCCAGGAGAAATTGCTGTACACTTTGAAATCTCTGCCTTTACATATTTCCAGCTATCTGCTGGTTGCTGATAGTGAGGCTCAAAGATTTCTGGTAACAGAAACTGAACACTGCAGGTATCGTGCTGGAGTCTGAAATCAGGTTTAAAATAAAAATGAAGTAGCAAATGTGGGTTTAACTAGATTTCATTATGTTTCATTATGTTTTGCACTTCAATAATCTTTCATAGACCACTCCTCAGTAGAACATAAGCCTTAAATCCATGAGGCATTGGCATGCAATTAGCACTCTTAGAAGGAACTAGAATAGAGAAGATAATACCATTGGGCCTAGAGGATTAGGATGCACCTAATGCCTTGCCTACTCCATAAATATTTCTAGGGTGTCATCAAGCTTGCAATTATAGAACATGATTATTTATGCAAAGTTTCATTTCCTGTATTACATTCCAGTCATAAGCAATCATACTAAAAGTTTTTGCTATTGTGCAATTCATGCTCCACTACCCTAAAGCACATACAAATTTACTTTGTGTTCTGTTTAGGTAGGAAGATTGAAACGAAAGTATTAATTGTCTTCTAAGACAATTAATAAGCTGTGTCTTTCTGCCCCACAAATTTAACACACTAGATTGTCATGACTTGGAGCATTTCTGAAAAACAAATATAACTTTATAGTTTTGGTATAGTCTACAGATAATAAAATTGTGAAAAAATAATTTGCTCTTGCTTTAGCTTCAGGTTTGCTGAAAACATTTATTATATTATAGGGCCTTATTGTTCATTATGAAAACTGTACAAACACATTGAAACTCTATAGAAAAATAAGTTACATCATCTCTTTGGTACATATAAAAAAAAACAGAAGTCAGGTGCTGGTGAATTCTTACACCATATTAATATAGAATATCCTAAGTACAGAGTTATGGAATCACAGAGTCAGTGAATGGTTTGGGTTGGAAGGGACCTCTGGACATTCCTATTCCAATTCCCCTGTGCAAGCAGGTTCATCCTGGGCAAAATGCACAGGATATATCCAGGCACAGGACATCTCCAGAGAAGGAGACTCCCCAGCCAACCTCTCCAGGCAGTCTTTCAGTGCTCTGTCACTCTGAAAGTAAGTGAGTTTTTCCTCATATTCAGATGGAATTTCCTGTATTGCAGTGTGTTCTCATTGCCCCTTGATCAGTTGCCAGGTGCTGCTGAAGAAAGTCTGGCTCACCCTCTTGACACCCACCCTTACATTTGTGTGCATCATTGGGACAAGAAGGTAGAAGGTGGATCCAGGTGCAGAAGTCCCAGCTAAAGGAAGCTAGGTGCATGATGAAGATAATGCCCTTTGTCAGAGAAACACTACCTTTTAGAAAAGTCAAATGAAATAACATCAAGGACCATTAATTAGATGAAATTGGCCTTTGGTAATCCAAATAAACAGAGATTCTTTCACATATTTCCAGTCTTCAATGAGCTATATTCAAGATACACCATTCAAGTCCTCAGCCCCAGATTTATTGAGAAGAACGTATTACTAACGCATCACCACTGTCAGCTTGCGAGGAAAATTTTGCAAACACTAATGCTATGTAATTTGTTTCCTTTTTAATTTCCTTCTTATTAAAATTTTGCATCGCACAGAAGCGGTGGAATGGACAGGGTAACCATGTAAGGTCCAAACCCTGTGTTTCTGTGTTTATTAGAGCTATTTAGGTAAGCATATTTAGGTTGTCCATTGATAGTCTTGTTATAAGTTTAAAAAAACCCAGTTTACCAAAACAGAAAATTCAACTACACATCACTAGTTGTCTAGTTGTTAATCAATATTGATTAATGAGTGACATCTATCACAAGTGATAATTTCTTTTTAAAATAAAAAAACATTGCAGATGGTAACTAATAATCCATACTGATTGTTCAGCAAAATATTTTGCTTCATCTCTAAATCACTACTCTACCACTGTCTATCTCAATAGCTCTAAGTAAAAATCAATAAAGAATTATCTTATTAATTACTGTTAGCTAAGACAAGAATGGGAATGGCAGTTCAAATACAGATTAAGAATGTTTTTCTGTCTGACAATGGCAAGTGGTAGATATCTGAGAACAGCCAGGCAAATCAGTAATGCTTCCTACCATACCATACCCGTACTATTATTAGATTTTATATTGCTGATGCATTCTCACATCTGTAAGGACATTTCTTTCATAAAACATGTTCCCTCAAACCTTAACCAACAGGGGAAAACTTGTTCCCAATAAAAACATTAAACCATGAAGCATTTGCACAGAAGCTATGCAGCCTTCAAAGGTTCCTTTCTTATGTTAATGATCGTTAGAAAGGAAGACAGTCTAGAACAGAAGTCAGTTATATCCCACACTGGTATCCTTAACACAGGTATCCTTCTGATCCATGACACAAACTATATTTTTACTTAGAAATAAACCACATGATCACAAATGACACAGCCTGTCCTTTATATCCAAGATTAATAACTTATCAGAAGTTCTACAGTGAAGAGCTCACCAAAAATTTATTTTTATATTACTGATGAAAATTGAAAGGACCAAAAGTCACAGGGTTATTAAGCCTTTTGCTATAAAGCTAGGAATTAGAAAAAGCTCCTGGATTTAATAAGTTAATCTAATTAATGGTGCAATGAATTGCTACTGGCCAAATATGTGCTCTAGTTTTCTACTGTCTCTACAAGTAGAGACTTTCCTGAAATGAAAAAAATGAGAAATATATGTGGGTGAGTCTTTATTACTTGAGTGAACTATTTTAGTATGATCATTAAAAAAAAAAGGAAATAAAAGAAAAAAATGGATTAGTTCTTGTTGAAGAACAGATACATTTAAAAAGTCAATTAATGGTTGCAACTCTATAAATAATTAGTAAGAAATATTATAAAGAAAATGGGATCAACTCTTTTTTACACAGAGATAAATCTGGTTCAAGACAGACAAGGAACTATCAGAGAGAGTCCAGGGGAGGATTATGAGGATGACGAAGGGACTGGACCACCTCTCTTTTGAGGAAAGGCTGAGGGAGCTGAGCCTTTTTAGCCTGGAGAAGAGACAGCTGAGAGGGGATCTTAACAACACATAAAGGATATTATAGGTGGCTTCCAACAGGATGGGCCAGAGTCTCTGCAGTGGTGCCCAGGGACAGGACAAAGGACAACAGACACAAATTTGGAAGTTCCATCTGAATATGAGTAAAAACTTGTTTACCATGAGAGTCACAGAGCACTGGAACAGGCTGCTCCAGTGAGAGATTTTGGAGTCTCCTTCTCTGGAGATACTGAAAACCTGCTTGGATGCAAACATGTGCAATCTGCTCCAGGTGAACCTGCTTGAGCAGGTAGGTTGAACTAGGTGACCTCCAGAGGTCCCTTCCAACCACAGCCACTCTGTGATTATGTGTGGATGACCTATTACCGTATTCTTATAAACATGTTTAAAGAATGTATTGCACATTTTTCCCTATTTTGGTTTTTTTTTTACTGCCATAGATTGAGCAAATTTTGGATACTGTCTGGTGTTCAGAACAGTATCATGAACTACTGTGATTTTTCTTTCCCCCTCCCTCACATTAAACATTAGGTGCATATTCTAATATAAATGGTGTTTACAACTGTAAAAGGAACATTCTTATTCAGTGTAAATAATTTATTTTAATAGGGAACTTTTTAGATTTTGGGACTAGGCTACTTTAACACTACACAAAACAGTTCTTAAGCACTGATCATGGGTTCAGAAAAGCCAGCACCTGTTCCAAGCAGGGAGTCGAGGTGGCTTCCCTCATTTTGCATGTCAGAAAGTTTAATAGTGAAGAAAAGATCCATTAAATCTGTTTTGGTGTTTATGTCAGAAAGTGATTGTAGGCTCATTTGATTTGCCAGTATAAAGGTGATCTAGAGACAAACAATTTCTCCCTGGAGGTTTCCTGTCAGCATTTTCTTACAGTTTTTGATCTAGTTGTGCAGAAATATCCTTTTGCATGAAGTTTTTCACTGTAGTTCCTGTTACCATTCTGGTGAATGTCTAAATATAGTTATTGATTTGAAGTAAATTTAGAAAGTTTCTTTCCAATCATTTTTTTCCTGTCACTCTTATTTACTCATATACTTTCTATGGAAACATGTTTATTAGTGGTTACTTGATTTTCAGCTTATGCTGATGTAATAAAAACTTATCTGTATTAGTGTAGTCCAGAAAATTACGACAAATAGCTACAGATGGGAAGTTATTTTGTATGAGTTAGAACACACGAAAACATGTGAATGATAGTCAGAGTGTTAAAGTAGGCTACTATAAGCAAGATTTCTGGGGTCAGCAGGTTAAAACAAATAATTTTTTTATCTGAGATTTTTTTGATGTAGTTTGTATTGGTTGTCTTTGGGTAAAGGTGCTAATGCAAGTCACAGAGCTGGAATGACCAAGAGGCCCCATGACATGGAGTCATCCATGTCACTAACTCTTGTTTTGTGCAGAGCCAAATCTGATCCAGAGAGGCAAGGCTTTGTGCATACTGTTATGTTATCTCACAGCACAGGTCACTAGCAGAGTTTAAACTCTCTTGGCCTGCAGACCCTGAGTCTCTGATGCCACAGAGGGGTTTTTCAGGAAGGGCAACTGGCTCATACCAGAACTCTGACTCTCCAGACAAAGGCTTCTTTCTTCTGGTTGAAAAAATTGAATTTTGAGTTTAAATGTGCTCTCCCTGTCAGTACCATCAGAACAGAGGGGATGAGGGACAGGAAGAGGCTTTCCTTCCAACTACTTGTTCCTGAGAGAAAGGCATGCTGAAACTGCAGGAGGGGCAAAGACAGAGCCCCTTCACTCAATTTCTGCAGTGTTCCAGGAAAGTGGGGTTATACTTTTGTAGGAAATAAGCACAAAGGAACAAACTCATACTGTCATCACCAGCTTCCCTTCTTCATGGGAAACCTGAATCTGGCTAACTTGCCAGGTGCATAAAAGGCCAACAACAATTTTGGAAAACCACTGTGTATTGCATTACTTTTGTCTGCTAAATTTATCTTAAAATTTTTCATATGTTAGACATGGCAGAATGCATATTTTGGTATAAAGAAAAAAGCACAGCCAAATTGCAGATGTTGTTGTTAAATGTAGCACACAATACTGTGCTTCTGCTAGCTTAATGAGAGCCTAAGATTTAATTTAACATTTAATTACTGGGAATATAATAGAAAGAAAATAGTAATTCTTAAAAATATATTAAGTCCAATGCATAAAAGTATATTGAAAACCTGAGAAAAGGCTAATGGTAAAGAAAATGATCAGGTGCACAATAATATTAGTGTTAAGTTTTACAGAGCAGAAACATTGTCTTGTAGCAGGCAGAGGAAACACTCAAGGGAAAAATGTAATGTTTTAATACGAGAACAAGAAGCAGAGAAGAGAAACTTAAAGTCAATTCAAGCTTGTAAGCTAACTGAATTTATCAGGAAGTAAGGAAAAAATAGTATCTATTTCAGTTGCCTGCAACAGAAGCTGGTTATAAAATAGAAAATGACACTGCCATAAGCTATTTTTTCAAAAATCAGATCTATCTGAAATAAATTGATGCCCCACACTACACCATGAGAACTTTGGATATTAACTTCAAAACTTCTGTCATATTCTCTTTCTCTGGTGTTTCAAACACTTTGTAAAGAACAGCCAGATAGAAGAGCTAAGTTGATTAAAATACATATGGGATAGATATTAAACACAAAAAAAATATGGCACTCACAGAATAATTGTGGAAAAGATCTTTTTATATTACATATGATAGTTTACTCAACTTGATATGAATACCAAGGCAAATAATTTAAATAGCATTAATATGCTCTCTCAAACTCCTAACCAACTGAATTAAGTTTAATATCTAATAAAATGAAAACTCAAACAAATTTTTCTACAGACAAATATTATAACCACTATTTATTTTAATCTAATATTCTGTACATCAGTATATATATATTTCTACTCTTTTGAAAATCTTTCTAAATTCAAAATTCATCTGACATTTATTACTACTGAAGAAATACTCGTGTTTTGTGACATGCTTCTTTTTCAGCATAGAGGCACTACTGTACACATACAAAGGTGTGACTAAAAAACCATACAGTGAGTCTTAATATATTATTCTTATTCTGTTTTGGACAGAAATATCTGTGCACTTTACTAGTTGTTCATTTGCTTTCTTTTAAAACTCTAAAGATTCTGTGGTTACTTTCAAAACTTTGCAGTGTTTTTCTCATGTGTCAACTCATTTAAAGTGCTCTGGCAAGGATTTGGGAGACAAACTGCAAATGCTGCAGGTCTGTGAATGGGATGGGCTGTGTTAAATTTCTCATGATGCATGGATTGTTCCTACTTCATACAATATTTTCCCCTTAAATATTAATTCATTACTGATGACTCAGATGTCTCAGATGTCTATCTTCTTGCCCTTGACTGAACCTGTAAGGAGATGGTTCAAATGGATACAAAAATTCTGGGTCTGGAAAAAATGGCCAGGCTGGTGAGTTCCTTGTTGCAGTGCCGAGAAGCATCAATGACTGCTTAGAAATTAGGGATATAATTTGGTGGTTTTCCATACGTTTCTGAGAACCAACCATTTCTCTATTCTTTTCTCTATTATTTTGGTAGATTGAGTGCATTTCAAGACCAGTCTTTACAATGAATGGGTGTTATTACTTTTCTTTTTGAAGTAGTGTTGAAGTGAAGGCAGATTTTGAACAGAATGTATCACGACAAATGAGATCTTGGACAGATGGATCTAGAGTAGAGAGTTTTTGCTTTGCTGGGCTTGACAGTACAATTTGGAAGAATAAAACTGTTTCAATCTGATTTAAACACAGAAGAGCGAAGAAAACTAAGTCTCTGTGAATAAAATGGATCAAACCCAGAAAAGTTTAAAATATACCCCAAAACTTGATTAAAACTAGAAGAGGTTAGATGTTTATGGCAAAAAAACTATAAAAAAGTTTTTAACATATTCTGCAGAAAATTAAGGTGTTTCAAATGAGTAGGGATTATAACAATTCTACTATACCTAGCTCTAAGCAGATATTTCATGATAACTTATACAAGCAGTTAGTTCACCTTTAGGATCTTGGTGACAAGCAGAATTATGTTCTATGTGATGTATCATTTTTCTGTTACTTTTACTACTTTTAAAGAGCTCATTTTTCTTAGTCTCAAATATAGTGTGATTTTTTCAAAGAACTGTACAGCTTTTGATATAACAAAATCGAATCCATGTCTTTCGGCAGCAGATGGGAGAACTTTCATAAAACAACAAAAAAGCAATTTTTCTCTTCTTGTTAACTTTTTATTCTGTATATACCATGTATTTACCCAGACAGGTTGTGATACTCTAGTAGAGTGATCATGAAATGCATGGCATTGTGCCTGATATTTTGCAAAGGAAGACTGTGGGATGATTTGGATTATTAGGGATTTTTTAAGTCTTCACAATAAACATATGAACAGAAATAAGGAATTATTTTTATTAATAATGAATAAAAAAAAGAAATTATTAAAAAGAAAGCGTCTTTGTTAAAGTTTATTTCTTCTAAGTACAATAAAACATAGACTATCTACTTGGCAAAAGGCCTTTTCAGTGGTCTCCTGGAAAAGACATTGAACTAACAGGTTAATGTGTTTGCCTACATATTTCATATTTTCCACAAATTTCAAATAGCAGTATCTTAAAATGTACAATAAGAAAATAAATGCACTGCTACAGTATCTACTCAGAAAAACACTTGAGTGAATGTTGAAAATAAAATGTACTTCTGGTAATTTTTTTCATGCCAGAGGTAATTTCTTTACTGGAATTACTGATATCTGGCTTTTTAGTACCTCCTTTTTCTTTAGATACCAGAAAGCTGTACAAACATGAACTACATTCTCATACAGAATATTCTGTGAATAATGTTATGTTAGAAATAGGAAAATCATACCATTTAAGGTGAAGGACTTGCGTGAGTTCACATAGTGTTTTAGAAGCAAAGGAAGGAACATTTCCTGGGAACTGTCATTCTTATTTAACATTTTTGATATATAATAACTGAATACATATCAAAATCTGAAATAACACCTTTTTATATTATATATATATATATATATATATATATATGGATGATATTCTGCATAAGTTTGTGTACACTTGGAAGCTTTAATGACTACTTATAAAGTCTTAGGCATAAGTAGATTATTTATTCTGACTTGCCTTCTTTAACAAAATCTCTGTAAGCTTCTCTTCCTTCATGTTTGAAGTGAGACAGTTTCAATTGTCTTATCTCCTAATAAATCCTGCTTCTTCGAGTCTTTTCAGATTTGGAAGAGGGAGAGGTGCAGGGTTGGAAGGTGTGTTAAATCTTGATTTTTGTGTATTGTTTACTTAATGACAAATCAAACCAGATTTTTGAAAAGCCAGCATTAAGAGATCTTGTAATTTTTAATGTTTGCATCTGCACCATAGTGTTGTAGAACAATATGTTCATCACCTTCCTCAGCCCAACTGAGTCAATCACATTATTGCCAAAGAACGTGGTGTGAGAAGCACATCCTTAAACCCAGTGGATTCAACAACTAACAAGGGTGAAATATTTAAAAAGAAGAAGGTTGTAAGGCTTTGCTTTTAATTATTACTTTACCAATTACTTATTGATTCTGTCCTCTCTTGGATTTGTTGTATGCTAATTGATCATGACAAAAAGAAAATATTTAATTGATTGAGATATGGATTTGCTGAAAACTCTGGAGATTTTAGAGTATTTTCTGAGATTTTATAGTCTTTTTTATTTATTTCCCCATTAATGTCAGTTTCATGTAACACTGTAAAGTCTATAAAGCCCTTATGATTGTCTGCTCAGCCCCCCACCTCTGTTGAAACCAGTCCAGATGGGTATTTGCCCAGAATTTAATCAAATAACAAGATCTGTTATCTAAGATTTAATGCAAATATGTCCATATTTCTAATCCAGTTCAATAGCAGACCTACTTCCCCAGCTATAACACTCACAGGTTTAACTGATGGTGTGAGAAGATACTTGCATTTTCTGAATTCCACCTTCCATAGTACATCCTCTCTTCCCTCACACATGGATTACAAACTCTCTGGGACAAAAACCACCTTTTTTCCTCTGGATTTCTACCATGCTTTGCACAGGCCTACTGGTTGTCTTCTAGCATTCCTAAACAGGGGTGTGTTGGTTTTGCACCGCCTGGTTTTTGGTGGGAGGGAGGGGCATAGAGGTGGCTTCTGTGAGAAGCTGCTAGAATCTTCCAGCATGTCCGGCAGAGCCAATCCTTGGTGGCTCTGAAGATGGACATGCTGCTGGCCAAAACTGGGCCAATGAGAGAGGATGGTAACACCTCTGGGATGATGTATTTAAGAAGAAAATCAGAACAAAGTGGAGCCAGAGAAGAGGTGAAGGTGAGAGCATGTGAGGGAAAACAACATGAAGACACCAAGGTCAGTGCAGAAGGAGGGGGAGGAGGAGCTCCAGGTGCTGGAGTCGAGATTCCTCTGCAGGCTGTGGTGAGACCACGGTGAGGCAGCTGTGACCCTGCAGCCCATGGGGAACCACAGGGAATGCAGAGATCCACACTCAGCCCATGGGGGAGGTGCCCATGCTGGAGCACATGGATGCCTGGAGAAGGCTGTGATCCTGGAAGACCCAAATGGAGAGAGAGAGCCCCTCCTTCCAGGCTGGAGCAGCCTGTCCTTGGAGGACTGCACCCCATGGAAGAGTGACCCACGTCACAGCAGGTTTGGGAGGACTGTCTGCCCATGGGAGGAACTCACATTGCAGCAGTTTTGGAAGGACTACGGCTTATGAGAAGAGAACCATGCCAGAGAAGTTCATGGAGAAAGGTGTCCCATGGGAGGGACTCCATGGCATCACAGGGGAACAACTTCCCTCCCTGAGCAGCAGAAAAAAACCTTGGGTGATGAGCTGACCAAACTCCCATGCCCTGTCTTCCTGCGCTGTTGGTGGAAAGGAGGGAGGGGCTGGGGGGAAGAAAAGTTGTTTTTAACAGCTTATTTTACTTCTCATTATCCTACTCTGATTTTGTTAGCAATAAATTCACTTTTTACTTCTAAGCAGAGCCTGTTTTGCTCTTGGAGTGTTTTCTCCTGGTCCTTATGTCAACTCATGAATCCTTCATTAAATTTTCTTCTCCTCTGCTCAGCTGTAGCAGGGGAGAGTGAGTGAGCTTTTAGACAACTGCAGTATCTTTTACACAACAGAAAGCTGGTGAAGAGGATAACAAAATGAATCCCTTGTGTCTTGAAAAATACAGGTTTTATTCCTGACATTGAAATTTTAAAGCAATTTGTTAAAAATCAATTACATAGTTTCTAATTTAAGTACATACAAGATTTATTTAAAATTAAGACAAAATTCTGCCAGAAAATTTTAGTCATTCACAGAAAATGATGAAATGTTTATTGACATGGAGTTCATGGACAATTGTGGATATGGACAGTTTTATACTCCACCCACACCCAAGCTGCCCAGCTATAACCAAAATTGTCTGACAGCTAGTAAGATAGTTAGCCCTGCCTGCTCTGAGGGTAGGCTAAGCCTTCCCCAAGAGTAAATATTGCATTTGGCTTAGCACTGTCCATAACGTATCTTCTGAAGCGCAGCTGGCTCATCATGAAGGCAGAGCAAAGCGTGACAGAGTGGGAACCTTGCCTGAGATAGGTTTATCATGAAACAACACCTTTAGTGACTCTACTACGATGTGACATGTCCTTTCACATTCTGGATATCTTTTAAAATAACCAAATATGGAATGTTTTCTGGTTTATAGAATTGACAAAAATACATGATTCACATAAATTAGAGTAGTTAAAATTATATTTTAGCGAGGTTTTATTTACACAAGACAACAGTAATTAATCATGGTGTGGCAATAATGAACTACCTGTAAAATCTGTCTTCAATAGGAAATGTTACAGTTTTTATCTAAACTCAGTGTGTCTTTTCAGAGAGTCAAAGCCCAATATTTTGCAATTTCATTTATTTTCTATTTTGCAGAGAATACAATAAAGAAATGACGTATTAGCTTTGATCTCACAGAAGCCAAAACAATGCAAAAAAATTGCTATGAATTCTGCAGTCTCCCCTGCTGACCATTATCCATTGTAAATTTGGTTTCTTTTCACTAGTGCTTTTCTACATCCTATGTTGGAAGCATCTAATACTGATTTTTCTTCACTTGAGGTATACAACTTCATCTTGATTCAAATTATTTACCTTGATGCATGCATTATTTTCCAAAGGAAATGAGGTCTTTGCTGTGTTTTAACATTACTGCTCCATGAAAAAAGTACATTATACTTCATCCCAACATAATCAGACAGTTTGAGATATTTACGATATGTATACCATTGCTTCCTCCTGAACATTAAAATTTTGTTATATTTCTAGCTTATGCCATCTGAATGAAAATCAGTGATGAGGGAAAAGACAAGTCCTATTTATAGAGAACTCCTACACCTCAAGACAAATCTGTGCCAGATCTCTCCCACTGGATGATTAGAGCAGGAAAGGACCAGCAGCGGGTCAAAAGTGCTGCGTGTGGTGAGATTGATGCAGCTGAGGAGACTGTTGTGACCAAGCAGCAAAAAACCTGCAGGTGACTGGGATATAGCATCTCTTGGAGGGAAGGATAGTGAGAGCCACTGAGCAGAGTTCAGTTAAGATCAGAAATGATGACTCCAGTAAATTCTCTGAAGTGGAAGAAGAGGTTAATGAATAGAGACAGAGTGTAAAGAAGGGAGAGATGGAGATTTGTTCTGACCAGTAACAGGAAGCTGCTCTTCCAGCACTTGCTCGAAGTAGGACATAGGAAATGGCCAGCAGGTATTTTTTAATGTGATCCCTGAACAGCGCTGTAAGCATCTGAATAACTGCTTGATTTTAGAAAACAGATCAGTTGGATTTAAAATCCATTAATATTTAGGTTTAATGTGCATAATTCTGAGAATCACTGCAGCTTACACACATTCATTCTACAGTTAGAAAAGTGGAGGCTTTTAAATTCCTAAAACGACTGAATCTCATCCTTCTGCCACAGCTTCATGTTAAAAAAATTAACCAAACATTGCTGTCCTGAGAAGATAGTCCTGCCAGCATAGTGAAAGTTGTAGGGAAAACTGAAGTTCATATTAACTGGAACTACTTATGCAACTATTTCTGTCAGGAATGCTGATCTGTTTTGGGCTGAGGGGGTGATGTGCATGTTTTTCAAAACTCTGTGTCCTTCTCAGAATGCTGATGAACAGTGGTGGTCTTTGCCTTGATATGTAATTCGAATGAAGAGCTTTTTGCTATATGGTGTTATTGAGTCCTCAAAGTCAGCATTCAAGCAGATGCTGGAGATAACTGTACAGCAGAGTCAGCAGAAACAGGCATCGTCCAGGTATCAGGTTCACAGACAAGCACACAAGCTGGCATCACCAATGAAGATGAATATGTATTAGGACAGTCTTAGTAACCATAGAAGATTATAGACACACAACCTTTCTACCAGCCCTGCTGCAGAGGCAGCAATCTGTATCAGCAGGGTGATAAGGAAGGTGATTCAAAGCCTATGATGGAGTTTGCTTATACTAAAGCAGCAAAATAATCCACATGTTTGTGATATAAAGAGATGTCTAGCTATTAGGAATTTGAATGAGATCTTCAGGAGATCTTTAACAAGCAGCATTTAATACCACATTTATCTTCTGTGAAATCTGGACATTGTTAGGGATGGAAGAACAGACTAGATGAGACATACTCCTGATCCTTTAGAATATTATGACATTGACCCAGTTAATAATCCTGCTGGAAGTCATATCAGCTCAAACCACTTTGGGAATATACTATGCTTCCATAATTTGGAGGATTTCGGCTTTTCTTTTGGTTATATTAGTAACACAAGATACAATAAATTTAAAAATTGAAAATTATACTTGAGGTAGAATTCTAATGGGTGTTAAAACTTTTGCAGTGGAAGGGCAGTATCATGTTTGCACTATACTGCAAAATCTTGATTCAAAGGGAAACAGCCCAATTTTCTACCTCTGCTGATTTTATACTTAATGCAATCAGAACTATAGTAGTTGGACTTTGACTGCATGTGCTAATCTAAATAAGGTTAATATATTTTTACAAAAATGCATATTAATCAACAACAATTGTTCTGCCTGATTATAAACCTTTTTGCAAGAACTTAAATTTGGCTTAGGATTTCATGTGTGAAAACATACATATGCCCACATTCATACCTGCATGTGTTCTCTAATGGTACCTGCATTTGGCCAGGAGAACAATTGTGTGTAACATCCAACTGCGAGACTGTAAATTTACTTGGATCTAAGCCTGACATCTCTCAACTGTGATCAAATCATCAATCACCTTCCATGCAGCAACTGTGAATTATCTTTAGTGTCTTGACAAAGAAGATTAATATTTCGGTTTGGGCATAAAGGAAATAAGAATGGACCTTTCTGAGTGATAAAAAGAGCAATTAATTTAGTAAAGTTTAAACATTCAATCTTATAAATTTTTAATTTATTTTACTTTATTTTACTTTTAATAAAAAGAACCGTTTACCACATTAGTGAAATCCAAATAATAAACTGATGATTTTTTAAGTTGCTTGGTGGTTAAGACAACATGTCTAAAAAGACCTTCCAACACCTGTCTAAGAGCAGTTGCATTAGAAATTACTTTACCTCAGATGAAGAGTTATAACCTTATGAATTTTCTCCAAAGGAAATATTATTATATTCATGTCAAAGTAAGAAGAGATCTTTTATAAATTGAAGTCAGTAGAGTGCTATGAAAATTAGAAGTATGAAGTTGAATTGTGCCTTATAATTTCTTTTAAAACTCTTTAAACTGTTAATTTGGCCATAGTTTTTGTCCTGCATCTTCAACTTTGTATGAAAAGAGAGAACCAGAATGAGAGTTTAGCAAATAAATACAGCATGTTTTCTTGCTAGGGGCTTTTGTTATAATAGTTGCAGGATTTTCTTTAAAATACTATGAATTTGTACTTTCAGTTCAAAATATGTTTATTTCTAATATTCCCATGCCTCTGGACCTGGAGACTTGGTAGAACCATCAAACTTCATGAGACTAAGGAGTGATAGCCCTGTCATGTACAAAATCCATGCAGCTGCTGTGGGTCATTTAAATGCAATTTCCTGTTTCCCGCACATTTCTCTGTCAAAAAGTCTTCTCTAAAAGAGCTATAAATTCTGTTTCCTATGTTACCAAAGCTCACTTCAAACAGTAAAAGTAATATAAATAGAATTTCTAGGTAAAAACCTGTTTGTGTTGTACATCAAATACATGAAAAAACTCCTTTATATACTCTTGGAATATGAGCTGATGCATACTCTGCAGAGATGGTGCTATAGCTGTAAAAAATGGATTCCACAGAAATTCTCTGACCATTGAACAGAGAGAATGTTTACTCTGTACTTCATGTCTTACTGCTGTCAGGTTTATTGTTAAAGAAAATAAAAGATGGAAAATGCAGACAAGTCCAGAGGTCTTAGAGAAAAAAACAAGCAAAGATCCAAACTGATGTGCCTGAATTAGATTTGCTGTTCCATCTCCTGTGATTTATTTTAAACTTTTGTATGTTGAGCTTTGAGGGTAACGTATTCTCTGAAATGACAGAAACAAAAATATTATAATATTCTAAAGTCTGTACTGCAAGTGTAAGATGACCTTTTTCTTTTTTCTTTTTTCTTTTTTCTTTTTTCTTTTTTTTCTTTTTTCTTTTTTCTTTTTTCTTTTTTCTTTTTTCTTTTTTTCTTTTTTCTTTTTTCTATTTTTTTCTTTTTTATTTTTTCCTTTTTCTCTTTCTCCTTTTCTGTTCCATTTTGACAGCCACCAGTGTTCTCTACTTTTCTGGTAAGGATGAAGCGATTAACTGTACATAGAGCTCCTTGCTGGGTCCCATTACAGAGGAATTAATTTCTGAGGCAGCAGGGGATGTTTACACAGTTGTTTGTTGTATAATTCCACAAGAACATTTCATTCAGATAGTAAAATATCCTCAACAGGTTATCAACATATGCCATTGTAAAAGCAGCAGGAAGTGACCAAAATGGACCAAGAGAAGGCTAGAAATTTCATGGATTCAAGTTTCTAATTTCTCTGCTCAAATCTAGATCCTTACTCTGTTTCTACTACTGCTAACAAACACCAATTTGATATGTATCTTTCAGCAAAATTCTCAATCAGTCCCTATATTCCTATTCCAAGTTTCCTGAAACAAGACCAGTTCCCTCAATGAGCATATGCAAATTTATTCTTCAGGTAACTAAGGTTACATCAGACTTTGCCAGGTATTAGCAGAACAGGCAAAAAAGATCCTGCTGAAGATTCCTTTCACTACTCTGCCACTGCCCAAGTCCAACTTCAAACTTCTAGGCCTAGTCCAACCTTCAAACTAGGGCTTCTTGAAGAAAATTCTGTTTGAAGGTTTTAACCCAGAGCAACATTTTGTTCTCTATCACACTCCTGAATGTGGCTGAAAAAAGTTCAGCTAAGGTAGAAATCCTCCACAGATATCTTCTGCAATGGTTTGATGCATTTGAATGAAAATGCAATCAAATTAATTGAAACAATAAAACAGTAAGTCAGACAAGGGGAAACCATCTGGATGAGGTATTGAAAGAAATCTGGAAATTTCAATGGCCTGTGTAGGACACACTGGTGATAAACCCCAGAATTTTGTCTGCTAGAGTTAGTTAGCCACCAACATACCTCTTTATGGATTGTGGAATCATAGAAAGGTTTGGGTTGAAAGAGACTTTACACATCATCTTGTTCCAGCCCCCTGCCATGGACAGGGACACCTTTCACTGACCAGGTTTTGTGGAGTTCCATTCAGCTTCCAGAATCACCTCCTTCACCCTTCTGGCCTTGAACACTGCCAGGAATGGGGCATCCACAACTTTCTGAGCAAGCCATTCCAGTGCCTCACCACAGTCAGAGTAAAGAATGTCTATGTAACATGTAACCTAAACCTAGCTCTTTTGAAGCTATTCCCTCTTGTCCTGGCACAACATGCTCTTGTTAAAAGTCACCCTCCATCTTTCTTGTGGGCTGCCTTCAGTTACTGGAAGGACAAATTAGGTCATCCTTAAGCCTTTTCTTTCCAGGCTGCACAGTCTAAATTCTCTTAGCTTTTCCTTATAGGAAAGGTGCTCCATCCCTTTAACCTATTTGGTCACCCTCCATAGGACTTGATCCAACAGGTCCTTGTCCCTCCTGTGCTGGGAACCACAGAGCTGGATGCAGCAGTCAGGTGGGATCTCACCAGAGTGGAGAAGAGGGGCAGAACCCCGTCCCCCACCTTTCTGGCCACACAGCTTTGGATGCAGCCTGGGATACAATTTGCTTTCTGGGCCGCAAGCACACACTGCCAGGGCATGTCTGATCTCTCATCTGCCAGCATCTCCAAGTCTTTCTTGGCAGGGCTGCTCTGATCTGTCCCCAGGCTGGATTGATACTGGCGGTTGTCCCCACCCAGTTGCAGGACCTTAGACTTAGTCTTATTAAACCTCATGAGATTCCCACTCATGGGCCCACTCCTTGAGCCTGTCCACACCCCTTTGGATGACATTCTGTCAAATGTATCAGCCATAACATTCAGTGTGCTGGCATATAAATCAGTTTTATTTACATCCCATCCTGTATCTCCTCATGCCATTCTCTTCTAAGAGACTTAAGCACACAGAGTTAATTACCATTTCTTTTCCACTAGGCTTGTCAAGTCTCTTGAAAATCTGTGCAACTGCCAAAACCAGGCACTCATTGCCTGCAATTAAAAGCAACTGGTTGTCTATAGATTTATATAAATAAAGAAAAAAAAATAAAAAAAATAGATAGTCAAATGTAATTTATTTCTGGATAATGGAAGCAATGGACCCCAAGGGTGGCTGCATTGAACTTGACATATAGGCAGGATTAGCCACATTTACATTAGCTACGATCTCACCAGATCTTTCTCTAATCTGTTCTCAAAGACCTCCAATATCAGAAATATTTAACCTTCCTCCCTGTTCCAGTGTTTCCATACTGACATTGCTAATGGTTTATTCTCAAATTTAATCCCAGCCTCTTTTATTGGAAGTTAAGCCCATTGCATCACCAGTGCGCAAAAGATGACACTTCCTTCCTCAGTACATCAGTCCTCAAACATGAGAAAAGCTGTGTGTCTATAGCTTTATGTAAATATAAAAAATTAAAAATTAGATGGTCACTTTTTTTTTTTTTATTTGGTTTAAATAACTCCCATTTGTTCCCTACAGGTTCTATTTTCTAGTTCTCTGGTCATACGCAGTGTTCTATTCAAGACTTTTATAAGGCCCAGCTCCTTTGAAATACACCCCCGCTGGAGCGTTTCCACTTCTGGGTAGAGCAGATTTCACGGGTCTGACAAGCTGTAGTTCTTTTTATGTTATTCCACATGGTCTGTGTCTTTTTTTGCAGCAGTGGAAAATATTCACAACAAGGTAAAAGTTTAAACATTAATGTTTATCTTTATGGCATGCAGTAATCTTTAGTTCTACCAAACAGCCACTTGCCCACCTTCCTATGCCTCACTGACAATTCTTGTCCTTTTACCTAGATTCATCTAAGACTGACTCCCTATGTTCCTCAGGCTGCACCAGTCTGAGTATAAAAGGGAGTACTATTGTACAAAAATACTTTTTCAGAAATCCTTTCAAGTGCCCTAGACTTCTTCCCTCCTTGAACTCCCAGTTTAGCATTTAAACCTATTTAATGTATGAATCCAAATACTTTGGAAAGCTACTTGCTCTTTTTATCTCAATATGTTAATAATAATATCCAGAATTAGTCTAAAGTGAAATTTAGACACATAAATTCACTTAATTGATACAGAAAAGTGCCCAAATGCTTAAGCAAAGGACAGTATACACACATAAAAGAAGACTATAATCTAACAAAACCTCCTTTAAACTGGAATTTAGATGTCTAGTAGCTACATGACACTCCAATCTACTTGTTTTCCTAACACTTTATACAAAATTAATTAAGTGTCTCCTTAATTAGTTGAGAACAGTGTAAAACTAAACTTAATTACATATGCTTGTTCAGAAGTACTTATTTTGGAAGACATCTCATGCTTTGAGCTTCTTATTAATCCGGAATTAGGTGTCCTTAATCCGTAGTTTTTATGAGGGTCTCTGGAGAAGCCTGATTACATTTAGGAGTAACCTTTTAGTCTGAATGTAAACTAGACTAACTAGACTAAAGTACTTAGGAATTAGTGACATTTTCTGTTTATGAGCCAATAAAAGTCTAATTGGTCCAATTAAAACCCCTCTACATTTAATGTGAATAAAAGGCTCAAAGGACCAATACAGCAATAGGGTATGGATGTCTTCAGACCATCTCTGCTGCACTGGAATCCACCCATCCTCACAGTATCTAATTTTCCAGTTAAAGAGCTATATTTAGGAGAAATAATATTTAAAGACCTTTTCTTGCCCCCAAGCAGGGACTCTAGGTACTTAGATTACGAGGAATGAACTATTGGTTATGCCCCTTGGCAAAGAAATGCCTAAATTAGATGGACTCCAACCTAAATCTTAATCACTAAGAAAATATTAAAAATCCTGCTAGAATATACAACTAGCAAAGATGTTATTTTTCACCTAATCATCTCAGTGCCTGGTTTATTTTAACTCCTATGCTGTAAGACTCTTGTGGATTAGAATTGGAGATCCTGGTCAAATACAGATATTACTGATCAAAGTAGCATTCTGCATTTCCACCACGTTTTACAAACAGGAAGTAAGTCAAGCACTTGTCACAGCATGCAGAAAATCCCTAGAGACAGACTACTGGTGATCTTTAAGTGAAAAGTAGTTAAAAAGCATGTGATCATGCACACCAAATAGAAAAGAAAGGGAGAAATTAATGTCTGAAGACATGAGAATATATTGCTATGATTAATGATTGTGTCAGCATAACGCATCTTAAAAATAGAAGTCACTATTTCTGGTGCAATAAATTCCAGACAAGACCTCAAAATTGCCAAAGGAATGGTGGAATTTATCATGTTAGACAGTGTTTTACTTCTCTTACTAACACACCTCAAAATGCTTAGAAAATTTCCATTTCATGAACTTTATGAAACAGAGAATTAAATTAATGAACTCTTGCCCTGAGTAAATGGACTTAACTACCTGTAACACCAGGGTTTTTTTGCATCAAAACACACTAAGTATGCAAAATTTTTATGACTCTTCTGTGACCTGAAATCTTCCTTTGGAAATCACTTCAACCCTTCCCCCAGCCTCCAGCTGGTACTTTTGTAACAATGGTATTTGACATTAAGTAACAAGAAGTAAGCTGAAGAGAGGATGTTACTTCAGCCAATGTCATATCCAGCTACAAGTGAAATCTGATGCAGACAGGTGTAAAAGCAACGAGCTATGAACTGAAGCTGCATTTTCTTCAATCAGATGCAGATAGAGGCATTGATATGACTTCAGCTCTGCTTCAGGAGACCTAGCTCAGACTCATGCAAAGCTTTGATTGTTTTTTAGAGACAAAAAAATGTATTGCTAGAAAGAAAAAAAAAATAAAAACAACAAACAACCAAGTCTAAAACTTAATGACAAGGATGTTGTAAATTCAGTACATCTAAAGTATGCTGCATTGTGTTTCCTTGCTAGGAAGGAGTATTCTTAATCTGTTGTTTCCTAAGAGCTGTGTGGAATGTGTTGAATCTACAATTAAATGCTAATTGAAAATTTATTTGACAATTGTAAGGGCAATATTGAAAAGAAGGAGGAAAATAATATTAGCAAAATCAAAAGAACTTCAATAACTATTTGAACATTGCCCATGAAACTCCGGAACATGAAAAGAAATCTACAGAGGGGAAAAATATTTATGGGATGAAATATATTTTTTAAAGTACCCTACTCTCGAGAGACCCCTTTGAACTATTGAAAGGATTGCATTGTTTGTTTTCAGCTCTTTAGGAGCTATGGCAACTCAGAATCAATTGTCAAAATGGTAATTTTAAAAAGTAATTATAAGTAAAGTTGATGTACTGTTCTTGATTTTTTTTTCCTTCATTTATTTTCTGTTGGGTTTTTTTAATGCTTTCATCTTCTTATTATATTTATGTAATACGTAAGAAAGAAATAGTGTCTTATTATCAAAACATATAATAAAACTACAAAGTAGAAATAGCTGTGCTGCATAAAAACAGTAACCAGACAGAACAGGGGCCTGTACAGATGTGTAAAGAAAGGTACAAGAAAGAACACAACATGCATAGAGTGGGATTTCTTTGAAATCAAATTTCTAAACTGGTGATTATAACTTTGATTTGAATATCCTTTGTGAGTTTCACATTTGTAAATTTGTACAATTACTTTTTGAATGCTAAAATTTTTGGCATTTACAATAACTGATTGGAATTAATTCTGAAGTTCATTAATACATGTCATGGAAATGCACCTCCTTCTGATTGTTTTAAACCTGTCACCTCATAATTTCTTTTAATTTCCGCTAATTCTCATAATATAAGGTTCAAGAATAAACTGTTTTCTATTTCCTTTCTCCTAATTATTCCATGATCTTAATGACCTCTTTAATGTCTTTTCCAGGCTGAAGAATCTTTGTCTATTGATTTGTCTCTCTTACAAAAATTCATTCACTCTTCTCTGCATCTTCTGCAGTTGAGAAAAATTGGTTTTTAAATTGTCTAACCAGAAGAGTAATCAAGAAAGGGACATGCTGTGGATTGTTTAAAAGTATGAACATATTCTTTTTCTGTCGGGCATTTAATTCCTAATAATTTATTACATTTTACCTGCTTCATTTATAACTACTGAGTAATGAACTGAAGTTTACATGAAAAATTATTGATGTCACATCCAAAACCTATTTCATAGTTCAGATTGTATCCTTGTATGTTTGAAATTAGGATAGGTTGTCCTCATAATAAAATAATTTCCTTTTAATAAACATGGAATTATGTTTGCCATTTCATTTCTCAAACACTTGGTATATGATGATAAATTTCTGAACTTTTTTGGTGAGCATTTCTCATTATGACCCCAAATAACTCAATATTGTTAGAAACCTTGGCCATCTCATCTCATTCAAATTCGTCTAACAATCATTGATAATTAAATTGATTAGCACATCTTAGCGTTAATTCCTATAGGATACTAATAATGTCCTCAGCCATTTACACTTACCTATAACTTATTTCTACTTTTTAATTCTACTCTTTCAAATTGTTGTTTACACTTTTAATGAACTTCCCATTTATCCCATGTCAACTGAGATTTTCTTGAGTTTTGAGTAAAAGCTTTTTCAAAAGCTTTATGGAGATTTTAATAGCCTGTAGCAACTTGATGACTCTTGTTCCTCAAAAGTAGGAGTTTTTTAAAGAATTCTAGTAGATTAGCAAGATGTGATCCCTTGCTCCAAAAACCAGTGTTTGGCTGTTCCCCAGAATATCATACACTATTATGATTGTGTGTGTGTGTGTGTACGTACAGTCTGCCTCCTATTAAACTGGCTACCATTTTCTTCCAGCACAGAAACCAGATTTCTTATTTGTAAGTTTGGGGGGGTTATTGTAGATTATTTTTTTCTAATTTGCCTTTATGTTTGTCACCCTTTGTTCCAAATATGCTGGAGCAATTTTCACAGATAGCTCACACACCATAGTTAAATAGGTCAGCTATTTCATACTTTGAAGAATACCATCTTGGTCTGTCAAGTTCATTCTTCAGTTCACTAGTTTATTCTAGAATATTTTCTAATGACATTTCAGGTTAGGTTTATCCTCCAGTACCTTGTTCACAAACAGGGCCTCTGGCCTGGGTACCTCTTTTAGGTCTCCCACTGTAAATATAGATGAAAGCAAAAAAAAAGTGCTGCAGTTTTTTAGGTAAGCTTGATTGGTTTTAACCACTGTGCCGAGGAAAAATGGTAAAAGAGGAAGATTGGAAATGAACAGGAAAAAATTTCCAGATTACCTGGAGAACTATAACATTTCATTTTGAGGTTTTCTTAAAGTTTACTTTGTTTCAAACCAAGGCATAGATAAAATTGATTTCAGGCTTAGTTGCTCTAAGAAATAGTTTTTCTTTGGACATATAGCTATAGCTTTGGACTATATAGCTGAATAGTACAAAAATATAAACATTTCTAAACAAGCTATATATTTAAATCATAAAAATATTTGCATTTTTAAACATTGTTCACAGCTATTTAGTCTAAACTATGTGTGTAGTTTACTCCAGATGAAGCCAGTTGACATAAACAGATCTGAGCACTCCTGTGCCACACATTAACCATGGCAATCAAGTGACAGAAGAAACTGTGTAACTTTTTACGAGTTAACCTCTGTTTTCACAGCAAAGCTTACAAATGGCAGAGCTTCAAAGAGGTGCAGCACATTCTGCAGCTATTCTTCTTGTGCTCATCTCACTTGCACTGTGCAGGCCGCCAAGTTATTTTCACATCTAAGTGTTTGTTTTTAACAGCTATACATGTGGTGAATTAAACCTCTGTTGTGGTTTCTTAAATAAACACTTAGGTCACAGTACGGTATCTACACACTGAGCAGTGGTGAGATATGCTCCAGGGGCAGATGAGCAAACTCTTAATCCAACATGTAGAAAACACATGCAACCTTTGGGTTGCAAGCTCCACACTTTGGGTATAGATTTAGAATGTTGAGGTAAAAACGTCCCTCCAGTGTAGCTCACAGCCTGTAATTTGAAAATGAACTTACAATATCACCTAAGTTTTTTTGAAACCAGATTTCTTCCTATATTTCACCTAGTTTCCCAAAGAACTCTGCCCTTTTCAGAGCAACCCACAGTATCAGTACAGGCTGGGGGCTGAACAGATCAAGAGCATCTCTGACAAGAAGGACTCTGGGGTGCTGGTGCATGAGAAGCTGGCAATGGCCCAGAAATGAGTTCTTGAAGCCCAGAAAGCCAATTGTTTCTTGGGCTGTGTCCAAAGCATTGTGGCCAGCAGAGCAAGGGAGAGGTTTTTGTGCCTCTACCCTGCTCTGGTGAGACCCCACCTGCTGCACTGTACTGAGCTCTGGGGTCCTCAGCACAGGAAGGTCATGGACCTGTTGGAGTGAGTCCAGAGGAGGCCATCAAGATGATCAGAGGGATAGAGCACTTTGCCTAAGAGTAAAGGCTGAAAAGGTTGGGGTTCAGCCTGGAAGAGAGAAGGCTTAGGAGTAACCTAATTGCAGCCTTCCAGTACCTGAATGGCGCCTACAAGAAAGATGTAGTGACAAGACAAGAGGGAACGACTTCAAACTAAAAGAGAGTAGGTTTAGGTTACATGTTAGGAAGACATTATTTTCTAAATTATTTACTTTGAGGGTGATAAAGCACTTGGCACAGGTTGTACAGAGAAGTTGTGGATACCCCATCCCTGAAAATATTCAAGACCTGGTTGGATGAAGCTCAATACAACCATGTCTGTGAAACATGTCCCTGCCCATGGCAGGAAGCTGAGCCTAGGTGATCTTTAATATCTCAACAGAAAGCATTCTGTAATTCTATTATTAGATTTTGCTTTACATGACTTCCTAAAACAAAGCAAAACATATCAAGGTCCTGATGCAACAAATTATTTCATTATACACTTAGCTGCTTAACGTCAGAATTGTTAACAGACATGGAGAAATTAGTCCTTTGTTGAACTGGATCATAGATACATAGAATTTATAACTATCAACTTTATATCTTTCCAGGATTTCAACTGTTGATATAATAGTCACAGTTAGATAGTAATTTTTTCTCTCGATAATGCAGATGGTACCTCCAGGGACACATCTTGTATGTTTTGCACTGTCCAATGACACAGACTTATTCCTGTTCATTAACAGAAGGAATCCATCTGCTTATCTCAGATCAAAAACCTAAGAGTTAGCTGGGTGTTGTAGCCTGAATATCTACTAGTAAAGCCCACAGTAAAAAAGCAAAAAGGGCGTTTGCATAGTATCCACAGATGTACAATTCAGCCGTGTCATGAGATGTTCAGGGTCCCAGGGCACCCACATGTTGAGGGTCCAGATTTCTCTCTGTCTCCAGAGGTTGGGGCTGAAGTGTGCTCTCAGGCTGTACAAAGATGATGGCCAACAGGGGAATAGGGAGGGAGTGGTTCAGGGACACAGGAACAGACATAGGAACAGGGGAAGGAGCCAATGGGGTCTTAACAGCTTTGAGGGAAGCTTCTTGTGTTTCCCTAATTAGGGGATGCCTCCTAGGGCCTCCACAGTGGGGAAAAGTTATACGTCTCTGAACAGCAAGTACATATTTTACAGGCTTAAAGGACTATTACTTGCAAAGTCCCATAGCTAGAAATGTGTTGTAATACTGATGTCTCAGTTATTCTGCTTCTCTCAGCAGCAGAGCTTCTTTATCTGGAATATTTTCTGTCTCTTTGTAAGTATTTTACTATTTGAAAGTTGTAAGAGTATCATGCAAGTTGCACAGAAGAACAGAACTGCAAAGAAATGTTGCAGTGGTGATTGCTTCTTTCTAGGGCAGTTCTCTCCTATTCTGCTTTTCCTTTGTCCTCTGTCTCCCTGAATTTTAAGGTAGCTGGAGGGTGCACTTGATGCATTTGGCTGTAACTGTGGCAAATTTGAGTTCATCATGATAGAACTATCATTACTGATGATAGTACAGATTTAATTCAATTCATACTCCAGTCAGATGTCTTTATTGGCACAATTAGAGAGGAATGGTCACTATATTCATGCTTGTAAAATGCACTTTATCACTCTGTGCCATAGGGACACTTTTATTTCATGCGTGTTTTAAACGTTATTCTTATCCAGATTACTTAATATAATTTCTTTATGTAACTTCCATACAGAAAAAATTGTATTTTGAAAAAGAAAAAAAAAAAACAAACCAAAAAATACCCTTTAAATTTCAAATGTCAGCTTTATTTTAACTTCATTTCAACCTGGCTTGTAAGCCTAAAAATTTTAATAGAAAGGTTAAGGTTTTTTCCCTTTTTATTTTCCCCCTTTACCAATGAATAAGAAAGCTTAAAAAAAGGAAGACTGAGGTGGAATTGTACTTAAACTTCTAATTAAAAGTAAATCATTGAAAGATGAGTTTTCTCCATTTCCCTTATTATGCTACTATAATCTGAATGAGAAATATTAAGAAACAGTTCCAAAGCATGGAAAAGCAAAAGAGAATATCTAAATGATTTTTCACGCTGAAGGCAGAACAAGGGCACAAATCAAAATGATATGAACTGGAAATTTTCAATTGAGTATGTGTGCATTAGCAAAGAATATTTTCAAAGGAATTTGCACAAATTGCAATTTAATATTAATTTGTGTAACATAACTGCAATTAGTAAAGGATAAGCATTCATGAGGAATTTAGAGAAAACATAAGGTTTAAAATCCAGGTGTAAATTTGTTAGAACCCAACAATTATTTTAGTTAGTATTTTGTTTTTCTGGAAGTTTTGGAAATACTGCTAGCTATGTAAAGCTCTGACACAACTTTTGGGATCTTTTTAAATCATATTCAGAGACAGAAATGCTGAATACTTTTTGTGAAAGCAACTTTAAAGCTAAACTATTCAAAATAGATATCTTATGTCTGATAAAACAGATGTACTCAGTTGTTTGGGGCTTTTTGTCCTTGTCAAGAGATTAAATAATTTATCATTAATATGAAAACTTACAGAACTATTTTTTGCTTAGAAACTGTAACAGAAGTTATACATGATAATGATTCTTTTTGTGCTGTTGGGTTCTTTGAAGTCACTGAAATTTAATCATACGCTTCAAGTTAAGCTCATGATAACCTGCAGCTATGTGATAATGGCCTTTTAACTCAATAATGTTATTAATGACAATATAAATGAGCCACATATGCAGAATGTTCAGCTTCTCTCAGGTTTCATTGAACAGAAATCTGAATGAAATGAAATTTTTTTTCTGGAATAGTCCCTCACCTTGCATATTTTGTATAACAATCTGCACCAGAGTGATAACAGAATTATGGTTCTAGACAAAGGCCTTACTTTTCATGTAGAAGGAATGAAAAACAATCAAAAAACAACAAATGTTTTAAAATATGACTATATGATGTGTTAGGATGGGACTTTTGGTAAGAAAGACTAACCTATCATTTGTGATAAGTTATTGAAGCATAGTAGGTGTCATGAAGAATGTGCAGTACAAACCCCAGGTTTGTACAAAAAGTAGGAGCCAGTCATGTTTTGCTATTGACTTTAAAACATAAAACTGGCAGATATTAAGGGTTACTGTAATTAAATGGTGGTTAATTTTTTAAAATACTTCACTAGTAGAGCTATGAGAACTTTATATAATTCATTACACATTATGCAAATAACTTTTAAATTTCTTATCTTAAAACGACATAGTTCAACACTTTATTTTATGTAAGAAATGTGATTGGCTGCTTCTGGCAATGGCAAAGTAATTACCACTGGCTTAATTTGTACCATGACGATCTGCAAGGCTCTGTCCTGTCATAGCTGCCATGTTATTTTACCACTGTTAAATTGTAATTATTGCTTTGGAAAACCATATGTTTGGGGACATTAACAGTGACAGTAGAATCTTGTAAAAATGCTAGTTGCCTAGCTACAACTAGATGAAACAAACTACTACTAGAACTATAAAAACATTTGTTTTTCAAAGAATGTATTTAAATGACATAAAAAATGTGTTGTGACTGTTACTGCTGGTTTTCCTGTAGTTACAGCTGGTTGTCAAGAGAAATGTTACAAAACTCAACTGGAGTTGTAAGAAGCCACTGTCAGGGAAAACAGACTTCCATGAAGTCTTTGATCTTAATCTGACTTTGTGGTAGTAGTTACTGAAATTTCCCTTTTTCCAGAGAATAAAAATTCTGCAGATAATACAAGCTTGTTTTCAGGTCAGAAAATTTCCTCTGGTTTGTTATTTTAATATTAAAAAAACCCAAACAATTCTTACCTAAATACTTTTTAATTAACTAAATCTTACCAGTAAATAGAAAGATGTTTTTCCCTTTTACAAGGCTCATATAACATTGAGGAAGTTTGCATGGGAAACTGAGCTTTAATCTTTAGATTTGAATTGCCTACAAATAACTTTTTTCATTACAGGGCAATGCAGCAATATGAAAGAAGTGTCACTGACAGACTGACTTAGACAGTCTATGAGTTCTGATCCCCAATATTCTCACTGGGAGTGACTTTTTATCTCACACTGGATTTTAGCGAAAAGCCAATAAATATTGAATTAATGCAAGAAGATTAAATTGATGCTTACAGCCTCAATTCTTTTAGCATAAATAATATACAAATGCTTGATTAATCAGGCTTTGCTGTTTCTGTTGTCAATGAATTATTCAAGCCAAACATCCAGTTTCAAATTTTAGTTTTAATGTTCTCTTCTTTGTAATATCATTATTAAATGGTAATGAAAATTAAACTAAGACAAGAAAATATTTTAAATAACACCAATTAATAAAACCTTCAGTCTGCCATTATAAAGCCTTTTAGAGCTTGCTTATAATTTGAACTCTAGCAGTTCATTCTTTCTTTATGTATGTGTATGAGTGCTAATTTGAGTGTCTATGTAAGAGTGCTAATTTCTTTCATCAGACCAATTTCAAGGTATGAAACAATTTAATATTATCTTATTATACCAGTATTCTCAAATTCTACAGCTGTACAACAGTGAAATTCTAGGAAGTTAAGATACAGAAGTATTCAAATAATTATCAGTGTAATAACAATTTCATGATCATGTACCTATTTTCTTTAGCCATTTAATTTTGAATGTGATTTCTTTCCCATTTCTCAGAAATGCTTCCTCACTTCTCTTCTGAAAAACTCCAAATATGGTTAGCCCCATGTTTTCTACTGTTAGGTGTACAACGTAGCCTAATGTTAGGAAGGTATTTCCAGTATGCCGATGTTTCCCTTTCGGTAATGATTATAGCACTTGGGTTTTTGAGTGGAGAATGACACCATGTTTCTTAGAAGGATCATGTACATATTTCTGCTTTAATTCAGCAGATTTAGTTTTTAAGTTCAAAATGACAGAAACTTGTCTCAGGGTCCAATAGTTCCTATATAAATAATCATTACTTATACTCTATATTATCAGATTTTAATAAGTAAGGATGCCTCATATGAGCAAATGTTTCTGTATTAAGCATCAGGCTTGAATCTTTTCCATAGTTTGAATAGCATAGTCCCTATTAAAAAACCCAAAACTGTACACATAAACAAAAGAGAAAGCAGTTGTGAATTTTTCTCCCTTCTCACCTGCATGTCTTAATTAAAGCTTCATTCTCTTAAATGTACCTTCCAGAAATATTCTTTATCACCAATGAAAATTTTTATGCCTGTGAAAACAGAAATATTACAAAAACCATTTTGATGTACAGACCTCTGTGGAAGAAAGTGTAGCTGAACAAAGCTGATAACAGAAGTACTGTCATTTCCATTTATAGTTTGACAGTCCATCAGATCATTGACTGGTAAAGAGCCTGAGTTGTCGAAGAGTCTATTTAACTTCTTCCGTGCCGCCAAGTGATAGAATCTTATGTCAATCTGAGCTTAACACTGACACTGATCAAAATGTAAATATATGTAGATGTATCAGGACAGGATGATTATGCTGATAAAAACCCGACAATTGGAACTTCCAGAATAAATGTTCTGAGATGTTCTGAAATGTTTATTTCCCTGCCTAAGGAAATGGATTCAGTATTGCAGTTAATGTCTCATACAGCCCAACTTCATTAAGCACAACTCAACTAATGACATGAATTTGTTCATTTTATCAAATTGCATTAATTAGGGAAATGTATAGAAAGCTGTGAATAAATTTGCTTTTCCTTAGAATAACAAAAAAGGGGGTGATTGAATTAATTTGTCCCTTTCACCCCCTATTAAGTTGGAGCATGTAGCTTTCTCAGCTTTATGGTATTTGTGGTTAACATGATTCTCACTAACTGCCTTAATTATGGGGGTTAAAGCAAGAACACTTACAGGATGGACCAATGCCAGCATATTCCTTTCCAATTATATTAAATGCCATCTCTCTAGGGATACAGGCTTTTAACAGAGGCCTGAGCAACCGTTATTCTTTAAAATGTTATGAGAAGCAATCAACAAGGTCTTGCCATGGTTCCTTAAGTTATTCACACCTGAGCCATTGAATCAAACTACAATGTATACTGAAAAATTGTTGTGCTCTGAGTTCTGATTATGATGATGTGGCCCTGCAGGTGTATTGGATTTGCATGGCCAAGTTTTGGTAGCAGGGATGCTAAACTAGTGGCCTATATGAGATGCTGCTGGAAGTTTCCCTCATGTCCAACAGAGTCAATGCCAGGCAGTTCCAAGATGGACCTGCTACTGGCCAAAGCTGAGTGGTAGAGCCTCTGGGAGAACATAGATAAGAAGAAGGGGGAAACCCCCTGTGCAACTGCAGCCAGAGAGAGGAGTGAGAGTATGTGAGAGGAATAATTCTGCAAGCCCTGGATGAAGAAGGAGGGGAAGGGTGTGCAGCAGGCATCAGAGCAGGGATTCCCCTGCAGCTCATGGTGAAGGCATGCTGCCCCTCTGCAGCTCATGGAGGTCCATGGGGGAGTGAAGACCCACCTGCAGCCACTGAAGGACCCCATGCTGAAGCAGGCTGCTGGCAGGACCTGTGGCCCCAAGGAGAGAGGAGCCTATGTTGGATCAGATTTGCCAGCAGAACTAATGACCCTGTGGGGAACCCACAGTGGATCAGGCTGCTCCTGGAAGACTGCACCTTGTGGTCCTGTACTGGAGAAATTTATGAAGAACTGTAGCCCATTGGAAAGGTGCATGCTGGAGAACTTCATGAAGGACTGTCTCCCATGAAAGGGACTCCACTCTGGAGCCAGAAAAGAGTGTAAAGATTCCATCACCAGAGGAGGAAGAAGAGGTAGAAACTACACATGATGAACTGACCACAGCCCCATTCCCTGTCCCTCTGTGCCGCTGGAGGAAAAAAGGTAGAAAATTCAGGAGTAACTTTAAGCATGGAAAGAAGAAAGGGATGGGGGAAAGGTGTTTGAATATTTGGGTCTATTTCCGATTATCCTATTCTGCTGAAAATTGGTAATACATTAATTTTTCTCTCTCTCCTATCAAGTTGAGGAGGGGGAGGGGTACACCAGCATTGGTGGGTACCTGGCATTATATGTGTGATTCATAGTGATGTCTTTGACCTCTGAAAAACATTGTTGCAATGTTTTTAATTATAGTAACAGATTCTACAAACAGATGAAAATCACATAATTTGCATGTAGTTATGGATATTAGGTAGACTGGAAAGGGACAGGTGGCTTTATTTATGCAGAATGACTAGGTCTTTCTAGTTTTAACCTTCTGTTCTCCAAGATTCCTAGAAATCCTAAATATAAATTCACATTAAAAAACAGCTTTAAAATCATGCTAAAGAAACAGCTGCTATTTTAATTTTTTGTGTTCTGTGTCAAAGAATTTCTCTCTTATGGGGGAATGGCTTCCAGTGCATTAATGGTAAAGATATTGCACTGAAGATATAAAAATTGAAAATACAAGATACACTGAAGATACAAAAAAAATAATACTACATAATAATCCCTGCCATTGAATTCTTATTTAATTCAAAGCAAAATAGTGATACTTTCTTCAAATATCAGCATTTTCAAGAAATAATAATCTTTGCCTAATTGAAATGTTGGTCCATATCTGAATTAGAAAATAAAGTTTTCAATAGTGTGCTGTCCAAGTGAGCTTCCAAATAGGCATACAAATCTGTGTGAAGCACAGGCACAAAGGGATCTGACCTAGGGCTGATAATGATAACCAGAACCAGAGGCTGCATGGTGCCAAGCTCCATGAGCTGTCTGGACTTGAGTCAGCTTGGGTCTGACTGCAGGCTAAGCCACATTTGTGCAGCAGTGCATTCAAGCTAATAAAGATAGCTGCAAAGCAGGGCTTGTTAGGTCACCCATAGAGCTGAGCTGCACCATGTGGATTTACTGAGTTGCATCTCTGCTAGCTCAGGGATCTAGACACCATACTCTATGCATGACAGACAGAGGCTCATAAATATACTATTTGGAGACACTGGCTGAACATGTAGAATTAACTTGGTTTTGTAAATTCTTCAGCTGATGAGAGCAAACATACACCCCAGTGATCTGGGAAAAAGCCTGCGCCATGGTAAGTGTAAAAGGATGGCTGGCAGCCAAAAGGAATCTGCAGCAACAGTCTCTCCTGGAAATTTCTGTTTTTTCTGGAGCATTAGATAGGTCACAGATTAAGCACTTGCTGCAAGGAAAGTTATATATATCCAGGACATTTGTATGCCCAGGAAAGTTCCAGCAACACAGCACCTGTGGTTAAACCAGCTGTACGGGTGCAGATGAGTGGAGGCTCCTATTTTGAAACAAGTGAGCTTTAGTTCTAGAGTAGGCATTTTAAAAACTGCAGGCAGAAAAAGAAGGGCTAGCTTCACATGTTTCTGAATAATGTGTACAAGATGTAAAAATTAGAGCTTTTCTTATAGTGGTAATCACAGGAACATCATAATTCATAGAAAAAATTGTCATAAATTGAAGAATTTTTCCAGGGTTTCAAAAACTCCTTTACAGAAAACAAGCAAACACCTTCCCCACACCTCCCCCTCCCCCGATGCTCTTGGTAAGCTTTTCTCTTTACGCACAACTAATCAGTGAAGTTAGTTACTGACAGCTTTAGATGCTTATTGAGTTGTAGCAGGCCATTATCAGTATGAAAACTTGTTGAGTTCTGACATTTCTTAAAGCCCAGATAGCAGATATGAAATCTGATACACTGTAATGTCAGCCTATTTGTCCAAACTGCTTAAAAGTGGAAGGAGAACTAAATTTTTTAGAACATGCATATGAGTGCCGGTACTGCTAGGGATTTTTCTTTAATGTTATTTGCATTTTAATGGTTTTAATAGAATGTATTCAAATTCCCACAACCACTGTAATATTTGTAAAAGGTGTATTTTCTGGGAGCTTCTGATTCTTTTTCCAAAATAGATGATGTGTCATACACCAACTTGTCTGTCAACCCGAGATTAGCCATAAGCTAGTGCCTACTATATTTTTTAGCAGCTGCACTAATTTGTGGTTAAAATAGAGCCTATTTTCTACATAGTCATGCTGCTTATATAATCTTCAGACAATTTTTTCAGTGTTAATTATCCTTGCTATAAAAAAATTTGCATTTTATTTCTATTTTTACTTCACATGACTGTTATGATACACTCCAGAATGCAAGGGTAACCCAGGTTCCTGTTTAATAGATCCCTTGGGACAGATTGAAGTGAAGCAACACTGACAGATCAGTGTTTGTATATATACATGCATTGAATTTATTTTAAAAGAAATTGAGTACATTGTAAAACAGGTACATAGCCCCTTCAGTTATCATCATCTATAGTAAGATAATATAAAAGCATGCGAATATCACTCAATAAAATGTATATGGGAAAAGAAAGGAGGAAAGAGAATGGCTAAGAATAGAAAAGATACATAATCACCACACACACAGGCTTACAAAAAGCCTTGCTCGTTACAGCCTAGATGTCTGTTGGTGAAAAGCAGGGTCCCCTCTTGATCCATTAGGATGGACAAAAAAACCACCAAATGCAAAGTTCAGTGGGTTAATATATGCTTAAGGTTCAGGAGAGAATGCCCAGGCACCTCCTCTCATGGTAGGAGGAGTTTTACCCTGTCTTTTAATCACATGGACCTGGAAGGTCTTAGAAATTAGTCTGAGGGCACTTTGGGGGTCTTTGTTTTTGACACCTTCTAAAACATGACAGCACCTCTCAAGGCAGCACAGGTGAGCCAGTCATGCCCCATCAGCAAGAATGAATTACTCCAGGCCTTCCATGAGGGAAGGGGAGTTTTCAGCTGAGCAAACTGACCCTGAGATTAGTTCAATTGGTTAGAGCATGGTGCTAAAACCACCAAGGCTTCAATCCCTCTATGGGGACATTCACTTGGAGCTGGACTTGGTGATCCCTATGTGTCCCCTCCAGCTCAGGATATTCTGTGATTCTGAGTTATGTGTCATGGCATGATATTGAATGGGCATGATACAAAGCAACATCCCATCTCCACAGAGTTTGCCTCTTATCAGCCTCAAAGCGTCTCTTGTGTCTTCCCCTCTGTTTTACACAGACCAGAGGTTTGCAATTGCACACCCAAATACCCACCTCCTCCCCTCGAGGGATGCAAACCTAGCTTCATCAAATCACTCTGGTGCCTCCACAAATGGATAAGTGTTTTGAGTCATTAATTGTTAATTGTCCAGTCCCTCACAATGACTTCTGTGAAATTTAATTAAACAAAGACGTAAAAAAGTAGCAGCAATCATTTTTAACCCTAGAGAGAACTTCAGTAAGAAAAGCTTGTTATATCTCTGTGGCTCAATTATCACTATGTTTAAACCACTACGAATTTTTCATAAGAATGAGGACCACATGAATTCTCAGTTTCCATATTCTTTTTAGTAGAGAGAATTCTTCAGAAAGCATGCAATATTTTGAAAAATATTCTGGAAATCCCAGGGAGGAGAACAAGCTGGATTAAAGACTATTTAAAGTAGTCAGAAAAACCTGACCAGAAAACAAAACCCTAACAACAAACTAGAAAACAAATAGAACAGAAAAAACAAAATATCTGATGTCCTACACATGCATAAACCGTAATATTCTGTAGTTGTGCCAAACACCTCAGAGCGTTTTGTTGCCATGATGCAGACAGCTCTGTCAAATGCTTTTGTGAAATGTTATTTAATCTGCCAAGAATATCCATTATCCCAGGAACTATAACAGTTGATATCAGTTGTAATTGTCATAGTTCTTCATGTTAGAAATAGATACTATTTTAATAAGAATTGTGTGATACACGGTTGTGTGATATAGAGGTGTGTGTTAAGCTATGCAATTAATTATGCTCTTAACCCTGGGAAACAGTACCATCACTTCTCACTGATGTTGCTCATTCCTTGAATTCCTAGACAGCAAGGCACAAGATGCAATGAAAAACGTCAACATTGTGCTGAATTTTCTTTTTTTTTAGATGTAACTATTCTTGAGCAAAAAGGTTTTCACCTTACACCTGATATTCAAAACCCCGAAGTGCTGATGAAAACTTTTCTAAAAGAGCATCTTCAAGTAGAGATACTTCAATTACATTTGAACCATCTGCCATGGGATAAACATAAAATGACAAAAAGAAAAAGATAATATTTTCCTTAAATGTTCAGGTATTTATTTTTCCTATGACTGCAAACAACTGGGCTAATAAGAGAAAAGTGGAGGGAAGGATAGGAAAAGATCTTCCTAGTGATTTAAAATCAGAACTCTAAATCAGGTGCCACACATCTGAGAACTCAGTCTTCTATCACCTTGATTTCTACTAGTAAAATGACATTGCTGAGCAGTGCCACCAAAGCCCAGGCAGCCCTCAACTGATATCTGTCTCACACCTTTCACACGATGGAGAATAGTTTTACCATTCCTTCCATAAAATTCTTGGCATTTTGTTTTTTTGCCTAGTTTCCATCCAGAGTTGCACACTGTAGTCAAAAATAAAGGGTAAGAGCTGGTATTAAACCTACTTAAAGGGTAAGAGCTGGTATTAAACCTACTTCACTCACTTCATTTCTTGACCTTAGTTCTTTGTTTCTCTCAGAGAGCTAGACAAAGGACACAAGGAAATAGTGTTGAGTTGCACTGGAGTGGGAGGGTTCAGGCTGGATATTAGGAAAAATTGCTTCACTGAAAGGGAGGTTAAGAATTAGAACATGCTGCCCAGGGAAGTGGTGAAGTCACCATCACCATAAATGCTAAAAAAAACCTAGTATGAGTGGCACTTCATGTTATAGTTTAGCAAGCGTGGTGATGTTCGGTCAAGTATTGGACTTGATGATCTGGATGTCTTTTCCAACCTTAACAATTCTACGGTTTGCTAACTGTCAGAATACTCAATGCACTGGGACCAGCTGTACTCATCCTTATGTTGTAGGGGTTCCTTTTTTCAAGAAGAAATGACTAGAAGCTGCAGAAGACAGCCAAATTCAGTGGTGCTTCATCCCATGCGAGTTGATGGTGATAACCACTCAAACTTTTCATAGCTTATTCATACAAATACTTCCTACTTATCTGTAGGAAGTGGAACATCTTCCACTCAGCAATGTAAGAGCCACCTACCACCAAAATCAGAGCAGGTGTGTCACTCTTCTATGAGATATGAAAGCACCCCCTTTCATATGAGACAACACAAAGGAAGAAGCCAGGACTTTCATATTCTTGATGAATGATCTGGTCTTGGGATAAGCAATAACTCAGTGGGGCTAAGGGAGATGAATAACTTCCGTATTTCCCCCATCTCCAGCTTGCATGGGAAAAGACTGACTTCATCAGACATCCAACACCAGAAGGCCCCTGGCTATGAGTGCCATGTAGGTAGTTTTTTGCTGACTAGAGCACATTACTTCATGTCCTTCACTTATCTCCTTGTGATATTTGAAACAGTCTCGATTACAGTAAGCTCTGCCAGGTTTGCTAAGGTTGTGAAACTCAGCTGTGCCTTATTTGGGAATACTGAATGCCATCTAAGAGTAATTTTTAAAATCCAAAATAAATGCTTTATAAGTCCAGATCTCTTCACAAATGCATCCTGGAAAGTTTTTCAGTGTCCATGTCTAAGTGATGTAACACACAGTTCACAAAAGTTTATTATTTTTTACTGTTCCAGCTAGTGCAGAACTTAAAAGAAAACTCCTGTTGTACCCCCAAATAATTTGCAACTTACCTAAAATCCCAGTGAGATATGTACAAATTAAGATTCAAATGAACAGCCTGCAACTTTTTTTGTAATGTAGCTCTTGAACTACTCTGTAAAATTTTTTTAGCTATTTTCCATAGATATCAGTGACTACCTGTATTAGATAATATATCCATTTTATGGAACAGGGATTCTATTAAGAAGCAGGGTTTCCAATCCAAGACTAAGTAGAAAGATGACATACATTTCACATAAAAGCTGGAGAGCTCATGAAACATGTAGAAGACAGTTATATCAGAGAAAATAAAGGTGCCTCCTGCATTAGCAGCCTACGATGGGTAAGAATCACTGTTTTATCTGATAATGAGTTTTTTTAATGGAAAAACCATCTGGAAGAGGAAATAGATCTTGCAGTGATCCCCTACTGGACAGGGAAAAGATGTCATCTGTGATCACACTAAAAGCTTATTACCTTCATTAGGCTATACACAGTCATGGCAGCACTTAAGCCTCAGATAGCAATTTTGGGAATCTGATCATCCATGGCCAAAATCATAATGAAGGAAGGCAAATGGATGATGCAAACAAAGTGTCTATCCCAAAGCACTTCAAAGGAAGTCCACAGAGAAAGAAGGTAAAACAAACAACTGTCTTAATCAGTTCTAGTTGAGATCACTCCTTTATTGGTCTGAGTCTCACCTATGGCTCTCCATAGTTTGCTCAGCTATCTGAGCTTTTCACTCAGCATCACACATGTAAGAGAAAGCACCAAAATCCTTAAACAAAAGCAGATACAGCTTACTCTGTAAAGATGATTTGTGTTCAAAGGAACAAGACATTCAGCAGTGAACCAAAAATTAGTTTACCTCAACATATGGTTACAGTCCTTTATTCACAGACATCAAAAGCTGTAAAGCATCTCTTCAATAGTAAACAGATGTGTTTGAAGTGCTATTTCACTGGTTAATATTGGTACTAAATTTTAAAAAAAGTGTTTTATTGCCTAGTCTGGAGACCCTCCATCACCAGAGCTGTTGCTGTGCTTCTCTTTTGCATGTGGAAAAGTCCCTCCAATATCATGAAAGGTCTGGAAAGGTTCATTTGTAAAACATGGGAGTGCCTGTCACCTACCAGATCATATTCAAAGGTGTTGCCTACTAGTTCCTAAGGTGAAGGGAATTACAGTTAAGGCTTTTAGCAGCTCTCAGTAAGCAATTTTATTCTTATCTGTAATTATTCTAACCTGAGATTTATTTCACTAAGAATGTCTAAACATTTTTATTAGCGTCAGTGGGTTGGTACAGTTCATTTAGTCTGGTTCTGCCTCTCATTTTTTGTCAGAATTTAAAACATAGTAACAAGCTCTAATAGCCAGTGGTCACATAGCTCATAAATTTGTGTGAAAGGGGAAGAAGTGCACTGGTTCAAAGTGCCTAAATGGCAAATTAAAAAGGGAGACCAGCTGCCCTGCCAGTGGAATCATATTTTTATGCTCTGCCATGCAACAAATACAGATTAAGTATTCTGTGTATTTATACAACATACTGGTCTTATATATATATAATTTTCAAATTTGAACCTGTCTTTTTTGGAATTGAAATGATGTTTCATTTCCAGGTAGTCTCCGTTTTTCCAAAGCCCTGTTACTTTCACCGCATACATTTTACAAGGTCTGTAGTGGAAGTCCAAGATGTCTTTTAAAACAGCTTTTGAAATTGTTTGCAAGGTTAATAGATGGTGATATGTTCCATTTATTTCAGGGAAAAAAAATCCCAAATAAACAAACATAAGAAAATCAACAAAACCCCAAAATACCTAAACCAGGGATTTTTTTCAAGAAAAAGGCTTGCAAGTTAGAAGAATAGAGTCATCAAAGGGTGGAAGAGACTTCAAGATCATCCAGTCCAAAAGTCCATCTAGCATTACCACTGTAAAAATTCACTGTTCACATAGTTCTGATACAGAGAAAAGGAGCCTAAAAGAAAATTTTTACGTAATTATGACTTTAACTCTGAATTTCTGTGGGTCTTCAATTTCTAATCTTTCCTTGCATAGTGTTTCTAATCTGAATAAAAAGATAACATAATTCCTTAATATTATATATGGAGGATAATCATCAGGAGGATTAGATCCTTCATAAATTTGGAGAGGAGTCCGAATAAAATCTTGAAAAATATGATCGTCCTTGTGATACAGAAGAGTCTGAAAGATTTGGTTGAACACCTCTCTGTCTTTGGAAAGAAGTGGGGTAATTTATTCATATCTTCCAGAGAAAATGAAATATGTTCTCTCAGCTCAAAGGGATGATTAACAGCAAGCATTAAATAAGTTAAACAATTTTGAATCATAGGATGGATCATTGGAATATATTTATCTGTGAACTACTGATCTGGAGTCAGAGCTACTAACTGGCCTCATTCATTCAAAATGACTCAGAAAAAGAGAGATGGGTGTATTACTCAAATTACAAAATGTCTGTGAGACAGTGATCCAGTGTGACTTAGGAAGAAAAAAGAAGTATAAGCTTCAGCTTGTGTCATATATTTCCAATTAAAATAGAAAAAATACAAAATAAAACAGTCATTGCTAAATACTGGGTATAATTTGGTCACACACAAGAATATGTATTTCAAAGTAGGACAGGTGTAGAGAAAAGCTAATACTATGATCAGCAGAATGATGAGACTATCATATGCTACCCTGCAGAGCTTAGTAAGAGAAAAGATGAAGGGCATAAAACTGTGGCATTTAGAACTGTACAAATACTTCTTAGGAGAAGAGCAAGGTAAATTCTTTGGGAAGGAGTTTGGTCATTGACAGTAAACAATCAATTGACCTAAAGGTAAATATATTTAAGGTGAATATGCAAAAAAGTTGGCACAAACTTCTAATAATAATAGAGAAGGCAAAACCCCCAAATTTATTTTAATTTGGAAATCAATATGCATACAGAAGCACTGCCTAGTTTGACTGTCTGTGACAGCTGGAAGAGGCCAAGGGCATTCCTTCCAGTTCTCTGCTGCTTACTTTTTTATTAGAACAATGGAAGGGGTTTTTTTGTTGCACCAAAATTTAAGAAAGGTTGAGTGTGAACTCTCAAAGCACTGATAAGCTAGTATGGCCTTCATCTTCAGAAGAAGTTGAGAATCATATGGGACAAAATCAGTAAAGATAGTAGCATAATTAATGACAATTAGTAGTGTTTTATAAAAACAGCTCTTATCAAACAAATGGTGTCTTTCTGATGATATGGCATTTGGCTTAGGATAGTAACTAAGATATTACAATATAGCCAGAGATAGAAGACAGAGATATTTGTCTTAAGATGCCATAACAAGAACATTCACAAAACCCATATTAATTATATTAAATACTCATTAGTCAAGTGCTTGTAGTTTAGTGTGCTTACAGAGTCCTTTTTATTTACAGACTCTCCTGCTATCCATTGGGAACCACTGTTGTCAATGTTCTAGAAGAAAATATAAAATCAATACAGATAAATACATGGGTGGCACAAATATTGGTATAGCAATAATTAATAACAGAGGCAGTTTACTAATAAAGTTTGTTATATATCATTTGGTAAAGATATGGTAAGGCTAATCTGAACATATACAAGGTCAAAGAGTAAGAAAAATGGAATCTGTAACACATTTATGGAGTAGGGAATAGTTATGTGGAAAGCATTGACTTGAACAAGGCTTTAGAATAAAACTGAGTGAGAATGTGTTTTGAGTTTATTAATTTTTGGTATACCCAACCTGTATATAAAAATGAAATTATTTCTTTTGAAATTCTTTAATTTTTAATTCAATCCAAATTTTGAAGTATAAAGGATTTTAATTGATTAGAATGTTTGATTTGGAGAAAATAAAAAATATTAAACATGTCTGAGGAAAGTTTGGAATTAAACATTATTTTTAAACTAAAAAATCAAAATGTTTTAAATTCTGCAAGTCCAAAACTCCTGAAGCTAAAATTTATATATTATGCAGTTCTTTTAGCTGCTCTTGGAAGTTTCTCTGAATTGGACATATTAACACTATGGACATACTTATTCTTGAAACCTTGTTTTATGATATTCCAGTATCCTCTTGAAATCTCTATAATTTGAGTCATGCTGCATGTATGAGATCAGAATGACTTGAATGTTAGGCCCTTACTGAGATACATCAGCTGACTTTGTAAATAACTGTGAGAGGCCCTTTACCTTCTGGGAGATACCTCCAGGAGATTAAAGAATGTAGGATACCTTTCTTACTGTGATGAGTTGATAGGGAATGAATGCCAGCTGCCTCACCAAGCTGCTCTATCACTCCTCTCCTCATCTGTACAGAGGAGAGGAAATATAAGGAAAAGCTCAAGGCTCCATTTTAATGACAGAAAGAGATCAGCTACTGTCATGGGCATAAAAGTCTTGACTGGAAAAATTTATTAATTTGTTTACATTCAAATTGGAGTTGAAAAATAGTAAATAACCCCTCAAGTTTAATTTCAAAACCTTCCTCCCAAAACACCTTCCTCCTACCCCTCTTTTACCCCCTCCACCCCTCTTTTTCTCAGGCTCTACCTCAGTCCAAAATTTTCTACCTCTTCTGCCAAAGCAATGCAGGGTGACAGGGGATGGGCTTGGAGTCAGTTCTTTCCATTTTCTCTGCTCTCCTTCCTCCTCACACTCTTCCCCTGCTCCAGTATGTAGTCCCTCCCATAAGAGACAGTCCTCCACCCCTTCTCCAATGTGCATCTTTCCCGCAGGCTGCTGTTCTTTGTGAGCTGCTCTAGCCTGGATTCCTTCCACGGGCTGCAGTTCTTCAAGAACAGGCTGCTCCAGTGTGTGTCCCTCATGGGCTCACAAGTCCGAGCAGCAAAGGTGTTCCAGCACGGACTCCTCTCTCCTCAGGGCCTCTGGTCCTGCCAGGAGCCTGCTCCCACACGGATTTCATCACAGACAGGCATTCACCTTATCCAGCATGGAGTACTCCATGGGCTGCAGGGGCCCAGCTGTCTCACTGTGGTCTTCATCATGAGCCCATGGGGGAATCTCTGCTCCCGGAGCACTTCCCCCCCTTAGTTTTTCACTGACCTTGGTGCCTGCAGAGTTTTCCCCCCACATAGACTCACTCCTCTCTCTGGCTGCCATTACACAAGGTTGTTTTCCCCTTTCCTTACTGTATTCTCCCACAGGAACTACCACTCCTGATGATGGGTTCAACCATGGCCAGCAGCAGGTCTCTCTTGGAGCTGGCTGGCACTGGCTCTTTTGGACAGGGTAGGAAGCTTCCAGCAGTTTTCCACAGAAGTCGCCCCTGTAATTGCACATTACCAATACCTGGCTTCACAAAGACAATACACACGCCCCTCGTTGACTTATCTTACTCTGCCTTCGAAGTCAGGAAGATTAAAAGAGTAAGTCAGTAAATATGGTCAGGTCATGCAGCAGAGTTTATTGGTTCTGCTGTTGGATGAAAGAAGTTGGCAGTAGCTGGAGCTAGACATTGGTTAACCTAATAACAGCTGTTTTTTTCCCCATATGAGTCTTGCATCTTTCATGCAGTTCTCTCATGGGAGCACCTACCTCCCAATTTAATATCTTCTGGTTATTTTACATTTGGAATTATTTATGAATCTGTATAATATAATGCAAATTTATGATAATAATGGCCAAATAAAGCTGATGGTTAAAAAGGGAAAATAGTGAGTATTCTGTATTTTTAAAATGAACGTTTTTATTGTTAAGCGTGCCACATCCCTGCAGTGTTCACAAAGTTCAACCACCGATCCTGACACAGAATGCTGATTATATTGCAACAATGTCAAAGAAATGCATAGAAGCAAAATACTGCATTTTTAAATGTTTCAGCTATATTGTTTTAGTTGAAATTTGAAATAATCTGTTTGCAAATAAGCTTTTTTATCTAGGTATGAAGCTAGAAACTGAATCTATTTTCTGGTGAGTGACAATGGACTTTGCCAAGTGTTAAATCCCACAGCCGCACTTCTCTTTTTGCTTAGCCTGCTTGACCTCAGTATATTTTTCACTGCCTTTCCAATGGACCATGCTTCTGGGTTGTCTCAAGGAAGGTAACATTGTCTAGTTTTTCCCTATTTTAATTGCTATCTCATGTTGTACTGTGGCAACTTTCTGTTCTTTCCTCATTCTCATTCTTAAAGAATATTTCAGTTCTTTGACTTTATTGTTGGTTGGGTTTTTTTTCCTCACTGCTTCTAATGTCATACTACAGATATCAAACTGAGATATTGATGTAAAGAGTAGTGCGCTTAGAGCAAGCTCTCCCTCATTTCACCTGCTTGAGTCTTGTATCTTGTTTCCTTGTCTGAGCTGTTCTCTAAGCCATATGTTAGGACTATGCTATAGCAATCTATTTTCAGCTTTAAAACTTATGGTCTTTGTTTCTTGTCTTGCCAGGCCTAAAAAAAATGAGGGTTTTACATCCCATCTACCACTTTTATTTAGTTTGGCTTGTGCAGCAACCATCTTTAGACACTGTCTCTGTTCTTGAGTGCTACTAAAGCCTTTATTTGTGTTTCAGTTATGCTAGGGCATTCTGAAAATTAAGCACCTAATTAAGTGTCATTTTGGATCAACATCTAAAATAATTTCCAAAGTATTTATCATAATTTTTCTTTTGATAAAGTGGAAAATAAAAAAATTAGTATCTAATTCTTTTAAGGGATAAAACTATAATAAGTAAAAAACAGTCCCCCAAACTTGATAATGCAATGAGCATAATTACAGGACAGCATTTTATTCCATTTTTTTATTGTGTCCCTAGTTAGAGTACACATGTTGCTACATCTGGCTACTCACTCAGTAGAGTTAGCTAGGAGATTTGTACAAACATCCCTTTGTTGTTTTTCTCCTCTGGGCTTGCTCTTTTTAGAGACTATGATCTTCTTTGGGAAATGGCTGTTTGGTCTTTTGCATCCAAAAATGCTCCATACGTTGCTGCCGCTACCAGAAATAAACAATAAAATTTGTGAAAGGTCTCAGAGACTTCCAGCCTGCCCAACAGCGAATGATTGGCACGGTTACAAACAGGGACAGAGCACACTTTAGATGCTATGCAGATCTCAGCTGAACTCCAAATGCAGGTCATGAGCAGAATTTAGACTTTCACTGAGAAGCACATACATAAAAGATTAAATATGTGACAGAACATCTTGAAAAGATTAAGAATTATTAGAAGTTATATGGAAACAAAATATCATGGCTTAACCTGGCAGGCAGGAAAACACCTCCCAACAGTTTTCTCACTCCCCCCGCAGGGAAGAGGGGGAGAATCAGAAAAAATAAGTTAAAACCTATAATTTGAGATAAAGTCAGTTTGAAAGGAAGAAAGGGGAAGATCATAATAATAATAATAATAATAATAATAATAATAAGCAGCATACAAAACTAATGATGCTCAACACAATTGCTCGTCACCCACTGAGTGATGCCTGTCCCCAAACAGCAGACTTCCACCCTCCCAGCCAGCTCCCCTCATTTTTATTGTTCAGCATAGTGTAGTTTGGGATATCCCTTTGGTCAGTTGGGGTCAGCTGTCTCAGCTCCATCCCCTCCCTGCTTCTTGAGCACTCCCATCATCCCTACTGGTGAAGTGGGCTGAGGAGCAGAAAAGGCCTTGACTTTGTGTAACCCCTGCTCAGCAACAACTGAAACATCAATGAGTTACCAGCAGAGTTCTCATCCTAAATCCAAACTACAGCACTGCACCAGCTACTAGGAGAAAAAATTAATTCTACCCCAGCAGAAACCAGGACCAAAGAAAAAAAGCGTAATAAGGTATTTAAGAAACACAGATAAGAAATTAATTGGATCATACATTCTGTGATAGATGGCAGAATTTAATTCTTGATAAAATAGATTCGCAACAGAGTATAAAAATAGGAGAAGGGTTTGATTTAAAAATAAAAGGCCTAGAAAAAGAAAGATTGTACCTAAAAGTACATAGAACGCTTAAATTTCAGCCTTTCTGAGCTCCAGTATTGAAATCCTATTCTGTAGGGATTTTTGATTTTCTTTTTTCTGTTCATTTGGTATTTCTGATTTTTGTTGTTGTTGTTTGCTCCTCATCTCTGGCCCCTTGCTGGTTTTACCTCCCTGAAATCTGCAGGAAAAACCACAGTGCTACCACACACTTGGCCCAGGAAACCTGGTCCAGGCTCACTGAGGTTCTCTGGGTGAAGGTGAGAGCCAGGGTGAGAGAGGGCTATGGCCGGCAGTCGGGAATGCAGGATACTCCTCTGCTTTTTCCAGTTGCTTTGGTGTTTGTTTGTGCAGAGGGAGTGATGGCAAGTCCTTTACTTTAGACCTTTTAGAATTTGGTTTGTAGACTAAAGTTGGAGACAGTTAACTAGAACAGAACTTTCTTCTAAAGGTTTTGTTGTGGTTTTTTTTTCTTAAATTAAATTTTGTTTCCTATTGCAGCATTACACTTGAGACCATCATACAAACCCTCCTCTTTACATAGTTTTTGCTGCTCTAATTAATTCACTTCTTTTCTTCTGTAGTCTCCCATCTCTCCTCCCTTCTGAAACTAGATCAAATAATAGAGGCAGGCTTCCAACTTTGTTGTTTGATGTGCTTTTATCACAAAATGAAGCAAAAATATAAAGTGTGACTTTCTTATTATGATACTGTTGGTTGCTAAAATGAGGTCTCTGTGAAAAAAACCCCCAGCTTTTAAGATACCAATCAGCCATTTGATAAAACCTCTCATTCTCCAACACGTGCCAAATCTTAGCAATGCACCTGCTGTTGCTATATTAGTTTTAAGAACTCAGAGATGAAGGGTATAAAGTATCTCAGTCACCAAGCAGACTGCAGGATAATCCACTAATCCAGAGAGATGAAAGGAAATGCAGATTTTATGCCCTCTTGAGAGTGGCAGCCTGTCAAAAAATAGATCCTTCTGCTCAGTTTGCCAGAAAAAGAAAAGAGGGAGAAGGTCTCTATCTCAGAGACACAAACACACATACATGGACATGATAAGAATGGCTGTGCTACAGCAGTACATAAATCAACACCCCTGGCAGAAATCAATGCCAAAACATATATTGATATGTACACCTATTTCTTTTATGATGAGAAATAAAGTATATTTGGGGGAGTAAGTAATTCTCTTTGCACTTTAAGATATGAGGAGAAAAAAAATCCAGGATATCTAACAGATAAAAATCAGAAGAGCAATGTATTCTATTATACACTAAAAATGAAAATTGCATAATACAATTGTTCTAGAAGAGTTTTAAGATATCTTATTCAAATAAAAATCACAGCCAATATACAAAACTTGCATGTTCCAGGGGTTTTGGAGGTCAGTTTCTGCTGCCTTTATGCATGACAAATTCTATATTTACTTGCAATTAGTAAGTGCCTATAATAAGAGACTAAGACAAATTTGAATTTGCCTTTTATAATGTAGTCATAATTTTTTTTATGAACCCCACATGTATCTAAGAGATTTATTTTACTGGAGAAAGTAACAATATTATTTTGAACACAGGAAAGAAAACCTGTGTGATCATCCCCATTTCTTCAGTACCTTGTATTTTATCTATTTTTTGTCTTTTATGTTCACAGGGTGCGGAAGGTGAAGGTGAGGATGGAAAAGCATATCAGGCAAAATGTTGATAGAGTCAGCAGTAAAAGAAAAAAATGCATGCTGTCCTCTACTGTGCAAAGCAAGTGTAATTGCTGACAGGAAGAATTTCGCACTTCTGGAAGGAAAAAAAATAACCAAGAGAAATTCTTCACAAAACACAAGAAAAATTCTGAAAAAGAGCAGATATTGTTTTTCATTTCATAGCATAAATTATGGTTAACTTTTATTTAAACAAATTATGTAAATACATTTACCTGGTCTGTAATTTTCATTTTGTAGGTCTTTGTTATATATTTTAAACTGAGAACTGTTCATTCTCTCAGAGGATGTATGTTATGACCACAACTAAATGATGACAAACATTTAAACATACAAGTATTACTTTAGTTCAAAAGCACAGTAAATTAAACAAATTCATTAGAACTTTTGATGATAAATTAATGAATACTCATATATAGTACTGCTAGTGCTCCTGCATTCAATAGATGCAACTATGTATGTGTGTATAAATGTGCATACTGTTTGCAAGACTTACTTTATGAAATACATTGAAAATCTGGCCAATCTACCTTTAGTGGGAACTCTGATTTGCTGGGGTAGAAGTGTAATGATTCACAATACAGATACTGCTTTTAGAAGATGAGATGCTAGAAGCAAGGTGTTAGAAATCATCTTCACTGTGTATTAGGAAGCAAGGGGATGATAGGAATAGAAGAGCATTGCCTGCACTTGAGAGAGGGAGAGGGGGTTATCACTGTCACAAGGAGACACATGGGAGGCAGCCAGTGTACAGGTTATAACCATGTAGTAGAACTCAGGATGCTCTTACCTCCCTGTTAAACCCTTTCTTATGCTGCCTTGCAATAGAATTCGTGCTTCTGAATTGTCAAAGAAGCACCATGATTTCTTCCTGGCTACTTATCCTTATCCTGGCTGTAGTTTGGTTAGCCTTCATCTTCTGTTGCTCTTGGGAGCAGCAGAGGACTTGACCAGGTAAGGATAGATAGGGAGGATCTTTGGCTTCCTACAAGGAAATGAGCGTGGCCAGAGCTGCACTACTTGCCTGCTGGTCACAGTGGGGTTGGATAGCAGTGGCTGTGTAGTACTGAAAGAGATTTCATGCTCTGCAAACCCTCTAGGCAAAATCTGTTTCCTTAAATGCTGTGTTAAATGGGAAGGTTTGTTATGCTATGAAATACCCCCTGTAAGGATAATTATGGGAGTCCCATGAAAAGGGACTCCTTGGTCTTTTATTCCTTGGTCTTTTCCATGGTTTTTAAAGGCATTTCAGAAGAACAAAGTGTTAATACGAGATTTCAAACAGAACAGTGAGATGGCTTTTTTCTATATTTATGAAGAGAAAAAGGCACAAGCTGGGGAAAGTAAGAAGGCTCTACAATCCCAGAGTATTAGTATTTGATGTTAATATTCATCCTATCATGCAGAAATGCAAAATTAGACTTAAACTCTTAGTTAAGAATGCTCTGAGGCTTCTACAAAAATAGTGAAATTAAAACCATTAAGATAAAGATGATACATAGCTGCAACACATTTTAATGATTATTTATTAAAATATCAGTACAAGGACAATAGTAATTGAACTGAACACAATTTCAGAAAACACCATTTAAACTCTCCATAATGCAAATGGACACAATGACTTAATTTGGCTTTTGTGTACCTCACTAGCATCCCTCCTGCCAGTGTGGTGGGTAAAATGATACGCTATAATATTCAATTCCTCTTCATGCAATCTTTGCCTTGAAATGGATGATAATTATAATGAAAAAAGGTTTCTGAACAAACCCAGTTTCATAAGGTCTCAGTAGAGGTACAAACATCACTCTCTCTTCAGGCTCTTCTTTTTTACCACAATATTTCAGTTATGTCTGTTAAATAGAAAAACATGTTCAAACCCAAAAGAGATGGACCATTAGGTGTTTGCAGATGCTGAGGAGTTGGAAGCACCTTCCTTTTTGAAAGTGTCTGGAGGGGACTTGGATGCCAATGCTTTTTTTGCTTAATGAAATTTGAGTCCCTCTCTATTCCAGCATTAATCTGGTCAAGTCATTAAATTATAGTCTGTACCTGCATCTGGGAATACAATTCTTTCCTATTGCCGGTGCTGTAGCCAAGTCTGAGGAATCAAAAATTTTCAGGTGTTCTTGAGTGAGTTGTTCTTAGTCTATCCTGTTGAAGAAAATTCATCTTGTGTAGTACACTGAAATACTTATTGCGAGTAGTTCTATGGCCTGGTTAGGACATTAAAAAAAAAAAAAAAGACCTACTTTCTGCTTGGTTCATATGAAACTAATGACCTTGCATAATTAATATTTAATTTACCAACCTCACCTAAGAAGTGAGTGATCTTAAATCTCACCCCTAGTTCAGTGAATGTTTCATTAGGAATGCAAAGTGAAATTGCCCTGATAAACAAGAATTAAATCTCCTTCTCTTTGAACAAGTAGTTTGGACTAACTTTTTTGAAGGGGTCTATCAATTTAGATGGGTCAAAAATGCAAACCAAGACAATATGTCTGACTTCTGGTAGACTCTATTTTCTTCATCATTAAGTGATTATTTGTACTAGGATTTTGTCTTTAGATCAGAAGTGCATTTTTCAAGTGACTCTTCTAGTGAGAACTAGTTCCTGTACATTGGTTCACACCAAAACACAAAGCCTGTGATTCAGCTGCACACAGCACGTCTGTTCAGTGGGTCAGAACCACATTTGTCTAAAGTAGTAACCCCTGAAATTCATATAGCATAAATGCAAGGCCCTAATTGTTCTTTCTCTCTACAGATTTGCAGTGGCTGGACTGCACTTCCTCCTAATGCAGACAGTAGCCTTAACTTCACCTTTGTTGCAAGAGTGATTTTCTTTTTCGGTGACTTCAGCCTACATACGAATCATTTAGAAAGGACCAAACCCAAAATTTCTGACATTTCCATGGGTAAAAATGAAAATAATGGATTTATTTAAATTATAACCTACTTTTGCTACATTTTCATATTTGATTTGCCCCATAAAACGTTCCCATGCATATTTGGAGCACTAGTTGAATAATAATTATATGCCCAAACATTTCCACTTGCATTATATTTTAGGAATAAAAGTCAAGAAACTATCTGGATTGACACCTATTTTCAGTATAAAAGACCATAATGTGCAGGACCAACCATCCTTTTATGGTAAGGAGATAGGAAGGCTGACAATACAGGTTTTAAAAAGGGAATGCAAAGTCTTTTCTTAACAAATTCCTATATGTTATCTTCTGGGGTATGCTTAATGATCATAAGCTGTTGACTAATCATAGACTGCCAAAAATATAGTTCAGAATTGTTTGTGCAATGAAATTTTTCAGATAATTCACTTCTAATGTGGATGCATATTCTGTCTTGATTATTGATAATAGGCACTATCTGCTGGGTTTTCCATTAGTGATATTCCAACACAAGGTATTACTTTTATTAACTGTACCACTACTACTATGTTTTGGGGTTCAAGCCATGGACTGCAGCCCTCTCTAAAAAGATTTGAAACTAAGCAAGTGAAGAATGAATGATTTACATCAGTTACAAATGCACCATTCACCCAAACACTGCAAGCAATTTATTTCAAAAGCTATTCTAATGAATGGTATTCATGCTTCTAAAATGAACTAGTGTGGAAGCTGCCAACTTCTTTCCAGAACAATCTTTGATATGAGACAACATTGAACATGCAGAGGCTTTGAACAAGCAAGTTCAGAAAAGCATTGGGAGTATTAGACGTAGTTTGAAATATGAGTGTGCAGATATGTCCTTATGGAAAATTCATGCAAATTATTTCTGGATTCCTTGACTTCATTTTTTCCCTCTAAGATATTAACTATTTTAATATAGCCTGCTTGCTGAATTACAAACAGGAGTAATTTTTGCTGATTATTTATTTCTTTGGCTCCGACTTGTAGCACAGCTGAGTTTTATTTTGAGCAATCTTTTTTACTTCTTCAAATCTCACAGACAGTGCACTCTTCTGTGTGATCGCCGTAGATTTAATCGTAGTTTATTAGGGTTGGTATGCAGTAAATGTAAATTTAAATGAAAAAAACCAGGAAGGACTAGAGTAAAAGATTTGCCAAATTGAACCCTAAAGGATAACCATATACTTGGTTAACAGAATGTGTTTTCAATTTTTACTTTCATCCATTTACACTTGTGAAACTGTGGGATATTCCCTGAAGCTTCCTTCTTGCCAAATAATGTATTCTCACAGACTGATACATTAGCCAGCTGATTCTAATTACACAGACTGCATTTTGAATGCACATAAAAGAAATACATTTTTAGTTGCTGATTCATAAGGTTGAATATTGTGATCAGTATTCACAATATAAAAATATCTCCTGATAGCATAAAATACTTTATGCTGCTGCATTTAAGTCCTTTGTAGTCTTTACAGATAAACATTACACCTATTGAAGTTCAGGTGATATACTAAAATACTTTCTACTGATCCCAGCAAAAGTTTCTGTTATTATACTGAAGGAGCTCTGTGGGGTTTTATGTGAATTAAGTGAAAATATTGTTGAGGAGAGCAATGGTCCGGTTCTCAATGGGCAATGAAAGTGAAGTCATAGGCCATTGGAAACAGAGAACCAGATTACAGTCCCTTAACATTATTTATAGGAAAAAAAGACTTAGAAACAAACATTTAAGATATTCAATAATAAATCTATGTAAAATCTATGATTTCCATATTTCAGAAAAACAAATCACTTTAAATTTTGGGATATGTACATGTAATTATGACAATCAGACTTGTGAGTGAAACTCATCTGCTATCCTCTTGTCTACCTTGCATTTATGCCTTTTTCACAAATGCCTCTAATTTTGCCCTTATTTATTCATAAACTTGTAAGTAGTTTTATTCATGTGTGCTTGGATGACAACTCTTGTTACAAAAGGGCAGGCAGAGAACACAAAATATTTACCAGATTTCTGTGTTGATGCACCTGAAACCAGATTCTCTACAAGAAGCATCCATGATGTTTCATGAAGAGATGAAACATTTCCAGGAGGCTATTTTACATTTATCTTAGCAGTTAAAATTGTTGGTTCTGAGAGCATTTTTAATATCAGTTTCAGATAAAGAAATATACCTAAATTTAGCTGTCCTCGGTACCCATTTCTGTGAAGGTAAAAAAAAATATGATGAGAAAAAACAAGATCTAAAAAAAAAAAGCAACCGCCAAACAACAAAAATGAGACATAAAAATAACAGTGCCCCCACCCTCATTTTGTGTGAAGTTTTACAACAGTTCAGAAAATTATTGTAGTGCATTTCAAAATGTCATCATAAGACTGATGGATGGTTATAAGATGACAATGAAAATAAACAAGGTGCATAGAGTTCAGCATCAGCGAATAGGGATGTACTACCTGATGTTGGCCACAAAGGAAAAGTACATCAAGGATAGAAGGGAGCTTAGACAGAGAAAGCTGTTGAAGATTACATTATTCTGGCTTCCCTGAAGAGGTCTCTAGAGGATCTCAGCAGACTTACTGGGTTCAGTAACATGGCTTCTTGGTGGCTGATAGGGAAAAAATTATTGTCAAAGAGATTCTGGTTTTATTGTGTGAGAATGTTTGCAGCTAGCTGGACACTTGGTGTTTGCCCTCAAGAGTTTTCATTGTGAGTGAAAAATCATATCTAAAAAAGTTATGGATGCCTTTGAAAATCATTCATTGTCTCTATATCTGCTCTCTGTATGGATTTTACCTTTCATAAAAGCTTTGGGGGTGATGTGTGGCCACAGCAGTGCATCAGGCACAAACAAGTTTTCCTACAGTTCAGGTGTTTTAAAGGGCTCTTACTGTGTTATGCCTCACTGTCTGCAGCCAGATGCTGGATTAATTTTAGGCACTTTAGCTGACATCCTTGAAATTAATAGGAATTTTCCCTAATTCTCATATTTGAACCATGCTGTCAAAACATCTTTTAAAAGTTGTCGGAGCCTCAGGGACACAGTTTCTAAAAGAAGTGGTATTAGTAATAAAGCAACACAGAAAACATTTGAGTGTAGAGAACTGATTAAAACAGATTCTCTGGTTTGGATCTCAGTAGGCACAATACAGTACATTTTATGACTGAAGATAATTATAGGATATTTGTGTGATTAAGTTTGTAATTTTCATATAAAATCAGAAAGAAATATCTTGTTTATTCTTCAGGCTGACTTTCCTTTGAAGTTGTGTTTTCTTTAGCATTAGTAAAAAAGACATTGAATGAAAAAGACTTGGGTAAGTTGCATTTCTGCAAAACAGTTTCTAAACATAATATTTATTTTAAATAGAAGTTTTAAATATCAAATATTGTGTTATATCATGCCATATGGTGTAAAAATTTAGCTAAACATTCACAAAGGAGCACAGAGACAATGGCTGATGGAGCAGCTCAGACATCACTGTGTCCTAGTTCCCTACCCCAGGGAGTCATTAGTCCATCACAGCCCTGTCCCAGGGAGCAATCCCAAAGGAGCACAGGACAAGAGGGAACACAAACTAAGGGCTGTCTCAGGAAAGGCTCAGCCCCGGGTATGTCCCTCATGATGATAGACCAAGAGGAGCAGCTCCATATCCCCTTCCAGACCATGGACATGCTGCCTAGAGGTATTGAATGTTTTATGGATGCTGTGGAAAAGCATTTTGGGGTTGCATGTGTCTTACCATGGGATGTTTAGGGAAGAAAGCAGAGGTGGAGAAGGGGATGGACTCAGATGTTTTGGGGAGGAACAACTGTGAGAAAATAAAGGTGCGAGGGAGCAAACAGAGCGGGACGCGTGTAAACAGCAGCTTGCCTGGCCATGCCCCACAAGGGTTGTAAAGGCCCATGGATGGCTGGTATCAGCCTGGGCCAAGGATGGATTGTGCCAGCAGCTGGGCTGGACTGTGCGTCTGGGGCCAGTGACCAGAGAGCCCCCAGTGAGTGATGCCCAGTGCCAGTCCCAGGTGGGACCAGGGCTAGAGCTTGTCTGGCTGCAGTGCAGCACTGGGAGCCAGTGCAGGTGTGCAAATGAGAGAGAGAGAGTCAGCTCTGTGGATGCTTCTATGTGTGTGTGAGGGTCTGAGCAAGCAGAGTGGGGCTGTGGTTCCAATATTCACCTGGCCAGGAACCAGCAACTAGGGGGCTGGGATCCAGGAGCAGTTACTGGGCAGACTGGGTGTATGAGCCAGCTGCAGGTGGGAGCCACACTGCACCTGTGTGTAGGTGTGTGCTCATCTGTGAGTATGTGTATTCCCACCTATGAACCTCCATCCTGCTCAGACAGAGAGAGGAAACAGGATGACGCTGTTGGTGCTGCCTGTTTCTGTGCAAGAGCTGTGTGTCAGGGTTAACTGATATGGGTAAGTACACATGCATCCTTACACCATATGCTAAATGTTTGGCAAGATAAACCAAAAGGTCTTTTGCATCTCCAGCCACAGAGTATTTAGGAATAAATTTTGAAATTATCAGAATGATGTCTCTTGTGTTTCTTCCAGGACACGTGACTAACTCCAGAGAGATTTTTGTCAGAGAGCCTCATTAGTACAACTTAGCTGACTGAATAAATGCAAAGTTGAATAAAGCTAGGCTGGACTGCAAAGTACATAACTGCAGCTATGGGATTCCCCCACCTGAACTAACAGATATGCTTGGCACAGACAATGCCATAAACAGTTAAATCAGTAATGCCAGGAGTCCCTTAGAATCCTAGATGCCAAACTACTGTTTCATTTCATTTGAGATCTTTGAGATTCGATGCATATTATATATAGCTCATTTTGATTTATTTTTTAATTTTCCAGTGTTTGCTTTCAGTCTTGGGTAGTTTAAGAAAGACTCAAATTAAAATTCATAACAAAAACTGTCTATGACTTTGCAGTCTGAAATATTTCTGATGGAGACTGTCTTGACTTTAAACAAAGTACTCTTTTCAAATTCCAGTTATTCAGGCTAAATGGACGGTCTTTGACAGCTGATTAAAATATATAAGTATTATAATTGTTACTGTTCACTATTGTGACACGAGTGGTGTTAATGGACTTTTTTCCTTTATTAGTAAATTTTCATGGCAGTTTTGCAAAGCAAATGTAAATTAAAAGCCCAATATTAAATCACAGCAGGAAATCCCTTCAATTCTATTAAGTAAAACAATGATTATAAATTTAAAAATAATGAAATATAATAGTATGTAATATAAATAAAATATGTATTAAATAATACATAAAATAATATAATAATAGACATAATGTAAGTAATAATTATTTTGGTTAGTAATTAAAAACCCATGTCATACAACAGCACAAACTTCTACTTACTTATCACCGGCTAACTACAATGATAATTATCTTCATTAACACAATTTACACCATCTAAATGGATGCCTTAAGGCATATCAAATTACATGCCTAGTAAGACCATCTTTGTTGATCTGATAATACCTACTTCCTGCCCTTTAAGGAAATATATGCTAATTTATCATATTTATATAAATATGATACATATTTATCCCATTTTATGATTAAAGTAAATAGAGCTCTACGTTCATTATAAAGACAACAAGTCTGATGTGTTACTTAAAACACCAGAACAAAGCAAAGTTGGAGACATTGTGGTGAAATGCTTTTTGGTAAAGACACGCTGCCAATCTCCAATCACAGACATCTGCAAATAAAAAAGGCAATAGAAAACCTAGTAAGTGATTGTTACTGCTTACCTTCCTTCCCATTGATCAGATTTGGGTTTTCTAACTTTCCCAGTTCCTAGGCTCTGATGTGAGGAGTTCAAGTGGCTCAGAAAGGAGCTGTGCCACGTGGGCCTCCAAGGAGCCACACTGGAGTACAAGGGAAAGAGCAGATGAACAATAAGGTGCCATGAAGCCCAGTGGCTGGACACACAGAGGGACTACTCCTCTGAAGCAAAACTGTTATTGCCTCAGGCTCAAAGCAAAACAGAACCATTGAAGTCAGTTGGCATGACTGGCTGCATTTGTAATTGATATTTGACTTTATCTACTGCATTAACATATAACCTCATTTATGAAAATCTGAAGTATTTTTATCCATTTTTTTACATCATGATGGATAAATAAGAGTATTTTTGTTAAGACAGGGGATTTCTCTTCCCTGTTCTGTTAAATAGAGGCCACTAGTGAAGCACTTCATAGTTCAGTGAAAGATATATAAATGTAGATATTGCTATAGGTATGTATATATGTATCCCTGCACTTTCTTGTCTGCAAACATGCACGTCTGCAAATCCTTCAAATCCTATCCCAGGCCTTGAGTCTGTCCAGAATCCAGGCACAGTCCCCATGTCTCCTGTTCCAACCCTCTCTTAGGTCTTCACAGTCTGTGCTTTTCTCCTCACTGGCTAGTAAATTTGAAGATAAGACAGACTGTGGTGATCAGGTGCAAGACTTAAGCAAACAGAGCAACAATCAACTTATACACACACAAACGGATTCTTACTCTGTCTTTTCCCTCTAATTTCCTGCATTTGTTGCTCCCTGATATGCTGTAAAGTTCCCCTTTCCCTGCCATTGTCCTTTACATGTGTAATAAGATTTGCACATTGTCATAATTATTTTGAAATATCCCAGGGCAAATTTTACACACAACAAAGTCCTCCTTGAATATCAAACTTCAGTCAGTTTGTTCTTTCCCATCAGAGCCTATTTCCTTTTCAGGAGTTATAAAGTTCTGGGTGACACTCACTTGTGTGGTCAGTTTCTTCAGTGCCCCATCAGCCAGAAACATGAAGCTTAGATCTTTGCTATTAGAAATTCCCAGAGAGCCTTGAGCTGGCAGCAACACTTGTTACCTCCGTGAAGTTTTTGAGATCCATGCTTGACTGCTCATGGGAAATACCAGTTCTTCTGATAAATATCTGCTTTTCAACTGCCAACATTCAGTATATTTGATGACAGTCAAATTCTTTCCTCCTAAAGACTCCATAAATTGGTGTCAGAAATGCAGTTCCCAACTTGCATTGCAAGTATTTGGTAGCACTACCAGCACCTGTAGAAAAACTCTGTCTATAGTCTTATCTCCCATCCCATGTTGCCCATGCCCAGTCTTTTAGGATTATCTTCTGATACCTGACAAGTAAATATGGTTGTAGACAAAAACCTGGCCCCAGGTGACTGCAATGTTTTGCCTGAGAAAATGCAACCACTGCTGTATCCACTGACATGATTCCTGCCATTTCTTCTACTGGAAAACTAAGTGGCATTGACTTCAGCAAAATCAACATCTGTACTTATGTAACTCTGCTGTCTGTTTACTGACCGCTTTTTTTTTTTTTTTTTTTTTTTTTTTCCTATGGAAATGGAGGAGCTAAAAAAAGGATTTTAATTTTTTTCTGTGAAGAGTTGTGGTGATTTATTTCAAGATATAATTAGAAATAGCAACCTCCAGAAAATACTTTCAGGACAAAGTATATGCCAAAGTTGTAAATGCATATATAATATTGTAAGAAACCCCACCTTATGTGTCCACAGGAGCACAGTATAATTGCTGTCTCTACATTATCTGTCTCCTTATCATACAGTATTTTCTTATTTACTATCCTTAGCTATATAATTCCCTTGATAGAGAAGAGCAATGACATTTGCTTTTACAAAAATGCACACAGCACCTCAGGATAGTGCACAAGACTAAGGAATAAGAAACATTAATACACTCACTTAAAAAAAATACATTTTGCACAAAATACATGTAGTCACATGGAAACAGAGGAGAGTAGAAATAAAGAAGGGTAGTGATTTAAAGATAAATAAGGAATCTGAAAGACCACACAGAGTAAGACTCATATAAGTGGAAACAGTTTGTGGTGAAGGTTTTTTTAAAGAAGTGATTGAGTTTAGTAGAAAAAAGGTGATTATTAGAAGACCAAGACATTTCAGATTTTATAAAAGTGTTTTGTAATTAAATAAATTTCTTGCATTTAAAAAAAAAGTAATTTAAAGCTTTCTTACTTCTATGGATCAAGAAATTGTCATTTATGCTGACTCTGTCTTCTTAAATCAAGAACTAATGACAGCCTATGCTCACGGCATTCACCTGGGAGAATATTTAAATTCTTGTTAAGAATAGGATCAGATGATTTAATTTTTGGCATCTCTGACAAATCTTAACTCCCTAATCCTTTCCGGGTTAGTACTCTCTCTTTCTCTTTCCCCCACTTGCTGGTACTTTTGTCAATGAAAAATTAAAAAGCCCCACAACATCTGTCTACATATTAAGATATTCTTGATGCAGAATAGTACCAGAAGAAATATTTCTCTGTAATTCTCTGTAATTCTTCCTCTGTAATCCATGCTTGCCAAGGCAGGAAAAGGTACCTGGTCAGGGAGAGACTGCAAGTAGCCCTTTTCCTGCTTAAGTTTCATTACATAATTTTCCTTTGCACTCCTACATCTAGAGAGAAAAAATGATTGCTTGTCTGTCTGATTTCCAGTGATCAGTTTCTTATCTGTTTGTCTGCTGGTTTATGTATCGCTTGGGAGCAAGTGAATGTGATGAATACATTGCCAGGTATGTGTTTTACGTGCTGCTGCAAAAGGTCATAAAAGCCTGGAGCTAGCATGAACTAAATAGAAAGAGGACCATTATTCATAATTTTAAGGGTTTTTTTCTATCCAGAAAATTGTCTAGTATTTTTTATTTCCTGGCTTCTTACAAGGCTGTAGCCCAAAGTATCTTCCTAGATGTTTCTGAGCATCTTTCTCCTGACACGTGGTTTGCACATGCCTGCAGCTTTCTTAAAAAAGCAGACATTGTCATTTACATTTATCTCATTTCCCATCTAGACTTGATGAAACTTCTCTTCATAACCTAGGTGTATGAAAGGCAAGGAAGGTCTTTCACAGCTCAGGAACTGCATCACAACACGTCTATTATTTAAGCTTTCTGGTCCATAAAGAACCTTTATATTTTTATTCAATATTTGCTGTGAATTAAGGTTATTTTATATTCCACTATCCCTGCTAACTATGAAAATCGTCATACTGTGAAAATGGTGAGCAGAATTGGCACAGCAACAGCTACAAAAATTCAAATACCCTCTTCCATGCCAGCTGTACATAAACATCTGTATCTACTGCTGTGTAAGCAGTTTATTCTTGCACAATTTTATTAGATTATTGACACACATCAGTTTATTATTTTCTATTTAGAAAAAAAAATTCTCTTAAGTTCAAAGAGAGAATGTCTTTGGGATTTTTTTTTCCTCGCTCTCTGTAAGACAATGCACAGGTGAGCACCATTCACCAGACTTTTGACTCCTTCACTCTTTTCAAATATACACTTTGTCACTCACAGTGACAACATACAACCTCTGCAGGATGTATGAAAGATGCCTTGATAACTCTCTACAGTCTCCCTTTCAGATCCTCAGTAAGTTATATCGATTTCCTTACTTGTAGAGTATTGCTTCCATCTCTGTATCCATGGAGCATTACTATTATTTTTACTTGGTTTCTCATCACTGATCTTTTAAAAGTGGTGGTGCAAGTGTTTTAAATTTTTCCACTGAAAAGTAGTTTCTTTCTTTTCACAGTGTATATATTGGTTTTTCCTCATACTGCCTTTATGGTCTATTTACCATAAAAGAAAAATAACTTAAAAGTGGAAACAGGCTCATACTTACAGAAATTAAAAGGTAGCTGAAATAATAATACTTCTGAAACTTCATACGAATAACAAGCTCTATAGCCTCTGGGTCAAGAACCAGGACATACTAAAATTGAATTAATCTGCTTTGAAACCAAGTGTTTGGCCAAGCAGCTCAAAAAACATGTGAACTGGGTTGGGTCCAGAATTTAATAGAATATGAAATATTTTGTGAACAGCACATTTCTGCAACTTTATTTCTTCTCTTAGTAAAAGCGCAGCATGGCACTTTTGGAAACTTTTTCCCAGTTTGCCTTAGGTATCACCTGCTGAATAGAAGAGGATGAGAACAGACAACAGAAGATGGCAGAGGACACCTGTATACTATGTGATATTATAGTTCATACTCCAAATGAGGTCTTTCTGATAGAGAGTGCCTGTTGTCACTAAAGACTTCTCTGTCTCTATAGCATGCCTAGACATAATTCATAGTGCCCCAGGACCCATAAAAAAGCTCTAAGGAGACATGAGTCAAACTGAGACTCACGACTTTTTGCACTGCTTTATCCCTAAATTGGTTCTGATCAAAGTGAAAAGTGAAAAGTAAAAACTAATTTTGTCAAGGAAAAGAAGATTCCATTTGCTAGCCTCTATTCCCTACGGCAGATTGTAATTTTTATTTCAATTTACATTCTGAAGCTTCCTATATTTTTTTAAGTTCTTAATTGTATATTTTTATAATATTGCTCTTTCACTGACTATAAAGGCTTCTAAATTGTCAAACTGTAGGTGAGATGTTAATTGCTGTAGCACACTGTCTTATGATTATGCTGAAAGTACTTATGGTTGAGGGCCAGCTGTGGACAAATGTTTAAGAAAAAAATGTTATCAAGATTGCTTGAAAATAAATCAGATTATAAATAAGAAATTTACTGCAGTAAATTTGAGGAAGTGGTTTCTACAGAAACAGAACACTCAAGAACAACAATAGCTCTTCAAGTGAATTTGTCCACAAATTCTCCTGAGCTGGCCTTGTCAGTAGAATTATTGAAAGAGGCCATAAAATCCCTCAAGTACATTATCTGATAACAAGTCTCCCAGAAGCCATGAATAATCTTCACTGTGTTTGTGAGATTAAATAAACCAGTTGGGATTCATTAAAAATGGTTTATAGTATACAATACTGTTAGTAGATGGTTTCAGTTAGCAATCGTTTGTCACAAAACTTTGTACTCTGCTACAGTCACTGAATCTTCATAGACATTACATTTTTATTAATACAATAATCAGTGCTTACATAAGACCCACGTGTGTAAAAAATTTGACATCCTAATTTATGCTTAAAGCTACTGGCAGCCAAAATCATAATGTTTAGAGTTTTAAATTTCTACAATAATTTTACTGGTAGTATCAGAGTATTACAAATTTGTTTGTTTTCCTTTGTGTGCAAAACTCCTATATTCCCCTCCAAAAAAAGATCATGTCATTCAACTGCAGCAAAAATATTTGAGCACATGCTTAATTCTGAGCATGGAATATCAAGGGATTTAGTTGCACACATTTGTGTCTTAAACAAATACATTCTCTAAGCATATGAGTAAGCATTTTTGCTGTCTCAGGATCAGAGTGCAAACAAAGTCTGTGTGCAAATCCATTAAAATAAACATCAAATATCTGCTTAACTCCTGAGTTGAATTATTGCCTTTCAGTCTGGTTAGCTACTTTTTACCAGTCATCTTTAGATTTCAATCTCTACTTCACCTCTCATAACTTCATTGGACCATACATTCTGCTTATATTTTGGTTATCCTACCACTAAAAGGGGCTGTTTTTCTACAACATATGCGGTGGAACATAAGTTATTTACAAAAAAAAAACCAAAACAAAACCAAATAAGTAATACATTGAGATTTTTTAAAATTATCATTATTATGATACAATTCTCGACTTCACTGTTTGCAGAGAAAATGTATGTATGTATATTGGGGCTTAATTAGCATTGTCACAGAACTCTGAACTTCAAAACATGAAAACACTAGAGTCAATCTAAGTTTACAGTTTAATATCTAGTTGAAACAATCATACAATGGTTTTGTGGTATGACTTTCATCTTACATATTTAAAACCTAAGTAGATATTCTTTTGGAAAGCATTAATAACATTAGTAGTGCATAATATCAGGTCAGTTACAGATGTATCTTACCATTCAGTGTCAAAATCTTGTAGATATTGCAGAAATATTAGATGCAGGAACTCAAAATTTAAAATGAAAGGTCTAAACCTCATTGGAAAATTACCTGGCCATAAGAATGTGTCACATCCTTCTCTTTTCCTTTAAATTCTTCAGTCACAAAGACAATCCTCTGGCAGCTTTCATGTAGAAGCAGATGTTTTGAATATACAAAAACTGTTTAGGTTTATATGAGTAACATGATAACTTGTGTGGAAGGTACTGGGACTGGGAAATTTTAAGTTTCTAGAGTTTACAGTCTTATCACCAAGTGTAAAATTCTGCTTTCCACACAAACAATCCTCTTCACTGTACAAATTTCCACTGTACCAGAAAAATGGTGTTTATCTCAGAGAGTCTGCTTGCTGTGTTAGATAGCCTTGGCCAGGTCATGGACAGCTCTTATGATAAGAACAAAGACCTTGAATTGATTCAATAATCTGTGAGAGGACAAAATAACACTGAAAAGATAAACTTGATAATGTTTGTGGTAGCTTATGCTGAGGAGAAAAGACACTGGAGTATTTTACACTGGTTGGATTTTCCTAAGGGTTAAAGATGTTATGTGCACCTATAGGGAGTTACAACACTCCAGGTGAATAATGGCATGTGTGAGTCAGTGAAGTCAGTTTATTTTCTGATCAGATGGTCTACAATAATGAAACTAAAGACAGTACTGCAATGAAAGATTAGCATAGTTGCATTGCTCATTCTACGATTGATGAAGGTTGCTACTTACCTAGTTTAGGATTAACTCTAAATGTTGTGGTTGACCATGGCTGGCCATTAGTTGCCCACCAAGCTGCTCTACTACTCCCCTTCTAAATAGTATGCATGAAAATACAATAATAAGCTTGTGGGTTGAGATAAAAACAGAGAGATCACCCTCCAAATACCATAACTGGTATAACAGGCCCAGTTTAAGGGAATCAGTTTAATTTATTAACAGTAAATAACTGTGTAGGATAATGAAAAAAAGGAACAAATATAGAAACATCTTTCTCCTACCCCTCCCTTCTTCCTGGGCTCAACTTCACCCCCAAATTCTCTGTATTCTCCCTGCCAGCAATGCAGGGGGATGGGGAATGGGGGTTGCAGTTAGTTCATAACTCTTTGCTGATTCTTTCTCCTCATGTTCTTCACCTACCCCAATGTGGGGTCTCACCCACGGGATACGGCTCTTCATGAACTTCTCCATGGGTATTTTCTTCAAGAAAGGTTCCAACATGGGCGTCCCTCCCTCAGAATGCAGTCCTTCAGGAACAGAATTCCCCAGGGCATCACAAGTCCTGTCAGCAAAACCTGCTCCTGGCAAACGCCTTTCTGCAGGCTGCAGTTTACTGGTGGGACCCTACTCCAGCACTGGCTTTCCAAGGGCTGTGGTTTTCAGGGTGGTTATCTGCTTCACCGTGGATCTCCATGGGACAGTCTTCATCATGGGTTGCAGAGGAATCTCTACTCCACTGTCTGGATCACCTTCTCCCTCTTCTTCACCTTGGATCTTGGTGTCTGCAGAGTATTTCTCTCTCCCAGCTGCTGTTGCACAGAAATTTGTGTCCTACTTGTTTAAATTAAAAAATCCCTGCTTTTTCTACAACTCTTCAAAATGTCCTCTACTGTGTTTTCAGTTGTCGTTACTTCTCTTCAACCAATAGATTGTTCTCATTCCAGTACTAGAGATCCTGATTGCAGCTGTTTGATGATATGTCATAAGTGCAATCCTGCTGTTTCCATATATTCGTGTCAAAGTTTGCGCTTTTTTACCCCACATCAATTCATGGTAGTATTGCATGAATATTACACAATTGTTTTTTAATTATTCATGGGCTTGCAATATGGAGGTGATGAGATGACCTATATTTAAGACTTCATTTTTTTTGTTAAGAAAACAAATGGAATATTTGGATTTGCTAAAGAATTCCGGAAAGATTTTTTCTCTCTTCAGTATTCTCCTCTTCATGCTGTATTATTCCCAAACCACAGAAGTCAAATATTCAAGGAAAGATGTTTCATCATGGTAAAAGGTAGGAGTGAAATGATGTGTCGGTACTCACCATGCCTTTCACAGTCTAATAAATTTTGTTCCAGAAGTTTTCTACTCCTTTCATTTCTTCAGCAAAAAACATGGATAGAGCTGTGCACTTTTGTCTGAGATGGTAATAAAGGTGTGTTACAAAGTGCAAATGTCATGTCTTTTCTCAGTGGAGCTCTTAGAGGGGTTCAGAATACACCTTTGAATTCATCTTTCTAGTTAACTTAAAAACCCAGTTGGTCAAGTTGCCACACAAATATTGTTAAAGGCCCAGAACTCATTCCCGTGAACTTCAGGCATTAAATGGTGAGTGATCACAAATTCCTGTGGAGAACAAGGACTTTTTTCCACCTTCATGATATAAAAGATTTTATCATTCCAAGCATGTCTGCTGCTTGTAGGCTGCTAATGCAAGTTCCTGATTACTTAGATAAGTATCTGGCTTTTGTCATGTAGAATAAGCAACTCCAGTGACAAAGGAAACTGGAACTTTCAAGTGAGGAAAATTCTTGTTGCAGCATTGGATGTGTAAGCATCAGAGGCAGAAAAAGGTTAATGTTCACTGCTGCTTCAGTAAGTGACTTTCAGCACAGTGAGATTTCGCTCCATAGAAGCTGATCCAGTTTGCTGTTCTGAAGGCAAGGAAAAACTGGCTGAGTTAGGTACCTACAATTAGGAGGGTTGACTAAGCTTATGTCTTTAAAATAGGTAAAAACAAAGAAAAAAGTACAATGTACACGTTGTCCCTGCTGTCAGAATAAGTAGTATTATTGCACATGTGTGCAACTTTTGTAATATTTCTATTTTTAAGCAATTTTGAAAGTGTCAGATCCATCTACTTTCTGGCTCATTCGTGCAACTCTGAAGCCAAAGAACTTGGCATCCTGAATGTTTTAGAAAGCCTCAACTTTTGCAGAAATATGTACTTTGACCCTGACAAATGGCAAGAAAAATAAATAAATTTTGTACAGTTTTGGCATAGAAATTTCATTAAAGATTTGTGAGTAAGTCCCTCAGAACATAAGTGAACGCTGCAACTAACTTCAGTCACAAGATCCAGTAGTTGGATGGCTGCCAAAATTCAAATTCATCTGGAGAGTTTTTTCAGGTTGACAGCACAGCATTGGCAAAGGTAATTGTGATTGAAATTAAGGACAGAATCCTTTCTAAAAAATTGTATGCTAGCAATACTTAAATAAAGTACTGTGTGTATTTGATAGTCTTATTCTATTTTCCTATTTAAAAATCAGACTTTAATATTTTGGGAAATTAATAAGCAACAAAAAGAGACAAAGGTATTAACATTTACTAAAAAACTTATTTTTCCTAATTTATCCACAAAGGAGTCATTATGTAAGTTATGTTACAGTTAACCAAGGTGAATCACATATTTTAAAATCTTTGACCCAGCCTCTTCATGACATTTAAACATACGTCTGTCTTTTATGTCCTTGAATAGTCCCAGTAACTCACAAATGTGCTTACTTTCTCTGCTGAATCATTGCTTAGTTTGATATTCTTCTGCTGCATTCAGCATTCTCCTTAGTAATAGACAACAGAGAGCTGAGTATTGTAGGTTGTTGTATTGGGTTTATGTGGCAAAGTTTTGGTGGAGGGGGAGGGCTGCAGGGGTGGCTTCTGGGAGAAGATGCCAGAAGCTGGTATATTCTTAGAAACATGGAAAATTTTGCAATGTTAATGCAAGCATTACTCGTATTAAGAGCTAACTTTAAAAGAGTCCTAAAGAGTCATGTGTCCACAAACTAACCTCCATTTTGTTGGTGTTCTAAAAACACTGGTCTGCACCCTGTATATTACAGAATGCTTAAGTATTAATTATTTAAAAGTCTCTTCTGATATAAATCAGAAACCAGTTGTATGAGTGTATCTCTCATTCATGTAATAGAGGTAAGGCACAAGAGACTCTTTTATCTTTTATTTTTAGTTACAGATGGAAGGTAATCTGCTGTAACTATCTTATCTATTACTTTTCTCTATCATTTGATGTCTTCTATAATTTTTCATTAATTTCCTTAATTTCATTTGCCTATTCTGATCAGTTTGGGAAAAGTAACTTTATTCCCCTTTTCTGGAAAGGAGAAAATATTCTTCCTTCATATACTGAAAATGTGTTACATGCACCACTAAGATAACTAGAAATATAACTCCAATTGTAAAATGCAATGCTTAGAAGCATACCAGATGTTCTCAAATATGTGGGAAACTCTCAAAGTGCAGAGACATCATCAGCAGTCAAACTAACCCTATATTTTAACAGTCTAGACAGCCAAGATATTCTTTTAAAGTATTTTTCTGTTTTCTTTTTTCTTTCAATTACTCTTCTTTCTGCATTTGTATTGTACTCACTCAGAATATCTGGCTCTATTTTGTGGCAGTCAGTCTGTGATTATAACTAAACCTGAAATACTGCTACCTGTCTCAACCAAATAGTTTTCTCTTTAAATCTTGACTTTGATTGCAAATAATGCAGAGTTAAGTCAGAGACTGGAACTGTGTGATGGATGGAAAATATGTGACTTCAGTGCATGAAAAAGGGCTCCTGTCTCATTCCTTCAATGCAGTGCTTCACTCATGGGAGGAACACTTTAAAACTTGAAGAAGCCATCAAACTCACAACAGTACTTTATGCAAAATGGTAAGCACCTGTCTATCATATGAGAGGAACAGGGAGGGAAAGGTTTCTTTTCTTTTCATTTTACTTTAAGCCATGCAGGTGTTCTTTGCCTTTTCTTTGATTCTTTAAAAAAAGGCATCTGCTTGATTAACCTATTTCCAAATAACTGTAATTTGTATAGTCTTTCTTATTTTAGTAGTTGTGGGTAGAACCAAAATGAGAAAACAGATATTTATCCTGTTAGGACTCTCATAAGGAAATACCCTTTGCCCATTGGAGTACTTGGATAAGCAGGGTTGCAAGAGATGTCAAGCCTTACTGAATGTGGTGTGGAAGCAAAGCTTTGCTATTGTCCCATGGTAGTTTATGAATGAACTGTGTACAAAATCCACATCCTTCCTATTGTATTTTCCTGTTCCTACCTCTTAGTCAGTGAAAAATAGCAGAGCTGACTCCCTTTCCTTTTGATAAACAACTTTTTAAAACAGAAGTGCAAGCCCACAAATCACTAAGATGCATTTTAGTGTACTGTGGGTACAGGACTCTGAGAAAAAGAGATGTCACCTAATATTTTAAGATGCTTTCTAAGAACATTAAATCACTGGATTTTCCTCCATGCCTATTTGCTTCTCCTGCTTTCTACAAATTCTGCTTAATGAACAATATAGTATCACTGAATTTATCAGAAGAAAATATATTTTGCTGCAGAATCCAATCAATGTGAGTGGTCTTGCTAGCTTAGGCTAATCAGATCCTCACAAGGAACAAACTCTTATGTTTGAATGAGTAGACAAACATCTACCAGCTCAGGTAAGAGGGGAAAATTTTGTGATGACAGCTTGATAAAATACTGGCAGTATGCTGTTGCAGTTAGCTCTTCCTTTATTCTGTTATTTAGTGTTGTTCACCAAGGGTAAATATCAACTGACTGTGGAAACTCAGTTATCTGAGAAGTGGTTCATCTAGAGTAGAGCTAAGATGTATTGCTGGGCTGTCTGAAGAAATCATCGTTATCTGGTTTATTGACTAAATACAAACCCATAACACCCAGCTAAGTACTGCTCCTTAGAGATCAGCAGTTGGTGCTACATAACCCAAGGCTCCTTGAGACATTTACAGGGTATATCAGAGGGTTGGGACCTTTAGTCCTTCCTCTGAGCTTGGCTCTTGTTTTCAGATCAATTCCCCTGACAAGAGACAATGGATACCCCCAAGTAGCAGAATCTCTACTGAGGCTGAAATTGCCTGGTGCACCTCTGAAATATCCATCATTCTAAGTGATGCATTCATCTTCATCTTAAAGTAGCATTTTTCATTTGAACTGGGTAAACTCTCTATTACTGGAAATTATTTGCATTAGAAATAACAACATGAAGCAGGGTTTGAAGAAAGATCTAGACATTCTAGATCTGAATCCTTTACCACAGTAAATATTTTAGGTCTTTGTTACAAAACTGTGCTTATCAATTAGCTTATGTCTCTTTGATGCTAATTACTTGTGAGGGAATACCTCACAAGTAAAGTCACTTCAGCATGGCAAACTGGCTATTATCTTGTTTTCTGTCCTTCTCAATGCTCCAAGCTGAAACTTGCGACAACTACTAGCTGAAAAAGCCCTACTTCACAGTATCCCCAGCTGATTTCCACTGCCCCATCAGGCTGGCTGGAAAAAGCATTCAAAGGATTCCTTGAGGGATCTACTGCCGGCTTTATATCACCTCTACGTGCTGTCTGTCACAGCACAGGAGACTCGTTGAAGGAAGGAAGACAAGACAGAGAACTGTCTCGTTCTTGCCAACACAACTGAGAGAAAGAGAGAAGGACATTAAAGGCCTCCAAGACAGTAGAGCAGGAGAATGGCAAAATAATAGTCACTCTGTTTGTGGTGAGTGAGGGAGAAAAAGACAGCAGAAACTGAGAAAGATCCACCTCCCAGAGGAGAGGGACCACAGTGAGAAACTGCTCATCTACATCCAGCTCAGGTTCAATGCTAAGGAAGGGGAGGCAATGGACAGCAAACACAGAAGGATATGTCAACAACATATTGAAACCAGAAAGGATAGATTCAGGTAGTGAGAAAGAATCAGAATTGCAGAAAAAATCATGGAGACTGTACATTAAAAAAAAAATAAATTAGGAGAGCCTATGTGTAATGGACCACACCAGTGGCTCTACCAGGCCCAAATGAGTGAGGCAAAACAAATCAAGTACTTCATTGCAAAGAATTGGTAGACATAATATTTCAGAGAAATTAAGTAAATAGAAGGAAGAAAATTGAAAAGATCATGAAAGATTATAAGATGAGTGGAACAGGAATTCTGATGCTGTGGAAAAGAAATATAATTGAGATTTGTATATTAAGGTGGACTCTGTGGGTGTTACACTTGCGAGTAAGAGATTATTAGGGTATTATCACTGAAATAGAGCATCAGTAGTCATAACAAAATTTTAGGATATTTAGGACGTACGTCAGGATTTCCTGACATGAAGAATATCCAATTGACTGCACAGAGAGGCAAAACCAGAGTAAGCTGAGACAAGAAAAATTATAAAAGCCTAGTGGATTGTGGGAAAAGTAAAAAGCGTACAGCAATTAGAGAATGGAGGAAAATGTTAAGAATGGGTAGACACACTGGGATGTAATTTTAATTATATAGTGAAATGAATGGTAAGGTTCAATCAGAGTAAATGGTTGAAACTTTGAAGTGTTAAAAGTGAGATGCAATGCCCAATTTATCTGAGATCACTCTGGTCTGGTCTCTCCTCATGCTATCTGTAAAAAAGATGTAGTGATAGGAATCTAGAGCTAACAAGGCCTCTTAATGTTGAGGTTTTAATATATTTGTCATTTAAGACCTCTCCTATGCGGATTTAGCTAGGCTGGAAGATAGAGCAGCGGTGGTCAGCCAACATCAGAAATCTCATCATTGCTAGCAGTGTCAAAACTGCATCAAGAGGAAAAATAATTGGGATTTTTAGTGGAAAAAACCTGTAGAGAAACTTCCCCAGTGTGCATTCACAGCTTAGAATAAATCACTAGCTTCCAAAAATCTTAGCTGAATGTTAGAGTTTAAGTAGTGAAGAGTACTAAAGATTTTTCTGGAAATCCCCAAACTTCAAATGTTAAATTAGCAATAAAATTTAGTTGGATCTGAAAAAGGATTAAAGCCTAATACCTACACTGTAGATAGAAGCTAAGCAGTGTAGATAGTTTTCTTTCAAATAACTAATGAACAAACAAAGATACTATTGTCAAACAAGTAGGAAACAGTTAAATTATCTCTGAAGTTGATACAATACCACAGAGGTGAAAATTTTATTTAAACTTTGACTTAAAACATATTTGCCTTCTGTATATTGCTAACAATTTACATCAATGATGCATAAAGTAGATGGAAAATAGAGGCTTAGTGCTGTAGTTGATAGAAAATAGGTGTCGTTTTTAATGCTTTAGTCTTAAAAATATATACAAATTATTTCAATCTTTTAAAGAAGAACAATGGTTCAATAATTTTCAGTCAAGATTTTCTGTGATATAGTTTCTCATAAAAGACATCCGTTTGTTGAATCAGCATCTTCTAAGGAGGAATTCCAAGAGCTTATTTCTAACAATCTTCATATTTCTTCTATACAGATATATGATATATGAAGAACTTTCTTGGAAAAGGCTACACACTGATGCCAGACGGATGTGAACCAGTGGGATATTACAAAGAGGTGTGCATTACAAACATCTGGTACTCTTTCAATATAAATGAGCTCTTCTTTGAAATCTTAAACTGGAGGTCTTAACTCTCGAGGATAACTATACCAAATCCCTGTGTACAGAACCTTCCAGTAGGTCCTTGCCAAAGACCTTCATCTCTTCATTGATTGCACAGGAAAAGTAGGTCTCTAATTTGGCTTCTCTCCCAGACCCTGATAAAGTGAGACATTTGTAGTTTTTTAGGTATTGAGTGGAAAAAGGTCACTGACCTTCAATATTTATTTAAAAATTTACATTCCTCCTTACATCCTTTCTGGAGTTACTCCATTTTAAAAAAAAATCTTTTGAGATACCTGTCTTATTCGTCTTCTAGAATTTCAGTTATCTCAGTAATTTTCAATATTGAGAATTAAACACAAATAAAATGTAATTCTTGTGTCATGGAAAAAAAAGTATTCAGTAATATGTCCCAAAGTTTGTACAAGGGTTTTTTACGCAAACCATCACACTGGCTGCTTCAAAATGCCCTCTTTATCACTATCTTAGTAGAGTTCTTTGAAATTAAAAAATTTTCTGAACTTGCATTCTTGTAAACTGGAATTCTCTTTTAAAACTAACCCACAAGGAACCTAAACACATGAGAAATTAATTTAAAACAGGAAGTGTTCCTACCAGAAATTTCTTAGAAATATTTACATAAAGATAATTTTTTAAATTTATTTCCTTCCAATTGTGCCTTTAGGTCAGATTTAATTAAGAATAAACTTTAAGCAGACAGGGAGTCAGGCATAATTTTGCATTTTCTTTAAATATAACCAAGGCACAAGCACTTTAAGCTCTTGTTTCTGCTTCCAGCCTTTTGAGAGCTCCTCTAATGAAATGCAGAAAGAAAAGGATGCTATTTCCTTTAGTGTTGTTCATTAATACTAGAAACTAAGTTAGCATTGGGGACTAACATGCTTCCCTGTTTTCCATGGAGCTTTTTCACTGTTCAACTCCACAGTGATATTAACGGGAAAGATATTTTTTAGCCCTTTTAGTAAGTGCTGACAGAGTGTCCTTTGGTGAGGTTACACATCAGTCACATCAGCAGTCACACAGCCGTCCAACGAGGGCTCCTGGATCCCATTAAAACTGTATTAAACCCTCCCATGTTGTTATGAAGATTTGTTCAATCATTATGAAACAAAATCTGAGGGATAACGAGTCAGAAAAACATTGATGAGGGGAGGTTGGAAAGAGCCAGAGAATGGTAGAGGAACACTCTTTTGTTGTTTTGAATTACACACTGAAGTTTCTTCTCCAGTATACTTTGCTACCACTGACAGTAGAGTACAAAACTATCATTGAGCAATTACATCACTTCATTGCATCAGTTCTGGGCTTTTTTTTCTGAGAGAATTTTTCTGTGCCCTCATATATTACTGAGCAGCTGGTCACTCAACCTTTTCTTTTGCTGTTTCTCTAAGTACGAATTGGAAGACATTTCCAAAAATATTTTATCTTCATTCACGTTTCTAATACGTTTATACCAGAGGGAGAGTGTGACTCTAATATGTAGGTTCCCACAGGGAATCAGGCATTTACCTGTGTCTTATTTCTGGAACCTCCCTGAGTGGCATTTCAGATGCAAGGAATAATATAATATGCATTACTTTCCCTACTGGTGACTATCAAATATAGTTATTTGAAATCCTAGAATGGATAATAGAAGTTGTCAATCATATCTAGCATTCAGCTTTAGTTTTAATGAAAATTGACATCTAAAATTGACTTTTATTGGGGCTATTCCTGCTGACATTTATTGCTACTCATAATTTTGCCTCGCTTTTTATACTTCCTTGCATAATTTGGTATTCTCTATAAGTCTAGCTGAAAATCTTGTGAAGAAAATAATTATTGAGGTTTAATTACAGTTTTATTTTATATTTACTTAATTCAGCCTCAAAATAAAGTTGTAAGACTTATAGAAGCACAAATTATTTATGAAAATAAACAGTGGAATTTACCAATTCTTTGCTGAAATCAGTTTCATCAGACAAATGTTTCTGCAATTCCAGAATGGCCCAGAACCATTACTTTTGTGATTTTCGCCACTGTCTGTACTGAAGTAAGCAAAATACACATGTTACGGTTCAAGGTAAAATTTATATTTTGCTTAGATTTTTTCTAAAGAAAACTAAATGTGTGTGCAGTGCTAATGAAGTAGAACACATAGATCAGGCATACAATACAAGGCTGGTAAGTTTTGAAAATGATTGCTGTTTATATTTTCCATAGTGAATGACTTCTGCTTTCCACACCTTTTGTTGCATAGAGATGTATTTTCATGAGCAGTTTGCGTGAAATGTCAAATCTCTGTCAAATCTTTGACATCTAAATTTTTCCTCACACTAGCACTTTGCACTTCAAGACAAAATCCCATCTCCAAACAGCTTTGTCGAAATATTTTTAGATATACTTATATCAGATTTGTCTCCAAAGCTGAGAAGAAATGATTCATCTCTACTATATAATGTTTCTTAAATAACATTGCCTTTACAGTTCCCTCAGCATCAGAAAAACAGTCGTTTGGATCCATATTTCTACCTATTTTGCTCGAGATATTCTCTTTTGCTTTTGCAGATCAGGGGATTTGCTTCAATGTTTGGGGTTTTTTTCCTAAATAATACACACTTTCTCCAGAGCTGAAAGTACAAAACAAGGTTTTGCATTGATTTCCCTTTGATTTTCCATCTTTGAGCTGGTGTTTGAGTTTCCTCATGCTTCAGATGTGTCAGCTGAATCTTCTGGAACAAGAGAATTGACAGTGTTTTCCCAGTCATTGTGCATGTATCGTGCTGACACAAGCCAGCATGAAAACTACTGTGTCAGAATCTGTCGTGGGGGAATATGCAAACACTTTTCAGCAACGCCATTCTCTGCATGTAACACTCAAATAGAGGCTTTCCTTCTTTTTTCATTTGATTTGAACCTATAGGAGTAAAAAAAAAACAAAACTGTTTGAGAAAAATATAATCAAAAAAATCATTTCAGTTGGAAAAGACCTCAAAAGTCATAGAGGCTAATGCTTGACTGAACACCACCTTGTCAACTAAACTGTAGTACTAAGAGCCACATCCTGTCACTTCTTAAACATTTCCAGGGATGTTCAAGCCCTACCAACCCTGCTGGGCAGCCTGTTCCAATGCCTGACTGCCCCTTTGATGGAAAAATTCTTCCCTATGTCCAGCCTGAACTTCCCTTGGCACAGTTTGAGCCCATTTCCTCTTGTCCTGGCAATGGGTGCTTAGGAGAAAAGGCTGACCCCAGCCTGGTTACAATCTCCTTTCAGGCAGCTGTAGACAGTGGTAAGGTCTCCCCTGAGCCTCCTTTTCTCCAGGCTAAACACCCACAGCTCCCTCAGCTGCTCCTCACAGGACTTGTGCTCCAGACCCTTCACCAGCTCCACTGCCCTTCCCTGGACTCACTCCAGCCCCTCAATGTCCTTCTCACAGTGAGGGGCCCAGAACTGGACACAGGATTTGAGTTGCAGCTTCCCCAGTGCCAATCACTGCCCTGGTCCTGCTGGTCATGCTATTTTTGATACAGTAAATCATCAATATATTCTGCAAACCTTAGTGTATAATCAGTAGCTTCATATGTAAAATGAGAAATTTAAGGGTACAGTGGTGGATGCATTTGCCCTTGAATTGGAACAGCAACAATTGTCCACAAAGGGACTGTTGAATCAGTGGAGACTAACACATGGTTTCCCACAAAAAGTTGCTATTTTGAAGGGAACTGTTTAGAAAAATTATTTAAGAAATTATTGAAAAGTGGACAATTTTAGTTGTACATATTAACACACAAATTCTCTTTGTAACATGAGTTATGCTCCTAAACTTTCCAGAGTTCTTAATGAGATTTGCTTCTTCCTACACACGGCTGGAAGCATTTTTTTGGTTGTTTTATATTTTTGATTTGCAGGAGGAGAGACACTTGTACCAGGGTTTTTAATGAAATTGCAGCCATTATGAAATTCTGCTTTGCCAGTATTTGCAAATCCAGTTGACAAATTCACCCGTATTAGCACTATTTCTCATATCTTTTACTCCAGATTCATTTAGATCTCCAGGACACTTCCAGCAATCTCTTCCCTGGCCATTATGAACTTCCAGCTAGTCAAGTGTGTTCTGGCCAACCTTAGCATTACATCATTCCCTGTTGGTCCATTTAGGAGTGGATTCTTGCAGGTCAGTCCTGCATTCTTGTTGAGAAGAAAGATTCAAGACCATTTTGAACAAAGACATCAGATTTTCATCAAGTCATTCATTTAGAACCAGTACTGGCTGGCCATTATAAGCTAAAATAGATAAATATATAAAACTAGAAACCTGATTGCATCTCACTCAGAGAAGAAAAGCCTTCCCAGAATACAGAAAGCATGGATTGCTTACATGACTCCTTTGAGTCTTCAGACAAATTCAGATCAATTAGTCCCCAGAATGCTGCCTTTCAAGTCATCTTATTCCCCCTTGTTCTGCTTTAATAATCTTCTCAAGTAATTGGCAAAACTTTTAAATTTCAACGACCAGTAGAATTATAACTGTTTGAGCTTATGGAAAGAAGACTCCTCCATAGTGCTGTTAATGCTGTGCCTTCTGTTAAAAATATCCTGAAATACAGAACAAAGTCATTAGTGCTTGTTTAGGTTCCCTCTCTGAAAAAGAGAATAGAAAAAAACCCAATGGAAATAAAAACCAGAGACATTGGACAAATATACATAGCAAAATCCCCTTGCTACAAAGATGGTATAATAGCTACACAAAATACAGTAGAGATTGTAGTCAAAACATTTTATTTTCATCATCTAAACTATTTTTTTCTGATTTTCTTTATGACTTTAAAGAATATGCATGAATTTGCTAGGGTTTCTTGTATAATAGGCTCAAGTTTCTGACTCTTTGTGTTCTAAGGATGAGACCAAAGTGGTAAAAAAAAAAAGAATTTCTTTTCTAACCTTCCAACTTTTCAGCCTTATTCCTCTAGGCTTGCTAGTGCTTTTCACTGTGCCTGAATCACAGTCATTTTTCACTCCCCACTTTTCTGCACATTCTGCCCTTTCCTTTTATGCATTAACTCAGCAAGTACAGAAGCATTTTGCAGAGTTGATCCAGTTCTTTGTTCTTGCCTACAGTAATTAGGATTTACAGGAGGCCATCCACCCATAGACTGGACAAAGCCAGACCTGTCTTCAAGCTCTTATAAGCCTAATAAACCCAACTATGTGTATCAGTAGGCTTCTGTATTAATCATTTAAATATGTTGTTAAGTTTCAAATTTTCTTCACAACATTTCTATATCTAAAATAGTGGAAACACAAAAAGAAAAATAATTTTGATAATATTGACTGATGATTTTTATTCTTATCTCTTTTAGCATAGCAGAATATTTTTTGCACATATTTAATTTTTCTACAATTTTCTAAAATTGATTAAATTGGTAGCTTAAAATAAATAAAATATCTTACATCAATTAACTTTTTTTTTGCATCTCACAACTAATCCCACATAATTTACATTGCAAGGAATTGGAGGACATCATATTGTTATGAAGTAATTAAACAGCCAAATAATTGCAGCAGTTTATTTCAGATATAAGCATGTTAAAAAATAAATATCCACAGATGAAATAAAGAATCAGCTTTGGTTTCTGCAATTTATTTTTCTCAGGCATTATAATAATTCCTTCACATTTTTATTATGAATTTTAAGTCAGAGTGCTGTAGCAAATATATTTTTCTGTATGAACAGATTTGGAGGGTGATTTTCATACGTACAAATTTTATTTAAGCTCTTCGTTTTCATTTGAAGTTCTCATGCTTTGAATCTCTCCTCCTCAGTATATAATGCCACCTGAACTGTTGTTGATGTCAGTTGATGCTACATAGCAAAAAAATCATATACTGATTTATCCTTAAAATATTTTTATATGAGGGTCCATGTGGAAAAACAAAGTGAGAACATGAAGTCACTGTGTAAAAAAAAGAAATACTGCCTATATGATCCATTCAATTCTGGGAAAAAACATGCAAGCTGTTACTGCCAACCATATGTAATATGCAAACAGCAGAGAAAATATTTTCTGACCCATTGCTTCTTGGCTTTGTCTGAAACCTTAGACATCTCAAGTTGATTCCAGTGATTTATTTTAGAACCACTGATTACTGGATTAATTTGATTTGGGGATTACAGTATAGCCAGCCAACAGAGCACCAGAAATGAAAAATAATTTTGAAATACAGCAATTACTGTATCTGAAAGTCATTGATCTAGGGGGAAGATCAACCTTATTAAAGAGGACATGGAGACACCCTCCAATACAAAAAAAGGCAAAGTAGGAAAATAATATGAGAGGCTATCAGCTAGTTCTACAGATGTCCCAAAGTGATCTTTATTAGTATGGGAAGTTTGTGCATCTGTTGTCTGTCAAAATTAACTCTGCTTCCATTTTTGCCAAGTAAAACCAACAATACCTCTGAGACCATTTTATTTGTTTAATTGATTTTTACCTGTTTTCCTTCAAGAAAAAGTTACATTATAATTAACTTCCTGTAGACATCTATTATTATATTACAATTTGTAAGAAACTGTCTTCTTTTTTAAATGATCTATCCAAAGTATTTTCTCAGTAAAGAGGAATAAAAACGTCCCACAGAACCTGAACTATGAACTGCTTTAAGGAAAATTAACTTGGCATCATACTACATTTAAGTTTGTTTATATTTTAATTCTTCTTATAAAGTTTGATATGGCAAAACACTGGTGTTCAATTTATTTACCACTCAAATCCTAGAGAACACATTTTAGAACCTTCTCTTTTCTATACATGCTTACCATGAAAGAACATATTTTTTGGAGTTTCCCACCTGAGAAAGCATTGAAGCTATGATTTAGAACTCCTTAGACAATCTATTTCTTTGTTTTATCATACACAGGTATAAAGTGCTACAACATAAAATTAAGAGCAAAACTAGGACTTTAGGAAGAGATACACATATTGTACAGTAATTCAGTAAAGCAAATATTTTTCAATGCACACAGCAGTCAGATATTCCAATGGAGGAAGAAATACTAGACCTACAGTCTCATGTAACCAAATGACAGGCAAAAGCTTTGTACAGACCTTTATCATCAAGCAGGGAGACGTAAATAATGGAAGTGAGTCACCAAAGGGACAATATTCAGTGTAATGTTATGGAAGGATCATTAATTCTTCAGTAGATTTCCATTCTATCTTAATTTTTTCCCCTCAGTTTAATCTAACAAATTCCATCAATAAATAAAATCAATAGGAGTTGGACTCGAAGATTCTTATGGGTCCCTTCCAATTCAGGATATTCTATAAGTCAGTCTTTAAATGTAAATAATATGCAATAAGTATATGCACAGAATAGCTGTACCATACAGATGCACAGGGAGGTGAGGCTCCTAGATGGGCAAGTTTTGAACATTGAGGGGAGTGTGAATTATTGCTATAGTGACAGTGGGGTGCGCTTTGCTGGTCATGAAAAGAAATCATTAAGTTCTCACAGCATCAATTTGTTGCAAGGACTGTGTTCATAGTGGTGCCAGACAGTACACAGAGCACTCACAGCCTTTAGTGACATCAGCCAAAGCAACTGCGAGCACCTTGTGCCAGTGCTACTCTAAACACAGGAGCATTGAACATGAGAACGGGGATTTAGATTTATTTCACTGATTTGGTTTAAGGGCATCACTCACCAGACTTCTCCAATGCTACTAATTTAATTCTGGACTTTGCAAGCTTTGATTTTTTCCTTGCTTCAGTTTGTGTGATTTCATATTTGTTCTGTACATAGATAAGAAAATGAATCCAGCATACACTAAACCTGTGATTTGTGCCCATTTGTCCAGGCCTGAAGCCAGCAACTGGCATAATCATTGTGATAAATCACCCATTGAAACAATCAGAGGATACAAATGGTGTCTTAAAAATTGGAGTGACAAGCAAGTTGGTTCATTACAGGTTTCCTTCATGCAATTATCATTTTCCACTGTTATTTGCCTTCCTGACCTGTCTAAATGGCCTGGTGTGGAGACTTTTTGCTCACTGTCACAGTCTGTTGTTTCCTGCCTGTGAAATCTCATGCCCCCACAGCAAAGACAAGGATACAGGACTCTGCTGTGGGTATGGAGCAGTGTTCCAGCCATCCTACCTCACCCTGTGGGTGTTTTACCCAGAGAGTTAGAGAATTAAGAGTAAATTACAGGTTGCTGTCAGTTTACTAGTTTGTAATAGTCACACCAGAGACATGGAAATAGTTCTTTTCTGTGATCCTGAAGGGCTTTCATCAAAAAACAAAAGGCTGAAATTTGTGCATTATGAACTAAAAAAGAGAAAAAAAATCTGTTGAAACTCACTCCTTTTCACAATGCAGTGCTTTTTTTTCACTAATTCTTCTTGTTAACAATATCCTCTTTTGGCTCTGCTAATTCTGTCTTTTGTTTTGTGTTGTTTTTAGGACAGTTTCCTGTTTGTCTTGGTATATTCAATATTTTGAGGTTAGCCTACTGTGTGATGCTAGGGTTTATGTATATTGATCCACACTCTTAACAATTTCATCTTGTGAATTACATCCTCATCTTCCACTAATACCACATTCATCTGACATTTTTTTCCATTAGTCTGATTGTTTTTCTGCTTTTAATACTTTTACTTCTGCAAATGGATTTCTTGATTTTTTTGTCCCCCATTCACATAGCAGCTGCCTTAATTCTTTTTCGTTTGGTTTGTTGTTGTTCTCCAAGCTGTTCTTATGCCAATGTTAATTTATTTCAGTTTTGAATGGTTTTCACTTTAAACCATTTCACTTCCACTTTAACATTGTGGAATCTTCTCTTAGCAAAATAGCTGTCTTCAGAGAAGAACTTCAGGGAGGTACACCAAACCAAGAATTGCAATGGGAATAAATTTTCTTACATTTTTTTTCTTTAAATTTTTCTGATAAAGAATTGTCCTAGGCATGAAGTCCCAGATATTAGGCCATGGTCTAAGTCACAACTTCATGCAACATTAAAGTCAGGAATATGCAAGCAGATTCCCATTTCCAGTTACTTTTCAAAGACATCTCCAGACATGCATAGTCTTGCCTATTTTACTTTAGTATCTACATGGCACAATGTGGCAGCAAAATATGCCAAGGGAAGGCTTAATAAAGGAAGAGGAGCATGGAAATTGTCCTCCTTGCCCTGCAGAGAGGTTGCAGCTTCATAAGGCCCTTCCATCACCATTTCAATGGAGTTCTTTCCACTACTGCATGGAGTGCATTGCTTGTATAATTTTCAAATCGATCTTTCTAAAGACAGTAACCTGTTTTGGAGTTACCCTGCATTGTGTTGTCACTCTGCTGACTTACGTTCTTATCTTCAGGTACATGCTATAGAGAAGCTGGCAAACAAAGTAGAAGGGTCATCTGAAAGCATCAAGATTCTCATTCGGACATGTGTCTGAGCACTCTGCTGTTGGTGGCAGGTGAGGAGCGATTGCAGTTCTCCAGGAACCCTGATTACACTTCAGGTTTCCAATAGAAAATGGACAAACCTGACTCTTCTGCTTTTCTCTCTGTCCTTCTCCAGTCCTCTTTTACAGAGCAGAGTGTGATTTGCAGCAACACAGAATGAGAAAACTGTAGTCAGAAACAAATGCACCTAATTTTTCAGAAGGGTCTTGACTCAGCTTACACCCGTACTTTAAAGTAATCTTCATGAACTAGTGATATGTCTCAAAACACCCAGGTTGATATATTCTTTTTCTGTTGACTTAGTAGAAGCGATAGTTCCCACCTCTGTGCTGAGTCATTTGCAGATACTGCAAGAGAATTTCAGCTGTCAGCATGATCTTTGGTGACAGAAGACCAAATGTATCAGAAATTATACATTTTCCCAACTCCCAGTGTAGACTAGACCATATTCATTTTTGGAACAGTTATCAACTTGGTTAAAAATTTATGTCTTTAAATCATTGTGGGTTTTGAGAGTTCTAACTTTACCATAATTGGAGCAGTATTTCATTCTTACTGTTTCACAGTAGTACTCATATTTTCACAAGCTCATCTGTTAACTCAGCTCCTAGTTGAGGGAAAAAAACTCTAGCCAGACTCTATTTTTTCTATTTTTTTGTATCAATTCAAGTTTTATTTATCCACTTTGTTATAAGAGGACTACTTTTGAGACACATAGATGGAACTATACTCTTTACCCCTCTGAAGCACTTGTATTTGAAAACACATGTTTGAGTCTTCCAGTATAAAATGCATATTGTCATTGAAGACAAATTTAAGGCAGTGTTTAAAAACAACAACCAAAAAAAGTCAAATGGAAAACATTAACAGTTTTATTTCTACCTTTATTTCCCTGTGGATTCCCAATAGTTATTACCATATCCATCGGTGTTCTGGGAAGGCTTCCCATAGTAGAGATAAATAATACTTAATGAACAGTGAAAAAGAAATAGAAAAATAAAAACAGATGAGGTGTAAGAGACCAAGAGAAATATTTCTTTCTGTTTGGCTAGTACTGAAACTTTATACTAGCCAATAATACACTTACAGAGAGGTTAGGGCACTACTTGAAGAAGAAGGGGAAATCAGTGTGATCTATTATTAATTAGAACCTTTCTCCTGAAAACCGCAACAAACAAAAAATCTACAGAAAGATATATTAAAATGTAAAGAATTAAAATTAATAGATGCCACTTTTATTTTTTACAAAAACAGATGTTTTTAAAGATTCAGTATCACTCTCAAAAGACGCTGTTTTGTCAGCTGGGGACAGGGATGGCAAAGATACTGAGGTGATGGAAAAAATTGTCCTGATATGCAAAAAAAGGTCTTATTTCTTTACCAAGATGGAGGAGAAAACTTTCCTTTTGTTTTCTTTCTTCTTTGTGGATTTTCTTTCTTAGGAGAAATTATGCACTTAAAAATTAAAGGAGACAGAACTGCCATTTCATTTGAAAAACCAAATTCTAGTCCACTGGACTAATTGACTATATAATGTCATTTTGATAAGGATTTGTTTCTAAAAAGAAACTATGCAGGATAAATCCATGTTCAGCCTTAGTTTTATGTGGTATATTCTCGCCTCATGAATATTCTTGTAGTGGTTCAAGAGGTTACTAGACCTGTGTTTCCATTCTCTCTCGCACAGAGCAGACAGCTAGAGTCTTTGCTTACACAAGAAAGGATGTACCAGAGGGCTCTTGGAGGACAGAGGACACATAAAATATGTGAACATGGCTGCAAAGGCAGCTGCATTTTAGATTGTTCTCCAATGCTTTGTCTTGAAAAGGCACTAGTTCAGATTTAGGAGCATGGCAGACCTTGTACTTATAGCCTCAACAGGATGTAAAGACAAGCACACAGATAAGGCAGAGATACATTCATAACCTGAGCTTTAAGAGAAGCCACATTTGTATGGAGAATGCCATGCCCAAATTCAATGCAGTGAATAAATAAGAGAGAAATTAAGGTAAAACTCCCTTATGGGAGGCGTGGGGTTGAGGTAGAAAAACAACAGAAACTGTTCGCTGAAATACTGAAGAAGATACTGAAACAGTTTATGGTATCCAGGTATTGGATAACAACTGATCACAGACAGAAAAACACTGCAGAGATGGAAGATTTTATTTGAAACTTAAATGTACAAGACAGTGTAGCTATAGTACAAATCTTAGAACCATGATGTCCATTGGATAACTCTCTAAAATATCTGGGTTTTAAGAAATATTTTTCCCTTGTGGCACAAGAACCTTCAGGTGGTGGAAAGTATTATTGAGCAATAGAGAATGCTTTTCTAGAGTAGAGCAGACTATATTGTCCAGCAAGAGCAACAAAAAAAAAAAAACAGTTGAGGATTTATAATAAACACATAGGCTAAATGAAAGGAACCATGGAAACAGAACATAGAATTTGTCACATCAAATTTTAGTTACATAAAAATTAGACATACTCTAACTGTCCATCTGTAATTAGTGGAAAAACAAGTTTCTTTACTGGCTGAATCATTTCAATCTCAAGCAAAGACAAGTGGAATTAACAGCTTTCTAAAAATGCATACCCCTTTCCCCTGACAGCAAGTTTTAAAGTTTTACTGCAGTGGGTAACTTTTGATGAATATTAGATGATACAAAGCAGTTTTCTCAGTCTGATCATTACACTGGAAAATAACATGGAAAGGAGTAGAACAATGTCTTGTCTTTCAGCCATGACCTTAAGGTTTTGAATCAAAACCACTTTTTGTCCTAAAGTGATTTCTGAAATGAAAGAAAAAAGGAAAATAAAAGCAGTGATTGAGCAGGAATCTTCATCAAGAAAGGTAACTGCATTTTGGCTAGCAAATGTAATGATATCTAGTGCACAGAAACTGCATAAGGACACAACCATTCAACTGCCACATTTGCAATGATGTTATTAGATTAATGACCAATTCAATTCCAGCTGGTACACAGAGTCATCTGCAATGTAATTCAAGCAACACTGATAAACTGCAATATTAGATCAATGACCAATTTGATTCCAGATGGACTGTGGAGCCAGACACAATATAATCCTAGCAATTCTGATAAGCACAGAAATATGAGTGTTATAATGATGACACTAAAACTATTTGAGGCCAGCCCAAAAATGCAGGCTGTCAATAAGGCACCATAAAACAGGAGACAGTGCTGTTTGGAGCTTGGAACTTGCTTCTGATAGAAGCATCACTTGCTACAGACAGGAAGAGCAATACAAGCTACTGAACTGGTCAGAATATAAAATGAGACCATCCTTAAATTCAGACAGAGCTAGTTGTTCCAGCAATCTGAAGAGAACAAGGAATGCAAAAATTAAAGAACAGTCTCATTTTCCTTCTTCCACTAAGTAGTCCATAGGCATGAGGAACGTGATGTTAATTTATCTTGGTGCAAATATTCTCTTTTTTAATTATATTAAAATAATTTCTGGTACTTTGAATTAAATGAACTGTCATCCATGAAAATGTTGCCACGCTGACTTACAGGCTAGTAGTTGGATATGCTTACAGACATAATTATTATTATACAGATCCTCCAAAGTGCACTGGATCACACTAGAAGGATTGGCAGCCATTACAGTTGTTATCTAATGCTGATGTTTTAAAGGACATAGATTCCAGGAAAAATTATGTCCACAACCATGGTACTATGTTAAAACAAATTATAAATAGACTTTGGAAGACTGGTAGGCTGAGTTCAGTTAGGATGATGCTAATCAGAAGTGATCCTTGCTTATATATGTTTACCTTTTAGAGACCATAGTAATATACAGAAAAAGAAACCAAAACAATTCAAAACTCACAGGCCATAAGAAATTAATAGATGTTTTCATATTTGGTACACAGCATCAGGAGTCTCAAAACCCTTAAAATATTAACATAGCATAATGCAGCATGATATTTCCAGCAAACTAAGTTGAACAAAATAACACACCAGATCTTAAGAACAGAGCACGTCGAGCTCTCTGAGTGACGTGTCCTCAGAAAGAGCCACAGCTGAAAAACAAAATATTGCTTAGCACTTTTAGCAATTTCCAAACATTGCAAAGATAACAGGCTCAAATTTTCAAAGGCAAAATGAGAGTTCATCCACCCAAGAATTAGAGAGGGTTGTGCTTAGTTTCCCAGGAAACCTAGAAACTGACCAGCTGAGCTCTGCTTGTCCCACAGCCCCTGGAATATAAACTTTAATGTCTCTCAGCTTCTAAGCTTCATTCTGTATACTGTTCATGTTTTCTTGTCTTGATACAACATCTGGCTTCACTGATTCTGCCCACACCATGGTACTTAATCATATTTTTTAGAAGCAGACTCTGGGGAAGGTGCTCAGGAAAAAAACTGTGACCAAAGGACTGAAACATACCTAACACAGTTTGGTCCAGTAAAAGGTCACAGGAGAATTCAAGTGATTCAGGATTAGATGGGAATGACATGGACAGCGTCTTTCAGATGTTAGGGACTTATAAGTATTGGGAAGGCAGAGTTAAGAGGCATGGGGAAGAAAAGAATCTCTCCCTGTAAGTGTTGAATCATCCTAGCACATTTCCTAGAGACTAGTAACACCTTGCAGAGATCCACAGGCCTGTAAGTCATCCATCAGAAACAGAACAATTTCTAAAGGAAAGAACAATTTAATGGGATTTTATATGAAAGGGTAAAGGTTACAGAGATGAAGTACTTAGAATAGATGTCAGTAGCACTTCTGCAACAACTTCAGTTGAGAGAAAATCTGTTTTATATTTTGAAAGAATTGATGTAGAAAGAGTGACATGCCTGAAAATCTGTATGCAAGCAGCAAGGTACAAGGTGGATTAGAGAGAATTGGATAAAAATTATATTTTTCCTGGTACTCTTTTGGAACATTTCTTATGAGGAAAGGCTAAGGAAAGTATGACTGTTTAGCCTAGACAAGAGAAGACTCATGGGGAATTTCACCCTTCTGAAGGGAAAAGGCAGACAAAGCCAGACTGTGTTCATTGGTGTCCAGTCGTATGACAAGAGGGAATGGGTACAAACCAAGATACAGAAGGTCCTGTCTGAACACCAGGAAACACTTTCTTTACTTTGAAGTTGACTGATTGCTAGCAGAAATAGCCTAGATATTTTACGGAGTCTCCATATTTGGAGATATTCTAAACCAAATTGGACGTGGTCCTGGGCAACCAGCTCTAGGTGTCCCTGCTTGAGCAGGAAAGCTGGATTAGCTGATCCCCAGTTGTACCTTCAAACACCAGCCATTCTGTGTGTGACTCTCTGTGCTAGACTCCCTGACTGGACAGAGTTAATACTCCGGAAAGAAAGGTGAAGTAACTGCGCAAAGAAGGCAGAATCCATGAGATTGCCTCTGATCCTTCCTTTGATCAATGTCTAAACCTGGGTACAACCTTCAAATAACATTTTCCTGCTTCAAAAAGAGTTCAGAGGAAGAGATTCAGCCTTTTCACCACATCATTTGACATTTTTCACCATGGCTTTGATCATGGTCTTGAACATTTCCCAAATTTCAGACTGTTCTCACTCGAGATTGGTAAGCTAAGGATCCATTGGTTGGGTGTCACATCCCATTCAGTGAGTTCCTCTGCACACACACAAACACAACCACACACACACACACAGACACACACACACACACACACGTGTAGTTCATGGAAACAGAAAATCATATAATCTGTATTTTTTTAATCTTTTTTCCCCTACTTTTCACTTAAGATTTACTTTGGAGATTCCACAATTATTCACCTTCTCTAAGTGAATGTGATTGAGTTATATTTTAAAAATGATTGTTTATGCAAAGGCTAGGTGTGTTGAAGAATATACATACCTATTTCCTCAGACCAAACAAAGGAGAAAATGAAAGAAAAAGAGCCCCACCAAAATCAAGAAATTTAAATTAACAATTTTTGTAATAGAGTACCCAAAATTAAAAGCTTTAAAACATCCCAAACTGTTATTTTCCTTTCAATTTTTAAAAATTATTTTTAATGTAGTCAGAACACCAAACACAACACTACAAGAATATTCCTTTATCTTAAGAAAGCCTTACCGTAAGTTTATTTTGCTCTATCTGTCCCTCACTATTACAATTACAGCCACAATCAATATAATAATCAAAATAGTTGCGGATGTACTTCCATGGTTATCAGTAGCAGAAATATTGCCTACAGAGGAAAGTTAAATCTATTTGGAAAAGGAAAAACATCTAAATTAAATATCCTGAATGTCATTACACAGATTATCTCTCCATAGAGCTGTTTGAACATTTGTATTCTGTTGTATATTCTATTCCTTTTATCCTCTTAGATATGGATACCCCATCCCTGGAAAGGTTCAAGGTGAGGTTGAATGGGACTTGAGCAACCTTATCTACGGGAAATTATCCCTGCCTGTGTCAGAGGCTTTGTTAAGGTCTCTTCCTAAACCATTCTCAGATCATACATTCTATGATTATGCATACCTGTTATGTGATCTGCTCTGAATGTTCTTCTTCCCATAATCTATGTACTTTCAATAGGAAAAATAGAATTACTGAATATGCAGCAATGCCACATTTTCCCTCAACCTCATTAAAATTATTCATATTCTTAGTTTTTGTAACTGGGTTAATAAAATTTCATTTATTTAATAATGTTTCTGAACATCATCTGTAAGATTACAGATATAAAACTGAGAAATGGACCATTTCAGGTCCTTAGCCACTGATAACATACAATTCAGAACTCCATTTTGTGCAAAACTTACAAATTCTCCTTTCATTTACAGTACAACCAGTACTATCTTGCAATACTACTCAAATCAATTCACATTCATTTAACTGAGAGGACATATCTGTCCTAAAATGTACTTAATTCTTGTATATGATCAGAGGAGAAACTTCAAACACCTGTCTTTAAGTTCCGAGTCTACAATACATTCAGCAAAACACTGACATAAGGATGGAAGGAAAAAAAATTAGTCCTTTTTAAAGTACCTAGGTAACCTTAATCAAACTTTCAAAATTACACTCATTTTCCTCAAAAATTAAAGGAGGCTAAATCCACAGTTTTGCAGTTATTTTCAAGATGGGTTTAAGAATTGTTTACTGAAGCATAAATAAATTATGTGATCTCCTTAAGTTTCTGATAAGACAACATCAATAACCTCACACTCTGAGGTAGCCATCAGGCAGTGAAAGGTGAGCAATACATTCCATTTATACCTTGTCCTTTTCTGGCCTGTTTTACAGCCACAAAATATGTCACCTCAGGCTCTCCACAGGAACTATGGCTACTCAGCACTGCTGGAAATTAGGCTTGTTTCTTAGCGCATCTAAATCTACAGGCAAACTGTTGACTGGAATCATGTCATAGGATACAGCTAATTACAGCACTGTAGACTGAAAAATAATGCTTTTTCTTTCTTTGGACCCTAAAATAGAGGAAGGATGGAAAAAAAGGAATAAAAATAGGGTTTTCTACTTAACTACTCTATGTTTCATCTATTTCTTGGTCTGTTCTGTGGTGAATCAACGTCTTTACAGACAGTCTTTCTTTACATGGCAAGTGTCTTCAGTTGGAGCAAGTTTGGTCCTCAGTATCTGCACCAATGGCTGTCCTGTTTGCACTGCTGTTCTGGGGTTTTTCCCAGTTATCCCTCAGGAAAGGAGTCATGTAACACATTTCAAAATTCAGTCATCTTAGTTTGATGGTCTTCCTGAAGCTCCACCATTCTTTCATGGAGAGCAGCTTCAAGACCTCATGCATCCAAGCAAAATATTTACTGGAACTGCTGAACTGCTCCAGATATAAGGGGTTTTTTTATTACTTTTTGATCAGTGCTCTTAGATACTTTTAGAATTCACTTTTCATCAGCTTGTATTTTTGCCTAGATTCTTTGATAAAAATAGTAATTCCAAGAAATAAAAAGAAAACATAAAGCAATAGTATAAAGCAAAAAATTAGAACTGTGCAAATTTCTTTGCACATACCTTTTTTTAAAAAAAAAGAGATAAAAACCAAATAAGTCTTAAAGCTTCTTTTTATATTGCCTGTTCACACAAATCTAATCCTCGTATGCCTTATGTCCATGCCATCCTTCATTTAAACAGGCAAGATCTGACACATGCCTTGAAGGTCAAGAAACAAGTGGTTTGGGATGCCAATGAATGAAGGATCCTAAAGGAAAGAAAAAATAAAAAGGGACTTCTATTTTGCATCACATATATTCTGCAAAGAGAGCAAAGGATCAAGTTTTCATTATAATGACAGCAATGGGACTCAAGCTGACAGCATGAAAAGAGGGAAAAATCTCTCATTGAGTGATTTAGAAATTAAAATCAATGTTGCAGTTTTCACATGAAAAGCAACCGACAGGTAGAAAGTTCTCAGAACATTAGCAAATAAACTGATTGGAATAACTGATTTTTCAATACCATGACTGACTGAAAAAACTAAAATTGCTTGAGGTTAACCTCCCCTTTTAATTCTTTAGATTTGATTGCAGAAATAAAGCCTTTCTTTTCTTCTTTGCTGTTTCTTTGTGGTAAACAAATTTTTAGTCAGGTTCCACATGAACCAATTGATATTTATGTCATTTATCCTCTTATTAGAATTAAATATTGGTATATAATTTTCAACACACTTACACACCTAAGTGTGTAAGTTAAAGTATCAAAAATAAATGTTTCAACAGTCACAATTTTTTTTCTCCTTTGTTTTTTTCTGCCAAAAGTGAATGCAGTTTACAACCAAGTTCAGCTAAGCCAAATTTTCAAGTTTCCATTTATAATTTACTTGCTAAAAAGCTTTTCCTTGTGCTTTTTCTAGTAACTTTCTGCTGTCCAACACCATTGTTGGATATTCAGCAACTTCTACATGTGTAAATGTACTTTGCTTAGGTATGACCAGTCTTGAGAGGGAAGTGTAACCCTTTTTCAAATCCTCTGCAGTTCTCTAATCCCATAGGTTTGGTATCAGAGCCTTTTCCTGAGGGTCCTGTAACAATCTGCTTTTTGGTCACAGAGAGCAACCATTCCATAGTTGACGAGCATTCTTCCCTGATCTCATATCCAGGAAGGAGACAAGTGCAAATCCTAAGAGGAAAATGTCTAGATGAAGGAAAGAAGGTATGATTCACCTTAACATCTTGTCCATTATTGCCCCTCATTTTCTCAGTCATGTTAGGAGTTGAAAGCTACACCTTTTGAGGGTCTACACATTCTGAACCAGGTGCTGGTTGTTGTGCCACAGAAGACACATGAAAGCAGTATACAAGGGTATAATAAAGTCAAATGCAGTGTCAGCACCAAGGATACCTAGGATAGATACTGACCCTTTAATGCTACAAGCTTTGAAGTTATTTTTAAAAGTGGTCAACAGGTCATTCTTTCACATACTTTCAAAATGTAGTGTAAATTGGAGGAATGCATTAGACCAGGAGCGGAAAAGTCAACAGACATCAAGGAGTACAGATCAATTTCTCTGCCAAACAGGGAGGGCAAGCATATTTTCAAGTCTGTCCCAAAGGTTCTCCTGGCAGATAAATACTTAGATAGCTCAGCACAAAACATATGAGTTCCTGCAATCTAAGGATTCCTTGGAACACATGAATTTGAGGGAAAAATTAATCCATGAAGCAAAGGAAGCAGAAGAAATTTAGCTCTAATTCAGCTTGACCTGCCTAATGTGTATGTTTCGATCTGTCTGGCTTTAATAAAGACTACACTAAGCAAATGCCATAGTCCTGAAAAGATTCAGTCACATAGTGACAAATATTTCAAATATTTCTGTGCATGTTAATTTTCATGGCTGAGATAGATACTGAAGTGACTCAAAATACAATATTTAAAGGAAAAATCTCAGTCTGAGGATTTTTATGAATCTCAAACAAAAATTAAATAGACAACAAAGACAGAATAAATGTAGTTCCCCAAAGGAAACAGAAGGACCTACAGATAATAAAGTAAAATCCTTCAATAAAAAAAGTCTGTGCAAGAACTTGGAAGAAAACATAAGAGAAATATGCTTTAGATAGTACATACTTATATAAATAAACTTCATAAGGAGTGGCTATTGGGCCTGACCTATTTCTTGCAATGAGAAAACTTTCACTGAGTTCAATTAGACCATAGGTTTGCAAATGATTAAGTGTTATTTCAAATAATAGTGAAGAAGTGGTGTTTTCAATTCAAACGAGCTCCGGTTCTCTCAGATACTTCCTAGGTGAATGTCTCATATGGTCTAGCAAGTGCTAATGTCAATGCTAACATTGGCAAGCACAGCTCAGGCCAGGAACTAGAGTAGAAAGAATACCTGCTTGTGTTAGAATCATGGGGGGAAAACAGTTGGAAGCATCATTGTTTTCCTAGTTGGCATGTTTTCCTGCAGAGATCATTACAAAAATGATTGGAGTAATTGGCACCAGAGGGAAAAGAGAAGGGGGGTCAGATTAAGGCTACTTGAAATCAGCAGAAAAAATTATTCCATTGGTAGAAAGAGAGGAGGTGCAGCCACTTGCAAGCGATGAGAGTGGCTACTGTTTCCAGAGAAACATTCAAGACCAGGTGAAAAGCCTATTCCTTTCAAAGGGTCACCCAAGACTGGTAGCCCTGGGTTTGCCTTTTCCTAATTCAAAAGGGCTGTGTCAGGTGTAGTATCAGAGTAAAAATATGTAGCAATGAATAGCAAGTGGAGAACATTAATAGGACCACAGTTAGCCACCTTAAACACAGCTGTTTTGTATTTGCAAATGGGAAAATAGGTAAATGTAATGTTAGCTAGGACTGTGATGTAGGAGATCTGGCACATGACAATTGAGTAAGAGAGGGAAGTGAGTAGATAAACTAGTTTTAAGACCATGTGCTCTGAGAAACAGGAATTTGTGGATAAGAAGGTGAAAGACTGCACATTTGTCCAGGTGTCACTGACACTGGTGTATTTTCAGTGTAGGTCACCCAAAGTGAATTATGAAAGTTCAGTGAATTTATTTAGCTTTTATTAAGAATAAATGAACTACTCAGGATTTTTAGAAAGGTTTAGCTTGTGAAATGTGCTCTTTTTTCTGGAAGAGAGCAAGGGATTACTTTTAAGCTGATGCATAGTTAGATGTGAGTCACACTTAAGTGAATTGATTTTTTTGCCTATAAAACTAAGTAGTCTATCCACAAGACAGTAGGTAAGCTAAGTACTAAACAATGAAGTCATTGATTGTGCAAAATCGTACACAGTTGCTGACTGAATGGTTTCATGTTGTTAAACACACATAAACCTGAATTTCAAGTTCCAAGAGAAAAGTGTTTCACATCAAAAAATCGTCAAAAGATTGGAGAAAAAGCTCTGGAAAATAAGGATAAAGCTGAGAGAGAGACAGTGAGAAGTGAGAGGACAATGAAATTGTAAAAATGAAAGAACTTCAAGGGTTTGAAAACAATGGGGCTAAGAAGAATAATGAAGAGTATATTTCATATTTGATATCTGTATACCCATGAATGTCTGTGTTTCTGGTTTTTCTGTATGCATCTGATCTAAAGCTCATTGAAGACATCCTAAAAAATCCCAGAGACTCCAATCAGACAAGGAAAATTATCTTTTGATACCTAATAAGCACTGTCCATAATCATGCCAGATATGTTTTAAACTGTCTTTCACACCTGGAAGAAAGTGTAATTTGCCAAACTGTACAGGTTTCCATGACACCTATCTTTTTCCTGACTGTGATTCTCTGAAAAGCTGCTTGTTTTGGATGATTTAGTCCTGTCTTTATACAGAGCCTTCTATAAACTTGTCATGAAGTTGTAAAAGATATTACTTTTTAAAAAAACTGAAAAATGTAAGAATAAACCCCTGAAAAGTAGGTCCCATGTGCATATCTAGATATTTATTGCAATAAATAAGGAATTTAGTTATGTAGACATGTCTATGAGAGAGAGACAAGGGATGCAACACCATGGACTGTGTTTGGGTTTGTGAGAAGGGACCTAGTCCTTCTATACAAATGAGAGAGACAGGTGGGCATTCCCATAACCAAATGGATTAGTGGTATTTCTAAAAGCAGTTAATTGTGATCCTAGACACAAATGTCTACCAGAGACAAGCAGCTCTAGTTAACTCTTTTTCAGATTTCTAGTGTCTGAGTGAAATCTTAATTATGTGACAAAAACAAACTAGAAAAAGTAGAAAAATAATAAACACTAAAAAACCTTTACATTAAGATTTCATTATTTTTTATTTGGTTGTCTAGGTTTTAGATAGGTGTTTATAGTACAGATGTCGACATGAGCAGCACAAAAAAAGTCAAAGAAAAAATAAAGAAATATTCCATTTAAACTTATGCAGCTGTGAAATGTACAGTCTAATCTTGAAAATTTTCTCCACTGTTTCCTTCCTTTGTCTGATAAAGAGATGGGAAGACTGGGAAAAATTTCTACAAAGTCTCAGGCTGCATGGAATTATTTTAAATTCATGAACAAATTGAGACTTTTCCAATCAACTTTATTTCATTTTAAATTTTTTACTCTTCAGTTAAAAATGCATATCTTCAACCTGGCTTTCATAATCATTTTATTTGTCCTAGTGGTTCATGTCTAATTTCCTAAAAAGGATTGAGTAGTTCTCTGTATTTTAAAATATGCATTTTCACCCATAGAGATTTATGCTTGAAAAACCTAAGTAAGCAATGACCTTGGTAAGTAGAACACTGCATTGGGAACTTCAGCTTTTTTCTTTGAGCTCAGTTAAAAGTGCTTGGAGTAAACTAGAATTACTGACTCAACTTGTCTGTTTTCGCAGTCGGTCCATGGACAAATCCAATTAGCGGTAATTAGTGATGCTTTCATGATATGGGAAGATGGGTGTAATGTGAGAAAATCAAAGAAAATGCATGTGTAGAAATAATTTCTATTTCTTGGTGCAAGTTGTTTCACTGGCTGGCGCAATTCAAATGCAGGTGCTCAAGAAAAATTCTACATTCCATTCTTCAAGGCAGATTTTAGTGAGTAATTGAGGGAAAAAGGTTCCCTGTGACAATTAGGGTTTTTCAGTGTTCTCAAAAAGGAAGGTGGGGAAAACAGCAGAAAACTGGCATTCCTATTCAGACACATAAAGCTTTTTTGGGGTTCTTCTGCTCCCTCCACTCAAGAGGAGGAGAAGTCTTAGGGCTGTTTGCTATCAATCACATACATGTAATATCTCTGTTCATGTATAGGAAATGCCATTCCTAGTTTTAAAGGGAAAAAGGGCCCAACTCTAGGCCACTGAGATCTTGCCTTGAGCAAACTCTCAATACATACATCCAAGACAGTAGTGACTCTGAGAAATGCTTCTAAGAGTGTTACACAACCTGTTAGACTAGGATCATATTGCTCTAAAAATCTATGAAACTAAGATTAGGCAGGTCAAAGGTGTATTCAAGGAGGTAAACATTTTCCAGTAAATCCTCAGAAATTCAGTAGGGAATTGTATATGCATATTTAGTGATCTCAAAAGGTATACATTTAGGAAGAAGGAAATACTTTTGTATTCCTGAGCTTATAACTCAATCTGTTGCAGATATCCTTAGAAATCCCATCACAACAACTAGCAGAGTGGGTCACTGTAGATGAAATTCACTGTAGGTAGAAAAATATTTTTGGGAAATCTAAACCACATTTTTTTCTATAGTACCTTTTTTATAACTTAGTTTCAAAAAAGCATTATACAAGTAATTATGAGTGAAGTAAGCTAACATTGTTATACGAGAACCTTACTATTAATGTGTCTCCTTTATAATAGGTCAATGTACTTGTGAGGCTTTCTTATTGCAGTAGAACTGTCAAAAGAATTCAGCTCTTGTTTAGGCATCTAGATGAAGCAATTCTCAAGAGCATGCATTCAACAGATCCATTCTTCTCAGCAGGATGTGCCGAGAGTTTAATACCTCAGAATATCTCTCTGGTTCATTTGTATCTTTAAATGGAAATTTCCACCTCAGAAATATTTATTACAGGCTTTGAAGTGGTTTTCGGCTTCTTTCAGAATCTTTCTCAGAAATCAGGAATCCATTCCAAAACAATCAATCCAAATCAATTCCACAAAAATTTTAATAGTAATGATATACCCCGAAAAGACCTCACTCAGGTATGTTCTATTTAGTTCAGGAAAAGCACCTGAACCCTTTCTTCCCAATTCTTAGGGGAGGTTTCTAATCAACTGTCTGCAAAAAATATCACTAAATTATTTACTCTCTTCACCCTTTTTTTCCTCTCCCCACCTTAGCCTTAAAGAACATAAGACAAAAGTTTTACCAATTCTTTAGTCAACTCAAGTCTGTGGCTGTGCTTCCCAGAGTATAAGCAACAAAAGACAGAAGTGTTTGTAGAGCACAGCTGCTGTTTGTTAACTCTGAGTTCAGTGTAAAGGTGAGGTGTAATTCTCAGTTCTTTCTGCCTTTTTGCATTTCTGAATGGAAACAATTCTTATGTGCTCAAAGACCACAATGCAGCATTTTGGGACACTGATGAGAGCCACTTGGAAAACTGAAAAAGTGCAGAATAGAGATATTTGTCTCTTTAGATGGTTATCTCAGAGACACTACAGCTTGTTCTTTCTATGTTCAATATCTCCCCATTTTAAGAAAATGCATACCATTAGCTTATCTGCAACAAAAGAACTTGAGACTATTAAGCTGTTCTATTTACGTAAGGCTCCTCAACTATACCATCTCAATCTATAATACTATCAATATTTTAAAATGTCATCAAAAACACTTAAAAATTTACTTTGTCTATAGCACATGAATAAATGTTTTTTCTCTGACTTAATGATTAAAAGCTTTCTGGACTTGTATTTAGATTTTTAATACCATTAAAGTTTTATGAATGATGGATTTTAATGAACACTGTGTTTCAAATTGCTTCCTCTAGTACTGAATGAGGTTGGCCTCTTCTATCAGACGTTCACAAGTCAATAAGGTCATAATAACCCATTGACAGGAAAAAGCATGAGCATCTACAAAGAGTGGTAAACAAGAGTGAATGGCCTCTACTTCTGAGTTTCAGGAATCTTCTACTGCATTTTGGATACAAGACTACTGTGAATTAGTCTTCCTAGACTCGATTTACTGAGGATGTAAAAAACAGTTTTAAAACTCTTTAATACAATTTTCTCTTTTTATGTTTTGTCACAACATGCACCTAAATCTCATATATGGAAACTACCTCTATTGTGTAGATGTCAGAGTTTCAAAATTGTTTTGGTAAGGAACCAATAAGATCCAAGTGAGATTTTATTCAGTTATAAGGTAAGTTAGAAACATTATTTCCAATTAAATTGTGCATTTAGTGAGCTGGACAATTATTAATTCAGACATTTAAAATCGAAGCAAACAATGCAAGTATGGTGACTAATCAAGGAACTGTTGAGTCACCATCCTTGGAGGTATTTAAAAATGTGCATATGTGCTGCTCAGGGACACAATTTAGTGGTAGACTTGACAGTGCTGGATTATGATAGAGATGATCTTATAAGGTCTTTTCCAACCTAGAAGACATTATGATACTACTATCTCTCAGTCACTTTTAAAATTGACTACCATATGATATTGTTTCAACATGAAGATATTCTCCTAGGATATACAGAATTAGGTTTGACACCACTCTGGATTTTAGGTAATAGAGCCAGATTTCCCTCCTGCATAGAGTGCTCTAACCAAGAGGTCATTAGCAGAAAACACTACCTCCTTTGCCTCTTCATTACAATGGAAACTTCTTTGGTCAGCACAGCTTTCTTTGTACAGAGCACATTGCTACCCACATGCCTTAGGCATAGCCAGCATGACAGCTATGACACATTCCTTCTGAATGATGCTGGAATCTAGGAAGAAGCCAGGCACCAAGCTGCCCATGCTCTTCTGTAGAGTCTCGTAATTAGGCTTTTAAGTAAGTCTCAGATCAAAGGGAGTGAATTATATAAATCCAGTCATCCCCAGTATGATAAAGCCCATAAAGCACAAGCTTTCTGAACTTAGTTCAAGACGTTTAACTTTCTCTTAAATCCTATTTTAAAAGCCAAAGTGGCATTTACACTCTCACGTATATACTCACCCATATTGCTCAATTTCAGAAACAGTTCATGGATGTAATAAATGAAGTTAGAGAGCCATGAAATATAGAAAGTTAATTACAGAATTTGTGTGGTGGGAATAACATGCTGCCAAAGTATGAAGAAAGAGATGAAATCAAGTTCACTTCAATCTTCAAACTTTGGCACTCATGTCTTTTGTCACCTTTTTTTTTCAGCTTAAGTATAGATGTTCTGCTTTCAAAATGTCAGGAAACTTCCTAAACTTTATTGTATGCTTTTCCCTTCCTATCTCATGCAAATTAATATTTGTGAAATACCCAGGCTTGAGATTTGTCTCATATGATTACTTTTTATGCAGGTGCTCTACCTGTATATGCTGTTATAAAAGATTGGGCTTGAGACAAGAAAAGACATTCACATGTCCAATTTAAGACCAGTCCCTTGTGTCCATCTGGGACAAATTTAATTTTAATTTCATATTTAAAATCATAAGAACAGTAATAAAAATTACAAGAACAATAATACACTAAGGATATCATCGCAAATACTTAGACGAAAATTTCTAGTTATTTATGATAATCTCTTCATTCCTTCCTGCAGAGTAGAAATATATTTCTCTATATATACCCTAGACAATAAAAGATTCAAATTTTCAAAGAGAGAACTGCATACAATTACTGAAGTTTCAAAATCAAATACAAGTAAAGCTGTGTTTGTTTATTATGAAGCCTTCAAAGCCTTCAAATTCTTCTAAACATGGTCTTCTGAAAAAGTGCTTAAAGGTGGCACCTTGAAAGCAATGCAGTATGGAAAAATTCACATAATGTTTCCTTCCATGTAACTATGAAGCCAATAGGACATTTTTTTAGACTCATTTAACCCCCAGAACTTTTTTTCAGAGCATTTTCCTCTCAATTTTCCAGAACTTGCTAGAAGCTAAATACATGCAAGAAAAACCAAAGTGACCAGACAAAAAAGAAAGATAAAAAAAATTAAGAAATATAGTTAACTGTAGGACTAGCTAACATTGCCAGATGAGTTTATCCCTTGTGTTATGGAAGAAATACTGTATTTCTGGTTCTCTAAGTGTTTCTATGTTCTCCTTTGATCAGAAAAGATGTGAACAATTTTGACTCTTATGAATGTTTAAGGGGCTGTGATAATATTCATATAGGTGTAGGCTTACACTGTATATTAAAAAAAATCATACAGACTTTTCTATTTCAGAAAATTTTGGAAAATTTTTCTGTGTTTCACTAAGTTCAAATATACCCTACTGGGAAAGACATAATGCCGAGTATACTTTGTGTAGATTTCTGTGCATGCTGATATTAGGTGCAGCTGGAATGGATCATGACAGACTCGTTGTTGCTCTTCCCTAGCTTGGCACACCATTTGCAAGAAACAATTATCTTACAAAACTCTTCTCCTATTTGAATTTTGTAAAAATTGTCCAAACTATTAAAAGCTTATTCTAAAGGCACTAACATCTAAAGTGTAGCCAACAAGTACATAAGCACTTGCATAACTACTTATATAAGTACATGAGTCTCTTTTCCATATAAGCTAAACAGATAAACAAGTCTATTCTTGTTAATATAGAAGTAAAATCATGTTGGTCAGTTTACAAACCACAGTATGAATTATGTATGAGGTAGGAAACAAGAAAGACAACACAGTCTCATGTCTGTATTGGTATTAAAGGGCTCTATTTATTCTGCCAACGTCAACGGACTTTTGGCCATTTCCACCAGAAAATCTAATCTACTGTCAGCTAATGGAAAATACTTTCTCCAAAGTTGTAGGGACTTGTGTATTTAGGGAAGCTCTGTTTCCCATGCTGCATGTGAGATTAGCAGACAGCTCTGATATGTTTGTGGAAGCACACATCCTTCTCTGTAAGAGGTTTGCTTTCCTCTAACTGTATCATATTATTTCCTTTGTATACCCCAGTAGTGTTGGCTAAAAGCTGAAATTCTACTAATAATTGTGGCTGGAAATAGTAGTGAACAATAGTCAAAGGTTAGTTTTACAATACCTGGAGATTCAAAATAGTCAAGGAATTTTTTTTTTTCTGCTTTGCAGTTATCAAATAATTACTTTATGGAAAAAAATTAAAGTGATATAATCTTTTCATGTAGTTGTTAAGTAGAAATACCAGTGTCATCCCTGAAAAAGGCAGGATGGGTCTGTTGAAGAGAAGTGTTGCAGTGCAGGACAGATTCAAAAAAGTAAATGTGAAATTAATAAAACTGACCTGAGATGTACATATGTACAACTTAACTTTCTGATCATTATTAAAAACAAAACAATTAATAGGTTTGGACTGAGCCCCAGCATTCTCTTTTCTAGAAGCAATTATGTTAAAAGTGCAATATTAATGAACTTGGAGTATTACAGCACTCACAGACTGTACCTGTGTTGCAGGTTTTATAAAAAATTTATGCCATTAATGTTTCCCCTTTGCTGAAGCACTCAGGATTTTAGTACTCTATGTTTTTTATCCTGCTGTAAGATGTATGCATAGAGCTGCTAAACTTGGCCTTCAAAAATCTGTGTAAGGCCTTTAGTAGAAACTAATTCATAGAATCATAGTAGAAACTAATCATAGAATGGTTCATATTGGAAAAGACCTTGAAAACCATTAAGTCCAACAATTAACCCTGCACTACCAAGTCCACCACTAAACCTAAGTGTCCCTAAGTGCCACATCTACACATCTCCAGGATGGGTGACTCAACCACTTCCCTAGGCAGCCTGTTCCAAGGCTTGACAACTCTTATGGTGAAGGAATTTTTCCCAACACACAATCAAAAACTCCTCTGGGGACTCTGGAGTCCTGTTCCTTATTGTTTGGGAAAAGAAGCTGACTGCCACCTTCCAGGTAGTTGTGGAGACCAATAATGTTCCCTCTGAAGCTCCTATGCTCCAGTCTAAGAAACACCCACCTCCCTCAGCCACTTCTCATCAGACTTGTGCTCCAGACCCTGTACTCCTGCACAGCTCTTTGGACATTCTCTGGTATCTCAGTGTCTTTCTTGCCATGAGGGGCCCAAAATGAACATAGGATTTTGGTTATGGCCTTACCAGTGCTGACTACAGGGAAACTGACTTTTCTACACCTGCTGGCCATGTTATTTTCCAGTCATTGTTCCAGAGCTTATTACTTATGCAGACCTAATTAAAACAAAACTCAGGCTGATCAGTATGCCCCTAATTTTTCACAGCAGTACCAGGTTGGTAGAGAAGCCATTGATCTGGCTGATAGTTTTGTTTATGAGACTGTCTCTGATTCCTAATGTGCAAGTTGCAATCAACTTCTGAGCAAAATTTATTTAATAAAATTGCTTTATCTCTATTAGCAATATTCCTATTCACAATATTCCTTACCATAAAGTGCAGGAAGATCTTGTGAAATGTCTTGTTTCTTCAGTATTGGTTGGAGTCAGTTGATAAGGGGTCACTCATGGATATTAGAGACCTAGCTCTACCCAGCATTTTCTGGGATACTCCACCCAAACCATAATTTTAGTCTCCTAGTTCATTATGTTCTTAAAATCTTTATAGAATAAGAATACCTCATCAGTACTTGCCACTTAATCTGCAAGAAATTAATTTGTTTACACCCTTCCTTGCTGCCTCTTGTGTTTGTAGCAAGTCAGCCTCTCTTTCCTGAGACCTGCTTGCTTAAATCTAAAGTTAACAGAAAAAGAAATGGCAAAGGTCAGGTTACAAATCCATAAACTTCATGATCTGCTAAGCTGTAACTACCACTGGAGAAAGGTCTTACATGTGGCAGGTTGCTCTCCTCATACGCTAATTCCAACAGGCCATGGGAAATTCTGCCTGTACCTCCCAAGAGAAAGCCTTTGTAACAAGAAATCTGTAAGGGATCCTGCAGAACATGTGCTGATGGGACTTGTTTTTCAGACAACCCTTTTCAAAAAGTGAAGTCACATCAAATAAGACATGCCTCTTCAGTTCCATCAGGCAAAACCACACTTCTGATGTTACACTGGGAATTAATATATGTCTTCTTGCTGCCAGTTGTGTTCTAAAACGTGATGAAGAAGATATCACAGTCACTGTTTTGCAGACAAGAATAGATGAGAGGGAGCTTGCTCTTCTATTATTCTTATTTGATCCAAGAATTGTTTTGGCGTATTTGAAAGGATAGAAAAGATTCCTCTGAATGGAAGCTAATTATTTTTTCCAACAGGCAAATAGTTTTTTTCTGTTTTTCTCTACGTAATTTGGGGATTAATTAAAAAAAATATTTTCAAAGTACCTTTTCGTTTGTTTGCATTTAAAGTTTTCAGATTTAAGAATTTCCCAGCATTCTCTCTAGAGGACAGATAGGCATTATAATTTTTTTATTTCTGTGAGTTTGCACAAAACACCTCTGCTGTAGCAATAATCAGAGTGTATGTTCAGCTCAGCTAATAACATAAGGGTAAGGGCTACATCAGTTTTACAGAATGAAAAATGCTAGTCTAATTAATCCTGTAAAAACAAATGTGCAAACTGCACAATTAACCACTAGGAGATTATGCAGCAAAACATAAATGCTGCAGGAACTTTACTAGGACAAAGTTAGTTGCCAAAGGTCTCTACACTGTTTGATTTGACAGCAGCTGAGCAGGATCTTGATTCTGCTCTGAGCAGAATGATTGTGACTGAGTGTTAGACTAAGGCATCTAAAGAAGTGCCTGAGTCCCACTGTAACCTGGGGGTCAAAGTCTTTGCTGTTTCATTACAGGTTTTGAGGTTCCTGGTAAAAGTTTTCATTATTGGGTCCTTTCAGCTCTGAAAGAACCAAAACTAAATGCTAGCAGACCTTACACCATGGAAGTGTGGAGGAAAGGATGGAAGGAAGGGTTTCTTCTAGAACTGGATGTGGTGATTGGCCTTCCTGCTGCTAAATACATAAAGGAAAAAGTCTTTCCAGTTCTGCTTTTGTACTAATATAATCTGTGTTAGCCCATTCTAGAAAAGGAGAGAGATGCTACCAGAGAAATATGGGGTTTTTTTCAGGAGAGGTTTTTCTTGGAATAACTAATGGATCATATATTGTTACATTAGGAACCTTCGTCATTCTTCAGCTTGTGCTTTCAAAGAAGACAGCAGTTTATTAATGAACAGTCACAATGGCACTGGGGTGAGCTCCTCCATGTCAGGAAAGCATAGCTGCTCACACACTGAGAGGATCATTCAAATGTTTTTTAACTTTCTGTAACTCAGATCTACACAGTCAAAGAAAATCCATGTTTGAAGTTTCATACTATTTTAACAGTATAAAATATTTATCTCTCCATTTAGTATAAGGCTTTTAGATCTCAAAAAAGTCTAAATTGAATCCATCTGATTCATTTTGTGCCTGTGTGTGTGTAATATTGAGTAAGAGCCCAAATAATTTTAACTTGGGGTTTCATTTTTAATGCACTCATTTGAGACAAAAAAGAAAGTGAATTTACACCACATGCTGCAGGTAGTACTAGAAAAACACATTCTGTGGAAAAAAAAGTACTTAAATTTTCATGTAGTTTTATCATTTCCAAATTCGGAAAAAAAAATAAAAATTGAAGACCAATTCAACTTACTACTTTAACAGTCATTTTCAGGCTTGTCTGTGATGGGCCAGGATTTTTACCTACATTCCTGAGGCTGTGGCTACACAGCTAAGTGAAATATTGCCCTGTTCAGGTACAACAGCTAATTACTAGAAAGATGCCTGGTGCCTGGACCCCTTGTTTGTCCCCACAGCAGTACTTACAAACCACTCTCAGTGGTTCAGCGCTTCATGTAGGTGTTATGTTCAGAATCTGAGAGAATTTCAAAGTATTGAAGAGGCTGGAAAACGCTTTTTGACCTGGCTAGGCACCACTGTGCTAGTGTGTGTAGGATCTGAGATTCCAGTTGTCCATTGTGGCAATTCCTTCCTTTCATTTTGCCTCTTGAGAATTTATTTTATGTCAAACTCTAAAAAGATGCTATCATTAAACATTAATAGAGTCAGAAGAAAAACCTCAGCATGTTACTGGACAAGAAGGAAAATATACAATATGCCATATAAGAAGCCATGTAAGAAGAGTAAAGTGATTTCTGATCCAGGGCTACAGTACTTATTATGGAAGGAGTGCATTGGAGCCTTTATTTACATACTGCTGGGGGTAATATATTAAAGAAAAGAACATCAGCTCTTTTCCTGTATCTCAAAAGTCTACCAATTTCAAGGCAAATTTTCCTCATAGATTCCCTGGTGAAATATACAGCTGCAATTACACCTTTAAGAGTAAAATTAATGTCTAAATCTGAAACAAAAAAACACTTTTAAAGTCACCAAAAATGGTCTCAAATGGCACTAAGGCATCATGCTCAGGCAACAGAACAGAGTTTCAATTAAAAGATTCATTTCACCTGAATCTATTTGCTTATAAATTGTGGTTATATAGTCACTTTAATTTAAGACAGTGTTTTTCTGCAACTTTAAAATGAGCAGTTATGGCTCCCAGAAATGCTTGTACTAGTGCTAAGCTTTTGCAATCACTGTGGAAGCCAAATCAGGGAATACAACTTCATGAAACTCAACTTTTTCCCCCCAAAAAATCTATATTCTGTTTTATAACCAATCACTTATCAGCTGTCACTCCCACACCATCAAAAATAATATTGAAAAAGGGAGACACAGTGGAGCAAGGTGAGTCCACACTTTTGACAACAACCTAAATTTATGTTCATTTAAAATGGCTGCATAATCATGCCTTTTTATGAAGCAGTCATCAAGATTCCCTCTGCAATCAAGGGTAAATAGAAGGCAGTTCCAGAGGGTGATTCACCCCCTTTATTTTAGGAGAGAATGAATCACCCTCTGGAGCTGCCTGTCGTTCTCCACTGCTTATGGATGGTCAAAACCTGATTTAGACTTCTTACTTTTTGATAACTAGAGAGGACGTATCCTATCGCTGGTAGCTATGAAAATGGATGGCAGGGAATATTTAAAGGATGGATTTAAAAACCCAAGAATTGTGAGTGTCTTATTTACTGTTTGTTACCAGTATTTGCAGAAGAAAATGTTTAAATTGAGATGAGATGGTTTCTTGTATAATACTGATTTATTTGGAACTGAATTGAAAAAAAAATGAGTGTAAAATGTTTCTCCCAAACTCATGGTGTATTTTAGCTTATTGTGCAAACTATATACTGAAGAACATAAAAATTTTGCTCAATTTTGTACCTAAGGATCAGGAAGGCATCAGAAAAGAAAGACTACTATGTTTTATAACAAATGAGAAAACAGTCTTTAAACCAGAAAACATTAGTTAAATTTCAGACTAAATAGGATTGAGGTTATATAGTTTGCATAATTTACCCAGGATTTAATGTATGGTTATGTCAGAAAATGCTAATCACTACGATCAATCCTAAGATCAAACAGAGACCTCATTAAAAATGACAAACATGGGATTCACAATTCATTTAAGCAAGGTATTGAAGAAATTAAAAATGTTTTGTTCAGGAGCTGCCTAATACCTCCTTAGACCCTTAACCCATCCTGAGTTGTACAGGCAAGGATGGTGGTAAACACAAATTTGCTTGTGTATCTTTTTCTTGGAGAGCAGGACAGGTGCCAGCTCATTGCATTGGACCTGGTCTCCACTGGGATTCAAAGCTACACCTGTACCTGTAAATAAAACTGTTCAGTCACTGCTTTTTGTTACAGGTGATATCCATTCACTAAGTTCTCTAATTAGTATCCAAACTACCAGCTGGGAATGGTGCATGTTCCCTACCATTCCATGGCTAGGCACAAGGTGTAATCTGCCTAAAATGCACTTTGGCCTAAGTCAGAACTATGCCAGAGACTCTGCTAACACTGCAATGTTAGATACAGCAGCCCATGCCCATACTCTGAGTCCTGAGAATACCACTAAGTTAGCAACTCATTTGCTGATACAAGCATAGGAAACATGTACCTTCCAGTATGAACATCTTCTCTTGAGTGTCCTCTGTATGTTCACTGTGATTCTTGATCATATCTTTCCTGGATTGTCATCCCCACAAAGTGCAGCATGGAAACCAGCTACTCTTTTCTGCATAGCTCCACTTAGTTTGTAGATGGCCACCACAGGCCATTGTTCATTCTTAGTACATGAGACTTCCACTGTGTTAGATCTATAAGAGACTGAAAAGCAATCAGAAAACCAAGAGACAATTAGAAGGGGGCAAAGCAACTTTGTGATATTCAGGGACAGTGAACACTTGGGAGCCTGGGCTAAGATGGAAGGAAGAGGTGGCTGTACTGTGTGCAAAGAAACACATTGTACTTTGCCCCCAAAGGCTGGAGAGAAAGAATGTGCATGATGCAAATGACCCCCACAAAATATGTGACTCTTCTCACCCTTCTTGCCTGCTAATGAGAACAAACCAAGAAGGGCCCAATGATTTCCCAGCTGCTGGTATAACTCCATGTACATAAGTGTTTGAGAGCAGTTTTGAGCAACAGCTTATCACAGACTTCTGAACTATATTCATGTATGTTTGTGGTTGTGCTTGTATATTTATATATATTCTGTTTGGTTGGTTTTATGTTTTGTTTTGGTTTTTAAATTTATTTTAAAATTATTATTTTATTAATTTTTTCTTATTTTATTTAAAAATTATTTTATTTTATTTTAATACATTGGGTCCTTGCTTTTTAGTATGGCATAAATCCCCTTGCCCCCTACAATGGTTATGGCTTCAGCATTGAAACTGGAGCCTAGCTGAGAACAGTAAGACTGTAAATGTTCACTCAGAGAGAACACAAAAGACCAAAACTATTTGCAAATAGGTGTAATTTTTGTGAAATTTCTTGATTTTTCCATCAAATACAAATAGGGTAATAATGGCTTGAATCATAGCTTTTCCTCTTCTAGAAACAAATGTATTATAGTACACTATTTTTCCATATACAAAAAGCATTTGGAGAGTATTTAAAGATAAAACTGATTCAGGTACCCACACAGTTTTGCAGCTTAATAGAAAGTTAAGTTTAATAATGATAATTATAAAGTACATAAAAGACAAAAGAGCTCACTTAGTAAATTTCACAGACAACAACTGCACCATATACTTCACCATCAGTAAAAGAAATTTTTAATAATTATGGGTTCGTACTTTCTCAGTAGAGTCTCTTTTCTTCCCTTAGACATTAAAAGTACATTAATTTTCTGAATATGTGACTTTTATTCAAATAATTGAAATCTTTCTTATTGAGCAGGTAGTGGTAACTAATAGTCAACACTCCCTTTTCTCTTACAGACAAACCCAAGAAAGACAAAATAGTGTCATCTTTCTTAATTACTGATTTACTGGGGTAGGGTTTAATGCTAAATGACATTTATGGATTAATGCTGTGTAATCTGAATATCCTGATGGAAATGACTTCAGAAAACAGACAGGCTGAAAGCAAAGTTTAGGGAAAGTGATATTGCCCAGGGACTACCCTGGGCTTTCGAAACATTCTCCACAAGCACTAAAATGCAGTTTATAAAGGGACTTTAGATTTCAGTTTACTTACATTACTCTAAAATTGTATATAGTGTATGAGGTTAACTTGGATAAACCCAGATAAGACACTTCAAAAAAACTCCACACTTATCGGTTTAAGTAGGCTCAACATCCTATGATCCATTATGGCAGTACAAGTCACACAATTATCCTCCAGACAACATATTATGCAGGTTACATCATGCAGCCCAGTAAACAGCACAGAGAGAAGTCCTAAGCTTCTGGTCCAGCTAAACGGAACTCTGCAGTCATAAAGCAGAGGTTTAAAAAAGTTTCTTTAATGCATAAAGATCCATTGAGAAGAAGGTGAACTTCCTTCTCAGAATGCACCTCATATGGCACCCCATTGTATTAATCTTGGCATTACCTTTCAGGACCAACTGTGACAAGTCTCAAAACACACCTGTATCATGAAAAATGTCATTTTATTTCCATTAAATTGAATTAATCCACCTGCTCTTTCCTGCTGAGATTTATAGAAGGTAGTATATGGGAAAAACTCCAGCTACTTCAGACCTGCAGAGTGGAGTAGAATGGATTTTGCTGTTACAGAAAGACTGCAAAACAGAAAGTATCCTGAAATATATTGTAGTATAAAAGAGATGGACTCATTCCTGGAATGCAAAATCTATTTTGGATTTCCTATACTCAGTATCTTGGATGTCTATCCTATTTAACATTAGTTTGCAGAACTTGGCTTGGACAGGGATTTACATTTCAAGCTATATGAAGTCTTAAGAGCCAAAAAAGTAGGTTTAAGAGCTGTGTTTCCATCTCACTTTTTTACAGTAGTAGACTGCAGATAAGGAACAGAAACATGACATGAAAAGTTGCTATAGTGGTTACACTGTAAATAGGAACCTTTTGATTTTGAAATTTGCTTTCTAAAAACAAAAAAACAAAACAAAACAAAACAAAACAAAAAATCCACAAAAAACCCCCCCAAAAAACCCAAAAAACAAAACCAAAACCAAAACCAAAAAAAAAAAAAACAACAAAAAAAAAGACAAGAAAAAAAAGAAAGAGAAACAACTTAGCCAGAAAAATGTAATTCTATTCTGAAGGAATGTTTTTCAAATGGTAAAAGTTCATACCCTATGTTTCTCCCAGACAAATGTTGGAAGAAATTGCAGTATAAATTTCTTACAGATTATTCCATATGACCTTAAAGTGTGGTTCAAATGAAATTATTATTAATAAAAATTGTTTTTCTCTACTATTCTGTTTACAACACATGTATCTATATACTACCTTTTAAGTGTACATGATGGCTGTCAATCATCTGTAAGCCAATTTAAAAAATATTAGTAAATGTATATGTATTCTGTATTCTACAAAGTTTTGGTTTCCTGAATCATTTTACTTACGGTGTCTAAATGTGTCTTTCTGTATATTGTGTTAGTATGCTCAGTATTCCTCCTTGGTTCCTTCATTTTTATTTTCACATGACTTATATGACTTCAGCCTATGGGACACCTCTGTCTGTTCATTTTACTTAATCATTCATGCCTAATTTTCTTGTCCCTATGGGCAGCTGCTAGGCTAGCTTTATACTTTGAAGGACAATCTTTTTGACATAGTTTTAATAACCTGTTAATTGAATTTAATTTTCAGTGTTGTAATGGGTTTCTACAGTAAGTTTTAGGTAGTGGAGGGGTTGTCACACCTGTTTCTCTGAGAAGATGCTACTATGTCTGAGAAGGGTTGTTCCAGGTCAGACAGATCTGCTTCTGGTCAAACCCAAGTCATCAGTGACAACAGCAGAACCTTTGTGATAATATATTTAAAAAGGAGGGGAAAAAAATTAAAAGATGCAACAGTAGCTGGGGAAGAGGAAAAGAGGAGTGAGAACAGGTGACAGAAACAACTGACATCAAGGTCATTGAGGAAGGAAAGGGAGCAAGTGCTCCAGGCACCAGAGCAATTTCTCCTGCAGCCCATGGTGAAGGCAACAGTGAAGCAGCTGTCTCCCTGCAGCCCTTAGAGGTCCATGTGGATCAGATATCCATCCCCAGCCCATGGAGTACCCCATGCTAGAGCAGGTTGATGCCTGAAGGAGGCAGTGACCCCGTGGGAAACCCATACTGGAACAAGCTTCTGGCAGAACTTGTGGCACCATGGAAAGAGAAATCCCTGCTGGAGCAGCTTTGCTGGCAGGACTGGTAACTCCAGTCTTCTCCCAGGCTGGAGAAGTCTGTTCCTGAAGGATTGTACCTCATGGAAGTGAACCATGCTGAATCACAGGAAGAATATGAGGAAGAAGTAGTGGCAGAGAGGATATGTGATGAACTGACAGCAATCCTAATTCCTCATTTTCCTCATACCACTCGGGTGCAGGAGGTAGAGAAATTGAGGGTGAAGTGGAGCCTGAAAAGAAAGAAGGAATGAGGGGAAGTTGATTTGCAGATTTTTTTCTCATTCGCCTGCTCTGTTCATTTGCTAATAAAATAATTTCTCTAAGCTAGGTCCTTTTTGCCTGTGATGGTAATTGCCAAGTGACCACCCTGTCCTTATTATGACCCACAAGCTTTTTATTGTATTTTTCTCAATCCATCCTGTTGAGGGTGTGAAGTCATAGGGAAGTTTCATAGGTACCTTGCTGCTAGTCAAGGTCAACTTATCACAAACAGTATTTCTTCATTTTATCTAAGTGGGGCCCCTTTCAGCTGAATGCCCTCCTAGAAATGTTGTATGTTTTCTATTCTTGAGGTTCAAATTTTCATGTAGCTGAGGACTCAAAGAATGTACAGTGTTTTATGAATAAAAGTAATGCATACAGGCATGATTAAGAATTATTCTGGTAATAAACAGAATCACAGAATGGTTGAGGTTGGAAAGTGCTTGTCTAGTTGAATTCCCTGCTCCAGCAGAGCCACCTACAACCAGCTGCCCAGGACCATGTGCAAACAGCTTTTGAATATCTCTAAGGATATCTCCAACCTCCCTGAACAAATCCATTTAATTTAAAATGTAAGCATAACATAGATTAATATAGCTTTGAACAGAGAGGAGTGATAAACAGTGAAACTAGGCCAACTTTATCTTCATTATTTGCAAAGAAGAATGTTACTGTTATTTGGCAATCCCATATCTAGTTTGCAAGCCCACATGAACACTTTCAACACTTTCATTGATTCAGAGTAGAAATCACTGATACTGAAGAAGTACCCATATTTCCAAACTACCTTCCCTCTCCTAGTGTAATGACTTCTTTCCAGAGTGTTCTGTCTACCAAGGAGGGCAACAATGAAAACCTCTTGTTAATTTTTTTCTTCCTCTCAGTATTTTCCTCATGTGCTTTGATTAAGAAAAGAGTGCAGTTGCGTAAGAGTTCCTCACAAGTTTAATGTCATTTAGCAGAAAACAAAATTCAACTTCCCTGAATGACAGCACAATTCCATTACTGTAAAATCTACTTGAGACATGTTGCTGTGGACAGGGACATGGTAGGGTGGGACAATGCAATGTTTTTAATTCTTCATTAGGAAAATTCTTTACCCATAGTATGAAATATATATCTCCTAGAATCAAGGAAATGAGCTCTGTAGCCATTGTGTTTGCCTTTCACAGTGTAAAATATGCAATGCAGAATTGATGAAACCTGTATTCCCATCTTTTCAAGGAAAGACAGAGAATTGATCTTCCCTGAAATGCAAAAGAGAAAAGGCAGGCATGTTGATTCCCTGAATTGGATGCAGTAAGGAGGGATAGTTCCAGAATTAAGGAATCCAGCATTAGATAAGGCATTACCTTGGAAATTGCAATTCTAGGATTCAATTTCCTGTTAAGCACCTGAATTCAGTCTGGATGAACATTCACAAGTAATTTAGTTACACACAAGAGTCATGTGCTCTTTCAGTATATTTATAATTAGAGTATTATTACTCTGTGAGACTACACCCATAAAAGGTTTTCGGATATTGGCTATTCAATGATAAAATACATGGTTTGGAGAAATATGAGCAATGCACACCCACACTTGGCACAGAAGAATATGCTTCTGCATGGATTTTCTTCTTTTCACTTTTAGAATAGCCTGTTTTAGAGCTCAATAGGATTTTAAACAAATTTGATGGATTATGCTTTTTTAACTCTAAAAATAATATTTAATCTTCCTGAGGTTTCTGATTTGTGAAAGTTTATTTGAGATCAAACCAGAAACCAATACATTTCACTGAAATAATAGTTTTGAAAAAATGTACATGTTGTTTTAATTGAAAGAACATATTTTAAATATCATTGAATTTAAGCATTCCACCCCCCACACTTCATTCTGCAGTTCTTTGTTCTATTGGAACACCCTATCTGTTTTGCTATATTTAATATTGAAGCCAATTTGTTTTATCAATCATGCTAATTTATTCACCATTTTCACATTATATGAATAGCAAATGGGAGGAAAACGGGATCTATTGCATTCCGTGTGTGTCTCCTTTTCACCCCTTTCTGTATTTCCCTAGAAATGATGGCCTGCATGACAGGACAGCCTAGTAGGGCAAATGCTTAGTGACACTGTTTTTTTCTCTCTAGCCTCTTGGTGGGAGCATCTTTTTAAAATATTTTCTTTATTGGCTTTTTACACTCTTTATCACCATAATAATTGATGTCTGCACAACATTCCTGCAGGAATTTTGCATGCTGGAGCTGGGGAAAATGAGGAGAATAATAAAGGTAGAAATTCTTATAAGGCATGCAATTTCCACAGAAATTCAGCTCTAATATTCAACTGAAATTGTTCTACTACTCCTAAGTGTGTTATTTTTTCAGGAAGAATAGATGGCTTGCTAGAAGTCTGAGAGAAGCTCAGTGGCATGGTTAAAAACAATCTGGAAGTCCTCTTAGTCAATGCCCTCCCCACGTGGTTTCTCTTTGAATTCCACTTTTTACATTAACAGCTGGTTTTATAGTTCTATTTATTGCTTTTGTAAGCTCCAATTAAGTTACCAGTGTTGGCTGTTTGTTTTTATTTTATCCATTTGTAATATGCACTTATGGCATAGCACTGAAATTAAGGAAATCAATTTTGCTCCAATGCTACTTGTCATAATTAAATCTGTACACTACACTGACACGAGGAAAAATGACATGGACCAGATCACATCACATATATAGTGCTAAAATCTCTTCATCCAAAATGGGCAGCCCTAATCACAATTACTATTTGAAACAAGTTCCAGGCCTTGTGCCCTACACTGTGTTGATACAAAACAGAAGTGGTTGAAGCAGCAGAACCCATACCAGAGCACAGGGAGATCTGAGTTCAGGATGTTACTCCAAACTCAGAAACTCAGAGATCTCACTGCAGGTCTTTGCCTTGTCAGCTGAATATCCTCATTTTGGACCACTTGCTATAATGAGATATCTTTTTGTATGTAAGTCCTCATATCTTTTTTGTATGAGACTGTCACAGGGATGCTCTACATCTTGCCACATCTCACCTGAAGGTAAGATGGTTAAGGAATAATACACTGCTCAGGGGTGCTCTATTGTTCAGTCTCCAAGCAGTTAGGCTTTTAGAAACTTATTCCAAAAAATGCCAAAAAATATACAGATAGGTGTTCAAAAGGGATTTAACAGTCTCAAACATAAGAAAATTATGTGCTTGAGCATCAAACTGGCAGTAGGAAGTCTAGTAGTCTCTTAAGATATTAAGCCTTCAAATTCTCTATGGTGTCAAATAGGAGTCCTGTTGGTTGTAACACACATCTATTGAATAAATGAAGCAGGTAATGACAAAAGTATCGGGTATCTGACTACCTGTGTTCAGTTTGTCAACTGTTTACCTCTTTTTTTTGTCGTATTTTTTGGGGTGGACTTTGAAAGATTTCTTGAGGGGAAGGAAGAGTTAAATATACTGGGTAAAGGGAGAAAAAAATATCCTAATAAAAGTACATTATACAGTTGTTTGTGATAAAATTCAAATAGGTGTATAGAAAATTTTCAGTAGTAAGGTAATTGCTTTACATCTTAATTTAGTGTGATGTGACACCCCTGTGTGAATAAAGTTAAATGGAGAAGTAAAAAAATTTAATATGCCTTACAGTGGGTTACCCATATTGGGCAGATATACCTCTTAGGGGGCAAAACCCCCAAGAGAAATAAAAAACCCTTGTTCTTTTAAGGGATGCAAATTTTTGGACTACGGACATGAAACATTTGAGTTTCCAGGATGTTGTTTATAAGATGTGATTTTCCTCTACGTAACTTGTAAATAAAAGAAACTTTCTTTGATTTTGTAAGTAGGGTGTCTGTATTGTTACCATAAAAGTAAGGAGGTTATTCATTGTTGTGAGAGTCAATGCTCAGATATATTAATATGAAATGGAATTTTAAAAAGACAGGATAATGCAAACAGAATAAGAACTTTAAGTTATTTAAAATTATTTCCCTTACAATAATGTTGTGTAAATATTAAGAGGCTCAAAAGTAAAAAAAAATAATTGAAATATCTTCTTTCTTTGAAATATGAAAAAGGTCATAATTTGGAATATTTTATTTAAATTTCTTCGACTTGGCAATTTTTTTTGCTTATAATAGGAAGGTTTGTGATTCATGCATAATCCTTCACATATTCTTTTGAAAAAAGAATCAAAACCCCTTTAATATTCTAACATGAATTAAAATAATATCAAAATTGAATTACTATCAAATTATTATAACTTACTAGTGGCACACATGCTGTGTATAGCTGCTCACACACACACACACACACAGAGAGAAAACCTGAACTGTGACAAACATATGCTATGCCGATGAGGTAGATCATTAGAACTTTACAAACAAGAGACTTGATTCCAATTTAGTGTTGCACTTGAACAAAGAGTAAGCACAAATAAAAACATTTTCTGGAATATTGATACTATAGCCACAGCAGGGAAAAGGCCATGGTCAACCATGATTTTATCTAGACTTGCTAATAAATTTCTTCAATGGACACCAGCAACACGCGGAAAAGGTGTGGAATAGAGGAGGCTGCATAAGAGGGATGTATGCATTTTTAAATTTTAAACATTAAAATTTATTACCTTTAGCATTAAAATAAAAATGTAAGCATCTTAAAAGCAGTTTTTACCCAGAACATAATTAGTCTGCTCATGCAGGTACAAATCCTGTGAAATGCTGCTGCTCCCTTTGCCTTCAACAGATTGACTTGTGCAAGGTCATAAAGCAAATCACTGTCAAAATTTGAATCATGACTGCAAGGTCAAGATCATGGCCCTTTTCTTGGATATGACAGCGTTTCAAACCCTTTACATGCTAACCACTTATGAAATTATGAAAAGCTAAATAGACTGCATTGATTAAGAAGGATGAGTTTTCTCTTTTTTGATTCTCACTTTGTAGAGACGAGCACATGGATGAAATTGTATTCTTGCAAGCAATATATCTTTATTAAAGACAATTTATTCAAAAAAGGTAGAACCATCAAATTCATTTAAAACACTGAATAATAATTTGATTTAAGATCTCTCTTCAACCATGAAAATCAGACCTATTATAATGATGTTAAAATTAAGAATCTGCCATCAATGATTCAGTCTGGAAAAATAAATCACCAGAATAGACATCTAAAAAAATGATATTAAAATGGAGGGATCTGACCACTGTGTCAATCTCTGACCTGTTGTTGTGGTTTAACCTGAGTTGGCAAGGTAGTCACTCAGTCTCCACACCAGCAGAATCAGGGATAGAATCAGAAAGGTAAAAGTAAAAAAACACAGGTTGAGATAAAGATAGTTTAATAAGTAAAGTAAAAGCCACAAACTCAAGCAAAGCAAATCCAAGGAATTTATTCATCACTTCTCATATTAGGCAGGTGTTTGTCCATCTCCAGGAAAGCAGGGTCCCATCATGTGCAATGGTAACTTGTGAAGACAAAATGTCATCAGTCCAAACGGGACCCACTTCCTTCTTCTCCCCCAGTATGTATGCTAAGAATTCTGCTACACAATATGTGACATGCATTGGGTCATTTGGGATCAGCTGTTCTGGCTGTGTCCCTTCCCAACTTCATCCTCCTTGCTGGAGGGGTTGGTAAGGAGCAGAAGAGGCCTTGGCTCTATGAGAGAAAATCTCAGCCATAATGAAAACTTCCCTGGGTTATCAGCACTGTTTCCATCACGAATCCAAGACACAGGCCAATATGAGGTACAGGGAAGAGAATTAATTATATCCCAGTCTAAAATCAGCACACATTCCTAGTCCAGACTAGGAATTACTGGTGTCATGTGGAAGCTGGAGGTTGATACATTTTTTATGACATTCCATTTCTGAGATAGTGTACAATGAATACACTATTATTCTGGGATCAGAGTAATATTACTATCATCTGAGGAACCTATATAGCCCTAGCAAAATATTCTTTACTTTATATGAGCTTCATTCACACTGAGACCTCAGAACTTTTTGCAGTCATTGAAGATGAGAGTTGGAGGGTAAAAGATGACAGGAAATTGTTAGTATGTGCATGCAGTTGTCAGTGTGCACAGTGACACAGACAGAAATTAGGTATTTCTCTTCTTTACCATATAAATAAAAAAATCTCCTATTAAAATTATGGCTAAAACATGTTTTAAAATAATCTGTGGAACATCAGCGCATTTATTTTTATAAATTATTAATATTACAGGCTCGACATTTGCTGGCACACAGTAGCACCACTTATTTACTTAGGATATCTGGGCTACTGGATATCAAGTTGGAGGTGGCAGATACAGTTCAAGACTTAGGGAAGACCTTTGTATCTGGACTTGCATTTGAGTAAACAAGCATTATACCTTAAGGTGTTCCAAACGACACTACCTACAGATACTCTACAGGTGAACAAGGGCATCAAGCTGCTGCTCCCTGAATCACTCTATTCTTCACTGGCTGTAGTAACTGGAGATCTGGTCTCATTGCAGACAGTGCAGGCTGTCCCACTTGATCTCAGTAGAAGAGTTACTCAGTAAGCCTGAGTAACTCTTGCAATATCTGTGTCATATCTGGAAGCTCTATTTGTTTGTTTATGTACTCTACAATATCTTAATCTACAGTAGGTATCTGTACTTTGTAAACAGCATCCCCTCTCTAGGCTTTGGTTGGCTAAACAGCTCTCTAAGAACCTCTGGGTATATTAACTATATCCCCACAGCCTAACACATCTTTGTACACTCATCACACATTTAAACACTTACATAAATGTGCCTATATTTAGCTATTTTAAATTTAACATTAATTCCAGCATAGAAGATAGATCAGCTTGCTTCCAAAAGTCCCAGACTGAGGTATGCAATCCACATACATATTGCAAGCCCTAGGAATATTTCAGAGGAAAACAAGATGGGTGTGATATCCCATAAAGCCCTATAACATCCCCAGTAACCTTCATTCTTCTAGCATGTTATTTTTTCTCTATCTTATCTTCTGAAGATAGTCCTTATATAGTTTCCATCTGCCTCCCTCTAAGTGAATGCGTATTAAATTATTTTTATCATAACTTCAAACACTTATTAGCACAAGTTGTGAAGAAGGGGCAATGGAGTTCAATACTTTACATATGTGTAAAGTATCTTTCAGTGCCTGTCTGCATCAGAGTTGTTTAGTCTAAAAATGTGAGCCTGATCATCTACCTTGTCCACCTGAGTGCCACAAAAGAGGATATCCATTTCTTTCCTAATGAATCCAATGCTTACTAGCATGTTTGTGAATTCCACTTCCTGCTATTTGCAAAACAGCCCACATATCTGCTGCTTTGAATAGAGCCAATAGTAATGGCAGAAGAGGCCAGCACTCAATAATGATGAGAGACTGGCATATTACAAGGAGGACCTGAAAAGGCCAATGTGAGTTTGAGAGCAAGAAGTCTTCTTGTATAGGAAACCAAGTGAAAAGATAGAGTACCTGCCACTATATAGCATACACTTCATCCCGTGAAGATTGAAAAACCCATTATCTCTTTCCAGTGGATTTTTTTCCTTATAATACATCCAATCTACGATTAAAAATAGATCTTAAGAGCAAGCACACCCAAGTAGTATCCCCTGACATTAATCCCACCCAGCATTCCAGAAGTCACACAAGATTCTATACAAAATGTCGGTCTCCTGCCTCATTCTGAAATACTCCACCAAAATAAAAAAGGTGGCATCTAAGAAGGTTTTTCTGCATTTAGTAAGGTCCCCAATATAGTTCTCTATCTCAGACTATGAATTACTCTGAAAAATGCAGAAAGAAACTAGTCAAAAGGAAACATCCTTCCAATTTGATCTCTAAATCAAATTAATGTATTGTCTGGACAAGAATTTAGACAGGATTGTCCCCAGAGAGCTAGCATCAAAGGATTTTCCTCTCTGAACCCCAGACCTGTTGCAGAGCCTAATTTGGAGGTGACTCAACTCAGGTTTTTTCTCAGACAAATACGTGTATTGAATACAATGAATCAATAATCTGCAGATCCTCTGAACTCCAGCTATTCCAGGTCAGAACAGATGATGTTCCCAGACTCTCTGCAGAATCAAGAGCACTTCTGGAAATTATATAATTTATTTTTGCTTGGAAGCATTTGTTTGGAAGAATGGCTACTAACAGAGCAGAGCTTCTCTCTTCAGAATTACTGCAAGTTATGCTTATGGTGAATATAAGGGTTCTTTGGACCTGGGGTTTGTAAGATTGAAATGGACTCTTGAAAATAACTTGTCTTGCATTTTTAGAGAGAATAGTCTCTCAGGAAAGAAAGAAAGAAAGAGAGAGGTCAAATCATGACCAGCTGCCTGCAGAATTAATTTCCAGCCATGGAGCCCTTTACTCTGTCCTTTTTAACTGTCTTTAACTCTCTTGGTTCACAGACGCATGTCCCCTCTGTGCTTGTCCAAAAAGTTTATGAAAGCAGCTTATCCTAACAACATGAGCAGGGCAAAAGAAGAAAGCAAATATATTTGCTATGAACTTCTACAGGCTCTGAGAGCTGTGCTCTGATGAGGTTCAGAAGTCAGTGTCTGATGAGGAAGACAATACCTACTCAAACTGCACTACAGGAAGGGCAAGAGCAGGTAGTCAAAGAAAGATGACAGCATGGGCACCAGATTTGTGTAACTGGGGAATATTTTGAATCCCAGTATATGCCCTTTCAGTTTGAGGATTTTATAAACATATGTTCTTGCTCAGTAGCTGCCAGCAATCTTAAGAGCTGTTCAGAAAAGTTTCGGTGTCCAGAACAAATTTTATGATTGCTGAGATAAAAATAAGAGAAGTATAGAAGTGTGATGAATCAGGTGAAAAACTGTGTGTAGCTGTGAGTAGTAGCTATAAAGGACAATGGGACATAGAACTGTGTTGAGGATGCAAGGTTGTCTGAGGAGTCACCTTGAGGCTCACATGAGATTTTTACTTGGATTAATAGTCCCAGACTGAATTTTTAGCAGCACTGTTAGAGCTCAGACTCCATGATGAAGGAAGGGGGTAAAACATCTGAAAAGCAATGTGACAGAGTGGAGATTGATAAAAAAAGGGATGCAGCCATTTTAGTCATAAGAGTCCATCCAGATGATTCTCAACTGGCCATCACAGGGAAGACTCAGATTCTGAGAATGAGAGCCTGGCCTCTGACCTTTCAGTGGCACAGGTAGAATTCCCCTCAGCAGTCACTTCTTTGGGGGTAATATCCCAGAGGACTGACTGGCAGAACACTGCATGTTCACGTTGCATGTGCCACAGCTGTGGGACTACGTGGTGTTAAAGAGCAGTATCAAGAGTACACACACTTTGTTTTCCGCTACATGGAATAAGATAAATTTAGAGCAATGAGGGCTGACAAAGAATTATCAAAAGTTTGAGAATGAGGATGTACACAGGACAGTGGCTCTGTAAGGCCTGGGAATGGACTTTTTTGTAATTTTTCAATAAACCATTCTCATTACACTTTTCAATACTCATTACTTGGAGTACAATGCCTCAAAATTTGGCCTCAAAAGTATTTGCTGGCACTCAGCCATAAAATAGACAGTTGGACCCTGGTAGCACTTCACCATCTTGCAGAGGAAGGAGCTCTCCAAAGATTCTCCAAAGTCAAATAATGATCTGGTATATATGCAATGTAATGGGGTTTTGTTTGTTTGCCTGGGTTGCGGTTTGGGTTTTTTTTGTTTGTTTGTTTTTGGCTTTGTTTGTTTGTTTGTTTGTTTTGGGGTTTTGGGGTGTTTTTTTCTGGTTTTTTTTTTTTTTTTTTTTTTTTTTTGTTGTTGTTGTTGTTTTTGTTCGTTTGTTTGGTTTGGGTTTTTTTTTTGGGGGGGACGGTTTTTTAATTGCAGATGTTGCTGGTTTTTTCTCACACCTTCGTGTAATGCATTGAACAGAGCCCCACCAATATCTGTCTTGATAGACAGGCAGCAAAAATGTCACAGAAGCCAATTCTTGGTGTATGATTGCACCTGCACCAATACTACTGTTACAAGTTGTTACTGTGGCACTGCTCCTCCTTTGTGTACATGAAAGTTTTTCTTGCAGTTTTAGGCAACACCACCTCACCTCATTTCTAGGGGTGGGGAGAAAGAAGCTTTTTTTCTAGGCAAGGTAAAGGAGTATCATCCAGGTCACATTCAAGTATTGTCGGGGGAGTTATGTGATTAGAAATCACTTGTAAATTATTCATCTTTTTCTTTTACACTCTGTCATTAATATTTTTGCTGCTATAGTTTGTTGTGTTATTTCATTGCTGTTTTCAGTAAATTTTTGTTATCTCAACTCATGATCTTTAGTTTTGTGTCCCCAATTCTCTGAGCCCAGCTCCCTATCAGGGGAAGGCACAGGAGAAAGTGAGCAAGTTGCCACTTGTGGTTTGGAGCAGTTTCAGAGGGAACACTAAGTTGGAGAATACCATTCCTAGACCATAACAGCTTCTAGCTGAATCTTCCTGCTTTGATGATAACAACTAGAGAGGCAGGATTCCATATGTAACTGAATGTTTTTCTCATACCTGTACACCTTTCCTAGATCTTCTCCTTCAATATTCATGTAAAGTGATGTATTTAGTTCATTAGGACTTTGGATGTACAGGGAGTCTATGGTAATTAGTGATTCAGGGCTTCATGGGAACCCATACTATCAATTTCTTGACTTGTAGTTCCAAAAAGTGTTAAGCAACAGAGGAAATGCCAGTGTTCCCTGGAAGAGTAGGTAAGTACATAGCCAAAAGTTAGTACGGTTAGTGGAATTTGCCCAGACCTGGGATAATTTAACAAATAACTTTTCCCCCCAGTCTTTGCTAATGTAACCAACAAATAAATGCATAAAAGTTTTAAATCTGGCATCTAATTAATCTAACAGGAGTGATACATTCTGAAACCTAAATCAAAATTGCCCCTACTAGCAATGTAACAAGGAATACAACACAGCACAGCTTGTCTTGATCAAGTGAGTTCATACATGCATATCACAGAATCAATTAGACTGGAAAACGCCTCTGAGATGAGTCCAACCTATGACCTAAATGCATTGCACTAAATTCCATGTCCAGTCTTTCCTTAAACACTTCCAGGGATGGTGACTCCACAACCTCCCCGGGCAGCCTCTTCCATGCCAAATCATCCTTTCTGTGAAAAAATCTTCCTGATGTCCAGCCTAAACCACCCTGGTAACAGCTTAAGACTGTGTCCTCTCATCCTGGAAGAAGATGGTTGCCTGGGAGGAGATACCTATCCCCGCCTGGCTACAACCTCCTTTCAGGGAGTTGTAGAGAGTGATCTGGTCTTCCCTGAGCCTCCTCTTCTTCAGGATAAAATCCTCCTTTTCCCCAGCCACTCCTCATAGGGCATTAATATATATTTTTTTTTCTTTGTCTTTCTATGTAATCCAAGCAAAGCTGTAAAAATACAGTAGCATAACAAATGCAGAGTTTCATGACAGCAAACGTATACATGCATATAGATATATAGCTCATACAAGCTTGTTTGACTTACAAGCAAGTGTTCCAAGTTACATTGTCTCAAACTTCACTTTCAGTTTTCTCAGTCTCAGATGGTGCTTTGGCGCTAATGTTTGCTGTAACTCAGGGGAGAGAGTATCAATATGGTCACACAGAGCTTTCTCCTTTAATTTTGTTTTTTGTCATAAAATTGAGCTCTGCAGCTCTTCTTTGATGGAGGTGTCCTGTCCTTTGGCAGAAGTGGACCAACTTCTGATCTTACCCACCTTGGCTGTTCCAGATGTTCCTCGATTTTCTTAGATGACACCATCCTACAACAATGGGTTGCAGGCACTCTTTTTCGCAAACTTGACCTCTGTGTGGATCATCAAAAGCCCTTGGGGTGGACCAGCCCACTGTGGTGAACAGATTTCATTTGGAGTCCTTTAACAGGGCCCAGGTTCCAGGTGATGGCACCACACACCATTTGGTACAGCTCTTGATTCTGTAAAGGCACAGCAAAATGTAACTCATCTTTTGCATGAGTGGCCAGCTGAGTGGACTGCACATGCCGGAGTAGGAATCAAAGAGAGCGGAGCTATGGGTCTACTATCAGGAGATCTCCATGTATGATTTAAGTGTAACACACAGTCAGAGTGAAACCTTGAGCTCTTTCTTTCTCAGAGTAGTTATTGTAATTTGGCCAGATATTCAACAGAAGCATAGAGGTCAGGTTAAGAGCCGCAATATTTAGAAATGTTGTTGGACAACCCTCTAAAGAAACTCACTTGGCAGCAGCATCAACATATGCACTGCCAAGACTTACTTCATCTAATGTACCTATGTGAGAATAATGCATTACAGAGATAGTAACAGCAAGCATAATTGTATATAGTAACTCCAGAATGAGGGTTCCAGGAGAAAAGCAAGGTCCAGAGGAGGTAATAAATCCTCAGTGTTGTTATGATCCCATTATAATAGATGCCTCTACCCAAATTAAGGTGCAAAAAAGATCATATGCCAAAGTCAGTAGTACAGATTTTATTTAACAGTAAATGTGAGGTAAAGACATAGAAAGAAATAGGAAGAAAGAATAAAGGAAGGAAGGGGAGGAAGGAGAGAGAGAGAAGAAAGAAGCAAAAGATATCCACCACAAGGTGGATTCCTGCAGTATCCCGCTGGTCCTTCTTCACCCTGCTACTTTGTGGTGGGTTCTTCTGGAGGTATCATTTTTTATACAGTCCAATCCCAGGTATTCACAGGGTATAGATGCCATTACCATGACTTGAGATGGCATGTGCCTAAGCATTTACTTCCATTCCCACAGGTTTTCATGGTGGCAATTTTTGTCTGGTTGTTAACCAAAACTTTACCTCTGTTAGGCCTGGAAATAACTTTTCCCTGCTGAGTTGTCTGCACTTATCTCAAGTTCCTTTGTGATGGCTTATCTTATGGGAACAGTGTTTTGAGACATGTAACTTCATTCTATAATTCCTCACAAGTGTTTCCAGATCTGACCTGTAGAATAACCAACCTTGAATGCACACCATGAATCATAGATATTGACACTTTTTCTTGATGTGTAGGTTCATGCTTAAGTGAGTACAATGAACTCAGTAGGTTGGGCACTTGAAACTCTAGGGAATTAAAATATTTTGGGATTTTTGAACTGGGAGAAAACAGCACATCTTGAAACTAGTTCGCCTTAGCTGTCTGTAAGGAGGGAGAAACCTGGGTTGAATTAGCAAGGCAGCAGAGATTCTGGAGTCAGTTGGCAATTTCATTAGGAAGTTACATGATGCAGATACTTGATATTTTGCTTGCATAATTGCAGCTTCTTTTAGGATGCCTTGTGTACTTTATTGGCCAAAGGACACAGAAGATGAAGTGTGTACTCCTAAAAAGCCTCCAAAAAGGAAAAAAACTAGCAGAAAATTGCTCATGTACTGAACCAAGAATGAGGAGTGTAACACAAACTTGGACTCATTTTAAGCAATGAAAGGGAAAATTTGGGATTTACAGTATCTTTGAGGAAGTGTGGTCCAGGTGTACTATTGTCTTGATAAATAAAGATAAACAAAAAATGTAAATTGAGGTATATGTGGATGAAGAAAGAAGAAGGCAGAAGATAGGTCAATAACATCAAAATTAGGGCTACAGAGATGGACTTTGGAATAGTCTTATGTGAGGAACAACTGGGTGACTCATGATAATAAAAGCATTGATTTCTCACAAATCTCGGATGAATCTCCAGATTTCTTGTTAATCAAATTTTCCCTCTTTCTTTGGTGGTGAAATACGTGTGTGACAGAGTGAGCATGAGAGGCTTAATACCAGCCACCAGAAGGCTGCTGTGTTGGATGGGACAGGAACAAAGAGATGATAGCAGATGATTCGTCAGAAGGAAAAATTTTTACATCTCTTCGGGAATAAGAGACCTGTATATCTATTTACCTCTTCCAAATGTTCTAAAAGCAACACATTCCTATATCTAATTCAGCATTTTAAATTTATGCCTAAATTAACATTTCTGGATGACTCTGTTGTAGAGAAGAAAACAATTTCAGAAATAACCATATCAACCTTACTGATTATTACCTATATTAGATAGCTAGAGGAGGGAGACCTGACCTGACTAGGCAGATACTAAGTTTTCACTAGACAGTACATTAATTACATGAGACATTCCTCCACCTTAAGTTTCAAGAAAAGTGTGCTGTCAAATAGATTTTTTGCAGTTTTCATGCCAGGAAAAGGAGAAAAAAAAGCTTACTGCTGGTGAACTGCAGCCAAAATATGCAGCTTTAGTATCTCTTGGGATTTTGCTGAGCTCTAGACAACACCTACATAAGTGGGTTGGTTTGCTTCAGGTCAAGTTACATCAATCAGCAATTTCCTCATTACACTAGAGACCCTTAGGATTACACACAAGTTAAATGCTTTTATGCTCCATTCATGAAAATCTTTCCAAGAGTACCTTACCAGCATAAGTCATTTAAATGCATGGGCACACTTTGTATAGAACAACTTACTAGAGAAAACGCCATTGTAGCTGCTGACATTTGTATCTTGAACCTGTCCAACAAGTAGCAAGGCAGACTCTTACTGACTGAGGGGAATAATGTTCAAAACACACCTTTTAATAGGATCTGAATCGCCATGACAGTGAGAAATGCAGCAGAGACACAAAGAAAAGCAGTGTGGGGTGATGTAATCCTCAAATCTGAGTAGTGTATATTATTCTCCCACCTAGATAGCCTTTCAAAAGGCTGGATGGACAAGTAGTTAACAATGGAGCTTCTCTGCAGCATTTCTTAGCCTTTTCTTGCTCTCTTCCTTTCAGCTCTGGCTTTGTACAACAGGGCACTCATCAGTTTACAAAGGAGGTCTGATTTCTTTCAGCTGCCCTCCAGTATGCCAGATAAAGGACCAGACTTTCCCCAAGCTGCCACATGGCTGTAAATGCTAGAAGTTCACTTCTCTGGTAGAAGCTCCTTTGCCTGGGCCTCTCCAAAATCCTTCTGCTAATCCTTCAGGGTCATTCATATGTCATTTATGGGAGTTTGGCATAAACACTGTAACCCTTACTTAAAAAAGGGAGCACCCCTCTGTGCAGTACTCAGCAGGCAGCATGCTAGACTACAGAAGAATACAAAGTAAGAATACAGTAATACAAAGAAGTAACTGTATTATCAATCTTCTGCCTGTATGTTGTCATTCTGGAGGTTGTTTTCAATGTAAAAATTTACACGAAACTGCTTGTATATATACAAAATATACGTTTTTTTCCTTTGTTTTTCCCTGTAATCCAAGTAAAACTGTAGAAATAGAATAGCATAATGGATGCAGACTTTCATGACAGCAATTATTTATTGGATGTTTAAATGTTATCTGGTCAGCCGGCATATAGACTTCAGTGCTGAGAAAGGATATATGTTAATCTGTGATATATCCTTTGCACAGCTGTGTAAGGGACAGCCCGAACTGCTTTATGCCCTGAAGCAGGTGCAGGAGAATACGTCAGAATAATGACCCAGTACTTCTTGCACTTGCTAGCAAAGAGATGATGGGAACTGTACTATTTACAGGGTAGTGCTTTAACCTTTGAACATATGGAGAAAACAAAAAGCAATTTAGTCTCAAGCAGGGATAATAGAGGCTAGATTTCTATTGGCAAAAAATAAGGTCTTGTCCCCATGCCAAAGCTAAGAGAATGCTGCACATACATTGCTACCTAGGTCTGGATGCTGATATGTGGATTAGTGGCAGGTTTTGGTGCAGTCACGGTTCCAGTGCAGACCCTCAATAACACTAATGACAAACTCTTCCAATACACCTATTTTACTGTTTAGGATCTAGCAGATGAGAATGTACACTCATTGAATAGACTCAAACTCTCATAAAAGACATCTTCCCTCATTCAGAATACTGACAAACCTCAGAACCTTTTACAGCAGCACTCTCTCAACTTTGAATATTCATGTTTTAAAGAAATAGGAAATGCCCTCACAAAATAAGACACTCATTCCGAGTACTCAATAACCTTTGCTTTCTAAGTACATTGCCAACTTTATTTCATTTAACAAAGCAAACATATGTCATGACATCTTATGCTTCCAGGCATGTTTGTGCACTGTGATTCAAAGAGGAATACATCTATACACATACTCTGTGTGTTTCTTGCAGACTACCTTTGTGAGTTATTCCCTTTGTAATTACAAGCTTTCACTAAATGGCACGGAGAAGATGAATTAGGCCATATTTTCCAAGCGGTACATGCAACAGTGCACAAGCCTATTTGAAAAACTGTCCTATAAAGACTTAAAGGACTTAAAGTTCATTAAAAGAATTCTGTTACTTCACCATCTTCCCATCCATCACTCTGAACTTTGTCCTTTTCCTTGTGACTTTGCAAAAATCATTTGCTACTGCCATTAAGGGCAGGGGCTACATGATGGTACACAAGGGGCTCACAGTGTTACAGCTTCATCTCTGCCAGTGAGGGTGGAACAGACACAGCACTAGGGTAAGGGAAGAGAGAGAGAATGGAAGGCAGCAGAAAGCACCACCTTCTAGGTTCTCTTAGATTGGAGAAAGCTGGAGAGAGCTACAGAAATAAAGCTTGAATAAGAGCCATGCCTATAAACTTTTGTAAGGCCCAAAAAACTTGTTCAATCAGACTCCTAAAAAAAGCTTATGGTTGTTCATGGGCTCTGAGTTTCTCACAGAAACACAGACAAGATATCCTCAAAAGGTCAATACTACAGAAAAACCATTACTGGCAACTTCAGAAAATCAGAGAACTTTGGCAAAAGTTTAGAGCAGCATGGAATCAACATACAACACTTCACAAAGCATTAACTTAGCAATCTGCAAGCACATCTAAATTCAAGTTTCTCAAAACTCCAAGAAGAGGGAATTAGAAGAAGAAAAAGGAAGAGAGAAAGAGAGAAAGACAGAAAATATGTGGAAAAGTACAAGTGTAGTTAACCAACTCCTGCTTTGAGTAATGTTTAGCCGATAGAAATTCTAAGAGGAGGGAGGTTCAAGACATGTTCTTCCTCCTATTCTTCTTTAAATACCGTCTTGGGCCCTTCCCTGTCTGGGACTTGGCCACTCTGGGGCTAGACTGAGGCTCCAGAGGCAGGTGTGGAGCATTGCCTCCAGTGTGCCAGGGACTGGCAGCCACTGCAGGGCTGGGATACAGGCTGGGGGAAGGGTGGGGTGTGAGGGGCAGTTCATCACCGCACCAGAGCAAACTCCAGTCTGTGCCTTGTTATACACAGACAGACCCACACACACTCCCACATCCACACCTCCCTGAAATGTTTTGAGCCAGCAATCCTTCAAACAGCTTTACATATTTAACCTTTCAAAAAATAGGTTATCTTTTTATATTCCACAAGTTGAACTGATGCCCTGAGAGGCTGAACCTAGGACACAGACTAGACAGAGCTAAAAGAAAAAAAGTAGGTATTTATGAAAAGCCTTAAAAGGACACACCTTGGGCAGTAAAAGAGCCTGGCCAAGGCTACACCCAAGATGGACTCAAGATGGTCACAAAATGGATTACTGGTCACAAGGTCCCACACTTTTATAAGTTTTGGTCCATTTGCATATTGGAGTTAATTGTCCAGTTACAGCTTTAGGTTGTGAAGTCCCATCCTTTTGTTTGCCTCTTGTTCAGTTCCCTGCTGTTTCTATCTTTTGGCCTGAAGCTTGTAACAGTTGTCCTTGGTCTCAAGCTGGAAAAGGATTGTTTTGTCTACCTACCTAGTGAAAAGAACCTACTAACACTTAATATGAAGGTCAGAGCTACACCCTAGGCAGAGCAGAATCTGAAAAATATGAAAACTAAAACTTAGGGCATCGTTTCCCCCCTTTAGAGGCTTGACAAGGCCTTAACCTTGTTGAGTCTCTATTCTAAATATCTATACTAATAATAGGTATTTAATAATAGATAAGTATTTAACAATAGTAAATAACTAACTACAGTAAACATCTAAAACCAGTAAATATCTAACAACTGATAAATATCTAATAGTAAATACCTAACAATAAATAAATATCTAATAACAGTAAATATCTAATAATAGATAAATCTCTAACAATAGTAAATAACTAACCTTAATAGTAATGTTAAACAATAACAAATACTAACACTAGCAATGCCTTGCACAGTCAGGCATCATGCAAAGAAGAAAAATCATTATTATGTTCAGGTGTAGAAGAAGGGATTACAAGTGACCTCACCCTGATAAGTCACAGTTGTATTTATTACCAAAGAAGAGGAGCCTTGCCCTTAGTGGGTCACAGCTGTGACTAATAAGCATAAGTGTGATAAAAAGGGGTGGGTTGGCTGCTCTGGGAGAGTGTGACCTTGAGGAGCCCTGAGGATGAAGGACAGATCTGGAGATGGACAAAGAAGAACAAAGGAAGAGAGTTGCTGCTGTAGAAGGTCTGCTGTGAGGTCAGTCTGGGTCAGATAGAGTTAGAGCCTGCAGTCAGAGAGAGCAAGGAAATGCTTGCAGCCATATTCCAGCAGGAAACAGCCAGCAGTCTGTCAGAGAACCCAATAGTAGGAGCTTGCTGTAGTCACAGTCATGATGGCTGAGCTGTAGAGAAGAATAAACTAGCACCCTTTTTATGTTGTTAAATGAGAGTCTGTCTTGGCTCCCTTCTGCTCCTAATGAGAGGTCTACTGCAGCACCTGAGACTAAGATAGGCTATCTGAAGGCAGCCAATAGAGAAGGAATAATCTACCCATTTTCTTGGCTGCAGCACAAGGGAAAAGCAGAGCAAAGGCCACCTCCCACCTACAAATAGGAAAGGTAATGAACATTCCCTTACCTGAATCGAGTGGTTTACAAGCACAAGAGTAATTTGTGATATAATCCACCTTAAACTGGGAGTTGATGGAATCTGCCAGCTTGATCATCTTCTTGAAAGCATTATAAATGAAGATGATTACAGAGGAAAATCCTTCTTCATAAAGTGGGTGAACTACTTGACCAGGAAGCTGGCGTTGGTGGCCACAAGAATGAGACAATGAAAGGCGGACCAGAGGTTGATCCAGAGGTGGAACTCCAGGTAGTCAAAATCATTGTCCCTGCAACAATTGTGAACAGTTTTTTAGGCAAAGAAGAATAATTTTTTAAAGCATGTTTTTGTCTCTATCAGTCTCTGCTTTACAGTTGTCTCAGAAGTAGAAACTTTCTTAACTCTGGAGTAGTGAATCCAGGGTCCTTTGCCAGTGAATTTGACTGCAGTGATGGGGTAGGCAGCAGAACTTGGAATGGTCTTCTCCACTTGGCTTGTAGAGGATGACTGTCCCACCAATTAACATACATCTAGCCTTCAGGCTGGAAGGGATGTGCAGATATGTCCAGTCCTATAGGTCTGGGTAGCATGGCATAATTCTGGAGCTTCTGCAAAGTGGAGCCTAAAGGCATTAGATATCTCTGTAAATTAAGTTTCCCCTTCATGTGAATCTCACCTGGAACATATGGAATCTGATAGGGTCTGCCATACAGTATTTCATAGGGACTGATGTTATCCCTTTGCCTTGGTTGTGTGTGGATTCTCAGTAAAAGTGTAGGCAAGTCCTGAACCCATGTCATGGATGTCTCCTGACAAATTTTGTTAATTTGTGTTCTGGGAGTCCCACTCATATGTTCAACTTTACCACTCACTAGGGGTCTTTAAGATGCATGCAAATCCCAAGTAATTCCCAAAATCTGGCTAACTTTTTAACCACTGCTGCAACTACAGTGCATGTTTTTGCTGAATCTATGACCTTTTGACTCTCTGGGAGATGAAAGACTAGTGAAGCTCATTTTGCCACCTGCCTCTCAGGGAAAATCTGTCACCCTGTGTGATTGCTGAGAAGGTTATAAACACTGCTCCAGACCTGAACCTCAGTAAAGCTAGAAGGCCTGGAAGAGAAAACTTGAGACTTCTTCACTTTGATTACATGAACACCTCCTACGGTTATTTACAAGCACTCACCAAAATAGCCTTGAGTTTGTTCCCAACCCCAGGGCATACCACTGGCTTTAGAACCACTGCTAAACAACTATGCAGTCACAGTGAATTCTTCCCAGCATCTAAAATCAGTCAGCTTTTCATTCACCCTACCAGTGTACTAGAATTTCACTAACACAAACAGACAGCTTGTACCCCCCCCCCCCCCCAAAAAAAAAAGTGTATTTTGCCTCATTATAGAGTTGCAGCAGGGAGATGTAGCTTATCTACCTCAGATTTCCTGCTCATCTCTGCTCTAGCTGTCCCCAAAATAAAGGTTAGTGGGGGTAGAGACATGGCTATTGTAACACAAGTCTAGAGACTCTTGGGCCTGTAATATATATGTAGAAATATGCTATTTTCCCAGAAGATGTCAAAGAAACAGAACTTGTGTTGGGTTTGTTTCTGTGCTGCACAGAACAATGTAATGCAGAAATAAATGTGCTGGGTACAAATTAAGCAGAAATGGCTCAGTACTACACTTGTGTTTCTTGTGCTTTTTCAGTAAAATAGGTCATTAGCCCACAGATATTAGATTAATTGCATCTGGGAACACAATAACTGCTTTGGTTGTTTTAGTCCTTAAAAAAATTCAGAAGAATTTTGGCACAAGAAACTAAAAAGAGTAGATGGGAGCCATGACTAAATTACTTGGTGTGATTTAAAATTTATATCTTCAAACCTAAAAATAAAGGTCTTCAAAGATAGACTTTACTGTTAAACTTGCAAATTTGGAAAAATTAAGCAATTCCAATGTTACCTTAAGCTATCCTCTTCTATAAAAATTAATGTTCCAGAAACTGTGGTTTTATCACAATCTTTTTCAGTCCTCTGAAAAAAATAATGCTTAGTGATGATTACTCAGTATTGTATTTCCTCTTAATTTTTTGTTTTATAGACCACACTCTATTTACTACTCATAAGCCAAGCTCTTTTCTTAAGACAAGCCTATTTTCCTCTTCATCATTTCAAGTGCATCTAACCATTCTAGTTTGTGAGATGGAATTATTCTAGGAATTATGTTCTAATGTTCATCATGTGAGTTTTGAGGCTATCAATATTTCAGCAACTGAGAAGACAAAGAAGCATTAATGGTAAAACTTTTAACTAATATTGAGTATTCAATTTCAGAAAATCATGGTTAGTGAGCTTTAGGATTGATTTTGGTTTAAGTTAATTTTTCTGACTTATTGAGGAACTCTGTCCTTCAGAATTAGGGATTGAATCTAGTTGTCCTAGAAAAACTAATTTGCTTTAATTCAGGCCTAACTTCTTCCTTTTCCTCTTATCATTTGTCTGATCTACTACTATATTCCAATATTTCATCTTCTGAGGAAGGGATCCTATAGAAAACCATCATCTTTTTCTTGAATGACCTTAAACCATAACAAAGCAAATCTGATCAGAATGCTTCATTCTGATCCCATCAGAATGAAGGGACTTTGCAGAAGAAATCACTTGTTATCAAGGCAAGACTGCCTTTTCAATAATCATAATCAGAGATTCTCAAGCTCCTCAATCTTGACATTTCCTAAAATTTGAGCAGTTGATTTTGCAACCAAAAAAAAGATCTTTTAAGGTTTTTGTTTGTGTCACATTCAATGTGTGATAATATATCAACTTTTCATCAACACAGTTAGAATTATTAAATCTAATAAGAGAGAGTTTTCCAAATTCAGGGAATTACAACACATGTCTTATGAGATCACTAGAATATTAGGAGGTATTTACAGTTCTGAAACCAGAGGAACAGTGAGACTTGACTGTTGCAACTTTCATACTATGACAACAAAATATTTCCTTGCCAGTAAGGGCTCCCTTTCAACTTACTTAGGGTGCAAGACATTTTGTTTCACTGTGCCTCAGGTACTCCTCCTGTCCCATGTTCACTTTGGTCTCCTGTTCCCATATTCCCTCTCCAACCATTTTAAATCTCCTTTCTTTCATAAAACATGTTTGGTCTTATTTCCACCTGCTGTTCTTTTCTCTGGTTTTCCTTGTTTTGTATTTCCATATTCATCACTCATTGTCTCTGATTCCTATTCCAGTCTTTTCACTCCAATTTTTCAATCAATCTCTGCCTCAGCTTCACGTCAACAAATCAGGAGCTACTTCTCTATTCTTTCGGACATCTTGTCCGCCTCAGTTGCCAATCCCACCTTCCTTTCTTACTCCCTCAATCCAAAAAGCCTACTCCTATCTACCTTCTTCAAGTCCTCCTTGTGTCTCTCTGAATTTTATTCAGGCACGATCCTCCTAAAGCCAACAGCCCCAAAGGTTGACTACAGTATAAGGGAAAGGGTGTCCTTATTCTCACTTGCACATATTGTTTCTGCTCCTGCCTGCAGCAGCCCACAGCAATTGCGTTGAAAACCTGCTAAAATATCAAGAATGAAGCATGCTGAAATAAATAAATCTATGAGGTACAGAATTGCACAGCTGGCAAAATTGTCCTGAGCAAGGATGAATTGTCTTTTTCTGGGGTACCTATATCATCATATTTCTATACAACAAAAGGCTACTGCTTTACTCTTACACTTTTTAGCCATATTATTTTTCTAAGTCATGATGGAGCTGGATTTTTCCAAAGAAACGCATTAGTTAAAGCTTAGTTAGAAATTGATAGATGTAAGTACATGAAACCTGGTGGTCTTCTGAGGTGGAGCTTGTTTATAGAGGAAAAAATGCAATATAGACTCAGTTTTAACAGGACAAATTAAACTGAAATCTATTGATTTAATGTTGATGATCAAACTTTTTTTCAAACATGAAGGATATAGGTAAAGAGTCTATAATATTGAAAGTTTATTGAATATTTCAACCCAATTATAATTTAATAAGATTTCACTTTGGTTGTTGTTTTTTGGGTATTGGTAGTGGGAGGAGAAGTTTGGTTTTTCAGGTAAGTTGGGGTTTTCTTGTGCAATCTGCATATTAATTGTACCTTCATACTTTTCTTAGCTAATTGAAAAGTTGCCCTTTACAATCACTAGAGAGAAATGAGCCCTTTTCTGGTGCGATTAATCTGATTCATTTTATATTTCTAGATGCAAGGTACTGTGTTTTTTTTCGTCTGTGCTGTACAGAAGCAATTTAGTCTGTTTCTCTTCAAGATGCACAAGATCCCCATCTTTTTAACAAATTCTCTTATTCACATCTGTGTGTTTTTTCCACAGTCCACTTTGTGTATGTGTACATAACTGTGGAAACTGTTTGTGCCCCCCTTTGCCCGGATAAAGCCAGAGGAACAGAGAGCACTTTCCATGGCTGCTATATTGGAGTACAATGTTCTTGCTCAGGTGAAATGCTTTACTCCACTTTTAGATACAGGTATATCAAAAGAATGGAGCTTTTCCACCACCTATACCAGCCTTTGAAGAGAGTGGAAATAGTCCGTGAACATTTAGCAAATCTGTACATTTTGCTTTCCCATAAACACCTGAGTATGCGAGACACAGTCTGGCCTTAAGTACATGTCTTTGTGAATGATCTATGGCAAGAGAAGTACTATATTTGAGTTTGAAAAAGAATTGCAGACTTGAGGCCATGAAATTTCCACTTTTAACCATTTTTCTTTGAATCACCGCTTCTGCAGTGCTTTTGCCTGCTTAAGAAGTATTGAAACAAACATGCAGACAGGCTGAAGTATTCGTCCCTTAGTGAATCCTCAAAGGAAATCAAACAAAGGAATAAAGTTTTGTAGCAGATGAAAAATTCCCCTACCTTTTATTTTCTCTGTTTGTATCTGTTTCTGTTGATACTTGAGATCTCTTATGCATTCACAACAGCATTTCTCAATTTAGTGAGCATGCCATGGCAATTGATTTAGACAATGCAATAGCTGTGACAGCAATCGGGAGGCACTCCAAATTTAAAAAGTAACAGGACACGCAAAATTGAAGCCTACTGACTGTTTTTGTGATAATTGAATTTCATTGAGCTTTAGCGTGAGAAATGAGCAATAAAAGGGCTGTTTCCAGCCACAATTCCAGGAAACAGCTCAGACAACATGTATCAGTATATTATACATTGAACATTTACACGCAGAAATCATCTGTGTTACTGATTCATCCTAACAACCTTGTTTCCTTCTTAGCTTCAAAAATAATTTCAAAATAGAATAGGCAAGCCTTTGAGATAAAGAATTAAAGATAAAAAGGGCTGAATAATTTTGTATAGCTCTAGGACAGCAAATTTGCTGTGTGGGCAATTTAAATATGTTCCATCCTGAACAGTTGCAAATGAGGATCTCTTTGGTTGCAATTTTTCCAGAACAGTTACTGAGGAAAGCTATTTTCCCGGCGTGTAAAAACCTAATTTTTCACAACAGAAAATATGCATTGGCTTTTTATGATGCCCAAACTCGTTGCTCTTGGAGTGATTGTATTTCTTTGGGGGTCAGCTTTGAGGTCTTGCTTTCAATAAGCAAAGTAGTTCTTTCTATTCTTAATGTAACTCCAATTCACTCTGCTGACACTCAGCACTGCTTTGAGCAGAACAGCCTTCACAGCTTCAGCAATAGCAGGTAAAGGAATTGCACAGACTCTTTTGCTCTTCATAGGGGACAATGAAGCTTCATAACACGCTATCCAACTGATGCAGGTGCAGTTCAGGCAGGTTCAATCTAGACTGGATACAAAGTGATATTTGTGACTGCTCCTCTGATTACAAGAAATGTTCTCTCTTTACAGAAGTTCCAGCCCTACACAATTTCAGCTCCTAAGAGTTTTTCAAGAGAAAGTTTCTTGTCTCTGTCATTGATTTCCTGAGTTCAGTAGCTTAAAAGCAGGTGATTAATAAACATGTGATCCGGAACCCGAACAGAAACTCAAATGAAATTATGTTTGCCTTGTCAGATGTCTGACCTGTTTTACAATAAGGGCTTTTATGACTGGTGAAACTGCAGGTAAGGGGTGTGACCGAGCCTACCCTTGCAGTAATGATGCACATACAGCACTTTGGGAACACCTAGGACATCTGTGTTTTGTACTGACATTCAGTCCCCTGAAGGCCATAAGTTTCAGCAACTTTTACATGGGTTTGGATTACATTTGACTCTAAATTCAAATATAGAAGAGAATGATATTAAAGAGAATCAGCAAATAACTTTTTTTACTGTACCTGCCTGCTACTTGAGACACGTTGTATAATGAAAGATGATTTATATGGTTCTCAGAACAAAATAAAATTTAGCTCAGCTATTTTTTATCACTTTAACAAACAATGACTGCATTGAAAGGCTTAAAAAAAATAAGGTTAGCTGAGAGGGTTTTTTGTTTTCCTGAATAATTGCTGACTAACCTGTTTTACGCTATTTCTTTTATGTATTCATAGATTCTACTCTGTTACCTTGAAGACGTGGGAAGAACTGATGAGAATTTAAATATAATTCATGGTAACAGATTTGGGGCAAAACTTAGTCAAGTGAGTTCATTATCTTTGCATAAATAAATAACTTTTCGTCCATAGGATAAGCTAGTTATGTATTCCACAGATAGAACTGTAATCATAAAAAAGAGGAGGGAGCAAGAGAAGAATTACAGAGCCACTTTTCAGTTTTTCACATGGAACTATGGCACTTTTACACAGGAGTCAGTGCCTAGCAAAGCTTCCTAATTGAAATATCGAAATGCTTTCATTACTCATTCATGCAAAGAGAATGTGGCAAAATGTGGGTGAACATACAATTAGACATGAAAATCCAATAAGAGCATAGAATACCAACAATGGCAGCATGGGGAACCATAAACTAGCATTGATTGGCATTTACCATTAATTTGTATTCAATGTGTGATACAGCTGATGAGGCACTAGGAAATAATGTATGTTTGCAAAGCAGTGCTCAGAATTGCTCTGCCACCATGCCAATGACCTGGTGAATTGAGGAAATGTGACAATTGCCAGTATTTTTACTCAAACACAGACTCTGACTTTGAGGGATCAGGTTTCCTCTATCATAGTGAAAAACAGGTCCACAATTGTACCTTTCAAAAACCAGGGAGAATGTAAATGTAAGTCAGCTGGGTGAAAGAAAACAGATAGTTTCTATGCAGTAAAAACTGAAATAAGGTATACATGCAAATACTGTTCTATCAAGGTAACTTTGGAGGACACATTTAAAGGGTATCAGAAATGCAAGAATCTCAAATTACTTCTAAATTCTGCACAGAAAGCAAACTCTGGTCAGCCCCCACACTTTTCATTCTCTCTTTTCAGAATAGGTTAACATGAAAAAAAATCAATAGGCTATTAAAATACTTCAAAGATGTATTTCAAAGCAATTCTATAGACATATTCTTATCTACCAGAAATGCACACGTCTCTCAAGCAATGACAAGACTCTTCTGCAGGAGAACTTTTTTAGTATTAGAATAAATACTAGAACATACTACTCTGTAAAAGTCAGGAGTGCAAACAAAAACCTGCAGGGAAGGTTCTATTTTTAAATTTTTTTTTTCCTGAGTCTGCCCCTCTTTTGGCTTGCTCAGAGCACAGGTGCACAAGGCAGAAAGGCTTCCTTGCATACGGAAGAGAAGAAGGCTGCTGCACTACAGACTTGCCATGGTGCCTCAGGATACTCCTGAGGTACCAAAGGCTTTAACAGGCAGAGCCTACAGCCCAAAGCAGCTACATGTGTTGATCCTTTCCATTATAATAAAACACAGAGTGATGCACTTTTGTCAGCTGCACTTGTGCTTTTGTTTACCAAACAAAACCACAAGTGGCTTGTTAATTCACATTGGCTTGTTAATTCTGAAGGAAATGCCCATTGTCCTTGTAAGGTGCATCTCATCACCAATTATTTCATTTTCAGGGTCTAGCACTCATCACAGAGTGTGGCTAAAAGAAAAGTACTGGTGGTGTATTTATACATTTTGTTACGTAGAAAGTGAGATTTGTGGAATGAAGCTGGTTTCTTGCAGAATATCAGCATGTACAAGATAAATACCAGAATGGAAGCCAGGACTAAGAATCAGCTTTACCAGTGCCTATTTGTGTAGCCCTGCTCACATTGCTCAGGAGTTAAATCCTGACCTGAGACAGAACTTTTAATACTGTAAACCAGGATGACATGTCCCTCAATGTTGAAACCTATTCACATGAAAATCCCAATCCAGCTCTGTTTTCAACCTGTAGATCCTTGAATTGCAGAGATACATCTCTTTTGAAATTAATTTTCATATGGAGAAATTCAGCATTTTCAAACCACCTCATCTTTATTATGACTGAATAGTACAGAAATATTTCAGCTTAAATTTAATCTCTGATGCAGAAATTTCATTATTTTATTTAAGACTTTTGATTAACTCCATCTAGGTGCAGCTAGGAAAAGCTCTAGCAGCTAAATGTCTCTTTTAGGGATGGCCTGGGGGATTTTTTAAATGAAGTAAATAGCAATTGGGCAAAAAGAATGAGTTGTTCTAGGAACAGGAAGCAGGATAGCCAGAGTATGCCTCATCTTCAGTCCAGCAATTCTTTCACTGGTCGATAAGAGCTAACAATACCTCAGTCAAGAAACCTTTCTTCCTTGTGGTACAGCTTTCACTGGAGTAGTGACAATTGTGTGCTTGAAATCCTCTGGCAGGTTGCTTCCTAAGCTCAGCAAGTTGTAAACTTGTGGCACCTATATCCTTTTGTGTATCTTCTATTCTTAGGATTTTTTTCCACACCAGGGCAGTAAAAAGAGAAGTTTGTGCTTGTCATGTACCCAGAGAAAACATGTCAGTTGTTCTGCTAAATAAGTACACCTATATTATCTAACAACAGCATGATGATTTGGTTGAGTGACTCACTGTGTCATCACTGTCTGAAGATTCCTTTGCACTAAATTTAGATCATGCAGTTCATGATCTACCCTGGTAGTAAAGATTAGAATCCTCTCATACAAACTTTTTAATCTATTTTATTTATGTGCATCATCAGAGTCTTTGTTAGAGAGCTGCTGTTTCCAGATGGTTGCACTTGCAGAGCAGAAGGAGCAAGACCTGAAGATAATGACATCTAATTTCTCAACCACTTCTGTAAACCTCGATTTAGCGTTTCAGCAGAACAGATTTGTACCAACTAAAGCTAAATAAACAATATTCCCAGATTAGCAGCATAAAAATAAATGCTGTGGCTCTGTTTATTTTTTTTAATAAAAGCTTTCTATGACAATGTCTAATTTTTGTGTCTAAAGCACTAGCTTTGCTGTTTTTCTTCCTGATTAGTCTCTGAAAACACACCATAACTTTAACCTAAATGTCAGACTTTACTTGAATGTGCACTTATATTCTCTTAAGTGATGTGGGGACAGCCATTTGCTATTAACACATATCTAGCGCACATTTTACCTATTAACACCTAAAATTGTAAAATATTTCCATATGGCTCATTTTCAATCACTCCTGAGTAAAATATAAAAAGGATAGGACATTAAACAATACTTGAACTGGTCAAAGATCCATGTAGGTGTGAACAAGATGAACAAAAGTGGTCTTGTCCTAACTCTGGATTTAGCTGCTCAAACATAGGCTCTTTTTGTGGCATTATTTCTATTCCCTGAGTTCTTATAATGCATTATTATAATCTGCTGAAATCCTGAAAATGTAGACTAAGGTTATAGATGTGTGTTATAATAAAGTAATGCATGGCAAGCATTGGCTAAACACAGTGAAGTAAAGGTCTCTGGAAATAATTAATACAGCAAACAAAAGTGCCAGCTAAGTTTAAGACAACAGTTGCAGGTATTTGCAGTTTATAAATAATTTCACTGACCTCAGTTGAGCTACCTGATATTTACTGGGCTGGGTAAGTCCCAAATGCAAACATTTTCTGAAGTGCCCAGGGGTTATGACTGTGATGATGACTATCACATCTCCTTAGGTTTATTTTCAGAGATGCTTCTGTGAACACATATCTGGCAGTAAAGCAAGCAGCCCTGGAAACCAGCTTCATATAGGTTTTATAGACATGAACAAACTTTATCAATCATCAATCCTACAGTCTTTGATCATATCCACATTGATCACTGTTTTTTATGGTTTTATAAATACCTGAACCTCTTTCAAATTTACTGAGTTTTAAATAATGTTATTTAATTAGTGAATTTTTTAATATGCCTCTGTCCCTAATACAAATTATGGCAATACAGCCAAGGAAAATAGCCTGCCTTTTCAAAGAAGCTTTCACAGATTCAGAGAAAAGTCTGACTTGGAAGGGACACAAGGATCATCTATTCCAATGCTAAAGTAAATGACATGGAGGGATTGGGTTCATATGTTGTCTTCAGTTGGTTTATACGATGACTTCATGTACTAATTTCCCTGTTTTGTTAAAAGAGAGGTAAACCTGACAGACATTGCACATTAATTTTATAAGAAATTGTTTAAAATGTATGGTTTTTTTTCTCTTCATCTGTTATACCTTAAAGAGGTCCATTACTCATTTGTCTATAATTAATTTTCTGATGGAGTATAATTCGTATTTGTGCATTCCCGCATTTGCTTTGTAAACTATGTATTGCACTAGTCTATTAGGAAATGGCAGAGGCAAGTCAGTTAAGTATCAGGATCAACATACTATATTTGGTCACTTTTTCCCAGCAGCAAAATATATGATGAACAGAAAGCTGCACTGTAATTTCATGTTGTTTTCCTCCCTGTACTTTCTCCATTCCAGGCTACAGCCTGGGATGCTTTTCAGCTATTCAATGTTACTTAAATTGATATCTTGATTTGGTGAATGAAAATAAACAGCAATGTAATCGAAATGTAGTCCTTTTATGTAGAGTAAGCCAAACTAGATTACTCAGCTTTTCTAACTAAATGTCTATGAAATTAGGATTTTTTGTTTAAATGAATTATTAAACTACATAGTTTTGCTTGGAAGAGAGTTCAAAGAACACCAGTACTACACCATGCTAATTTCACACGATATTGATTGTATAACACATTTGTGGTCAAGGTTTCTCACAAAAAAGTAATTTCGAAGTGTGACTTTCCTCATGAAACAGACTTTGGCCATTGGAATTCTGCTTGAGATTTGCTAGAAAATTGTTGGCAGATCTTCAGCTCAGGCACATTGTTAGATTTTCTCATTCTGATGGTTAATTTTGTTGCTCTGCAAGTGAACATGATAATTAAACAAGAATGTAAACAGACAAACATTTTTCCAAGATGCTATTGGATTTCTTTTTAAGAGATAAGAATAGTGCAAAACTGTGATTGAGCACTGACTGTAGTATTAGCTAATTTATAGATATTCTCAATTAGCTAATATTTCCTTTGTTTCAGTAAGCTTTTGACTTTTGTTGAATGTCTGTTCTATGTATGAGTCAGACAGGTGGATCATTTGCAAATGAGCACTGATATCTCCAAAAAGTATTTTACCAATTTTGAACACTGAAGATTTATAACAGTATAACAGGGTATAACTTCTATTTCAGATTGTTTTCCTCAAGTCACTTAATACCAGGGTATCATAACCTATGTTTTTATTAAGACTTGGATATCCTATGCACACATTTTGTGATATTCAGATCTATTCTAATTATTTTTTCTTTTCTCTTTTCAGTTTTAAACCAAGAGAAATTCCATAACTGTGAAGTCAATAAGTCTGGAGTCACAGATGCCATTAAGAAAATTTGATATTCTGATGCTTAATTTAATTAATTCTCAAAAAAGTAAGATGCCCAAAGCAAGCATAGCAAAAGCTGCAAAAAATGTGTCATACAAAGAATCTAGATTTTTAAAACTTTTTCTTTTAAATTAATGGCATTTTCTAGCCTTTGGTTTTTGTATTTTTTTCAGCAACTCTCTACCATTCATTATATTCTCAGAGTACTTCTTAGAAATACTAAAAGAGCTGCTTTGTGTTTTTCAAATATGCTGAGATTGGTTGATTTGCTGAATTTTATTTTGAGTCGTAATACTCATCCTAAAATAAGGTCTGCCACAGGTAAATTAAATCCTCTTATAAGGAGTCTAAGCACTCTCTTTTCACTACAAAAGAGGACTAGGTAATTATTTTGGACAAGGTATCTACAATGGAATTTTTCCACTGTAACGCAGGTATCAGAAGGCTAGGCATTTCAGCAGCACAACTTAGGGTCACTTTTAAAGTTATACTTCTGTTTTAATAGTTAACAATTAATAAAATTTCACATTTCTTTCACTAGCAAAACACAGCTCCTCAGAAAGCCCAAAAGTGAATTAAGCTGATAGTATAAATGAAGCCAAAATATATGAAAATAAGGTAAAAATTACACTGAAGTCTCTGAAAAAAATTGTTATCCAACAATCAAATATCAGTTTGGAATTTTTTCAGCTCTTGATCTGACACCAAATCACATTGGGAAAGAAAATGAAGAAAGAGGGGAAAAAAATATCTAAAATTAATGTTTTCTTCCAAATTTTTCTAAAAGAAAATAGTCATCTTGTTAAGCTTATTAAATCAATAATCTGACACTGTGAGTGTAAAAGTACCCAATAAGGGAAAATTAAAGACATTTGCAGAGTATCATATGACACAACTTGAGTGACAGTCTGCAAAAATGGGACATAACAATGACTTCCAAAAAAAAAAACAGCTCCAGAGGGTTATGCTTCCCAGCAGTAGTTTGCAGGCATCATACAAGATGGACTGCATGTGCAAGGAGTGACAACATCAATTCCAGTAAAGCAGAATGCTTTGGAGGAGGAATGCACAGCATTGTCTTGCATGAGAATACCCTCATCAAAAACAAATAGGATGGAAAATAATTTCAAGTTGGATATGGGTGTACAAGCCAATGTATTTTCAGAAACAATGGTAATAGTATGGTTTTAAGAAAAACACATTTGGAAGAAAATAAGTCATTGAAGCACAAGATTTATTGTGGTCAGAACAAAAGTTATCCCTACCAACACAGAATGTGATATGAATTGGATATTACACATTTCACCTTATTTCAACTAAAAATTTGGAGTCAATATTCTGATCCAGGGAAGAAGGCCATAGCTTTTACAGCATGAACATGAAAAATATTCAGCCTGTATATGCAATTTGCACTGAAGCTAGAGCTATGTAAAACCCTATTTGGTTTAAAATGAGCAAATTATCCTGAAAAGAAGGTGCATGCTAAAGAACACAGGGAAATGACAAAAAAAGGGCATCTCATGGAGATAGGAAAGTTCTCAATAGTTTATGCCAAAGAATAAACATATCAAGATAATCCCCCAGGCCATGACCCTAGGTGAGAATCTTGCATCTTAACTCAAAGGCAACAAGAAGATCTTCTTAGGTTAATTACTTCAGCGTACAAAGGATACATGGATAAAACCGGAACAAATTTGGCAATATTGGTCAGTACATAGGTCCTTATAGAAAAAAAAAAGACATTTCTGCACTCTCTTAAAAAACCAAAAAAACTTAAAACCCCCTTATGATTATATCTTCAAGGGGAAAAAATCTACAAGGTAATATATTATCATATTCCTAAGGGATTGATACCTTTCAAATACATGGCACATATTTTTGCATGTGAAATGGTTATTTTTTGCAGATCCCAGGAATGGTCATCTGGTTATTTGTGACATAATTGCTAAGATTCAGTTCAGCTAACTGTGGCAGTCAAATTTTGCCCAGAATTCCTTCAGTTTGTGTTTATTCAGCTCTTTTGAATAGTTCTTTTATCCTCATTTACTGCAATGTCTTCAGGATTGATTCAGCTGCCTTAAAACCAGCATCTGGTATCACTTGAAATATGGTGGAATATTGAATATAGCTTTAAAGGGCATTGCCACAGGGCTTACTAGACAATTATGCCTTTCTAGAGAGACAGCTGGAGGTAAGGCAGCACCTAAAGGCTCCTAAATTATACTAGATAGTCTTCTAGTGTGCAGGCACTGGAGCAAGGCTCCATTGTAAAAAGAGTTGTAAATTTGGCTCATATTTATGCTTCTACATCTATACATCTATGTTACCACGCTTTAATCTGAAAGTAATTCCACTTGAGCTGTCTGCAGCACAGCTGTCTAGGTCTCTGCAATGTGTCCAGGCTTCCATTGTAGCTAATGGAAATGTAGCCAACACAGACAAAGCTTGATTCCATGATAGAGAGAAGAGAGCCAAAGGTGCCACAGGATAAGAAGAAATGATTGCAAGTTGCAAGAAAATTCAGATACCTGGGGAACACTCTTCATCCTGAGAGTGTTTAAGCCCTGGAAAGGGCTGCTCAGAGAGACTATATAGCCATTGTCCTTGGAAATATGCAGAACTCAACTGGTCAAGGCCTGGAAACAGCCTGGTGTAATTTCAAAGTTATCCTTGCTTTGAGCAGTAGGATATTGTCTTCCAGAGGTCCCTTTCAGCCTAAATTGCTATATGACTCTGTGACTATTTAGTGTAATATTTTTCCCTGTGGTGAGTTTCTAGCCACCACATATTAATAATCTAAATTCTACCAACATCTGAGATTTCATTCTGTCCTAAAGCAATGTGGGATTTTTCCCTGCTCTATATTTGTTCATTTTTTCTTACTACCTGTTCTTCTGTTCTATTTAGAACCAGAGAATTGGGTAAGATTGGAAGTAACCACAGGGGGTCATGTGGTCCAGCTTCCCTGCTATGGCAGGGTCATCCTAGAGCACGTTGTACAGAATTGTGTCCAGATGCTTGAATACTTTCAGTGAGAGAGGTTCTACAACCTATCTGGGCAAGTGTTCCAGTGCTCAGCATAGTAGAGAAATTCTTCCACACAGTCAGGTGGAGCTTCGTGTGCATCAGTTTCTGCCCATTGCCTCTTGTCCTATTGCTTGGCACCACTGCCAAGAGCCTGGTCCCTCCCCTTGGCATCCTCCCTTCAGATACTGACGTTGATGTGGTCTCCTGTCAGTCATCTCTTCTCAAGACTGAACAGGCCCAGCTTCCTCAGTCTTTCCCCATAAGAGAAATGTTCCAGTCACTCCATCATCTTTGCTGCTCTCTGCTGGACCCACTCCAGAAGCTCCATGACTCTCTTGTACTGGGAGGTGCAGAACTGGTGACAATTATCTTGTAGTCTGTAGTGAAAAGACAAAACAAGGAAACTTACAGCAACCCCTCGAATACATTTACCTGATACATTCATTATCACTAAATCAATGATGACTTGAATCTGTGGCATGGAGGCTAAGGTATTTTTCTGCCTATTAGAAGCATTTTTCCAATAATAAAAAAAAAAGACTCGTGGGAAAAGGGGCTGTTGAACAGTCATAGCTCCCTTTCTGCACTCTGCCACATGAATCATAAATTCATTGCTGTAAAATACCTCAGCTCCAATAGGAAAAGCCTCCCTTCAACTTTTATTCCATCTGCACTTTCCCACATCTGTCATAGACTAATTCTCAGTGCCCAAGGCAGCCTTATGGAACAAGTGGTTTGAATTTTTTCAAGTTTTAGAATCAATTAAATGCAGGTTCTTCCACTCCAGAGTGACTAATACAGCAGTTGACTAATATAGGAAGCTGTTTTACTGTGATCTTTTTAAAGTCTGCTTGCTAAAGGAGCTTAGTCTGTTAAGAAACTGTATAGATCAGACCCTGGAAGAATATGCAGTTTCTGCCTCCTGTTGGTATTATGCATTCAAGACACTTGGCCTTTTGGAGTTGTACTAATCTGGGCAAGAAAGACTTTGAAGCCAAGTGAAGACATGAAGTTTAGGGTTAAACAAAGATCAGGCAGCAGCTGGAAGGTTATTTCTGGATATAAGTACCTTCATTCCATTTTAGTCCTGTATTTTTTAAAGTGTCTAGTTATAAAGTGACATTTTCCACAGCAGGAGCAAGGTATAAAAAGCACATCTTTTTTTGTTAGAAATATGTAGTTGCTCCCAAGAAAATGTAATGTGCTTCATAACAGTGTGTGTATCCCTGCTTTCTGATGGAGTATGAAAATAATAACTTGTCTGGTTGCCTTGTACTCTAAGCTGGTTACAGAAGATCTATGCGAATGAAGAGACTTGATTATTCTTGTCTGCTTATTCCCAGTTGGAGTCACTGCTGATGTGATATCACTGCTGTTTGTGTCCACTGTTTCTTGAACCATTTCCTAGAGCTCACTTTTCTTCTTTGTATTCCACTTATCTTGCATGAAACTTTTATTTGGGTATCCTCAGCCAAGGATACCCAAATAAAAGCCTGCTTGTTTTGCTATGCCAAGTTAAGCTGTAAGGATAGAATTAATCTAAAATAATAACAGGGACATAACTGGTTTAGAATTTTGGTTGTTCTGAGATCCCTCAGTAGCTGGTGGAGAGAAAGGCTATTCCAGTGAACTACTTGAACTACACTAAAATCAAAAGGATGGGATTTTGGCTAAATCTTTTAAAACTATATCAGGACCCACATTATACAATCCAGAGCTACTTGCATTCTGTTTTGTTCAGGAATCGGGTGCAAATAGTTAAAAGAAGATTTGTTTCATGTGGTACCAGAGTGACCATCATTATGTAGCACATCTCCTCTCAAAGCCAAGACAGATTCCAAACATCTTTTACAAATACTCTGCAACATACTCTTCCACACATGGCTTATCATGATGAAATCCAATGGTTTGTATGGTTTGTATACAAACCATACAAACCTTTACATTATTTCTTAATACCAAATCCTAATTGATATGATTCTACTAAATACAGAAAAAGTAAAACAGACTGATAATAAATACGAAGCAGGAACAATAGGATATTTTTTTATAACAGAACAAGAAGTAATATCTCTATACTGAAGCACTATTCAAATTGCTATTAACTTTTTCCAATTCGTACTGGAAATGAACCACTGAAACTACCTTTTTTATTTTTTTAACTCTGCTTAGGAGCCAAAATTTTGTGTCAGAGAGAAAAAAAGGAGAGGGAGAGGTCAAGGTTAGAATTTATTAATCTCTTGTGCTTACATACATGGCCTATTTCAAGGCTTGACAAATTTCCAGAATTGTGCTTAGATCTCCTCAGATTTATTATAGTTCGTTTTTAGTCTATAAGTATTTCTCTCATGAGAGGCTGCATCTGTTAACCCTGGAATCCATTCTCATTCTGTGAGCCTGTCTTGCCCTTCCAATGCTTTGGTGAGGTAACTTTTGCTCTCAATTATTAACCTGAGAATTTTTTTCCTTTCTAACAGTATGAAGTCCTACTGTGACTTGTGTGATGTGTGTCTGTTCAGTGCATAGACAAGCAATGATCTGTTGTATTGGACACACAGGGTTTTTTCTATCCTTTTAAAATGTTTTTTTTTAAACTATACAGCTTTTCTGATAGACATTCATCTAGTCTTTGAAGGATGTGATTTAGAGAGAAAAAGCAGTTTTTTCCACAGGGCTTACTGTCCTTTCACCTAGAACCATGGGACAAAAAACAGAAGCACAAAAAAAAGCCTGAAATTATTTGGACTCAGTAGGTGAAGGCAGTGGAGTGCATGGCTCACAGATTTGTACTATAGCTGATATAAGGGTTTTTAGTGACAAAGTTTAGGAGGGGAATGCAAGACTGGGAAGAGTTTATTGGCATATCTCAGGGAGGCTTAAGAAAATTCTGGCCCATCTCTGTTTTACAGATTAGTAAAATTAGATTTACACAGAAGTTTTCTGAGCTCACAGTAAATTTCCTCCTTTTGACCCCCACCTATTTCAGATGTTATCCCACTGTTCTTTAGAACCACTGCTTGAATAATGTGCAGTGAAAGATTTACATAAATTTTCTCTGTAGGATTTCATAAGCAGCTGTGCTAATAGCTAACTTTCATCATCATCAGATAAAAACAACATACATCCAGGTGAGACCATACTATGACATGATATTTCACGACACAATATTCCGTCCATCTCTGGATGGATCTGACTTGGTCCCTTCCCTCTCAGAGAGACCTAAATATCTTTTTCTGAGGAAAGATCTTAGTATTTTCTTCATACATACCTCTAAAAGTCCTCCTTTTTTTTTTTTTTAAATTTTTTTTTTCCCTGTGGAAGACCATACACTACACAGGTGTATCATTGCTTGTTCCTTGTTTTTCAAATAAACAGTTCCTCAGTGATTGTTCTAGATACAGAAATGAAGAGACTAGCACCCACAGGAAGCAATTTTTTTACTTCATATATTTACAAAATTCTATCCCATTCAATTTATTCTTGACTTGTAGGTCTGCAAGGACTGAAAATTGACTATCTATAAATAAATGTGGTATTTTAAGACATCATTTCCTGTTCATTGGGTCAGTTTATTATATTATTGTCAATGTTACATCTCAGATTATTCCATATTTATTTGAAATACACATAGAGGAAGAAATGAAAACTTTAACAAGTTTTAATGGTTTTTTCCTCATACAGAAATTGGTAATATACAGAATTGTAAAAATAAATAAACAGATGGAGAATAGCTTTTTTGTCTGTGATTGTTATATTTTCCCTCTGTTTCAATCTACCTCCCAGAAGAAACTGTGACAAAGGGCAATTAACTAATTTCACATAAAAATGCTATCATATGATTTGCTAATGAGGTTCAAACCATATTTAAGAAGGAGGAAGCATGAGGAAATTTTTCTGCTTGGATTTTTTATATTTACGACATTAGTCCCAGGCTGTGATAATATTCCCATGTTTCTGCTGCTGATCTTGCAGTCACATTTGCTGTACTAGCCATCGCATGCAGCATCACACAGCAATGAGCAAGCTGCACAAAGCCAGATCAAATCAATCTACTGTGAATGATTCAGAACATTTGTGTCTGGTAACAGCACCTCGTATCTGGGCCCCTTGCTGGTGAATTTCTCCATTCTTCTGTTTTAATCTGGTAGCCATACATGTAAAACTACCAGGAGATATTTTTGAACACCACATTGAACAGTGTGTTACTGACTCTCAGTTCAAACCATCTCTCACATCACACCCTAACAGCACTGCTTCCCATCTGCCTCGGTGCCTACAGGAGATCAGCTTCTGAATTGGAATTCAGCTGGCTGAAACTAAATCTGAATGAGACAGAAATGAGGTTAGAAGGAAAAGGGTAACATTTTGAAGAACTAGCCAAAGCCATGACAGCATTCTCAAACAAGGGGTCTGTTTTCTGACTGTCAAGAGACTTCACAGCCTCAGGGTTAGCTGACATTCTCCCAAGAATGAAATCTGTCAGAAATAAATTTTCCTATCCATGATGAGCCAGCAGGCTGTTCCTATGAACATCCTCTCAGATGCTGACTTGGCAATAGCATTGTACATATTCATGGCTTCCAGGCTCCACAGCTATCGTATCCCGCGCTGGCCATGCCAATGATAGCCTTCAATGGGCAGCTGATCAAAACCCTTCGCTCTGCTTGCTAAGCAAAATAAGCCAATTTTGGTACATCATTTCAGTGCTGTGAACACTACCTTGGCTCTTGAGTGAATGGTGAATCATATTTGTTGCTCTAATCCTAATCTTCAAAGCCCTAGATCCAGATTACTTTGAGGGTAATTATGTATCACTGTCAGAAAAGACCCACTCAGGGGTGGTGGAGCTATCAGATAGGCAGGCAATTGTGCCGACAGAAGGAGCTTTGAATCACTCTTCCACATAGAAAAAGATGTGGAATGCTCACCCATCTTCAAGGCAGAATACAAAATTAATCCCTTCAGAATAAAACTAAATCTTGTAAACAAACACCACCATCCCCAACAAACACACCCCTTATACACCCGGTTCCAAGAATTATAGGTTCCATAACTAGAAGTGAATAGTATTACAGTTGATTTAAGATAGTATCTCTTTGCAAAAAATTATGAAGTGTCTAGCTGTGGGTCAATGTGACCAGCAATTTGAATGGAATTCAAGTTTTGTACTTTGATGATCTGATAACTTGTTGGAATATATAGTATAAAATTACACAATCTGTGCAAAGCTTTTGATCTCAATGTGAGAAGGACTGTGTCCCACTGAAATTGTTTTAATGATTCAGCTTCCCAAACAGCATGTTTTGCATTTCTGAAGTAAACAACCACTTAAATAATCCTTGATTTGTTTTTCCCAAAGGTATGTCACATTTCAGCCCACAGCCACTCAATAAAAGAACAGAGATGCATTTTCTGGACTTAATTCAATAAATAAACCCAAAGCAGGGTTTTTTCTTTGCTTTTCATGTTAACTTATCAGGCTAATAAATTAATGAACCTGCTTGGAAATCATATGGCACTTTCAGGCATGCAACTGCAGAGATAGACAGAACAAGCATCTACATTCCAATAATTAACACTGAATTGGTACATCCTTACAGTCATGCTAAGGCTGTGTGCCTAACATTATTTTTCTATTTTAATGGCAACGATTGCTCATGAAATGAAGTAAACATTTTATATTTTAAACAAGAGAAGTATTGAGAACACAGTTAGTCAAATTTGTGGTGCAGACTAATATGACAGCTGGAAAACAAGTCTGGAAATAGAGGGACAAATCTTCAGTTGGTTCAAATTGGCATACTTAAAGTTATTATCTCTGCTGTAGCTATCAAAGAAGTATGAATGTTTTAAGCTTTAACAAAAAGCAAGTAATTTGGGGCTAAGAGAAGCACATACATAAGCCTAAACATATCTGCCCTCAACCTCCTAGACCCCCACTTTCTGTCTGAAGTTGAATTTGCATCATGTGCTCATTTCTCACAGACTTACAGCTGTAATCAATATTTAGAAGGATTTGAGATGTACAAGAAAGAAAGAAAAAGGAAAAAAAACCCCATTTCTTCACAGGCTTCAGAAAATCCTTGGAGCTGTGGGCTTTGAAATATATAAACAAACAGAAAGACTCCAATACTGAGAGAGTTTTGATTTTTTTCTTATACATGTAATAGTATCAAGTCCTTGTCAGGATTAAGTGTTTTAAAGTGTAGGAGAAAACACAGGATTTCATTTTGGCTTTTTGAGAAATGCTAGTGATTATTAACAAAAAGTCCCCTAGAGGATATTGCAAATTAATAAATGAGAACAGAATTGTATACTAATAACTGTTCCACTTGTCACAGGAAATAATTCTCAGATTCTAAAGAGATATTTTTCTCTATGATTACTGTGGCTTCCTATGAAGCAGTTATTTTCACCCACAACCAGGATGCTTCAATATTAAAGCACAAGCATGTCATCATACTCCATGAACACTATACATTGTTTTGGATTATAAGTGCAAATGAAAATTTCACCATAGTTTATTAAAGAATTTTAGGAGTCAGTAGCTATCATTGTCCACAGAGATTGCCAATTGCCCTAGCATGAAGTGACAATTAATGATGTATTCCTGGATTACATAAAGAATGTCAAACATATGGACCATTGCTGCAGCCAAACAATACAAGCAGCTTGCTGGAAGTATCACCTAATACACTGCAATTTTCTCATACATCAGAATGTTTTTGCTAGTAAGAAAAATTACTCAATTGCAAACACATGGCTAGTTTTGCTTTAGGGCACTCAATCCTGAACTGTAGAACTGCTGTGAATGTTTGTGGTTTTAGTGATGAAGTTGGGTAGTATTTTTTATCTTTCTCTCTGTCCGTCTATGAACCCATTTCTTAGATAACTAGGTTTTTCCAATACAGTATTTTAGGCTACTACCATTACTTAGATGTGCCTATCCCCACAAGACAAGTTTACAGGCACAGTCTTAATAATCTAATGGGATTCCCATTTTTGGGTGGGAAAATGAACATTAGAAAGAGCATTTTAAAAGTACATTCTTTGCCTAAAGAAAACAAGCTTATTAGTATACATGCTAAATTAATTTCATTTTACACTTTAAAAGACATAGGAAAAATTCAATTTAATGTCTTCTAATGTAAATCATGTCCTAATATGTAGTTTATAGCCTATAGATTCTTGATTTGCAAATGGAATGTTCTCAGATAATTGAAAAACCTAAGAATCACAGTTTTATTGACTCTATAAGCACTGGTTGGAATAATATACTATTAACACTGTTGCCTGTTTGCAAGAGATCACAGAGGGATTCTGACTGTGCCTCTGCAAAGGGTGCTCTGCCTTTGTAAAGAAAAGCACTCACCCCTGCTTCTGGCTGAAGTTGCATGGCACAGTGTATTGGAAGAAGGAAACTGTGCCTTGTCTCCTCCATCCTCTAAGTCACATAGCAAGACACCAGATCTGGAAGTTTGTTGATTAATTGCTAGAGGCAGGAAAGGATTTCTCCATTCTTTTTTCTATTGGTCACCTGACAAGCTAGGCAGCAATATATGCCATATAAGTTAATCACAGCTGTACAATCTAAAGAAATTCTGAAATAATGGATTTAATAGTAGACCAGATTCAGTTATCAACAGCAACTAAGTCTGAAGCATATCTAAGATATCACAGATGAACTGTGGCACTTCTCTAGTCTGAAAATCTAGTATCATCGGTTCTGTCAGTGCTAATGAAACTCCTTTGAGACACAAGACTGAAAATGAAACGTAAAGGTGCTAATTTTCTCACTAACTTGATTGAATGATTTCCCCTGTCTAAGAGATTTATGTTATAAAGACACAGCTGCTCATTTCATTCACAATCTGCTAGTCGTAGTTGACTTACAGCCAAACTCAAAAGCAAGTTTAGTGAATTTAGGTAAGTTTAATAAGGGTCTATGCCAATTCATAATTTTAAGCATTATCAACATGCCAGTGTAACCTCAATGTTAATACACACTCAGCTTTTCAGCCATTTATAGACTAATCATGTGACTTTATTTAAGTGAAAATTAATCACCTCATCTCATTTTAAAGTCAGAGGTTAGAAAACGGTACCTCCAGGGGTGGATTCATATCTTGTGCTCGGGATGATGTGAACTGTTCCCTATGTTTACCTTTCTTTCCATTCTCTGCAGAAGAAGATTAGAGAAAAAACTTTCAACCATCTAAAATTTGATGCAACGAACCTTCACTTGTGCACCACTCCTGAATTGAATTGAGCAGACCGGAATGTAATCTCGGTATAATCACTTTCTCATTGATTTCCTTGGACTCACTATGGTTATATAGCAAAATAGGCTCAGATGCACAGGTGAAGCATCACAGGTGTATTGCACTTATTCTGTACTGAGGTGCTAAAAGAAATAAGTGTATCAAAACCCAGCAGAAAATACCTACTATGAAGATGAAGCCAAGAAAGCAAGAAAACAAGCAAACAAGGAAATGTTATAATGGAGCAATGCAAACCACACATTTATTTAGGCTAAAAATACCCCCTTTTTCAGTTACTGAACACTTCTTTGTTTAAGGTGTTATTTAGCAGTTCCATTACTCCTAAAATTACAAGAATTCTTTCTGTTCAACATGCAGTACGACCAAGTCATGGTTTATCAGAAGCAAATATTGCCTGGTTTCTATTCCTTACCGTAGCAGATTCAAAAGAGCTTTAATGCTGACAGATTCAGCTATCTGAGGATAACAGGAGGAATCATCAGCTGTCCTAGAAGCAGAAACAATAGGCACCTTTACATTCTGCAGTGGTTTGAAAGATATTTCTATAAGCAGGGAAGATTTTCTCTATAAATTCAGAATATTATTGCAATCTTAACAAAAAGTTGCCTCTTCTGAACTGTGCTCTGTATATTGTATTTTCTTGAAAATCACCATTACTTTTGTTTCTACAAAGCCTGTATACAACAAACCTGTTACAATTCAATAATAATACAAGATTTTCAATGATCCAAAACGATGACTGGATTTGCAATGGTACCCCTAGATTATTAACTGTCCAAAAGCCCTAGGTACAATTGAGCTGATAGAAATGTCTGCACAGACAATAAAGAACAAGATGCCCCTGTAATGCTGATATGCAGTACACACATTTGCACTAGTCCAGTGTTTGGTAATAGGAAAAGATATGTCTCCCTTAGCTCAGGTCACACTGTGCATCCCCATTAGCATACTGTGCAATGAAAGAAAACAAGAGTTGGGTTATTTTTTTTCATTTTGTACTAGGATGCATGTATTTGCTAGGAGAACAATGCCTGCATGAATGTATAGCCTTTTTCAATTTAAGAAGTTTCATTTAATTCAGTAGAAATTAAACCCATGATTCTGTTATTGTTTGAACTTTGGGCACAGGAGCTCAACAAAACTATGAAAATTTGCTTTATCCCCATCAATTAAACAGATCTAGTCCTCTTATCTATATTTATTATTGTACTCTCTGATATTTTGTCTAATTTAGTCCTGAATCCAAAGATACATATTTAAATATCATTTGTTCATAAAACATCATGGCATTTGAGATGAAAAGTAGTGTTAAATGTAGATGGTAAAATTTAACTAATAAAGGACTTCATAAGAGCCATCTTGTAGGGGCTTTAAATTAAAGTCTGTTATGTTAAAAGAAGAAAAATAAAGTCTCTCTCTGAAGTCTATGCAGTTTATGTTTCTAATCCTTACAGTGAGCTTTGCAGCCAGCCTTGTAACTGTTTCCTACCTGTTTAGGGAGTCATCATTAGGTCCATCAGTGTTAACTCAATAAAGGTAACAGCAGTGAAATTAAGAAACTTCTCATTATGAACTGATGAAAAAATAAATCTGTACAAATGGAATATTCACATTTAATAATAGACATAATGAAGCTTAACTCATAATAAAGCCTGGCTTTAGAAAAAAATAATATAGTGTGCATACTAATTACATACACAGCTTGTCTCTGGAAACGTTATCTATTGGACAGTCTTTTTACCTAATCAGACAATTAAAAATAAAGTTTGAGGTTAGGCACCTAAGAGGAGTATGCACTACCAATAGAAATCTGTCCGACTCACCTTCAACATTCATATTCCGTGCATGGTCATTCTTTCCACTCTTTACAAGGCAGATCTATGGTGGCTAGATGAACCATGACAGGTAATTTTTTAAGTGCCAGAGTCAAGAGAGATTTATTTCACCACCTGTGGCTAGGTAAAGGACTATCGATAGGACTTTTGACAACTCAAACAATAAGGCAAAATAGGACTGGGAAGAAAAAGAGAAACATAAAACTTTTGACTATTTATTTAGGCTATCTTCCATACCGCCAATGGTTTTTCATAGAATAAGGCTAGCCTGTAAAATAGTGGGTGGTGGATTTCTTATCATTTAGTGGCAAACGAGGGTCTTCATAAGCACACATCTGAAAATGCTACTCAGTAGTTTCCTATGTAGATTCTATATTGGTAATGCTCAGCATTACAGGGCTGTTTTTTGCCATCCCAAATGTCAAAACCAAAATAAACAAACTATGAAGCGCAGAGATCCCAGAAGTGGAAAATAAAAGAGAAGTTACATGAGTGAAATCTTGTATATCAAAATTCACTGAAGCCAGTGGGGGTCTGTATGGGTTTAAGTGCATACCCCTTTCATCATGGAAACAGAGTTTTAACAGATTCCCTTTAACAACACCCCAAAGCCCACAGTTTTCTTATGGGCAACAGGATCATTAGAGAGAAATCCACTCTTGTCTGTTTTTCCACAGTTATTAAAATGACAAAATGTTTTATTAAAATGGGATTTGCACTGAGCCAAGTCATAAAAACAGCTAGAGATGAATGGACCTCTAAGACTTTTTATCTGAATATCTGTTGTCTGCTGACTATTGTAAAACTAACATTAATTTTCATTTAAGCCCACAAAGGGTAAATAAAATAAGAAAAATCCATATATTTTACTTACATCTGCAGATTATATTATTTAAGTTTTTATTCTTTTGTATGGAGTCTTGCAAAATCTTTACAAATTGTGTATGGAGAAGAGACCCTATCTGCTGTAGTAAAGCTGATAAGCCTCAAACAACATCTCTATGTGTTGAAAGATTTTGCAATAATCCTTTACCTTCTATATATAAAATATTCTAAATGCAAAGCTAATGTTGCTTTTTGGCTTAACATTATACAGACAATTCTTTCAGGTTTTTTGGTCACCGAAAAGAAAAACAATACAAGTTAGGAAATGTGATATTTTTAAGAGATTCAAAAGAAGTGAAATATCAGTATTTTGAGTAAAGAAAATATTTTATTTCCATTTCTTCCTGTAGTCCATGCTTTTTACTCTAAGTCTGTAGTTACTAACTCTCTGTACTGCTATCCAGCTGAAAAGGCATTTAGCTTGATGTGACAGCGCTTTAAAATAAAGTTGCTGGAGGAACCCCAACCCATCCCACTCTGATCAGGCTGCTGCCAGTGCCAGCAACAGATGCCCAGAGCCTGGAGAGGGATCACAGGTCAGGAGGAGAGCAGTCTAAGAGCAGGACAAAGGAATTCCAGCCACACCACCCAGTAACTTGCCTTCACTGGGGATCCAGTGTCAATGTCTTTATGCAAGGCACAGCAGCACGGGGAGTAAACAGGAGGGGCCCATGGTTTTACTGGCCAGTGGAGAGGAAGAAGATCCAAGGGCTGAAACACTTCTGTGAAGACAGGCTGAGAGGGTTGGGCTTGTTCAACCTGGAAAAGAGAAGGCTCCAGGAAGACATTGAGGCACTAAAGGGGGCTAGAGGGAGGGGGATGACTTTTTACAAGGGTTTCTAGGGAGAGGACAAGCAGGAATGGCTTTAAACAGAAAGAGGATTGGTTTAAATTAGATACTAGGAAGAAATTCTTTACTGCCAGGTTGGTGAGACAATGGAATAGATTGCCCAGCAATGTGGATAACCCATCCCTGGAAGTGTTCGAAGCCAGGCAAGATAGGGCTCTGAGCAACATAGTTTAGCAAAAGATGTGATTCATAATACATTCAATGATTCTATAAAATATTGAATCTTGGGATCTTATTTATTTTTCTTCCAGTGAAACACAGACTACAAATTATTGTAAACAGGACAGATTAATTAAATGCTGGATTTTATATTTCCCACTTCTTGATGTCATATATAGTTTTATACATCACAATATGGCAAGTATAAAGAGGATTATTTCCTTTTTTTTCCTGGTAATAGAACCTTTGCGACCTTCATCAAGGGATCACTCTTGGTCAAATGGTTCACACCAACTGAATGTATGGTCTTTCCCTAAAATTCAAAGCCTGAAGCAAACCATTTTGTCTCCCACAAATAATTTTCCTTATCAAGAAAATAGCTTGGCTCTAGACTGGGGCACAGGAACAAATCAATGCACATGTGATGTGGATATGATTTAGCCCTGGAGCTAAACAGAGAGGGAACCATCTGAGAGGTATATCCACAGCAAGCCTACCCCTCCTTCCCCTTATTTTGCAGCCTTGTAAATGTGCAATGGACAAAATCATGGAAATCATTGAACAGAAACAGTGAATAAATAAGCTGCCTTGTCTTTGTTGAAGCATCCCTTCAAATACACCAGGCTTTGCTCACAGTTGCTGGAGATGATATTGCAAAGAATAACAGATATAAATGACAATATGCTAACTCAGGATATTTAGAAACTAACCAGGACAAGCTAAAATACAAAGCAGCCTAGAAGGAGCAAGGCATATTGGATATTTCTGAAAAATGAAGGGATAAGACACAACAGAATGCTGAAATACTCGGTCACAAACTCTGCAGCAGGTTTGATCACAGACTTAGATGCCAATGATGTAGTGCATTTAAGAGTTAATAGTTTCCATTAAAATAAAATTAAGACACAGAGAAGACAGTATGACTCTGTACAAAAGTCCCAAAGCACAAGAATGTAAATATAGGAGAGGATACAACTGCTGTCAGCAGAATGACAGTGAATATGTAAGATGGAGAAAATTATTTTTGAAGAAAGAACTTACTTTATTCATTTGAAGCTATGCATATTCAAATACTCTTTTAGCAAAAAAACAAGAATACCTGAAAAACAAGACTGTTTTTCTTCTATATTTGTTCCTTTTGAAAAATTGAATATAGCATGGAAGTTATTGGTTTCATTGTAAATCACAGGAGCTTTTTTTCTGAACTGGTGAATAATATGTATATTATATTATATATATAATATAGTATTTATATTTTTATGTCAAAGACATTATTTTAAAAGACCCCAAAATGTTATCAAAAATAAAATAAAATAATTGTTTTACTTTTGGCATTTTTTAATCTATTATTTACTTTTTTAAAATTTATGTTGACCTTTAGATCAACAGTGGGGTTTTTGAAAAAAATAAAAGTAATAATTTCTAAGTAAAAATATAAAGGAGAGGTAACATAAGTTTTGGATGAAAAGAGAAGTATTGGGCTGAAGGGAAAGTATTAGTTCTTGCCTCACATGTGAAGCTCTTTGGAGGGGTAAATAGTGAAGCTGATGAGTTGGTTGATATATTATACTTGGATTTCAAGAATGCCGTAGCAGTCTGTTTCAAAGGCTCTTAGAGAAGCCGAGCAACCACCGGAAGAAAGCATAAGAAGTCTTTAAAGAAGTAAATAATTGATTATAAGATAAGAAACAAAGAACACTATGTCCTTGTTACAGAGGGAGGACACCACTGTATACTTACAGAAAGCTGTGCTTCAATCTTTGGGCTATTCAGCCGAAAAAGGCTGAAAACCAAGATGACAACTGCAAACAAAGTTTGCTGATGATGCCAAGTTTCTCACAATTGTAAAGATGGTGTGTGAATTCTGTGAAGAAATGGCAAGGACTCTTGTGAAAGTGAGTGACTGGCAAAAAAATAGCAGATCAAATTAAGTATACTTGAAATGAAGGTAAACACAAAGTGACACTCTGTGGCTTTGCATGTACAATATTGGGATATAAGCTGTCACCACTGCTCCTGAGTGAGACCCTCAGGGACCTACGGATCAGTTTTGTAAAAAAATTTGTTAAATATCATCATACATGACCTTAGTACAAAAAAATGGAAGAATGTGGAATCTGGAGATTACACCACAAAAAAACTAATGATAGAGAGGGAAACAGCAATATGATGTATGAACAGTTGGTGACCTTGAGGACTAAAGTAATCCAAAATCTGTCAGGAGTGTGTTCTCAAAAAGGGAAAAACTGATCAGGGAGAAATTTCTCTTGGAAAATAAAATACCTAATTGTCAGGGGATTAAATGCCAGGGTAGCATTTATGCAATCTAGTGGGAGTAAAAAAATTCCAACAAGTTTTGCTGTGAAGCTTGATTGGTGAATAAACAAGATCTATTCCAAAATTATATCCTTAAAAGAAACATGGGAAGGATTAATTTCCAGAGTCATCCTTCAATTGTCTTGTAAGAGTGCAAACAGGATCCCAGTATGACAGAAGACAGGAAACTTTTCTAGGCATCTGAGGATGTGAGGGAGATAGACAGACAGAGATAAGCAGAGATACAAGCTGGGCATGAGAAGTCCAGACTGGTAATACTGATGTCTTGAAAAGCCTCACAGAAGAAGGGTGTGAAGGAGACCTGTGCAAAGGGATATATGAGTCCCCATGGTCCCATTAAGGGAAGGTTGTAAATATTTGCATTTCCCACTGCAACAGTACTTTCCAGGTTGCTCTGTACAAGCTGTGGTGGGCATAGAATAACAGGGCTCTTCTGCTCACACTTCTGCCAGGTAGTGCCATCCCCTAATTGATGTTGTTGTATGGGAGTACTGCCATGCTCTAGTGCAGTTTGAGTCTTTTCAGAGTTTCTTAGCTCTGGGACAACACTAGGCTGATGGATCCTCGTGGTTTCTGCAGAGCTGCTGCTTGGTGTCTGGCCAGCTCAGTGCTCAGCGATGGCCTGTGTCCACCTGTGCACATCTGTGTACACAGGCACATTAACTCACCTTCCCTGTGCACCAAGAAGAGGGCACTGCCCCCAGTTTACACTGGGAGAACAGAGATTACAAAAGACAAAAAAAGGTTGCATGGGATTTATGGCCTAAACAAAATTTAAAAATTGATTCTCAGTGTCTTGTGGTGCTATATTGACCTCCCAGATGTGTTTTTATTTTTTCCTTCTCAGTGAGAGATATCCCCTCTACATTTCTGAATCCAGAGAAATTTTTCTTTTTTCTCTGGAAGTACTTTTTCTTTACTACAATGCTTTTGTGGTGCCAATTACAGCAACCATGCAGCGTTTTTTCAGTGTAACAGGAGAGGTTTGGAAAGGAAATGTTTTGAGCAAGTAACTAAAATGACACACAATAATTTGGTATCAGTTTTCTATCTCTCAGGTGCAATCTAAAAGGAAAGAGAGATAGATAAGGAAATCAAGAGACTTATTTTTAGGGAAACTAAATTACTGTCCTAATACCATTGCAAAGTATGGCTGTGAAGGTTTTACATTGAAAGGCTGTACAAAAATGTTCTTCATGTTTTCTTTAATTTCAAAATGAGGAAGACAAATGGTGTTGGCATGATCCTCTCTTGATGGAACTCATACAGTATGTATGTCAGAATAAACCCTTTTTTTAAAATAGACACAGTAAGGGAATTAAAAGTAGATAAATGGTGTTTGCACTTCAGTGTAGCCACACACAAAGTTCCCAAATATTTTTTTCATGATAGTTAAAGTCATTAATAGCCCAACATTTTCACTTTTCTTGGTTTTGGTCGATCTTTTAGAAAAAAAATTAATTTAACCCAATTATTCTATAGAATAATTAGCCACACTGGGATGGAAGAGGAGGAATGAAGGAAAACAACAGATAATTGATAATTGACAATTGATCTTTCCCCCCCCCAAAAAAAAAAGCCTATAGAATTCCATAATGAATTAGCTCTAGAATATACTGACAAGCCAATTTGATCCAGCTCTAGAAATGGAGCAGCTTAAAGGTTTAGTGGTGCTTCACAGGAACTAAAGGATCAAGTGACTTTCCTTATAATTTCTAAATAGACATATCAGTTCTTCAAGTTTCCTGTTTTACAGTTGATTTTTCATATATTACAAAAAAACCAAGTAGCATTTTTCACCTGTTTGGCTGGTGCTCCTGAGATGTTTTTTGTACATATACCATGAGTTCAGAGCCTGAGCTGGAACCCACTTTGGTGAATAGAGGTCTCTCACTTACTCAAATAGGCTTTGGATCATGAGTGCTAGATCAGGACAGTGAGGATCATAATTCAAATTATAAATTTATTTTAGTCAGTTTTTTTTAATACTGCTTATTTTCAAAAATGTATCAAAAGTACTTTCCAGGTTTTGACCTCCCAAACAAGATGGTTTTATGCCTTAAAATATAGTTAAATTTATCTTAACCAATCTAACTTAACCACACAGGTTGATTATTCTGTCTTCTCTCTAAGAAAACTGACAGAACATATTAGGTTTTAATAATTTTTCCTTTTTAATTTTTTTCTCTTGAAGTGCAAAATATACAATTCTTATACCAAAATTTCTGCTTTTTCCTTTTTCCAAATTTAGAGCACTGGGAAGCTAGCTGGAGGTCTTGCAGAGAGAAAATAGGCAAGACTTTTACTTTTCAAACTGGTTGTTACCCTGAGCAGCTCCAGGTTCTGCAGAAAGGCAGTTTGACAGTTCTTAGCAGCTCCTGGGGAGAGACTTCCTCCCCAGTGGCATACTTCCAAACCTTCTGTGGCTCTAAAATTGCATGCTGATGGATCCCTTATGGTATAGAAAAGATAATGTTGTCTTTCGCACACAGAAGAAGGAACTAAGAGGGGAAGAAGCATGACTGACCTGGACAGCTAAAAGAAGAATCCTTTAAAAAAAAAAAAAAAAAAGTGGAAGGATGAAAAGACAGCCAGCGGAGGAGAGATGAATGAGGAGAGGAATTTTCCTGTTTGAGCATAGTTGGTGAGTATGGGTGTGGGAACCATTCTTATTAATGTACCTGTCTGAGGTTCTTGGCCCTTGAGAAAATACCAGAGACAACTTCTCTTCAGACCATGAGAGGGGAGCAAGTGAATCTTTCCCAAAACCCAGAACTGAAAAAGAGCTTTTGTAGCAGAAAACCATAGCGATTGTGTGCATATTTATTTCTGACACTGAAGAATTTCTTCCTTTGCTGCTTGCTGACCAAGCACACTGAAAGTTTCTAACAATTGTCCGTGTCTGTCCTGTATATGATTGGATCTTCCCTTCTTTTATTTTGGGAACTCATGAACACTCTTGCTTGTACCAGGTGCTGTGACAGTGTCCTTCAAGCCATCCTCCCTGTAACAGAAACATCCACTGCCTTTTTCAAACCAAAACTTTTCTGTCTTCCTATTTATTCCTTTGTGGTATACCCTATATACTTCTTTTCTTCCACCTTTTCCTTATTTTCTTAATTTTATCTCTTATGTGTCTTTTACTTCTTTCTTACTCCCATTTCTTACTCCCACCTGCCCTGGGTTCTATCATTCTCTGTTTCTCCACTGTTTTATGTAGCTTCATAATCTTTTCCCTGGTTTTGCTGTTCCACCCAGCTCCTTGTTATCTTTTATATTTTTCTGGGGCATATATCTTTCATGGTGCCAAGCTCATTTAGGATAATGGCAGAGATGTGATTGGCGGCTGTGTCATGCCGGAGGCTGTTTATGAATGCCTACAACTAATTCTATTTGTAGGCTATGACAGACAAACAGAGAAATGTCATCACGTGTAAGCCTCAAAAAAGAAAGCAGAAGGTATTTCAAGGAAGGAATGAGGGTGTCGACAGAGCAGGTGTCTTTAGTTGTGCTTCAAATTCCTCAGCAGTCTCAGCTCCTTCATCCTCTGATCCCCACCAGCGCGAACCTTCGCAATGCTCTTACATCTGTGATACAAAGGTTACCACACCCAAAAAGACTCCTTTTATGTTTTCTATTGCTCAGGCTATTTTGAATGTTTTGTTCTTGTCATGTGTTTTGTATAGGGTATTAGTTACTAAGGCAACCTTAACTGCAATTTGACCAAGAATATAAACAAGAAATATGTACATTACACAGTAACAGCTCTGTATTCAGTACCTTCCAAATATTTCACAGGCAAAGGAATTTTAAATGATTTTTTAAGTGATCAGACAAAAGCCCTCAATTTATTTACAAAAACAAGCTAATTGCAATACAAAGTATTTGAGCCCTGCATTTGTAAGAAATGAATCAGACACAATTTGAAAAGGTAACTTATTATAAATTATTAGAATTATATCTCTGTTAATGACTCTTCCATAACAGTGACTTGGAGCAATGCACGTTTTATTTCAAACAAGGTAAAAACAAGACAGTTCACATTCATATTGCAATTAACAGAATGACTGGATTAAAAATCTGGAAAAGAGATAGAAGGTTTTGCACTGTTCAGAGGAGCCCCAAATATTAACTTGGGGAGAAAATAAATCCACAAGGTCTAAGGAATTTGATAAAATATGTAATATTAATGTATCTGAATTGGAGAACCTGGATTTTTAGCAAATTCTAATTTATATCACTGTAAATCAGAATGAGTCCACGCAAGTCAATCATCATAAGTTATAGTGAAACTCCTGCTGTGAGAAAAGCAGCAGCTCGGGTCAGGCATGCTTTGAAAGTGGATTGAAACCAGGTTTTATCTGCAGCAAAAGTCTCAGAATAAAATCATTACTTAGTCCTTCAAATGACAATTTTCAGGTGGTACACCTTGAGTTGCACATTAAGTCCTGTGCACATTCCTATGTGTCAAGGCGCAATACACAGGGTCAGAGATGTGCTCAGAGGAGACAGATCCTGCTAAGTCTGTCTGCAAGGTCCCAGATACTAAGAGGGACATGAGTTAATTGTGCTAACATGGAAATTTAAGCACAAACTCAGATTACACTTAATTGACAAGAAGGTAATCAGCTTGGAAAAACTTGTGATGGGGGGTTTATCATTAATGAAGTGACCAAGTGTGCCCCCAGAGCAATGGAGCTTCAACCCTGATCTCTCTGTGCTAGGGGGAGTTAAAACTATTGGGATATTTGCTGGGGTTGGCTGTCAGTTGTCTCCGCCCCAGCACGGGAAAAGGTGGTTCTGGGCAGGCCGCGCTCTCGAAGAAGGAGTCTGGACTCTTGCTTTTCGGTCTTCAGTTGTGTTTATTGCTCCTTATCTACAAAGTTTTTCTGTCTGTCCAGCCGAAGTCTGATCAGCAAGACAGCCAAGGGCACTCTCCCCCCCCCATGGGGCGGTTGTCTCTTTTAAAGTGAAAACTACGTATTAGATATTTACCTTCAATTTCCAATACTTTTCGCCCTTGTTGGCAAGTGCACTTTCACTATGAACCAATCCACACATGCCAACATCATCCTGAACATGGATGCCAAGGAGAAGAAAGAAGAAGGACAGGGCACGCCCAAATCCTTCCATCTTAGAACCCTGACCCCCATGTACAGAATTTCAAACCCCCCTGTACAACATATAAAACCCCCCTGTACAGTGCTCTAAAATTTTTTCCTTCACCCTGTGATTCCTACTACTGTGCTACTTAAACTTTTGTGGCCTGTAATTCTTTATATAAGGTTGGCAATTTGCTCCATGAATTAAGAGCGAATTTCCAGGTGTCTTTGGCTTCCTGCCAGGGTCTCCGAGCCCCTACCAGGGCTTTGAGACATCCAGGGCATCCAGAGAGATGCTCTGGGTTCTGACAGATATTGAAACATATGTAACTCACATAGGTAAGTTTTCTGAGACCTCAGTGTAACAGAGGAACTGGGTTTCAATGTTATTCCAACATAACGCAGATGTATTCAATAATTACTTCAAAGGAGACGTAACTCCAGAGAGAATAAGAATTTATAGTGGGGTATTTTCCTTATTTTCATGCTTTTGGAGCAAACCTTGCAAAATTATTATTATGGAATATCTGGCTGTTTGAGTTGCCTGTGTTCTTCCAATGCAATTTCCATCTTTTAAATTTGTCTAGCAGATTCTTCTTAGTTCCATTCTTGCAAACACGTCAGTGCTATTACACAAACATCATCAATGACACTCCACTAAAAATAAGCAAGTGCTTAAGTGCTTTCAAGAATGGAGCACTGGTGAGTATCTCATTCAAGACCAGTCAGAGCTAGACATAAAGGAGCTGATTCCTTGTGAGTATAAGAAATAAGTGTTTGTATCATGCTAAATTTTAGGTGAATAGGAATAAAATGTGCAATTGTACAGCAGTACAATGAGGCATGTATTTATAAAGCTACTGCCAAGGGATAACAATTTTTTTCCAGTCTGTGTATTTTGGGACAGGAATATGCAAGTCATGTAAATTACCATTGTTCCTGAAAAATCAATGACTTGATTTTTCAATTTCTATTACCTAAATTTCTTGTTCCTGCATTGATCATAGAAGCAGACCAGGGAAAAATTAATGTCAAAATAGTTGCTGATTTTTCTTAGAATTAGAGCATAAGGGAAATGGCATATTTTTGAGGTGTTTTCTTGCTGTATCCAACTGCAGAAGGCTATGAAATAAATTCTCTTAAGAGCAAATGGTCACAACTCCATTGATCTGAACTGCATCACCCTCAATTTATACCAGAACAGGCAATATCAGAATTTCATGAAGGTGGTTGCTGCTTCTTATCTGCACACAGAGCTCATGGGAACAGCAGTGACATCCACAGAAACTTTAGGTACAAAATACTACATATAATTTAGGCACACAACACAACCATTTTCAATATTGATTTCTGACACAGAAAAATGTTTAAGCCCAACCTCAAGTGCAATTTTTAGTAATTATGTTTATAGACGTGTAAAAACTAATAAACTGTCTCAGATCCTCAGGGTGGGTAAAACTCCTGTCCTTGGCTGCACATTGTTTCACAGACCTTTAAAGCAAGCACTGCTTTCGCAGTATACAAATCATCTCCTGTTCTCCAGATGAGATCTATGCCTTTTTCCATGCCAGAAAAAGTGTAGATCTCCACATTCATATTTCTTAGTAGAGGGATTGTAAGAAAAGGTTATTTATTCTACACTTTTAAATCAGGATGCTATTCCAAACAAGAGAACTTTAAGCTGATGTATCAGATATAGCTGCAATTTTAGGGAGATTAATCTACCTGAATGAAGCAGTCTTAGTACATAAACAAATGAAAGCTTGTGGACTTTGCAAACACAGTATTTGCATATCTTTACATATAAAGCAGACATCAAAATGGAACTGAGATTTTACAATAACCTGTGAGAATCACAAATAATACTACAAACACCCCTATAAATACAGCCAAGTATACTTCAGTCCTATTCTTCATGACTCAGACCTGCTTTGCAGTCAGTGCCATTCAATAATGTCAAATTGTCCTCAAAATAGTCAGAATTTAAAAAATCATAAAAGCTAATTGCTAATTTTGCTTAGAATGGGAAAAATTGATAAAGGTACAGAGCTGTGAGTCACTTGTGACAGATAACAGTATAGATCACAGTAATTTAATAATCAATAAAACCTCAGCTGAACACAGAACTGGGTACAGAAACATACTGTTTCTGTAGCTCAGAAACAGTAACTCTGTTTCCTTTGTATAAGAGGATCCAGGGAAACCCTGTGGAAAAAAATCAAACACATCTTACATTTTAAGAAATAATGATTAAATTCAGTTCACAACATAATAATGATGCTTGTTTGTGGATTGTTTTTGTTTTGGGCCTTTGTGTTTGCTTGAAGTTGAACTATTCAGAAACCAAATTGTAGACACAGAGTTAGAAACATGGAGTGTTAGGTTTACATTTAGACTTGAAAATTTTTAAGATCTTGTCCAACCTCAGTGATTCTATGAAATATAAGAAATAAGAATCCATCTGAATATTTTTGCTATCAAAACATTGCTTAAACTCTGTAGAACTCTTTGTGATATCAGAGTACGTATCAGTTTCCATTATGCAACTGATCAACATCAAAGAACTACAGTTCCTCTCATGGTTCAAATAAATGCACTCAGGCTTACACCTCTGCCTAGAACAGCTGGAACTGTCCAGGAAATGTTATAGTCAGAAATGCATTGAATCATAGAATCATAGAAGAGTTTTGGATGGAAGGGACCTTAAAAGTCACCTAGATCCAAGTCACCTAGATCCAACCACCCTGCCACAGGCAGGGATACATTCTGCTAGACCAGGTTGCTAAGAGTTCCATCTGTCCTGGCCTTGAACACTTTCAGGGATGGGGTATCTGCAGCTTCTCTGGGAAACTCATTCCAGAGCCTCACTGCCTTCACAGTAAAGAATTTCTTCCTGATATCTAATCTAAACTCACCTGTCACTGTCATATTTTCTGGAAAAATCTCTTTGCCCAGGATTTTCTCCTGGGAAGCTGAGAAGCCTCAGCTTCTCCTGTTTTTGCTGCTTTGGAATGTGGTCTGGATAGTGTTTATCCAACATGTGAATTGTTCTTACTTAATGACCAATCACAGGCAGCTGTGTTAGACTCTGAGGAGTCAGTCATGAGTTTTCTTCATCATTCTTGTTAAGCCTTTTGATGTAGCCTTTCTCTGTCTTTTAGTATAGTTTAAGTATAGCATCTTTAATATAATATATATCATAATATAATAAATCAGCCTTCTGAGAACATGGAGTCAGATTCATGTCTTGCCTTGTCCTGAGGACCCCTGCAAACTCAACATTCACCCTCTTTCAGTTTGAAGCTTTTCCCTCTTGTCCTATCACTACATTTTCTTGTCAAAAGTTCCTCTCCAGCCTTCTTGCAGATGGTCCAGCCTTTTAGTCACTGTTGTGGAAATAACTGCATTTTCCAAGTACATAAGAAATATCTAGAATAGATGTTATAGAGGGGCTTATTTGCAGATTGAAGAGACTGAAACAAATTGAAGTAAACATTTTTGATAATTACTGAAAACATTGCCATATTTAGGTAGATTCTTGAGATATTATTATTAATAGCAATAAGACAGAAAATTATTTAAGATACACACAAATACATTTTTTCATAATTATTTGGCAATTTGGATTTCTACAAAATCTAAGAATTCTTGCAATTTTGAAGAATATAGGCTGGCATGAATATATTAAGGCTCCCTGGAATTATGATGGGAAAACCCCATCACTCTGGTGCAGTGTCTTAGAAGAACGTTAGTCCATATCTGAAAAAAAAAAATGCCCATTAGGATAGTCCAGAGATGACAAGGTTATACAAAAATGTGTCTGCTCCAAAGTGACCAGATTGTTTGATAATGGATGGCCCACAATATGACCAAGATATATCTGAGAAAGTACGCATTAAAAAGTAGTCTAAAAAACTATGTATAAACAAAATCAAAGAAAACAAATCAATTTAGATCCATTAGTTTTGAATAGGTATCAAAATATTATCATACGTTTAAAACAGAGGTAATCATCAAAATTGATTGTAACAGGTGATGCAGCCTCTAAACTGGACATATGGATCTGAGGCAAACCCCAGTGAGCAGTGCAAGGGGCTGTGTCTTTGCAGAGTCAGGTGTGCAGAACTGGTGCTGTGGCATCTGCCCTGTATGACTAATTGCACAAGCATAGCCTTGTTAGTGAGAAAGGCAGCTGTACCCCAAAGTCAGATCTCAGGTTTCATTATTGGTGGTTGTTCTGGTTACATGCCCTTGAGGTTTGGTCCGGCTGTGAAATCTGAATGTAACTGTTCCCTTAGTTTATCTTTAGTGACAATGCATTCTGCTGTAGCTACTTTTTGGGAGTAGTAGTGAGGAAGTGGAAGCTGCCCTTTCAAGGCTGGGATAGGAGCCCTGTAGCTTCTTTTTGGTGATGGATAAGAGAGAGGATCAGAGCATGTGAGCTGTGTGGTGCTGCATCCAAACCTACACTGTTGTGCCTCTGGAAAAAGCTGGCCAGTGGCACTGAGCCAGGGGGGTTTCAACCTACCACAAACACCTGTAAGAAAAGGACTACACTTGTAATAAACAGAATTTTCCTTAAAAAGATGAATCTTGTGATTAAAGATGGAAATCCCTCCTAGAGCCTGATTCTCACAGACACCTATGCCAAGCAACTGCAAGAATATATAATCAACATACCCTTTTACATGTCTGAATAATTCTCAACATTAATGCAGGCTTTGTGAGTGCTTTGAGGCACAAATAGAGCCCACAGTGAGCAGAAGTCCACTGATATTTCCTTTTCAGTTTTACAAAGTTTGTTTTTCAAAGAAGTCTCTTTTTAATAGTCAGAGAAAAAGAGAGATTGTTGTAGGGTTTTTTGTTGGTTTATCCATTACAATTTGACCACCAACTGCTGTGGGAGAACATTTCAAAAGCAGAAATAGGCAGCTAGATGCTGAACACACACTGAACACCAAAGGGAGTTTGGCTCCCAACTCCCTTGTGCCTTTGAAAATCTGACCCAGAAGTTTTAAGTACAACAAACCAACTCAGTGCTGCCTCTATATTACATGTTCTTGTTTTCACTGCAGACCTTAAGCAAATCACTTATTTCACAAAAGAACACAACATTTTCTTGTTTTGAAATAGATTTCATCTTAAAGCCAATGGAATAAATGACAATGACTGACAGACTCTTTGTGTACAAGCAAAATGAAAAAGAGACCAGGAATTGCTCTCCTCCTGTGCTGGGGATCATACCTTACCCCCCGCCTCCGAAAGTCTTTTTTCTGCTGTGGAAAGCACAGCAGTCCAGCTGAGATGACAAAGTACATGCTCTCACTTTGGATGGATAACTAGGGATAGTCACTCACAGTCACTCACTCCCTTAACAAGAGGACCAAGGCCATCCACACAATGTTAGCATATAATTCCTCCTGTACCTTTACAGCAAACACAGAACATACTCACAGATCATGATCAGACACTATCTGGATTCTTGCTGTCTCTCATCTAGGGTCCTAAAATTGGGCAAAATGGGTCTTAATCTCTACATGTCTCCATTGATACACAGGAGCAAAACCTCTGAATGTCAGGACCTGGAACAACGTGAATGCCTCCTGCACATACTATGAACTAGGAATACACTAACACCTTTATCACCTACTTCTGAATATTCTAAATTAAAATAAGGTAATAATAAATGATTGAGAACCAAGGTCCCATGGGAAAAAAAAGATCACACCACATCACTTCATTAAGGTCTTTTGAAACTGAAAGACATATTTCCAACAAACTCTAAGTTGACAATATTCCATTAGTTTTTCAATTATTTTTTCAGTAACTGCCTATAATGAAGTGATCCATTTCAATCTTATGGACCTAAGAATCACTATGATATGGCAGCTCCCTCCCAGACACTAATGTATTTCACACTGGCATTGCCATGAGAATCTGTGGGGTTTTTTAGAGGATCAAATGATTTTTGATCTATTTCCCAAAATCTTAGAAGAACTTGTGCTTCCTTTTTCAGAAGACTCATGTTCCCATGAGGAAGCATGGACCACAGATAACAACAGAATTTCTAGTTCTTGATTTTTTCTAACAGTCACCAAAAATATTAAAAAAATTCTAAACTGATCAATTACTTAGTAATTTCCTTGAAAAATATTTGAAGACATGAAATTATTGCATGCTTAGAATAATGGTGGTAGAAATCCTTGTTCTGATCTTCTTTCATTACATTTTACTACCATATTATGAAAGGCTGAAAAGACAAATTTTTAAGGCAATGCCAGGTAAACATGACTTGTGGACTTGTGTGTACTGCAAAGAACTGATGATAACTAATGTAATCAGAAATCTGCCCATGTGAAAAAATGACAGTGATGCTATCTTGAATTCAATCAGAACTCATATGTTTTTTTTCAGATCTGCAGTCTGGGAGTTAAGTTCCCTAGAAACAGAGACATAGAGACTTTATACAGGAAAAGGGAAAGGTGAATCTGAGAAGCAGATTATTTCTATTCTATCTTAGTGTGTAGAAGTCCTGCAAACAGACTAGGTCACTGATGTTCTCAAGAAGAAAAGCCCCTCTTGTGCATCTTTTTTAGACAGAGAGGAACTTTAATTTAGAAGTTAGGAAAGGAAAGGCAATGACAACTTATAAAGTAGATGAACTGTAAAGGACTAAGTAGGGAGGATAGATCATCACTGCCTGGAACTCTGTTTTAGAACAGCTGGCTAAAATGATGTTTAAGAAGGGAATGAGATGACAAAGAACAAAAAATTAATTCGGTAAAAAAGGTTAGACCTCTCTAAGTTTCATGCATGAAGGGTAGAATATGGTTCTGCCTTCTCTCCAAATGAAAAAAAATAATGAGTGGTTAAAGCAAGCAGGAAGATACTTAATCTCATTATTTATGAATATCATTATACCTCTCTTCAGAAGGGCATTTTGCCAGCTTTACTTAAGCAGCAGTTAGGCTCTTTCTAAAAACCCCATCTTTGAATGGTATTAGCAAAGCCAATCACTGTCCAGTGTCAGGCCATCCAATATTTGGGAAGAAAATTGAGGTTATGCTGAGGGGTCAATGCTAGCAATGTTTGCATTTCAAAGATTTAGATGGTCCCCATCTAGCTTGGTCAATACGTAAGTGGAGAAATGAGAGTACATGATAATTTCCTAATGACTCTATTCCGTTGATGGGTCTCTTAGATTTTTCCTATGAAGGCAGATATTATTGATAAAGGGCTACAGCAGGAAGAGCATCTCAAATTCTTCTTTTACAGGGGCAAAATTTTACCAGGTTATTCTTGTCCCATACTTATACATAGCAACTGTGAGTAATGCTGCATTGTAACTAAAACTTCAATGCAATCAATACTTTGATTTTATAATTCCTTCCCACTCAGCCAAAATCCTAGATTACTCATGCAGGACACAATCCTGTCATCACTGAAGTCAGTGGAAAGTCTGCCATTTAGCTCAGGTTAGCAAAGTTTTGATGGATAGTTGCAGTAAGCATTCATGTATACTCTGATATTCTGCAGTAACTGTAAGGCTGTTTGCCTTTGGAAAAAAAAAGGGTCATCAACCTCTTCCCCACTCCCCCCTCCATCAATGAAAAGTTAGTATACATAAACAGAGAATAAATCATTTCAGTGTATCTGCATATGCACACCCCCAATGCAGCCACACCATGAGACTGAAGTAGGATTTAGAAGCAGATTAACACATAAAAAGCACTTAAGGAAACAGTTTGGAGACATTTAAGCAATTTTAACCCTGACATTGTCACAAGGTTGCTTAAACCAGACTATCAAATTATTTTTCAGTAAATACAGGGAGATAACTACCTGTGAAATCTGGCAAGCACCTGAACACACTGTCTCCCTCTGCAGGCTTGTACAGACCACTCACTGTAAGGAACTCCTACATTAGAAGATCCCTCAAGTGTGGATGTACAGATAAAGTGATTGAGGTACATAGGTGAAACTGAAAAAAATATTTTGAGGTGTGGCAGAAGAAATTTCTGCAACATCTATTGGGAAAATAAATATGAATGTGGATTTCACAAGATTATTTGTATCCCAGATGTTCTATTGGGACTGTCACAGTTACTACTTTCCAGCTTAGCATATGCAGTGAACTGCAGCAACAGTTTCCTGATAAAAAAAAAATCACAGAAATCCTCTCAGGACCCTTCTCTTATGAGTGGGTGAAGCATACCCAAAAGTTCAGTTAGCATAAGCCATACAAACTCATTTCTTGGAACATCTGCCAAAGTGAATATATCTCTAGAGATTAAGTCACTTCAGTCAAGGACTCTTTGAGTCTAAGTATAATTTGTTGATAGTGATTATTTTTAAAGCACGGATGATTGCACACTTGGTTATATGTGCATTCTCCCCATTTTCCTCTCATGCCTGTTAACACTTCTTGTGAAGACTCTGCTATTAAAAGGTAAGCAAAACATTCAATGTCATGATAGAAGGACTGATTCTATCTTTGAAATCTCTTTCATCTGGCAACCTGGCAGAATTTAAGTTCAACCAAGCAGTCTCAAGGTATGACAAAAAAAGAGATGCAAGACACTTGACTAGCTGCTCCTGCTGACATGTTTGATTTTTTATCTCAGTAATTTTTATTCTCTATTTATGAATCTTCCACTACCACAATAGTGGTCTAAACCCCAATTAGGAGCAGAATCTAATAAGGAATAAAAACATCAAGTACCCTAGCCAGAAGAGGTGCTTATAACAATATTTAAACACCTACATAAGATTAACCTTGCTTTAGCTTTACAGTTCTTTATTTCCTCCTTAAACCATTAACTATTTATCTTTTTTTTCTGACTATGGATTCAAAAGTTTCTTCTGTGTTTGCCTTGTTTTACTTCTTTAGCTGCTTCAATGCCTCAATTTCACCCAACAACCTGACTTTGTTCTTGATCAGTATCATAATTCTCACAATTTTTCTCATAGCCTGTACTCTTCTTATCCTCTTTTCTCTCTTCTGACAACTTACCCCTCTACTTGTGGATTAATCTTTGCCATGTTAGAAACAATATGATTTTACCTACATTTCCTTCTATTTCACTTTCAGCTCTCAGCTATCAGCTCATTCTTTATGGAAGGAGAATGAGAACACAGGAAGAATATTAGAGCTACTGTAACACTCTTAGGAATCCCTTTGGAACAACTTATTTTCTCTGATTTAATCTTGCGCTTCTTCAGGGCGCTATGAAACTACTGCTTCCTCAATCTACCAGAACTAAAGTTTAGGAAGACACCATTTTTGTCCACTTTGACCTAAAACAATACTCTTCTTAGAATAGTGTATGTTCACATCTTTATCAATTTCCACTTCACCTGATTGCTAAGGTAGTATATTTGAGAACATACTTCTCATCCACTCTTCAAGTTACTGTGTGGGTTTTCTGTCCTTGTTTTCCTTCTCTCTTCTCTCTACACCTTGTTTCTCATCAGCAAATACAAATTCGACTACCATCTGTTTGCTAATGACTCACAGATATACTAGTCTACTCCAGACTAATCTCCTTATGCCAAACTGAAATCTCAGCTTGCCTCTCTGACATATCCTCATGTAGATGTAACCATCCTTTCCTATGCATCATGAATCAAATGGAAAGCCTATCCTTTCCTACACTAAACCTTTCTTTCTCAGACAGTTAGCTCAAATAATGAGCCAAGGACATAACTTAAGTCTTCCCCCTAACACACAAGAAGATCTTTATTTTCTAGCAACTGGGTTGCAAGACTAAATGAGATGTAAGACCTAGCATAAAGAAACCTCACCAAGAGAACTAGGTTAAAGCATAATTATTCAAAATTTAAAAAATGGTATAGAATAACCATGGTAGCTCAAGTTAGCAGCAGTTCACTAGATGTTAAACCAAATCCTTTCTTAATAAGTCAATGTGAGCTCATAATTAAGACGCTGCATAGCTGTAAATCAGAGCTCCATGGTCACTCAGGTAGACAGCTCAAGGGAAGTGACTAGATTCTGTACACTTGGGTATGGAGCCCTCCCGACAGGAATGACCAAAGTCTCCTCACAACCAAACATCTATCCTCTCTCAACCAAAGCAGGATCTTTCCAGCTCTGACAAAGTAGTGTTGCCCTTCCCATATCCAACAAGATTTTTTTCAAAAAAAGAGATTGTTTTCTGAGCTATTTGTGGCCCCCCTTCTCTTCTTCTTCAATATCTCTCCCATTTGATAGAAGTTACAACTTTTCATTCTCAAAGCCTGCTGACACTGTCACATTTTACTCACTGTCAAGATACTGACTCGTCTGTTTAGACCATTACCCTAGCTACTGTTACCCACGTTATTGGCCTTGCATAGTCATACATTATGCTTTGCAGGATCTTCCTAAGCTTAACAAGAAAACAAAAAATCTTTTTTCTTTGAACTACTACAACAAAGTTCCCTTTTCCCCTGTTAACCCTCCAAAGCTAAAATGTTTAAACCTCTGATAAACAGTTCCTCAGTGGAATAATGATATTGTCTCCTACAGGCATCCTGAAGGCTACAATCTAGAAATTTCACCTTCCCTTAAAGGCAGAAATGTCTTTCAGCAGTCTCATCTTCCTAACATTAATTATTAATGTCACCTTGAGGACAGATGGGATCAGCGTAGGTTCTTTGAAAAGATGGGATCAGCGTAGGTTCTTTTGAGCCTGCCCCTGAGAAGCTAAGTAATGCTTGACAGAACTTTAAAACAGGCAACTTACATTTTCCCAATGTAATATTTTTGCCAATTCTTCCCCCTAAACTAAGCATTCCACAGGGGAATACAATGTAGTGGAGCAGGAGCAGGCCACCCAGGGGCCCTCTTGAGCAACACTATCATGATATCCTGTTTGCTGACCAATATTCCCTGGAAGTATCCTGCCTGACAGACTGCAAACACCTTTTCTCTGTTTTCTCCTTCTTTCCCCATCTTAGAAGGTTATTGATACTTGCATTTATTGGCCTCTGCTGGTAGTACAGAAAACAATGATGTGTTTGTAGCTGATATTGCAGATGTCATTGTTATTGTCAGTCTAACAAGAGATTCTAGTTTTGACACAATATTACCACAAAGAGAAAGCAGAGTCCAATCTAAACCCAAGAAACAAATTTTTTGACTGTAGACAGACTGTGGGTGGCATGGACTCCTTTTATCTTTATGGTATAACAAATTTGGGTTAGGAACATATGTACATATAAATATTTTTTTTATTGTTCCAGCCTAGAAGACTGTTATGACTAAAGAAGTCATTAAACGTTTCAACAGAGTTCTTGAAAAGAGAATGTGTTAAGTGAGAGTATTTGGAACTCTGGTCTCTGTTTTTGCTCACAACTAAAGAGCTTATGTGACAAAAAACCATTTGGATGAAGTTGCTCATGGAGAACACTGTTCTGCTTTCTGACTTCCTCACACTAAATCTCTGTTTTGCTGAAGACTATCTCCTTATAGATTTTTTTCCCAGTATAATATTTTGAAATTTTTAGCTTTCACATTTTGAACTTCACAATAATCTTCTGGCAGAAAGCTACAGACTTCTGTGCCCAGTGGCAAATACATATTGTAGCTATGGGTTCCTACAAACATCCCTTTTTAATAAGTATGTGGTATATTTCCAAATATGCTCTGAATCAGTAGTTTTTCTTGGATAGGTGCAAATTTCTTGCACCTTACAGAAAGATGTTTCTTCCCCATAAAATGACAACTTGGAAATATGGATTCAATATTATTAACATAGCAAGCTGAAAAAATTAAAAGAAAAGAGGAAATCTAACCTTTCAGACCTTTGTTTTATATGGCAAAGAGGAACAAAAGGACAAGCTCTCAACTGAAAATAAATCCTTGTCAAGTTACTTTTAAATCACCCTGATTAGTACAAATAGTCTTGACATATACACTCCCCATACTGTCTATAGGGAATAGAAAGAAATATTGCCTCTGTTCAAACTCATAAATTTGTGGATTTTATGGTAGTACATTAGGTACTTAATATATAACAGAGAGATTACAGTCATTAGGTGAGACCATATTCTGTAATTACCATGTTTAGGTACTGCAGTTCCACACTGAACTCAAGTCAGGTTGGTGGAGGCTCCTCCTGAAATGCTATGCTTCAGTTCCAAGTAATCTTCTGGCTTTTTCTTGGCTTTGGGAAAAAAAAAAATTTTATATATATATATATATATATATATATATATATATATATATATATATACACACCACACAGGGTTTGTAAAAGTCACTGTGAGAGCTACTTGAGTCTGTTGAGAGGCTGAAATCTTGAAATCTTTTCAGGGTGTGGGTGTGTGCTATCTTGTTTATCTCACTAAGGCACTGTCTCAGGCTAATGGTAACATGCTAAAGGCTGACAACATTTATGCGTTATGGTTTACTGTCACAGGATGTAAGAAAGGAGAGAAGGCATCTTTTGCAGTCATACTGATCATGGTGCTTAGTTATTTTATCTTATCTAGGTGCTATGAAGGGAAGAAATTAACACTTGTATAGCTCAAAAGAGAAGAAATTGGGTCCCAAAAGCTCAATGAGGCCCCAAAAATCCTCAGAAGAACAGAAGGCCTTGGATACAGTAAATCTATGCTGTGTGAGTCAAGACCAAGAATGCACATTTTATATCATACTGGTGCTTTGGCAAAATCTGCCATGAGTAGGATTAAACAGCAACTTCTCAGGGGTGCTTACTGAAACAGCACAGCAAGAAATTATACCATCATTACTGCTTTCAACTATATGCAGGCAGCTATAAATGGTGTTTGTTTATGATTTTTCAATTATCCCAACTTAACAGACAATACACCAAAACAAAACAAAAAATTATTGGGCCAGATGCAATGCAAACAATTGCTCATTTAAAAAATCTGAGCTTCAGACTTCTGGATGACAGAAAGTAAGTCTCTGCTTAAGTTTAGTGCCCATTTCCATCTTTCTCACAATCTTTAGCAAACTCCCCCCCAGTCCTCTGACAAGGATAAGTGGAGGCGCCTGAGCAGCTCTGACTGGGGAATTCTGCACAGCAGCTTGGCTACATGATGTCTGGTACTAACAAGTATTAGCACTATTTTACTTTCACGAATGGAAAAAAATGAGTCCCGAAGGTGTTCTTAAAATATGGATGAATGAATAAAACCAGATCCCTTCTGTGGAAGTGTTTGGAGGGCAGTGGGTTCGGGAGCTGTCGGGGAAGGCAGCGAAGGGGCTGCAGGCCGGGCCCGGCAGGGAGGGAGCGCTTACCACGAGATGGCAGCAATGCCACGTCTGGCTCGGCATCCTGCCTGGCTCGGCTTTTTTAATTTTATTTTTTTTCCTTGAGTGAGAACCACAACGTTTTTACATAAATACAAGCTTATTACAAAGTCAGCCTACCTCGTTCAGTGCCCATTCACCACCTTCATGCAACTTACAACGAGAAAACAACTTTGCATATTTCCCCACGAAAGAAAACTCATCTTAAGTGAATAATTACAACCTTGAAACTACCTTTCCAAAAGGGCTTGTGTTTCTGTCTTTCCTTCCTATGAGCCTTTGTCGTTTAATTACAGATATAGGTAAGCATTAATTATGGAGTCAGGTCCAGCATGCAGTGATGGTGACAATTCATACTGGATTGAAAGTCAGGGTTGGGCATGTTTTTGCCATCCATTTAAAGGTAGGCCTGGCACAGAAACCCTTGCTGGGATCGTGGAGCATAGGGACCTGTGACATGACAACCTTGGGTTACTATTTCCTTTCTCTTGGGCTCAAGGAACCAACCCTGCCTGCTCCAGACTGCTGGTGGGGAAGCCTTTGGAGCATACTGCCATGTCATATTTTGATTGGATTTTCTTTACTTTTGGAAAGGATTGTTAATGGCAGAAATTCCTCTTGGCAACAAGAGCTCTCGAGAATGGCAACATAAAGACAAAGCAGTGTTCTGCAAGGAGATATTGGCTCCTCTCCTTTCTCTCAGGAACAACAGCTTGTTCTGATGAACAACTTAGAAGGAACGAGCAGGGCACATTTTGGACCTGAAAGCCTCCCCCTCTCAAGAGCGGGGACAAAAGCAGAGGGTAATTTCACCTAGGACGAAGGACCCCAGCACCCGCACCTCTCGCACCCCGCTTGTGGCTGGCAGAGGCGAACCGCAGGCAGAGCTGGGGGACAGGACACCGGGGAATCGCAGCAGAATCCTCCCGGGCAGGTGCAGCCCTGCAGCCACTACCCTTCTCCGCGCCGGGGGACACCGGGCCCGGGGAAAGCCATCGCTCCCCTGGGGCCCTTCGGCGGCCGGCAGCAGCCGCCCGGGGCCGCGGCCGGGGCGGGGGGCGAGGCCGCGGCCGGCCCGGGAGGCCGTGCGGGGCCGTCCGGCGGCGCGGAGAGGCTGCGGGCGCGGCGAGCGCCGGCCCCTTCCCCTCTCCGTGGGAAGCGATGGTTGAGTCCGGCGGCGGCGGCTGCTCGTGTGGCTGGCAGCCGCTCCGCTGCGCTGCCTGCGCTACTCTCGCCGCGATCCCTCCCTCCCTCTTCTCTCCTTCTCCTCCTCCTCCTCCTCCCTCTCCTCCTCCTCTTCCTCGCACTCTCCGCATCCCTCTCCTGCCGCCGCCGCCGCCGCTGCCCGGCTCTCCCCGCCGGCGGCCGTGCATGCCTCGCCGCCCGCGGCCCCGGGCGTGCCTCCCCTCCCTCCCTCGGTGCCCTCCCTCCCCTGGGCGGGCGGCGGGCCGGCGGCGCCGGGGCTCCGCGGGCGCTGAGCAGCGCAGCCCCGCCGCGGCGCGGGACTGATGCTGTCTGTGAGCAGAGCGGAGCGAGCCGCCCGCGCAGTCCTGCAGGAGGCGCCGGGCGCTGCGCGGCGCTCGGGACCCGGACCGCTCCTCTCCGCCTCTCCTCGCCCTGTGGTGGTTATTTGGCGCTGTCCTTAGCCCCGCTGCCGCTCGGAGGACACGGTCGCAGCCGAGAAGAGCCGCCGGGGGTTTTGTGTGAGAGAGTGTGTGTGTGTGGAATAACTGCAGACATGACTGCGTGGAGGAAATTCAAGTCTCTGCTGGTTCTCTGCGCGGGGCTCCTCACTGCAGCTCAGGGTAAGATTCGGGTTTCTTGCATTGCATTCGTGTAGGCTGTGGTTACGGCACTCATAACCCCTCAGCTAAATTTCTGCCGCTCGGTTGAGCGCTCTCCCTCGCTTCGTTTCTGCGCCGGCAAACAGCAGGCTCCTCCAGCCCGGTCTCCCTTCTCCCTGCCTCCCACCTCCCGCCGGTGTTCCCCTAGGGCTCTGCTCTCGGCCGGTCACTTCCCCCGGGAGAAACCAGCCCCCTGGAGTTGGGCAGCAGCCGCTGCGACGCCGCGAGCGGAGCCGTGCGCATCCAGCCGCCTGGGCAGTGCCGGAGTTTGGGAACACTTCGCTCTCCCCGCACGCACGAACGGCACTCGCTGCCGTGTGAGGGACAATCCCCGGGCTGGCAAGTTTGGATCTCCCCTCCTCCCGCCTCCCCGGCTTTTGCCGTGCTCGAGGGGGAGCGCGGAGTGGGTGGTCGCGGAGAGCCGCCTCCGCCTGCTTTCAGCCGGCTCCGCTCCCCGCAAGTTGCGCGGAGGCGGGGATGCGGCGCCGGGGACACCTCCGCCAGCTGCCTGCCCGTGCCTGAGGGAAAAGGACTCCTCTGTGCTGGGTGTGCAGTGGAGAAAGTCTCCCATCCTCAGCTGGGGTTCTCCTTAAAATCAATGGGGGAGGGTGGAGAAACGAGGGGTGACGGTGGAGAATTTGGTTACACAACTTCAGTGCTGGCCTCAGCCCCATTACTTGCCTCATCGCTGGAGACAACAACTTCCCCATTATTCACTTCGCCTCTCATTAGCCCTGCGCTTTTTCATGCTGGGAGAGATGCGAGTCTGTGCCTGTGAGAGAGAGGGAGGGAGTGAGGCAGCTCGCAGCTGAGCACCTGTCCCCGATACAGCCTCTGTCATCTCCCACCTCGCTCCCGGTTGTTCTGCTTGCCTCCGGGATGACGGTTCCCCTTGCGGTTTGTACTGTCTGAGTCTCCCTTAACCCTTCCAAGGCGCTTTACATCGTTCCCACCATTTTATTTTTCTCGCTGCTCTTTTCGGTGCGGGGGCGGCTGAAGAGGGGGGAGCAGGGATACCGCGGCCCCCGGGTTGGCGGGCGAGGCTGGAACCTTCCCCGTCCTGCGGGTGCCCACGGCCGGGTTCCCTCGCCCCCTGGGTGGCACGGCAGGGTGCCTTCCCTCCGATAACCTCCGGCCGTGGTCTGCAGGAAAAGGCGGTAGAAGGCCAGCCCGGGCGGCCGGGAACCGGGCAGGAGCTTTGCCCGGTCCGGAGGAGCGGCTGTGGCTCCACACCAGCCCGATGGCATCCCTCCTCTGCCTGGATCCTGCCGCTGCCGCGGTCCACCGGGCAACGCCACCCGGCTGCCTCTGTGGGAAGGAGCGGGGCGAGGAAGGCGCACGGCTCTCCTGGGCTGTGAATCCGCGGCTCCTGGGGATGGGGCTGTGCCCGGCAGCACACACAGCCCGGGGCGGGCGGGGGCTCCTTGGCGTGGCCGCCCTACCCAAAGTTCCAGCATCCCCACCCCCAGGTGCCTCCTTCCCCGCTCGCCGCCCGCGCACGCCCCGGCGCTGCCCCGGGCACGGCCCGGCCCGGCCCGGCCCGGCCCGGCGGGAGCTGCGGTCGCTGGCGGAGCCGCTCCGAGAGCCGCGCTCGGGGCCCGCACCGCGGGACGAGGGGCAGCTGCTGCCGCGGCCGCGCCGCTCCCGGGGCGGGCCGACACCCGCGACTCATTTGTTAAATACACTGTAGCCGGTTATGTCGTTTGACATTTAAGTGTTTTCTTTTCATGGCTGACAGCACATATGAAAAGCTGGAGGCTGGATCATGGTTATTCAGCGACGATCCGACGTGTTTTGCTTACATACAAAGGCTTTGCCAGGAACGCTTGGGCACTGCCTCTGATGCTGCTCTGCAGAATGTAATTATACCTGCTTAATGTGAAGCAGCAACACACCCACTTAAAGGCTAAAGACTGACTTAATATTGAAGTCAAACAACAGGTTGAAGGGGAACCATCGGGGACAGCTGACATAATTCCTTCCCATTTACCTTCCCAGGCAATTGAGCACAGGTATCTATATTTAGTCAAATGTAATCCTGAGGCTGAAATTACGTTAATGCTTTAGAGAGTGAAAAAACTCCTTCCTTAGTAACATAAAGACCCAAGGTTTCAGAAGCACACGAAATAATTTTAATTATTAGATTCTCAGAACTGCGTTTTACCAACCCCTTGCTATCAAATAATTTGGTTGCTGTAAAAGGAAATCACCCAGGTTTTGCTTGGTTTGGGGATTTTATAAGTAAAAGAGAAACAAGTGCTGAATTTCTGGAGGTGTTGCCACAGGCGTTCCCATATCTTTCAGTAAAATGACAGGTGGGTTGCTTTCCACATTGTTCCTCGTTATGAAATGAAATGGAAACCCTTTGCTGTGGAATTTTCTGTAACTTTTTTAAGGAACAAGGAAGGATGAAAATGAACATTCATCATCGTTCACTGTGGTAGACTTGAGGTGCAGTTCTACACATTTCTTTGGACTGATTTATTCTGATTGATGGACCTGAGTGTTTTGGAAAACATTTGGGGAATTCTTCCCTGTTCATTGTTCATTCTTCCCTTTCAACATCAAGGGAAATTAGTCTGGAGTAATTTAAAGGAACCGCTTTCCCAGAAGCTACCCTATCATAGCAATTACGCTTCAACAAGACAGACGGCACCGTGTTCAGCTATGCATGTTAAGATGGGCTTGTTTATAGAGCCATTTGCTAATTCTGATATGTTACAGTGTAACAAAAGCAAACATAAAAAACCCTATTGATTTTCTTGAAAGACAAAACACATCAGTGTAATTTTTGTAAAAATTTATAGTGGTATAGAACAAATAGTACATTTAGACTCAATTCAGACTAAAATTCAAGAAAAAAAGAGTAAAAGACATTTCTACTGTGACATAAGATCTGTGGACAACCTATATTCAGTAGAACATATATTCAGTAGAAATGCATATTGCTTAATACCTGGAGTTGTTCCAGTACATGTTTTCAAGGTAATTTCCTGGACATGTTTAGATAACCAAATACAGCACCTTCATTGCCACCTAATTGCCTCAAACTAAATGTACATAACTAGGCTTATGCACAGAGGTATTGTTCAGATTAATGGAAATTAATCTGAACAAAGGGAAAAATTTCTGTTCTCAAATTAGATGCAGACAGTAAAAGGACTCTCACATCTACAGCTCAGGATTTTGTTTTTAAAAAATAAATAAATAAACCTCAAAACATTTTATGTACCTTCTGTTTCCTGCTATCACTTTGTCAAAATAATTGCTATAACTACATCACACAAAGTTACCACTCTGTTTAAGGCCTACTCCTGTTGGACTAAGTGTGTTTGTCTCTTTTAAATAGTCTTTTTTTTTTTTCTCCAAAGTAGTGCTTTTCAAACTGTGAGCCTGGTCTCTCTAGAGAGGCTCCATTCTCTTCCAGAGAAGACTAAAGCAATTCTGGAGAAAATGAGCTGAAAAAAATGAATTTTTAAAAGAACATCAGCGCAAGGCATTGAACACCCAGCTGTAAAACCAAGTATTTGATGGATGTTTTCTCCATCCCCCAGCTCAATGAGGAATTTGCTATAGAAAGACATAGTAGAGAATATCCAGCTCTGACTATGTAATACTTAAAGTAAAAATGCATTTACTTTTTGGTAAGATCTGTATCTGCACTATTTTTGCATTGAGATATGTATATGATGCCCTTAACTATGTATAGGAATAGGAAACTTGGTCAACTTGAATGTAATATAGTGGAGAGCAGATCAATGCCACAAAGATTCCTCAAACACTCATTTTAGACTCTTGAACCCATAGTTCAGGTTTGAATTCCCACTGTCAACCAGCAAAGATTTTTCAGTTTCTCTGGTGTGTGTGTGTCTGTGAAAAAGGGTACTGTTGTGAGGAACTGAAGATGCTTTACAGGCACATGAAGACATGGGCACAAATGGAACTCCAGGATGTATTGAAATCTGTGAGGCCACTTCAGCATCTTCTCTGATTTGTACAGATAGTCATTCTGCAAATTGTCTACACTGCAAATCTGTCTGTTTTACTGATTCTCACTCTCGTGTGTCCCTTCATACAGACATGTATGATTTTGATCAGACAATGATCAAAATCATACATGTCTGTATGATATTTTTGTTTGGGAAGGGCAGTTGTAATTTTTCCCCTTGCAGACTGCTTTGTCTATATAAACACTTCATCTTGCTTTTATTCATGGTGTGGTATAAGTATTACATATGCATTGATACCGGCAACTTTTGAAGAAGATATCTATAGCACTTATGCCTCCACAGCATTTACACTAATAAAAACTCTTGTTCAAACAAATTAGGAACAATCTGAAACTAAATATTTTCAGTTATGCATTCAAGATTTACCATGCTCTATAGAAAGGCTGAAAAGCCTCAGGGACCACTGTTTTCAACTTTTTCAAGATGTAATCTGTACACCATCACATTAAACTCCTTCTTGTAACCTTTCCTTGGAGAAGTGTCTTCTTGATAGTGTCACAGTATAAAACCTCCAGTGGATTTAAAGATAAAATGTAATTTCATCGTGCTCAAATCTGTTTTGAGCCATGGTGTTTCTCTTTGGCCATGATGACATTACTCTGCTGGCAAACAGCTTTCCGTGTGAGCACACAGTGCAGCGCAGTGCCGGGCTGCCTGCAGCCGGCAGGGGAGGCAGTGTGGGAAGGGGAGCTGCAGGTTTAACTCTACAATCCACTGAAGCAGTAGCCTAAGTGTGAGACCCGATCTCTGATAAAACTCCAATGTACAACTGGATTCACAGAGTCACAGTCACAGTCACAGAATACGAATCTGGCCTCTAATTCTCCATATGGCTGCAAAATTAGCCATATTAGACTGAGATAAATTGGATGTTCTTCCAATTTTTGCAGTGAGCAAAGAATAAGAATCATATGGAAATTCTCCTAGTGTGTATGAATCACTTTCTTTCACTTAGAAGTTTTACTTTTCTACGTCAGCTCTAATTTCCCTTAAACCATTTTTTATCAACCACAAACTTTTGAAATAGGGGAAAAATGGCATTAATGCCTGAGGAAAGCTGTGAGATATTTCTTTGTCCTGACACATCTTTGTTCTGGCTGGATGAAAGACTTCACTCCACTATATGACATTTCCATTGCATTTAAGAAATTCTACACTGTATTTGTTACAAGCATTTCTCAGAGGAATAACTACTTACCCAAATAACTTAGATTATTGTTAGTGTTATATTGACACCAAAGGCAACCTATATCGGTTGTCTGCATTTAGTAACTGAAAGGTAAATGCAGGCATGCATCCATCCACTCTTTCAAGACTAATGCATCTTACTTCTAAAAACAAGTCATACTTTCTCAGAGACAAGAAATTTTTCTGCACTTCTTTCTCAGAGACAAGAACTTTTTCTGCACTTCTTTCTCATATGGAAAAAAAAAAAAGAAAAGAAAGTGATGGTAGTTTCTTGCCATTTTTACCTGGAGGGCAGTTTCATTTAAAGGACAAAGCAAGATTTAATCACTCTTGCATTGCTGATGATTAACCAGAACTCATGATTAATCTGAATATCGTAAATGATCTGCTTTAGCAGAAACAAAAAAAAAAAAAACAAAAACAAAAAAAAGGAAAAAAAAGAAAAAAAATCACAAATTCTAGGAATTATAATAATGCTTTAATTTACGTCATAAAAATTAATCACAGTTTCTTACAGCTTTTTGATTATTTAATTATGCATTTTAATGATACATTCATGCATTTTGTGAAATAGTGATTTGACTTCTTTCAAGTAAATTTCTTGTCTCATCCCTGTCTAGTAAAAGGTAACTTCAGGCAGTTCTGAGAGCCCAATTTTACTGCATTGGAAACTGAAATTTGTATTGATTTCTGAAATAGCTCAATTGGCAACTTTTGAACAGATTGCTACTCCAAATTATCCAGACAAAGTAGATATTGCAGCTGAATGGTGGACTCAGATCCTGTTTAATTTGAGCTCTTGTGGAGAACTTCTGACAATGTTTGCACCCATGAATGACTTCAAAAAAGGAAAACTAGGTGAATCACAGCAACAGACCTATATATTAATATATTTATTTTTATGTGGAAGCAATTTGTTTTTAAACAGCATCTCTGGTATCGGTGAGCATCTGACCTCTACCTTCATTCTTTTTCTCTATTTTTTTTTTCCTTTAAAGACATTAAGAAGAATACACAGAGAAACCTAGTATCATTTTAGTCTCTGGATGTTTTATATCTGTCTTACAGTATCCTATGGATACTGAAGTACAGAATCATGTTCTGTATTCATGTCTTTGTTGTACAGTGGCTTTCCAAAAGAAACATTTGCAGCACTGCAGCTGACACAGACCTGAAAAAGTTACAATGAGTACAACTTTTTATGCAGTGTTTGTTTTGAAAATTTGTGTGAAATATGGCTGGCATTTAAAAATTACATTTTGCAGTACTTGCTTTGTGCCTTGTGTTCAATTGGAAGGCAATGTTTGGGGTTTTTTTAATGCAATTTTGCCAAACATAAAGTTTTTCTTTTTTTTTATTTCTTGTCTGATAGTTTTCCTTGCTTCTTTTTATTTTTCTTTTTTTCTGTGGTTTTTTTTTTTTTTTTGCTAGAGAATCGTTTCTAAACCCATGTTTGAGGGTTTTTTGAAATGTTCTTATAATTCTGATATTTGCAGCAAACCTTTGACATTTGTCACAAAGTAAATCTGGGTCTAGGAATATTTTTTTCCTCTCTCCCATCCTATGAGTTGCAGATCAAATTGTAGCCACAATACAATATTGCATAAATCATTATTTACTTCCTTTGACCTTCATTACTTGCCATATTGTGTTCACACATAAACTCCAAAAGAACATAGATATTCAAACTTGTATTTACTTACACTGGTGCTGAAACACAAGCAATTTACAGTACTCTGGGAACAAAAGTGCAGCCAGCCTTGCCCTGTACTTCAAAGTTGGGTCTAAACATATTGGGGACCAAAACAAGATTGTTTTCTTTTTTAAATAGTGGCCCAGCTGTAGCTTGGATTTAAAGTGTCCTCACTGTGCTTGCAATGCTGGCTGCTAAAATAGATGGGTTAGCTTGGATTGCTTTGCAGAGTGTATCCAGAATACACGCCTGAGATCTTGGGCTTGGCTTTGGGCATTGTGCTTGAGCTTGCCTTGTGAGAGTGCCTTGGGGTTCAGCCTCAAGTCATGGTGCATGCCACACACACCATGGAACCTTGGCACCCACAGCCCCAGTACTGTGGGTACTGCTGCTGTACAACACAGATGGAGCTGAAGGAACAGGGAGGTCACTTGGTCAAGAAGCAGCTGATGTTAGGAAGCAAGTGGCTAGATATTGCAGAAATATACATGAGCTTACAGAAACTGCCTTGCCCTGAACCTAGCAAAAATGCAGGTGACTGTGAGGGCAAGAAAAAATGGAAAGAAAGAATGATGTTTACACAGCAGTGAAATGTCTGAAAAATCCATTTTGATAAAATTAAAACCAGCAAAATTTAACTTATTTTTAGACTAATTTTGCATGCTTCTGGCTGTGAAACAAATGGTCATGACAAATCACACTGTTCTCACTAATGTTTGTGGGATATCAATGCAGAAGCTGACTGCATTCAAGTGACTAAGTGCACTATTTTAGTTTTGCCCCAGCAGCCAGATTCTCTATTGGTATCCTGCTGATGTTTCTTATAATACATAGATTGTGTCATACCAAGCATTTTTTTGAGGGGGAAGGGGAAACATCTTATAATTCACTTTCAGAACCTCAGTTCAATCAAACAACTGCTAATATCACAGTCAGTGACCCTCTGCATTTGCAGATATCTCTCAAGAAATTAAATTGATTTTCTTTATCTTAGCATGTAAATATCCTCAGCACACATTTTGACCCATTGTTTGCAGTGACTCTTGCACTGAAGAATGTAGTGTTAATAGATCTTACGAAGTCAACAGTGGCAGCAGTACCCATTTTGATCTTTAGCTGTACTCAATTATTTCTGTTTAGCTTTCCTGTGAAATCTATTGTGAAATTTAATTAACATAAATGAAAATACAGAAATCTTCAATTTTTTTTCCCTGGTACATAATGTAGTTAACATCAAAGTAGTTGTAGGGGAAAAAAAAGCATTCTGCTATGCAGAAGTAGGTAAATTAGACATAGACTCTGGTCATCAGTTAAGTAGTTTGGATTGCTTTATATCAGATTTTAACTAGTTAGGACCTGATCTAAAGGTTGGGGAACTCACAGAATTTAAAAAGTCTCATTAACCTTAAAAGGCTTTTAATCTTGCCCTTGTTATAGCCATATATCACACAGACAACTTGCATTGAAATGAGGATGCTAGAAAAAAATCTAATAACATTAAAGAAAATTCAAACTCAGTTTGTTATGAAATTGACCACAGAAATGTTGTTTAGAATCATAAAATGATTTGGGTTGGAAAGAACCTTACACATCGTTCTAACTCCCCTGCCAAAGGTAGGGACACCTTCCACTAGACCACGTTGCTTAAAACACCATTTAACCTGGCTTTGAACACTTTCAGGGATGGAATATCCACAGCTTCTCTGGGCAACCTGTTGTAGTGCCTGATCATCCTCACAGTCAAGAGTTTCATCATAATGTCTAATCTCAACCCACCATCCTTCAGTTTGAAACCTTTCCCCCTTGTCCTGTCACTACATGCTTTTGTGGAAAGTCCCTCACTGACTTGCTTGTGGGCCCTCTTCAGGTACTGGAAGGTGCTCTAAAGTCTTCCTGGAGAGTTTTCTTCTTCACACTGAACATCCCCAGCTCTCCCAGCCTGTCTTTGTAGGAGAGGTGCTCCAGCCCTCTGACTATCCCCATGGCCTTCTCTGGACTTGCTCCAGCTGGTTTATTACTGTGTCAGGGGCCCAGAGCTGGACACAGTGCTCCAGGTGAGGTCTCATGAGAGGGAGTAGAGGGGCAGAAGCATCTCCCTCAACCTGCTGGTGCCATTTCTTTCAATGCAGCTCAGGATGTATTTGGCTTTTTGGGCTGCAAGCGCACATTCCTGCGTCATTTGAACTTCTCATCCACCAACACCCCCAAGTGCTTCTCCTCAGGGCTGCTCTCAATCAATTTTCTTTGCAGCCTGTGGTTCTGCTTGGGATTGTTTCAGCTCCTGTGCCGGACCTTACAGATTACATTTCATGAGGTTTGCACAGGCCCACCTCTCAAGCCTGTCCTGGTTGGATGTTGTCATTTCTGTCCAGCATGTAGTCTGCCCTGCAACTTGCTGTTATATGCTTAAAGATAAATGATGACTCAAATTTTTTTGACCTATCTGAAGTGTATCTCACTCCACTGGCTTTCGCTGGTTATATAATTTATTTCGTTCTGAGGAAAGATTAACCTTTAATTGCTTTCTTTAGCAGCATTTAGTAAACAGGCTGATAGCATGGAGATGATCTATGCAAACAGCAAAGAAGGATTTCTTCAACCCATGTTGCCATGACAATTTAGATTTTTCTTGTCAACTCCTGAGAAGCTTCAAAGTAATTTCTTTAAAGCAATGAATCAGGGGATATTTTGGAAATTGAAGTTGCTCTCTTTTTAAATTTAGTATCATTTAACACAGTAAGGGGCCTGACTCAAAAGATTGTAATATCTACAAACAAGAACTATTGCAAAAAATATAACATCATGTAACTCTCTTTGTGGATCTGTGGTAGTTTACATCAGCAGTGAAGCTGACTTCAGATGCTTTATCAAGTGACTTAATTTTTTTTTATTAACTATATGATAATAACAAATAGTTATCATAAAAATAAGAATGGATAATGCATAGTGGAGAGCCCAGTTTATAGATGTCATTTTTATCCGCATGACAGTATTTTATCTTGTAGGTATTTTGATGTAATTGGATTGCAGAAGGATTAGAGAACAAAGATGGACTAAACATTTTTTTTTTATAGTTACAATTATAACATTAGTTCAATGAATGGGAAATAAAATCAAAAGGCCGTTGTCTGCATATTTAAATTGCTATCCCAGATAAGTTCCCTGTACAATGTTATTAGTAATCAAACTGAACTTCCCTCTTGTTATTTGTTTTAATTGAAATAGACTGTTTTGAAAAAGAACTAAAACTAGTCCAAACTAATTTAATTTAATTTAATTCCTAAGAAATAAATTACTGGCTTAATGAGGTATTTCTTAGGTTGCTGTTAGCACTGATGAAAACATGGTAAATGGAAAGAAGATAATGTGAAATGCTGTTTCTGCTGGGAAAATACATTTCTCTGTATAGAAGACAAGAAAAGTAGCTCAGTAATGGTTTTCTTTTTAAAATGTTCCTGGCAGATGATGGTCACTGTGTTGGTGTAGTTTGTTTACAGCTTTGCAATAGATTTGAGATGAGTCATATCACATTAGAAGGAAAATTGAGAAGTTGTTTTGTTAAAGTGAATTCTGTTTTCCTTTTTTGTCATATATACTCAAATTACTAGCTCTCTTTAAACAGAGACACCTAATTGATTTTTATAAGTGTTTATTCTAGTTACATCTATAAATCTGAGTTCCTGCTGTTAGAAATGGTAAATGCAGATATATCCTTTCTATACATGGAATAAGGTGACTGAGCTGGAGTCTTCTGTCAGTTCACCTCATGCATCTCCATTACACTATTTTATTTTCATGCTAGTTTGAACCACAGTAATTTCAACATCTACAAGCACGGTTGTTTTTCTCAAGCCTTTCTATCCTCTTGCCTTCAGAATGAGAGCTGACTGAATAAGGACTATAGGATGGATTCTCAAGATTTCTCTTTTATAGAGATTTTTATTTCCATCTTAATTCCTTACTGAATTTCTAAGTCCACTTTACCAGTAATGCATCTCAGTTTATCCACAGAGTTAGGAAAAATGATACTTATCAGAATATTTGGTAAAGAAACAAAGGGATAGAGTGTGGATGGAGTACTTATGATACAAAAGATGTTAGGCATTCAGAAGGAAAATCAACCTTCTTTTTCAAAAATATTTGATGGAAGAGAAGATCCATTTGTTGAATAATAGAACATGGCCATACTGAACAATAAAATGTGTCTGAGCTCAAGCTTTGGCGCTAAGTTAAGGATGCTGAGAAGAAGGCAGAAGGTACTGTTTGCAGTCAAGAGGCTAGATTGTAGTGCCAAATACCTGCAGTTACCATTGCCATAAGAGAAAATTGCAGATCTCAGCACTTTTGAACATAAAGAAATTTGTGCTCTACTTAACTGTTACACTTGAGAATCTTCAGAGACTGAATTCAATAGAGTGCTGTAAAGGGAATGAATAGACAACCATATTAAGCATTTACTACTGTTATCTCCTAGGTAGTATCTGAATTAAGCAGTTTCCAAACCTATCAGCATTGTGTTATTGTTTTAGGAAGAAGAATTCCTCAAGGGAAGTTGAAATATTTCTTTAAAGCCACTTGACTCTAAGTAATTCTGTGTATTGAAACAACAGCCACAACACAAAAAAAACAACCAAACAAAAACCCTCCAAACGAATGAACAACCAACCTGGATCTGATGTAGCCTGGAACAAAAGATTTGTGATTACAAAGCAAACAAAAATCAGAATTTGGAGTGAAGTCAACTCAAACATTACTCTCCTTACTACATAATGGAGACTGTAGTCCATGGCCAGAACTAAAGACAATCAATTCTACCTTCACTTATATTTCCTTTATGAGTATTCATAATTTTTACATTTGTCCTCCATTGATGGTAATTAAGTACAGTTCCTCGTGGCTCCATTTTCCTTTCTAAAAACAGGCTGTTTGTAAGTGGTGGGCAGGCTCCGTGGAAGAAAAGTATCTGTCCAGTTTTACTACTGTGAAATATGTACTAAACTTCTTTTGATATTGTGCATCACTCTGCAGACCATACTTACAGAATGGATATATTTGTATAAATATTTTGAATGTGCTTTGTCACTACAGTGGTTTTGTGTGGCCAGGTTTTGGTAGCTGGGATGCTACAGGGGTGGCTTCTGTGAGAAGTTTCTAGAAGCTTCTCCCAGTAGATCCAATGCTAGCTGGTTCCAAGAGGGACCCACTGCTGGCCAAAGCTGGGCCCACCAGCAATAGTGGTAGAACCTCTGAGAGGACATAGTTATGCAATGGCAACTACAGCTGGGAGAGAGCAGTGAGAATGTGAGAGAGGAACAGCTGCAGACATCCAAATCACTGAAGAAGGAAGGGCAGGAAGTGCTCCAGGTGCCACAGATTCCCCTGCACTATGTGTGGTGTAGACTGTGGTGTAGCATCTGTGTCTCTGCAGCCCACGGAGGTACAGGAGGGAGCATGGAGGAGCGGGTAGATGCCTGAAGCAGACTGTGACCCTGTTGGAAGCCCACGCTGGAGCAGGCTCCTGGAAGAATCTGTGGACCCAAGGAAAGAGTAGCCCACACTGGAGCAGGTTTGCTGGCAGGACTTTTGATCCCACAGGGGACGCACGCTGAAGCAGCCCGTTCCTTAAGGACTGCACCCTGTGGAAGGGATCCAGGCTGGAGCAGTTTGTTAAGAAGTGCAGCTCATAGGAAGGACTCATATTGGAGACATTTATGGAGGACTGTTGCCTGTGGGATGGATCACATGGGAGCAGGGGAAGAGTGTGAATCCTCCTCCTGAGCAGGAAGGAACAGCAAAGACTAATCTCTGATGAACTGACTGTAATCCCTATTCCCTGTCCACCTGCATCATTACAGGGAGGATGTAGAGAAAATATCAGGGTGTTTTTGTACCCTAAGAGAAGAGAGGAGTTGAAGGAAGGTATTTTAAGAATTGGGTTTATTTCTCATTATCCTACTCTGATTTGATTGTTAATAAATTAAACTCATTTCCCTGAATGGAGTCTGTTTTGCCCATTACAGTAACTGGAGAGTGATCTCTGTGTGTCCTTATCTCGATCCATGAACCTTTCATTATATTTTCTCTTCTGTGTGCAAGTGAGAATGGGAGTGATAGAGAAGCTTTGGTGGGAACCCCCTTCCAGCCAGTGGCAAGCTGGTGCAGTCACATAAACACTGGTACTTGCAGGTACAGGTAAACCAGAAGCATTTATGCACTGTCTCAACAGTAGTCTGCAGCTCAGATCTACTGAGTTATGCTGCTGTTGTCTTAGGTGTTGTCCAAAATGTGCACAAGAATCAGGTTCTCTGAGGGTAAAAACTCAATTAAAAAAAGAAACCACTCTTTGACTCTAGAAGGATAATGCACGGCCCAATGTAAAAAAATGAGTCGTTGTGCTGACAGACTGTGTCAGGTGAAAGATAAGCATTCAGCATAGAGGGACAATGTAAATCATTCTTATATTTCATTGACATATTCTTCAATAGTGCCACTGAAGAAGATAAGATATTAAAAAAAAAAAAGCTACATATGAAAAAATACGACAGCATTTAATGGGATTTTCAGTCAGGACTATTCTACTTTTTAAAATCAATACCTACTCTTTTCATTTGCCATCTTCCACTCATTTTTTTCTATGATATTTTGTCTGTTATTACATTCTTGAAATCCATTAGGCAGTGATTTATTAATTTGCTTTATTGAACATCTCAGAGTATGAGACCCATGACGCAAAGGATTATATGGACATAGAAAGATGAAATGGACAATGTGGACAATATTGTGACAGGAAATTCAAGTCTAGGTAATGTTATTTCTTGTATGACAACTATTAAACAAAACCCCTTATCTTCTGAAACTTAGGCCACAGTAGCTTCATGCTGCCCTATATTTTACAGATAACAGCTCAGATTAGTTCCCTTGTAACCATCAATCATTACTCAGGGGTGTTTTTCTGATTTCCATTTCTGGCATTTATTTTACTGGTGAGCAGTGCATAATCCACTTCCCTTTTTGCCACCAGTAACACACAAATGCTAATGTAGTCCTACTAAGTAGAAATGGTAGTATGTCTCAAAACTTGAAGCATCTGCTGGTAATAGTCCTCAGTGGAAGTTCTGGTGCCACTGCTGTAAAGGTCTGATGTGGTCTCAAGTAATGACTGATGCTCTCATGGGCACAGCAGTTCAGCTGCTAGGCTGGTACAGGCTTTATGCTGACATGCTGAAAACCACAGTTTTTCTCCTGTAGGACTGGCAGGGCTGGCACTATCAGTTTTGCATAATTAAACACTATTTCTTTTTCTTCTTCCCTTACTGTTTCTTTAAAATTTTCCTTTTGAAGAGCTTATCTTTCTTGTTCCAGTCACTCTATTATTTCCTCTTTTGCTGAAGGAGTATAAGATATCTTCTTTATTATTCCCCAACATGGTTTCTTAACATTCTCAAGCAAGAAAATGCCCAGGGTCTAGACTGTGGTGACTCCTGCACTGGGGGCAACCAGTACAAAGGTTGAAGATGGGCACGGGGCACTTTTAAGACCTGAAGAATTAAGTCAGGGAAATAAAATGTGCCCAGATTTTGTGTACATCTTATGAATTTGGCTAAGTTTCTGTCTCCATGTATTTAAAAATGTAAAAAGTGTCACATCAAATCAGACCAAAATAACTTCTCTCTGACAATGGCCATTAGCAAATGCATAGAAAAAAATTGCAGGAAGCAAGATATAGACAGACTTATATTTCAGCAGCCTCTGGCCAGTTTAGAGAACTCTTAGCCAGAGGTTGCATCTATGTTCAACATCCATCAACAAATTTAACCTTCATGAATCTGTTCTTGAACCTATTCATAATTCATACCACACTATTTTCTGACAATCTGTTTCACAATTTAATTCCTGCTGTGTGGAAAAACACTGCATTTTGCTTGTTTTGAAGCTTCTACCTGCTCATTTCACTGAGCGCTTCCAGCTCTTCAGAAATACTTCACCCAGCATAGAACTTCGCATCTGATAGATAGGCAGGATTTATATGAATCTGTAAATTGCATTTCAATTTTTTCCCATAAAAGTAATTTTTTCCCATGTAAATGCAAAATATCCATATGGATATTTAGAATACTTACCTTCAGTTAATACTAATGCATGATTCCCCAGTGCACTTCTCATAATTTTCAATGACTATGATTTGTATTCAGTGCTGCTGATGCACTTAAAAGAATAATGGTCTGATTTTAATTACAAACAAACCCCTCCCTTTATCCCCCACCCCTATTACCTCATTTTTATTCCCATAATAATATTTTATTGTTTTCTTTTCAATAAATAGTAAAGACTTTACCTGGTGACCTTCTGTATGACAGCAGTGTTCAACATTTTGCTCTATGAGAGATTTCTGGAGGGACAACAGAGAAAATATTTGGAAAATTAGGTCCTGGTGGGAAACGAATGCATCTAACCAGGTGCTTAGTGATCTAAGCACCTCTCCCACTGATGTTGACCTCCATGGAGTGTGTTTAGTACCTCAATGATAGTATAAGGTGCACTAAAGGTGCTTCCTCTTCCATGTATGCTGTTTCCCCTCTGTGATCCAGTGTTTCACTTGTCACAAGTCATATCTTGACGGTGTTTTCTTTCCTGGCACGATAAGGAAAAATCACAAGGAAAACTGGTGTGGGAAAGTTGATTGATGGGATCTGATGAGGGATTTGGCTTCTGTGAAGATTAGGGAAAGGCTGCCAGAATTTCTGGTAAAAAAGGTTTAAAAAGAGGTCCATTATACTGCAAATGCTGAAACCACTTCAGCCTTATAAATCAATCAATTTACCCCCTCTCAAGACCCAGATCTAAATCAAATTGCAAAAAAAAAAAAAAAAAAGATTCTGTGAGTTCAAATCCATAGGTTTCCTGTTGCACTTCCATGTTAAAAAATCTGTTGGTGTCTGAAAAAGTATTGTTTCTCTTGTTGCCTAAGACAGCAGCCTTCCTACATGCATTTAAGATGGCTCTAGAGGATGTACAGATTCTGACTTTCCCTTTTATTCTACCTCTCAGGATTGTCAGTGGAAAAACCTAACATTATAAAAACAAAACAAAGTGATGCAAAATAAATACTCAGCAAGAGCGCAACTGACCACTGGGAACAAGAAAGAGTGAGATAGAAGAAACAAGACTGTCTTTAATGCTAGCAAGTCTTCCATAACTGTTCTTTCTCCTTCATTGTGAAAAACTCTGTTTCATTTCCATACAGGAGAAATTGCTGAATATTTCTGACACAGTCTATTCAGGAATGGAAGGCATTAATTACTTTTTTCCTGTGCAAACAAAACTATTGTTTATCTTTTGAAAAGGGGCAAGAACACAGACTAGTGTGCACAGTGTAGTACATGTACCTGAAAATGTCAGAAAATAAAAACCTGTTAATTATTCTAATACAATATAAAGAAATGTATAAATTGAATAACTAGATCTGAGATGTGCTGAACTCTTGAGTTCCTATTTTATTTCATGGATGTTTTGGGCACTCTGTGGTAGATAAACACACAGAAGAATTTAGGCATCAGGTTTTCCCTTTATTGTGAAGATATTTCCATCTAGTACTTTGATTTTATGGAACTACTACTCAAGAGCTGCTTTAATCCCAAAAGCAGACAAATTTACACAGGCTAGTTTTCACTAGAAAATATCCTTTGAGCCTAAAATTACTTTTCTTGGCATACTCAGAATTGTTGCATACCATGTCACTTTGTATAGGACTGTTACTGAACAGTCATTGTAATCTTCAATATAGATGATCTTCCATAGGAATAAAAGAGCTTGGCTGTCTTGAAGTGCACCTGCCAACTTTGGCCTTACATAAGATATTTCTAGGGGTAGAAGTTGTGCCCTCTTACTTTCCCACAGTAGAGAGAGTAATATAACAGTTGGAGTGCCTAGCTACCTTGTGAAAAATCTACATTCATCTGCCTCTTTCTTTGGAAAATTAAAGCCTGTCTCATCCTCTTTTTTTTTCTTTTCCTGGCATATACTGTGACTGCCATGGGCTCTCCTTTGTTAGGGTCATGAAGGTTTCCAGTTAAAGTTTCCTTTAGTGGTAGGAGATTTGGGTTCCAAATCTTGCTTAAAGGAAATCAAAATTAAACATTTAAAAATCTGCTGAAATGGAAACTGGACACCTACTGGTCCCCTCTTACATGAAGGGCATTAATCACCACATCAGAGTCATGCTTCTGGATGGGTTTCTGTCTTGCTTGGTGAATATTCAATTATTCTGTGAAAAGTGGAATTGCAAGTAGTCAACTTGAAGTACTGGTTTGAGTTTCATTTGCCAGTAAGCACCTAAAAGATAAGTGCTGCAAAACCTATTTTTAGGTAATTTCTGGAAATAATCAATAGCTTTTATCACTAGGGACTTAACAACCACCATGTTATACCCAGCACATAAATCTACAGTCTTATAAAGAGGGGTAAGCTACTACAATGAGGATTAATTAATTTGTCCCATGGTTAATATTTATTTAAAACCTAGGCAAAATATTTTTTTTCTAGTAAAAAGTCTGCAATGCCACTTGATTTATATCTGCCACATCTCTGGTGGAATCATCATTGATATTTAAGAGATGAAATTTAGGTCTAGATATAACAGTCCCCTTTGAAATTTACATGCCTTAGTCTTATGGTGCCCAGTTACCTTGGCAATGAATGTAGTATAAATACACGTGTGCACATGTGTTTGAGAGAGAGAGACAGAATTGAGTGATTTCAACCTCTTGTGAACGTAGTACCACAGTTACCATACACTTGCCGGGGTCGGCTGTCACTTGTCTCTGCCCCAGCACGGGAAAAGGTGGTTCTGGGCAGGCTGCGCTCTCGAAGAAGGAGTCTGGACTCTTGCTTTTGGTCTTCAGTTGAGTTTATTGTTCCTTATCTACAAAGTTTTTCTGTCTGTCCAGCCGAGGTCTGATCAGCAAGACAGCCAAGGGCACTCTCCCCCGCCCACACGGGGTGGTTGTCTCTTTTATAGTAAAAACTATACATAAGATATTTACCGTCTATTTCCAATACTTTTCGCCCTTGTTGGCAAGTGCACTTTCCCTATGAACCAATCCACACATGCCAACATCATCCTGAACATGGATGCCAAGGAGAAGAAAGAAGAAGGACAGGGCACACCCAAATTCCTCCATCTTGGGACTCCCGACCCATGTACAGAATTCCAAACCCCCCTGTACAACACATAAAACCCCCCTGTACAGTGCATTATAATTCAAATTTTATCAAGTGAATATCATCCCTTCACCATTCAGGCCTGAAATTCTCTCATTTCCTCACATTCAGGTGTCATTTCTTTAGAAGGATCAGAGTCAAGCCACAAGGTACTTTTGGTACCATTCCAGGACCTCCGAGCCCCCCAAGGGTTGTCTCGGTAGCTCTGGACATCCGGAGTGATGTACTGAGTTCCCACATACACTATTCTCCAAGTTTTGTCCATTTTTCTAATAATGCAAAAAAACTTTCCCCTGTTTCTAAGTGCAGTAGTCCCAGCAAGTTCCTGCCACACAACAAGATGCCATGTCTGGAATACTTCACCCTAACATGTTGAAGTTTAGCAGCTCGAGCCAATGACCTTGAACTTCCACCAGGAATTTCTGAAATACTGGAGTGATGTGCTGGCAGTGTATTCACTCACTCATCAAATGCAATATTACATTCATTTTCACCTCAAGACACAAGGAGTCATGTAATCGAGACTGGAGGACACAGATGTGTACATTTATCACCAAGTCCATTTCCCTCAAGAGTGCATTTTGGCTCCCTGTAAACAGAAGTATGCATTTAATAGAGCTTTTGATAGCTATTTGCTGTGCTAATGAGTAGGGCATCCTGGAAAGTTCTTCCCCACCACCACGAATCAAATGTGACCAAAATATTTTTAATTTTACCACTCTATATTGACAACAAGAGTTTGTTCTATTTTACTACATATAGTGAAATGGCACATACAAAATGGCAAAACAAACAAACAAACAAACAAACAAACCCCCAAAAAACCAAAAAAAACCCACACCACAACAAAAAAGGTATGTTTTTATGATATTTGGGATATTTTTCAACAACACCAATTTTGAAAACCAGTATTTAAACAACTAGTAAGGAACCCAGAGGGACAGAAGTCGATTTACTGAGACAACTAAAACTAGATCTATCTAGGAATTTTTTTTTTCAGATTGGGAAAAAAAAGCAAATCTTAGAAAAAAAAAATAAAGACAGTCGAAGAAACTGTACATCAGTGAATTTAACAAGGGTTGTGGGGAAAATGAAACTACCATAAGGAAGTGTAAAAGAACAGATTGAAAATCAGTTTGATTAAGGATAACCAGCCTAGATTCAGTCAGGGGAGGTCATGCTTAACTAACCTGATGGAATTCTTCGAAGATTTTACTGCCATTGTAGATTCAATGGATGTAATCTACTTTTAAGCATTAACAAGGCACCATATCTGAGATTAATGGCTAAGAGAAATAATAATGAAAGTAAAGAAACTGTGGGATGGAAAACTAGCTTAACTAGGCCACAAAAGGTAAATCTGGACAGTTTCTGAGGATTCAGTGTGGGGCCTTCTGTTATTCATGATTATGTATGTCTGAATGTACGTGCTGGAGGGATGGCTAGAATTTGTAGCTTATGCTACAATCTAAAAGCATCCAAAGAAGTGCACAGCAATATGCTCATGTTCAAAAGGTGGTGTATGCTCTATATATCTTGTTTGGCAAAAAAACCCAGAATTTTGCTGGGAAATTTAATATAGAAATACAAAATCTTAGCATCAAATATTCACTAAGTGAAACAGTCTTCCAATATACTAAAAAAGAAAACAAAATGGAAATTATTAAAGAGATAAACTGAAGTTATCAGACCAGAGGAAAGCAGCATTTTAAAATATGAAGATGCAAAGATATTTTAGAACACAGAAAATATCTTTGTGTTGGAATTCATTGTAGGGAAACAAAGGATGTAAGGTTCCAGTAACTGGAATGTTACAGAATGTTACAGAACCTTAGAGGTTTTTTTTACTGTAAACTGGAAAATATATGATGTTTTCATTACAATAGGACCCAGGCATTCTTGTTAAAATTAAGGTACTATTATCTTAGGCTAATACTAATGGGAGATAGAACCTTTCTGTACCAAGGAACTTATAATAAAAAAGGTTAAATGTACAGGCAAGGGGAAAAAAAAGACACAAAGAACACAATATCCAAGGAATGTATGTGTCTAAATTTTGATCTAGGGTTCATATTTTGAGTCCCAAGTCAATATTTTATATAATGAACTACATTATTCCTTTATAGGTATAATGGTTTTGCTTAACATGAGGTAGAAAACCTAGGTGATTACCTCTTTCATACATATATATGTTTAGAAATAGAAAATTCTTATTCTCCTTTTATGTTAAAGGGCTTAAACTTAGTCACTGATTTCACAGAGCCCTACTTAAATCTAATAAAGATTAGATCAAATTCTTAAGGAATCTTTGTATTCTTTCCTATCTGCGTTTCAGAGCAAAAAGTACATACTCATTTTTGAGGGAAAAAAATTAAATAATATATACAAAAACAAGTCCCATAGATGTTTGGTTTTATGTGCGAAAAATGAAGAAAACAAAATTAACGTTTGACTGAAATGGTTATTTTTTGATTAAAATATTCTTCATTCATTATGCTCTGAGGTCTTCTAGGAAGTAAAATTGTTCTCAGAAGATCAGCGTTTCCCCCTAGTTACAGAAAGTTTCTTTGCTCTATGACTCAGAGCTCTTAAGTTTATATATTTAATCTTTTCTTTCATACATACATTCACTCTTACAGCTAGGGCTATATCCAAAAGAGACTTTGCTACTACAGCACTAGGAGCCCTGGTGCCTAACTTCCAAACATCTGGTCACAAAACCTGAAACTACAAGTCTGTGAGCTTTATTTCTTGTTGGGGGAAGGCATCTTGGAATAAAATCATAAATAGGCACTAGGCAGGGTGTTTGTAGACACAATAGATGCAATAGATTGTAGATACAATATCCTCTATCCCTTTCTCCTCTAGAAGTATTTCACTCAACCCTGTACAAAGGAGATCCTTTACTACTAGATCTACTACTACCACATCTTCCTAGCTATCCTCTTGTCTTCCTAAACTGTAAGACAAACAATTATCATTTCAGTTTTATAGGTTGATAATGCAGAGGGTCTTACCTGTTTTTCACACTGTTCAGTGCAAAGCACTTACAGATCCAGCACCCTCATTGCTTCAGTATCTCCATCTCTAAGGACAGAGGGAACAGACCAGAAAGTGCCTGCATCTTCTTACTAGCCAAAATAGAGACAGGCAACATTAGCATCTCCATACATTGCACATTCAGTGACTATGCCTGTACATCAAATTGGATGGAATCTCAGCCCAAGGCTCTGATTCTTTCCATTCTTTGCTCTGATAGCACATGAGGTCCTGTCTGGTTCTTTCCTACTCCCAAACCATTATCTTATTCTTGGTATAGTTTAGCCTCAGGTAAAATGCTACTGATCTTATGGTCTGAGCAAGTTTTATTCAGTGTGAATTTTACAATGAGATGTGAGTCAAGGAAGGTATTTATGGCCCTAGTTCAGTAATGGTTCTGAACTGACTCACTTACCATTACTGAACTAGGGCCATAGCTGTTGTAAGCCACTATTAAGGAATTCACTGTCCATATGCAAAGATGCTGTCTGAAGGCAAGGAACTCCCAGGAACATGGGTCACATTTCTTTGTCTGTCTCATCTCATGTCAATCCGGAACATAAACACAGGTAGGGTCAGGGGACACAGGTCTCTTTTAGGGCTTGTTTAACTTAGATGAAAACAGTTCAAAACTGATGCATTTGATTTGGGAGAAAATAACAGTATTCCTACTGATCTGGTGGGATTCCATGGAAAGTTTGGGACTGTAAAGCATCCTATAAAGAATTTTTACACTTGATATGTGGAAATCATTGGAAAAAGCTCAAGCCTCATATGGTTTAAGTACTGCAATGTAGAGACAGATGTTTAAGTGCTGCAATGTTTCAAGATACAGAGTTGGGGACTTGTTCCATTTAAGGCCTCACCTTGTTTTCAGCAAAGAGGGTGCTATCCTGCTGGATCAGGAGTGCGGGGCGGTACCCCCAAAGCCCATGGAGTGGGCAGAGGCAGCACTGCCTGCCATGGCCACACAGCATCCTGAGCCCAGTGGGAAGGCTGGTCAGGGCTGGCAGGCAGAGAGGTTGGTGGGGCACCAGCAGCCAGGGAGGCTCCTTTCCTCCCTCCCTGCTCTGACATGCAGAGTCTGAGGGTGCCTGCAGATGTGACTGCTGTGAAAGACAAGAACCTGATTTCTAAATAGTCAGCTTTACTTTTGACTTTACTATAGATACAACTAGAGTTTTTGAAATGATCTTTCTCAAGCATAAAAAAGTGCATTTTAAATGTTCTGATTAGATAATGAGTAGTCCTTTTCTGAACCAAAAAGAAAACCAGGTTAACGTCTTGCAGAACAGTTTATATGGAACACTGACAGCAAAAGCTGTTTCTTGAAAAGAAGAAAATGAGTACATTTACTTGATGCAGGGTGTTATAGCTGAGTCAAGAAGAGGCATAATCTTTTCTGTTTACCATCTCTTTCTCTATGTATTTATTCTGTTAACATTAAAGTCAAGCAAAACATTTTTTTTCCTTTATAAATGTCTTGAGAATATCACCTGTATAAGGCAGCTTATTAAACATTTGCTGCTCAAAACACACTGGTTCAGAGATCTGCCTTAGATATTCATATAAAAACAGGCAAATGACTTTCAGGTCGTGCTCACCAACCATATTTAATTAAAAAAGAAAGTTGATAAATTGTTTTCTGTGGCAAGACAGCACAAATGTAAAATCAGATATCAAGTGAAGAGTTCTGTTTATGTGTCGACTTTCTTGGCTTTTCCCTGCTAATATTTTGAAAGAACTAAGCAACTGAGAATGTTGTAAAACCATAGTATCTTTATTACTTCACTGTACCTAGCAAAGTCCTTAAGCTTTTGTAACTCATAAAAGCAAAGGTATGTTTTTAAACGCATTTGTTTAGGGACTGGAAGGTAATAAAATCTCACCATACTTCTGCATGTCAGAATTTCCATAATTTCCAAAACATTATTGATCACCAACAAAGATTTGCTTTGTGTTTTAAGTGATCTATCCAGACATGAATTTCTATTTTAGAAATAATTTAAATTATTTCTAAATTGTCTCTACTGATCCTACTGTTGAAAACAATTCCAACAGTTTCAGATATGCTGTATTCATATATGTGTAACTTTTTAGTTTGAGAGTGAAAAAACCCACCCTAAAATGCTTAAAATAGAGCTATTGATTGCTTTCAGAAAATACTACTATGACCCTATTTTCCCTTATGGGTTTTATTAAGATAACAGAATTTCACTGGATATCATATGACAGACTGGGTCAGATACCAAACAATTGCAAAGTACAAAGGTGAGATTCCAGAGGGAAATGTATGCTTACCAACTTGTTATCTTTTCATACACATTTAAAAGTTAACTTATTGGATAAAAAAGCAAACCTTTTGACCACTCTCTACAGAGAACAGCAATAGTGTCCTGTGGAGCTTGATGGATAGTGAAGTAAATTTTTTAAACGTGGGATTTAGTGGTTATAAGATGTTAATCCATCTGGGTGGCTCAGGCATCAAAATCTTATTTTCAAAGTGATTTGGACATTTAGTCCATCAAGTCCTACAATGAGTAGAATCAAATACTCTCCCCAGGCATCAAACTCCCTACATTTGTGTAGGGAGCATCAGATGCCTCTGAACAGTCCCAAACAGCAGTGGACTGAATGGGCCATGTCCAGCAGACAGCAATTACAGAATATTTTGGTCTCTCAGAACATCAAAGAATCACAATCCTTTTTTACAAGTCAGTTATAGAAACTTCCCCTGAATCAGGATGCTTGAATGTTTTCCTTACAGAAAACCAGTCAAGTGCACTTTTTAGAGGATTGCTACCAGAAGAGGAGGGAGTAAGAGTGTAATCTTTACACAAAGTGGATTAGTGGCAGCATATTCCAAATGCAATTTCTTTTTGCCATAATAGATTTATATCTATATTTCTCATTCCCATAGAAGTTATTCTAACCATTAATCTCAGGCTGAGAGTTATGCTGTAGTTTGTGTTTCCCATGAAAATATTTTCACTGTGCAGAAAATAATTGAGGATACCTTGGCTCAGTGAGGCGCATCTAGAAGTTAGAGAACTCATGTGGAAAGAACATTTTTTATTTAAAAAAATAGTTATGGTTCTTAAGAAATAAATAAATCTTGCCAGAAGAACTGAATGTTAGCTTTTCCCATTCCTAAATAAATATCCAGGTTACCAGATTACATTTTTACATGTCATTCACTTTCCCAAGAGAAAACTGTCTATATATGCCATACAAACTTAGTCAATTTCAAAAGGAGAGGTTCAGGACGTGAGATGTGTTCAGGATACCAGTAAAATGAGGAGATATGGATTTGAATCCCTCTGCCAAAGGGCTAATATCCTGGCTGGATAGTGCTTTAACACCAGTGAGAAGCTACCTTTACTTTGTGTTCAGTCTGATCTGTTGAAATGCTCTAACAGCACTCATCAGATCACATCTTTCACTCAACATGGATGGAGATAGATTTTCTATATTCATGTTCTCTTTGAGATAGCCAGTATTAAAATGCTGTTCAGTTTGCCCCAAGCAGACCAGTATACACTTGGGGTATTGTAATGAGGAAAACATGTTGCCTAGAGGTGAGGTTCCAGCAGAGTAATCCTTTGCTCTCATACTAGTGATTAAGACCCTCTGTGGAGTTAGTCTTTTGATATACTAATGGCTTTTACTCAGTTTTTCATATAATTATAGAATTGTTTGAGTGGGAAGAGACCTTAAGGATCATTTCATTCCAACTCCCCTACCGTGGGCAGGGAACCTTTCACTAGACCAGGTTGCTCAAAGCCTCATCTAAGCTGGTCTTTAACACTTCCAAAGGATGGGGCACCCACATCTTCTCTGAGCAACCTGTTCCAATGCTTCATCACTCTCACAGTTTTTTAAAGTTTTTTTTTTTCTTTTGAGTCTAGGATTTTCTAAATAGTATTTATTTTACCAATCTGTATTGTTATTTATTCTGTTTTTGTACAACATCAGCATAAGTAGCTAGCAAATCAAAATACTAACTTCTTACCACCATTTCCATGTGTGCTAACCTTGCAAATTAAGGAGTGTAATTGAATATAATGAGCTCACTTGATGTCAGTGACTCAATATCTTGTATTAACAATGGCCTCCTTGATATATACATCAGGCCAAGTTAAATGTTTTTATAAGATCTTTTTGTGTTCTGCTTATCTTAGTTTTGATTATAAGTATTCTAGGAATGTAAATTATTCAGCCTACCTTTACATTTTTAATAGAATTTTCCTAGTTTGTAAATTAGAGTTGATATTATGATTTTGCAATGTGAATCATCATAGCACTCTAAGAATCTGCTCATTAGCTAACCTGAGGCAACTGAATACCTTAGTTTACCCCAAATATGAGTCCAAGTCATAAATCAATACAGATCAGCTTCTCTAAGACTGTTTGAGAGTACATACAGGATAGTGATAACTTGGCTGATGTGGGAGTGATTTTTAAACTTATTGTAACTTAATCAAGTGTTCACTTCTCAGGTTGCACAATGATCCAGGCATTGTACTTATCCCCTTATCTTGTGCTAAGTGCCATCCATATTTAGTAACAGTATTATTAACAAGAGCAACGTATCATTATTGCACATGCAGTAGCTTAGCTCTTTGTATTTGGTTTCTTTGCTGAAGTTATTTCAAGGCAGGGAGGCAGATTTCTGTGGGCACACTGCAAGAATGCACACTACTTTCATGCAGCCTCATGGAAGCCTGGCATGGGATGTCACACTTCTATAGCATGACCCACAGCAGAGAAAGAAAAAGACTAAGCAAAATGTACAGTGGAAGCTTCTAAAGCACAATAAGCTATCCTATGATTTTAGCAGGAATATATTTGAAAGTCAAATATATTGACTTTCACAAATTCAAGCTTTTTTTTTCCCCTTTCTCCACATTATGATTTTTAGCACCAGTTGCTACACTACCTTATACTAGAAAGACAGCTGTCATCACATGATCAAATTTTCATGGGCCCAGCCTTTCTTCCAGGAGAAAAATAAATTTTTCTTAATTTCCAGTTTCTCCCCTTCAGCCAAAGAAAAAAGAGGGGCATGGCTGTGGTCAGCATTGTGAAGATCTGTATGCTCACTGCTAATTATTTTACTGTATTTGTGATTGCTGACCATACTGGCCTTGCCAAGAAGTGACTTACAGTATATTGAGTACGTTAATATCTAAAAGCTGGCACTCCAGCTTGTAGGGCCAGTAGAAATGGTAGAGATAGTAACTTACCAAGCACTCCAATTAAGCACACTGTACTATCTGATTGCCTTTTATGCTTCTCTTGTATTAACCCTTCAGTCACTCTGACAAGTACATTTGAACCGAGCCAGATGATTTTGACAGTTAGAACAATAATGTAGAAAATCTAAGAGTGCCAGGATGAACAGCAGCACATAGTACTCATGCGCTACTTTTAGACCATCTCTTAAAATAAATCAGAAAAGATAGTGTCTTTTTTTGTTCATTATTCTAAGTACATTACTAGACTGCTTTTGATTTTTCTGCACTTATATGTAATACATGCAATAATTTTTTATTATTGCTAACAATTGGTAGCAACAACTGTTGTTATTGTGAGAGTTTATGCTAGGTGGACTCTTGTTTAATATTCTTTTTTGACAGCACTGATTGTAAGGAATTCAGTCAGTATTCATTTTACTAGCAGTGATCACAAAAAATTCATTTGCTATTCATATGGATGTCACAGGTATTTTCATAGGATTTATGCTGACTGCAATTTTAGTATCCTTCAATGAATACTTAAACACAGATTGGTTTTGATAGGTCTCCTACAACTTCCCAACTGGCTGATTAAGGTTTGGCTGTATGGAAGTAGAGCTCAAAAGATGTGAGGGTTTGTACACCAAGATCTTTTACAATAGTAGGTTTTATTTTACCTGACATTTCTAGTAATCAGATTTTGAAGCCTGTGTGTTTAGCAATTGATCAGTCATAGAGCTTCATAGAGGTGAGATCCATTTTTGGATATAGTCTTCTTGCTTCTGCAGAGACTCAAGAGTTAGAAATATTTTTGGCATCACGTGCAATGGCAGAACAGGATACTTAGAAGAAAATGTGAAGATAAATTGTGCAATGGGGAAAAAAAGGGTATATTTCTGACTAATAGTGATTCAGAATATACTAATATTGTGTAGATTAAACACATTTTTAATCAGCCTATTAACAAAAAGATTCACAACTGCATTAATAAGTCATATTTCATTATTCTAACATAAAATATCCCTGGTATGAGGCATAAATATGTGCAATAAAGCCTTCTGCTTATATATTATGAACAGCAGTTCTTTTAATATTAAAAGTGAATCCATATGGGTTATTTGACATGTAAAATATTAACTTTTATAGCAAGAATGCAAATGAGAGTCTCAGCACTAATTATAGCTGCAGATCCCACTCAGGAATGAGGCTCTGTGTGACTAATGATTTCAGCAAAATGGAGAAATGGCCTGCTTCCCTCAAGAGGCAGCATATCTTAGCTCCCTCTCCTCCCTCTGGAACCCTTCAAAATTCTCTTCATGTCTCAGTACAGTGCCTAATGTGTATGCTGCTTCCAGGAACTGGCTCCTACAAACAGGTCACCAGCTTCATGTTTTTATAGATAGTTTTATATAACTGTCTCTAGAGAGGAGAAAAGTTATTTCATATTTATCCAGAAAAATGTAATTTCAGAATATGGTCTTATTTTGATAGGTTGTTCCAAATATCTCATTTCTATTTCTTCCATTAATGAGACAAACATATTGGGTTTTGATATAGGATGGTCTGGTTGCGCTGCCATGAATTTTTCACAATTTTTTCCTTTGTTAGCTTTTTTGCACAGAAGAATAGGATGTTATTAAAAAACAACCCCCAAACTATTAAATCTATCTTTTGGCATTATTCTTTGCTTTCCACATGCAATCCTCTGATAAACATGTGTCTGGCTGAGATGGCTGCAATGACTCTTACTCAAGCCTATCATTGTTATTCCTGAAATGGCCAGAGGGTTCACTGAAAAGTAAAAAAGAACTGCTAATTCTTATCAAAAAAGTATATTATTTTATGGTATGTTCCTGTGAGAAAATTGTTCTTACCTGAGCAACTTACTGCTTTTCTGTATGCACAAGCATGAGACTGTACTCAGCTGGAGTAACCGCTAATGTGTTCATATTTTTCTCAATTTTATTATCCTTTATTAAAAAAAAAATAGAAAAAGTATGCCTAGGAAATATGCTGTTAGAAATAAGATGGAAAAAACAATTATTGAAGAGTATCATAGGTGTTTTAAACTATCATATAATTATCTTTTAATAATAACACACATGCAATTCAGCTGGATTATTATTAATATTGTGACTTATTGCCAATCTGTAGTGGAAAGGAGGTAGTTTTACTGAAATTTAATGAAGGTGTTTTTAACCCAAGTTTCTTTGATCTACTAATAAATTCTCTTTTTTTCAGTGCTGCTAGCCAATGTTTCTAAAGTTAAGAGATGTCTTATGCAAACATCTAGGATAGCATGATTGCAGATGTTCATAGAAGGACATAATGGTGGATATAATTCAAATTTCAAATGATGCTGAATTTGTAATACTCCTGCTTAATGAGATACAAGTGAGGAAGTGTCAGTATTTCTAAGGTATCCACATTATTATAGAAGAGGAAAGTAAAAATACTGTCTTAATTCAGTTACTCTGGAAAAAGATCGGTAATTTTTAAAATGTGAACCTCATTTTTAATAAGTGTCTTGCTGTACATTATTGGAAACACTCTTGTGATGTGTAGAACAACTGCCATGAGGAGTTCTTTATGAGAAAATTACTAAATCAGCTTCCAGGCTGTCTTAATAAATCAGCCTCTGTGATTAGTGCAATTTTCTAGACTTCATCAAGGTGCATCTACTGTAGCTGCACAAACACATGTGACAATTTCACTACCAACAATGGTCTTGGCAAACAACTGAATTCTGATTGTATGCCTACAATTTGGCTAGATAATTACATTTTTTGCTTCTAACATAATTTTCCTAATTTAACTGATTTCTATTTTTCCTGTTACATTGAGCACCTTAAAAACTAAAGCTACGGAATGGCTTGTTTCATCTAAATGAAAGTATATGCATCTAAAACATTAATTCATTTACACATGATTAAAGTCAGTGGATTATCTTTTTTTGTGTCATTGCTGCTGCTGCTGCTCTAAAGTGAGGTATTCCAAACTCCACTAAGAGAGATGGTCAAGTTCTTCTTGCTTTTCCTTTCACTGACAGTGGGGCTAGGAACAGATTCAAGGAATTTAACAAAGGTTTTTTTCTCTTTCCTTCAAATAATTATGTTTTAATATATTGCTAAGCATGTTGAAGGTCTGGCACTAATACTCAATATTCAATATTAATGTTCAATAATTTAACCTATTCAAAATAATATTAAAAATATCAAATGTTTGTATAATACATGATGATATAAAAAGCAGAAAAAATAATTTTGTGAACTGGGAGGGTTAAGCTTTAGGCAGCCTTTCCATTATGTAAAAAGTGCCACAATTTATCAGCTGAAAGTTGATGTGGGCTCTAATGTCAAGATTTTCAGAGGTTTTGAATGCCTGTGTCTTGAGTCACATTGTGTAAAGCTCTCAAAACCACCCCAAATGCTTAAGTATTGCTCAGGACTTTCTGCCAGGTAAGGATCTTCAAAGTGCCTCAAACTGTGCGACCAAAAATACATCCAAAAGTAAGACATTTAAAAACATAAATCTTTGAATTGGTTTTCTGAAAAGCATTCAAATCCTTTAAACTAGGTGCCTAGAGCCAAATCAAATATTTTCTTTTAAAAAGGTCTCAGATAGTGATGTAAATTGATTCTAATGCAATTAGTACCAATTCAAAGTGTATATTGATTTGTGCCATACTGGTTTAGGTGGAGAGGTACATAAAGGAAGTTAATTCCTAATCCTTGTTTCAGATTGGTTTGTTCAATTGCTTGGAGACATCCACATCTCCAGGCTGAGTTTGTTATTTAATATCAAGTGGCAAGTCAGCACATACAATTGTCTTGTCAATATGAGTTAAATTCCTAGGGACTAGGATCTGCAAACTGATTTTGAGTACATAGATCAAATCTTGTGTAAATGTCTTATGTCTGAAAGGCTGTGGAATATAAGCAAGCTTGTCATTTAAATATCAACACCACACACTTTATGTATGCTGATGGCAATGTAACTATATAAATTGCAAAATTCATTATCATTATCATTATTAATTTGATATTTAGGGCTTGAATGCTAAGAATGTCTAGGTTAGAGATATTATTTCAGTAGTGAGTATTGTTTTTTCCTGACATTTGATACCATTAAACCTTACAAAATTCTCTAGGCTACAAATACTTAAGGTGCATGCTTGAATCTGTAGGCATCATCTGCTCAATTCTAGGGGTCAAGTAATTTAGAAGCATAATCATGAGAAATTTAACTCAGAGACTGGTGGGAGATTTCCTTTGTTTTATAAAGTTACATCAGTTACTGTATGATAGAAACTGGCACTGCCAGAAAACCTGTTTATTTGCCTCTACATAGAAAGCATGCATATTCACAGAGGTAGTGATAAATAGAAGCATATGCAGCACTACAGTGTAAGCATATACATAGCAACACCAATGATGTTTCTGTGAAACTTTTGCTTTTGTTTCAAATCACTTCCTCACATTCCACTTTCTACCAGTAGTAATGTTATTGCCCATGGAAGATCTATACACTGAAATTGTAAACTGTCATGCAGTGTACCCCCTTCTGTTTGCTGGGTTGTTGGTTTGGTTTTTTTTAAGCATCTTTCAGAATCAAACACATAGTCCTTACTAATCAAAACTTAGTGACTCTTAGAGGGTGCTCCTTTCTACACCTGGAGGCCTCAAAAACTGTGCCAGTCACTTAGATCTTGCCTTTTCTTGCTTGCTTTTGATTGAGTTTACTTTTCAATAGAGTTTGAGTGATACACTAAGAATCTGAGTATTGGTACTGCAGCTTTACTTCTGATCTTTCTCTTACTTCCAGCAGTTACAAATTCACAGGAAGATAGCAAATATGCCTTCTCGTTTGTGGGTGGTATCAGCATGCCTATGGAATTCTGATGGGGTATTGTCAGAATGCCAGATCTTTGCCCAGCTGTGGGTTGAATTGGAAATTTCTTAGAAGCTTGTGCAATATGAATAAAATGAAGTATATTACAGCTGTCCTCATCTTAATACAGAGGAATAATCAGCAAAACTTGCAGCAAGTCCCAGCATGTGATATCTCTGATCAAGACTGAGTATCACATGCTGAGGTATGAGATAGGCTGCATCTTCCTATTAGTAACAAGCTTAGCTCAAACTGAAACAAAGACTATATGATCTGCATTTACAGAAAGCAGAACAGGTAGTCAGGAGACAAGGATACCATTGTTCATACAGCCACAGACTTCTGTTTGTGAAAACCTTTTGGTCAGCAGATTTGGATTTACAGCAATGAGACTTATATCTTAGATTTTGAATGACCTATTTCAGCAATAAAGTACCAAATTCTAAAACCAACGCTTGGCTGTCTCAGACCAGATATTTTGGAGTGGAAGCAGCACAACAGTGTTCATTTAAAGCAAAGGTCTTAGTTTTAGTAATCAGTTTTCTCCTCTACCAAAAAAAAAACCCCAAAAAACCAAACCAAACAAACAAAGCCAAAAACCCATCAAAAACCCCCCTTTTAATTTTCTCCATGGAAAATGAATCTCAGCAATGTTGACAAGTGTGTCTTTATTTCATACCAGAAGACCTGGAATCACAGAAAAAAAAACCACAAGAAATATAAAGTGACTGACTATGATTTTGACAGATGAGTTACTGTCTAGAAAGTTCAGTCCCAAAACAGGAAACAATTGAAAATAATCTGAAGGTATGTTAATAAAAGGTGCAGTATGAGAAATGCAGGTAATGTATCTATAAATAAACAAAGATTTAATTTGTCTCTGTAGATGTATTTTCCCTCAAAGACAACCAGTTTCCTGACACTTCAACAGATGGAAAGGGTTTGAGTAGTAGCAGACATTCAGAGTCCTCTCATGAAAAAAAGGATTTTGCTGTTTATTATGTTTCCTAGAAATGATGTTCAGAACAATGTAATGTGAAAGTATTTTGAAGTGACTCTTCCACAGCTGTCTTAGCTGATAGCATAGGACAGATGGTGCAACACAGGCCAGCATGTAAGTTTACTTCTTTCCACAACTTTATTAGCTGAGTGCTTTGAAAAGCAACAGTGGTACTATCTTGTAAAATAGGCAAACAAAATGGGACAGGCTTTCTACCCCTGGCTAGGTGCCACCTTTGAGCTACTGTGGCAGGGAGTAAGAAGGAAGGAGAAGGGAGAAATCTTCTTAGTCAGATCTTTCTTCAGCACCTGCTTCTATTGAGTTTCATGCTGGGTAAGCTAATTGCCATGCCTAGCATTGCCTATCAACTTCCCTCAGGTGCTTGTGCAAAGAAAGGGGCAGGCCAACTTCCAGTTTTTCAGTGTCAAAATCATTCTGAGAAACTGAGTCATCAGCTTCTTGCTTTGTTAACACACTGTTGTGTAGCAGTTAAAGGAAAATCTTTACTGTAATACCTACTGCAAGTAGCTAAAACAAAAGGATATGCTGCCAAGCTGATAAAGTTCTTGGACAAATAGGTGTCTGAAAGACATGATTCATCATAAATAGGGATATTTAAAATTAGGCTATATCCAATTACTTTTTAATTTATATTTGCATTTTAATGAAGATTGAGCTAAATGAGATAAATAGCAGGGAGATTTCTGTATCAAAAATATCCCTGAATTTTCTGTGTCAAGAACTGGATTTTCAGTGGTTTGGCATACCTGAAGTAAAATAAGTCCCTAAAAACATTTTAAAAACTGTGTTAGGCTTTTATCTATCTCAGGTCATCCCTTTGAACCTAGAAGGAATTTGGCAGATGCTGGTCTGCTTGCATCCTCATGTGTCTGTATGCCTTCAGGAAATTATCTAGTGGGATTTCTTGAAGTACTGAATGTAGGTAACTAAATTCAGAATTGGTGGGAAATATGATCAGGCTTTAACAATTCCAGGAAACAGTATATGAATATTGTCAATATTATGTAACATTGCTGCTGCATGAGAAAAGACTGATTTTTATTTTCTTTTTTCAGAATGACAATTACTCTAAATACCTTTATTGTTGCTGGAATTCTCAGCACAACAGCTCTGTATAAAAAACTTCACACTTTTGAAATGGCTGAAATGAAAACTCTACAAGCTCTGTAAAGAATTTTATTAAGATATATCATTTTGATTAAAGCATGATTAATTTGTCTTTTTATTTGGCTTGCAGTGAACAGATGAATGTACTATATGGTGTCTAGAACACTGCTGAAGGAACGATAGCATAGATACACCACTAAACGTTAACATATGTCTACGTACATTATGTTCATGTTCAGCTGGGCTCAGGCCCCTTGTACTCTTGGCAACATGCTTTTGTTGCACCTTCTCTTTCCTGTTATGGTATTCTAACAACATGCTCATTGTACATTAATAATCCTTAAAAAGCTCATTGTAACTTAATCCTCCTTAAAAATATGACATTTTCTACTACAGGCTGCTTCTTTATATGGTCAAGCTGCCTATGATGTAATGAAATTGTACCCAATTTCCCATTCAATTGATTTGATAAAACTTATACACTATTTGAATGTAATTTAAGTACTGAGTATATTACAGCCAAGTAATGCTATTCTGTGTCAGCTTTTCAGGTATTAACCATCTTTAGAGAGAGGTGAACTAAAACAGGCCAGACTTCACTGGGAAAAAGAAAAAAATCCACATTTTCAGACATTCTGTATCCACTGCCTACAATTAGCAAGAGAAAATTGTTTTCTACACAGTAATTAAAAAGTTTAGTACAGATCTACACTGAAAAAATCTGAGTGTTTCCAGTACTGCTCCTGTTCTCATTTTATAGATGTTAATTTAATTTCCATTACTATTGCAGCATTAGGCACTTCCCTGGCACAGCTAGTGGTTATCATCTTCTCCAAGCACAGGGCATTTGCTTATTGCTAAAAAACAAAACACAACAGAAACAAACAAACAAAAATGTTCTACACCAGCTCTTCTAACATAAAATCATAGAATCATTAAGATTGGAAAAGACACTTAATATGATTGAGTCTAATGGTTAACCCAGCACCACGGTGTTTACTGCTAAACTGTATCTTCAAGTGCTATATCCACATGCCTTTTGAACACTTTCAAGGATTGTGGCTCAACCTCTTCCTTGGGCAGCCTTTTCCAATACCTGACCACCATTTCATTCCTAATATATAATCTAAACCTCCTCTGGTGCATCTTGGGTCCATTTCCTCTTGTCCTGTCACCTCTCACTTGGGAGGAGAGACCAACCTCCATCTGGCTCCAGCCTCCTTTCAGCCAGTTGAAGTCAGGAATGAGCCTCCTTTTCTCCAGGCTAAACACCCACAGCTCCCTCAGCTGCTCCTCACAGGACTTGTGCTCCAGACCCTTCACCAGCTCCATTGCCCTTCCCTGGACTCATCCAGCCCCTCAATGTCTCTCTCACAGTGAGGGGCCCAGCACTGGACCCAGCACTGGAGGTGTGGCCTCAGCAGCGCTGAGAACAGGGGGACAATCCCTGCCCTGCTCCTGCTGACCACTCTATTGCTGACACAGGCCAGGATGTCATTGGCCTTCCTGACCACCAGGGCACACACTGCTCTGTTCAGCTGCTCTCAATCAGCACCCCCAGGTCCTTTTCCACTGGGCAGCTTTCCAGCCACTTGGCTCCCAGACTGTGGTACTACATGGGTCTGTTGTGAACCAAGTGAAAAATAACTAATCCACTGGGACATAAACTAAAAAGTGAGAGCTGATCCTCTACATAAGTTCTTAATGTAAATATAACTTAAAACATTAAATCTCATACTGATTTAGCAAAAAAGATTTGACAAAGTATGTCTCCATAATTGAAAGCAGTTAATTGAAGTGCTTGAATAAAAGCTACTTAAATCTTACCATGCTTACAAATTTTGAAACATTAAGATTATCCTGTATGCAAATCTAACCTGTAGTTATGCAAACTTATAGTCTCCTAATCGAAATGAACCACAAGTGGCATTTATCTAATTAGAGCTTCTGGAGTGACTCACCTGTAGAGCAGAATTTTCATGTTTTTCATAAAGGTGGAAGGATTACAAATATAAATTAATTATCCTCTTCTATCCATTTTGCATAGCAGACACTCAGTCAACGTGATACAATGACATACTTCCTGTAATTCTTCAACACAGTTCCGATGCTTACTGACTTGCTAAAATATAACTTGTCTGCTTAGTGAATGACAAAATTAACTTCCAAACAAATCTTCCCAAAGCAGCAGTTTTAAAAACTGAATATTCTCAGGATGCAGTTTAACAGAGTTAGAAAACATATTGTTGGATTAATAGGACAATAATCAATGTAAATGGCCAGCTGTTTTGTAATAAATGGGTTTGTTGCATTAAAAAAATTACTTCTCTTATGCTCCTAAGTTAATTAGAACATAGGGTGTGCCTGTGTCTTGGCTTTTAATTCTGTTCAATTTTTATTGATGAATTATACTCTTGAAGTGTTATTATTTTCTTTTGTTTGGGTGCTTTGAGAATGACTTGGTTTTGTTTATTGCAGCTCTTGCATTGCATAGCATTGACAGTGTGCTTTGCCTGTCAGTGAGTCTCATTCTGCATTCAGAGGTCATGCATTATAGTTGCATAGGTGAAAACTCTGCTTATTTTCCCGATGGTATTGACTTGCATTTTAAAGTAGCTTAGCTTTTAGTGACACAGCATTTATTTAGCTCATCTTACAAAAAACAAACAAACAAAACAACAACAACAACCACAAAAACAAAACAAAACAAAACAAAACAAAAAAACCCAAAAAAACCCCCAAAACAAAAAAACCCACCAGCAACACAGCCCCAAAAAATGGCAGAGAAAGGACAATGTCTTACTCATACACTAGGCACATTTGTCAGCTGTTTACACAAACCTCTGCATTATCTTAAATCATAAGTGTTTATGCACAAATTTCTAAACCAGCTTGTAAAACCTAGTGCTGGTATTATTATATTTCAGGCTTAATACTGGAGCAAGTTCTCACTGGAGCAATGGTGCTCAGGCTCAGCTGAGCTACTCACATCACTCTGGAAAGCAATGTCCAGTTGTTCAGCCTCCTAAGAGACAGCTAAGTAAATGGCTTAGTAAACTTGATCTAATCAAAAATAATGCTTCTAAGTCAGCCAAATTTAAAAGTACCCATCAAGTAAGGAAAGAAAATTATAGTTACTGAATGGAGAACTGATAGTCAGTTACATTGTGTCTCTGCTTCCAGGTTTTTATGTGCATTTACTAAGAGTGGGTGCAGACAGAACACAAATTTCGCCTTTCTTTGTGGAGCTTCTTGAGCACAATCAGGGAAAGAAACTTGTAAGGTTGAAGAGGCACAAGGAAGACTCCCTGGAGTAGGGAGACTGAAGCTCCAAGGAAACACTAGAAACAGTGGTAAAGGACAGAGAGCAGATACCAGGTCACCAAGATGATGAAAGAAATTTCCTGCAACCATAGATAAGAGAGATGTATGATAGATGCAATTTGGAAGGTCAGTGATTTGAATAAAACAAACACTGGATAACAGGACAAGTCTGCAAAGCAGCAGAGCAAGGCAATGGTTTATATATTCTCTTTATTTGACTTTTCTCTGCCTACAAAATTTGGGAAACTAGTTTATGTAATTTTAAAGCTTGACTTTTTTTTTAGTTTAAAAGCCTTTTGATCTCCTTTAGGGAGTTCACTGTAGGAAAAGGTCTAGTAAGACACACCTTTAAGCTTTTAATAATCTTGGATGCTGTTTAACAGACAGTCAACTGAAAGGCAGTGCCTGAAATCTAGTGCTAAGAGAAATGAACTACCAGTACACAAGTGGCAACAGCTAAAGGGTTGATTTGTTCAGGAGTAATGAATTGGAATAGGAAAGTAATTTCCCCTCATGTGATATTGAGAAGGAATAGTACTGGAATAATAAAGAAATTTTGAATATTCATTAAAAATGGTATATAATTGGTAGCATGTAATATAAAATAGCAGTAAAGCATTTCTGAAGACAATGTCCATGGCAGACTCAATGATCTTTGCCTGTGTGTTATCATAAAGAATTAGTGATGTCTTCCATGCCGTGCCAAATGGCTCAGTCATGTCAAAGAGAAAGGCATAATGACAACCACTGTCCACTGTCAGAAAGCTGAAACCAAGGGAAAAATAATAATAGGAATACATTTTTAAGTCTATGGTGATTAATTGTGGGAACAAATTACCTAGAGAATTATTTGAGTCCCTGTCTCCTATATTTCAGATCAAAAATAGTGTCTGAAAAATAAGGCTTAGGAAACTCAAGATGTTTAATAATAGCTGAACTCATGCTACTTCATTTATTAAGGGGGGGAAAAAAGAGTAGAATGAAGTAAAATGTTATATTGATACAGAATAGGACAGACTGGTTTCAAAATGTATAATCGTTAGGAGTACAATTGCTGTAAAACAGAAAATACTACCCTTGCTACCCAGGAGACTTTGTAGATATTTGTTGTCAAGAATATACAAAACTACCTTTGCATGCTAACTTAGTGTTTACAGGCATACCTGCAGTATCTTCACATGAAAGAAAAAAGCTTTGTATCATTTTTAGTACATGTTTTCCTGTAAACTCGAACCCCATGTATGGGTTATAGGAAAAGCAGGAAATGAAAAGGTGAAAAAAAAAAAAAAAAGCTGAAAACTGCAGCAGTAGTCAGATTAACGGTCCCTCCCATCCTCTCCTCTAGTGAAAAATAAAAACCACATTATACACAAATGTATTATGAAAGAAATTGTACTAATCTTTGTAAGGATTTGCATCCATATATGTTGCTTCTGTATGTTTTTTTATCAGAGGATGGAAATTTTCATATTCTTCTCAGGAATGTCCACAGAACAGTGAGAGTTATGGTGCTGTATTTTTCATACCCAGATTATTCTTAACAAATAGATTCTTAAACCAGTGTGTAAGCAAAACTGCTCAATCAATGCTAGAGGTACAGGACTTTAGTGGTTTTGTTTTGTCTTTCCTTTAACTTGTGATTATCAAGAACTTAAATATTCCTTTGTTTCACTTTACATTTAACTCTGTGTGGGATAGCAGGATCTGTACAGGATCTTAACACAGTTTCAAGAAGTCTTGTAAGTAGAATAGAGCACAAAGCTTATAGATAGGTTAATGCAAGTAGCTGGAATTTGAAATCTCTACCTGAGAATCTTCCAGGTATTTTAGAGAAATGAATGTAAAACATCTGATTTGCTTTGAAATTTTGCTAGCAAAGTTACATTTCCTAGTCTTTATGTATTAATTTTAGTTCATATTTGGAAAAAGTACAATACTGTTCTTAAAATTTTTCGGTTCTGAGCATGATTCCTCAGAAAATTTTCTCACTTTTTTCACACCAATGCACTTAGAAAAGTAAGTATATTTGTTAGTATAGTGATGTTGCTCGCTGAATAAAATAGTTAAACATATCTTCTAGGATCATTTATCATTAGCAACTTGCATGATGCTGGGTAAAGATACTGAAAAAATATTTTTTCCTAGATTGATTGGTCTCATCTCACAAGCTCTCCAAACACAAACTTCAAAGATAGAATAAAAAGATTTTGTGAAAAATGAAGACAGCATCAGTTCATAAAATTTAAAAAAAACTCATGCTGCAAATCTTAGTCATGTAGTTTCTCAGAGCATTCCACTAGTGGGTAAAAGTAATTTGTGAAGGAAACACAAGTTCAGGACTTCTTTTTGAACTGGGCAATGGGACATGGATAACTGTTAAGCTTTCTATTTTTCAAATCAGAGGTATCATAGGAAAAGAGTCTGAATGTGAAGATATGAAAATGAGCATCCATTGTTATGAGAAATGTCAGACACAGAAGTCTTAAATATCTGTTTTACCTAGATTTTTCTCCTTTCCTCTTCAAGGGAAAAAAAAAAAAAGAAGATAATAGCTATCGCCTGAGCCAGTAGTTCTAAGATTTCAAATTTTATAGACTGTCTGCCTTCAGGGCTTGAGGAGTCTTTGTGTTAAGAATCCACCTGATAATAAGGTTTCACTGGGAATATAATAATTCTCTTTTGCTAGAGGCAACTGGCAAAGAAACTTCCTAAGTCAACTAAAAGTCTCTTTTTTATTAGCTGGAATTTACTTCTGGGTCTTCATCTTTTACTTTCTGCCTCTGCTTAGCTGCAGGAACAGAAAAGGAATACGCTCAGGAAAGCTCACACTGAAATATGCCAAATCTTTTTTCTCCACTTGGAGATTCTCTTCTACTGATTCCTTTTGCATAGTTTTCAGTAAATATGAAAATCATAAGGATAGCAGAGGTTATATGGCTTTTCAGCTCAACTGGGATGGAAAAATCATAGAATAGTTTGATTTGGAAGGATCTTTGAAGGTCATCTAGTCCAATTCCTTTGCAGGGACATTTTCAACTAGATCAGGTTTCTAAGAGCCCCAGTCTAACCCTGAATGCTTATAGGGAGTAAGAATCCACCACTTCTCTGGGTAACCTGTGCCACTGTCTCACCACTCTCATTGTAAAAAAATTCTTCCTTATATCTGGTCTAAATCCAGCCTGATTTCTTTTTTCTTTTCATTTTCTTCCTGTTTTTTTTTTTTTTTTCTTCAGATGAAAGAGGGTAGTTTTCGATTAGCAGTGGATCAGAGCAGAGAGAAGAGGAAAATAACAGAGAACACCTGGTGTTAAAATCTGGATTTACTATTCAGTTAGTGCCACTTAGTAGCTACTATGTATCTTGGAATCCAGTTGAATTATGCCAATGATAAAAACAATAATGATAATAAAAATAATAATGATAATAATGATAATAATGATAATGATGATGATGATGATGATGATAATAATAATAACAATAATAATAATAATAACAATAATAATCCTCTGGATGTGTATAATGACTTTGACTCCTAAGGACCTGGATGTGTTTTAGGGGTCATTTTTTGAGGCACTCATTAGTGTGGGTTCTGTTCCTGAAGAGAGCCTTTGGGTGCCAAGAATTCTATCTAAAATAAGGAAATGCATTTTTTTCTTCACTCTCATCCTCCTGTGGTCTTGGAGGGGAGAGCTGTTCTACTTGCAGCTTAGGCTGCTTTTAGGATGAAGTGTGCTCAGGAAATATGCTAATCCAACAGATCCATTTTGTGCTGCAGTCCTGCCTTCTCTTCAGAGCAGTTCTGTCAGCTGACCTTGGTGAGCTGGTCACCAGTTTTAAGTGTTATGGATCTCCCATCTCCTCCCTGAACCAGCAAGCCTTCCAGGCTTGGTATCCAAATACAGATTATAATTGGAACTACAGTCACAACTGTAAATCAGAGAGAGTTAAAATATTTCTTACTGCCATTAAATACAGAGGTAAAATCAAGGTCCACATTACACTAAATCGAGTAATTTACTTCAGTTATATCTTGGGAAGCCAATATCATCATCATTTTCTATAACTCTGTTCTGAAACTCTTTAAAACTGAGTAGGTGCAAAGATTACCTCCCTAAAGTGAGGTCACCCAAGTCCCAGATACAGCTCCATCACTTTGTCTTGCTCTCAGATGCTTTGAAGAACAAACAGAGTGTTTGGAACAAACTAGGCTGCCATCTGTAGGAAGTGTTTCCAGGCTCTTTTCCAGAAAGGGTGATGTTCTCTTCCACAGCCTCTTCCTTATGTTAGCCTGGGAGGTTCTGATTAAAGAAATGTATTTTGAATGGAAGATAAGGAACAACATTTGCCCTCATCTTCTCTACTGTTAACCTTTGTCATTTAAGGATTTTCAGCAGCTGAACTCCAGACGCTTTGCTTTTTCCCTTGCTACTTTTAGGATTGTGGATTATAATTCATCTGAGTCTGTTGCTTTGTCAACTGTTAATCATTCTAATTACCTAATTATCTACTGTAATGAAATGATAAAGCCCTTAACAGTTCAGTCTTCCTTCTCCCTGTAGGAAATTCTACCTCCTCCTCTGGGATGTTACCTTCTTTGTTTAAAAGTCAGAGAAATTATTTGAGGGCTGGGCATAAATGCTAGTTTTGCTTGTTTAAACACTTTTCTTCATCACTGATTCCTTTTTATAATTGTAGTTACTCTTTGGTCTTTGTTTACAGATCAACGATTTTGTTACATTTCCTTAATAATAAAGGGCAGCAGGGAGAGGGAAAACAAACATTGCATAAAATCTAGAAATTCTTTCCAAATCAGAGAAAAAAATGCAGATTTTACCAACACCAAAGGTGACTGTTTATAGCAATGAACTTCAAACTCACACTGTATTTTTACTCAGTGAAACCTACTCTTTCTTTGCAAGATTACTTTAGCATGAGAAGTATGGAATGAGGCAGCAATATAGGAAATTACATTATATGCATTTCATTTACCTTGGGCCAAGGAAAGAAGTGAATTTGGATTTCTTGACTGTCAATAAATATTCCAAATTTGCATCTGCTCAGTGTTATAGCTTTTTTATATTTGTCGTTTAGCTTTGTCTCAAAAAAAAGAGGAATATTTTTGGAAAACTACTGTAGGTACTTGAGAATACATTTTGGAGAAGATCTTGAAGAGAATCTGTATGGGCTGAGATAGCTGACTGCAGTTATGGGGGAGGTATTGGATCTGCAGTCAGTTCCTGTTGTTTTGTTTCCTGGCTGGCTGCCTCAGGGGAGCTGCTCACTGAATAGGCTATATGGTATCTTTCCTGACCAGTACATTGCCTCGTTTGAATCCCCTTCTGAATTTCCCAAGTGCCATGTCTTTTTCCCTAATCAATGTTTTTTACATGTCCTTTCTCTTGTCCACAACAGAAGAGGGTCCATGTGATACTGTTCTGCTTCAGGATCAGTCTCTATAGCTAACACAAGTTTTTTCCCAGTTTTCTTTCTGGAAGGTACATCTTGAACACATTGAAGGCATGAAGTCAGAAAAAGTACCTGGCTTCCACATTAGTGAGTCGCCAAAGAGATAAGCATTTACTTTCTTAAACGAAGACTAGAAGCAGTAAGGGGCATGGGATATGATTCAATTTCTCCCTCACTCAAAAAGTGAGTCAGTAGAAAATCATCTGCCCAAAGCAGTATTTGAACAGAGAATAAAAGTGTAAGAAAATTCAGAGAGAAAGATCGGTGAGGAGGAGGATAGACAAGGAAAAGAAGGAAATGAGAGGACAAAGCACTTAAAATGTGAGGAGGAATTAGCCTAGGAGAAGTATAGAAAAAAGTCCTACCATGCATGAAAGATATGGTAGAACAAAAAAGAATGGAGTTCTGCCTGTTAGAAAAGGAGGGTCAGGACATGAGAGAAGGCATTCAAAAGAGCATGAAGAGGGCTGAGAAGAAAGAAGCAGAGAGAAGAGATTGGAAGAAGTGAAGCTGACAAAACCTTTAGGCAAACATACAGAAATTTTATACCCTTGACTGTTTCTTTAGGTAGAATAATAAAAGCATAATTCAAGCCTGTTAAAAGAACAATTTCATTCAAGTCCAGTCCTTTCTGTTATCCTGGATTTGAATTCTACACCTCTGCAGGCTTACAGGCAGGTGGAGACATCCTATTCAAACAGCATCCTCACACACATTAATTTACAGACCATGGGGACTTCATGTCACTTTTCTATCCTTAGAATCTAATTTCTATAATTTTTGAAATGTATTTCCTGGTTTCCATTAAGTCCAGCCTGCTTGTCTGCTATCACAAATACTTTTTCTTGTTTAAGGCAGTCAAGGTTCTAATTTCCTCTTCTAGCAGGTATGTTTTGCTTCCCAACATGTCTCCAGCCATGCAGGAATTATTCCTTTTTCTGGAGTGTTTAATCCGCACACTTACATGAATAGCAGCCCTCTGACATGCACAAACCTATGCCCCTGGTTCAGAAGACTGAGAACCACAACGACCTCACTGGTTTCCACCTCATGTATCTAGCCTTCCTAACAGGAGTAACTTCTCAGCTGGAATTTATGTCTAGGAACAAGTCCTGGTAAACTCATCTTCTTTTGCTTTAAAAGCTGCATATAAAGGAACCTGATTTACTTGCTCCTAAATTCAGCTGACTGGCACAGAACATATTAGAGGGATTGCCACATAGCTATTTTGAATACAAGTATTTCTGTTTCTTGAAGTTACTGATCTGAATTTGTGATCCAGCTCTTTAAATTCTATAAATTGACATACTTTCTTTGAAATATTTTATTGTGTAATACATGGATCTCTGATTTCTACAATTTAAGGATCGAGCCTTATTGTCAATACATCCCTAAAAATCCCCATGATATCTAAGAAAGAAGAGATGGTCATAGCAGGTCTCCTATCCTTCCACATTAAAATTTTAATTCTTTATTAAAATAGAAATTGAGAGTAAATCAGGTGAAAGCAATTTAGATTTTTAAATCTTTTCAGGGATGTTTTCAGGCATATGCAGAGACATTTATGTAAATTTACCTGTCTTCATTGGATCTCTGAAAAAACATTTCCTCTATCCTATTGTGATCTCATGTATGTCATGTAATAACAAAAGATGTGGTAAGGAGCTCAGGCCCACAGAAAACAATGACAACTCAGGCAAATCTAAATATTTCTGATTTGATTGAAATTACATTTTAGAAATCAGTATTTTAGGTATCTTCTGAATTAAAATATGAAATTCCACTGACAATTTTATGGGGGGAAAATATCTTTGAAAATGACAATTAGTTTAAAATACAAAAGAAATCTTTTCAATAAGTCTTAAAAAAACTTTCTATATGCTCTGTCTTGAGTTGAGAATGATCCAAAAAACATGTCCCCTTGAGTAAGATGTATGAGGTCCCATACACATACCTCAGCATTTTTATAAATACAAACAATAACAACATCAATCATAATAGAAGTAGTAATAGCAGCAATGTTCCAGAAAATAATAAGTTAAATATAGATAATGCCCTCAAAATGGTTGCTCTATGGCTCCAGTGTCCTTCATTGCCACTGTTCTTTATATGCAAGCTAGTACATTATCCATAAATATATTTTAAAAATGGAAATTTTGCAGTTGGTCTTGAATTAATTCTAAAATATCCTGTTATATGGGGAGTTTATGCCCAGGAGGTGAAATTTTGTTTGCAAGAATAAGGAAGCATCTTCCCTATTTCCATCTCTGTGCCAACAGCAAGTACTTAAACTATTAGGATTTTGCTTTTTTTCTTGAGTGAGCTTCCTTCAAGTTAAGGAATGGAAATGGAATATATATATGTGGAGAGATTTCAGCTTTGGTACCAGCTCAAATTCTACAACAAAATCCTGGGACATTCATTAACCAGTGTTGAAATTGTTGCTATATGTTGTTATATAAAGGTTGTGCATTAATTTGAATGAAATGTAAATTATAAACTGTATGATATGTAGGAAGTAATGTACCTGACATTTGATTTTTTTATTGTATTAATTTTTAATTTTGCTCAATGTGTTGTCCTGTTGTCCAGTGTGTTGTCCCTGTTCCCAGTTGTCTCATAGCTTTGAACTGCCTTACACAGGACTGTGTGAAAAGTAGGGCCATAAAGACAAATGAAAGACACAGCATTTTATTGTCATTATCAAAAGAAACACGAACTCAGCATTCCTGAGATGCTGACTGTAAAGACAGTTTCTCATTTTCCCTTTTGATTGCCCTGCTTCCACGACACCTACACTCAAAAGCAAAGGCAAAGAAGCAGAATGAAGCTTTATATGTGTGCAATGGAGATGTATGAGGAGGGTCTGAGGTTCACTAGATGTTCATGCCAAGTACTACTTTTGCACCTTTGGATTCATCCAGACATCTGCAAAGGCTGAAAAATATGTGCCTTTCTAGAATAGCAACTGTAAACCAGGTGTCATGCCCTAAAATTAAATCAGATGCCTATGTTTAGGCAATATACCCTAGAAATCTTGCCCCTCAGTTACTCCACTGAGGGAGCCAGGATATTTGCATTATTTACAGTAGCAGTAATGCAACAGATAACATTCCTATTTGTTGGCACTGCCTGCATTATTAAACCTTGCGACTTAGTGAACCTTTGTTTAGTTTTGGTGGCCATTTTTTCTAGAGTTTGAGGCAGCTAAACATCCAAATGAAGCTAAAAGGGAAGGAAACATTTAGACAAAATGGTGTCCAGAATACATAAAACATTTAATAGCCTAAAGTGGAATCTAGAGAGCATGTACATGTCTATACGTGTCCTAAAAGGCTAAATCAGCCAAAGGAAAGAAAAGGAAAGGTAGTAACATTGTACCTTAGGTTGTTTTTGTGGGTTTGGGGAGTCCTAGATCCACATTTTGCTTCACAGAATTTTGTATGTATTTTCTTGTCATTGGATATATAAAATCATGCCTGGAAAAGTAAGAGAGGTTCTGGATTTCATTCTTGGCATGAGGCAGCAAAATATATCATTATGATGTAAATTCTGTGTTTGGACAGCAGGCTTCTTTGAAAGTCCCAAACTCCTGCCATAAAGGTAATTCTGATTTATATTTATCCATATAATTAGTTCTGGAAGACCTTTTTTTTTTCATTTTCATTCATATACATTTCAAAGAGGAAGAAAATGTCATATTAAGATTATCCCACTGGAAAAGCAAGAAAAAATATATATGTAATAGGCAGCCACAATTGACCACACATCATGCTGGCTTTATAAAGAAAGAGAAAAAAAGAAAAGAATTTCAGCCAGTTGGGAAGTTGTCCCAGATACGGATGAAAAGATAATAATTAATGATAGGATTTTTATTCATTTATTTATTTAGAGACAGATGCATTGCTAATTTTAACCTCAAAAGGACATTTCAGCCTTGCAAATTGCACAGATTTTTGGATGGTACATTTTAGATATTTCTGTAAGAAATGTGGACTTTGCTGTTGGCATTTTCTTTCAAAGATCCTTTCAGTCTAAAGGAACTCCCATTCCCTTTCCCATTTCTACAGAGCTGAAAACATGAGATCTGTGTGCATCACATTTTGATATTTTGTAAGCTTATTTACCTCAATACCTATTAATTACTCAGAGCAAAAGATAAACTTTTGGCATAGCCAGTTTGAGAGGAATCAGGGTTTCCCTCAATCATTTTCCAATGTGGGTTTGAAAATGGCCTCATGTACGTCAAAGATGAAACCTTCCTAGTATGCCTTTCATGCTCTATATGACTATTCTTTTGTTGGTGAAAAGAGAATAGTGATGCAGCTTATTGCCAATATTTAGCCACTCTTTGAGTTGCTTTTGTAACACTATGGACTTATTTTCTCTCTGCCTTATCACCAAAGAATGTAAAAGGCTGTCCACCAAAATCACTGATGGATATGTTGATTGTCTTTGGATGGAGTCCTGCAAGAAGTACTGCACTTTTCTGTTAGAATCATTTTGACACCCTGTTATCTTCCTGAGTTGATCAGACACCTGCTGCTAGTCCACCTGCCTTTTTGGCAACCAGAAATGCTTGTCTGCCTCTCTTCCCAGTTTGTTTTTTGGGTTTTTTTTCCCCATCTCTGGCTGTGCAAGTATCAACAGGTGGGATCAATTGTGAGGAAGGATGTTGTGCCAATGCTTCATTGCTGGCATGGAGGCAGGAGCTCCTGCAGAGGAGATGGAATGTGTGGCTTGAAGAAGGCTGCTCTGCAGAAGTGGTGCTGTCTGGCACCCGCACATTACTAGAGGGGTCAAATCAACTTTGGAGCAGGCAGGGTGCCATTCTGACAGAAGGGGTAGCCAAGATGCCAGGTAGTTATGCAGCAAGTGTGTTAGCTGAAGGTTTGATTTTCAATCAGCAATGTTTACATGTCTGTTCATCTTCAATTTATACATATTTGTTTAAGAAAATGCATGAAAATTAGTCTAAAGCTGCAGTGTATTAACTTAAGAAAAAAGTTATAAGAGCTGAGCAGAAAGGAAGCTTGCAGCCATAGCTGTATTTCACAGATGGGTATGTTCACATACTTTTGTTTGCAGTGACAAGTCTCTCTAGGGCCCGTTTTGTAGTAAGAACTGTCCCTTAATAATAAGCGTTGACACTAATTTTGCACTGTAGGTGCCAGAAATACGCAAAGTCTCAGATGTTATAAGGATCAACCCAACTGGATCTGCCAATCAGAATTATTTTCTGGAGCTAGTAGAGCTTTTAAAAACCCTTATATTTTTGACCTAGTTAAGTGCACTTTTCAGACAGAACCAAGTAGGAAGGATATGCAAAATGATATAAAGAACACTTTTAAAATCCATTGACCATGTTGCTATCTTAAAGGAAGAAGTTTCTTATCAATTTGTGTGACAGTTTGAAACAGTAGTTGAATCATTTGCATCAATCTACCTCTTAAGCAGTCACCTCTGTTTTGAGAGCATACTGAGAGCAATCATGCCTGTTTGCAGCTAACCTCCTCATTCTAAGATACTAAATTGCATCTTTAGCACAAACATTTGAATTAATTGTTGGCATCTCAATGGGACAGACTGCCAAAACTTCATGGACGAGATCCAGTCTTGGTACTGTATAGGATATCAGACTCATATTAGCCCTACAGTCAGGCAAGTCCCTTAAATACTTTCTCATGTGAGGAGTAGAAAAACCCATCATTGGACTCTGTGAAGCTCTCATTATGCAAAATTGAAATTGTCTTCCCATCTCATGGAGCTAATAAGTCAAGAAAGGCACATTTTTATCTTTCTCCATCCCAGCATTGCTGGACACAACACTTGTAAAACTATTAAAAACATATTGATTAAGACAGAGCTTTAAGTGAAGCTTGTAAAGACAAGGTAACTGTTTGTACAGTCCTTAGATTGTATCAGTGCCTGTTTAAATAAAGCTGCTACACAAGCTGAAAATACACCATTCATGCCACCCTCCTAAGTCTTTACTGATTCCTCCATTGCTGCAGCTCATTGCTATATTCAGTGTCTGACCACAGGACTGCCATGTGATGAACAATCAAAGTGAAAGGGAAAAAAAGAAGATTTCTTTTCAGCAATTTCTTCTGAGCTTATAAACTCTTAAAAATGTGAAATTTGGCAGGTGTAGCTCAGAGAAAATATATTACTTGTTCCAACACTGTACTGTTTAAATTATTTCACATATTTTAAGGAGTAAGATGTGCATTTTATAAGAAGGAAAGAGGAGCAGTTTACTGGAGACTAAATGACATATAGGTTATGCTGATTAATCTTTGACTAAGATTGATTCAGTGAGATGAGAAAGCAGCTTTGAAAATCCTCCTCCTTTTTTTTTTGATGTAGATCCTATATACATTGTTTCAGAATAAAAGTGTGAACCCGAGTTCCATACTTGCAGAATTACCATGGTATTTTGAGATATCCCCTTAAAAAAGGATTCACTTTCCAAATGCTTTCAAAGAAACTAGAAGCTATGTTTCTTTGTACATTCAGTCCAATATACGCTGACCAGTGGTGCAACATGTGCGTAAATCCACTTTTGCTGGTCAACTGCAATGTGTTTACTATAGGCAGTAGTAAATCAGTCCCTGTTAATTATATTCTCAATATAATTAAAGGCTTTCAATAACTTTGTTATTCTTCTAACAAAGAATTTTAAATATCTAATTCAGCAGGGCTAATGGATCAGAATATATGTAGGAGCAGTAGGAGTGGGTATGCGTGGTGTTTTCAGTCCAGAGATCCAAATGTGAATATCTAATAGCTGAACAGTTCCATACCTATTTTCAGGCTCCTCCAAAGTGCTCAGTAGAGAAAAATATAACCTTACAGAGCACTGCAATAGCTGGTTTTTGGAAGCTTTGAAAACATCCTCAGTTTTACAGAGATAAAGGCTCTGTACATTTTTTGTTACCAGGTGCACAATTGTGTTAATGAAGAATCACAATTAATTTACCACCTAATTTGTTGCTTGTTATTTGATTGCATGTTATTACCATTAGAGGTGTTTGTGGTTGTAGCAGGTCTGGAATTAAATATAAATAAACTATATTGGCTATGGAAATTTTCTTGTGGAGATCACCAGCTAACAAAGACAATGCACTATGTTCAAAAGTAAAGGGAGGTAGATTCATTTCAATTTTTGCTTCTCTTAACAGTGAGTAGCAGCCGTGTGCAGAAGCATTTCCACACGCTTATACTCTGATAAGAAGCAATAGAATGATTACCTCTTTGTAACTAAAAATGTCATGATTTTCATAAAAGCACCTATCTTAACATCTCCACATTGCCATATTGTCATGATCTGGAATATTGCCTAGATAGGGCTCCTTTCCAACTCCTTGACTTATTTCCTGTGCATAAAAAGGAACTGGGACAAAGCACCCTATTGATTATGAAGCTCAGAATAGACTCAGAATAGAAAATACTGTATCATATAAGGTTATGTTGTAATACAGTATGCTTGGTAACAATTTGAGAACATTACTTTAACTCTGGCAAGCTGTTTTGTACAGCTCTGTTCAGAAGCATTTATAGTCCATGGAATTAATCAGTTTCTAAATCATAGCTGACTCTGATTTCTGCTATTTGTATTTGTTATAGGAGCAGTACTTTTAGGAGAGAAATCATTGCAAATTCAAAATAGTGCTTTGATAAACATGAAAATTCAAGAACTGGAGGAACAGAAGCACATTTAAGAGCTAAATAGAAAACAGTTAAAATTTATCTGCAAAATGATTGCTAAATGGAAATCAAAAAGGTCAGCTGCAATGCACTCTAGGGAATCAAGATTCACACACTAAGAGAGCTGCAGGTGCTGTGCTGGACAGTGAAACACAATGTTTTTAATTAAATCATGGGCCTTCCTGAGGGAATATTGCATTAAAATCCAAGTGAATCTGACATAATGGCAAGATCTACATTCCTGGTTCTTAGTCAAGTCATTGCATTAGTCTGCCAATTAGATCAGGAGGGAGGCATTTCAAATTACAGCAGCAATTTTACAGAGTAGATAATTATGGCAAGTTATGAATGACAGATATTACTGCAGCTAGTTTTCTTTTTTTTTTCCTATTTTTTTTAATCCCCCACCTCTTTTCCTGTAGCTCTTTTTCTCTTCTTCCACAATGTTGAGGTTTTTTCTTTCTTTTGAGAATTCTTAGTATCAAATCTTATATAACACTTTGATTACAATTTGTTTCTTGTTACTTTATTAAGCAAACTTTAGTCATAATTTGTCTGTAACTGTTGCTGACATTTATAGCTAAACTACAATAATTCTTATTATATTTATATTTCTCGTCTTCAACTGTCTGGATTCTTTCACCATAGTAATAGCTATCTTCAAAATAATATCCACAAAAGGTACCTGCAGGAATTTTATTCCATGTGAGATCTTATATACTGTTGAATACTGCTTTTATGTATTTGCACTAGGACAAAAACCATGTCATGCTTGTGTGATGATTATTTTTGACTTAAGAGAAGTATAATTAAAGCTGAAGATGGAACAGATGTAGTTTTAAAATATTTCCATGAATGCATATTAGAGTACCATATTTTACCCAATATTTAAAAACTGCTTCCAAGTCCAAATAAGATAATTATGGTTCTTAATAGATACCTGTACTGTTTACATTTACACGGTGTCCTCTAGAAATGCATGTCTTGTTTACAAGATTATATTCTTTTATTTTTCTATTAACTTATGCTGAATTAGAGTTGGTTTGACTTGTAATATAGAACAGCCTCACCTAATTACTTCATCTGGATAATTTGTCCTGTTTAGACATATTCATTAAGACTGTATTCTCAGGAATAATGCTATTTCTATGTCTATGTATTTGAATAAAAGAATATGGAGATCACTTCAGTTTGAATTGCATTTATTTGTAAAAATTTTTACCAATATCATTAAGCATACTCAGTCAACATGAAATATTTCCATTGATCTAAACCAAAATTTTTGATAGAAAAACCTACTTTCAAGATGAAACAAAGTCTTTACTTAGTGGTCTGCAGCTCAGAAGATAAATGTCCATCAAGGATGCAGTATAGGCATGCTTGATTCTTTTTTCTTTTAAGGAAGCCAAACTCCAGAATTTCAAGGGGTAGCTCATCACTGCTATAAGACACAATGTTCAGAATCCTCCTGACAATGTTCTGATTTTAAAGAGAAACCCTGCAGTGGATGCATTTGAGATTGACCTGACAGAGTCAACAGCAGATATGTTTTCATTTTCATTCCTGAGGCAGTGAGTAACCAAATACTTTTGACAAAAGAGTGTTAGAAACTTGACTGCACCTTATTGACTAGGGTATCCTCATTAATAACGGGATTCTTGAATGGAAAACGAGTAGATTTGAACCATGATTTCTTTCAGATAGGCAATCTCATTAACAGAATACTTTAGGATGCAGTTTTTTCAGCTGTTCTTTTGAAGCTATTTTGCTTTTTAGGAAATGCTTAGACTTGTTTGCCTAGGTATAGGGGGCATGCAAGGCCAAAATTAAAAAAGCAAGTGTTTATTAACTGCATAGGTAGTATACCTCTCAAATTCATTGGCAAAGCAGAGTGGATAAGAAAAAAATCCTCTGTACCTAGCACAAAAGATGTCAGGAGTACTTGAGACAAGAATTCTATGGGCAGCTATTAAAGAAATAAATTGTATCTTACCCAGGAAATGCCCCATTCTGAAAATGGCTGGGGGTTCAGGAGACTGTTAGGAAAAACATGTCCCTGTGCATGGTCTTCTGTTACTCTTTCCTGTGCATTTGTCTCTAGCCACTGCTGAGACAGAAGATTGGCCAGATCTGAAGTGGGCAGTTCTTAAATACTTGCGACTACAAAAAGAAAGAATTACATACATAAAACAGACTGACATCAACATAAGTGATGGAGTAAATTTTTTGTCCAATAATATTCAGAAGTTTGTCTTCTGTGAAGACATTCTCCCACAACATTACACAACAGAAATGGAATTTTCTGTGTCTCTAATATAGAGGTATCATCACCAGTGTTAGGGATCCAATCTCCCAACATTTGTTCCAAATTAAGACTGCTTTGCATGGAATTGTTTCATGTTCATGTTCCCTCTTTCCTAGTTGTCTTTCTATTTTAACAGCTTACCTTAAATGTCAGTGATCACAGGAATCATCTTATTGCTGTGTTCTCATCAGGTGGAAGAGTATGCACTGCAATATTAAGTTTTACTATTTTTTAAATTGAAAATAATTAACATCAAAACAATGTCTTTTGAACGAAAAGATAGTGTAATGAAAACTGGAAGATCATCTACAGTGAGGCAGGCATACGAAAATTGGGCAAGTAGAAGTACATTATTAAAATTCATACAGGGAAAATGCAATTTTACACCAGACAGAAGGAAAGAAAAATATACATACAGTAATGTCAAAGAAGACAGTAAGCAGAAAATCAGAAATTATTTTGCAAGGCCACACTGCAGCAAAAATAAAGTGAATGCCATTTGCTGTCCACACACTGGCATATCATGCAGCATTGACAGAAAATAATAAACTCCAAAAACCAGGGAAAGCTGAGAGACAGTGGTAGGAGAGGAAAGTTGTTCTGCTGCTAGTTTTATCCCTGGACTTATTGCTAAGTTGTCTCAGCCGCTCTGATAATTTCAAATCACTGACCATTGAAACTGCATGTTTTGCCCTTCATTTGGTAGACTAAATCTTTTGTATTGACAATTTTTATGCCTTAGATTTCTAGTTAAATAATTCCCTGAAATCTTTGAGGAAAATTTCAGGTGACAATTACCAGGATACTCTTGCTGAAAGAAGTACTAAGATTAAGAAAGGATAAAATGGCTGTGTGTATATATATATATATATATATATATATATATATATAAAATCTGGGGGTTTCTGTAGTCTATTGAAGATAAAGAGAAATACCACTTGAATTTGGTAATGTATTTATTGCCTTATAGTATAGAATTTATTACACGTGTGTGTGTGTGTGTGTGTACATATCCTGCAAACAGATCACCATACCCCTCAAAAATAGATTCTATTATCTATATTGATTTATGTAACTCCTTACTCTATTATTAGCTTTGACTGATATAACTCTTCATTAGTTATGGATTTACATATTCAATGCTCCGTTGCCAGCAAGCCAGAGCCAAGAAGCAAAGAAAATGTCATGGTGAAGTTGTTTGTTTTTAGATGTTTGTTTTGGTTTTTTTTCATTTTCACATTTTGGAATACTTTTCGTCTGTTTCACAGTTCCATGAATAAAGCTCATTTATATAGTGTGAATGTCACTTGCATGGGAAAAATGCCAGAACCAAAGACTGAAGTGGAGATGAAGTAATAAAATATGAATCATGTGAACCACAGAGAAGTGGTTGAATTTAAAACAACTCTTGCCCTGGATGGCCAGTAGAGGTCATTTTGGCTATCTGTCCAATTACAAAAATGGAACAGGCAGAGAAATGACAGCACATAAAGAACAAAATCTATTCAGCTTAGTCCATAAACACTTTAGAGACCCGGTGTAGATGTGGTAGAGCTACAAAGGGCTTCCTGGAACAATGAAAGTCTTATATGCTCCAACTTACTGATCAAAAAATATTCAGAACCAGTCCTACACTAGCAAGATCTCAACCTACTTCATTAAAAATGAGAAGGATATTCCAACTCCACCCTTTAATGGAATTTTGTTAAATCAGAAGTCTTGGAAAGTATGTTCAAAACCTGCGAAGATACTGAGCTTATTCAGTCAGAACTTGGATTGTTTCTTCTCACACAAAATCTGTAGAATGTAGAAAAACCCCAACTCTAATGGCATGGTAAACTAACTCAGTATCTTTTTTATTTAAAAAGGTTTTCACAGATTTTTCAGAAATAAAACCACTTTTGTAGAAATTTCATTTTACCATTTTTAGTACTACTTTTTTTGATAAATATGATTGGGAGCCACTTACAATTCAATTTCTATGAAAACACTGCAGAAGTAGCAGATTCAGGTAGTTAACTAGGGACAGGATTTCATGAGTTTCCCATACAAGTTTTGATTGTGTAAGTGCAATGGTTACAATACTCTTGGCATGTATTAATACAGTCATTACAAAAGGATACTGTGGTTTGATGAAGTGGTTTCTTTGTGGGTAAATATAGTGCTGTACTATAAGAATCCTCTCCAGTTTGTGACAATTGCTTCTGGTTTATGCTAGTCCAGTAGTATAAAGAAATAACATGCTAACTTGTAACAGATATAGTCTAAAAATAAAATGCCAAAAAAAGGAGAAATCACTTAAATCTTTAAACAGTATTAGACATAGTAGAATAATTTGATTTCAAACATTTTTTCAAAGCCTAGGACAGTGTGTTCTTGATGTTAGATTTTTTTTTAAGCACAATAAGTAGGTTGTAGGATTTGCGTTGGAGATACCATATGGAAAGCACTAATTTAATGGGAAATGATAATCTGTGAAATGGATTCATGATTCATGAGTCACAATGCACAATAACACATGCCAGTAATTTACTAAAATACAGTATGCACGTATGTATATTAATTTACACATGTGCATATATCCAAATTCTTTGTTATTTAGTTGCTGTTAGAGTCCTAACAGAAATATAGTAATTTTTTAATGTAAGAAACAGCACATTTAAGCATTAGGACAACTAGCCAGGTCTTGGGGTTTGTGCTCACAAGAAACAGTTTTGCATAACAGTTACAATAGAGAGCATGGGTAATCTCTATCTACACTTGTTCATTGTGTAGATTCTAAATACTTCCAAAGTTCAGCCATTGGAACATATTTTTAGTAAGAGTCTTACAAACAGAGATGTCAGAAGGAGGATCTGAGAAAAAAGAGTATTTCTTGATAAACTGAAATAAACATATCTCATTTAGAAGCTAAAGCAAAATATGCTCGTGAAGCCATTTGGTTGTATTGATGCCTGCTTTAGGATGAAATGCCATATCCTTTCTCTATAAGTAAAAAGCAACAATATTGTCTTTAGTTGGTCCTGAGTGAATTTTTAGTTTTACTGTAATCAAAGTCCTTATTTTAGTCTTCTGGAAATGCAGACATTTATCAGGCTAAGAAGGGGCTTTTTGTTTTCTAGGAAGAAGTAACTTAGTGTTGAAGGGGCCTCTTTGTTAATGAGATCCATAGTATAATGATAGCTGATAATATTTATGAGAGATGGAGGCTCTTCAGTGAACCTACATGCTGAATCACTAATAAAACCCAATTAGCCGCTTAGATAATTCCCCTTTAGTCATCGCTCAGAGAACAGAAATCATGAAAGCTGGGAGAGGATCACAACTGGGTCTACTGCAATGACAAGAGATAAAATGGTGCTGGATCTTTGTTGAAGTCTCAAAGGACAGTAACTTAAGTGAATGGATTTTAGTAAAGGCTCTCTTTAATGAACCTATTCAGTGCTGAAATCAATGTGTTATAATAGCATATAAGTGGTACTGTGGTGAGTGGGAAGAGCACAGTGAGGGGTATGAGTGTAGGGGTGACTAGCTACCTGGAGGCAACAGCATCAAGATTAGAGGGAATAGTGCTGCTGGGAGCAGCAGGCAGGAGCATAAGCCTGGTGAGAGGGGGTGGTGGTTCACCTATGCATTTATGATTAGAGGTTGTGGCAGTTAGAAATTGTGATGCAGTAACATCAAGGTACCTCTACATGCATAGGCATAATTTTCTGATAAAAGATGTATGGGAATCTGTCTGCATGCCCGCTAGGATAGTACTGAGTACTAAAAAAAACCTGAGTCACATGTATTGGAAAGGTACAACCTGGAGAAATGCTTTCAGTGCAGATAAAGTGATAGTGTGAAAAAAAAACAAAGGGCAGCCAACTCACAGAATTATGGCCTTTGAGCTAGTGGTTTATATTCTGGAGCAAAATCTTAAAATTATGACAGATAGCTTAGTATGCTACATCAGGAAAGCAAAAGAAAAGGTAGCACTTAGTAGGTAAAAAAAGAGAACAAAGAAGAATGAGAAGATTTCACCTTCTTACAAGGCATCTGCTTACGGCCACTGATAGGAGTCAGGATGCTGAGCTTGATGGGCTGTTCTTCTGTTTTCATATGCTCACAGCTGGGTGAGAAAATTTAATCAATGGTCTTATGCCTACTGTTCTGCAGGGCTGTGCTCTCCCATCACATAAACACTAGCTTCATTCATTGCAGCTTTGTTTTCCACAAATCAATGCTGTGTCACTTTTCCTTTTCATATCTTTGGTTTTAACTGTATACATATGGGTTTGGCAAGAAAGGAAGTGATTATTCAGGGGATCCACCTGTAGATCCACCTGTAGATCTGCTGTTCACTACAAACTGGCCTGATACCTGCAACATCTGAAAGAGGTGCTACAGAAATCTGAATTTTAAATTTACCCAAGTACATGTTAAAAGCTTGCAACTTTTCTGTCAAGCAACTGAAGTACTGTTAGATAAGAAAGTTATAATGAAATTCTAATAAAATTTATTTACCGTAAAAGCAAGGAGAACTCTTGGTCTGTTACCAGCTAGCTTCCTTGCAACTCTGAATGTGCCTTTATTGAATAGTACATTTTAATAGCACACCAGCGCAATGCCCAGACAGGAGACTTTCTGATTTTCTTTTGCATAAATAAGCATAGTATTCACAAAAATATGGATCGAGAGGAAATACATTATTGTCTAAAACATTTAGAATTTATCTATTTCCTAGTTCACAAAATCTCAGCTAATAAATATGAACCATTTCAATGAGAGTCAATATTAATGATGACTGGATTTGTTTGATTTATATTTCAAGTGTAGTCACTTGCATGCACTATTCAACATCTCAGAAAATGAGTGCAGGGTAAGTGGAGGAATTATTAGCATCTTGCTCTGTCTCTACCTGTTTTCGTGAAACTTGCTGGCACTTATTGCCTTTGATTCCCCTACCACATTGCTAAATTTGGTTAAATTTATGCAGTAGGCTCAAAAGCTACTTGGAATGGAAACAATTTTGGCAGAATTTTGTACAAGCTTCTTTCCTTGGGAACCAAGCTAAAAACTAGACATTCCCTTGGATTTGCTCATTCTGAGCAACCCTCTGACGCAGAGATTATTAATTAAAAATACGACAGAGATGACAGGAAAATCATAAGTACTTCTGTTCATACACCTTCGTTTGCACTTGTTAGATGGTATTTGACTCCATGAATAGTCCCTCAGAAAGCATGCTGGCATCAGCCATTTGTATAAGACACTGAGAATCTGCCTTAGTGTAAGAGAAACATGACTCTCTGCAGCCGTTTAAATCATATCAATAAAAATGAGATTACTGAGTTGAAACCCTTAAAGTGCTAATGTAATTGGCAAAATTCCTGGAGATTTTTAATAAGACCAGCATTTCACCATAGATGTGTTGGCTCTCCTTGATTTTCAAATAAATTACAGAGCATTCCCATTCATGTTTGTGTTGACTTCCCCTAAGTATTTATGAAGAGATTAGGATAGACATTTTCTGTACTTGTTGCCTAAAAAGTGCCTGCAAGTTTTATTTATTTCAGTAATTCACTGTCCATTTTAATGGTGTGTGACCGGCTATATTTTCTTCACTGGACAGATATTTCTTCTTAACAGAGACAGTGAATAGCGAGTAATGCACTTGATAGGGATCGGTAGCGCTGTCCTAATTAACAAGATTAAAAAAATTAGTTGTCAGTATAATTTGAGAAGGGAAAAAAATCAAGATGCCATGAAAAGCAGAAATTTATTTATTCCCAGAACTTTTCTTAACCTGACTACTTCTGAAAATAAGTATGCAATACTCTCCCTTTGTTGTATTTTATTACATCTGTTGTTCGGAAACTTCCCATTTTGTTGCTCAAATCTTGTATTTTTCTCATCTTTATGGGCTTTCACATATTTGCCATTACTGCTTTATGTACTTGTAATGTTTATGGACTCACATGATACAGAATCTCAATTTATCATTATCATTTGCTGTTTTAAACATGATGTATTATTGTAAAAGTGGAAGATAAAATCTCCACAGAAAACCTACCTTTTTACAGTAAATTGAACTTTTTTTGCTGCTTTTGATGTTCAAATAATGCATTTTTTATAATTTTGTATTTAATAAATGTCTGAAGGTAACACTTTCATTTTACCTGCTGCTGGCATTTTCTGGAAGCTAGGTAGTGAGACAGATGAAGAACAAGATTTTATTTTCAAAGAATGGTAGACAAGTAAAAATAACATCTAACTGCCAGTGGTGTCTCTTCAGATAGTAACACACATTATCCCCTGGCTATATCATTGTGCGTAAGACACTGGCTGAGTCCTTAGGGAGATCCTCCAGAGGTTCAAGACAGTGGTTTTGCCTCTGGTATCACACAGAGCACATGTCAGATACATGTCACCTCTCTCCCTGTGCCGCTGCTGGCAGTGGCAATGCCTTTCATACCCTGAGATGGTTTAAAGTCCTTTTCAAATCACGCCTGGCGAAACAACAAGGTTTGAACAGCAGGTGAGGGAAAGAGGAACACAACGAGAGCAGGTGCTGTCACAGCAGCCAGCAAAGCCAGGTGTGCACCCACCGTGGCACCACCTCAGTCTCCACCTCCAGATGGCAGGTGCCCCCTTCCAGTGTCTCCAGCAGCACCCGCCATCCACAGCCCCTGACAGGAAGCCTGGAACTGCCAACATGGCTTTTCTGTGGAGAATATGAAACACAGCTCGTCTGCTTGTCTTTGTAGAGGGGAAAAAACAAAGTGCCTTAATTAATAAAACAAAGAAAAAAGTTATAATGTAACAACTGTCAGCAAATATGACCTTCACTATTTTTGAAGTCATCCAGCTTTTGAAGTCAGGCACCATCCATGCAGTGATGATACAAGGAGCGGTGGTTCTGTGCCTGCAGCACTGGGAGTTGGGATGCCTTCCTACATCTCTCTGCCGGCTACAGGCACCAAGTTTAAACATGTTTTCTGTCATCACGTCTGTAAATGAAGACAGATGTATTATGCTGTCACTGCAGGGAGCATACAAGGATGATGTTTGGTCTCCTCTCCCGGGCAGAGAGCCGTGTGGCACAGCCCGGGGACATCTGGCCTGCCATGGCACCACTGTCCCACTGCTGCCTGCCCTGCTAGGCCCTGCCCTGCAGGTACTGAGGCTTCTGAGAGTGAGCATGGCCCAGGAGGGTTGTTGTGGAACAGCCTCATCCCAGGGGCTTGGCTGCTTCCAGGCGTCATGTCCAACTGCACGTCCTCTCCAGGTCAGTGTTCCCTCTTGGGCCTGCCTTGCTCAGAGCTTTCTGTGTGACTTTGGCTTTCTCTTTATTCAGCTAGACTGTTCGCCAGGGCATAGTGCTAATAACATCAAAGTCACAAGTTTGATCCCTTCATTCACTTGCGAGTTGGACTCAGTGATCCTTGTGGGTCCCTTCCAAGTCAGAATATTTTGTGATTCTATTACTTGAAAATGCGTCAGTGTTCATATAACAGCACAAACAGGATGGTTGCCCCATCTTTGCCACCTTGACCATGTTTCTAAATGGGTGGGAGGCACAAGGGTACTTCACCAGGGATGGTGGAACCTATCCTCACAACAGCAAAACCCCCTCTCCAGATGTGTTTCATGCTTAAGCGCAGCTCACCACTGCCCTTGGAAGAGGAAACCCTAAGTTCTCACTAGGGAGTGGATGCTGGACAAGATAGTCGCCTCCATCAAAAAACCAAGAGAGCTACCACTGCTCAGGATGCCATTGTGACTCTGCATCACTTCTGTTCAAAATGCCAGCACAGACTGTTAAGTCACAGTTTTCTCTGACATCTTGGAGTCTGTCATTTAGCAGGTTCTGTGTCCATTAAACACATGCCTTACTGATATCAAGTAGTAGAAGTAGAATTTTACCCTGAGTGTCATGTAGTGCTAAGCCTTGCAAGTATTTATTACATCCACACTTACTTTTACCAGATAAGCCTGTCATCTCATCAAAGAATTTTCAACAAGACCTGTTTCCAGGATACTACAGCAGTTAATGCATCTAAGCTCTTTTGAAAACATGCCAGGTATCTATCTGAATCTTTGTGCACCACCTATCTATAAAATCTGGGTTTTGGTCTTCTATTATAGTGGAGATTCAGTTCTATGAGGTGTATTTTTAGCTTTTTATTGCTGATCATAAAGTCTCCCAAGAACCTATTATATGAAAAACAAAATGAAACTATATTTTAAATGCATCAGCATCCCCTAAACCTTACTATTAATTACAGATAACCAGCTAACATTGTTCGAGATTTATTGAATTCTATTTCTACAATACACAACTCGACTGAAGTAACTAATAAAATGAAATGTAAGAAACCCCAAACTAAAACAAACAAACAAAAACAACAAAAACCCCAAAATCCAGCCTTATATCACATTTAGCAATTGATTTGAAAGTGCCTATAAGCGTTTTCTGTGTTGGTTGACTGTACAAACCAGAAGGAAGAATTAATTAAAATTTTTATGTGAAAAAAATAGCTGAGAATTGTACTTGAACTTTGTAAAGGTCATGATGTAGGTCAGACTGACATAAAGCCTCATCTTCAAGGTATTTGACCACATGAACAGCTTAAACTTCATGTTTAATTATAGATTAGTAATCCTGTAAGTCACACTTAACTTATCACTCCTGAAATATTTCTTGAATTCCTACTCAGTGACTGATGTTACAATTCAGTGTGTGTGCGGAATGCATTTTTCAATCTTACTAGGCCAGACCAAAAAAAAAAAAAAACCAACCAAAAAACAACAACCAAAAACCCAAACAAAAAAAAAAAAAACCAAACAAAAAAAAAAAAAAAACCCAACAAAACAAAGAAAAAAACCCACAAAAAAGCATTTAAGTTCAGGACGGCTAACTCGAGACCCGATGTTCAGCCAGAACCTGGTGTTCCTGGCTTCTAACACCTACAGGTTCCTTACCTTTTAAAGTCTTTGAGGAGCCACAGCACAGCTGCAGCTATGGGTTCAACAGTGTGGTAGCAAGGCCATTGAGAGACCTAGAAATTATGTGTGGGAGGTTTAATTTAAAAACATGAGACACTTGCTGTACACTTATATGCCAGAATTCAACAACAGTATAACTTTTAACTATATTCCTGTTTTGGTTTTTTTTTTTTTTTTTTTTTTTTTTTTCTAAAATGAAGCACTCTGAGCCCATAGACTTCCGTGTAATATCTTTGTATAAACAGAAATGGAAGGTGTTGGAGGCATTTTTGTCCACAGTCTGAGGTGGTTTGAACTCAGATTTCTCAGCTTCTGGGGACATTTCTGTAGAGAAAAAAGAGGCAAGAAGCAGAGATGCTGTACAGACCGATGGCTGGGACACTCACTAAATGCTGGGTCTCATCCTTCCTGCCATTATCCCTTATGAAACTTATATCAAACAGATATTGCATAAAATGCAGGAATAGACCTTGAAACAGGATTGAGACCAACAGCAACTTCACTTCCCCTCTGGCTGTGTCTGAAAAGAGATGAGTGAGCACTGTAAAATAAAGGATCTCTTTGCCTCATCTGGCAGGCCTGTGTGTGCATTTCCTATGAGGGAACAAAGTACCTAAATGTTAAAACCGTTCTGTATGAACAGGGTAAAAAACAGTCTCCTGTGTATCTCGTGCATGTATACTCTTGGGTTTTTGTTAAGCAAATAGTGCACTTTGTAATAGTATTTTCATAAGAATCAGTTATCTCTTAGTCCTCAGACCCTTAAAAAGGTTGAAATTTTTTTTTTTTTTGTCATTGAAACCTCTTCCAGTGAAAAGAATTTTAATAGTCTTTATAAGCAACAGGTTCCCTATTGTAGACTAAATGTGCTTTCTCTGTGTTTGACTTTCACAAAATGCCCATCTCTTCTATAACAGCTCACAGACTTTGCAACCATATTTATACATTTTACATCCAAATAACTCCTTGGGAATTTTGGTCAGGCAAGACTTCTAATATTTTCAACATAGATTTAGCTTAACTTAGAGGACTAGCTTCTTCCATTGAGAAGGTGCACCAGCTGATTAGGAAGAATATGACTGATAAGAGGGGTTTGCAGATACTGTAAATCTGACTTTGCCTCTTTCTATTTTCATTGCCTAAAATACCCCTTGGAAAAGTCACATTTCGCCAAATAAAGTGTCTTCATTATTTTTTTTTTTTCAGAGCTTCTAAGTGTATTTAAACCATATAGGTACGTGGATGAAAAATGTCAGGTTTGCAGGCAATTAGATATAATGCTAGTAAGTACAACTACTTCTTAATTTCTCCTTGTGCTGTTCAGGCTTTTTAGATTCCCATAGGAAGGACAAATCCACTTTAGTCAATAGATAGAAGCCAGCAGAAAAGAAGTATTACAACCTACTGCTATTCCATCAGTTTCATTTCCTTCCTTAGGAGACTTAAGTATCCAGCCATATAGATCTTCACCTTTCAGTTCAGTCTATCTAAAGGTTTCTAAACAGTTATGATACAGCTTTCATTTCAGTTTTCACCTTTTTCTTCTTTTCATGTTTGGTCTCTGTAATAGCTCAAACAACCCTTTTGCTTGACAAGGCATTTGTAAACTTACATCTTTCTCCTAATGCACTGGGTTTGAAGTCTCTTCTTCCTTTAGTTTGCTAAGGCAGCCTATCTATCTCTGAAGCTTTTCCTAGAAATCACTTCTTCTAGCTTGTCTTATGTTACTATTTTTGTTCTTTGGCAACCTCTGCCTACATCAGTGGTGACAATATTGTGGGAGAAAAGACCAAATATCCATATAAGTTGCAGAAAGGAAGCATCTGATATGGCAATGTTGGAACTTTACAAGTGTGGTTTTTCCTTTTCACATATTTCTTCCTTTTCCACAGTGCCCATCATCATTTTTTTATCATTAATTGCCTAATTTAGAGTTTAACTGTGCTTGAACAGAGATTTTGGACAGAGGAGAGCTGAGTGTTAACATGATTCAGGTAGAATCAATACATCCTGAGCTTCTGTGATGTATAGTCTCAAAGCTTCCTTTGTTTAGAACACATACTGACCTGCCTGTGATGTTCTGCTCTAATTCTGCGGGAAGAAGTGGTGGCAGCCATTGCTTCAAACCATTAGTCTTCATTTGAAAGAGTGGGGGATGCATATCAATACTTGTAATCACCTTTGTGGCACCAGGGAGGCAAAGCTGTAAAAAGTAAGTACTTTCGTAATGCTGATAGAGACAGGAGAAAAGAATTTTACTGTGTCCTCTGGCCAAGCTCTCTTAGGCCCACCAAATAAAATTACTGTTATCAGTCACATAAATTTTGAATGGACCCTGAAATCAGAGTTGTGGAACAGTTAATGTGAGCTGGTGGTTGTCGGTGCTTTTGAACCTCTACCACATTATGCATATTGTTATCATTATTTACATACATGAATTCACTATTTGGATATTAAGAAGATGAACATTTTTAGTATATGCTACATAGCCTGTGTAAGGTGCAAATCCTTACTTTATTTTCTTTAACAGAATTATCTGCAAATGACATTAGAAATGTCAAAACTTTTTTATCTCCTTGGTGTATGCACAGGAAAAAAATAAAGAAAGGCAATATTTATTTTTCTGAAAATACATACATATAATGTCTTCTAAATAAAAGTATTTGATATTTACAGTGAATGCCATGTGACAGTGTTCTAATTTTGTTGAAAGAAGTGTAAAATGAAAGTTAAAAAAACCACCCTAACCTCACATACCCTTGATTAACAGTGGAACAAATGGTTTTGCTACACATACATATACTACTATTTAAAGGTTGGCCATTTTGTACAACTGGAGGGCAACAGTTCCCATTAGCAGATCAACCCATTTTAAACATAGTAAGTATTTATTCTAGACAGAAATTCTTGCTTCTGGAATAAAAATGAGTCTTAGGATATTAATCTTGTGTACAGGCAAGCCAAATATCTAAAAGAAAAATCCATCCATCTCATTATAGCAATATTTCTCTAAATTAGCAGTAAAGAAGAAATTGTCTGATTTGGGTGGAATAGATATTGAAAAAACTGAATGAATCCTATGGCTGAATAAACTCTTTTCGATTTACATTTAAGATTCTGTTGGATCTTCTCTGAGTGCCTTCACATCACTACTTGAGGACCAGAAAGATAACATACAGAATCTCTTTTTTTGGTTAAGACATACTGTTTGGAAATAAATTAGAAAGGCCTGAAAGGAAAAATTCATCTGTATGCTGTGTGCAATCGTTAATCGTGAGAGAGGGAAGATAAATGAACCAAAACAAAGATATATTTTTTGAGGATGTTAAATCAGTAGTGTGCAAAAGGGGCAATTAGTAGTATTTTTCTAAGAGCAATTTAGATTAAATAGCTGCTGTATGCTATTTTTATTCCATGCCTGAGCTGTCTCTAAAGGAATTTTAAGAGAGCATATATTCTGGTTGCCTGTGTTTTTGAAACCAAGGTAGAAAAAGACTGTAGCCTGTTGCAGGCATAATGTTCTAAACATTCATGTGCTATTAATAGATTAAGTGGGCAGGAATTTCCTACCCACTGCAGTTTTTCTCTATTTTATTGCTTCCAGTGGTTGATAATTTGCATTTTATGACATTTCATAATATATGCTCCCAATTAAAGGAAAATAGGATTTATTTTTCTTTTTAGACAGAATTAGTGTTGGTTTATGTGGTAAACATCCCAGCAAAATTTCCCCCTTGTCTCTGTGCTCCAGGTCTCTTGTCATATTCAATACCATTCTTTTCAGCATAATCTTAATTAGTTTAAAGTCCAGATTTTCTTTTGCTACAGTGAAAAGCTTGTGCTCAAACTGCTTGAGGTTTTTAAACACAGTTCATGTCTTTGGTCTTTTGTGTGCCTATTTTTAGCTTAAGCTAGTAGATTTGAATACTTGTCCCACCATATTCATAATATCATACAACAGACATTGAGTAAAAAATTCTATTTTCTGTATGGACAAGAAAATGTAATGTTCTTCTACACCAGTTTCACTTCCACTAGTCCCTCTTATTGCTTTATGATGTTGCGGCAGCAGCGTGTTTACTGATTAACATGATTAACACCTACAGTTTACAAAGACTAGAAACTTTGTGTTAGATAGTCTTCTTGTGTACCTCTCCATTTTGATTCCATAAAAGGATTTTGCAAGTTACTGGTAAAATCTCAATTACCAGTTTTCTTCTTCCTTTTGAGAAAGGCATGACTGGCATGATGACCACCTATCAAAATCTGTCTCATATTGAAGTACCCTCCATGCTAAAGTTTGTAAAGCTACTGTACAGTCACCACTGGTCAAATCTAGTCTGACAATCTTCTTGTCAGTAATTGATTGCATAAGAAATAACAAGTGTTTGAGCATAGTATAAGGCCACGTTGTTCTCAATATAATATTAATATTTCCTTGACTGGGTCAGGTTACTCTATATTCAAATTATTAGAACTTCTGTTCTAATGTTGCTAAATGTGTAGGAAAAGCAGTGACTTTGGGCTGGACCACCAAAAATTGACGTTTACGTGTGAGTATTAAAATGGGCATTGCAAGACTAGAAGTGTACCTGGAAATCTATCAAAGCTTGATTGTTTTTGGTTCTCCAAAGATCACAGATATATACGTTTAAGAAGATGTTTAACACTGTGACTTGGCAAGCACCAAAGTACAGCAGATGTGATTTTTACAGGTTACTTGTGGCAGCACACACTAGGTCAAGAATTTGGACAAGTTTAACACTGTGAACTGCATTTGTGATGCTAAGAGCCCTGTGCAGACATACAGATCTGCTACTTGCCCTGGAGGTTCAAGTTTCCTTATGAGTCCTGTCATTGATTTCCTTTATGCCTTAAGGAAGCATTTTTATTCCTTACAAGCAGTTTTAAGTAGTGAAGGAAGGAAAGTGCAGGTTTGTTTTCTTCTCTAGACAAACTTCACGAAGCAAGTAATGGTGGATGAATTAGACAGTGTTAGTGATAAATAATGTCTAACTTTGGTATCTGTGAGCTCTGCAGTAAAAGAAAACCTGCCCATATGCACTGGGGGTGGAGAGAGAAGGTTTTATAACAGATTTAAAATTAGAAAACAAAATGGCCTGATTAACAGCAGTAGGAAGAGTTCTGCAGAGGATGAGGGGAGAAATTAACGGATGACATTCAAAGGCAGCTGTGAAGTATGAGAAGCTGCAGTACGCGGAGGTAGTCAAATCTAGCAGTACAGAGAGTTCTGAATGATGCTGGAATAAATGAAGAAATCTGGGTGGGGGGATCTTTCAAGTGGTGGATCATAGCTAAAAGGTGGATCACCTCTGCTTACACAAATAGTAAGCCAGTAGACTCCATCCTCAAGTAGAGCACTATATTAGTATTAGAAGCAGCCGATATTTAGGGAATGTGTACGGAGATATTTCAAGCAAACTGATAATGGTTTTAGCATGTGCTGGGGTTTTTTTTGGAAACAGAGTGAGCCCCACCATTTTAGAGTTCAGAAAGCAAATGTAATTCACCCACTTGCTATTTCCATCTGAGACTAAATCTTTCCATGAATTCCACTTACCTTGAAATAAGGGAAGGATAAAGGGCCTTCACAAATGTGCTTTCTAATGGTTAGAATCTGGATACACAGTGCAGGGAATGTGGAGAAGCGGTGTTGCAGAGCTGCAGTATAGAAACTTCGGCCTTAGTCAGGATCCCGAATTAGGCTTTCCTGCAGGTAGCTTTCCAGCAAAGGATCCACTATGGCAATGAAATGGACTGCACCCTTTCTTCTTGAGCCCCAGACCTACCCTTACTTGTGCCAACAGCACAAGGAGGCAACATGGCGTGCTCATGTCCAAAGCAGGTTGAGAAAGGAAAATTGCAGGTGATTACAAAGCAAAAGTGAATGTACACAGACACACTGTAAAGGCCTCTTCATTTCTAAATACATTACAGCTTTCAGTGGATAGACATCCTACCAATAAATTCTGTCTTTACAGCAGAACTGCAAGAAAAATAGTATTTTTTGTGATAGACCAGTCTGGCTTCTAGTGAACTATTCTGATGGATGTGGTTGCTAATGACAGGAAAAATCATACAGGTTTTTTTTCATAGTAGGTATAACTAACTAAACCAAGAAAATAGATCACTAATAAGGGAATATTAAATCCTGCTATGAAATTACACCTGCTCTGGTATGTAACCATATTTAACCATATTTAACACCTAAATATGGATGCATTATAACCAATTTTTCTTGGTTATGAGTATATCGCTCCTTGATATGCAGTATTATTACTTTTTGATTAATAAAGAAATAGCAATACCAGTAGAAATTAGGATTTCCGATTTGTTTCTTTCCCTTCTTTTCTCTCTAGAAAATATAGATTTCATATATGAATATGGATAAAACTTGATTAAGAATTCAGAAACTTTTTTTGCCCCCAAGTTACCTGCAGACATTCAGTTCATCCAGATTCATGAAGGCAGATGGACTGTTCAGCCAAGTTCAGTAAATAACTATCTCAAAACTGCAAGAAAGTGTGGGTCATGTAGTTTTGCTTTCCTTGTAATTTACCTCTGTTAAAACTAACTACAGGAAAGACACTGTTTTTGTGGAAATGAAAATAAAAAGAAGGTACACATTTTCATGGAAGGTGCTCTTAATTGTTTATTCAAAAGCATTTAGAAGCTCCTTTTCTGTTGTGCATTTACACCATTCCTGCACCTGTCTTTCACTACTATTGATTTCACTACTATTTTCTAAAGAATCAATAGAATACTACTATTGAGTATCCCAATACAATCCAAATATTGTGACTATATATTTTCATTTAGACCTTTCCATCAGATACCATCTAAGTTCAATCATAATCAGAGATTTAGTTCATTGTCATTAAAATATTAAGTCATTGTTCAGCCTAACCTGTTTTGGTTTATTATTTGATAATCACAGTAATTCTTATGTTGCTTAATTTATTCAGTTGAGATAGGGTACTTAATACTTCAGCAATGTAAATTATTTCATTATTTAAATAAAATCCTAGTGTAATAGCAGTAACATTTTCATATTGAACATATATATTAGGCATTTCCTTAATTTTTAGATGTTGAATGTTTCATACACAGGCCATAATTGTTTTGTATATTAATATTATTCCATACATTTTTCATTATGAACATTTAACTTTGGATTGTCAATTGCCATCTCAGTTTTGTAATTTGTTAAGATATGTTCTGTCTGCATTAATCTGCTGCTGTCAGCAGACCATGATTTTAACCATTTTGCAAGTTATTTAAAGATTTATGTTATTACCCATAACAAGAAAAAAATTTAGAGTCACTTTTTAGAAGTAGGCTTCTAGAGACTATTTTTTTTTAATGTGACTTTTCCAGATAGACTGTCATCCTTTTTATTTTTCAGAAGAATTATTTTTATGACTGAAGTTTCTTTTTAATTTTGGAGTTTTCCATTTTAAAAGTATACAGAGAAATTTGATAGCAAAATAAGTCATGTCACATTCCACATTCAACTGAAAGGATTTTTTTGGCTAGTTTAACTAGTTGTCCTGAGGCCTTATGGTTTTCAGGTTTTCTGAAGTTTCTCTGGTATGGGCTCTCTGTTCCTGAGTTTTAGTGCTTGAATCAATTAGATCTGAGTAAAGATTTCTCAAAAAACTGAATATGGGATTGCAAGTGTAAACGAGCACTGCAACTCACCAAGAGAGAATTGCAATGGTTGTCTTTCATTGTCTAAATGTCAACACATTTTAAATAAAAGACATTTGCTTGGCTTAGTATTGAATACTTTTTCACTAAATACTTAGGAAGTTCTGAGGAAATAAACTGACATGGTCTATTATCTACATTTACTTAGAACTCAGTAAAAGCTTAAGGACTTGCATGTAACATCATAATGCATTTCATTATAAGGAATACTTAGTGTGTACCTATAATAATCTGTGTAGCTTTTGTGATGATGACAAGGCATTTGAAGGAAGCTTTATTACACAGTATGCATATTTTAAATTTTATATGGTTTCTCTGCAGAATTTTAATCACTACTGTAGACATGAGGATCCCAGTACTCCAATGAAGTAATGACCTCCAGGCACTGATTCTCTAAATATCAATATTTTGTTCTTTATTGTAAATGCTGTTTTTAGATGATTGCATTTAGCACAGCTGTAACTAACATGATCAAAATGTAGTGATTCTGTATTTCCTAGGAGGTAAATCCATACCTCAGTCATGGCTGATGTGTAACTTTTTTTTTCCTGGAAGCGATCCTCCCTGTGTTTAGTGACAGCTGTGCTGTTACCCACCTGTAGTACTTTGGTAGTGAGAACTTAGTGTCTGCCCACTTGCCTCAGCTCAAGCTGAACTGAACCTTCTGTCTATGTTTTCCTTTGTAATTCTATTATTTTCTACTTTGTAACAGTAAATATTCCACCATCTTTGGATGGCATTCCTGTAGCTCATACAGTATTATTCAAGTAGAAGTCCCTACCCAAAGCTGACAGCAACTTCAAATAAGAACGGAGAAATCTGCTGGAGAAACAGGTGCTTTGTCCTTGTAACTCGGCCGGAGCAGAGTCTTTGGAATCTGGATTCATCTGGATCACCACGCAAAGTTCGAGCTGGTGTTGCAGCGGCGGTGGGCTCGCTGCGGGAACGGGCCCGTGCCAGCTCGGTGCCGGGGAGGGCCCGTGCCCAGCTCCGTGGCTCCCCGCCGTCCTCCGGCAGGGCCGGGGCCGGGGCCGGGCAGCGGGGCCCGGGGCAGGGCAGCCGGGGCCGGGGCAAGGCAGCGGGGCCGGGACAGGGCGGCGGGGCCCGGGGCCGGGCGGCGGGGCCCGGGGCCGGGCGGCGGGGCCCGGGGCCGGGCAGCCGGGGCCCGGGGCCGGGCAGCCGGGGCCGGGGCAAGGCGGCGGGGCCGGGGCCGGGCGGCGGGGCCCGGGGCAGAGCAGCGGGGCCCGGGGCAGAGCAGCGGGGCCCGGGGCCGGGCAGCGGGGCCGGCTCCTGCCCGCCGTGGGCAGCAGATGGTGCTAGATGAGAAGTGAAGGTGCCGCTCAGGAAGCCTCCCGTCAGCTCAAAGTCAGGATTAAACACTCGGCGGTTTCCGTGTTTGTTTCCTTACTTGCTGGGATCTTTGGGGTAGGAACGGTGAAAGTTGAGGTGGGTGAACATTACGGTGGTAAGGTGAGAGATAAAACGTCAGTCGTTTCCTAAGCAGGGTTTCTGTGGCGATAGAAGGTCGCACGAATCAGCAGGGCAAGGCCGTCTTTCTCAGTGGGAGAGAAAAGAAGATGCAGGCATAGCACAAAACGGTACTGCTTCAGAGCAGATTGGTTTGAGAGAGCACTGTCAGCTTGTATGTCAGTGACTGTGTGTCTGGCATGACTGAAAGCCTTGTGTCTTCAGATTAATTTGAAGAATATATGAAGGTAAGACCTCTCAGCTGAGTGAGGAGTAGTTTGTATTTTAATTAGCCAGCTGTAGGAAAATAACAAAATGTCTTTTTGCTGAAATCTTACTGATTATATTATTATATTATATGAAGCAATGTACATTAATAGTATTCACTTTCTTTATGGTTTAGAAGTAAAATTTCAAGAATTCCCTCAAAACCAGCGATCCCAATTGCTGTACAGTGGCACAACTCTAGAAAAGAAAGAAAACAGTCTGTATTAGTTTTGGTTTTGGGTTGCCTTGTGGTTTTGTTTCTTTTTTCATCCTCTCCAAACTTGACACCATGTCTGGAACACTTACTTATCCTTGGCAATAAAATTTGGGATCAAATGCGCAAAAAACTAGCTTGGTAAGAGATTTCCTTATATTATTTTACCTATAAAAACATTTATCACCTGTAAAATCAATCTTTATATGGGCACTGAAGGATAAAATGAAAAGAAGCTTCTTCTTCATGAAGTTAATTATCTCCTGAAGCTTTGTAGCTTTCTGATGCTACAATACACAATTAAATTATTCAGAATTGACAGTGTTTAGTGAAAACAGGAGTACTGATAATCTGTGGCAGCAGCTGCTTTAGAAAATATAGCACACATTGAAATAAGATAAATTTTGTGTGTGCTTTCCTTGAAGTTGGCTGTGTCAGTACTTGCAGAAACAAACAGATAATATTGAATGCAGGTATAATATGTTTTAAAACCGTAATGCATGAAACATTAGACTTCTAGAATGCAGTACTTTCTGCATCACCTGTAATATAGTAGCTGTTATCCTGAACTAAAATGTGACTTGACATTGGCAGAACAAGTTGCTCTCAGACTGTAATAAGGTCATGACTGGATGCAATTCTACATAGACACCAGTTCTATAATGCCTAATAGTTATATATACTGTCTAAATGCACAGTTCTGTGCAACCTACATTTCAGGGCCACATCTGAAAAAGGTTTTATAATATTCTTCTCAGTGGAAAAAGTGTGTTTCTAAAATTTGGTAAGGCACCCTTGAAGTAGGATGTGCAAGAGATTGCACTGAGCTGAGAATCCGCTTTGTTAATATAAAAAATTATAATAATGGGCAGAACAAATCTTAAGTGTGTGATTTATGGTCTTTTAAAAGGATTCTTGACCTTTTTTAGAAGAGCCTAAGAGGCTTTATAGTCTGCCCTGCTTTGGTAGACTTATTTCATCTTTCTACTTGCTTCTTCAGCAGTGTCTTACAACATCCTACTTGTTTACTTGGGGGAGATGATGGGAAGATATTTTTGCTTAAATACTTTTTAAATGTATCAGAATTTGTGGAGGAAAATGTAAACACATCAGTGAACAGTTTTTTTTCCAAAGCATTTCCTTAATTTTTTTAATCTCTGATAAAACATTAAAATGACAAGTACATTTGCACAGCCCTTCTCAAAATCATTTCAGCAATCATTCCTCAGAAAAGGAAGCTGTGCTTATAAGGGGGAGAGGGAGGAGGGAATGCAAGTCATAGCTATAAAATTGATATTCTTTACATGCTGACTTATTATGACTGCAGTCTGCATTACATGGTATTTTTGTGGGCAAGATACTACTCTATTAGTCCTGCATAATGCCAAATGTAATAACACTCAGAATTGCTTAATGGAAAGATTCCTTACCAAACTGTGCTTTACAAATGGTTACATTACATGTAAAGAATTGTAGAGGAGAGAGATAGATGAGAAAGAGGGAATGTGACATTTGCTTTTATCTTCCAAGATAAACTGATTAGTTGATTCCTAATATGTTGTCTGAATAACAAAAAGTGTAAGCTTGGCTACAGTGCAGGTAAATAGAAATAATTTCACATCACAGAGTCTGTGGGTTTTATGTGTGGAAAAAAAAAAAAAGAAATAAATCTTCCCCAAATTTTGCCTTAGATTAAATAGCTGTAGGCCTGACTGTTGCCTTGAAGATTGAAAACTAGATTATGATCAGACTCTAGGGCACATATGACAATGTCTTATGTAATGTCTTAATAACTCCTTGGAAAAACGATGTAATAGTAGTCATGTCATTTCTTGGGTCTGCTGTAAAGATAAGTTGTTTGACTGAATTCTTTTTGAGTAGATTGAAGGTTTATGCCAGGTATAATTTTCAGTGTTAGATGATTTAGCTGGTTGTTGTACTTTAATTTTAATAGAGGCCGTATGGTTCATCTTTAATGTCTGAACTGGGTGTGACAAATTCAGTGAGGAATGCTTGAAAAAAGTGAAGATCAAATGCCTTGTTAAATAATACAATAGGAAGAAACAGCTGCAGCTAAGAAGTGCCTTACCCACTGGCAGTTCTAGGTGGAACAGCAATTGTAATTTTGGTGGTTTTTAGCTAGGAAAAAACTCTAGTTTGTTTCTTTAACACTTCACAGACCCTAGAGCTGTCCCTGTTCAGTGTTTCTTTTGAGTTTACTGATCACATTGAGTAACCTTCTATTCCTTATCACTATTCCAACTTCTGAATATCTAAAAGGGGCCCTTGCAAAATTTAGAATGTTGACTCAGTAAACTTGCCTGAAGGACCAATCACTTTTTCATTTCGCCAAGTGTTGGTGTTACATGAAGAATGAAGGTCTCCTTGTATTGAGGAATTCTCTGTCTGTTATGCTGCCCTGAAAATTTTCAAATAAATGTAAAACAGCAGTGCTGTCACCGTGTTATCTTGCACCAGCCTACAGTTTCAAGTTCTTAGACTTGATAGGCACAAGGGAGAAACCCCAGGCAATCTTTACTTTATGAAGTAAAAAACCTGGATTTTCTTCTTGCTCTTATTGCAAGTTACTAAGAGAATGCCTGCCAAAGTAATTTGAAAATCTTGTGCAGTTTTCTGCAAGGGAAAGTTTTTCTACATTGTTTCACACAGAAAAATCTGCTGTAGTAAGGATATCTGTTAAATTGCAGAATTCGGAAATACTTTCTGGGCTTGAAACCAAAGGCTTCAAACCAATTTAGTGTTGAAATGTATGGCAGAATCATCTTACTCACCTTGGAACTGTATATTTGGACCAAATCCTTTCTCTGAACAACTCTGAAATCAGAGCTAGGGTTGTATACACAGCACTTACATTCAGTTATTTTGGTGTAGCCTAAGATGATTTACATTTCAGAGCAAGCAAATGCTAGCAGGTGTTACATCTACATGAAGTACCCTGGTGAAAGATGGTGTTGTACCTCTGAAAGACTGATGAATTGTCCACAGCATTCCTCTGAGCTAGCAAAATTGTGCCTTTTGCTGGAGAGGAACAATGTGCAGAAATATCTGAAGTGTATTCAACATCCAAAGTAAATTCTCTATTCCAGCTGCCACACGACTATTTCTCCTGCTACTGCTGAAGATAAACTAGCAACACATTAGGAGTCTGTGGATGTACTCTTAGGATTGACTTTTGCCATGAGTCCCCAGTAGAAAGAAAGAAAATATCCAAGGTTCTTTGATTCTTGTTCCCCTATCTAATTCTAGAATTTGTCTTCCTTCTGTCCTTTATCACATCTTTTCAATGTGGAAGTATATATTTTCTTCTGTTCTTTCTGCAACGGTTTTGATAATGAGATTGCCCTGCAAATCTGAATGTACTTTTAATCAGGTGCAATATTATTTTTATCCTCCTCTTAAAAGTTGACTCTGTATGAATTCTGCCTACATTCTTCCAGAATTCTTCAGCTGCTTGTAGAACATGTTGACCTATTTATAAACCAATAAAACTCAAAAAGAAAAATGCTTAACACATAATGAAATGACTCAAACTGTCCTTTTACTTTTCTCAGTTGTGCATATATTTGTTCCCCTTTAAGCATAAAACTTCTACACATTGATCTTTCAGATGGCTATAGATTTGAAAGATTCAGAGATTAGAAAATCAAATTGATTCAATCCAAAGTGTTAGCAGAATAAATATGGTTTAGGTTTAACACCAAGTGAGCCTCTCGGGATTCCTTCTTATAAACATTCATAGAAAAGAATTTGGATCCTTTTATTAATAATTTTTCTAACTGAGACCTCAGATCCAGCAAATCTGTAAATGCAAATCTAATTCAAGAATGATAAACTTAAGTATATTCTAAGTTTGAGGAATCTTTGTGCAATTCCACGCTGGTTATGGGATATCCACTTGGTAGATCAGTTTCTAGGATATATGAAAAATAATATTTATTTGCAGAAAACTGTTTTAATGGATTTTTTTTCTTTCCCCTTTTTTGTTTTAAACCAAATACTCACAAAAGGAATAAAGGAAAAAATACACTTCCACCTTTAACACATATGGCAACTGAACCTGAGATTTTCATGGTGTCAGAAAAGACATTTAAATTTCTCTGGAAAGGCTGGACTCTCTGCTTCAGACTTATGATCTAATCTGGATATATAAATGATGGGAAAAAACACAGTGTTGTGCTACTCTGCACAGTTAATGAGGGCTAGGGAAACATGCCTCTTATTTGTAACCTGGGATTACTAGTCTTGTTGATGTTAATACACCAGTTACAATCAAGCTAACAGTCATAGTCAAAATGAGCTATTTATTACCAAAAGAGCCTGATTAATAATAGAACATTTTTTCTTTCCAAGTAAACAAAAGGTTCAGCTATCCATGAGATGCTGTCTTGTCTCACTGGCTATTGTAAACTAAGTGCTGCTTTTCAAAATTCAGTAACTTTACTGTTTTCTCACTCACTATACATAAGTATATAAAAATAGCCCAAAGTACATCCGTTTATTTAATAGTGTTTTAAATCCCAGGTTCTTCACTAGGAGGTTTATGATGTTGATAATGGAGTTTTCTTCCTCTGTTCTTGGGTTTTGGTTGTTTTTTTTTTGTCCATGGGTGTTTTTGTTGTTGTTGTTGGTTTTTTGTTTGTTTGTTTGTTTGTTGGTTTGTTTTTTAAATGGTGTTATTGGCCTATGGTTCTTTGGGTTTATCCCCAAATTTTTATTTTATTATCTCTCAAGATGCATTTATAGTAATCAGTAACTGATGCTTAATTATGTGTTTAAACTCACTTGGTCCCTAGAATAAACCTGTACCTTCAAGGTCTTTGCTATCAGCCTGTGCTTGCGTGTCAGTGCACAACTTTATCATTCCAAGGCTGCAAATAGTTCTGCACAGAATAACTACTACTGCTTGTTGTTGGTTAAGAATGTATCACATTTATAATGTTTGTAGTTATTGTACCACATGATTACACTAAAGAAAAAAGCAAATTAGGCAGTAGTCACAGATAATTCTTTTACAACTATATGTCTTAAAGCAAAACCAAGCTAAAACAAGAAAAAACTTATATAATATGAAGTGTCCTGAGACCTCTGGTATTAAGTTAATGCAAATCTTTTTGCCTATTACAGCTAATGGCAATACCATGTTTTTTGGGCTGCAGTATCACAGACTCACAGAATTTGCCAAGTTGGAGGGGACCCACAAGGATCATCAAGTCCCCTTTAGCCCTGCAAAGAGAGCCCCAAGAGTCACACTATGTTCTCAAGAGCATTGTCCAAACACTTCTTGAACTCTGTCAGGCTGGTGCTGTGACCTCTGCCCTGGGGAGCTGTTCCAGTGCCCAGCCACCCTCTGGGTGAAGAATCTTTTTCTAATATCCAACCTAAACCTCCCCTGACACAACTTCAGGCCATTCCCTCGGGTCCTGTCACTGATCATCACAGGGCAAAGATCAGTGTCTGCCTCTCCTCCTCCCCTCACAAGAAGCTGCACCTACGATGAGGTCTCCCCTCAGTCTCCTCCAGGCTGAACAGAACGAGTGACCTCAGCTGCTCCTCATAAAGTTTCTCCTCAAGGCCCTTCACCATTGTCCTCCTTTGGATAATAATTAGCTCTCTAATAGTTTAATGTCCTTTTTTTATTTCAGTGCCCAAAACTGCCCCCAAGGCTCAAGGTGAAGCCACCCCAGTGCAGAGCAGAGAAGGACAATCCCCTCCCTTGCCTGTCTGGCGATGCTGGGTCTGATGCCTCCCAGGACAGGGTTGGCCTTCCTGGCTACCAGGGCACTGCTGACTCAGACTCAACTTTCAATCAGCCAGGATCCCCAGGTCACCTTCTGTGGCACTGCTTTCCAGAATCTCATTCCCTAGTCTATCCATACATCCAGGGTTAGCATGTTCCAAGTGCAGAATACAGCACTTTCCCTTGTTGAACTTCATATGGCTGGTGGTTGCCTAGCCCTCTAATTTTTTTTTGCACTCTCTCCAGCTCCTCCCAGTTCTCTTTCATGTGCCAGCTTTCTCAGTATCCCTTCCAGTCCTGCCTCCAGGTCATTTCCAAAGATGTGGAAGAGCACAAGGCCTAAGATGAAGCCCTGTGGAACCTCACTAGTGAGAAGTCACCAGTCTGATGTCACCCCAGTCACTGTCACCCTTTGTACCCAAACCAGTTGCTCACCCATCACATTATGTATTTATCCAGCTGAGTGCAGGACATTTTGTCTGGAAGGATACTAAGAGAGTATCAAGAGCTTTGCTGAAATCCAAAAAGATCTCATCAAGGGGCTTCCCTTGATCTACAAGGTGGGTTACCTTGTCTTAAAAAGAAACCAGTTTTGGTAAGCAGGACTTTCCTCTCATGAAGCCATGCTGGCTGTGACCAGTGACTGTGTTTTTCATTACCCCACAGAATAATATTTTCCATAACTTTACCAGGCACTGAAGTGAGAGTGACAGGCCTGTATTTTCCAGGGTCCTTCTTAGCCCTCTTGAAAATCACAACGCTCTTTGCTAGCTTCCAGTCAGCTGGGACCTCTGTGCATTTCCAAAACTGCAAAAAATCATTGAGAGAGGTTTTGCAATTACATCAGCCAGCTGTTGGGGATTCTTGGATGAATCCTATCAGGCCTCATAGATTTCTAGATCTGTGGACCAGCAGATCCCACACAGTTTCAGGGTTGACTGGAACTTGATCATTCTCATAGTCATGGTCTTCAGTTCAGGGCACTGAGACCCCCTTGCTGCACTCCCCTTGTCCATGTATGTCCCTGTTTGTGAGGTGACCGTCCTCATCCTGTAATGGGCCAATGTTATTTCTACATTGATTTTGCCATTAATATATTTGAAAATGTTCTTTTTATTTTCCCACACATTTTTGGCCATTTTCAACTCTAATATGAGCTTTGGCTGCACAGATTTACTTTACACAAATTACAGTGGCAAGCAGCATCTTGTAGCAGCATCAGTAGTCTATATGGTAACTTGTTGTTAGGTAATATATTTAAGGATGGACAGAAATTATTTTAAGGCATCATGCTACTTTTGTGCATTATTTTATTTATTTTGCACATACAGATCACATTCTTAAAATTTGCAATTCAGCCACTGTGTTTTACTCCAGACTGAAACTTGAAATAGTAGTTTACAAATCAGGATGAAAACTATTATTATTTATTGATTATACACTTCAGTTCATGTTTATTGGCAACTTTTAAGTAAAAGTTTTAAGACACAAATTTTGGATTCAGAAGCAATAAGAATATTCCTATAAGAATGTCTATGTATAAAAATTATTTTAGTATGGAATGGGACTTGTACTTTGGGCTATTTTTATATATCCACATATATATTTAGCATGTGATAAACCAGTAAATTTACTGAGTTTTAAAAAGCAGCACTTATAGTTTATAATAGCTTGTGAGGGAAGACAGTGTCTCATGCACTACTGAATCTTCTGCGCCCTTTCTTGCAATGAAAAGCTTTTACTGAATTATCAGAACATTGGCTTTATTTAGAAAATTTGTTCACATGCTACTTTAATTAGGTAATAATTTAAAGGTACAAAAATTCCTTTAGAATTCATTTCAAAAGAATTGTGTGCTTAACTGTATTTTCATGAAATTACAAAAGATTAAATATGCAAGCCAGAATGATGCGAGTATGCATTTAGATGAGTAGGTGTTGTCAGAAAAATCAATAGAATTCTTGTCCAGGGTAAAATCTTCAGCAGATCAGAATTTTGAAATATTTTATATTTTGTGAACATCACCAACAGCCTCATATCCCATAAGACACCCACTTGACATTTCACCTAGTACCAACACATGCAGAAGGTGAACTGATACAAGCAGAAAGGACACCTTGGTGAGTTTTGTGCTAGTAGGGACTGCAGAGCTATGCCTACTTGTAAAGATAATCCAATGTGAAATGACACCATTTTTTCAAGAAAAGTGTTACCCACATGACAATTATATCAAATACATTGCTAAAAATTACCACAAATTCAAAAGGAGATTGAATTATGGTTGCTATGGAAACTGTAACATGCAGCTTCCTGACTTGATGCGTGCAAAATTTCAGCATTAATATCATGCTGATACATATTTTCACTTTTTTTCTTCACTTGAATAAGTGAAGATGGAGGTTGTGTAAAATAATATATCCATTCAAGTTGTATAGCTCTGTCATGCCATCTAGTATTTTTGTTAGCTGCAGAGTACATGTAGAGGTTTACAGATACTTTACCATATTTATGCTGCAGTGAAAAATTAAATGTTCTAAGCATATGTTTCTTAAAACACAAGGAAGATAATCTACCCACATAGCCTTATTTTATAGAAGGGTCAGTGGATAATCATGGATATATAGAAAAGTACCATACATGGAAAAAAAAGATCTTGGAATAAGCCCAGTAAAAAGGGTAACATTTATTTGCACAAATAGTTATAATCCTTGAGTTAGTTTTATTATCAAGTCTTGTCACTGGGGTTTATGTGCAGCCACTGTAAAGTGTGTACTCTTCCCCAGGTAGTGTATAGCTATGGCCTGTGAGGTGTGAAAACTGTGTCATATAAAAACTGCATGGTGAGAACCAGTCTGCTGAGAATCAGGTCATTTCCCTGTGAAGAAGAGCACAGTAGCATAGCCATGGCTGAGGTGATAGGGTTGAAACAGCTCCAGCACCAGTCACCATTCAGGCCTACATGCAGTGGGCACAGGTAATTTCCACTTCGTCAGCTCTAGCACTGAGCTTTGTGCTGTTATCACTAGGTCCTTACTAGTACCTTATGTAGATAATTTAAAGCTTCTTCAGATTGTCTGTGTTGTATTTTACTAACATGACTGTCTAACATGCCCTGGAGTACTAATGAATTCCAAGCTAATAAAATATTTAGGAAAAATGATACAATTTGAGATTCAATGTAATTATTGTTTTTCAGGATCTCCAGGGCTTTTGTGGCTTGTTGCTGGGAAAGCAGAATACCTTTCTGTGACAAAAAAAAAAAAAAAAAAAAAAAAGAAAAAGTACATCTTGAGAGAATGACTGAAAATGGGAATGGAGCAGGATGGGGAACTACAAAATTACATTTCTTATTGTGACTGTATATGGAAGCACAGTACTGGAGCTCCCAAGACAGAAGTTGATAAATGTTTCAAGCGTGGAGTAGGGTTGATTGAATGAGCAGTTTCCAATTGTGCTGTCTTGGTAGTAATGTTTTTGTATGATATAGTATAGACAGAGGTCTCTATCATATTTAATCACTTTGTATGACCTTGGTGAGAGCAATGTTACACAACAGTACTTTAAAAAAGTGTGTCTGGTTATAGTCTATAGAGTGGGGTTTAATAGATCTGGCTTTACTTCTTCACTTTACTCCTTCATTAACATTTACCTATCCAAGTAAGTCTCAGTGTTAGTCACCTCTGCAAGTAGAAGCTGGCATGTAAAAGCTGCTTTAATACCTGTCAAAGTTACTAAAAAGTAACTTCTGAATGTTCAATCTGTAATAGGACAACATGAAAGCTACATAGAGAAACCTCATTTTTTACTTTTGTGACATGTCATTTCATCAGCATATAGATTTTCTTTTAGAGCAAACTTGTAAAATAATGATCTTGTTTAATAAAAAATGAAACAATGTTAGGACAATATTTTTGGAAATGTTCAGAGATCTTCGGTTTGGCTGATTGTTGGTGGTATTTTGAAATCTCTTTTATTCTTGTCTATATTATCATATATAGTTATATTTATGCAACATCTGGCATTTCTTTGTAGCTTTTACTTTTTGAAGTAAGTTCAGGATAATTGTATTTTATAAGCAGGTTTTTTTTTCCTGGGCCTCAAGATAGTGTGTTTTATGAATCATATGTAAATTCTAGCATGTAATCTGACCTAAAATAATTTATTGTTCCTACTAGGTTACAAATGGATATTGCAAAGTATAAAATTCAGAATTATATATTTTTTTTTAATATTAGTTGTACACGCTTGATTGATATTTATAGTTTTATTGCTAATTCTTTTAGAATGCTAGGGTCATTGATATGCCAAAAAAAAAAAAAAGTATATTTAGTCTGATAAAACTTCTGGTAAGGGAACAAAAGAGTTATTTATAAGATGGCTTTACATTAATTCTTGTGTATGTTCAGCTTTTTTTTGAGGTGTCAGTCATCAACCAGTAAAGTGCAGTAATGGCAGAAGTCATCATCTCATTCCTAAAATATTGTAGAGTTTAAAGTAAACAGTTTGCAAATAAGTTTCAGGCTATTAGTTGTTCAATTGTTTCTTTAATATTTTTAATAAGCAACTTTTATATTAGTAAGGTGTGTATGTCAGTAAATGATGGTCAAGGGCATGATTTGATCCTAATTTTCAGTGGCTGACTGCATTTATAGTCAAAAGGTGGTGGTGTCACCTGTAACTCCTGCTAGCTATAATTTATCTCTTGGCTTCAGAGAGCAGTGAAATTGCTGTGATATATGCTTAGGTACCAAATAAATATATGTGATTACATGTACCTCCAAGGCTAAATCTCACCTTTTTTTTAATTATTATTTGTCAAAAGGCAGTAAAGTCAGCAGCAACAAAGTTTTCTCTCAAATCTGTGAGAAGTATGAGCAAAACTTGTATGTAAGCAAAATCTTTCAAATATTTCCCTTTTCCCTGCAGTGAGAGGCAGGAAAGAGGCAGGAAAGATTCTGTTGCTTGATCACAGCTACTAAATACAAACATCATCTCTCTTCCATCAGGTGTAAAATTATTGTGGGTCCCTTTCAACTGTCCTCTCCTCTCCAAAATTAATGAAATGAAAACATCGTGAAATGAAGGGATGTTTATAGAAAATGAACTTAATAGAAATACTTAAAATTAAGGATTTATTAATGTGTTTTTCAAATTTTTAATGAGATAGTCAAATATATGAAACATCATGTAGGATGTGCACTATGTCCGAGGAATCTCATCAAGTAGTAACCCTAAATCACTGTAGCATCACTGAATCTCATTTGTACTGTTTGCAGGCTCAGATGCTCAGCAATTGCTAAGAAGTTGAGACACAGCATAAAGTCTTCATGGAAGTTCTGTGCCTTATTCATCTCCTCCTTTGTCTTACAAAAATACTTTCCCTCCTCCACAGAATTTATGTCAGTTTGCCTGATTATTTGTAGCAGTGACTGTAAAGTCCTTGTGCAGCCATTTGCTTCCACTGGCTGCCTGTTCTTTTCAGATGAAGATTAAGATTGTGTTACAGTTTTCAAACATGCACAAATAATTTTTAGTTAAGTACTGTATAGTTGCTGTCTTCAAATAATTATTCTAATGCTGAGAGGCAAGGCGAAAGGTGTTCCCACACCTAATTGCCATAATTCTCCTTCCCCACAAGCTAGCTGAAGTATTTCTCATTTTTGTTGTATTAATATTTCTCTTTTTTTGTTGTATTGGTACAAGAGGATTGACTAAAAAGCCATTGAGGAATTCTGTCATAGCTTGAATCACTGCAGCACAATGCCATCATGTTGACTTTCTGATTGCCTCCTGTGTACTCTTACGTATAGGTTATGCAAGGAAGAATTAAATGACATGGCAGAATGCATTTCCTGCTGTGTAGTAGCTCCACCGATTCTGCTAAGAATCTCATGAGAAACAGAGCCAACTTCTGCGGCCTCATTTGTTCCCTGCAGTTTGAGATACGTGTTTTTGAAAAAGGAGAGGTTGGAGAAACATCAAGTTCCTTTTTAAACAGATTTCACAAAAGCTCAATTAAATGGTGATTTGATCTTATGCAGCACAAATATTATTTGCCTGGCAGAAGTAGCAGTGAGACTTCAGATTGAGTAGCACTTTCCTGTAGTTGTCTGGACATGTTTCATAGGCATATGTACTGCGAAAGACTTGAGTTTTTACTTTCATCATTACAAAAGGCATATATAAGCATTTAACTGAGAACTGGAGCTTTAGACTTAAAGTAGTCTAAGGGTCTGACTTTAAGTCTAGAAATCACTATCCAACTCCTGTTAGATTTAGGATTAAACTCATAACAGAGTACAGGTATTATGCTGCTTAAAGAGGCACAGATAGGTTTTATCCTTTTAGATCCAGTGGTAGTTTGTTCCAAGTGCCTATTCAAGTCAAAGCATGATTTTTACTATTGCTATGAAGAACGCAGGTCTCTTGAAAATTTATCCTTCAATTCATTGTTTAGAAAATGAAATGGCCATTATGTATCAGAATACTGGGAAGATTACTGTGAACTAACTGCTGGCATGTTCAGGACATGAAGGCACATCCTCAAAGTTTAAAGAAAAGCAAGCTGATTATACGAGTTTCCTATGCCTCTTTTTCAGCTTTTCATAACTTGATATTTCAGACCCCATACAGTTCTCATGCTGATATCATAAACTGAGCAGTTTGGTATGACATAATTCCAGCCTCTTTGAATTAGTGATGGCAGTTAGATTACCATTATTGATAGTGCCTGCAGGCAGGGAACCATTAGGGTGTCATAAACCTAGCAACCTTGTATGATGTAATGCTAATATTTTAAATTTAGTTGTTACAGTTAGGTTGCATCTCAAGGGTTCCTACTCTAGTACCTGGTTGTGTGAGAGGATAGGATGCAACTTTTCTAAGAACTTTTAAACCCTGTATTTCATAAAACATTTGATTAATATTTTCCAGTAGCATACATGGCAGAAATATTTTCCATTTGCTGTTTTTAAGTAGAACATGACAAGTAATATAAGAGCATCTTTTCAGCAGCTTTCATGGCTTTCAGTATTATTTAGAATGTATGATTGATAACTGGATAAACTAGGGATCAAACCAGATAGAATAAACTTAGCGTTTTGAAAAAAGTGTAGCTAAAAGTTTTGACAACGGTCAGTATACAGATGATTGTGACTGTTTTCTTACAGCTTTCTCCACATTTTGGCATTTAATGTATATAAAGAAACTTTAATAGGAGGCTAAATCTAAATACTTGGGATAAAAAATTTAATTTGCTTACTAATTTTAAATTTTAAGACTGTGACTGGGAAGAGTTTTAACATATGCTTGCACAGTGGTCAGAGTGTAAGGAAGTTTAGCAAATTTCTGTTTACCATTGATATTCTGCATGTCATGGGAGCAGTAAGTCAGGACTATTGGCATAGGTATGAATGCCCATTCACCAAAGGATATGGTTTTGATGTATTAGCTAGCTAAAAATGCAGAGGAATTTGGCAGAATCCTTCAAAGGAACACAAATAAAAATGCAGAGAGGAATTTGGCAGAATTCTTCAAAGGAATACCATTTTTAAAATTATTATTTAACTTTTTTCCAAAGAACATCAACAATTCTTTGGACTCTTAAATTATAACAAAATTTAAATTTCTCCACAGCAAGTCCAGCATTGCTTCTCAATATCTGAAAATGCCACTCTTTGCTGTGGTGTAGGCTTTAATTCAGCTTGTAGGTACATAAATCTCCCCTGCTGATTTTGAACAGCAGGTTTGGAAACACATTTCTCTGAGAATGTTTGGAGTGTGTAGATTACAGATAGTGGCATACCTAGCTAAAGAGATAAAGAAATCATATATCATACTGAAGTATATCCCTTTGAGAGCAACCAGGATGCTTTGTGGCTGAATTTAGTATTGGGACTCACATGTATAAACAGACAAGGGACAATACTACAGTAAGTTAAACCAGATAATGTATCCTCAAAATCAACTTGTTTAAACAATTACACTGTAAAAAAGGGAATCCAGCAAGCGGGGCACATAGAATTTGGTTTTCTCAGGAACAAAGCTTGAAAGTCACAGTTCAGTCAAATGACATGCAAAGATCCAGTTGCAGCTAGCTCTGTGAGGACTGTAGAAGGGTGCAGACCAACCAGCCAGAAAACCAGCAGGTATCAAAGCTCATAAGTAAACCACACAGTGAACAGCATTAGAGATATTAGCCAGTCTAGTGGCAGTGGTCACTAGGCAAACCATTTAAAGTAACCATGAGAAATTCAGTGTTGCTTTTCAGTGACTCTTCTGGAAATGCTGAGTAGCCAGAATTAAAGAAATTACATAGGAAGGAATAATACAATGCTGACTTTAAAGATCTTATTTGCTTATTTTGTTTTCTTCATTAGCAAGAAACAAAAATTAGGGAAATAAAATGTCTCGTACTGTGTTGTTCACCTGCTACCTATTGATGTTGCTTTCCTGCTGTCTTCTCCATCTGCTTTAAATTAATTTCTGAAATTTGCCCTCCTTAAATAAATTCTTATTAATTTCATAAGGGAAAAAACCAAAAATAAATAGCAAACACAAAGACTTTTAGTTGAATTGCAAACAATTAGAACACAATGGGGAGAGGAGCAAGGGAAGAAAAACACAATACCAGTTATGAATCATCCAAGAAGGTAATAAAATCTGTCAGATCCTGGGATTTATATAAAATTATTAATTTGCCTTTTACAGGGAAAACTGATATTTTAATTAACGAAACTTTTCATTAGTGGTAGCATTAGGATTTTACTTGGTGTAACCAAAATGCTGTCTTAAGATACTAAATAGTAGTCAAAAAATGTAAAAGTATATTAGTCACAAAGACATAAGAAACAGCCTAATTCAGCAATACCCTCTCTTTTATTCACCCACTGTGCTTTTCACCCGTTTGGTTTCCGTAGGAACATAAGATCTATCCATGTCTGCTAATAGAATTCTCATCTCTAACTCTTCATGCTGTTTATACATACACATTCCTTTAGCAGACAGGTAATTTTCTTCCTATTTTGAGCTTATTGAGCCTTAGTATATATATTTTCAATCCAATTCCTCACTTTTTTCACTAAGAAATCTCTTCTGCTCACATTTGTTTCAGTGACTGGATATCATGTGTTTATTCTCCAGGACTTGGTCATAATGGCTTATTGCTGCAGATATACTGTGTTTCTGTGGTTATATAGGTTTCTTTCATTAAAAAAATCCATTAAATTTACTGAAATGAGTGTATTTTTAGAGGCTGAGTTTTGCATCTAAGTTAAGAGAGCTTATCAGAAACTTAACGACAGTTTTTGTCCTGCTTTGGTAGCAGTACAGTACAGCTAAAGTGGAAGTGAATGTAAAAAGGACAGTTATAATTGAAGCACAGATTGCGTACACTATGAAATTATTCTTTTAAGAACTGCAACCTTTGCTGCTATAATATGTCGTAGTAGTAGCATAGCTTTGAAATTAAACATGATGAAATTTACACGCTATGTTAACCTTGCATAAAGGTTAGGAAGGAAGAAATTTCCATGTAAAATGTGTCCGTAATTTTATCTTTGGTGTTCTGACTGAGGCTGCAGGAACGGGTACTTACTTGGTATTTACTTAGCCCAAGTAAAAGGGAGAGCAGGAGGCTTTTGCCAAGCTCTGAATACACCTGCAGGTTGAGTGACTGCTGTGAGGTCTTTTCATTAGCTAATGGGGTGACATTCAGGAGACCACTCACCTTTGGGCGCCTTATTCACTTTCTGTTTAAATATGATAGGCTACTTTTTCTCCATACGTTTCTTGCCATCTCCACTTGCTCTTTTCGGTAGTGTTTTACATAATTGGCCTACAAAATAAAATATTGTTTTCTTATATTTGTGTGTAATTAGAGATACATTAGATTTTCTTGTTCTACAAGCTAGAGTAGTGCTCTACTTTCTGGGCAAGTGACTACTAAGAAATGAATTTATAAAGGTCCACTAGATTTGTGGGGAAGAGTCTTCCAGATTGCAGGAAAATGTTATTTGTTTACTTGCCTTTCTGTTTCTGCAGAACTGAGGAAATATCCAAGAGGCCAAGAATATTTTGACATTCTGACATTCACTTTCATTAATCATATGAAAACATATTCTATTATATTCTATGATTTTGGGGCGTGATTGCTGTCAGGTAAGAAAGAACACTGAAAAAATTGCAAGTGAAGCCTCTGGTTTCTCTGCTACATGTATTGTAAATTTAGAAGACTAAAGAAAACAGATCAGTCATCCATGAACCATACTCCAGAATGCTCTTTGTACACATTGAGTCTTTCAAGAGGGATTTGGGTCTTCTGAAAGTCTACTAACAATACTGTTCTTCAATTTAAGCAGTTGAGTAGACTAAAAGAAGCCAACCATTTTTCAGCAGTTAACAGAAACTCCTACAGGGTAAGAAGTGAGTTTGTAAATGCCTTAAGATTTGGTGCTGGCAAATATGAAGCATTACGTTGTGCCAAGATTATGACCTCAAGATGAGATGACCTGTCAGTCTGATGAAATGTTTGCTTTGAATATAAATGTCATGGTTTGCAATGCAACTTCAGCCTGGGAAGTCCATGCTTTGAACCAGCGATTCTTACATGAGTGCAAGGGAAAAAACAGGTTACTCAGAATTTTCCCTCCTCACTGTTTTATCTCATAGTATGTACTCTAGTAAAATAGAAGACATAACTTGCTGGCCATGGGCTACCTTGATTCATAAGGAGAGGATTATATGTCATGGGGAGCCCAAGTTTGGTCCCTTGAATGCAGAAGACAAGGCAATAATCATGGTCCTGACTGTTGGCAATAATCACACTCCTAACTGGCAGCCCAGGAAGTGTTGGCTGTCTCTGCTGCAAAGGTACACTCTTTGTTATTATTCAGCTTCTTGCTCCCCACAGGTTTAGGTGTTATTTTGTCTCCAGTGTAGCACTCTAAATTTGTCTTTGTTGAACTATATTGTTACTCTGCTTTGTGAGGGATATTTTCAAAAAGGAATTTGTTTAAATTTATAAGAGTTTAAAATGTTTTAGTTTTCATGCAAGTAATTCTGAATTATAGACCTGCCTCATGTTCTTTTCAGTCTCTGTAGCAAGCATTTCCTTACTTGTAAAAACACATGCTTATAGAAGTAACAATTTTTAATATAAGATTTAGAGCTTTTAGGGGTTCAAAATTTCCTATGTCTCTCAAAACTATATGATGTTGATTCAGTATTTATTCAAACTGTTAGAGAAAAATGATTCAATATAACTAATAAATAGATTTTAATGGTTTCTAAAGGGAAGGAAATGATTTAGCTCTTTTTCATTTAGCGATCTAAGGGCATATGTAAATGACACATAGGAATAATGTCTGGGCTACATACTTGCCCTGTGTAAGTTCTAATTCAAGTCCAGTTTAAGCAAGACAGAACAGAGTCACCAAATCAAATACTACTGATTCTTAAAGGGCAAGATAAATTACATGAAATTTGCACAGTCTGTACAACAAATTGAAAGTATGTTCAGCTGGAATTTTCCTCTCTATGTTTGATGGTAGCTGTGTAAGTCACTGTGGCTCCAATCAGAATCACGGGTGGGAACAGGCATCTCCAGAGATGCCTGAGAAAGGTCAGACAAATCGTTTTCCAGGCATGCCTATCTCTGTATTGACTGTACAGAGCCTAAGGTTACCTGCTGAAGATTACCTGCTGAAGTTAAATGAGTCTCTCACACTAATATTTGAAAACACCTGGTAATCCATTTTAAATACTCACACACTAAAAAAAAAGGAAGTGTATTTTTCATCCAGATTACTGTTGCTTTACACTTTCTTGTTTAGTTTATGACATTGTCAAAATTAGGGCACTTTTCATCTAAGAAGTGCCCCTCCATGAAGCTCTGCTTATTATATGATTAACTATAGATGCTATTTTTGAAACATAAATAATATAATCAGATAATAGTGCCAACAAATTGAATCCTAAATAACTATTTAGGATTCTTACTAAGGTGACAGAAACAGAATTTAGAACATAAAATTCAGAAAACTTTATTCAGATTTATGTATTACTTGATTAATTGCTAGATACATCACTATTCTGTATGCACGTATTTGTACCTAAGCCTAACAGCATATACTAATACTCTGCCTGATTCAGGAGTATATTGATACATTTATTGACAAATAATTTTTTTTTCCTTTTTTAAAAAGTTATCTTGCTGCTTGAGTTTTATTCAAACAGGAGCATTCATACAACTGTTCATTTTCTGTTGCTTGTACCCTTACAACACCTCTTTAAAAAATAACGGAATGCACTATATAGGTTCAAAGAGATGGTACTGTTTTTGATTGTAAATAATGACAGCAAATGCAAGAATATTTTGTATTTATTTTTATTAAATAAAGCTTATTTTCAAACAATGTACATACCTGTTTTAATACTTGATTTTGTCAAAGTCTTAGTGCTAGATGTTGCACATGTCTTAAAATTTCTTATTTATGGACTAAGACTATGTTTTGACATGAAAGCTGTAAATGCCTGTTAATTGCAGTAGCGTGTTAACTACCACAATTTTGTTATACTAACATAAAAAATATTGATGCATCTGAGTTAGGATACTGAAGATTTTGGGCAATTATGTCAGTACTGTAGATAAAAAAATATTAACAGAAAGGTACTTATGTTGATATGATATCAAAAACATATTTCAGACATTTTTACACACCTAAAAAAATTGTGCCATGGGCTACTTTTATATTCATTCAAATACAGAGCCAATTTTAGACAGAGTCATATTTATATTCCCATGAACCACCATACAATAGAGAAATTGAAGTATGGTATCTTCCAATGAAATCAGATTAGTAATTTCAGGTATGCATGATTTGTCACTGCCAAATACTGATATACCAAATTAAATCTCTGGAAGTCTGATACTGGTTGAAAACAATAAGAAAAAAAAAGAAGTAAGAAGGTTGTAACTAGGTCTCTGTTCCAAGTGAAACTGGGAAATTGCTAAATTGCTTTCTAGAGGTTGAAACAATCATAAAAAAAGTAAGAGTAAAACTAGCTTGGAATTGTCTTGCTAGATCACTTCAGAGTCTCAGCTCTAATCTGATATTCAACATATGACTATGGGCAGTCATATGTAGATATTGATGTCGATATTTGTTTCTAGTTAATTTCTGAATCTGTTTAGTCTCATATTATGGTAAGTTGAATCTGAAGTCCCTCTTTTGTTTCAAATTTTTACACAGAATCATTCAGGAAATTGGACCTCAGTGTCTCAGTAACTTTGTGCCTGTTGTACTGCTGAATTTAATCATAACTGTGTTGCATGCCGTCATTAGCAAGACCAATGTACAAGCTTCACTGTTGATCACATAAGGGATTTCTCCTGTGGATACTATCACTGGATCTTAAGCAACCCTGCAGAGTAGATTTGACTTAATTTTTAAATACTAGTCTAATTATCCCTACAGAGTAAATTGCATGGTATTTAGTTTGACTACTTTGAAAGCCTAAGATCTGAGACTGCTTTGCAGCAATTTAAAATTTGCATTTCCAGGGAGTTATTTAAACCATATGTTTAACCACTAAATTGCTTTTATATCTCAACTTTTCACCTAGATAGGAATATCCCTTATGAGTATATTGAGACAAATGGTAATTATTGTTATACAGCAGATAGATGAAATTAATATTAAAACCAGAGAAAGATATCAATTGTAGTCAGTGAATTTTCGAGGTCCTTGTAAAAATAACTCATTTGGTGTTTTCACAGTAAGGATTTCTGAACCCCAATATATACAACATGACATAAAATGTTTGGTAAGATGGAACTAAAGCAACAGTAGAAGATGACTGACCTTTAAAGAGGGAAGCATACAAGTATTCCCATATAATGATGTTGGTAATTCTTTTGGCCATTGAGCAAGGGTGTAACTATCCCAGCATTTGTTAACATCAGCATTCTTAACATTAACATAGATCTATGCTTGTAAAACAAAGATAAGAAGCATGACCAAAGGGAATCTCTTGTCTCATTCAGAGTTTTAAGTGTTGGGAAGTACTTGGGGGCTATTACTTACTGACCCTGGAATCAACCAGTAGAAACACAATGGAATTTTTTCTTTTGAAGTACGCTATGGATAAATGGCAGCTGTTTTCCTCAAGGCTCTCATTCTTCTAATCCATCCTTTAAGAGGAAATCAATACAGTTGCTATCAGAGGATTTCAAGCCTGTCTCCCATGTCAGGTGGAAAGGAAAAAGAAGAAACAACTTGTTTAAAGAACCAGAGATGTTGAGAAACTTCAATAGTCTGCAGACCTATAATCTTTCTTATTAGAATTGCTGTTTTCAAGGAAAAAAAAAATCATCCCCTCTCAGAATACTTACCTCATCATTATGACTCACCTTCAAAAAATCTTTGCCTTCCCACCTGATCCTGTCACCAAGCTAGATAAATCAACAATTGAAACAATGCCCTTCTGCTTCCTTTCATTTTTAAACCACTCTGAGTGGTATGAATTTTGTTATAGCCAAGACATCACACATCAGCCTCTTTATTCCTGTAGAGCAAGGGAAGCTCAAAGGTCTTCAAGCTGTTAATAATAAAGCCCTAAAATTAGAAACCCCAGATTATTTTTTAAAAATAAAAAACTGACAGAATTTATAATAATTGAGTAATCCTTTGCAACTCTGAAATAATTTTCTAGCTCAACATTTCTGACCTAGTAATGAGTAGTAATGTAATTTTCCCCTTAACTCTTCAGGTCAAAATTCTAAGATTGATTCTTTCATTTTTTTAGAAAAAAACTAGTCTCACAGTCTTGTAACATTCCAATCCTAAACACTTAGTGATGTTTAAAGAAAAATATTGACATGCCGTATGATACAGGTAATTCTACTTATGTATAGGCTGTGTTTATCCTCTTCTATATAAAAGCTCTTGTTGCCTTTCTTATGTCCTTCTAAAAGAAGAAAGTGGAAAGACAAGAAAGTAGAGGTGTAGAATAAGAAATGAACTGGAAGCACACAATAGCTAACGAGCTATTTTGCACTGTTATGTCTTCTGTGAATTTTTATATTACATTTCTGGGAGCCTTGAAAAGGAAAAGCTTTTATTATTAAATAGTTAATATACTATTCAAAAGATATGCCTGTCTTGATTTCCATCTGAAAAAAAAATCTCATCACAACTTCTGAATACATATTTTGCTTCTTTTTGGATGATCAGCTTACATCCAAATATGGTGCTGTGAATTTCAGTAGAATGGTCATTATTGTAAAGAAGTTAGGAAGTTCAAGGTCGAGGTCTGAGGAAGAACAAGAATAAAACTAGAAAATAAAATGCTTCTTCATATCCTGGTTTATCAGACAGCTTAGTCTAGAGGTCTGGGAGATCTGGACCTTAGTGGGTAAGATTCATAAATGAATGTTCAGGTTTTCAACAATGAACCATACTGTGTCTAAATGAAGGATTCTGTCCTGCTTCCAGCATTAAAATGCTGGAGGTAGTAAAGTTGTTGGACATGGCTGATAAAACAAAACAACAGTGCTGAAAGGAATTTTTTGCCCCTGAGATTTATGTTATTTTTACCTCTTAACTATGTTTCATGTTGGAAAATACATTCAGATGTGTAATTGCTTTGTGTTTTCTTCATGATGGGTTTTTAATTTAAAATTACTCATACAGAAGGCTAAACAACGTGGAAGGGAATAATTTTGCTTCCAAATGTTTTTGTCCAAAGGTATCTTAAATTTTGATCTTATTCAGAAAAATGTTCCCTGTTTCTGCAGAATAGTGCTTATGTGCATTCCCAGGGCTTTGTGCACCTACGAGGAAGCAATGATGTTACAGGGCTCTTTCTTAGAATGTGTGACCTGGTGTGCTTTTGAAAAGGGGTTGAACATCTGTAGCAGATGGGATAGTGCTTCAAAATTTTGATTCTGAAGGAGAATCTATGGAAGGCAATAAAAGATCTTCATGATATCTTGCTTTATTAAGGACATGCTCCAAATTTTCATTACCATCAGGCAAACAGGTAGTAGTAACAGAATTAAAACAGAGGCATTAATTCTCTGTGCTTTCCAAGCAATCTTGAATTTCACATCAGAATGTGCTTTTCAAGAATTCTTGTGTTTTGTGTTGCTTTTGTGGTGTAGTATAATGCTACTATCTTGTGCTGCTGTTTTGTTACTGAGATTTTCTTTGAGAAACCTCTGACTGTGTGTCAGTGAGATCATGAATTAGAAGGAATATCAGGACTAACTTCTACCTAGTTGCCAAGATACAAAGGAAGTTATACAGAAATTTTATATTGCCCATTCAATTATCAAAAGTTTACCAAATATGGCAGCTGAAAGAACTATACATGTTTCTCTCCCATGTTGTAGCTGGTAAGAAGAAAGTATTTTTATGTATGCTTTTTGAACATACTACCATACAAAAAAAAACTATAGGAAAACAATAATTATCTGAAGGAAAAAAAAGGACCCAAAAGGAAAAAAAAATCTCAAATTTGTTTTTTGAAGTAAAGAAGTATAGTGGGAAGACATTAGTGCATTTCCATTTGCAGTAACATGTCAAAAAATAGGATTTGAGAAGGGGAACATTAAGATGAAGCAGAAGAGGTGTTGTGGACAGTAAAATTGATCACCGTGGCTCAAAAAAGCATAATAGACAAAAGCAGTCCATAAATATTTATTTTATGTTGCCATGAGAATCACTTACTGACATGAAATCTCTCTCACTTCTCTGCAGCAGTAGAAAAATGTTCCCAAAGAGCATACTAAAATCCAAATTGTTTTTCATCTTTCAGGACAAAATGCATACTTCCCTGTGTTTTGTGTCCTTAACATCACAGAATGTATGTACTTTAAAAGAGTTCAAATTAATGAAAACAAGTCTAAAAGGCTCAGTTTTAATTTGTGCCCGTTACCTAAATAAAAATTTAAATTCAGTGTGTACATTTATTATCTTACACTGTATCTTACAAAAATTTGAAATCCCTCCTGGCTGAAATTTTTGACATTTTAAGTCTTGCCTTAATTCTGAAAGAAAACAAACCCAACATTAATTGACATATGAAAAACAAACAAGGAAAATATTTAGTATTAAAGATTTAGGATCTTCTGAAAAATTACTTCATGCTTCATTAGAGAAGCACCTGCATCAAGACTGAACAATTACAGCTAGTATGCTGATTCTTCCTAGAGTGATTTTGAAAAATAATTTCATTATTTGATATTTTATGATCTTTCAGTTACAACAGACCTCTTGGTGCAGCGTGGATGTCATTTTGCTGTGCTTGATGACATTACAGTACCTTGTGTAATTATTCCTGAGGTGACTCCCAGTCTTATCTGTTTTCTTGTGCAAAGTTCTTCGCAAGACTTCACATTTTCACTAGTGATATGTCTAGGTGCTTTGGTTGATTTGTAATGTGTCCTGAACAGATGCATCATTGTAGACAAGAGAAGTATCTAATCTCAGTGGAAAACAGAACCCACTAATTCTGTAAGCTACTCAAAAGCAATTTGTTACCCATATAGACTTCTTCAGCAAGTAGGTCAGAATTGTCCAGTTTGGGTCCCCAAAATGTGTTTTCTAAGTAAACGCTTTCAAACAGTGGGAACATTTACTGTTTATTGTTAGTCTTACGAAAATTCAGTGCATACCCATGCATTTACATAATTGATTTTTGGTCTTGTACTTTGAAAATGCTGAAGTTGTCTAGAATAGGGATATTATACATATTTATAATATACCTGCAGGAGGTATTGATATTAATTTTTACAACTCCATGGGCCACAGTAAAGGCACCTAAACAAAATTATACTAAAGTATGTTTATAATTTGTATAAAATAATGTTTTGATAACCTTTCATAAAATCTAATACACGAAGATGAGTCATGTGAATACTAGTTCATGTTCTCTTTTTCTCTAGTTATTTATTACTCTGTGTATGACTGTGTCCTTTTCAAGGTTAAAAGGGAGGATTCACTACACTAAATGCAGTGTTAGCTTCTGGATTTCAGGCTCTTTTAAAGTCCAAGCACTACTTGAATAAATTGAATATCATTTTTGTATTTAAAAAAACCCTTAGTTACATTGTTTCTGTTTCTCTCCCTTGACATAAAAAAATAAACACAGGGTGATGAGCTTATATGTGAAGATTGATACAGGGGATGTCTAAAGTTAAATCAGCTGAATTACACAAAGTTTCAAAACTTTGCCTTGACCTGCCTTAATATAGAAGGCTTGCGTCAGCCTAGAAAAACTCCCTCATGGTGTAGAGACCTTTATGGGTGAGTTTTTGAGGTGATCATACAAGAGCTGTGGCTGTGATTGAATAAGTCTGGGGTTGATCAGCCAGGGGATGGCTTTTTACACACACAGGAGGAGTGAATTTAGTACTAGATTTTTTTGTTTTCTTGTTTTAGGGAACAGAAAATACTTTGAACACAAGGAAGTATTCCAAAATTGTACATATCCAAATGAAACTTCAAATGCCTTCAGCATTTTTTTTTGTTGTCCCTTTCTGCAACTGTGAAAAACAGATCTGTTTTAAAAGTTACACAGTGTTTTTCATCTTTTTAAGAGGAATGCTTCTGTGCTTGGATGACATTCATTATTCTTGGATGAGCAATAGGCACAAAAGGTTTGCTGCCAGAATTTCAAGAGAACATGAGATCATTGATCAGTTCCTGAATCTTGAGCTGCTGTATGAGCATGACGAAAAGATGTAGTCTGTCATTTTTTGTCAGTAAGCAAACTAAAGAATTAACTATCTTAAGGACTTCCATCAGCTGATAATCATAGTTACAAACAGAATATGCTACCCTACTAGTAGCTTAACTGTGAATCTACTGACAGCACATAACCTGTGTGATATCTTAAATAATGTTATCTTGCTGTAAACAAAAATATACAATTTTAAATATAGTTTAACGCTGGGTAGTTAGCATTTTAGCACTGGAAAAAATCAACAGAATTGATTTATCTATTTCATTATTTAGTCAAAGGTATCACTTTGACTGAAACCAGAACATCTTTAAACATTGGAAAGAAAACCTATACTTACCTATCTTCCTAATATAAAAATCTGTGTATTTTCTGTAAAATGTAATTATGGTCTCTTGTGTTCACAGACAGCATCTTTTAAAGAACAAAGAAACAATCAAACATAAGTTCCTGGTCTTTTTCCAGAAGAAAATTTAAATTCTAATGCAATTGGGTTAATACTTTAAAAGAGTACTGAAATTATGTGTAATCACTGTAATTTTCACAGTGGTTTTGTAAGATATTTTTGTAGCTCTAAATCCAAAGAAGGGAAAGAATTTTGAGAATATCCATATTCATCAAGGATCAGATCTTAATGTGTATTTTTGAACACTGCTTTTTTATTGTTTGCTTGAGAGGTGCCAGACTAGGCTCTGAATGCTTTGAATTACTTACAGCTATGTTTTCAGATTTGAGCTGCAATTCTTGTAAGGTTTGTGATTGCTGTTTTTAGTGAAAATTAGTAAAGAAGAGTGCTACGATTCTAAATGCTATACAAATAATCGTATCAAAAGAACTGCAGAAGGATTAACTTGTCACTTCAATGCTGTAGCTTTAAGTCTGTTAAAATTCACATGCATGGCAGTGAAAGGTTTTGCATTTTACAGATTAAGAAACATTCTTTGTTTACCTTGCCTTGTTTTCTGTGTAGCAAACCTGTGATACTAAAATTCCTCTTTTTGTTTTTTGTCTCTGGGTTACCTCCAGCTCTGTTTCATAGGCAGCAGGTAATTCACATCAACCATTATCTGTGTAATAACATTCAGTACTATCAACTCTCACTCACATTTTGTGTACATACAAATACTGAGCTTTTGGGTTGCACCTCAGTTTATACAGTTTGTAATGGCTGGGAAAGCTGCAGCTCTGCCATATGTCCATGCTGCCTGGAGGAAATGGGTGTCTTCTTTAGGTGTCTGTTTTTCCCTTTGGCCCATCTCCTAACAGTGTAGCTAGAAGGGGCAGAGAATGTTTCCCCATTCCTTCTCATTGCTCTTTTCCTGTCAAAACTTGACAGGTTTCTCTCGTAAATCACCATTGACTCACTTCCCCTTTCATACCATCAATACCAGAAGTTTCCATTTCGTCTCCTACCTGCCAATTTGGGAATAGTTTGATGGGAATCACTGGTGTAGGGCTTTTTTATCTGCCTCCTGACAGAATCCTGAAGAAAAAAAGGGAGAAAGGGAGAGAATACCTCCAGCTGTCTTCCATACCTGAGACAAGGTGGTGAAGCTGACCTTAGAGCTGATGACAGACTTGTCAAGGCTAAGAAAAAATTTGAGATCTACAGAGCACAGTGATTCTTGACCAGTAAATGGATTTATGATAGTTTCTGCAAGAAAAGCAAAGGAATTATATTACTGATATTTACATTAGTGAGCAACAGAAATTTACTGACTGTTGGTTATTTATAGTATCATAAAGTCTAAATGGAATAAAACAATATTTTCCTTTAAACCTCATGATATATGAAAAAGATGCTTGTTTGTTTGGGGTTTTTGGTGGTCTCTTAGGGGAGGGTGTTTATAGAAGGTTTCTATGGGGTTTTGGTTTTTTTTTTCCTTTGGGGAGGAATTGGGGGCTGGGGGGTTGGGAGGGGTGCTATGGGGTTTCCTTTTGCTTTGTTTTGTTTTCCCAGAGAAAGGGTTCTGCTCTACAACTTTTTATTTGTATATCTGTTGTCTTTGAAATTGGTGGAGATGGTGAAATTTGTGATCAGCTTCATTTACAGACTTCAGGATATATTAATATGTCATAATTGGTATCATATTGTACTAGTATTACATACTGTTTGCAGCTTTTGTAATGAGTTCATAGTATGGTGGTTTTTATAAGGCTTCTATTTGCCAAAACACATTGTTACATAGTATCTTTAACTAACAAGTAATAGCATCATCCTTTATGGTTTTAGGAAAAAACTGTAAAAATTAGATTTGGAAGCTTAAGTGATGCTTTAAAAAAAAAAAAAGGTGTAATTTTAAATCCTTCAACTATTTAAAGATAATTATGATTTTTAGAAGCTTGAAGTCATTAGTCTTGAATGCTGAAGGCTTTTGTGGTGGTGAATTATCCCCCCCTGTTTCCATGCCATAGTGTGATTTGAGAAATGCTTGTTGGGTCTGTGTAACAGCTGCAAAAATTTAAATCTAAGAATTATTGATCTGGTGACTGAAGATATGAATTGGCATATGTGCTCTGGTCCTAGTGGAGGCATTTGATTTAGCTTCTGTAGGGATAAGATTTTCCCAGATGTGCTCAAGTAACAGAATCAGGCTTTTAACTGATAAGAAAGGATTTTTAGTGGTGAGGAGCAGAGAATTCTTTATAGCTTAAGTGCTCATCATGGTGGTCCTTCCCTTCCCTATCAGTTATGTTTTGGGCTGAGGGTTGTGGTTTTGGCCTCTTGTCTGCTGATAATATTTGTATTTATGTACATTAACTTTCATTAACAGTAATAACCCTATCTGTTTTATTTGTGAAGGTTCTAAGTGGCATTTTGTGTTTTTAACACAGGCCTCGAAAGAGTTGCATATAATTTAAAAGCAATATTCAGGCTCTTAGGAGCTCTTTTCTTTCATCTACATTTTAATACCCCAGTGGAAAGAAAGCATTTAAAGATGTGCATTATTCATTTATTCATTACTGAAGTGTCATGTTAATAAATAATACCTTTCAAAATAAAGAGGTTTTTGCTGATTTCTTTAGCCATTCGCAGAAAATACTGAATGTAATTTTTCTTATGATTATATACTGAAAACCCATAATGGCTATAGAACTTTTCATCCTACCATGAAGATATTGCTGTATAGTACATTAAGTACAATCATTTTTGAAGAAATTTCTAGCAAAGTTACAGTGCAGAAAAATATTTTTGTCACAAATTGAATGATTTTGGAAAGTAAAGTAAAAGGATTCTATAAATCTTCACTGTTGAAACAAAATTATTGGTGTTCTATTATAAGATACTTTATAACTGAGGCAAAACTTTGACCCTGCACTTTGAGACAATGTTAGTGGTGTAATCACTACTACTTACTTATTTGTTAGGAAAGTTCCCTAGAAAGCTATTTTCCTACTCTATTTCTTCCCAAAGTGGAGAATTATGTTGCTGCAAAACCTCATATACTGAAGGGCTGCAATTACAGACAGTAACTTATACACATCTTCATGAAAAACTAATCTGAGTTCTGCAAACTGGGACTGATTATTTAAGCTCACAAACTGGCGAGAGAGAAAAAAAAGCCCATCATGATGGGAAAGGCTTGAAAAATAGGGTTCCTATTCACTGGAAGGTGAACTGAGACTTGCTGCATGTGAGCCATTAAATTGTAATGGAATCTTCTTATGTCTCTTACAGTAGACAAGCAATTGTCTGCTGTGGAGCCTGAACTTCTTTCTGCCTTCCATTCTTTTTCCCACTTCCAATTCAAAATGGGTAAACCAGCCATATGTATTTTTGCTGCTTAAAAGATCACTCTGTATTTGTCACTGATCGAGTACTCATAGATCATACTCACTAGAGGGACTGTGGCTTTTATTACTTACTGGAGGTGAGATATTTCTTCCTTGACACACTTTGATGTGATTCTTAGTAAACATGAGCTTGGATGAGCTGCTTAACATCCATCTATGTGTTGGTTCCATCAGCATTTTAAAAGATAAGTAACATTTGCTTATCACTGTGAATTTTTTTAAATCGGGGGAAAGCTTACTGTATAAAAAAGTTGTGAAAGTGAAGTAGGAGTCTGCTAAGGGGAAGAGCCAGGAGTATTTTGTACTTGGAAAGGTGGAGTTCTTCTCTACGGATCCACCATGCCTATAGAAATACATAGGATTAATGTGTGGTATCTGATCCAGATCTCACATAACTTTAAATGAATTCCCACTTACTCATCTGCTGCTTTGCAATGTGAAAATCCAGCGTATTAAAGCATCAGGAATCTGCAGCAGGCTGTTCATCTGAGATTTGGATGCTGGTTCATAAGCTTCTCAGCTCATTTGAAAAACCTGGCATATGTACTTCCATTTGCCCATTTGGATGCAATCTATCAGTATTTATAATTAGAAGCTCAGCTGTTTGACTGGGGCCAAGAAAAAAAAATAGAAATATATACTCACAGAAAAATAATATACTGGAAATTTTGAGACCTGCTCTATTCTAACAGAAAAATTAAGAAAATAAAACCAAAAAAGCTACAGGAAATGCTGAAATATTTTGGAAGGAGTAGTGTTAACAATACTTTCACCGTCATAAAGCTTCAGTGAACCAATTTTATGTGACTTCTCATATAGGATATCAATAAAGGAAGATGCCATCAAGAAAGAGATGTTCCCCTTCTTGTTTTCAGCCATGTTTTTCATAAGGCTAGCATATTATCTCCTTGTGATTGTAGGATTTTCTATGTTGCTAAAAATGCTATACCCAAATGAAATTAAGTACCATTGCACAGGAAAATGGGAGATTTGCTTCTGACCGTGCTGCATCCAGAATTCCTGACTTGTCTCAGAAGACAAGTGAATATCAGTGAAAAGTTGAAGCCAAGATCTTGGATGTTATTAAAAATGCAATTCCTAATGGAAAGATACAGAGAGTCAGCATGGCAGAAAATCCTGGAAAGGAGGGATTTGACTTAAGCTGACTTATGTCTAAGCATTAAGACAGTTAAATTAGAACTTTTAAATTACCTAAGTGCTGATACATCCCTGCAGCGATGGCTCTGAGTCATGTGGGATGTGAGTTGAAGGTGGGAGGATGGCACTTGTGTGATGCAGTGTGTGCCACAGCTTGGGGGTAATGAATCCTTTTAAGCACTCTAGCTTGCTGAAAGCAGACTCCACAAGTGAAATGAAAAAAATCTGACTATTCTGAGCTGTGATTTTCTCTTGTTCTGTACTGAATAAAGCTAACTCATGCTAGCCAGACCTAGGACAACCTTGTACCATGCTTTAAATCTGCATGCAATAGAGAAAACCCTGGTTAAGTGGGAACCAATGGTAGTACTGGTGCAAGGAGAAAACAGATAGAAAAGGAAGGGTTTGAGGAAAGAAATCCTTGGAAAAATTCTTCAGGACTATCCAGTGAGTTCATTATTACCTGTTCAGCTTTAACTTCATTTTTAAAAGGAGAAGCTGAAATGCTAATACATCTATATATAGGACACATATCTAAACAGTAATGCTTCTGGTGAAACTCTTTGCTAGATGCAGTGATCAGAAACATTTATTGGTTCCCAATTCTGATGTAACTGTAACTCTTAGAAACCTTTTCATATTCACAGGAATACCAGTGGGACAATGACAATTTCTGATTTCACCAACAGAAACGTTTTGTCTATAAGTTTACTATTCCATGCCCCATAGGGAAAAAAAAAAAAAAAAAAAGCAGGGGTGGGAGTGTTTGAGCTGTTCAGCTGTTTATACCAGTCTGGAATTGAGATAAGCACTACAGTCAAAGATGTGAAAAAGACAGTGAAAAGACAGCTGTGTTAGCTGTGTTTATCCCATTTACACACCAGGAAGAGAAAGTGCACCTCACTGAAGAAAAATTTTAAGCTCTTATCCATTACATTTTGTCTAGCTGTGTAGAAATTTTATAACTATTTAAACTTTTAAATGTGAAGTCTCTATAAAATGCTGTACCATCTCTTTCAGTCATATTGTGCTATGAAGATTTTGGCTATATCTCAACATCAAAATATGTGACATTTTCATATGTATCTTTTTTTTTCTTTGTCAGTGTAGATTTCCAAGCAGATAAAGCTGTAGCAATAGAGCGTTCCTTGGATCTGTGATAATACATGTGACTCTGTGAGTGTTTGTGTAAGATATGATTTAGTTTATTACTTTATGATGAACTCAAATGTACACAGCACAAAAGAGACTTTGTCTGTGCCTCAAGGAGCTCCCAGCCTGAAGGTTGGTTCTAGGCAGTCTTGCATGGGAATGTTCATCCCTACTGTCAGATATCTGGTACTGATATGACCTCTGTTCTACAAAGACATTTTAGTTTTGATTTAAGAAACCATCCTTCCCACCAGAGAAAATATGCATGCTAACCTCTTCCAGACATACTACACCAGTGTTTTTCAGATTTTTAGGAAATCTTTATGTATAAATTTTCCTCTTAGTTATGCTGAATTCCCATAATATCAGGGGCAGAAGTTATTAAAGGCAATGTTCCCCTCAGAGTCCCAGTACCCAGTGAGCTTCCAGTCTCCTGGGTGTTTTCCAGCAAAGCTGGAAGGAAAACACATGCTGTCACAACCACCTTTTGTATATAATAGCGCAGACTATTGAAATTAGAACTTCTAACTAGAGGTTGATATGGAAAAAAATACCCCTCCTTGACTCCATACATTAACCATTTGCATAGCCTTTAAAGCTATAGTTCAGTTATTTTGTCTTTTATTAGCCAGCAAACTGTCAGGGTATTTATACAGCTCTTCCAGTTCTAATACCATTTGTTAACATTCCACTATGATGGATGTTCTTTTCCATGTACAGTACCCTGATCTTAAGCAATTTTCACTCTGGGGGCACCATTCAGTGTCAGCTCAGTCCCAGGAGTTTTCTAAAATTCACAGACTCATTATTCTGGCTCAATACTTAACACTTCCCAGTTGAATGTTGAACTCCTAAGGTCCTTTACGAGGTACTGGAAAAAGTGTTTTACTGGCTGCTAAGTCAAATTTGAAAACCTAGCCTAGCCTGGTTCTTGTCTATGAAGAAAGTAATTTGATAATGAGTAAATGCTATGTTCTCATCAAAGGTGACATGGCAGGGTCAAAACATGATTGAATATCATAGAATCCTTAAGATTGGAAAATCCCTCTTAGATTGAGTGTAATCCTTAACCTAGCACAAATGTGGTCAGCACTAAACCATATCTCCAAGTGTTTTATGGACACTTGCAAGGATGGTGACCTAATCACTTCCTTAGGCAGCCTGTTCCAACACCTGAACACTATTTCAGTGAAGAAAATTTTCCTAATATGCAGTCTTCCTTTGGTGGAACTTGAGACCATTTCCTTTTGTCCTATCACTTGCTACCTGGGAGAAGAGATTGACTTCCACCTTATTACAGCCTCCTTTCAGGCAGCTGTAGAAGCAGAAATGTCACATTATTATAGCTAGAAATAGCTTTTGGATCAGTTTTGTCTTATGATAAATATTATAAGAATCATATAATTCTGCTGTACTGGCCAGAATGGGGAAGATCATCCCCTTCTGAAGATAATTTCTGTGCCATTAGTGAATGATATCAATGATTTCTTCTGAGTGATGACAGTTTAGGTCTTTTGGTGTTCTACTGGGATCCCATGTATGGTCCACATGCTTCCTGAGGAGCATGTGAAGAACTTTTACTATTCTTCATTCTGCTTTCTGTATGAATTGTCAGTGTCCTCTCTTTCCATGAGAAATAGCCTTGGGATCTTCACTCCTGAAAGTGCCTGCACAACATTATGTGTATAAACTATGGGGAGCTCCAGTAGGCTGTATCTTGCTAACAGTGGTCAGTGCTGTCTGGAAGGTTAAAGTCCCTATTAAAGTTTGGATGGGAGCCAGAATGATTTTCACTCTATGTTAGAGACAACCTTCTAATAATATTGTGTTATGGTGTGTGAGCCACTATCATTCAGCAGATGGCACATGTTGTACAATACCGTGTGATTCAGTTGCTCTTTCTTGAGTTCCTTAACCTAGTAATGTAGAAAAATATTAAAAGTTGACAGAAAAAACAAATATAGGATTCAAATTTTCTTATATGAGTAGCTAAATAAAAAGTCAATTTTTTGCCTGGGTTATATTTAGTTTGTTAAGCTGTCTAGAAATAGTATAGGACTGTATAGAAATGTATTTGTAGCACAAACAAAATAAAGTAGTATTATTTATGAAGCTGAAAGAGAAATCAGATATTGTTTATTCATGTGAAATTACTGTTATTTCCCTCTGCTATAATAAAATAGAGAAGAAGGTACAAGATAAGAGGAAAGATATAGTTATAGTTCAAGTGTAGTTAGCTTCTGCACACATATGTGTGAGCTGTGCTGAAAGCAGCAGCATTCAGGCTAAAGGCTTTTCCAAATTAACCATTTGAATTTCATATATAAGTGCTTATCTGTGAGGATGGTGAGTTTTGTTGAGAGAAGGAATGCTTGGATTGATGAGAGAAAGCACAAACAATGGAAAACAGGTATGTGGGCAGAGACAGGAGCCTATCAGGCATGGTTTCTCTGCAGCTGGTCCCATAGGTATGTTTAGAAGGTGTCATGCTACAGCATGGCTGCAGCAGTATGTATGCCATCAGCAGTTTTTACTTGGTCATTTATATGGAACTGGCATTCTTTATGATAATAAAGTTACTGATCTATTCTTTTGATGTAGGTTAAGCCTTGCATGCAGTTTATGGGTTAGCATGTCTACAGGGTGACTGAGATGAAGGATTTTGCAAAATGAAGTCATTGATCATATCAGCACAGTCCAGTCAGGCACATGGAAACATACACTGATTTGCCTTTATCAAAAACATACCAGCACTTAAAAGACTTCCTGTAGTGTCTTATTACTGCTCAGCAATTTATTTGTACTCATGTATTACTGCATTAGGCAGATCAGAGTGGTAACTTTCCTCAGTGATGTTTTAGTAATTTGGGAGAGCTCCAGAGAACACTGACACTGATGCCAGCTGTATATTGTGTGGTTTTGGCTTAGTCTACCCGACATGCACAAGCCTACTCAACTTTGCAGAGGAAGATGTGTATTTCAGCAGATCTGAAATCCTTAAAAGGTCTGTTCCAGTAAAGCATGCTTTATCAAGGGTTTATTAAACAGTATTTTCACTTTTGCCCATCAATCTTTGCCTCCCACAGTGAACAATAGGACGAAGTTTTGATGTAGTTTGCATGCTTTTATCAACACTGCCTTCAAAAATAGTATTTTTCACCTCCAAAGGAGACACTAAATCTCAGAAGTGCTAGCAAACGTTTCTCTAAATTGCTACCAACTTGCCTTTTTGTCGGGGCACATGAGAAAATCAGAAGAAAAATGTGTTTTCTCCTCACAGAAGAAGTTCTGAGGCATAGCCTCTGTACCTGAAAGGTGTCTTGAACCTTTGCCTTTCCCTGCTGAGGGTTACACCTCTTGGTAAAATTTAACCTACAGTATTCCAGCTGTTTGCACTCAGAATATCAAGGACTAAAGTCCTAATTTGCCTTGCATAGAAATTTTTACTTGTGTACTTCAGATCGCTGATCACGTGCTATCACAGTCATTTGTGGACCTGTACTATGAATAGCATCAGGGATCTAGTCTGATGAAACAGGAAAATAGTGAAAAAGCAAAAAGGACTATTGAACAGAAGTAAACAGGAGCAGCTCCTTATTCCAGTGGAGGTGTTGAACCCTCTGCATCACGAAGTTGGGGTTTAAGACAATCATTTTGGTGTCAATGGGAATATGGCCTAAAGGACTTCACAACTTGCTGTGCATTGTCAGGGAGAGGCAACATTTGGTACAAGAAAAGCCATTCAAAAACATCTCTGTTTACAGACTTTACATATTTAAGCTTTTCTGGGAATGTGCAAAAGCTTTTCTATAACAACACTGGAATTTATTGTAGTAGTAATAATGCCCCATAAGTTTAATTTTCATTTAATGGCAGTGAACCTAGTAATGAATCTAGCAGTGAATCTAAGGTAGACTTGCTATTTCTTGTGAGCTGTCAGTGCAGAACTCAGTACCACAGCTGCATTTATTTTGAAGCACATTTTAAAATATATTTTTGTTTATTCATTAACAGTCTTTGTGGCTGCAGTGTGTAATTTGTAGTCATGTAGTCTAACCTCTGGTTCTGAGTTCATTTGCTTAGAGAAGTTTTGTGCAAGTAAAGAAAATATTTGGATTTGAATAGCCTTTAGGTGACACATAAATGCTGTTTACCTTGCCTGTAAAGACAAAGTCCTAAAGACTAGGACTAAGACGCAGTCTTGAAGCATACCATTTTTTGATAATTTATGGTGTGTGGAATCATATTCCTATTCCTCTACACTATCTTCAGAGTTCTTAGTTATCCACTGAAACTTTTGGATCAAGGTAGCCATGAAGAGCTCCTTCTATAATCAATGAGTTAATCATCTTGATTAACAGCTAACATAAAATTTATTGAGTGCTTAATTTCATTCTGTAAACTTGTGTTTGGAAGTAATTTTTGCTTATGTCAGAGACATCTTTCTGGTTATTATTTTTTGTTGATTATCAGGTGTCCTGGTTTAGGGCAAATTTGGGAGAAAACCTCCAAAGGGGTTCCTCTAAAAAGCAAATTCGGGAGGCCCCTCCCACAACTGGTTCATGAAAAGATTTCCTTGGAGAAAAGTGGAAAAACACTGCTTATTTAACAAGAAAAGCACTCACCAACACAAAAATTGAATTATATTAAACATAAAACCTCTCGCTGCTCCAAAGAGATGGCAAACTCAGAAAGTTCCCTTGGTGGGCTGTAGCTCAGCTCACCCAGTCTGTTATCAGTCTGTTATCAGTCCCTCTGGTGATGGAAATGCTGCCGCCCAGGCCCAGCCTGGTGGGCCACAGGTGTGAGCTGCTGGTGCTCTTCTGGGTGCTCAGAGCAGGTTTAAACAGTTCCAAAAAAAAACCAAAAAACGAAAAAAAAAAAAAAAAAAAAAAACAAAAAACCCAAAACAAAACAAAAACAAAAACAAAAAACAACAACAAAAAAAACCCCAAAAAACCAAAAAACTACAGTCCAGGGAACTTCTCTGCCCCAGCTAGCTAAAAACTAAAAAGTAAAGGAGAGCTGTGTTCCACTGTCCATCTGTGCTGCAGATAAAAGTCCAGGAGAAGGATGCAGGGGAGCAAGTGCAGTTTCTGAAAACAAGCTCCACACTTCTTCTTCCCCCCGCTTCACTCTCAGAACCAGTCTTAAAGTTGCAAAACTGATTTCTGGGCTAAACAGACAAATGGGGATACAAGCATCATAAAGTCACCCCACAAGACCAGGGTAGCAATATCTGGCATTTGAAAGAAGCTATAGGGTAAGAAGATGGAATTAACCATCAAAGAAATTAAGTATCTATTATTTTTTAACTGATACACAGCATTTACTTCTTATGTGCTTTGTCTATTAATCTTTGTCGAAGAATTACAAAAGGCATTGGGCATTTCTGTAAATAATACATTTTGATACATGTATTTGCATACATAAAAAAATGACAACTATTGTGCAGTTTTATTCCACATATATGCTGTCTAAATCAGCACTTAAAACGTCAGGTGATATAGAAGAATACTCCTGTCTTTTCCTTTCTCTTTCTTGCTACTCCAGTTGAATTAAACTAAGAGCATATTTACAGTTGGGACGAAAATTCTATTGATTAATTAATATTTATGTCTTGCTATTGAATGTCTCTCTATAGAGTGTCTGAGAAGGCCACAGATAGGTATACACATAGCTTCTTGGGTATTTTTCATTACCAGTTTGCCCCTGTATCAATATTAAATAAATTAACTTCATTTGAGCCTTGCCTCTCTTTGTCAAAGCATCAGAGATGGTGCTTTTGGGTCTAGAGTGTTTTGGTACTAGTCAAAACAGCAGTTGTCAGATCTGCCCAGTGAGTGATGACATTACACTGACTATGGCTGCCACAAGTGCAGCAATCTTGAAAACAAAGTGTCTTCCATTTCTGGAATCTTCTTAAAATTGGAGGCTTGAAACATGTTTACACAGTTTATCTCCATGTATATTTTCCTAGAATTCTTGCAGTTCTTTGTCTGTGCAAAGGCACCTTAGTTCTGCTTCTGCTGGGGAGGAGAATCAACCATAAAATCCAAGGGGTTTTTAATGTGATTTTGCTGAGTTTCATCTGTACTGTATTTCTCTTTCCATGGAAAGGAAGATCAAGGCTGATTTAAATATTATAAAGTTAATCCATATAGGATTGTTTTTCCCCTTCATGTTCAAAGTGTTCTAGTTTAGGCCTTTTTCCCCACTAGCATGTCTTTCCCTATTAGTCCAAATTATGTTGCTGTTTTCTCAGCAGCCTGTCTAAAGTAGTTGTAGCTATTCATTTGTATAACACAGTAATAAATGCTTGCAGATCTTGCAAATAACAGAATCAAGAAATAACACAGTTTTAGCTTATGAACATAAAAAAGCAGTGTTCATTTAAGTTCTGGCTTCAGGAACTGTGTCAACATGTTTGAAGTAATAATAACCACTTAATGATTTGAAATTGTTTCTATGTAGAAAAACAACATACAGATATTTATTTATCTGCCAGTTTCTGAATGTAAAAGCTTTGTTTTCTGATTTTTTTTGTGTGTGTTTTGTTGTGTCCTTTGAACACGTTAAGAAATATCCTGTCTAAGAGATGACAGTCAAAACATTATGTGTTGTGAAAAGCTGCAGTAAAACTTGAAAATCTTCCAGAATCAGGTCTATTCTAGCAATTTAAAAGTGACTATTAGAGATCAGCAAAATTACAGATCTATCTTCCACTGTAAAGAATAAAAAAATTCACATTGGCTTTAAAGGGCTATTTATGATAGACAAAATCTTTAAAGTCATTTCCACATTGCAGTTTTCAGTACAGATGTTACTAATTTGGCAGTGACCAAGCTCATAGTCACTGATATCTTATAGAGCAAAATTGCCCTTGTACTCCATTGTGGTTTTTTTTCTATTATAATACAAAACTGTTACAGAAGAAGTCTGTTAATTCTCATTATCAGTTATAGTACATGTACATCAGAACTGGATTCAACAGGAATCCTTCAATGATTAGCAGGTAAGGATTTCTTTTACAATTGTGTTCCATATGTTTAATGTTCAGCTTGATCTAGAAGCAGTTAGTAGTAAAACTGTTTAAATTTTTATTGAGCTCCTACTAGCAAAGAAAAGACAAGTAGAGCACTCTTGAGCAGCCTTGCTTTCAGACAGGTAACTATGACAGAAGGCTCAGAAGCTCATCATGCTATAAAACATAAATTATCTTAATTCTTGATGATACAGCACCAAAACTTGTAAATTAATATTTTTCCTGACTCTTTCAAACTGGGGGAGGGACTTTTTAGTTGCCAGGCAATTTTTAGAACTCTTTAGATATGTTGATAGTTTTCTTGAGTTTTTATTGTATAATTTACAAATTTTTGCCTTTGCTCATTCTTGGTGGAGTCATCTCAGGGAACTGGATATTAAAAAATAGCCAATTAAAAAAAATTTAAAAAGGCATCACTGGTTTCAACTAATCCTATGCTGCAATGCTGAAAAATTCAAAACTAATTATATTTTAGAAGTCACCGTGATTATTTAAAAAGACATTTTAAGTTTTTTTAAAGCCTTTAAGTCCTATTCCTCTTTTAGAATAGATTTAGGAGTTAAAGCATGTGAACTTATAATAAGTTTGCATACAACCATGTGTTCTCTTGTGTAGAACTGAATTGGACAAGTATTGTACCAGAACAGCTTTATTACCAGACATATCAAAGTGTTCAATTGAAATTAAGAATATAAAGAGAGTAATAACATTTTTGCAATAGTTGCTACCTTTTGATTAAATAAAAAGACAAGTTTCCTGACCTGATTCCGTGTCTTCAGATAATTTCAATATACCCTGAGTAAAATTATGTAGAATAATTCTGCTGAAGGTAATGATAATAAAAAGCCTCCTTCAAATGTAAGACTGTAAAAATAAGATTAAACATGACAGAGATGTCACCTCCTGACATATTTTTGTGATAGATGCAGCCAAAACCAGTGAGCTTGTTGTGGGTCTCAAGTAATATATAATTGCTTAGACTTTAAATTAAAATATAAACTTGCAAAAGCATTGTTTATCTTAAACATCATATTTCTCTTCTGGTTTTGCATGTGTATTCACAACTGTGTTCCATCTGATCAACATGTAGGTTGTAGCTAGTTACTGTATGTTTCTTTATTTTACGGAAAATAAGTGAGAAAAAAGCATCACTCTCTTTTCAATAGTTTTCATCTTTTGAAAACTGTTAAAGCTACCCTCATTTCCTGTGCAAAATCCCTTTAATGCTAGGCTGCTTGTTCCTTGACCACCAGATCACATAAAGAACAGCTTCTAAAGGGATAGTTCTGCCTTTGTTGCAGATGCTTATTTGCTTAATTCAGTCTTTTTTCAGAAATTTTGCACTTGAGTAGGTGATGCACTGATATTTTATGTGGCTCTTCAAAACAGTGCTTCCAGATGAAATTGTTTAATCAGTAAAGATAATAGCTCTTAAATATGCAATGTAATTGCTACAAATCATACACTTTCCATCTACTGTATTAATATTAAATATCGTTGTTCTAATAATTAGTGCAGATAGTAGCTAAGTGTTAGTCCATTTGATTAGTTTTAACCCTCTTTTTTTTCAGACACTCAATGAGAACATTATCTTCTAGTTTTTTTAGTGCAGCGGTCCAACAGGCTTTACTTTTCTGATGAAACATTATATACCACAGCACTACTCTTTCAGATTATTTACGTATCTGTCAATTTAGTATTTGAAGAAATTTCATTTAAAAAGCTACATGTTTAAAATAATATTATGTCTTGAGCTGCCTTCAGTTAGCATGCCTGCAGCAGTTACTGCAGAACATTTGTGTACAGGTTGGAGAACCTCCCAAATCCCACTAACTGTTCTAAAAAGTGTACTGAATAGATCACATCTGCAGCACTGACAACCTTATTTTAAAACAGATGAGAAAGATACAAGTGATGAGATGGAATCATGCAGTTTGCTTGGTTCTTCATTATTATTGCTTTTTGTATTCTGATTTAAAAAATCAGAATTAAAAAAATACTGCTTCTGTTCAGATAGTCTGGATTTAATACATAACAGACAAAAGTTGTTCTAGAGGATGAATTTTTACTAAAATTTGAACTCTTGATAAAACTATCTGTGACATTTTGTCGAATAACATGGAATTTTTAATAAGAAGTAATTTTCCTGTATTTTTTTTCTTGTGCTTCAGAGTTTTTAAAAATATCTTCAAGTTATAATTGAACAGTGTGTAAAACCCAACTTAAATGATAATGATGAGGTTGTTTGGACAAATCAAAGTAATGTTAATGCATTTTGAATTTGGATGGTCTCTTAAATTTTAGCAATTTCAACAAAATGGCATTGTGATGGAATCAGATATTCTTTCTAACAAAAATATCAGTGATACACAAGTTTTACTGAAGTCACTGACAAGATGTTGAATACGGATGATAGGTTGAATCAAATTGTGGCCTATGTTGCTTTCTGAGCTGCACTGAAACTACAACTAAATCTTTATACATAGAAGAAAAAGGGTTATAGGTAGTGTGAAAAGTGAGGATTTTGTCTGTGATGTACAATTTCCTAATTTGAGCACAAGTCCCAAAATTATCAAACAACAAAAATAATGTAGCTGTATTGTGCTAATCCAGAAATCTAATCTTCAGGGAGGAGCACAGAAATGGAAAGCCATCTACATAGAATTTTCTGATATCCTGACAGTTTTTCAGCTATTTTTGCTCAGGACTGCCTGAGCTAAAGATACCATTTTTTATTTTCGTAACTTTTGACAGAATTTCTCTTCATGAATTTTCTACTGTTTCAATTTCTGTTAAGATTAATTAAGATTTCATAAACCTCTTTCTTGCTATCACATTTTTAATAAAATTAGGGAGACTGGAGCCTGAATGTTGTCATGAGAAAACTTGTGCAGATAAAAGAGGGATTTGATTTCTCTCTCTCTGCAAATTGTGCTCTTCTAAGATGTGTTCTTCTATGCTTGCTATTTAATTTAAATATGTACATGCGAATAACAGATATGTTATCTTGATTAGAAGTTGCTCTCATTGGCATTTAAGAATAAGAAGACTTAATTAAAGGGAATTTTATGAAAACCCATAATATAAACATATTTCTATAAACTCACTGGAGTTACAGCTCTGTAAATTAGTTGTATTAATTTCTGCTAGCTAAGAAGAATAATTGAGCTAGGTTCTTGAAACTGTTTTTGAATTATATTGCTGTTTAGACCTCAAATTAGAAAATTTTATGAAGAAGGAAAAAGTTGCTTCATCTGCAGAAATCTGAGTCAGAGCACAGCTATATTATGCAAATCTTAACAGTAAAAATAGCTTTGAATGAAGGACTTGTTTTTATTAGCAATGGGGTAAAATGGATAGTGGGTGTCTCTAATCAGCAGTTTCTAGTGTGGTTTAGAAGGTTAAAGATAAAATATTCATAGCATAAAATAAATGCAATTAAAAAATTTAAGGCAAAAAGGGACCATTAGTTCATATACATATATATGTGTGTGTGTGTGTGTGTGTGTGTGTGTGTGTGTGTGTGTGTGTGTGTGTGCATGCATACATGCACACATAAGTGCATATCTAACTATTGGGATCTGTAGGACTAGGACAAGGGGTATTGGCTTTAACCTAAGAGAGGACAAAGTCATACTAGAAAAAAGGAAGAACTTTTGCAGTGGGGGTGATGTACTACTGGCACAGATTGCCAGAGAGACTGTAAATGCCCCATTCCTGGAAACATTCAAGGTTGGGCTGGATGGGGTCGCTGGGCAATGTGATCAAGTTGAAGATGTCCCTGGTCGTTGCAGAGAGTTGGACTAGATGACTTTTAAAGGTGCCTTCCAATCTCAAACATTCTATGATTTTATGATTCTACTTAATGGTAATACCATTAAACCTTGTCTGCCTATTATTGAATTAATTACAATTTTATTTCAACTTAAGATAATACTGCATACCAGAGGGGAAAACAGACAGGAACAAGGTGTCTAATATAAAACACCCTAAGACTGCTAAGGAGACATGAGTTGATAAAGCCAAGTAATCCTGGTAGTTAGCTAAAGGAGTTGAGGTCCTATTATTTTTCTTCATCCCATCCATCTAGCACTTCTAATAAGATGCAAGAAACAATTTCTTTGCCAAACCAGCTGTGGTAATCCATCTCATTACAAGTGCAAGAACAAGATTCAACAGCCAGTGCAACTCAGAAAAAAATTATCCTTTTTTCTGGAAAAAAAATGAACCGCCTGTCCTGCCTTGACCATGCTCTGAGGGAGCTTTCATTATCTCTCTACTGGATACAATTTGTAGATCTGACTCGAGGTTTGACAATGTGCAGTAACTGATTCTCAGGTTCATAGCAACCTTCTCAGTCCTTGCTCATTTGACTGGTTTTTTATTCATTCAAGTGGACTGAAAAGGCAACAATTGGCAGTGTAAGGTGGTAGCCTAGTAGTGAAAAAGCAAAGATACTTTTGAACAATAATTTGCTGGACTTGATTTGCAAATCAGTTATTTGTTCTTTCAAGTGGAATTTTACTTTGTATTACTTATAAACTATGTTTACTTCTGTAAAACAGGCAGACTGGCACTTCAATAATTACAGCTTACTTTGTACCAGTGCTGTGAACATTGTATTCTGTAGCAGTGCTACTGCTAGATGCTAGGCTGTTCCACCACTTTCATACTTGCTGAAACTCTGTGGGAGGATGTACTTAGTGCGATATTTTGAAAAGGGAGAATTTAGATCAGGCTGAAAAAGCATGGATTTTTATTTCAGTTACAAGAGAAAGTAAGTTTGTCATGTACACCTGTGTACCCAGTCATTGTTACACAGACATTCAAAAAAAGAGTGATCATAAAAAAAAAACCAAACAAAAAAAAAAAAATTGGGAATTTAGTATGGGACTTATCTCTTTCAAACAGTGTCATTTGTTGCTGGATGACTGTAGGAGTCTCCATTGTAGGGGTCTTTGACAGGGTTTCTTCAACTGCATTGGAAACTATTCTGCTGAATTCCTATAATTTGTCTGGCCCATGATCCTAGGTGACCACTTCATTAATATACACAAATCATTGTAATTAATTACCTTAAATGTCATACAAAATATCTTTAACTGTGCACAAAAGACTGTCTTATGCTACTGTTCTTGTATCTGTAGGAATGATTACTCTTGACTATTTAAAGGTAATACTGTTCAGCTTGACCAGTTTTGCAGCAGGGCCTGCCTGGGAAGCATCTGGAATAGTCAGATGCCCCATGCAATATTCCAATACACATTGAAATGTTCAAATTGGTACATACATATCAGGAAATGCTTTGGGAAGTGTGTGGAATCCCCACCTAGGGACTCTTCTGCTAATTACCCATATATATTGCTGTGAAGGAGGCCAGGAGCTCAATCAGTCACCTTGGCTAGGTTAAGGTGATATTTCAATTCAGTTGGATGTCTCACCTAGCAGTGGGTTCCTGGGCCACTATGGAACTTCTGACTCAAGTGCTTGAGTGTGAATGCAGACAACAGTTATGCAAATATAAATATAGGATAAATTTGAATTTTATGTTAGTAACTTCAGTTTCGGATCTCTTGCCATATTGTACAATACATACTCAGACCTGCAAATAACATAGATTTATATCAGTGACATAGGTGGAAGTGAAATACACGTTTAATGTTATGATTTTGCTGAGACCTTGTTAGACACTAGACATGCAGCACAGGGAGGAGTTGCTGTTTTACTCATGTAAACAGGCTTGTCAGGCTTTTGTTCACAGGGATTTGCAGAGTGGAATAGACATGCAATAAAGACTATGGTTTGCTGTCTTACTAATTTGTCATGGATCCTGATTTAGGATCCTATCCTGTCCATTTTGTTATTTATATCACTCAAATAATCAATTTTATTAAATTAAAGGTATTAGGAAATGTGGTTGTGTTTGGTATTGTAAAGGGGTGACTTAACAAAGTTTGATGGCGAAGGTTCACTCTATTACTTACTATATGGAAGAAACATATGAAAGAAAAACAAGTTACAATCAAGCTACAATGATTTACACAGAGACCAGAGACATAAAAGGCTAAAAAGGAGACACTCCCTCTGAGTCATGAGATTCAGAGTGGACTCCTTGCTTTCTAATCTTCTCTGCTGGTTTTGGTTGGAATTTACAGTGGCGAGCATGGGGCTGTGTTTTGGATCTGTGCTGAACAGGGGTTGATAATACAGAGATGTTTTTGCTGTTGCTGAGCAGAGTTTACACAGTGCCAAGGCCTTTCCTGCTTTTCGCACTACCACACTGGTGAGGAGGCTGGGGGTACATGGGAGGCTGCGAGGAGGCACAGCCAGAACAGGTGACCCAAACTGACCAAAGGGATATTCCAGACCATACGATATCATCATCAGTAGATAAAGTTGGGGGATGAAGAAAAAAGGGGAGGGACACTTGAAGTGATGGCATTTGTCTTCCCAAGTACCACTACACGTACTGGGGCTCTGTTCTCCTGGAGATGGCTCCTGGACCTGCCTGCCCATGGGAAGCAGGGAACTGACTCCTTGTTTTGCTTTCCTTGAGTGCATGGCTTTTCCTTGCATTTTCTGGCTTTTATGCCTCTGATGCTCTCCCTGATTCCAATGGTAGGGAAGTGAGAAAATGGCAGCATAGTGTTTGGCTGTTGGCTGAGGTTAAATCAGGACAACTTCTGTGAGGCTAGGTCCTGTCTTAATCTCAGCTTTGGACAATGGCTTATGACTAATGGAATTATCTACATAAAGAATATAAAAATTAATATTGAGCATCAATTTTATTAGTATTAAATCATCATGCTATCAGTCACTTACCAAGGATCTTTTGCAAGTAAGAGATCTTTCCACCTTAGGTAAGAAAGATTCTCTTAGTCTCAGGAATCTCAGACCTTGGGAGGCATTCCTGCTCAAAGGGACAGCCATCTGTCATGCAGTTTTAATTCAGGGAGAATTCAAACTAGACTCATCTAAATCTTGATCATTGGTAAAAGGTCTCTCTGTGTTGGGGAGGAAACTTGAGGGGAATCTCAGCTCAAGGGGAGATCTCCACCATGCAGCCATATTGCCTAGCAGGGAAAGCACAAAGGCAGATCTCTTAGGCTGTCAAATTTACAGGAAAAAAGTGGTTGGGTCCTAGTGAAGTTGCATACAATAGTGAGGTATGGATGAGGCACGTTGTACCCACAGCTTTTTAAGTTTCTTGAGTCTTGGAAAAAAAACCCTGTTATTTATGTGTTTGTCATGATTGATGTTCCAAGCTCATATACACCGATGCTCAGTGTCCTGTGGCTTTGTGGGTTTCCTGGAGGAGTTCTTGGCCCAGCTACTGATCAGGCCTTTACCTCCTCTGAAGCTTGTATCAAACTACTGCTGGTTTGGTTAAGGGGTTCACATCTGTCCCATCATCCTCTTGTAGAGAAGAGTATGGTTTATGGTGTTCACATCTATATGAAAAAAACCTGACTGTGCTTGGAACACCACTTTTCAGTATTTTCAGTGCTAATGAAGAGAACTGTGTGTTCCTGTACACATAACTGAGGATCATTTATTCAGCAATGGTGAGCCTTTTATGTCTGGTCCAACTTAACATGGACTCAACTCTTCATGAAGTCATTGTGCTTTCAAGGACAATTCTGATCAATTGGCTGGACAGAAGAGCCAAGGATGATCTCACTGCTTCTTGCACATCTAAAGTGTTTTGTGTGTTGAGTATATCATACTATTGTGTATCTTCACCAAAAGTTCTGAGATTTATTTACTGGTGTGAAGAGTTAGGATTTTACAAATTTTCCTTTGGCCATTGTAAAGTCTGACCAAATGCTTGTCAGGTAGGCCAAATCCCCTGACAGACAGGCTGGTTGTTTCCTTCCTCCTGCCTTCCTCATTGACATTTTTTCATTAAGGATGTCACTAGTGAGAGAAAGCTCAAACTGGGACAAGATAGCAAAAAAGTTATCCTGCAGACAATATGCAGACAGTATGAACTATATAAGGAAGAGTAACCTGTGGGGTATAAATAGTTTCTCACTCAGTTTCCAGGTGATATATTTATTTAAGCATGAGTTTAAAAAAAGGAAAAGAACATTTTCTGTACCATTTTTTAAGCTCTCTCATAAGTGTACCTATTGATGTGCATATTGATCCATAGCAACATAATCCCCATTAGCACTGCTAATGCTACAATTAAAATTAATTTTCAGCTAGACCAGGTTCTGTTTGTATTCATGAAACATTGAAGTGGATTGACCCTGACTGGTCACTAGGTGCCCACAAAGCTGCTTTATCATTCCCCTCCTAAGCAGGACAGGGCAAAGAGAAAATAAAATCTTACTAGCTACCAGTACAAAGCATAGCTGATATGGGGAAAATTAACTCCATCCCAGCCAGACCCAATACAGATGCTAATGGACTGATTATTATTTAACAACTTCATCCATTATATTAAAAAATATGTTCATACTCTTCATGAAAGTGACTTTTCTCATTTTTCCGATTTGAACCATTTTAATTGCTTCATTCTAAGAAGTAGGATAATTGGATGGAAGACTTTGCTTTAACAGTAGATACATGGAGTGAGGTTTCTGGTAGAAAAGCTTGTGAAATTAAAATCCTATGTAAATTTTTCATTAGCACTCTGCCATTGAATCTCTCAAGAAACCTAACAGACAATGTAAGGCTTATAAACATGATTTAAGAATATTCATTTTCATGTCAGTGACATTTTCAGGAAAAAGTAAGCTGAAGTTAGGAGTGCTTACTAACATAAGGCTGAGGACTCCCGCGATTGACAGACTATCTTAGTATTTATGGAAAATGGATTGGGTTTTTCCACATGGTTTGTCAGGGGCTTAGTGTTCCTCTTTATATTGGAGTGGAATGATGCAGGGACTGGAAGTCATTAAGGTACAGAAATAGGAACCAAATAAGTGTCTCAGATCAGGATTAATAACATCACTGTTACATGATAACTCTCTTCTCTTTTTTCTCCCTTTTTCCCCCTTTTTTCCTTCTCTTTTCTTACAAAAAAGCAGACAACTCCCTCTCCCCAAAACAGCAGCAACATGCATTTTAATTTTAACATACAATAGGACAGAGATAATACTGTTTCAGTCATAATACATATGGAGTTGGCTCTGGTGTGTAGCTTTTTTGCTAATGACATCAAAATAGTTATTATGCAGTGACCTTTAAAGAAGAAGAGTGGCATTTTTATCTTATCATAGATATTTATCTATATTTAACCAGTTTGAGTACTCTCAAGCTAAATATTCTCTGTCCTATTATGTTAAACACAGGATAATTACTGTTTGATGTATTGAGACAGTGGAAGAAAGAATGTGTGGGATTAACTTCAGTAAATGTGTTTTATTTCTGTATGGTTTGTTGGGTTTTATAATTATTTATAATAAATTTGCATCATGCCAGAAAATTGAAAACATTCTTTAGTTACATTATGGAATGTGTAGGAGTATGCATAATTCAGATGGGCTAAACCACTAAGCATTGCCCAAATTGCTTGTAAAATATGACAGAAAAGATGTCTAGGGGAAATGTAGGCACTCATATGAAAGGTTAATTTTGTGTGCTACTGAAATTAGATTCAGAATCTCTGGGTTCACTAGTAGTGCACACATTATAAAACTCAATTCCAAATTATAGCAATCATGTTGGTTGCTTTTTTACATTTCATAAATAAATGCACTTGCAATACCTTTGTTACAGAATTTTTGCAAAGATTACCCGTGTGGTTATTGTTGCTAAGACTTTACCAAATGTTTCATTTTAATTTTTTTTCACAATTTTAAGGTGCTTAAAACATTCTAAAATTTCTGTGTTTGGCAGGATAATAAAAAGATGCATTAAAGTATGTTCTTGTTTTGCAGTTCTAAATAAAATAGAGCTAATGAAATAAAAAAAATATCAAATGCATTTTTCCCTTTGCCAAATGCAACAAAATTCTAGCCCTTCTTTTTAAAATGGGCTTTTCCCATGATCTTATTTTACATTATTGTGTTCTTACTTATTTTCATTTTTAAGTCTAGAGAAATTTCAGACTTTTTTTAGCCTTCAAAAAATACGAACAGACTCACTTTTGCAATTTATTTTCTTGTTGTGTAGGAGTGATGCTTTCTCTAGTATGGCTAGAAGCATCATAAAGATTAGCTTCTGTATACATGAACCATTTATTTTCAGTAGACTGAGTTCATATTCATAACGTCTGCTGCACTCCATGTGTGTCCATGAGCGTATGGATTCCATTGTTGTCACAGTCAATAGGTATTTTATCCTACTGCTAAAGTAATTTCATTGGTAATTCTCTTCCTGGGACAATGAAATTTGAAAGCAATTTATAACTTGGAGATCCTTTTTTATAGTTTTTTTTAAATATAAGTAAAAAAGTTTGAGACTATGTCTATGAATGGTTTAAAAGTTTTAAAGAGGCTTGTTATGATTTTAATAAAATATTTGGGTAATAAAAATGCTTTGTGACAAGGGGAAAAAGAGTGGGTTTGAGTTGTAAAATTAATTTCTTCTTTTTAAAATGCAAAATGTTGTCATAATAGGACTGGAGAAATCCATACCTAAATACTCAATTTATGAGAGAACTTTCAAATGGGAATTCAAGATGCAACTTAATTTGTTGCTTAACTGTATTTTAAAATTATATTTTATTTTATGTGCATAATTGTGAGTTCTTAAGTTTGAGAAAAACAGAATTCTATCTAAGTAATTCTTTTGAATTATGTAGGCAGGTAAACATTTTTGTGTTGTGTTTTTATGATGTTGCCAACACCTGGCTTGGGAGTAGTCAAATCAGTTAATATGTTAAAATATAAAAAAATAAACTGAGTACATATTTAAATGCAATTTATATTGTAATGTTAACAAAACTTTTTTTTTTTTTTTAATAAGAAGTGCATTAAAAATGTCACCATGCCACCTGCCTTTTCTTGTTAAAAATGTACTTGGTAGGCAGAAACAAGCACATCCTAAAGTGTGTTTGCACACAGATTTTTATCTTACGGTTTCAAAAGCTAAAGGTGCCTCACTTCCATCACAGTGAAGAGGGTCCTGTTCCACTGCTGTTTAACACCTTGAACAACTATCTGACCAAGGGGACTGAGTGCACCCTCAGTCAGTTTGCTGATGACACCAAGTTGGGTGGGAGTGTTGATCTGCTGGAGGACAGGAAGGACTGCTACATATGTACCTTATTCAACTTACCTGCAGTATTTGTCATGAATTAGAACCTGAACTGTCCATTTGATTGACTCTGAATCAGCAAACTGAGAGATTTTAAGACCATCTTATTTATGAATGTCATGGTTATCTCAACCCTCCCTGCCCCATACTAATGGGATAGAGAGGAGAAACAGTAAAGAAAAGAAAAGAAACCAGAAATTGTGGGGAGAGATAAGAACAGTTTAATAAACAAAGTGAAAGATAATAATAACAACAACAATAACACTATTGCTACTAGTAATAATAATTGTAATTAAAAGAGCGAGAGAGAGAGAATGGAAACGCAAGAAACACAAGTGATACACAAAACAAGTGCTTACCACCCACTCAGCCTAGCCCCAAGCTACAGTCGTCCCTCCCTTTCAGGTAACTCCCTCTCATTCATATATTGAGCATGATGTTCTCTGGTGTGGAATATCCCTCTGGCCAGTTTGGCTCAGCTGTCCCCATTGTGCTCCCTCACAGTTTTTGTGCAGATCCTCCCTGGCAGATCATGAGACAATGAAAAGTCCTTGACTTTGGGTAAGCACTATTAGCAGCAACCAAAACATCAATGTGTTATCAACATTATTGTCATCCTAAATACAAAATAGGGAAGAAAATAAACTCTATTCCAGCCAAAATCAGGACACTGAAGTACTGAACTGTGTGTTCTATCTGTATTTGCATTTCCTTTTCTGTGATATGGTAAGAGTAATTGGCATGTAGTCATCTCCACAGTTATCCTTTATGTAAAATCTGTCCTTTCCAGACAACCTGCTCTGCTCCAGTTTTGTTAGTTATCTTCTAAAGGAATTTCCTCTTTCTCTGCTCCATCTGATTGGAATAGCCAAGAAGTATGGTATGGTTCCCCTGGCACCTGAAGAAAATGGGAGGATCCCAGTGTTTCCATTTCAGCTATTCAATAGCAATAGTCTATATACTTCTGATTCTGTTCTCATATGTTCCAGTTTTATATTAGAATACTGCTGTTCAATTGTAATGAAACAATATTTAAACCTTTGTGGTATTTGTTTAGTAAGTATGAAAGCAAAAATGAATTATTTTGACTGAAAGGTCACATTTTATCTTACAGTTGAAAAACAATGAAAGTCAGACAAATATAAAGTTTCAGAAAATGTCTTTCTATAATCTTGGTGTTTCATAAAATTCTGTATTAACATTGTATATGAATGATACCTATGTATGTCCAGAGACAGTGCCTTTGCTTTTTCACCATGCCTCCTTGAACTGTTGGGGGAAGGATTTTTTTTGGGATGACTGAAAACAAAAGCTTAGGAACAGAGAATAGTAGTCACATGGTAAATGTAATTGCAGTAACTTTTTTGCAAGAGGTTTTTTAATAATTTTTGAAGACTTTGGGTTTGCTTAAACTGCCTGAAAAATTGTCTTCTGTTTTGCTATTACTATATTTCTATAATTAAATAGAAATAGAGTGACTGTTATAACGCCTAGGTCCTATCTTGCCTTTCGAGTCCAGTGACAACTGATGTGTTTCTTGTTTTCACTATTAAGTCAAAATTCTGTAAACCAGAAGCTGACAAAGCAGATTGTAAAGTGACATTTCAGTGGCCAAAGCAGAGGAGATAAGCAATAATAAAATGCTGCTAGAAGTTATTTTTTTCTTTGTAATCTCTTTTAGGTACAATAAGCTTGAACATGTAAGCAAATTAAGGAAACAATCTTTGTACAAGAACAGTGCTTCCTATTGAAATGGATATGAAGGAAGTAATTTTTATAAAATGATGTGACTGCTTAGGCTAACTGGTTTTAATAGCCATTAACAGCTATTAACATCTTAAATTTTAATATTTTTGAAATTGAAGAAAACTGTTGAGCGTAAAAAATAATAATGAGATGAACACAGGTTAATTTTAGTTAAAGAAATCATCCAGATTATTCTCAAAACATTTATTGAAAGGAAGATTGATGCAAAAGTATTTTGCTGTGATTTGTTTAGATATATATACATTTAGTATTTTCCAAAAAGTAAATTTAAAGCACTCCCTAAGCTTCTTTATATATTTCTTTATATACTTCTTTATATACTTCTTTACTGATAATTTTGGTAGTTGTTGTGTCCTTAGAGACTTTCCCAGACTTTCTAGAAGACTTCCCTAGAACTTCCTGCAAACTTCGGAGAAAAGTGTATAGAAATTCTTCATACAATAGATGGCACTGCAAATCTCTGGCAACCAGCCTGAGCTTTAGGAAAGCCAGTCTGTGTTCTGGGGTTTTAGAATGGATTTACACCTTTCCTTGTGTGGAAAGGATGAGCTATTACCTTACCAGCCACTTACCAACAGCTGAGGTCCTTTTTTAGTGAGCAAGGAATAGGAGAAGTATCTGGCTTCTCTCTATAAGAGCTGAAGGGTCAGGCAATTTGAACTAGGAGTCAGAGAGAAAACTGAGAATAGGTGCTACATTAATGCCAAACTAAGGAAATTAAGGCATAAAATCATATAGCTCCAGAAGTATAAACAACACTTATATTCTTGCTGGTGCCACCAAGCTGATGAGCAAGCATTAAAAAGTGACTCTTTCAGCATGTGTTTAAATATTTGCAGTATTCTGCAGTTCTAACCATATCAACTTTGTGCAGACACCTTCACATGTGTAACTCAGTTTACAAATATGTGATTGCTTGCTAAACTACAGCTAATAAAATATATCCCCTGCATTCTATTCTTCTTGCTTCTTTAGTTACTTCATTAACTTCCTAAAATTTAAATGGAATTTAAAATCTAATTTTAAAATGTTGGCTTTTTTCCCCCTAAATATATATATATTTTTTGCTATCTTTTTATCTTAGTGTTTTTACTATTGTTAACTTGAGATCTGTCAGGGAATAGACAAAATGTGTCCTGGACTGTTAAGTTTGTTGACTTCTTATAAGTGCACCATGAACATACAGCTGTTATTCAAATATATCTAAAAATCCTTTTTTGAAATTCTGTTTTGGAAGAAGATCATAGCCAAAAAAAAAAAAATTAAGAAGTTTAAAAGAAAAGCACATTTTATGGCAATGCTATTCTGTGACAAGACAGAGTATTTCCTGGAATGCATTGTCGATCTTTGTTTACAAGGGATTCTTTCCATCTCCAAATGCAGATACTCAATTTATAATGCCAGTTTTTAATTCCTGCTGTTAGTGGCTACATTTTGAGAGATAATTACATGGTGTGGAATTAGTACAGAAGTGTGTTTACAACATCAACCTCATTGTTTTGAATAGTGTTCATTTATAATGAAAGATTTCTATACAGTGTCTGTTGATAGCACTAAGATACCTCTAAGACTCTTTTCCCAGTTATTTTACAATCCCTCAAAATAGAAATTGGGGATGGACATACTGTTACTATTCCACTAAGATTCCACTAAGATGCCACTAAGGCAAATTCATGAAAGAGGGATATATGCCAGTAGTTGACTGGGAGATGCTCTAGGAAGTCTGTCGTGCTGTCAGTCCCAAAAGGGTATTGGTTAGGGATTATTTCTTGTAATTTTCTTATCAGTGTCCATACATCCCAAGACATCTGTCATGTTTAAAGCATAAAATAATCTTGGAACAAATTGAGGAAACTTCACTAGTGCACAATCTTCTCCTACCCAATGAACTGGAGCTTAAAGGTTCTAATATGCAGAAACTTTCCCAAATAATGGATGATTTTTGGGTTTTAAATTTATTTTTAATAAGCAGTGTCATCATTGCATTTTTTTCCCCAAGAAATCATTTGTAGCTATAGGACTGCGGAATCTTTTCCTGCTCTATATGATCCTAAATAATTATTTCTCCTACATTAAAACTGCTTTTGCATTCTGAAAAAAGAGTCAGGGGGTTGCAAGTTGGTTGGACAGGGCAAAACAGTCTCAAGGCCAGTATGCTCATCTGGCACCCCAGAAGAAAGGAAATAGATGCAGCCATTGGAAATCACCTATCTCTTTACACAGATAGCTTTTCCATTTCCTTAAGTATGTTTAACTTGCTTCTCAGGAGATTTAATAAACACTGCCATGCTCATAATTTTAAAGCTACTTTTATTTAAGGCTTACCGAATTTCTGTCACTTAGCTTTCTGATCATTCAGCCAAGCTGCTTATTTGACTTCTTTCTGAGTGACTCATGGTTGGAAAAATGGTTTGTACTTGTACAGTAAAAACCTGGTAAATACAGAGTGCTTTGTAGAAATAATTGTGCTTGTTCTGTGAGGAACAAAAGATGCTCTTGCCAGTTGGCCAAGGACATGCATCATCAATCAGCCTGACCTTTCAGCCAAACATAGGTGCTCAGTTACAGCTGACCAAAACTGGGTCTGCAGACGTTGTCAGACTGACATCTGTAATGTTAGCACAGAAAATGCTGTTTATAAGGATTTGAGCAAATATTATTACACCAGCATACATTTTTGTTAACACAGAGATGCAGTCAAAATCTCAATTCTTGCATGAAACTGGATGTGGAATAATACTGTTTGTCTGGGTTATGCTCATGGTATAAATCCCATAATGAGGGTTAGTGAGGCAAATAGGCACACAGAGACTGTGTAGGTATTTTCCTTTATATGCCTCACTGTCCTATTCACAATTTCATGCTGCATTTTTCTCACTGTATGGCCTTGTTGCTGGTTGGGTGAGATTACTGACACAGACATGAAAACTCACCAGAAAGTCTTTGGTCCAGCCCAGTTACATTCACCAAAATTGTGGTTTGAGTGGGTTATCGTGCTACAACTTTACCAATCTGGAGCCTTAGCCCCGGTTTTCACTAATTTGTGCTTTTTACAATTGCCCATGGCAAGCTTTTGACTTTTATTTAATCAGTTCTTTTCCAATAATTCACGGAGCTTTGGAAGCCAGAATACATGCAGCAGGCAGGTTGGTTACATTCCCCATGCTTTGAAGGCTGAGACTTCCATAGCACAGATGCATTTACTTCGTATCAGTTGGTCTCAGTGCTCAGGAATGCTTCTAGGTACATTTAATTATAAAAATATAGATGTAGCCTAGATGTCTGGCCCAGACAACACTCTGCCTGCCTTCTTCCCAGAAATAGGTAATTTGTTATGTGTGATGCTCCACTTAATTGCATAGAGTGGACATCTGTGCATGCACAGAAGCACCACAGAAGCACTGGAAGGTAAGAGCCTGTCTCCTGCCAAAAAGATGTGCCATAACTGTAGTGCTTCACATAACTGTAGAGGCCAGAGAGTCATGAAGAAACAAAAGATCTGGAATTCTGGTCCTTGCAGCCAACGTTGTTGTTTGTGTCTGATTTTTGATCCTATACTCTTACTGTCCTGTCTGGAAAGGGCTTTTACTCCAGGTATGTTATTTTTCAGATATCATCTTGAGACACTTGTCAATGGCATTGGAGATATTCTACTCCAAAAAGTAGGTTGCAAAAATTGAAGGTCTTTGAGAGCCGTGGGAAAAAATTTGCATTTTGCAAAAGGCAAATTTCCCTCTATTCCCTCCTACCATTTAAAAAAGGGCTATCATTTCTGAATTAACTATCTGTCTTCTGAGGTAGCTGAGCAACCAAAGTGCTGAATAGATAAAGGGTCTTCCAGTCTTTCTCACTGGCTTTACTTCCTGGGAAGTAAAGCCAGTGAGAAACACTGGAAGACCTTCCTTTACTTAACCATGGGAACACCAATGGTTGTCCTGTTGATACAGAAAGAGAGAGGGTTGAGATAAATTCAAGTGATCTCATTATTAATTTTTAGTCACTGGGATGGCTAAGTAAAACCTGGCTTGCTGGCCCTTAGTCTCTCATCATTGTTGGCATCAAATCCTCGCTTCACTGAAGCCAATGGAGACATTCCACTCTGATTCAGTTTTGTAAACAAACACGTCTCTTGATCCTTTGAATATCCTAGGGTACTACACCTGGAATCTACATTCTGTTTAAAAAAGATGCAAGTTTCCTCTTCTTCTGCTGTCATATCTGCTAAATGATTTGGATATGGTAGTACAACTCAAATGTCTCTAAATGCTCCTGTTTACATTACTGAATAGAGAGCCTTCTCACATATCAGAGCCAGGATGTTTTCTCTTCTGCTTAGTTTTTTATAATCACAGTGTTTGTCTACAGGTCCTTTATGTGGTTAGAGTTTTGATTTTGTGCTTAATAAATTATTAATTATCCTCTTTTTCTTCTCTACTTGCTTTGGACTCTTTTCCTGTACACATACAGCTTTGTAAACCAGTTGCCCAGTGACTCCTCCCAGTCATGTTTAACTCATCCATGGCAAGGGAATAAATACAGATTATCAAACCTTCTGTAAATCTAACCCATTAATTTTACTCATTCTCTCTATTTTAACATTCCATTAATTTTTGCAGTCACTTAGATTTTGGAACAGCATGCAGGCATCTGGCAGAAACCCAGGACAGTAGGCTCCCCTGTCATACTTGCTCTTACACCGAGTTAAAGTTTTTTGGCTCTAGAGTAAACCATCCTTTATCTATTTTTTTACATTTTAGAATGTCAAAACTAGATGCTTTTAACTGAATTTTTGTGGCTATCATGGGTTCAGTTCCAAATGTATATTACTTGGAAATTCTTCTAAAGCATGTATAGTTCATTTTAGCTTGTGCTCACTCCAGAATAGATGAAGTTCTCAGCTGTGATAAAATGGCATAATTAAACTCTGTTACTTGCCTGTTTCTTCATAAAAGGCAGGGAAAAAATCCTTTTGTATAATAAGGAATGAGCAGTCTGCTTTTTCCATGGAAATGCTACCTATTTAAGTGAAAACTGTAACTATTACACTTCTTTCTTACATTTTTCCTTAAAACTTCATTGAGTTGGTTAGCTGCAAAAAGCCTTGGAGTTAGACCACTTGTGCACATACAAGAAATTGTGGATGACCATCGTGCTTCATAAAGTTTCAGTTATGCTCTCTCACTTGTCACTTGTGCTGTATCCCATCCATGGTGTTTCAGATTTGTTGCGTGCTTGGCCAGATGCACCATGATGGAGTCACCTGATCTTTTTGATTTTTCTATTCCATTCATGTCTTTTGAACTTAATTTTTTATTTTTTTAAAAGGATATCAGATGCAAGGTTATCTGTCATGTTTCTCTAATAGGTCAGGTGACTTCAAGACCAGAAAACCTTTTATGAATAGATGATCCTTGGGAACACACCATGTTAAGTATGAAGTAGTGTGATTTTTTTTTTTTTTTCAATAGCCAGTAAGGTCCTGGATAGACCAGTTTTTACTTCACAACAAAGGTAATGTACTACCTTCAAGTGGACACAAACTGAAGTACTACAAATGCTGATGATGTTACTTGATATAAAAGTGTAGTATTTAGCAAAGTAAGTCAGGAAAATACCAGTTCTTTTTTTTATAACTCTGCAGACCATAGTAAATAGGGACAGAGTATCAGTGTGCATTGTGGTTTTGGACAACAGTTCTCAATAAGCATTCTTGGGTAACAAAGTGAACAAACCACAATGGAAGAGCATGAATCTCACTTTTCTAGCTCTTGGCTGTCTAAAAATGTTAGCTGGCTGATATGATGAAAATATCCAGCTGTGAAAGATTTAAACTCGCTTTCCTAGCTATAAAACTATATGGATCTAAACTCTTATTATTGCAAGTTAGAAGGAACCTGCCTAGGCGTATAGGCGAAGTACTGAGTACAGTGGAGCGTTTCTTATTTCTTCCACCTGTATGTTACTTTTCTCACACTTTATGCTTCCCTGTAGGTCTGTTTTGCCAAATGTAAGAACTTTCAAGCACTTGCAGCACTTCCTATCTACAGGAGTAGTCCTCTGTTGTGTATCCATTGTATGGGTATTGGTGGGGGAAGTCCTATGTCACAGTATTAGAAACTTTTCCATTCTCCCACAGCATCAAGATACTTTTCGTCTTTCATAACATGAAAGTGTGGGAGTACTTTTGTTGCATGCATTTGTTTCGACACATCTCTGAGATTTTCTGCCATGAAAATGATGATGGCTCTCAGTCCATGCAGGGCTCTCTTCAATCAATGCGAGCTTTAACCAGGGATGATATACACAACAATTTTTGGATGATATCTACATCTTCTTGAAATTACTGCAAAATTCTTCTGTCTCAGGACAGCTGTATATTAGACTTGATAGTTTCTTTGCTTTTATGAGTGCAATATGAAAAGGCTTAGAAATAAGTATTTCTGTATGGTGTCAAAATTTCAGTTTTTTGCAGCCCTATATGCAAACACAATGTATTCAGTTGTCTTAGCCCAGACTGAGCTAAAGTACACGCCATCATGAACGGACCTGGCAGCTCAGAGGTAATGTGTATGTGGGGCCAGAGGCAGCAATATTAATAGCACATAAGGAATTTACTGTATATTAATATCAATATATCAATAATGCTAACATTGAAACCCTTTCACAGTCCTAAAACAGACTCTTTGTTCTAGAGGTGCTGCCTAAGGAAACAAAACTTAAACAGCCTGCAGCAGGTAACAGGACTGATGTAAAATAAATTTTTAGAGACATTGGAGGTGTTTTTAACATATATGAAAACAGTTGATGGGATGCTGTGGTTACAGAGGCAAAATATTTTTGTCAAACTCTTTAGTAGTTATAAAGATGAAATTGCAATGTATGTTATCAATTAACAAAATGAAAATTTGCTAAAGTAATTTTACATTCAGAAATTACAGAAGAACAATTTCCTGAAGCACAATCATAAATGTTTCTTTCAGAAGCAGAAAGAATTTATATGCACACAAAGTATATTTTAGCTATGCCTGAGTTAAGTAGCTCAAATTTGCCAATGTAAAGAGGTGGCACTGTGAGGTCAATACATCCTAGCTCTATCTTACCCATCTGAGTGGCCATTTTTATAAGGGAGATAAAACATTCTTTTCTGCCAAAAATACAGATGCAAATACCCCTTATTTAGTATTTGCAGTATGGCTATAGATAAAAAACATATAAGTGCTAAACTTGATATTTATTTTTAAGGGGTTTTCAGGTATAGCCTGTTTCAATGTGACTAAAACTTTTCTTTCAAGATTGATAATTTGTAATTTGCTTAAATAAGAAAAAAAAATCAGCTGAGCTAACATTTGAAATGAATAAGGAGTATTGAGATGCATGAGACAGGCCTCCAAACCAGGTAGGTTTGCTTGAGGCAAGGAAAGAAGAAATTATGTTCTGTGGGAAATGGCTATATACAGAAAAAATGTGGGAGAAGGCAGAAGATAATGCTGAGAGAAGGTTTCATTGGCAGAATAAGTATCCAATTTAAAGAAATATAGGCCAGGATGCCTGATGGAGATGCTCAGAAAACCCACACTGTACAGGTATTCCAATAAATAAGAAAGAATTTCAGGTGGACGATGATTAGCTGAGTATACTGCACATATGCAATACTATGCAAGATTCAAGTTTCACTGTGGGCGTGCACTGGAAAAGTTGCAAGATCATCAGCCAGCTTTGTAAAAAAAAACAACCCAGTATTTCAAAATATGTATTTGTGACATTGTTTAAGCATCTTCTTATGTTTTGGCAAAAGTATAGCAACATTTTTTACAATTAAAGGAATTATACATCGATCACAGATAAAAATTTCACCAGCGAGGATGTTTTCAGTGCTCATTTTACTTATAAAAGAGACCCTAAATGGTGTTATATCCTGCTTAGGAGAACAAAGTATTGTAATGTATAATTGCTTGTATTGATAATGTGGTAATTTCTTCTCCAAAAATTGACATTCACATTTATCAAGCACCAGGATCAAAGCTGAAGTTACTCATCAAATCACAGCTTTAGCTGTTCATGGGTTTAAGCCAGAATTTTTGAAATAAACACTTTTTTATTTCATGTGCATTAATTATTAACTGAATTTCCATATCATAAATTCTATTTATCATCAAGAATGGACTAGTTTACATCTGACAACTCCAAAATGAGCTAAGAGAAGCCACATAAATTACAGAAATTAATGAAATGGTTTTACCACTGATGTATTTTCTTTTTTCTGCTTTAATTGACAACTGATTGAGAAAAGCAAACATCCATTTCCAGCTGTATATAAACCTAAATTTCACTAATAAATTTTATTAGGCTGCATTGTTAAAAATCTGATAGAGTCTAAATTGTAAAGGGACTTCAATCCTCTGACCCTTAAATATATGAACAGGAAATAAAAACCAAAATAAAAGTTACCCTGATACTGCAAAACTGACAAAAAACCAATGTTCTTTAATATTTCTTCTACAGTTTTAGTATGTCACTCTCTCGCTGAATAATGTAAATGACAGAGACTATGCTATAGCCTCCAAACCTAGCAGAAACAAAATGACACAAGGATCATCTGAAATACAGTATTATAGAGAGACACCAAATGGGAACCCACTCAATGTTTTTGAAAACTCCCAGTCGTGTGAGCTATAAAGCCTGGTATTTTACCAAAGCTTATTAGGAGAGGTAACAAATTTAACTGCAATACCAACACTTCTGCATTGCTTCCAGTTCAATTTCTAGTGGTCGAGGCGAGCTGCGGGCTTCTGCACACATCCAGTTATACTGTATTACACATACCAGGTTTTCTTTGGGGCTGTCTTTTTTATTATATTTTTGAATGCTAAATTAAAATTATTAACCCCTGGTTCTGATCATAAATTTAGGCTAAGATTTCTAAGCAGTACAAGAATCTAAGTAAAATAATTTTTTACGTGCCTACTATTTAAGACCCTGGCACTTAACTCTAGTGACATTGCTGTAAGTGAATGATTGCGTAAAATCCTTGGTTCTGTTCTTAAGAAATGCTCCACACTTCCTGGAACATAACAAGTGCCTCAGGTGTACAGGTTGACAAAAGTGCTTAGAGCATTTAGTTCTGCACCTCCTGAGACATGCCGAACTTTGAAGCACACTGCCATTGGTACAGCACTAAAATGGAACAAGCTGTTCTTCTAAGCTGCTCAGCAAATACTCTGTAGGTCTCAGGAGCCTCTTCTGTTATTGATAGTCTTGGACTTTGTGTAACAGGTTCTGCTAAAAGCAAAGGTAGGAGCATAGACCTCTTTTTCTGCTGCATTTCTTTGTAAAGCTCATGTCATTACTTATGTTTTATAATATTAAGGTGCTTTGGTGCCTTCCTCTCTATAGATCTATTGTGCTATCAATTAAAGAGAGCACTGCTAAAGCAGATCTTTGCTTGGAAAAGTATTACTAAATACATAAAAGACTTTACTCTTGAACTCACCATCACTTCTTATAAGCACCTGTAACTGCAAAATAACCAGTGGCTTTTTTAACTGTATGTATCTGTAAACCTCAGAAAAAAAAATACAGAAAACAGAGATGCAGAGGCAGAGAAATAGAAGCAGAGAAGGTGATTTTGTTATGTGTTCTTGATGTGATCAGTATTTTTAAAAATAAATTTGAACCATTTAGTATGAAGTAGGAAACTGTATGAAACCTTGACAATTCTGTACCCCAAATGTAACAGATCTTTTATAGTTTTGTGTGAGAGAAATGTAAATGCTGTAGCTTAGATTTTTTTAAGAAACCTTCCATTTATCTTGAAAGATACAATTAGTTTTGAATATCTACCTGGAAAATAATTATTTGTGAATTCAGAGAGAATCATAATGCCAGGGCCAGAGACACTGTAATTCCGTTTCTTTTTACATATGTCTTGGCTCAAAAACAGAGGAATGTTTTCTGTCGAACACACATTTTGTCTAATTGCTTGGTAATGTATCTTGTAACTGATAGATAAAATGATACATAAAATAAAGAATGGTATCGAGACTGGTACCCAGAAACATCATTCTTCATATTGGTGTCTGCTAGGGGTTGTTTTTTTTTGTGATTACTGTGAGATGTGAAGAAAGTGAGCCATATTTTGCAAGAAAAGCAATAAATACATGTCTTCATTTCTTGATCTGAAAACAAAATTCATTTAAATTCAAAGTGATTACTTGTCTGGCAGTATTTGTGCACTATATTTATATTACTAATACTACTGGGTGATGCCAATTTTCACTCACATCCTGATAAGAAAAGCTATCTAAGAGTAAGCCCATTTTCTTTGTTCCTTAACCACCCATTTGATATGCCAAAATTATATTACTAAATAAATGTAAAAAGTAATTTTCGTAATATATTTGTTAACTTTTCTACTTGGAGGTCTGTTTCAGGAGAACTTCCTCATAGTCGAATATACTTTGCAAATGTGAATTCAAGTATATTATATTAGGTACTATATTATATATGCTACTTTTATTGACTGGGTAAATTGTTTCATGTCATTAGGACAAAAGTAACTTTGTCCTAATGACAAAGTTCCTAATCTGAAATTTCAGTTATGCACTGCATAATTACCTCACAGCTATAAACTAACAACTCTATTATTAAAAAAAGGAAAAAATTGAAATTTATAAGCTACAGTAATAATGTTAATATTTTTCCCTGAATCATATCTATCATTTAATATTACTTTAACAGTAACGTGTACTATTTCAACCCATTTTCCTGAGCTAACCTCACCTGCTACATGCAGTTGTCAAATACACTAACATACATCCAGAATAAATATCATCCACTGCTCCGAATTAACAAAAGGCCTGCAAGCAGTCAATTTACACTGACTTTTTACATGTGTCCGTTTCAGGTTCATTATTTCTATTTCAATTGCTTCGGTTATACAAAAAAGGAAATTGGAGAGGGTAGCATATTATTATTCTATGTTAAACAAACTAAGTAACGTTTTAATAGGGAGACCCAGCATCTTCCTCTTATGAAGCAGAAAGTAAAAAAAGATATTTTTGGTGTTAGGCATATAGTCCTTCCACTGAAATAATGGTTGGAATCTGACAAGGTCTAACCTTTAAAAACCTCAAAATCAAATTTAGGCATTAAAGCTAACAAAGTTTTCAAAAATGCAGTACAAGGAAGCTGGACACCTGGAAGATGTAGAGTATTACTCAGATGCTAAATACTGGGATTTAAAACACTGGAATATTTAAAAAACAACCAAAATATTGACTAAGCTTCTTGAATTTCCTTTTATGAAATGAAGAAATTTCATCATGGCAGGGTACTGAGATTGCTCACTGTACACTTCTGGAATCTGGGCCAGCCCTGGTGATGGTGATCTCAGCAGCAGTGACATGAAAGTTAGAGTTCTGGTTCAGAGAGCTGCTGAGCCTACAGCTCCAGAGACACCGAGACTCGGAAAGGCATTGCAAAGGTATCGTGGCAGAGTGCCAGCATTGCTGGCTCCATACTTTTTAATCTCTGCCACCTATAGCAATGAGGATCTCTGCCAGAGTTCCAAGCTGCCATTAGGGTTAGGGTTAGGTTGTAGAGAGTAAAAGGTGTAAAACACTAAGAGGATCTTGGCAGCACCACAACTCTGCTGCCTCCCCACTTTGCAGATTAGTTTCATGCTTAGGGATGGGCACCTCTGCTGTAGACTCAAGCCTGCTTACTGGTTAGCATGAAAAATCTTTTTAATATCTGGTCACTGTGACAATGAGGACCTCTGGCACAGTGCCAAGCTGCCATTAGGGCTAGGGTTAGGGTTAAGGTTAGGGTTGGGGTTAGGATTGGGAGAATAACACAGTTTACAGCTCCAGGAACGCTGTGGCTGGAAGAGACGTCCCAAGGTGATCCTGGCAGGGCCCAAATTTAGCTGCTCCTACATCTTTTTAATCTGGACCACCCATGGTGACAGGGACCTCAGCCCCAGCAACAAGATGCCTTTAGGCTAAGAGTTAGTGTTGGGAGAGTAAAAGAGCCTAGAGCTCCAGGGACACGGGCCAGAAAACATATGCCAATGGATCACAGCCAGGGCACAACTCTGCTGCCTCCTCACCTTGCAGATTAGTTTCATACATGGAGATGAGCACCTCCACTGTAGACCCCAGCTTGCTGATAGGTTAGTGAAAAAAAAGGGTTGAAACTTAATAGCACATGTTAAGCAAACCTTAGGTAATATCTTTTTGTAATCCTAGTTAGTATCTTCCTATATAATTGGTGGTAACACCAAAAGATTTGTATTTTAGATTAAAAAAGGATTAAAATAAAATTCCAAATTTATCACAGAGATCAGCATGTTCTGACTTCAATATATTTGATGTGATGTTTAATTTAAATTAGTGTCTTACATGACACTTAAGAGATAATTTTGGGACACAATAGCAATATTGAATAAATTCTTGAACAAGGCTATGATTCGGACTAATAACCTAGACATGAAGACATTCAGTGGCACTGGTGCTGCTCATTTTAAGCTACAGTCTGAGAGTTGTTTCCTTGTGGGTAGAATCTGAAGAAGAATTAATTTTGCAAAATGATTAGGGTCAGAATAAAGTTACTTCTGGAAATCTCTCTTGACTGGGTAAGTTGAAGTTGGAAGGAGAGTGGATAGAAAGAGATTTAGCTGCTACTTAACAATTAATTTTCTTCATCTATTTATCATGGTAGCTTTCAATTATGTACCATTTATTCGATGTGCTACTGTAAGGCCCAAGTAAGAGAAGCAAGTGAACTAAATTATCTGGCATTCGTCTTCATGAGCTTCTGAGCTGTCATAAGCTCTCTAGCACAGCATGTGCCTTCAATTGACACTTCTGAAAAAGTGACTTTGCAGCCTAAGCTTTTGTAGGAGCTCTTCTGTGTAGAGTGATCGGGCAGGCCTGTGTGACTGCCTTTGCTTGGTTACAGACTGACATAAAGAGCATGTCTTTCATGCCATTCAAGAACGATGAGAACTTTGAGTCAGCTTTTAGGCCTTTTATAATTGTTCAGATATCAAACAAAGACTTCAGTGAGAAAGTGAACTTCCATTATCCTGAAAATCTTTAATGGGTGCCAGATATAAAATCAAATTAATATTTAATTTTTTTTTAACCAGTTAACCATAATGAGAGTGTAGTGCAGTGCCACAAGTCTGCTTTTGGCTACGCATAACTCCTAAGTGATTTCTGTAGTGCAGATGCTCCTGAGAAGGAAGTTTTTTTTGATTTTTTGGTAAGTAGTTGAAGTGGATCTGCTCTGAATAGTGTGGTGATGTCAGGGGGAGTTGGAATTCACAACACTGTGCATGCCTCAAGTTTTAATCTTCAGACTTGCATAGTTTAAAATTACATCTGTCTGGAATATACCACTGAAAGGATTTTTCCAGCACTGTCTCCTGATCCAATGAGCTTTAAATTATTTCTTCATGAATTTTCATGAGAAAATTAAACTAGATTTTGTTGCTATGAAAGAAGGGAAAATACAACATTTTTAACCTCAGGAATGAGACTGTCATTTAACTATATTTAAAATGTAATTCTGAACCCTTGCTCTAATTCTATGGCGTAGTTTTCCTTATAAAAGGGAAGAGTAAGCCAAGAATGTATTTATGGCCTACAGTAGCTGAAACAGCAGTTTGTTGGAAAGATCGTGCCACAGCAACTGTGGATGTAGGCTGGTTTTGGTGCCTGCCCCTCCATCCTGCCAGTTGCCAGGCAACACTGGCAGTGCCAGTATGTCCTACACTGCAGGCTGAGCTTCCTCTGCACATACCTTTTTTCATCATGGCTTTAGCTATTCCGGATTCCAGTATAATGGTTGTCTCTTTTTACACTGGAGCTACCTTTATTACCTATTGAAGACCACTTAGTAACAATTTACCTTTTACATTTCTTTTCACTTCCAATGTGACCTACGCATATAGAAATTGCTCTGTGAAATAAAATCATCTTTTGGAACAAATTACTGTTTTGTCATAACAACAGAACTCACAGCTTTTTGGGATATATAAGTGTATATATATATATATATATATATATATATATATATATATATAAAACTATACAGCTGAGGTTAATGCTGCTGCTCTGAAGATACTTTCTTTTCTTTATGTTTACTTTGAAAATCAGGATCAGTCAAATTATTTGGAAGCTAGTAAAACAAAAAGACCAGGCCCACTTAGCACCGCAACTTTTTGTAGTGTATTTAAAAAGAACAGATTGTCATCTCAGTCTGTTTTAGAAAGGTGCATGTTTTCCTCTGGCAGACACTAATTCAGTAAATAACCAGCACAATAGGATGGATTTTCAAGTCACAAGGGTTTAGTAGTAGGCTGGGGTACCTGTAACCCTATTCGTGAGCTTCTCCTGAAGTTGTTGCATAGGCTTGTTTGCTTTCTCAGTGATACTTCTCATCTTATTTGGACTGAAGTCTCTTGCTACTATAGCTGGCAATATTAGTGTCAGAATTGTTCTTGGCAGGTTGTAAAAAAACAGGATGTGAAAGAAGGGACAGCTTCAGAAGCTAGTGATTAGCAAAGAACACATAATTCATTACTCACATTTGTGTATCCATAGACACTTTAACAACCTTGTTTTAAGAGCTAGTATTATTCACTTAAAATATCACTGCCACCATTAATACCACAATACTTTGATTATAAGTCCTGTTATCTGAAACATGGATATAATAGAAACCTCTGAATAATAAATATGCAATAATTCTTCTGGGACAGTTTGAATTCAAACTACAGTTGCAGAATCATAACTGAAGGCAAAATAATGTGATAAAAGAATGTCTCTTGCTCTGCCTTGAAGTTTATTACTACAGGTAACACACTGTCAGCAGTTTGAAGCAGAAGATCCAAGTACCCTGAAAGCTTAGTTGGCTGGATTCTGGTGAAGAATGCTGTCATTGGTGCTATTATCATTCTTCTAGGGTGATAAGTGTCCAGTTTTGTCATTACAGGTGTTGCAATAGAACCTTCTTATGCTGCTGCAACCTGGTTTTACACTGCTGTAAACCTCTCCATGCCTGTGTTTGTCAAGTCATGAAGCTGTTTAGTAGGCTGTAGTTCACTTCAACAAAATGCAGGCAAGGAGGGCTGCTCAGCAAAAAGATTTTGTTGAAATGCAGACCTTATAAATCCCTGCTCATATTTTAAAAAAGGAAAAAACTGACTTTAAAATACCTATTTTAATATTTTGCTGTATCTGTAAGTGTGCAAAGAGCTTTTCAAAGGATTCTTCTTCAGAGTAATTAAGAGGAGAAGGAGGCACCATTTAAACTACTCTTATTTCTGACACAGTATGTAGATAACTCTCCTGTTTGGAAAAATCAATCTTTCTGAATTCCATTTACCTGAGCCTATGGTGGTTTAGTGATCTCTTCTTGACATAAGCATCCAAGTTTAGGAGTGAAACAATATCTAATTTTATACTTGGGCTCAAGCAGGTATGGTAGTACACAAATTTGCTTAATGGCAGCTTCCTGATAATGCAACAATAGACATTATGAGTTCAGTCAGCAGCCACACCCACACTGCGCCACCCACACATTGCCAGAACTGAAATTTTAGATTTATGAGACCTATAAAGTCATTAAGAAAAACCTCTTTCTGTCAGTGAGAAGATGCTTTCAGAGCACTTTTTTTCCAACCAACAAATGATCTTGATTGGAATCTTGGTACCATATTAATATTTCAGCCTAGTGTTAATTTTGCCTACTCATGATAGAGAGGAAGTAAAAATTTGAAGCTATTAGAGTCGCAGCTAATGAAACTCAAATTTCTTCTCAGCCACTTTAAGTCTTTTGGTCCTGATAATGGATTTAATTTCACCATTGATACATTTCTGTGCCTGGTAAGTTAGAGGTTAAAATACTTCAGTACTGGAGTGTAATACAAGAAGAGTTGCATGTAGAAAACTTTCAAACATAACACTATTAATTGAAGAAAAAGTCTCTAAATATAACATTTTAGTGTTTACATTTATGTGACTTAGCAAGTAAGTATTTCCACTATTTGAAAATATTTCTGGTTTTCTTTACTTAAAGCTGTGGCACTCTAAACCAAACTTCATTAAATATCTGAAAATCACCCTGTAAGGTAGGTGAGAAGTACCTTGATATTCTTGCTTTAACTGTTCAAAAAGTGTGCTGCTCAAAAACTGTTTTGATGAGTGTTAGGAATTTCCCCATGAGTAAATTTTTGTATTGTTTAGAAACCTCACAACCTGATTTTTTTTCCTGTTTCATTTTTTGTACAGCAATGAATGGAAAGGGTTTCAAACAACTATTACATCCTCTCTACAAATCTTAAAATCCACCAGAATTCAAATGGGGGAAGACTGTGTATTACCATACAATACAAAAGATCTGCCTCCTCTTTTATACCTGGTGCAATGGGACTCATAAGGTTTTGGCATGAAACATTGCAGTTACTGGGCTGCACTGGAACAATGTTGGGTTGACTTGCTTGTGTCCAACAATGTTTTTGAGGCAGGAAAATTATCAGAATTTATTAAAACTTTAAGCCTCAGGAACCTCCATTTTAATATACCTGTCATGGGTATAACTTGAATTTTTATGCCAGCTTCATGGAACTTGTTTATGTGCATAATAAAGAAGCACAAGAGAAATTAGAAATGCAATGAAAAGTTAGTCCTGGATTGCTGATAGTGATAATATCTTTCCAGTCATTCTCTATTTGCAAGTAATGTAATTTTGAAATAACAGTTTGAGGTTAAAATTTGGTCTCTCTCTGGTATGAAAGTTTCACCTGCCCAGGTTCAAACTGGGATGCTAACTGTGTGATATTGGCAGTAAGGCAATAACGTTATTATCGATGCCATTTATTTCAAAGCCGAGTCAATGGCAAATATAATATGACAGAAAAAATCAAAATCAAATTACAGTGTATCAATTCATATTAATGCTCACTCCAGTTAAGTCAAAACAATTTCTTTGATGCAGACTTGGAGGGCCAGAATGGCTTCTTAGAGTCTACATCCACCTCTGAGTTGAGACTCTTTTCCCTTGTAAGTGCAGACAGAGATTCTTCCTTCACTAGCTCAAAAATAACCTAGCAGCTGCACAGGAGTTGGAACCTTCTAATTAGCTCTAAGAAGCCTGAAGGAAGGACATAGCAGATTTTGAGAGTAGAAAATAAGTCAATTGGAGCAATAGATTTTCTGAGTTTTGGACATCTAAAATTAATTTTAGTTCTAATAATGTTAGTGGGCACGTTGCCATCCTCTTCACTTGAAATGGCATATGGTCCTCCATGAGGTGCCAGTTGGGAGGCTATTATAAGCAGTCTGGTAACTAGAATCAGTGTAGATTCTTTACCACTAATGGCTGATTCTCAGCTGGGCAGTGAAAGATAAAGTGAGGGATAAATGGTGAGGAAAAAAAAGAGATAATTTTAAAGAAGTGTCTAACAGTTGACTAGAGCACCTTTATAGATGTTAGGGATTATTGTGTATTATGTTACCCCTTAAGAGAGGTTTAAAGTTCAGGTATTTCAGTCCTGTAAAAAAAAAATTCCCGACTTTACAACTTGTGAAAAAATTGATGCCTAACTGTTGACTGTTTGTGGTTGACCCTCTGTAACAATATCCTTGGATTTTTCAACAAAAACCAGTCTTTTGAATGATCTGCCCTTGTGTCTAGAACTGGTTGTTTACTTAAACCATAATGTTTTCAAAACAGGAAATATACAAAATGAAAACTATGCACTGATGTATTAAGGTGAAGTTTATTTTTTCAAAATAAATAAAACAGAAGGGCTGACAAGATGAATACCATACTGTGAGCAGAAAGCTGTGACAAACTTTTCAAGTTTCTACTAAGTGAAAAAAAATCTTATTAGAGTACTGTAAAATTCTTCTGGGGCTCCATGCCTGTATTATTTAAGATCTGTTTCTGACTCTTTGTTAGTGGCTAATTTTTTGGAAGACAAAAATTCTGTTTTATGTTTAGAGCAAAATATATAAGCTCATTTGTCTGCATCAATATTTCTTCTTACATTCATATTTAAATGTATTAAGATGTACTTTTTTATTCTACTCTGCAATCTTGCCAACTTCATCATTAGATTAATACTGCATTAATAAATATGACAGGAGATTTGCAATAAATACCATCTAGTTATATATACCTGTGTTTCAGCTTCTGAGTGAATCATGTCTTTTTCCTGCAAATTAAAAAAGAAAACTCAGATTTTGGGAGGTCAAGAAAAACTGGACTCATTTAAGCTTTTCCCTAACTATTCACTCTGAGTGTATTCTATATTGTTCTATCTGGGTAACTGCTTTCATTTTAGAAAAACAACTGCAGTATGCCCCTCCCCAAAGTGCCTTTTCTCTTTGCATTTAAAACACAGCTACACTTGATTTGTCCCTGTCACAGTAGACCACTGTCCAGGTCACAGAATCACAGAATCATTTAGGTTGGAAAAGAGCACCAAAATCATAAAGTCTAACCTTTGACCTCTACCTTGTCAACAAGACCATAGCACTAAGTGCCACATCCAATCAATTTCTGAACCCGTTCTGGGATGGTCACTCCACCACTTCTCTGGGCAGTCCATTGCAATGCACCTGTGTGCTAACCAGCCGATTTCAAGCTGCTAACAGGAAGAGATCCTATCAGTAGAGGGGAGAATCAAAATATACTTAAGAAACTTCTGCTGAGACTGGTGAAAAGAAAGGATCCATATTCTCCGCTTTAAACTCTGACCTATATTCCTTATTTCTTTCTGCCTAAACTTTTGCTTAGCTGACCATTGGGCTGGAGTGGTATTGGAAAAAAAATCTGACCTTCTTGTGACATGTACCTCAGTACCAATTGTGTCTTATTGATGGGGGGATGCTTGGATGAATTTGGAGATTATTTTTAAATGGTGATAAAACCCTAAAAAAGCAGAATTTTTATGCCACTGCAAAGGTTATGATTAGTATATTCTTATGTGGAGTTTCAGCAGTTTTGGCATGGCAGGTACTACAAATTAAAGGAAATTTTCTTGTTCTAAATAAGATTTATGGGGTTTAGTTTGATACCTTAATTATCTATAAAACAATTCTGCTAAGAAGCTATTGTATTTATCAAGAATAATTTGAGAACATATATTTAACAACAGTAGAGAAGATAGAGCTTCTCCTTCAAGGAGTAAAACCTTACTCTGGCAATATTTATGAAATAGAATGCTTGACATGTTCTTGAAAGGTATTTTGTATGATAAATATGTTAGAATCAGCTCAGCATTTTCCTTTTATTCTGCTTGATTGTTAATTAGAAAAAGCTTTCATTCACAAAACATTCCTACAAAAACTGTTTTCTGCCAACTCTTGAGCACATCATTCCAATGCCTAAGGACCTGGTTTGGCTCATGATATTATCAGATGGTGCTTTGAAATACAGTTTGACCCACAGGTTTTCCACAGTAATATCAGACATATCTGTGACTTGTGTGGGTCTGATCAATTTGGGGATTGTGCTTTTATTGATCTCAGTGGGTATTTTGTCACAGACCTGACTGTTTTGTGGACCCAGATTCTTTAAAAATGTTTTCAGAACCTTACTGTTATTTCCCATTGTCAGGAAATTGCTTGCACACATAAGACTTTTACTCTTCATCCATAGCTTGATTTAGCTAAGGATGTATCCTTATAGATGCTTTAGGCCATTCAGTGACACTACTTATTGGACACAGTAAATATCAATGTGATCAATTTGTGCATGAGCTATTTTATGAATAAAGAACATGGTTCTGCTTAATAAAATCAGGTGTGCTGTCTGGTCTGATACATTGCCCTCTTAGACAACTTTGGGGTGTGCTGTTGTGCCCCCCTCGCTTCTCATTAGGAAATGCATCTTCTGTCCTTGTACTCTTTTATTTAGCTCTGTATTTAACCATACAACAATTCCACCATTATGCAAGAAAGTAATAATGCTCTAAAAGATAAATAGATTATTTCTTCCGTTCAGTTGGAAGGTTACACACACAAACGGGATCTTGACTTAGTTTTGGGAGCTATATTCACCTTTCAAGTACTTAACTTTAAGCATACGCCAACTAAGCACAATACTACAAGTGAAGATGTCTAATGGACATCAGGGACATCTATTAAGAATAATCTTTTGACTGCGGATGTATGTTGAACAGAGATTGAAAAGGCAGTGTCCTGTTGGAATGCCAAGGTTGCTGACACCAAATAAAAGCTTTCTGTGTGTAACCGATGCTTGAGAAGTTGTGTTACACACAGGCTCCACTCCAAGGCCTTACTTTTTTTTGGATCTTGATCTAAAACTTCTCTGTTCATGATATAAATAGAAAGATTGCAGTGTGCATGTACATGTGTGTGGGTGGGGGGTTCTGTTGATTTTTTTTTTTTTTGTCCTTACACTTGTTAATATTTGACATGATATATACAGCATGAATGGATTCTACCTAAAGGAATAAAGTGACAAGATCAATATTCCCTATACCCACACTGAGAAGGAAAAGCTTCTTCTCTTTCCGGGAAACAGTATGATATTTTACAGCAGTGTAAGCAAAAAGCAGCTTTTTAAAAGGACAAGTATTATCCAATAAATAGGACAGTTCTATGAAACAATATCTAATGGACATTGGTTCTTCATAAAGTTAAATATTATTACTAATATTTACAATTTTCACAGTCAAGGGTTGTACAAGTAAGATTTTTTTTTTTTTTTTAATAATTTTTGTTCTGAGACAAAGCTCGATACAACTGTGTGGCCAGCCCCGAGCAGCTGCTCCTCTCTTCTCCCCACCGGCTGCAGCCCTTTGGGGTAAATAAAGCCTGCTCCCGCATGAGCCCTGCACAAGCTGCAGCTCCTTTGGGAAACACTGCTTGCTCCAGCAGAGATGTTCTCCACGGATTGCATCTGCTTTGTTGTGATCCTTGTAATGCTCTCCTCAGGCTGCAGGGGGATCTCTGCTCCTTCAGCAAGCCTTCACTCTCCTTTTTCTCCCTTGTTCTCACACTTTTTCCCCCCACACTCCTCACCGCCGTTTCCATGTTTTGCCCTTCTTTACCTGTGTTTCTCCGTGGTGCCCCTGCCCTGGCCATGGCTCAGCAACGCTCTGTGGTGGATCCAGCTGGGCTCGGCTGGAACAGGCTGTGTCCGGCTGTGTCTGGCTGTGTCCAGCTGTGTCTGGCTGTGTCCGGCTGGATCCGGCTGTGTCTGGCTGTGTCCGGCTGGATCCGGCTGTGTCCAGCTGGATCCGGCTGTGTCTGGCTGGAGCAGCCCTGGCTCCCCTCACTGAGCTACCGCAATTTCCGCTGCTGCTTCTGTGCCCCGGCACCTCCTACACAGGTCATGGTTTAATAGGCTTCATGGGCTGCAAATTCAAATTCCTTGACCATTTCAGGTGTGAAAGCAGTCTCTTCTGGAACAAGTCAGTTGGTCAAGTAATTTCTTCCCCGAAGGGTACGCTTGTGTTCTAGGAAGAATTAGCGCAGAGAAACCCAGTTGCCTGAGAGGTAAAGGAGAGGGATGGGGTAAATGCAGCGCCTTTTTTTTTTTTTTTTTTTTTTTTTTTTTTTTTTTTTTTTTTGTCTGAAAGGCTTGTGTGGCTTTACTCACTTCAGAAGCTTTCTTACGGGGAAACAAACAACAAAAACCTGAAACAGAATGGTTTATTTTTGACCACCTGTTTAATATTTCTTTGGCCTGGTATCTATACTAAAGGTAGTGCAAATCTGGAAAAGCTGGCTACCAGCTGGTTCCCAGGAGCCACAGAGGGAATGAAGCAGCATCACACACTGGCTGGCATCAGAGACCAGTCAAGTCTTGAATGACAGATAAAAACAAGTACACTTCTTACTTTGCTGGTTGTTTTCTTTCTCTTTTATTACACAGTGGGTTTAGTTATTTCAAGTAGTTCAAGCAGGGATCATTTATTCAAATGAAGATTAAAGAAAATTTTTTCTCAGGTTGCATGTAAATTTTAAAATTTTACGTGCCTGTTTTTGTTTACAACATTCAGAATGATCCTTCAAAATACAGATTGTGTGAAAAATGTGTTGAAGTTGATTTTTCTCTAAATATCACCTACACCACTATTCTTAAACTGAGGCAATTTTCAGACTGTTGATTTTGTTTTCTATTGGCAAAACTTTGCTGTGTTTCTGGGCTTGAAGCAGTCAATACTTTCATGGATTATTTTTGAAAATGAAAATTTTAAAAAGGTCAGTGACTTGAATTGTTCAGGCTTAATTCATTGCTTGAAAAATTCTTGGATTTCATCTTCTATTAGCAGAGTGTTTTGGGCTTGTGCTTTGTTTGCTGGCATTTTATGAAGATAAAAATACTGCTTGGTGCCATGACCTTCATGTTTTCTCTCTCTTCACAGGGTCTATTTTAATAGACTGTCACATAAACCTTTGCACAGTGAAATTTGTTTTAATGTTGGATAGTGGTTACTTCATCCTTTAACATAGATTTTTATTTTTCCATTGGACTATTAAAATCTTTGGGTGGACCTTTTGTCCATGAGCACATTCTTCCTTCTGTGCTTTTGGATAGCAAAGCTATCAAACTTATCTTCTTTTTTTTTTTCTTTATGTCTTTAGCAGTCTTGAATGAGGTACAGTTGCTTACTCAGTTGATTATTTCTGGATTAGTTTATTTGTTATATCAATAAATCCACTGTATTTGGATCTCTGAATTCTTTAATGGATTGATATTTTAAGACATAAAGAAATAACATTTTTCTTACTTGAATGCTAAGAAATACATGGTCTTCCTTTTTCATCTAATATATTAGAGTTGTTATATCTGTTTAATACCTTCTGATTTTCTCGATTGTTTGATTAATTATTTTAGCAGTGAATCTGATGAAGAGAAAGAGATGTCAGTGGTAAGGTTTTAGTTGTTTTTTCTAGTGTTGGAGCCTTTAATCCTTAGAAAAATATGAATAGTTTTTTGTTTGTTTTTTTCCTCTACTGTGACAGTGTGGCTGAAAATCAGCAACACCAGTGCTTCAGGTTATTGTCAGCTTGTTTATTTGTCTGTGGAAACTTGCTGTCAACTTCAATTCTTGTGTAGGTGAATTGCTTCCTGCAAAGGTCTTAGGAAATCTCGTTTATGTTACTAAACTCATGTTCTGTTTTCCTAAAGTGCTTAACTGCATGATAAACTTCAAACACACGATCGGTCTATTGCATTTATTGATTTCTGTGCTTAAACAGAAGCCAAGTGTGGGCACCTCATTGAATCTGATCCTTTGGTAGAAATGTTCCTAACACATAGGAGTAGCTTTATTTGTCAGGAAATCGGCTTCCATATGGAATTATAGTGATACACAGTATTTCTGACACATAATAGATACTCCCTTGCCATTTAGAAGGATGCCTCATACTTAAGCACTTGGTATTTACAAGTTTTTCTTCTTAGAGTTTGATTTTGATTGTTTTACACTGGCAAATCCATTGACCTCCAAAGACTGCCATGCGTTAGTTATTAGGTAAGGAGCTGCTTTTTGACATACGTCAACTGAAACAAAATTTTTAGGACTAATCCTACTTTTTAAAATTCTGAGGAGATCAGCAGAAGTAAACCAGAAAGTGTAAAATGAACAACTAATTCAGAGGCCCCAGCACTGAGCAGTCACAGGAAAAAAAATGTTTAGATGTACAAAATTTTATCAATAAGCTTCTTGTGAGATGGGAAATATGAATGTCAACCCAGTGAGGGGACTTGGCTAGTTTATTACAATCAATAAGCATTTACTCATTCACCCTAATGCAAGCTGGAGCATGTCCTACTTCACATATCCTGAGTGAACCTCTTTGGCTTAGTGTCTGCTGACATTACAATCATGGGTTTTGGCAGGAAGAATTTTAATGTTCTGTTAAAATACTTTATGGAAAATCAGAATAATCTGAAGTGGATGGTAAAAAGCTGGCACTTTTAAGAAAACTGATTTGCTGTCGCATGTTACAGTTTATGTTTTGGCAGCTGAAAACACAAAAGAAATTTTGGTGGACACTTTGCTATGAGGAAATATAAGCAAAGGTGCATTGCATAGAACACCATATCTAGTTCAAGAACTGTTTTTCATTTGGAGAGGAAAAAAGATTCAGTTAAAAATGCATGTTCCTACAGAAAAGAAATTCTTTGTAGTTGAAGTAGCTGTTGTAAATTGGCAAAATTTTCAGATCTGTTTCTTGTTTAGTTATCACAGGCCTCTTAAATAAGGAACAAAACAGATTTTAAAATGTTCACATGTATCAATCTATCTTGAGTCCCAAATTAGTAAACAGTTGTTCTACAAAGCATAAAGTTTCTAGTATTTGAAAAGCATCAATTACACTGTTTAGTTTCATTTAAGAAACATTAACAATTGGTGATTAAATTATATGTCATGAACAACATGATTACTTAATCAGCAGTCTTTATCTTTGATTTTGGGCACACAGTTGGTTTGAGAAAGCATCTAAGAGAAAGCTGAAGGAGTCAACCACTATTGTTTTAAAGAAATTTAAACGCCTACTTATTTAGAAACAGTTTAACATTTTATGACTGATCTCCAAAGAAAAGAACTGATTTAATTTGCTATTTTATATTTCTTTAACCCCTTAGCTTTCAAATTTAAATGAGGATTTTGTTTCAGTTTTATCTAAACAAGATCCAGTTAAGGGATTTATTGTTGTGTGTTAGGAAAGCAGTAATTGCCAGTGTTTTTTTTATTTCAATATATTGTATATTTTTCCCCTGTGTTCTAAGCAGTAATCATAGAACTTTATCTTCCCAACTCTGTAAATTAAGCAGCTATCATAAAATGGAAAATCTATTGCAATAGACAATTGTTTGCTATAGTAAAAAACAAACAAAAAAAAAAAAAAAACAAAAAAAACCCAAAAAAAACCCAAACAAACAAAAAAACAAACAAAACCCCCCAAGCTTTTGAGTTTTTCTTTTTTTTTAATCTTGAGTTCAATGTTAAAATGCAGCTGTAGATATAATTATGCACTGCTCAAAATTTTTTTCTATCTATTTTATATGATGAATTTCCATAGTTATCCCTCTGCATTTCTGAGTGGATAATGGACATAATATATTCCCATTCAATACATTGTTATTTACCTTGTATGTTTTCAATGCTATTATCAATGCTTTATTGAAGGGATGGGACTACTGTCGGGCTAGAAACGATTTATTACTCAGATAAACATCAGCCTCAAAGGCTGTGAGATTTTAGAGGAGCAAGAAGTCGGCCATAGCTCAAGGTAGTCACAAGTTTCTTCTTTACAACGTAATGTATAACATTCTAATCCAGCGGAAAGTTTTCACAAAGATTATTTTGTTTTTCTAACCTATTACCTTTACTTAATTCTGCTGCACTGCAGGTACTGTTACCCAATTGGCTACTATTACATGTACATATATATCCTTCTATTATAACATCTAAACTCATAGCTTGCTCCATACAGTTACATTGCTACACTATAAAACTCTTCATTTACTCGTTATAGTTTCTTACTTACTTAAGGCATATTCTTACATACAACTATAGAAACATAGGTTTATAATTTTTTCTGTTTAATATCTGTGTACTTTTATATTTTACATCAATCAACCAAACTTCTTCCAAGGCTGAAAATCAAACCCTTCAATATTTGTGGAAGTTGCTATTTTTCCATTTCCTACACAATGCAATGGAAGTGATTAAAACATTTTAGCCAGTGTGGGCCCTGATAATGTATTCCTGGATTTCTGGCCATTTCCATTGCCCATACCTGTAGGTTCATCTCAGTTTGCTGTTACTTTTTCTATTTTGAATAGGGGGCTGGAATTGAATACAATTTAAGTGCCCAGACACCACTTAGTTATGATGTAAAAATATAATATTGTATCTTTTTAATGTGAAAGGAACTCTTAATACCACCTGTATTAGATCCTGAACTATCATTTTGTGCAATGATCTGAATTCTTTTCTAGTGTATTCACAGAGGATGAGAGTTTTACACTAATATGAGGAAGGCTAATATCCCAAGGAGCATAATACTGGCTATAGATGTTTCTCATGCATATCTATGTTTTATATGTGTTCAGTAGAGTAAAAATTGCACATCTTGATGTTTTTGATCAACACAGTAAATTGAAAAAATTCATAAATTTATCAATAAACTCCTTGAATTCAGATGACCATTATGAAATTCCGGAAATTATGGTTGATAAAATAACTAACTATGTGGAAAAAAAACTTAATTAATTTGGTACTTTCATGAGGTTATTTCTTCAGTTTGTGAGAAGACTTAACCAAGGCAACTGATGTTTCATTAGAAATCCCCAGAGAAAGATCTACTGGAGAATATTGACAATGAGGTATGGAGGTTTTCAAAGAGAATTGAGTATCATATTTGTTTTGTGGTACAAGATGATAAGTGGAAAATAGCATGTATGGAGCTACTGTCTGTGAAGTATAAAATGTCTGAAAAATGCAAAATAATACTCAAAATTCATTATTCTATAATTTCAATGCAATACATTTTAAAGGAATCTTAAGCAGCCATATACTTGCTCTATATATTTTTTCACAGTCAACATATTTCTTGCTTGTTAATGTCCATTGACATTACATTTAGTTGGTCTAAATAGCTTTTATGAGACTACAAACCTATTTTTGCTACTGAATAGTTTGTGATCACTGAGCATTGTTACAGTCTTTTCATGGGCAAAAACTTGACAAGTTCCGTAGTAAATAGCTGCAAGTGGTAAAAAGTTTAAAAAAAGCAAAACCCAGTATACCAAATAGTAAAATTACAAGTAACTTCCAAACAGGTCAGTAAATCTCTGCACTGATTTTTATAGGGACACCTCAGTCTTTTTAATGTTGCTCTTTTAACATGGCTGTAGGATTATGTCAAGACACGTACAGGAAAACATCTTAGCGTAGTTACCAAAAGGGTTAAAAAGAGGTATTTGAATGACATGCTAACACCATCCTGAAAATCATTGAACCCAGCTATGGTTTAAATCTTTATGATTTCTGGTTTGTGGAGATAAATGCATTAGCAATTGTGAGGTGCATTAATATTACGAAAAACTCATGTAAGTTCTTGTGGCAAGAATAAGGGCCTAGTAGACAGCAAATGTCTGAAACTGAAATAAGTAATCTAAATATCAGCCAAATTAATAGCTTAATAAAAATACTTAATTTATTCTCTGGACAAACTTCAATTTATGTTGTCTCATTCCATTTGCAGCCATTTTGCTGCACATGAAGAACTTCTAAGTGTATGAAGAAATGGAACAAGTTCTGTTACTCAGAGTATTGTTACCTGAGAAACTATTAAAAGTTTTATTTTTGCCTATAAAAACATGTTAAGGAGAACCCATGGGTTTTTTTTGTCTGTTATTTTTTTAAATTGTAAAATAATTATAATTTTGAAAGGACTACAGTAACAAATACTTTAGGTTGGATGGGATACCTTACATATTCAGTACTATTTTATCTCAGTTTCTATTGGAATGACTGGATATGTAATAAAACAAAATATTTAACAGGAATTCTTCTGATTTGTCCCTGCAGCAAGGAAATTACGAAGTAATTTGATTTACTGAAAAAAGAAGTCATTCAGGAGTAGTGGATAATGGGTATAAGATGGAGAGAAACAAGGTGTCAGCAGGTTGCTAACTTATATTGTTGATCAAAAATGCATGCTGTTGTCAGGAACTAATTCTGTTTTTGCAGTTAAGAATCTATGAAATATATAGTACTTCACTTCTCAGCAGCTTTTAAAGAGTTTGCTTGTAAATTAGGTAGCTTATTGCCTTTTATGATGCTTCTATACTGCCTTTGCTTAACAAAATTTTTAATAAAAGTAGTAACATACCATTTAAGTTTCCAAATTGATGGGAAAATATGGAGTCATGGAGTTTTTTTCATCTTGATATTTTCTTTTTTTAATTTGTAATACACTCAATCTGCATTTCTTTATAATTGCAATTGTTCAACACATGTAAGCATTCATATATGTTCACATGTATTTTGATCCATAGATGCCTACCAATATAGTCTACATTTCTTTGTTTTCTCTAATTACCTTGTTTTCAAGGAGTGTATCATGAGTCTCACTTTCTAAGCCAGTCTACCTTGTCATGATCTATCATTTAAATAGCTGGAGAGGTTTAGCTTGAACCAGTTCCTCATCTTGTACTGGATTGCTGTTTCTTTTCAAGACATGTTTGGAGGGACAATTTATTTTTATGGCCTTTTAACAACCCAGTTCTTTGCAATACTTTTATCAATGATCTGGACAGTGAAGTCAAGGGCACTGTCATTAAGTTTTGCAGAGCACACTAAGTTGGGTGGGAGTGTTGCTCTTTCTAAGGGGAAGAAAGTTTTTGTAGAGAAATTTGGGCAGGCTGGATCAGTGGGCCAAGACCAACTGTATGAGATTCAGCCAGGCCAAGTGCCAGGTCCTGCAAGGCCTGAGTGTATTTGAGGTACTGACTGAATAAATTGAAATAGGTAGTTTATTAAACAAAATACACTCTTCTGATCACTTTTTCCAGCCTCAACCATATTTCAGTACAGTGAATGCAAAGAAGATTTTAGGTAGTAAGGAGGCAGCCAAAATATAAGTTAAATCATTTTGGTTTCACATTTTGTTTTGTTTTAAACTGTTTCTCACCTTTACCAAGTGTGATAAAAAAGGTATGAGAAACAATATAAGAGTTATTGTGGTGTAGACATGATCATGTTTGGCAGCAGTAGCCTTCTGAACCAATTCTAATTCTATTTTAGAGTTGAGTAGCTGTCAAAACTGTTTCTACCAAGTGTCCCTAAACAAAAAAGAAGGTGCTGTTCACCTTCTTTATGTGACAATTACACATAAAGGATGAATTTATATACAAAACATCTTATCTGCTAGGTGTATATTTCTATGTATATACCTGTGTTTCCATTTCCAGTATTTTAATTGTATTTCATCTGTAATGTATTTTCTTTAGTGTGAAGGTTCAGTATTTTTCAAAACACACAATTATAGAATCTGAGAATTGTTAAGATTGGAAACTACAGTTAATTACTAGACATTGCTACAAAATATTTTAAAAAAGAAAACAGACTGTGATTACCATGTGCAAATAAGGTAGAAGAATAGTATAATTTAAAAAATTGAATCCATATTTTCCAGTAGACTGGATGCTTTATTTCTGTAATACAACAATAATTAGGCACTAATGTAGAAGCTGGTTGAGAAAATGGTTACAATGCAATGTTCATGAAGTTTAGCTTTTTTTGAAAGACATGTCTGAAATTCAAAATAAACCTATAAATAAGAAAAAGCACTTACATAAGGATATTCACTTCACTGCATATGTCTCATAAACCATACACCACGGACTGGATCTTCATTAGGCACAGGAGTTCATGTGAATATGATATCCTTTCACTTTCAATTAATGTTGAATATTCTATTTTAATTTTGTTAATTATGAAGGAGCAAAAAAATTTGTGGCCTGAACAGTGTGAAGCCTTGTGCTTAGTATCACAAAGTTGTGATGTACATGGTGATAGTTCTCTGTGCTGCCTTTGTATTTCCTTTTGCTTGTCCTTTTGACATCAAAACCAAAAAGAGCATTTTAACAATGATAGATGAAAAAATAAGCTACCAAGTCACTTCTTACTCCCTGTAAGTGTTTCTGTGAAGTATATATCATGGTCAGCAACTGTACTTATGGGAAAACTCTTCCTTTATTTCTGTTCAGTTTGACATTTCCAGAAAGGAAGGACAATCTGGATTCCAGATGTCTGAGGCTCATCTGAAGAAAAGACATTTTTCAGTAGTTGATCTTTATTTTAACACCATTACCTTGTGAAATTATTTGTCTTCAACTTTTTCCGGAAATGATCAGTTGGTAAATCATTATCAAAGAAAAATTTAAAAGTTCTTCTTAGCATTTAATCTTCTTTTTTGCTTTCAGTACTCAGTTGAGCGATTTTACATTTCTATACATGTAGTAATGTCTGGAGATAAAGACAAGTAATGTTCCTTCATAGCTTTTTTCCTGCCATGGCCATGGGAACTAGAGGTGTCAGAGAGCAGAGTCTTGTATCTCGGACTTTGAAGCTTCTACACTTATTTGCACTGAGAACAGGTGTAACCCTGTTCCTGCCCCAAATAGGTAATGAAGCCCAGTGGTAGGAGCAAGAGTTACTGAGCCATGCCCAAATGCAGTTTTTTGTCCAATTTGAGTGTAGTTGTTCCATCTTGGGTGTCTTCTCTCTCTACCTTAACTTTACATATTGCACATCATTATTTAATGCCTTTAGGCAGCTGATCACCTTCTGGTATTGGAGGGGGAGAGAACTGAAAAGGGGAATCTGTGAAAGCTCATGAGATAAATGCAGTTGAATGGGTAAAGCAAAGCTGTGTGCAGAAGCAAGACGAGTAATTCATTCAGTATTTTCCATGAGCAGGCAGGTGTTCAACCATTCCCAGTATGTCAGGGCTCTGTCACACACATTTACTGGGGAGGATAAATGCCATAACTCTGAATTTCCTTCTTCCTTCTTCTCCCAGCTTTTATTTCTGACTATGCATCATGGTCTAGAACATCCCTTGGGCCAGCTGGTGTCACTTGTCCTGGCTGTGTTCCATCCTAAGTCCTCGTGCACTCCCAGACTCCTCATTGGAGTCACAGCATGAGCAACAGAAGCATCTTTGACTCTATATAAGTGCTGCTCAGCATTAACTGCAACTTCCCTGTGTTATCAACACTGTTCTGGACCCAAATCCAAAACACACCATGTGGGCTGCTTTGAAGAAAATTAACTGTACCCCAGCCAAAACCAGTACTTTGCACTTATTTATTTTCTTCTTTTTTTTTTAGTGTGCCTTGGTTTTCACTTCACACTTAGAAGAAGGTTCAGTATTTTAAGTGTGCAATTCTTGCTGAGAGGCAGTCATTAGAGGCAATATAATGTGAAAGACATGTCATAGAGTAGAGTGATACGCTTAAGAAGCACACATCTTCTTTTCAGGTCTAACATTTGCAAATTTTGAGCTAAACATATTTTGAATTTGTCTTAAAGGCATTAATATTCCGATCAGACTGAAAGAAGATGCATGTTGTCTATGTAGAAGAGAAGAAATAGGATTGTAAGTTCCAAATCTTACAGTGCAGATAATTCTATGACTTTTTAAACACAGCATTGTATATTATTAGTAGCCATAATTCAGTGGCTGATACTTGTGATCACAGTGAGAAATTTGCTTTCTTTTTATATAGATATTTAGAAGTAATAAAATGAAAATATTTTTGCTATTATGCTTATGCTTAAGTTTACTTAAGCAAATATAACATTTTACTACATGGCATAAAATCACTGAATCTTTTACACTTGGTTGTCTGAAATACATGTTGGAAATAAATCTTTTAAACTCAATGCATTTTAATAGTCATGAATGAAAAAAGTGTGGATACTGAACATCAATTCATACTCAGGACTGATGTAAAATGTCAGTATCTTTTTCCTAGGAAGCATATGATGAATTTTGAGAGAAGAGTGCACCATGATGTCCCTATCAGATGCTAACATACGGCAGGGAAAACTGGCACTCCTGTTTATTCTCAGTATCTATCACGCTGCTTAGTGAAGTGCAGTGATAATGCTGTAGATTGCAGTGTGCTTTTCGGGGCTTGTGTATCGAAGATACTGTTCTAATACCACCATCTGGAACAAAAAAATATGCTTTGTTAGCTCAGCTCTTTCAAGGCAAACTAAAATCCCATGTATGAAAACATCAAGTGCAGTTCAGTTAAAAGTGGTTTAATGTTTTTCATGCTCTGTTCTTGATGAATGACATAGTATTACCATTTTATGGGATGTTTGAATTTTGTTAAGAAAGTACTCCTTTAAAAAAAAAAGTGAACAATTTTTTTTGCTTTGAAAATCAATAGACACTATTCCAATAGTTTTCGAATTTCTCAGAGTGATTTTCTGAGAGGAGCTACTTTATAAGATCTCTCAAAAACTTGTCCATAATTATATGCTGCCATGATAAGTGATGGTAGAAAGAAGAAAGGCTTTTTTAAAAAAGAAAATAATGTGGGAAGGGACACAGTCAGTGTTGAAACAGTAGAAACAGAGTTGACTATAAATGAAGAATAAACCACTGAAAACGTTCATTTTTTTTCTATGGTATCTGAGGATGCATCTATTTATCTTGCCGGAGCTTGGCATATATTTAAATGACTGTAAGTACTCAAGTGCTGTTGGAAGAATCAGGTGAAAGAGTGAAGTTGGTCCAGGAAAGGGTATTTTGTGGTCCTTACTCACAGCAGCCAACACAGTGCCAGTGACAAGCCATTGGTGCAGCTTTTGGACACACATTTTCCATGGAAAGATGTCCCAGCTCAGTGCTTGTAGCATCTCTAACCTGTTCAGAATCAGCTGCATGTGCAAGTGGCTTGCTGGTCTCCACCATCATCTGGAAACCTTTGAAACGATCACAGTTCAGTGAGGTCTGAAGGTCCTGCAGGGTTTGCAGTTGTATCAGCTGCGCTACCAAAATTGCTTTGTCGCAGGGCAAGGGGAGGAGAGCAGTAGCTGAGACATCTCTTGGGTTGCACTAGAGAGAGCAGCTAAAAAAGACTGTTTGTATGACTTGGGCTTCAGAAGGATGTGCCTTCTAAATTGGCTTTCGGGTACAAAATTCCAAATTAAATACCTGCAGTGCATTCCCTCGGGTGTGGTGAGAAGTTGCGGTCAGCTAAGACTCATGCAAATTACAGTAGGAATGTTTAAAAATATTCTCTTTTGATGGAAAATGTATACATCTTTTTAAAGTTTATCATGGAATACTTGGATTTCTTCTTTCCCCCCACTCACCCTCCAAAGTAATTGATTTCTGCCATGGAAAGCAGATCAGCAAATATTTCTCCATTGTAGCTCACATATACATTGTCTGGCTGTTTTTGTGTGAGATCAAGTTTAAATCTCTACAAAAGGGAGAGTGTTCTATGAACCTCCATTACCAAAAGGGGTGATGCAATCAAATCAGGCTTCCTGATCTTTATGAAGAATTTAATCAATTTTTATGTAGTACAGGTAAAAAAAAAGGGGGGTTTTAGGATATTATTTCAAGAGTATAAATTCTAGCAAAAATTTAAAACTAAGACAAGAAAATTTTTCCAATTCTTAGATAATGTTTTCGTAGAAGAGTTTTCACGTTTTTCTTTTCATCCACATATACTTCCTGCATATACATACAGCATTAGGCTTCAGCCTCTACTTAAAATATTCTGATTCTTGTCACAGTCTAATTTATTGAATACTTGGTCTGTGTGCTGTTGGCATCATTAGGAAATCTTCCCAGTAAAGGCATAATCCCATAAAATGGGAACAAAGAATTGTAAAAACAACCCCTAAATATTTAATACCTGACACTGACTTTCCAAAAATTTTAGCTCATGGTTAATTATTTCATTTAATATTTCTGCTTTTATACATCTTATTTTAGTTTTCTTTGACGTATTTTAACTTTTTTTCAGATTCATCTTTTTTAATCTCAAAAGTGCTTATGTTTCAGTGAGTGCTAGCTATCATTTTTTTTGTTTGTATGAAGCCAAGATATACTTATATAGAAAAATTTAGTATTAGACTGTTGCTGTTGGCTCAGGTGATTCACCTATACAGAAACTTTGCTGGCTTATTTCTCTTTTGGGAGACAAATTTAGTGAGAGTTTCTTTGTTACTAGTTTGGCTGTTTTTTGTCACACAAACCTGTTAACTTTCTGAAAAATGTGCACAGTTTTCCATTGCTGAATGCTGTAAAAAGTAGCAGCAGAGATTTTCCTGTCTACCTTTCCATCACTGTAATAGCTCACAGAACTCTACTCAAAGTAATATTTGTATTTTTTGCTGACTTTCTTGTTGCTTTCTGTGGATGGGGTGTAACAGATAGCCCTAGTTTGAGCCAAACATTCCTCCTGTATTTCTAACCATTTGTCACAACTCATCAAAAATGTGATGATCAGTCCTAGATTCAGTGTAATTTCTGTGGGAATATTCCTCTGGGTTTTTTGATATAATTTTCTTTGATAAATGTATCAATATGTATGAAAGTATCGATATTCAGAAATAAAAGAAAGGGATGTTTGGGTATGTAAATAATCTACTTTCCTAATGACACAGAAGGCTGTTACTGTCACATTAAGACAGTATCTCATTCATATACTTCTATAAAATAGGAAACATCTGTGTTGTGTTTCTTCTAGTAGATGAGGGAAATATTCCAACTGTTGTGTACATCTGGTGCTGCTTTCCAGCATTATATATCACATAATTTGTGGCAAAACCCCCAAAGATTTTAATTTTCTTTTCTCTCTAATTCTTATGCTCTCTGTACAGCTAGCTTCTATACTGCTATTCTTGCCAGTGCCGAATCAGACTTTCTGCCCTGAATATCATCAGCAAAGTCATGAAAAAGCTATAGGAAAAGTAAAGACAGAAGTAAAATAGCTACAGTTGAAAATATTTTTTATCTTAACTAAACAGTTATGAAAAATAGATGGAATTTAATGCACTGACCACAATGATGTCTCTGTGCATGGCAGCTAAATCTGTAATAATAAACTCTATGTCTCCTCATAACTTAAAATTTCACTCATCTCTCCCCGCTCACCCCCCCGACCCCCCCTTTGTGGTCCATGACTTATCATTTTTTGATCCTAACAATTTTTTGGTCTTAAAACATCACCAAATCTGCTCACAGTATTTTCCTAAAATTCCAAGTTTTCTGAGTTGGACTCTTAAAATATATTTCTGGAGCTGGTCTGATTTGAATGACTGAAGTAGCTGAAACTGGTCTGAGTAAAAGACTCAAGCAACTGTTCATGGGGAACAAACAATTCTAGTGGCATTTGGATTTTTAGAAGAAAAATGGCTCTTCATGAATGTAAAGGTAGTGACAAAAGCCCAATATTAGGATTTTCTTGGAACTGAAACTTGTAGTTTAAAAAACTTGTTTTTTCCCCCGTATGCACACATGACCAAGTATTACTATGTTGAAGTCTGTTAGAGATTGAGCCACAATATAAAGAAGCAAATAATATGATTTAATTTTTACCTTTTATTACAACATCATATCTTCCTGGTATGAAGCTCATACATCGGTCATAATAATGTTACAATAGTAATTTTATATGGAGTAAAAGTAGCAGTTGTGAACATCCCTTCATGGGATTGTTCCCTTCATGGGGCTGTTCAAAGAGCCCAACAGCATTTCACATTTTACTATTGCACTGAATACAGTAATGTTTAGTAGGAGTGTGATGTTCTGCAGTCTCCTGAAAGGTTGTATATTTCTAAATGGGGATATGATGAAAGCAAATTTAAAGTTAACTACAACTAGAGAGTGTGAATCAGTGATGGAAGGCTGATGGCTGAGGCTTGAGTTGGATGACATTCAAGTTGTTCCATTATGACAAATAAACATTCCTTGGTATTCCTTGCAAAGATGCCTAGTTTGGCCACATGGGGTTACTGTTTGCTGTGAATCTCTCTGAGGTCAGATTTGTAGAACAGGACTGGCAATTGAACTCTAGGCTTCCTGAGGTGAAGACACAAAACGAAATTGTGAAGTCCTTATATCAGAACAAGCAGGGGAAAAAAATCAGCTACATTCAGTTGAACTGCAGTGCAGTGTGAGTAGGCTAAATGCATTGACAATTTATGATAGGTGTAGCTGAAGTGATGCTTAGCAGTGATAAAAATGGGACTTTTAGAGACTAGTGTAACAGAAAAGTTAATTAACTTCTGCAAAGTAAAACTAATTCAAGTTGTAAACAGATGCTCATCAGTTTCCTGCACGTATTCATCAAAATCCAACCTTATGCTCAAAGACGTTTACTCATAATGTATTCTTTAGATCATAATACATTCCTAGAAGCTTTATGCAAATTACTATAGCTAGTGTATGATTTAATTGTACCTACCAACTCAAATGTTGGTAGAGCTTAAGTGTCTTGAGAAGATTGTGACACAATTGTTAGGAATCGGAGGTGGTGCAAACCTCAGTTTATTGCACAAATCTCTTTGCAGAATCTACACCACTTCCCATGGCTCTTAGTATTTAGAATTCTGCAGTGCTCCCTTTTTTAAAATTGTACTTAAGACTCACTGTGCAAGCAACGTCTTATCTTGTAAGGACTAAGTAATATTAAGTGGACAAATGAAAAGCAATATTAGCAGAGAGTAGTTTTTGTATTCCCTGTTGAGGAAGTTAATAGAAACAGTTTCAAGGAAAATTGTTCACAAATGGCTTGCAGAATTTAACTAAACCCTCTTGCATCTCTCTATCAAAAAATGTATTATTTTGCAGCAAAGCAATAATACTCTCCAGTATATTCCATGACATGTTCCTTTCTTTGTACTTTTCACTGCTTGAATTGTTTGCTGCTACTGTCAGCTACCATTATTATGAATAATTTCTGCTTCTTTTTGCTAAGTTCTTCTCAATTCAGTTGTCTTCTTAAGAGAAAATAAGAGCCTTAATAACAGAAATTGAAATGCTGTTCTGTGAAGACTTGAAAACAATATGTCTACATTTTATATGGTCTCTGTATGTTTTATTTTTACTTTTCAAGTCCCAGAGCTCTTTGTCAATAAGATGTTTAAAACTCCTGTGGCCTGTACAAGTATGAAACATAAAATTTAATGACAAATGAACACTATATAATTATTCTTAACTTCAGCAAGAAAGCTGCAGTCCTTTGTTTGTGTTTCATTTGTCCACTTCTCTAAAATAATTTTTCTTGCTCTGAGTTTTGGCTGGTTTTGGTGCTGATAGTTTTTGAGAGTGTTTTTCCACTGTGTAGGGTGAATACATTGACAGCTTATGACTCTTCATGCATAAAATGGTGACATAATATATCAAAGCCTAGACATTTCAAAAGCAAAGCATGAAAAATAGATGGATAGGGCAATTAGCTCTGTGATTTCCTGCAGTCTGGAGACTTAAGGAGACAGTTGTATTTTAGTGCCCTTTAATAAATATAAAATATATAAAATAGATGGTAGCTACCAAAAAGTTACTTCCTGCTGCAGATCAAGCACTTGACATTAGCAAACCAAATCAATTTCTGGATCAGAAGACCCATAACACAACTCTTTAAGATCAGCTCTGCAGGATACGTCACATACCATTTAAGCAGATCTCGTCTCTGGCTCACTCTTATCATCTTTTACAGGATAAGCAAAGAAGAAGTTTGTTGCTTTTCTGAGATTTTTTTTGATTTTTTTGATTTTTTTTTTTTTTTTTTTTTGTAAAAATAGGCTATACTGCCATCTTCTAGAGAAAAGTAGACTTTCTATGCCATATTGTTTAGTCACGCTCAGGAACACTGGACCTTCTCAGTGCTAAGTGCTAAAATTTTCTTTAGAAAGCCACTTTATTATCCTTGTCATTAATGCCTGTCCAGATCTCTACCAATGCCAACGGTTTACCATCTGTTCACAAATACTTGTGGAAAAAATATGTGCAAATACTTATCTACACCTACAATTTGCCATGAAGGAAAAGACCGACCCACAGACTTAGCCTTATGTGAAGGCCTCCATGACTGTTATATTTCAAGAAAAAATAATTTTAAGGTGTCTGAATAAGCGATGTAAATGAGCAGAGCTTTCAAAATGTAGTCTTGCTTGGACATTAGTCAGTAAACAAACTGGAGATTATCTATGTTGAAATATACTAGACAATCAAATAAACAAACCTGTGAACATAAGAAAAAGAATATTCTTTCCAACAAATTCTTTTTTTTACATAAATCATCCCTACTTATCATAAGAATGAGCAGTGCTTCAGTTAAATTTAGCATGTTTTTCATTCCCTTCTGAAGCATATTGAAAACAACATGTAAGTTGATTGAGTGCCTAGACTAATAGTCAGTGACATTCATGTGACCTGGTGTTTCATATGCATGGCTTCTGTCACATGAAACACCTTAATGTGAAACAGTTATTGCGGTACTTAGGGAAGGGGAACTGTGCAAGTATGTGCTTGGATATTCACAGAACCATTGCTACTGTCAAGATCCAAACAGAACTACTGAGTCCAGAATTTTTTTTTCTATTTTTTCTCTATTTTAGAAAGACCTGCTTCACATCAGCCTCAAAACTGAAGCAATCTATGAGCCTAGTGTCTGAAGTTAAAAGACTAGTACTGCATAAAGCATAGCTGAAATCAGACTAGAAATCTAAGCTTCCCCAGAAGCATGTACAATATTTAGTTGTGCTGAGAACAGTTCAAAATTATGGGTTTTGAAAAGTCAATAATAATCTCATGGAGATGAGGCAGGGATAGATGACCCTTCCGATATAAGGTGAGTAATCAGCTTGTTTGTAACTACTTCAGCCTTTTCAGTATATAATCTTTATTGCTACTCTTTTATTCACCCTAGTCTTTGACTATCAGTGGGCTCTGTTGATTCCTACATATTTTTGTTGCATTCTTACAGGTCTGTCCAGAACACCTCCAATTGTCAATTGCACCCTGTTTGAAACTGCAACGATTTTTGTGTTTGTCTTTATAGTATTATTTGTGTAATGTAATCAAATCTAGATCATTACATATTTGAGGTAAATTTCTTGCATTCCTATTCATAATTCATAAGTGAATTTCCACTACATTGGAATGAGTCTTGCAGTACAAATTCTTTAAAAAATCAGTAGAAGTTTTAAATTTCTAGGTACTTTTTGCTTTCCTTCTGCAAGGTCAGTAACAGAAAAAAAAAAGGTAACTGAAAAATAATTTTATTTTAGAACAATTATCCAACTTCTCTGCCTCATATATCGTGTTGGATATTGTTAAATATATTTAACTATTATTCAGTAACTAATCTAACCTGAAAATTTCAGAGCAGAATCCTCACATCTCTAAAGAGACTGTGTAATAAATTCTGATTAATGTCTTCAAGCACCCAGACTGGCATTTTCAAAAGTACACAGTTTTGGTTGAAATCTATCTCTGAAATCAATGCAAATTTTATCACTTGCTGTAACAGGAATATAGAAATAAGAGAAGTGCTGAAGTCATGGAAACCAGCTCTTGGACTCCAGAATGACACAAACAAAGGAAGAAGTGTGTTTTTCATCCAGCCAGCAGTCAGAAGGGTTTAAGTATTCCAGGCAGTACAGGCGGATGTTTAAAAGGCAAAATTCAAAGGAGAAAAGAAACTAAAGCCCCTTGTTGCTACACATTCACTATAAAAAAGCAAAGGTAGCCTGAGGCCAAAAAAATAAAGCTGTGCTAGGTATGTGTGGGTTCAGTGAACTTTTTTTTCAATCTGTATTTTTTTCCTACCTTGATGTCTTATGGCATATCTATGTGCTAGCTGCAAAAGAAGGACTGTCTAGAATTGAATTTCTGAAGAAATAAACAATATGTTTGGACAATATAAGGAAAAACTGATTTCCTGGGGAGGGCCTTAAAGAGCATGTTCTTGAAAAATATTTCTGGAATCAGTAAAATAAAACATAGAGTATCCTAAAAGAATGAAAATTAAGTAAGTATAGCTGTGAGATAGGCACCATGAGAGGGAGTTCAGTTTGGATAGCCCTAAGAAAACAACACACACCCAAAAAAAAAACCAGAGTTCCAGGCTTGCTAAGAGTGGGTGCTGTTGTCATTGTGCAAGGAAGAAGGAATGGAAAGGGCAGGAGACTGGGAGTGGGAAAAGGAGAGAGCTTCAAGGAAGTAAATAAAATATGAGGGAAGGTCTTTGGGGTAGGGAGGACCTCTAAATGTTCTTGATTCACAAAAGTCATTGCCATGGTACTTTAATTAATGTAACTTATTTTTGTTGAAATGTGAAACAGTAAAGTTTACGCTTTGTGCGTAAACTCTTAGAACTTAATGTGCTATAGTTTTTGAGCTGCCATACTTGGTGTAGAAGCACTGTAACTAAATAAAACTTTGATTAGCAATTGACAGCATGTGGCTGGTATGAAAAGAGTTTAAACAAACAAATGTAAATAATAATAATAATGGGAAAAAAGGTATATGAAAAATACTGCATTATTTGAGTTATATTTTGTCTTCCACAATGTTCCCACAAACTTTTCTGAACATGTAATATTTCTGTAACTAATTCATTAAAGCAGAATCAAAAAGATGCATTTAACTACCACTTAAATGTTTGATTAATATTACTCAATATTTACTGTTGAACTTTTCTGTTATGTGATACTGTGGCAAAATCTTGTTTACTATCCACTTAGGAATTAACTTTGAGTATTGTCATCTGAAAAAATTTCACCCAATCGAAAAGTTACTATCCCGTACTCAGATCTGACAAACTGAATAGGGCAAACCTCCTGTCTCACAGGAAAATTGAAAACCAAAACTCCTGCCTGTATTTTTCTTTATTACAATGCTGTTGATTTGCTGCCTAAAGCACAATTTATGTGTCTTTTGTCCCTTGCTTTTGGGAAAGTAAAAGCAGCAGCACATTAAGAAAAAGTAAATACACTTCAAATATTGGATGTCAACCAGAAATTGATGCTAAAAAGCTCTAAGCATAAGCAATAGTTTCCAAATAATTGTGGGAGTGTCATAAAGTTAATGGCTTTAACATATAAATAAATTTTGAGACTCATATATGAACACAGATGGACCCTTTAATCAGATTATCAAGATCAACAGGTGGTTCCTGGCCTCCACCATTTGGAAATCCAGTTTTGTGTGCATGTTTATATGTGTGTCCATACAGTTTAATTTCTGCTCATTTTTCTGGAGTTAGTTGGTCAATGAACTTAAGACATGTCCACATACTACAGTAACTCTAGTCTCAGGTACATAGATACAGGAATCTGTATAAAGATTCCTTTGTTTAGCAGATGATGGCAGAAAAGTAGAGATAATGGTATAGAAGAGTTTTTAATAGCAACTTAGTTTTGTTCGACTTTTGAAGTTGCAAGTTTGATGGTCAGGAGAAGATTTTACAGTATATAAGTATGAGCAAATTCTCTAGGGGCTGACTTTGCTGTAACACCCTGGTGATGTTTTTTTGATGGGACATCCATTTTTGTAATTTCCACGTTTCAGAGCACTGAGAAGAGAATAACTTGGTCAAACACTGGACAATGGGTCATGGTGTGGATTTACATGATGAGAAATCTGTGGCCTTTTTACTCCTTTTGCCTACATGCAGAGGAAAAAAAAACTCCCGGATTCAAGTTTATTAGAGTTTTTGTATCTCATTGTTTCTATCTCCAGACTAACAGGACTTGGAGAGCTTAGCAAGACTATTCTGGGTATCCAATCAAACATTTACAATATTGCTTCATAGGATATTCATTCTGACAGCAAATGTATAACTAAAAAAGGGAATAAAAGTTAATTTAAGGTGTCTGCTGTTCGGTGATTATTGTGCTTTAATAAATGTTGGTTTGTCCTATATTTATATGCTCTGTAGTTAAATCTGGGTGGTCAGACTGTGACTGTTACTGTTACATGCAAGTGATGATTTGAGGATTGTAGTTTCACATCTTCCTCCTTCATGGCTCCACAAGTAAATCTGTTTATGCTCATGCAATTTAATTGGTAACACTGTTATAATTTACAATGTATATTTAATTGAATTTTATACCTTAATTTAAGTAATGTGTATTTAATTACAATGTATTCTTAATTTAGCACAAATCAAAATTATCTTAATTTTTTCTCATAATTTTTTTCTATTAATTAATGGGAAGAGGGTTGACTCCCTGAGATAAATGCCTGTACCAATGCATAAGATATAACAAATCCCATGATGCATTATTTTCTTTTGCATAATAAGAATATTGTTTTCAAGGGTTCCGGTGAGTTTTTGGTAGGTAAGGAAATCAGATTAGTTTTTTGCTTATAATTGCTAATCTGAAAGTCCTGTTATTCCTTGTTTCAGATGTAGGTATTTTAAGCAGATGGACCCTGAATTGTAAAGTACAGAAAGACAGAAAGAAAGCTAGTAGGAAAGATACCAATTGACATCTGTCCTGTGATCAGCATATACTAGTTGAAACAGAACAGTCAAATAAGATGTGTTTACCAACACTGTGAAGCCATGGTCCTGATAAGAAATCTGACCAATACTTAATAAAGTCCAGTCATTATTCATAAACATCCTGTAAGTAATTTTGATAAAAACTAATAAAGCAGTAGCTGTGACTTTAAAAATGGTGTATCTTCTTTATTATCACAATGCATTATATATTTTTAATAGATAAGAGTCTTTTCCCTAATATAAATAATTCTTTGCAAAATTTTCTGGTAGGCAAATTCTATATATTATTTTCCAAATATTTTATCTTGATCTCATAATTATGAACTTTTGAATTTACAGGTATATTGGATGGTGTTGAGGATTGAGTTTGTGCATCTCAGGTGTCACATTGCTTCACATAAGCAATGAAGTTTGTCATGTAAATGCCAATTAATAACTTCACATAGTTCAGTTGAGTTTGTTCTGCAGAAATATCTTAGTACTGCTTTCACTGCACTCAAGGTTACCCTTACATGTCAACTTGTCATATTCAAAGGTAGGACTTTGAAAGGGAGCTTGCATTTGGATCCTTCCCAAGGTAATAAATGCACTTTGGAATTTTGAGGGCTGCGGTGCAAAGTCACATCTCTGCAGATCCATACTTAGTGTAGAAGAATCACTGCTAAGTTATAAAAAATTATATTTGTAGAGCCAAATGTCTCTGTCAAGGGCTGTGCAAGCGTATGGGTATTATGCTTTCCAGCACTCCTGATTCTGACTGCTGACTGCTGAGAACCCTAAGCCTGCTCTGCATGGGGCTGTCCGATACTTGTCAGACTTACTAATGAGTGCTGAGCTGCTTCCAGCCAGACCCTAGATTTTTAAGGTGACATATACACAGTGAATGCCTTGCTAATAAATCCTTTTGGACCCTTGCTGGCCTGCATGAGACCCAGCTGTATGTTCTCAGTAGCAGTGATTCTGTTTATCTGCAGTTCAGACACAGCACTCACAGAAAAGTGAGGCTGCAGCATATGGAAAAAACCTATTAGTAATACTTTAAAAGCTTTTCTCCTGGATTTTTTAAGCATTTTGCCATGCTTCTTGCAAGAGATTGAGTGTATCTTCTTTGAAACTGTGTCAGGAAGCTTTCTCATCTGTACTCTGCAGGTTAGCTAGTGTAGCTCTTAGCAATGACTAAAAATAGTTTTTACAATTACAGCAGAAATGAAATGGTATCCCCCAAATATCTGTGCACAATATGTGCATTGGAGTAAATGAAACAAAGGCATTTATCCTCCATTATTTTTCTGAGACCTAATAAAAGCCCAAAAGTCATAAATTGCTTGGTCCTTAACAAATTACTTACCTTTATTCTTCACTTACCTGTTTTATAAGGAATCTGAAAGGCATCTACTTTTGTTGTTCCATCAAAATGGCAATCAGTTTTATGCTCACTTTTTTATTTTGCTGAGCTCTGTCTGATCAGGTGTGATGATTTTCATATACTTGTGGAAGATTTATAAATTGTATGAGTTTATATAGGTATACTGTCAGTGTGCATTAGCTGCTCCTTATGACAAGAAATTAAACAAGAGAAGAGTTTGGAGAAGGCAGCCCTGTGTTCCATGGCTGAGATGTCACAGACCTTCTTAAAATCTTTTATTATAAAGTTTGTAGTAGTTTTGCTCTACACTGACTATGGGCTTTTTGGGAATTGGTAAAGAAAAGGGGACCAATTGCAGCCCAAGCTGCAATCCAGAACATATAGTTATTTGAAATTGAGTAGCAACTCCATTTATTTTAACAAGTGAATTGTATTTCTTCCTGCCTTCTTTTCAGTGGAGTGTTTGTCATTAATTCCTAAAAATTAGAGTTTCAGTAACAGTGCCATGGAAGTAGGCTATGTGCACTTGCTGCAGAGTGAGTGGTTCTTTTAGACCAGACAAGAAAAACTTTACTTCCTCACTATGGTAGCAGATTAATTCAATTAACTCAATTCACTAAAGAAGTATAACAGGAAACTGGTTTACTGCTTGCATTTTATACCAGTGGTTTTTGGCTGGAGGATAGGGGGATTAAAGAAGTTGTGCTGCCATGGAAGAGTTTCCAGCTTGTGCTACCCTTGGAGAAAGGAACAGGTTCTGTGTGGAGAGAGAGTTCTTTCACTTTCCTTCAAACTGGTAAAAGGTCTTGTATGTCAAAGTCTGTACCTGCAGACTGGCTCTGGAGTATCTGTTCTCACATCCTTAGGTGTGACAGGGCCCTGGAACAGAGGAAGCCATATAGCAAGGTAATAAAGCATGACTGAAAAAGTTGCTATCATATTTATTCTTTTTTAACATGTGCAGCTGAAAACAACTCCTGTGTCTGAATTTCTCAGAATGTTAATATAGCCCTTCTAACTGCTGGTCATTATCCTTGGCCTATAGATTTTTTTCTGAGTGCTGAATTTATCTTGCACTGTCAGTTTTCATCACAAAAATTGGTGTAGATCCTGTATTTCTCCTGTAGAGAAAATTTGAAATCCTTCTTAGGAAATCCTTACCAAATAATACACATGGTTTTATTTCTTTATTAATCTGAGATGGCTACCTTTGCAAGATTCTTGAGCTGTGTTCTCATTTAGTAAATAGGTATGGGTAACATTTACCTCAATCTGCCTTAGTTTTGAACACTTTGTTTCAATTCACCTTCTTGAGTCTGGCTGTGTTCCTGTTATTTCTGAATTACCTTGCTTTTGATGCAGTCTAGTTCAAGTCCAGACTGATTTTGATCCAATCTGTTCCTAAGATAATACTAATACAAAAAAAAAAATCAAAAGGGGTCCCTGGTTTATCATCACCTATCCGAAAATTTAGTAATAAACAGTAGGTAAAATAATCTATAAAATTTGATTTTCAGCAGTGGCCAATCAAGAAAAATAGTGTTCAGAAATAATTTTTTACTCTTTCTAGAAAGCTACATATGTTGTGAACAAGAAATATACATTTCTAATTTTATTTTTTTAGATGAGCTGCAGGGCAATATTGATCCAATATCATTTTATAGCACTCTAAGCAGAATCTTATGAAACCTATGTCTGCATCTCTCATTTAGACAAGAGGAACACTTTCATTTCTGATAGATGTAGTGAGATAAGTGTTTTAAAGGGAACATAAGAGACAGTTATGTTGTCGTGCTATATTTAAATAAAGCCAAGAAAGTGACTTTGTAAGGGCAGCATACATCCTATTCACCATCTAGAAAATGTAATTGCCTAGCACAGCACTGAATTTCCTTTTCTCCAGTGTTGCTACTGTGAACTCCAAGAAAAATTGTAACTCTTCTTCATTTTACTGTTCAAGTTAATCTTGTGAATTTTAAAGTATTCATTAAATGTAGTTATGATTAGTTAAAGGCAACACCAGTAGGGGATGGTGGGCTGTGATTCTTCAGTGATTAAATTAAGTTAGTTGGGCCCACAGTTCTATATACACATTTCAAAGACCAGTGCTGTCACTTATTCTTCAGAAACAGATGAAACAGGGATCTAAACAAGTCTGCAATTTCCATAGGGATACTATTTTGACAACTGCCAGTACCAGAAACCATACTTTTAATCAATATTAAAACAAATCCATGGGTGTCTGTCTTAACACAGAACAGTCTTAGAAGTCTAGCATTGCCTCAGGATGTAAAAAATACAAATAAACCCTAACTGAATATTTTTATCTTAATGTGGGTTTAGATATTATCCACAATCATATTTTTTTGAAAGAGGGGGGATAAGTTTTTCTATCAATTGCTTAAATCAAGTAACATATTAAAGTAAGTGATGAATTACTGATAGTAAATTAACTCTTTTTCTTGCATGACAATGGCTATCATAGCATTTCATTTATAATAATGAATAAATAAATTAAAAAATAAATATGTATTTCCATGTTTCAACTATTTTTGCTTTTAAAACTTTGATCTCAGTAGGTTTTGGACTTTGTCCCAAATGCAGCCTCAAGACACCCATAGCAATGAATCATCAACTGTGAGCTAAAGCCATACAGGGAGTAACATGAATATCAGTACTGTCTTAGATTCAAATGTCTTGTCTCCTTTTGGTCTGGCTGTGGCAAACCAGTATTGTATTGTGCTGCTATGCTTATGCAGCCATGAGCATCTTTTACAATGTGTTAAGAGAAATGACACCACCATATGTCCTAATTGTTGGAACAATGCACTGCCCTCCTGTGGGTTGTCATTATTTCTTCATAACAGAGCTGCCAGACATGTAATCATCATGCTCAGCCACTACTTCTCATCCAAGATTTAGAGTGTGTCAGCTCAATATTCTCTACTTCTCTCTTCCTTCTTCACTTCTCTCAACACTGCACTTTAAAAGAAGAGCTAGAAAACTTTTGGTGTAAGTGTAATGTGATTTGCCTTTGCACAGTAAATATGAGTGATATGAGGTGTTTGCATCAACACTTCTTGTTTCTAAGTATTGATGTGTCAGCCTGCATCACTGATGCATGAAGCTGTTTCCCAGTTTCCTATTCTCACGGATTTCTTACAGCCTCCTAAATCATTCAGATAATGGTGGCCTTGCATTGAAATGATGAACAGATTTATTTTTAACTCATTATAACTTAAATTAATTGTGTTGTCTGGAAAGCAAGGACCTTTCCTTGTTTCCTTCTTTCCTGTGTGTCTGCATCAGTTCAATTCATGTATTGGCTAAAGATGTATCAGAATTAATTTTAAAGGTATCCTACTTATGATTATCTTTCACAGAATCACAGAATTACTAGGTTGGAAGAAACGTTCAAGATGATCAAGTTTAACCCATGCCCAAACACTTCAACTAAACCATGGCACTGAGTGTCATATCCAGGTTTTTTTTTAAACACATCCAGGGATGGTGACTCCATCAACTTCCCAGGCAGACAATTCCAGTACTTTATCACCTTTTTGGTCAAAAACTTTTTCCTAATATACAACCTATATTTCCCTTGGCACAGCTTAAGGCTGTGTCCTCTGGTTCTGTCAGTTGCTGCCTGGAGAAAGAGACCAACCCCCACCTGAGCACAGCCACCTTTCAGGAAGCTGTAGAGAGTGATAAGGTCACCTCTGAGTCTCCTTTTCTCCAGGCTAAACAACCCCAGCTCCCTCAGTTGTTCCTCACAGGGCTTGTGTTCCCAGCCCCTCACCAGCCTCGTTGCCTCCTCTAGACATGCTCAAGCACCTCAAGGTCCTTCCCAGACTGAGGGGCCAGAGCTGGACACAGCACTCAAGGTGTGGCCTCACCTGTGCCGAGTACAGGAGAACAATGACCTCCCTGCTCCTGCTGGCCACATTATTCCTGACACAGGCCAGGATGCAATAAGATTCAAACATTTGAAGATATGAGGATTTTTTTTTCAATGTTGTTCTCATCTAGACTTAGTGTAGAGAAGATTTTTTTGTTAGAATTTAAGCCATTTTAGAGTTGAGTTTTATGTTCTTGTGTCATTTGCTTAAGAAGGTAATTTATTCCATTATAATCAGTTACAATACTGAAATCAACGACTGTCAAGTAAACAAAGTAAATTCCTTTTTAGGAAATGTCAAATAGGAATTTAGAGGGATGAAGAGACAAATTTTCTTCAGGGAAATTGAGAAGACCAGCAGAAAAATACCCTTGGCAATAATAATTTTTAGCAGTTTTTCAGAGTAGACAAGTTTGTTGGATTTTTTTGTTGTATGTTTTGAAAGGGAGGATGTTTTAAAGGACTGGAACTGTTTTTTAGACTATTCAGTGCTGCAAGAGCTTACTGTGGCCAGGTGCTGGCAGTAATGAGAGACTGAAAACTGAGTTTTGGAAGCATTTGTTTTGGCTGATATTATTCAGCTTAGTTGATAAATGGAATAACAATATCTTTAATAATAAATAGATAAAGTATATTTTTAGTACTTTAAGTTCTTGGCAGCCCCACAGCTGTTAGGCTGATGAAAAACAGAACATTCAGATTAAAATTTCTGTATTTAAATCTGCCAGTGTTTGAACTTTACTGTATATTTTTGATGACTTGGGAGGTTTGCTTACTAATTTGGAACTTTGCCTAATGTTTTTGTTAAAATAGAAATTTCTATCTTATAATTAATCTCCTTGTTCTGTATCTTCAAACAATAAAAGTGCAGAACAAATGAGTACTTGAAATGGTAGATGTATAATGAATAGTTGGGGTTTAAACATAACTATTTTCCTGACAAGGACACAGTACTGCTATAACCAATTGGCTGTCTTACGTTATTCTTCTGCCAGGTTCCTTTTAATTTTTTTATTTTTTTAATAGATTACCCAATAAGAAACTGCAGATAGTCATGACTTTTATAACAACATGAAAAGAACTAGTTCATTTCCAAAAAACAAGTGAATCTACTTTATTAATTGTTTATTTAAAATTCAAATTCACTGGTCTTATCTCCAGTGGGAAGAGATAAGTGGGAACTTGCACGTAGTGGGAATAAATGAGTTATTGCTATCAATTTAGGAATAGAATATCCAGAGGGGAAAAAAATAATATAGTCCATCTGCTCATGCAGAATGCCATTTTCCTTTCTTAATGAAGCCAACCAGTGAATTTAGTCAAGGATGCGGAACTGTATAAAGCCTAATACAGAGGTAACAGACTAGGTTTCAAGTTCAAGAGGGCCTGTGTTTCTAAACAGGATATTGTGGTTTGAGTGAGAGGTTTAGATAAGCCCTGTCTTAGGCTCAGATTTTGGCAGCAGCTCTACTTAGGTGATGTGCACTCAAGTTGCTCTGGCTCGCAAGGTCGCAAGATTGTCTGATCAGGTTATAAAACTAGATTTTTTTTTTTAATAGGCAGGATATTAACAGACAAAAAGCCTTAAACAGAGTTACTTACTACACAGTATAAGACAAAAGAACTACTAGTAGATTACATAAAACAGTGAAGAACATAAAGGTATCTATCTATGGCTAGCGCAGAAATAGTATAGATTAGGAGTCAATGTAACTTGCTACTGAATTGATGATGGTGCACACAGAGTCCTTTCACTCAACCCTTGAGACAGTAACTCAAGGCAGGTGTCCCAAGCCTTAAAGAGTCATACCCACACACTTCTGGGAATGTGTAGAAGCTTTCTGCTTTGTGAAAGTTTGGTATAATATTTATAATTTTTAAAGTGAATTGTCTGTTGGTGAGAAATTCCAGCTTATCTTCCTACAATCTTGCTTTCAAGGTATTGTCAGCTGGGAGTGTCATTTCCATGGTGACAAAATAACTCACTACAAGACAAGCTGTCCTGTAGTAGCTGTCCTGTAGCTGTAGCTGTCCTGATTGAGTTATTTTACCAATTTAAAAATTCATGTGAGGCGGAGATGCCCTGAAGCAAAGAGGCAACAGATAAGCTCTCCTGTGGTGGAGGGAGGGAATGTCTGCTACAAAGGGAGAGGTTTGACTTTATTACTCCTGTTCTTCCATTCACCTGAGCTTCTCACATTGGCTTGCTGTTTCTTTTGATGTTGTCTGCATTCAAGGCTGGAAGGGGTTTAGTGTCTCAATCAATTAGATCTCCCATGTACAAAAATATTTTTCCTGTAATGTTATATAGAAAGTATGGGCCTGGACTAAGAAATGGTTACAGTTCTGTGGAATGTCTTGTAGTTGTAGGACTTTCACAGTACATCTAGATAGATGCACATGCACAATCCAGTTCAGAACCTTACTGAAGAATTCTCATGATCAGGGGTTGACATGTCCACTATTGGTTTATATTTTCTCAGTCAAAACTTTCTATTTCTGAAACTGCCCAATGGCTGTCTCATAAATTTGATCCCGAAATAAGATGTGATAGTTTTGGTGTGGTGCCGTTCCTTATCTTCTTGACTGTGCAGTGTGCCATGTAAACATGATGCCATGTTAAATGCCAGGCCATGTTTCAGGTAGATTAATTCCATATTCTGTAAGGATATTTGTGTAAATTATATTTTCTTGTGTGAATCTCAGTGCCACAGATTCATAGTTTTTTTTCAAAGCCTTGTCATTTAATTTCTTGTATGTTCTGGTGTTATTTGATTGCACTTTTCCTGTTAGTATCACTAACTTTAGTAAAGGGCTGTGACATGACTTCATTAGGTGTCTGAGAAAAAGGCCTAAGTACAGGGGTCATATTACATCATCTTATGTAAGTCAAAGCACTGCTATGTATTGAATAGTCATACTTAAGAAAACTTAGGCAAGTGAAGAATAACATTATATAGTTTATAATAATTCTTCCCAGCAAAAATCAGAGATTTGCCAAATCAGCTGCTTTGTCAAATGTCTTTTTTCTTCTCAAATTAAATGTGATTTATAAAAAAAAGTTTCATGAAATAAAACCTCTTCACAAGTTGGAGTACAAATATCATGGACCCACACTGCTATTTCTGACAAAACAGTTTTTGTAATTGCAAGCTGCTTGTCTTGTCTAAATCAGGTCTTTAGTAACTTTTGCAATTGACCAGGATTATGTTTGTTATGTCATTTTTAGCATTTCTGAACCTAATATACTGGAAGGCAGCTCCATGGAAGTAGAAGGGAGACTCTCACTGCTTCAGAATTTGTCCTTAAAATGTGTTTTAACTGAAATTTACTATGTTGCATAGGAAATATGACAGGCCCAAAACGCAGAACAGTAATAACTATTTCTACCTTCATTACAACAAAATTATCTTTTATCTATACCTAGGGAACCTTGTATTGTTGGAAGATGTGTCAGGGGAGTTTTGTTTAGATACTGGAACAAGGTTCTTCATCCAGAGAGTGTTAGGGCACTGGAACAGGCTCCCCACCAAAGCAGTGGCAGCACCAAGCCTGAGAGAGTACAAGAAGCATTTGGACAAAGCGGTTGGATACATGGTGTGACTCTTGGAGCTGTTCTGTGCAAGGCCAGGAGTTGGGCTTAATGGTCCTTGTGGGCCTCTTCAGCATGTTCTGTGATTTTGTGATTCTGTGATAAGAGAGGTGTCTCTGTGTTTTACTCATGCCTGTCCATTTAGCTCTGTTCTGGTACACGAAACAATACTGTTTGCTGTGAATGATAATAAGATCATTGTGAGATTATAACATGAGATTCCAAAGGGACAGTCTGCATGTTAGAGCGGAAGAAATGGGGATAAACGTAATTTATTATTTACTTTGTGGTTTAAGAGCTCTAATGGTACTATTTTCTGTGAACATCTTCCACTAGAAGGTGGGCAGAGATAATTTTTTGAAGGTTGTTGGAAAACCAAATGGCTGTGATGTCTTGCTTGGGCCACATATTACATGCAGGTGCAAGATTTAGAGAGATCTCCTCTACTGAAAATGTAGTGAAAATGTAGTGAAAATGGCTGCAGTCTTTCAGAAAGGAATTTCTGTTTCTCCTGTAACAGTATAATTTGATAGTCATGAAAAAACTATTCAAGAAAAAAAAGGGAAAAAAAAAATTTTGGTCCCTGAAGGCAAGTTGTGCCAATATCTCACGATAATAAATTACATCTGATTCTAGAAGTGGCTATGGCAGAAAGAAAGTCAAACATGAAAAAGCTCCAAATAATCTGAACTGAAAAAAATCCATATGGGTAAATTGTCAAATATTATCAGGATAAATAAAGCTATTTAATATGTGGGACAGAGGAAAGCTTCTTTTGGTAACAGATGTCCTTCTGAATTATCCTGCAATGCCTTTTGTATGATGTAGTGTGTTAAAGTTTATCAGAGAGAAAAATTCAGCTGAAATTCCAGACAGAAATTCAGAGTATAAATCCATTCACTTTTGCTGATGTTTTGGATTTTTTAGTTCAATTTTATTTTAGCAATACATCACAGCTTCACTTAGACTGGTATTGCTGATGTGCAAATTCCTTTTAAAAACCCTTCATTAATTACTAGAAGCTTTTATTATATCTTCTCTTCTTGACTTTGAGTATATTTTGTGATGTAAAAAGTAGGGAATTAGAGCTGGAATAATTATTTTGGTTAAAAAACAGATTATGGACTTCAATGAGTTACAATTCAATGAGAATCCCAACATTTATTTTCCTGCTGTAACAAACCATTACAAAATAATCCAGTATTCATACCCCATAATATTATGAGGCTTATACTACATATTACTTATATGAGGCTTAACTACATATTACTACATATTACTTTTCATCACCAGATATGCAGTTATTTGCATCTCAAAAGAGTGTACTGGACAGACAGAAGAAGTAGCTTTCCAATTAACACGTGGAAGACTGAAGCTTGTGTTTTACATTAAGCTCAAATATTCTTGACTTACAGTCAAATTCTAAGACCACAGTGCTCTGCCACAGTATTGTTATAGTTAAATCTATTTTTCTGTGTTAGAGCATTCTTGTATCCTTCTCTGCTTTTCAAAGGTGAAGTTAGCTGTACTTTGGTTAGTGCTTTCTCAGAGTCTCACATTTTTTTGTTTTCTCCTAAGCACCAAAGAAAATTCTCTTGTTGAATATTAGTTAATTCCCTTTGTTTTTCTGTAAAAATACATTTTCAGATTCATTTTCTGTGCTTGATTTCAAGCTGTGGATACAGTATTTTCTCACCTGTGAGCTGACAAGGTTGTTGATTTTTGAGTTATGTTCTTCCACATATTTCATATGTGGTTTTAATTCTGATTTATGACAAATGCAGATGTTCAACTGAAACCTTTAAACAACTTAAAATAGACAATATTAAGCTAAAGACATTAAATTTCATGTCTATTTTCTTCCAAATTATTAGTAATTTATCTTTAACATACTTCTTAACAGTGCATTTTTTATCTTGTTTTTTTATTCTGAACAGTAAAAGAGTAGAATCCAATAGCATTATTACCTTATTGGTCAAACTACCATCTTTTGGTAGCAAATATAAAAGGTGCGGCATAAAGAGAAGAAAACGAAAAATGAATCAGCAGTTAAAATCTCTCTTTTTGAAAATTAGAGAAAGCAAAATTTGCTTTCTTTTTACATTTTAAGCTGTAGCTCTTGATGTTTGCTTAATTACATTTCATATATATACATATATAAATATATATATATATATATATATATATATATATATATATATATATATAAATGAAGCCAGAGTTTTTACTTACAGTTATATAAAATAGGCAAGTAGGTTTTTAAGTTTTAGATGAGACCGGAAGTTCAAATAGTTTTGGAGGCACTGTGTTCATATAGAAGTAGACTGTGAGGAAAATGAAGCTCATCTTGAAGTGCCTGTATCTCTGATATATTTGCTTTAATGTCCCATAGGCCCTTGAATAGCACCTGAATTCCCTCCAATGGTATAAATAATTTCAAACATCTTGTGCTTGGTTGGAAGCCCATGAAAATCAATTTCTACATCAGAATGTATTATTTATGTCTGTCCTTCTTTTCTCCTCTTTCTCTTTCCAGTAATTGAGTAACCACAGACATTTTGGTACAAGAGATTGAGATGCTGTTTTGCATATATTAAATTATGTATATAGAGCTGCTACAGACATACTGTAGGACTCCCTAGCATTCCTTGAACCAGACCACACCTTGGTCTTCCCAAGCATTGAAAATGTCATTAGTCATACAAAATGGAAAAAAAAAATCAGTAATTTGTTTACTAAATTGTTCAGTTCAATTTTTTCTTTTCACTTACAGTAGTGAAAAGTATAGTACAGTTCTAGAGTATGTTCTTCAATGGCAAAGTAGAGCTTTTCTTCCTACTTTTTCCCCCTGAATCTTGCATGGTCTTTTCCCTTCCCTTCCCTTCCCTTCCCTTCCCTTCCCTTCCCTTCCCTTCCCTTCCCTTCCCTTCCCTTCCCTTCCCTTCCCTTCCCTTCCCTTCCCTTCCCTTCCCTTCCCCTTCCCCTTCCCCTTCCCCTTCCCCTTCCCCTTCCCCTTCCCCTTCCCCTTCCCCTTCCCTTCATTTTCTTTTTGTGAGTCTGGAAACAGAAACTCATTAAGCAAAACAAAATAAAAACAACTGAGTGAAAGGGGAAGGAGAAAAGATGTTTACCTGGACTTTTCCACTGTGCTTAGTTAGAGACACAAAACCCTGAATTATCCAAATGAAAGGAGATGATGAGTGGACAGAGCACTGACAGATACATGTAAGGCTCTCTTCCTTTTTGCAAAAAGAGAACTAAGCAGGGAATTTTTGGAAATTTGTATGTTGTGTCTGCCCTAGATTGCTGAATTAAATTTACCTGACTATGCAACCCCTGCATCACATCCAGTGTCTGTTACACTTCCACAGAAATTCTGGTACCTATTACATTTTCTACAAAATTCACAGAGCTTTTTAATTTTTTTGGCAGGCTATTTACCCAAGTGTCTGTTGATACATCTTTTATGGTTGTAGAACCGTAAAAAAAAAAAAAAAAAAAAAAAAAAAAGTTTTCTTTAACCATTCTGCCACAGGTCTTCCATCTTGATCTCTGCAGACTCCTTTTTTTCTGCTGCACTAGAGAATTGATAAAGTACAGTTTTGAATTAGTTATTTTAGCTATTATGGCTATAATTTAACTGATTAGTCAGTCATGTATGGGCTATTTGACCTTGCTATAATGCTGTGTTTACACGTAAGGTAAACATGCAAAATTTTATACGATTTCCATCTTGATTTCTTAGCTAAACTAAAAAAAAAACAACAACCAAAAACAAAAAAAAAAAACAAGCAAAGATGTCAGCCTTTCTTAAGAAGCCAGCATAGCAAACCACACTACAACCCAGTTTGGAGAAATTAGGCATTTTTAATAATTCACCACTTTGGAGCCATAAGTCTTTTCTAGAAGACCAAAATTAAAGAGCTTTTGCACTCTACATTTGGGTTTGGAAGAGGAGATGGTGTGACAGATCACTTTCTTTTCTTGCTGTAAACTCTGAATAGATATCCCTAATATTTACTGATTTACATAATGGTACTGGATTTTCTACCTGCCTTCCATGAATTTGCCAGTATTTTATCATTTGTTGTTCTAAGTGAAAGAAAAAAGAGAAAGAGGAGAAAAACATGTTCAATCAAATAGATACTATTTTACATTAAGCCTATTTGCACCTTTCTTTTTAAAAATTAGTACATGTGTAATTTGCTTAAAAATCATGAAGAAAGATTTGTGAAAATTTACATACTTACTAAGGATTAGTGCAATTATACTAAAAAGTTGTATCTTAAATCAATGTCAATTAATCTTTTTCAAATTTATAATAAACATTCTGAATAAGTACTTTGAATAACAGAAATTGATATAAATATTAAGTGGTAATATATGTCAAGGCCAGACTGATACATAGCTTAAGGTTTTTAGATTAAAGTACTAAAATACCTGAACTGAATTCTCATTCATAAATAGTAAAGAAAAATTAAAACCGGGTATTTTTAGAATAATTTCTGAAATTGTATTTTCTGAATAAGATTGTAATGTCATGATGGCAGTAACAGAATATTAAAAAGAGTAGGCAATAGTTGTCCGTATTATCTAAGAAGAATTTTCCAAAACACTGGCTTGTAGTTAATTTAATTTCCAAATATTTTTATTCATTATTCAGAAAATACTTCTTCAAGATGCTTTTTAGTGTGGTATATCTCACAGAACTTAAAAAGGGTATCTGGAGCTGCTTTTCTGAAGTATGGATAAATTTGTTTCATTTAAATGAGTAGTTCCCTATTTTGGCTATTATGAGACAGTGTACTAGGATAGAAAAAAATGTTTTATGTTATTTCCTCTTATGCTTGGTAACTTTATGGGAATTACTAAGGTCAGTTATGCAATTGGTTTAACAGCATGAAAAATTAAATTGGACAGACTTAGAAGCATATCAAAGTCTCTAAAGATTGATGTCATTAGAAAAGCTGTACATGCTCAAAACATGAAGCAAATATAATCTTTTCCCGTGTTGTAGTTTAATGCTGCTCAGCTGTTTGGTCAATGTCCCCCAGTGGATGGGGAAGAGAAGTGGAAGAGTAACAGATAGAAAACTCATGAGATGAGGACAGTTTAAAAGGGAAAGCAAAAGCTACACACACAAGCAAAGGAAAACAAAGGAATTAATTTGCTGCTTCTCATGTCAGGCAGGTGTTCAGCCAGCTCCAGGAGAGCAGGGCCCATCACAGACAGCGGTGAAAAATGGGAAGACAAATACAATCAGACATCACCCACTTCCTCCTCCTTCTCTCAGCTTTATATGCTGAGTATGATGCCACATGGACTGGGGCATCCCTTTGGTCAGTTTGAGTCACCAGTCCTGGCTGTGCCTTTTCTCACTTGTGCGCACCAGCCTCCTCACTGGTGGCACTGTTTGAGAGGCAGAAAAGACCTTGATGCTTTGTGAGCAATAATAGAAACATCTCTATGTCATTAATACTGTTTTGGTCACAAATCCAAAACACAGCGCTGCAGGGACTGCTGTAAAAACATAAACTATATATCAGCCAAATCCAGTACGTTGTGTTATTGAATAAGTACACATCACAAGATGCATTCTTTTCCTTTCTAATTTACTAAATTCTCTCTATTAATTTCTCATATGATAGTTCAAAGAAGTATTAACACATTTTTAATGTATACATGGCTATTTCTGCATCATATTGCATCATCTTCTTGAAGTTCATGGATGATAAAAATTCTAATTCATCTTTGACATAAGGTTACAATGTCATATTGATCCTCAAGCTGATTGATGTTATGTGGCAAAATGTGTTCTGTTTCTGGGAGAGGGCATAGAAATGAAGGTATAATAAAGATCTAAAAAGATATTTTTAAAACAATATTCATGCATTTACATCCTTTTAAAACAGAAGTTCATTTCCCAAATACTGTATATGAGGATGCAGCAGACATTTGTAACTTCTTTTTGCATGCCAAATCTATGAAAGGAACATTCTCAGCAAAAAGGGGATTCTTGCTGTGTTCTCAAATGCAATGAAGGTCTGTCTTGCATAAATCAGTTTTCTCCTTTTGGGTTATAATTCTACAAAACATGCCAAATGTCATCTGACTGTTTATATGCAGAAAAAGAAAATGGACCAGTGTCTATGTTTGTCTTCTTTCAGACCAGTGGATTTGGCTCTTTATTAGCAGTATTCATCAAAGTCAGCATTTCTGAATTAATGAATTCTGCCTATTCCAGATAAGTGGTTATCTGTTATTCTAGTAATAGTTTTTCAGATTCCCATGAAAAGGAATATCTAAAATATTGCATTATGGAACAAAACCCACATATTTTCAATATTTTCAAAAAGTGCAATTCAGTATTAAAATTACCTTAGGAATTCACTCCCCAACAATGTAGATTGGTAAGGTTCTTTGAGATAAAGATATGAAAATTAAAAACCAAGTCTGAAAACTCAGTTGCTAATTTACATAGAAATCATAGATTAAGAGATGATATATATATTTAAAAAGTCTGACTGTGCATGCATTTTCCTGAATAAGCCTGAATAAAATATTAAGGCCTTTAAGACATGTGATTCACTGGAAATCTCAGTTTTATTCCTTTACTATTGTCTACACAAAACCAATTTGGAAAATATTAAATTTAATTGAGTAACATTTATGTCAACCTGCAGTATTAGCCTCATCTTGTAGTTAAAAAATTGTCATGCCATTTTAGACTGCTGGAATCCTCTCATTTAGAGAAATCTACCCTGGTGAGGTATATGTAAGCTGCTGTTCAGCAATCCAAGTAGCAAAGCATGAGCTCACATCAGCACAGACAGCTAAGAATCAAAACAGAAGGGTGGAGTTGTTTGTTTTTCTTATGCAAGTTTTTTGGTTTTTTCTTATTTTCTTATATATTGTTTGTCCTTCTCATTCTCTAAATAGCTACCTGCAGATGTTGAGTTACAGCCTCTGCTATTGTCTGCAAAGCAGAAAACAGATTTGGAATATTGGTAGTGGATAGTGGTACAATAGAGTAATGCAAATAGAAAATCAAAGGTTAATTAACCTGCTTGTGGTATTAAGGCAAAATTGTTTGTTGGAGGGAGAATAGGAGAAAGGAATAGGAATGGAGGGGAGCTGAAGAGGCTTTTTGCCTATTGAAGGACTGAGGCTCTACTCAGGGTGTGAATGAAATGTAGTGTTACTGGGCTGGTAACAGCCCAGTAATGAGCTAACATGTTGTTAGATTGAGGTAGCTTTAAACCAAGCTTAGGGGTCTGATCTGTTCAATCTCAATGATTGTTATTCTTTATAGGAGTACTGTGTTGCATTTTCTCTCTTTAATTCTGGAAAGCTTCTGTTGGGATTTGTTAGGGCCATTTTAAGTTCTGCTCTCAGAACCTATCTTTTTTCCTATACCCAATTAGAAGCAGTGAAACTACTTTTAAGTGAATCACAATGACTTAAAATTGAGCAGAATGTTTCTTCCATGAATTCAACACTGGCAGACTAGCTGTGTATGTGTGTATTTTTTGAGACTAATTTTGAAAGTATCTTTGCTTATTTTCATATATATATTCTGGGTTTTGGTAGCCTATCTCTTGCTAGCTATTACATCATATATATATTGTCAGCAGTCTCTGCAGCTGAAATCTCTGATGAAGAACAGCAGGGATTTCTCTCATGTTTATATGTTTTATAAGTATAATTATATGGAGTAGAACTCAGCTTTAAATTAAGAACTCCAGAACTCCCTTTGCTATGTTTTTGCTCTCACAAATATTCCACAGAATCATGCCTAGCATACAGGTTACTGAAACTTCAGTAATGGTTCAGAATCTTCAGTGGCAGAATTGGAGGTACATGGTGAAGGATAATTGTTCACTGATGTTGTAACACTGATTGCAGGCAGAAATTGTTCATAAATTATTTGAGTAGCAAAAAAACTTTTATTGGAGAAACAAATGAAAACACATTTAGTTTTCTTTAAACTAATGCATATTCATGAGAAATGTGATTTGTGGCAGGCACTTTGTGTATAAACATTGCAGGGTCTTTCAATATTGATCTCTTGGGGTTGTAGCTGTTGGCCATTCCTGTTCATTAATCTCATCCTGTCTGAGAAAGCCCTGTTGAAATGGGAGGAAACTTACTGTTAGCTGTAATACAAGTCAAATCCATGCTTTGGAAATTAACCTGGTTGTGATATGAAAATTTCTACTTATGACAGCGTTCCCTCTGTAATGGATCAAGCATGAATCAGTGCTAAATATTACATGTTTTCACTGCTAGGGAGAATGTGAAGAAGCACTGTGGATCCTATGGGGTTGTGACAGTGCTATCCTGGTGGCAACAGCTGTTGCTGGGCACCCAGCCACCCTCTGCTGAGCAGATGGGGAGCAGTGGGTTTATAGGGATATAAATCAGAAAATGGAGCATGCTGAGGAGAGAACCCTCAGTCAGGCTGTAGAAAGGTTTGAGAAGGTGGGGAAATCATCAATGTGCTACTCCTGGAGGACTGATATCCATTGTTTACACAAAGATTCATACCTCTGCATATCTTCCAAAGCTGTTAACACTTCCCTGGAGTTCAAATTCTCTTCAAAATCAGGTGTGTGTTTTGTTGTTTGGGGGTTTTTTTCCTATTTTTTTTTCTCTTTTGTTTATTTTGGTGTGATGTATAAAATCAATGAGATGTCATGGTGCTCTTACATTCACATTTCATGCATCCAGTCCTCCACAAATTCCTTTATCCTAGATTCATGTGGTTTTTTCCTAACAATTGTGTGTTTAGATTTATTTAGTATAATCTCTCTTCTTGTTGTCTACATAAAAAGAATCTAAAGATCTTGATCAAATAAATAACTGGGTTATATTAGGGTCTCTGTGTTAGATGGCATTTAGCCAAACATTGTAATGCTAAAGTCTATAAACCTGTCAGTAACACAGCTTGACCGTGTCCTTCATACAAGTAATGTCAATAACTTCCACCTGTGACTGGAGCTTTGTTAGTTCAAATGTATGCACTTATGATTCTTTGAAAAGAAGTCAAAGAAAAAATGTTTTTTTAAGATATGAAAGGAAAGATAATGACAAAAAAGCCACCCCACCTCGTTCTTCCACAAGTACAGAAAAGGAAAACATAGAATCCTTATATAAATATTTTATATTCTGAAAATAATGGGGACCAATGAAGTTGAAAGCATGAGCAGCTGATCCTTTTTTTCTTAAGTAATAAACTACATTTTTTACATTAAACTTTTTATTAAATAATAATTATTTGCTTAATCCAAGAAAAAAAACCTTCCCAAACTCCCTTTTTAGGTCTGGCTTATTAATGCATAAATATTATAATTCCCTGATAACCCTCAAAATGCATGGGATCTTTTAATATACTGTAGGAATTTTGCTAATTTCCTTGATTTTAAGTATCTCTGTCTTCACTGATCAGATAGAAATTCTCATTATAGATAGATACTGAATGTGATGTGGTGAGTTGAAATGAAGAGTAACAGTGTATTTATACAAAGATGCTAGAAATACAATCATCACAGAATGGCTTGGAAAGGACCTTAAAGATCATACCTAGTTCCAACCCTGCAGCCATGGACAGAGATGCCATCAACTATATCAGCTTGATCAAAGCTCCATCCAACCTGGCCTTGAACTGTTCCAGAGGTGGGGCATCCACAGCTCATCTGGGCAGCTTGTTGCAGTGCCTTGGAGCAAAGAATTTCTAATCTAAAGTCTCTCCTCTCTTAGTTTAAAAATATTCCTCCTTGTCCCATCATTGTCCATGTGAAAAGTACCTCTGTTCAGTACTGAAAGGGTGCAGTGAGGTCTCCCTGCAGCATTCTCCTCTCCATGCTGAACAAACCCAGTTCTTTCAGCCTGTTCATAGGAGAGGTGCTCCAGCCTTTTGATTATCTCTGGGACCACCTCTGGACCTACTCTTAACAGACTCATGTCTTTCTTCTGCTAGGACCCCAGAGCTGGATAGCACAAGGGCTGAGTACAGGGGAATAATCACTTCCACTGACCTCCTGACATGCTGCTTTTGATGCAGCCCAGGATGCATTTTGACTTCTGGGCTGCAGGTGCACATTGGCACATAATGTCCAGCTTTTCTTCAAGAAGAACATCCAAGTCCTTGTCCTCTCAATGAGTTCTTCTCCCAGTCTTTACTCATGCGTGGGACTGCCCTGACTCACATAGAGGATCTTGCACTTGTACTTGTTCCTATGGGCTCAATTCTCAAACTTATCTGGGTCCCTCCAAGTAAAATCCTGTCCTTCAGTTTTTTCAGCTGCGCTGCTCAGCTTTATGTCATCTGCAGACTTTCTGAGGGTGCACTTGATCTCACTGTGTCACTGATCAAGCTGTTAAAGAAAACAGGTTCCAAGTTGGAACACCATATATATTAATGGTATGGCATCTTTTTACACTTGCTGATCTAGATTTATGAAACTGGAAAAAATCTAAGATTGAAATTCTGGAGCACTGATAATAAATATCCTTATAAAAGAATGAATGAATGCTTTCCATAATTCCTTTACTAGGAAACAAAAAGATTTTTTTTATAATCCCTTTCTGTATCTTCAATCAGTATCAGCAGAATTTTTTTAAGACTTGGAAATGTAGGAAAAAAATCATAGTTTATATTACTAAATTTTAAAATATTATAAAATTATTTGTGCTCTTTCCATATGCAATCTTAAGTCTACATGAATTTATGTATGAATTCAGACAAAAGCTCCATTTAAGACAAAACCATCCTAACCAGTTGTCCTAACAACTGACAATAGAAACAGCTTTACTGCCCTTATGAGTGGTTTGCATGTAGACAGTTTATGTTTAACAGATATTGTCAGAGCTCTCTCATAAATTATTCTGTTCTGCGTTCTTATTGTTCGACAATGTGTGTATAAAGTGTGGTACTATATGGAAAATATTCCCACCATAAAATTTTGTGTAATGTGAAAAATTCCTCTTAAATATATCCCCAGTAAAATTCTGAATGAATTGTTTCATCAGCCTTCTTTAGTTTAACTGAAGCTGACATGAATTTTCATTTCGCATTTAATAACACCTACATGGAATATACCATTTACCTTGGGATGAAGTTTCTGCCACCTGAAAGAGATAGACATAGCAAGTTTGTTGTGGCACTTCAAAGAAATAGCAGTTATTTATAATGGATAAGTAATTGCCCAAGAAGATACTCAAGTGGCATAATGTGTATCTTAAGGAATAGATAAAAGAATACTTAAGAATCACTTCAGCTTAAATGTAGGAGGAATATCTGGCAGTGACATTTGTCTTGAAGGCCATCTGACATCACTGGTTTTTTATCATATTTTTAAATTTTATCTGTCAATTTAATGGCTTCTGCAATATGTGAGGCCAAAAGCCTACATGGGCAAGCCTCCTTAACGCACATCTTTATTGGGAAGATTTAGGCTTTCTTACATATTAACTACAATTCTTCATGTAAATGTACAGAAGGGGAAAACACCACCATCTTTTCAACTAATACCATTGGAATTAAGTTTTTAGTGTAATTCTGGTAGAATTAAAGCACTGAAACACCTGGAATCTCTGGTGATTTCTGGTGAGCATAGCCAGTCTTTATGCCTAAAATTAGTATGAAATCCATAGGAAGACAAATGTGATAAAATTGGTTCAGAAATATGTAGCAGCACACACTGAAAACACTACCTTAAAAAAATTAAGAGGAGAAAGGAATACAGAATCTCTATCCTCTCTTTGACAAATACATACAATAATTTGCTGCATTTTAAATACTCTGGTTCTATCAAGATTCTAGAAATCAACAATTGGACTTTTTCATTGGTTTTTCTCCATCAAAACATTATTTATTCATTTGTAGAGATCCATCATAGAACCATAGAGTCATAGAATACCAGGTAGGAAATAACCTTCAGAGTGATCTGGTACAACCTTTCTTGGCAAAAGCAAAGTCGAGATAAGATGGCCCAACACCCTGCCCAGCTGAATCTTAAAAGTGTCCCACACTGGGGATCCACCACCTACCTGGGCTGATGAACGCATTCATGAGCTGCGTAAAGTGTGTTCTCTTCACAATGGCTCCTTGAAGAATAATTTCCACACCAATAAAAAATATTTGCAAAATATTTGCAAATTACACTGCTTTCCCCATTTTTGTTCTATTCTTAATCTTTATGGTTATGGATATTATATAAAAATTCACTAAGGTAACTTAGGTAACAAATATAATTGAAAAATTAAATCCTAGAACTTCCATATTAAATAAATGTATTGGCTTTTATATTGTCTGGGGTGAAAAATATTACTCTTGTATCTCTTTTGTTTTAGTACTCTAGGTCAGGGATGATGTAAGTGATCGTTCATTGCATAAAAAGCAATACAAGATAAAATATTGTAAATTAGCTATACTGTACTGTGCTGATATACCACTGTTGGGATGCATTGAGGCCAAGGAATTTATGCATCTGCTGGTTATTAAGTGTGGCAGAGGACTTCTGAAAGGAGTGACAGATTTTAGATATCAAACCCTGATCCTCTATTTAAATGTATTCATACATTTTGTTATTCAATATCCACGCACCTATGAAAATCCTAAACATTCCCAAATAAAAAAAAAAAACAAAACCAAAAACCCAAACCAAATCAAAACAAAACAATCTAGACTTCTCCATTCTTAAGGGAATGCTCCAAGATAAGACTCCCATTTCCTGTGACTGCAGTCAGATTCTTTGTGGCTTGCTTGAATTTCTGGCTCTGTGACCGGCAGTGGGTAAGCAGTAGTCCTTTTATGAAAAAAAAATAAAAAAATTCAGAGGGGATAGTAGCTGAGGAATGAAAAATCTGAATTTTAATCCTGTCAAGTTGAAGCAAGAATAGGACCTAAGCCTCCCACACAGTCTGAGTGTTGTAACCAATAGGCTGTTATGCAAAAACCCAATGGAACTGAGATATAAAGTGACTGTGATTACTGTGCTTTGTGCTGAGTTCAGTGCTATCAGTGTGTGGGAGGCATGTTCAAAGTAGACAAGTTAGGTCCAACTGTGTTGTTTGTAATTCACCCAAAACCTTAGCTATTCAGATACTGTCTTCAGTGAAGGTGTCTGATCTTCTGGGAGTGTATACTAATGCACCTTTTGGTGTCAGGGGAAGAGAGGAGAGAGGAATATCTAAGCACTCTGAAGAGTCATAGGCATTATAGTCAGGGATTTGTAAAAATATTTTAAATTGAATTGCCCAGATTTTATATTGGTATGCTTAAGTCCTTTTCTGGACTGCAGTAGTTCATTACTGTTTAATAAAAACTCATCTTAAAGAAAACTCCTTGTATCTATATATAAAGATGATTTTTTGGTGATTATTATTGCAGTGGACAAATTGTTTGCAAGAATGGTTGTGGCAGTCAGACACAAAATTCTTGGTCACTCTGAGGGTGGCCAGGGAAGGAAGGAAAGAAGGAAGGATTTTTCTGTGGAATATTTTTCTCCTAAAAACAATTTGAAACCTCATTTTTTTTTGTTTCACAGCTGCTTCCAGGTTGTAACTCCCCTTGTTCCTTCCCTCTCCCCCTGCCCCATAAAGGTTCTGAAGGATCTTTTGGGTTACTAATGACCCAACAAGGGGAAAGAGTAAAGCACTGATGGCTATAGTTAAGCTATGGCATTAGAATATTAGTTTAGATTGGAGAGGACTTCCGTGATCAAGTCCAGCCTTTAACCCAGCACTGTCAAAATCTACCACTAAACTATGCTGCTTAGTTTCACAGCTATGCATCTTTTAAATCCCTCCAGGAATGGTAACTCCATCACTTCCCTGGCCAGTCTGTTCAAGTCCTTGACAGCTGCATTTCAGGGAAGAAATTTTCCTTACTATCCAATTCAAACCTCCCCTGGCACAACTTGAGGCCATTTCTGCCTGTCCTGTCATTTGTTACCTGGAAAAAGAGATGGAGACCCCACACAGCTCCAGCCTCCTTTCAGGTAGATGTAGAGAGGGATAAGGCTCTCCCTGAGCCTCCTTTCTTCCAGGCTAAACAACCCTAGCTCCCTCAGCTAGGGAGGGATTTGTGTTACAAATCCTTCACCAGCAGTATTGCCCTTCTCTGGAATCCCTCCAGCACCTCAATGTCTTTTTCAGTGAGAGGCCCAGAGCTGAACTCAGGATTTGGGGTGCAGCCTCAGAACTGCCAAATTCAGTGAAGCGATCACTGCCTTTGTCTTGCTGGGGTTCCTCCATTAAGTTCCTCAATTAAGTCTTGATAAATGCCTATAACTTGTTTTGGGTAAATCAGTTTAACCAATTAAGTCAATTTAAAATAAAAGCAAAGGTGAGAAAATGAAGACTCTAACTTGGATTTGCCACAGTGGGTACACTTGCATGAGCTGCCAAGTGAACTACTACTCTAATTACCTTGTTTCCAGTGCTTTTTTTAACTTAGCCTAAGTAATTAGCCTAACTAATTACGCTAGTGAGCATTAGCTTTTAAGAACGTACTTTTTTTTCCCCCCCTTTTCTTTTTTTTTCTACCCTCAGTAGGTCCTGGGAGCCAGCAAAAGAAGAGCTACATAAAGGATATGATATTTGTGTATTTTTGGCTGGTAAGGCTTAGTATTGTTGAATATACCATGCACAGAATTATAAGTTTGTGGTAATTAGTTGATTAATTTTATTCATAAACTGAAACAACCTGTAACTATAGAAGAGAAACCTTCAGAACCCTATTAAATGTTTTGTTGATTTGTTTTCAAAATGACATGTTGAGCTTTCCATGTATAGCTAATACACATTACACAGCTTCCACTGGATCAAAATGGGCTTCCTTCACTATTCTCCAACTTGAACAGAAGTAGAGCAGGAAGCAATTGAAAAAGCATGAACAGGGCATGCAAATTATTTCTTAATATAACTTAGGGAAAAGGAAGTTAAAAGCATCCCAAAACGAGTGTTTTCTTGGGAAGGGAATGCCAGGAAAAATAAATTTTCTCCAGGAGTTAAAAGCCTGGAGGTTTTGCACAAGTCTCTGCAATAGATGTTAACACAGTCATTAAATGAAGAAATATACATATTCTGCATCTCTCAGGTCCATTATTAATGGAAATAATTTTGTGGACATATCTCCCAAAAAGTCATATTTGTTTATCCAAAATGCCCAGGCAGCTCTGAACAAAATTCAGTCCTATGTGTTATATATATATATATATATAGGTTTAGTAATAGAGGAAATAGTGCAGGGCTTAACAAAAATTCTTAGCTTTGAGTACATGGGGCTTCACATAAACTGGATGGCATTTTATGGATTGTAAAAAACCCAAACTACTAAAACTTGACAAGCAGATAAGAATTGTACATAGGTATATGTATACCTCCATGTTATGTATTTGTGCAGAAACATTATTTTGTCTCAAATGGTCTAAGAGTAGATGAGTAATAAGCATCTGCAATGCATTATTTTAAAGGTATGTTGAAGTGGATCTTTCAGGGTTATTGGATTGGCTTCTTGAGCAAGAGTGTTACAAACACCCCCTCTCCATTAATATGCTAATAAAATTAATAAAACACTATGAGCCAATTTTAACTTTTAGTAGTTATTTCTGTGTTTCAAGGCCTTTAAATCTTCCTTAGGGAAAGAACTGTAAGTTGATACTTAAGAGTAGTTTTGTTCAGTTTAGTAATATTATTCTGGAAATGCCAGTATCAGTACTTAACTCTATATCAGTATTTGCTCTGACATAGATAAAGGACTTCTGTAACAGTTATACACCACAAGGTACTTAAGTAGAGGCTGACAGTGGAAGCATAAGGTGTTTAGACCAGATGTGCATACAGAGTTAGGTATGCTATTATAGCTATTAATATGCTATTACAGGTTACTCTGAACACTGATCCCTTTCCTGTGATAAATTAAAAGGTGTAGAAAAACAATCTTTTTCATCTTTTGAAAAAAAAGAAGTGAATATTGCCAACATAGGTAATATTCAAGCAGCATTACATTCAAGCCTAAAATAGTGCTGACTTGGTCCCAGTTTATAGTGTAATCTACAGTACGCTACGCTTTTATTCATCCCCACAGCAAGTTGAAGGTAGGCTGTACGCTTCTGTGTTAAACAAATACAGCAACTTTCATTTAAAAATGGCTCTAGCTGGCTGCTAAGTAGAACTACTATAATGCTATTAATATGCTTCTAGTTAGTATTATGTTTTGACAGAACAAAATAAGGAAATCTTAAGACTATGAAATGAATTCAATTTAACAACTTTTTATCCTGAGAACAAAGTGAAAATAGGTTATTCTGATCAGTAGATAACTTTAATATGCCTTCATATGAAAAGTTTTGGCACAATATTTCAGTGAGCTGAAATTTAATACATAGGAGAATCGCATAATAGGGGTAAACAGACTATAGAATAAGTCTAGACAGGCAGATCTTGTTTTATCTTCTCCCATTAACTGTGCTGCAAGAACAAGAGAGATCAGCATATGATTGCAGTATTGATTTAAATGCTTAAAGTTGTGCAATCAATACTGTATTAATCCATTTGTGGAAAGAGGTCATTTCATCACATGTAAGAGCTTGGGAGCCTTTTTTCGTTTTCCATAGATAGTGTTGATTGTGCTGCTGAAAGAATTTGTGAATTCACCCTGGCATGAGATTTGAAGTACTAACTTGATTAAAATAGTATTTGTTTCTTATTCTCTGTTCTCTTTATTCAGAATTAAAGATTTAGTTTAGATTACAATGATTCAAAATTAGTATTTTTGCACATATATATAGGGACAAGCCTACTTGGGAGCACTGAAGCTGGTGCTACCTCTTTGAGAAATGCTCGAGAACCCATGGTTCCAAACTGATGAAAAGATATGGATACTCTCATGAAGTATATCAGTTTCTTGACCTGAGTTTTGGTGCGGAAATCCTTTTTAGTGATTCTTGAATTCTGACAACTTGGTTAAATGCTATCTTCTATAGTTGTGATTAGGAATTAACTTTAAATATTAAATTATTTAAAGATTTTGTCACTGGTTAATTTGCATGTATTTTTTCCTCATTTTTGAAGGACTATATTGGTGCAGAATTTACATGCTAACTGGGATTTAAATGTAATGGCAGATCTGTGTTAACACTGTGTCTTAATTTGTAAATGAAAAACAATGCTTCATTTTTAGGAAGGTCACCCTTCCTTCCTTCCTTCCTTCCTTCCTTCCTTCCTTCCTTCCTTCCTTCCTTCCTTCCTTCCTTCCTTCCTTCCTTCCTTCCTTCCTTCCTTCCTTCCTTCCTTCCTTCCTTCCTTCCTTCCTTCCTTCCTTCCTTCCTTCCTTCCTTCCTTCCTTCCTTCCTTCCTTCCTTCCTTCCTTCCTTCCTTCCTTCCTTCCTTCCTTCCTTCCTTCCTTCCTTCCTTCCTTCCTTCCTGCCTCCCTCCCTCCCTCCCTCCCTCCCTCCCTCCCTCCCTTCCTCCCTCCCTCCCTCCCTCCCTCCCTCCCTCCCTCCCTTATTTTGGTGTGTGACTTTTCAAACTGCCATGCCCATTCTCTTCTGACCTCTTATAGATTTATTTATTTTATGTATGTATTCCTGGAAAAACTTCAGAAAGTAACTTTGGATTAAAGCAGTAATTTCCATTTCGTATAGAAACTGAATTCATTTGCCAGAGGAGGATTTTGGACGCAATGATGTATTATAAAAGCATAGGATGGAACTGATACATGTGAATTTGAGAACTGCAAGTGAGTGCGAGTGAAATGAGTTTATGCCACCAACAGACTAAGTATGGAAATACACATTTACCAGTGTGAGATGGTTATTTCACAAAATATTTATCCCTAACCTGTCAATCCTTTTCTTGAAGAAAGCTTACTAAGTGTATTTCAAAATCTGGGGACCTAAAATTCACAACTGCTGGACACCAATGTCCACAGTTTCAGTGCCCAGGGGGTTTGGTGTCTTATTTTAATTTTGCCTCTATTTTCAGTCTCTCACTGGGACAGTTAATAGTCTTAAGAGTTTTCTGTGTGCCTCATACATAATGACTCTTTTGCACTCAGTTTTCTAAATAATTACTGTATCTTTTAAACTGAAAATGTGCATTCAGTTTATGCTCCATATTGGCTTAGTGCAAGTCACAATGTAACATCCTCTGCTGCTACTTCTGTGCTTTATCATAAGGCCATGGGTTGAATTTCCATAGCTCTGTGACCTGATGGGAAATTAATTGTCAGAAAAATTTTTTTAGCTTTTCCTTGGATGGACAAAGCAATGTTATCTCTGGAAACAGTGTGAGAAAAGCGATTGAGGAAAGAATGCAGAAGGAAAACAGGCCTGCCATTTTAGCAGTAGTCTCTTGTACTAAGTTAAACATGATAATGCATCTGGAATAAGAAAAAATTTCCAACCTCCATTTAGCTTGGAGCTACTTTTCTCTCCTTTTTAAAATTTAATTTATAACCCATTTATAAATATCTATAGCACAAAAATTTTACTTCACTTTTCAACTGTAAGTAAACATCATAAAACATACTCCTTTTTGCTACGAAAATTACTAATTTTACATTGGTAATCTTCTATTAACCTGTGAGATTTTATACATATTTGCATTTGGGTCTGAGAATAGATTTGAAATAGTTGTAGTTATGTCATAAGAGAACAATTATGATTATAAAAAGAGGAAGAGAGTTACATTAGAGGGGAGAAAGCAACACACTCATAAAAGTGTTTTTGTTAGTACTTGCTTCCATCAAGTTTTAGACGTTTTCTTTGATATTGATAAAAGGTTATACACTTTATTTAATCTTGAATCTCCCTTTCAAATGAGTAGTTTTGCTGATGAGAAAAGATCTGCTCAGTAAGCAAGAGCTGATAATAAAGACTGTAGAGTTTCTAGTAACCTCAATAAAAATCTTGCAGGCTTCCAGAAAAATTATTAGGCAAGATACCTATGTCTGTAGTATCTGTGCTCAGAGATATGGAAAATATTTTATGACTCCACACATAAGTGACTGTAAGTTATCTGTCCTTGTGTTTTGGTTTGAAACCAACCTATTTCATGACTAGAAAAGTATTTTCTAAAGAAATACACATCTTATCAGACATATAGGAAATATAAGATTTCCCTACATGCAAAAAACTTTAGAAACATGAAAACTAATCAATATGAGAGATTAAGACCAGGGATTTGCCAGAACTCTCTTTTTGTTTGAAGGTTCTGGGACTGATTCAGGGCTTTTAACTCCCCGTTCCTGGGTAGCTCCAGATCCAGAAATTCAGAAATTTTGGTTCTTTTTGGCTTTCCATTTTGGTGTTTTCTCATTACAAAGTCAGGGCTTCAAAGTTTCCAAGGTATTCATAGTAAGTCTAATATGCTGTAGACAAAATGTTTTTTATTTAGGACAGTGACAAAACACCTAAAATATGTAAAAGAAGACGGTGCTTTCTGTAAAGGGTCCTTTTGCAAGCAGGAAACACCTGAACCACTTCCACCTGCTCAGAGGTGAGGGAACTCTAGTTTCTTATTGCCAGCTGTGCAAGATCATCAGAGAGTGGAATACATGATCCTGTTCAAATGATCCTGTGCAAACATTAGGGACAGGCTGGATGGGGCATGGAGCTACCTGATCTGGTGGAAGATGTCCCTTCCCGTGGCAGGGGAATTGGAATTAGATGATTAAAGTCCATTCTAACCCAAGACATTTTAAAATTCCATGAAATCTTCCAAATTACTGTGAATTCCTGCATATCATCTGGAGCAGGACTAACCCCTTTATTTACATGTATCACTCACCTAGGTTCTCACTTGTTAATTTTCAGTCAGAAGGAGCAAGGAGATAGAGACAAATCCCCTGTACTGCATGGATGAATAACTCACACCACTGCTTCAGATACCAAAAAAGTTATGTACAGGGTCATTTCAGTGTTAATATTTGGACTGAGGCACCACAATATTCCTTATATGCACACTGCTGAGGAATTCCATGTAGTCAGCAAAGCTATGGCATATATCTTCTGTGAAAAGCATGGTATGTAATGCATTGTCTTTACCTTCTGTTTCTCACTGTATGCTACAATGGTCAGATGGTGTCTTCAATTATATGGAATTTTAAAAGAGGAAAAAAACAAAGCTCTTTTAAAATCTGGAGGAAGCACAGAATTTTTTTCCACTCTTTTATCATTAACAGGACAGCAGGGCTCAGCATCTTTCCTATAATCCTCGATACATAAGGGACTTGAGTATGCATGAGGGATTTATTTTCACGTTACTATTTTTGTAAACAATGCATTTATGCAGCTTTTCTGCTGCATGGAATGAATTTACAAACAAAGAATAGTGAGATACAGTTGAGAAGAAAGCTCTCACTAAAATAACTTGATCACAATCTCACTATACATAGCATGATCAATACAAAGAACACTAGAATTTAACTTAAAAAATCAAAGTGAACATTCAAGAGAACATAATAATAGTCTTTTATATTCCCTTACAACTCAAATTAGTTCCTTCCTTTATTAAAGACTAATTTGTAAATTTTGCAGCCCTAAAGGATGTGCAGTGATTAATCACTTCCTCATCCTTGTGTCCCTGTTTAGTTTTATTTAGTTTCATTTTTATGGAAAGAAAAAATTGCCGAGTTGTTTCTCTTCTGTTTATTCCTGGGCTTTCAGAAATTTTTATTTTTGCTGATCCTTTTTTCCTCAGCTGTTGAAATTGATACATTTCTCATACTGTCAAAATAAATATGCTTTGACAGAAGTGATCTTAATGCCTAACTGTAGTATATGGTACTGGCAATATAATTTAATAAGCAATTTATTTTTGAAGTCAATTATAAAGTATTCCTACAAATCAAAAGAGATTTGAAATAGTTTCCCTCATGAAAAGCCTATAGAACTCTTTCACATGAGAAAACAAATTTCTAAATGCAGTTTTTGCTTCCAACGTAGTCCTGAAAGTATTTGTGTGTGTGATGTACATATGTACACACACATATATATACATCATATATATATATGTATATATACACTATATATAGAAATACATACATTTTTAGTAAGATTACTACTGCTTCTATTAAAAAAGTGTCTCAGAACCTAACTCAGTTGCTGCAGCTGTGGTATGCCTTCACAGGGTTGAAGCCATGAGGTAAAGCTCCTTCTCCTTTTAAAGATTATAGACTAGGAAAAAACCAGTACTTTAAAATACAATTAATACAAACTTTCAACTTCTCCCATCAAAGGAGAAGTCTCTGCTTAGTTCATTAGACTAAAGCTAATATAATTTATAATTATATTATAAAAATATAATATTTTTCTTTTTTCTCAACATTAAAGAATATCTATTTATATATACACTTCTCTAGAGGGAGGTCTCATAAATGTGTTATATATTTACTTACATGAAGGAGATTTAAAATTCTAAAGTTTGAATTAAACATATTTCTTTTGCTTTAAATTAAGAATATTACTGCTGGTTTCCCAGCAAATAAAGATTTGTAAGGATTTCCCTTTCAATTTTAATGTACTTAGCAGTCAATTTTGTCTCTGTAATTTAGAGAAATAATAACTAATCTTTTGGTGTTAATTCTTTTTGATAGAATGCTTATAATTTCTGGTAAGAAAATGATCTATAGAAAATTGTTTTCAGGGTTTATATATTAGATAAAATTAATTCATTGCATAAATTTCACTGAGCCTACAGAAGTACTAAAAGGTTTTTCAGCAGTAATGGGTCAATTCCATGCTCAAATTGAGCATAAGAGGTTTCCTAGAGGGTGGATTAGAATGAATTGTCTTTTCTAAGTTTGATGCACAGTTAAATGCTGAGTTGGAAAGGTGAGGTGGTATTTAGCATCTCATCAGGTAACCACATAAGAGTTAGACATCTAGTCTGATCTCAGTTTGTTAAAATGACAATGGAGAATGACATTTATAGGTGATTCATATCTTTGTAAAGTTTATATCTAAGATAAAATTGAATGATTCACACTTCTAAAATTCTCATCCATCTCTAAAATGGGAGATTGATGACTAGTTGAGATTACATGACTAACTTTGGGTGGTTAAAGTTAAGTGAGACTAATCCTGTCTACAATGATTTTACATATAAGCATAATCTGACATTTATAAGACTTCTAGAAAACTGTGCTACTGAGTTCTGAGGCAGAATCAAGTTTGTGTCAGAGTTGTTGTTTATAAATCAGCACCACTTGATGAAGTTGGAAGAAAGTTCTCCAAACCAATAATGGGAAAAGCAAAACATGTAGAACAGATCTACATTGAGGAAGGCCTTAACAAATTGCTGTAGGTTGTGGTCAGTTGGCCTGTATAAATTGCAGATGGAATAGGATTGAAGTAATTTTGAAGCAATAACTTTAGAATATGTTGCAGATTAAATACATGATAAAAGGAAAACATTGCTCATGAGAAGAGTTTGAATTTTGTGGATTAAAACAGGGTTGTTAAGTTTAAAGTGAGACTTTTTATGTCTTCATATTGCATATTTGTACATGTTCTATTTTCATTAGAAAGTCAAACAAAAACATATCAAAAGTAAAAACATGACATAGTCTCTAGGGTATGGATGATAAATAAAAAAAAGGAAAAATTTGACAGTAAAATTTGCTAACTAGTAATATATATTTTGGGTTTGTTTCTAGAGCAGTTATGAATAAAAGTGAGGTTGAATTTTCTAAGTGTCTTTTAAAAAAATACCTCATTAAAGACATAACCAAGTTTATGAAAACCATGTTGACCTAATTTATATTGATCTGAATATACATTACAGATATGAAGGGTAGCTCTAGGAAATCCTTTGTAAGTAGAAATGTTAGACAGCTGAGTACCACACTGTTCTGCCTTGGAATACAGGCACTTTATCTTACAATACCGGCTGAGGCATTCTAAACATTTTACATTTTTGTAATTGCTGATTTGTATTCAGTTTCTTCAACTGAAACCCTGCTAGTGGGGCAAAGGCCTAGATTTTATCCTGGAGCTCAGATCTTCTGCTTTCCGTCTTGGATAGTCATTAGTTAAAATTCAGAAATTGTTTTGGAAGTAGGCTTGAATCCAGGTCTTCCAACTGTGTGATGAAAGAGCAGCCCTCCAGAGAAAGACATAGGGTACTGGGGAGTGCAAAATTGGACATGAGTTGGCCATGTGCACTTGCAGCCTGTAAAATCAACCAAGTCCTGGCCTGCAGAAAAAGAACAGTGAGTAGTGGCTTGAGGAAGGTGATACTGCTCCTATGACACCCCACCTGAGTACTGCATCCAGCACTGGGGTCAGCACACAGCATGGACCTGTTAGAGCATGTCCAGAGAGGGGCCATTAAAATTGTTAGAGGGCTGGAACACCCCTCCTATGAAGGCAGGCTGGGAAGGGTTGGGGGTGTTTCAGGCTGGAGAAGGCTCTGGAGAGAGATTATTGTGGCTTTAAGCCTCCTTGAAGTGAGCTTATTAAAAGGAGAAAAAGTGACAGGAAAAGGGCCAATAGTTTTAAATTGAAAGATGGTGGATGCCATGGAAGAAATTTTTTATGCTGAGAGTGGTGAGGCAGCAGAACAGGTTTCCCAGGCAAGCTGTGGCTGCCCCATCACCAGAAGCGTTCAAGATTTGATGGGATTTTGAGCAACCAAGTAGAGGGTGTCCCTGCCTATGAAGGAGGGGTGGACTAGGTGGCCTTTCTGGCCCAAACCATTCTGTGAACTTAAACTTGTGTTTAATTGTCACAGGGGTCATTGTCCCATAGTTTTCCTCTAGCATAAGATTTTGAAAAGTATGAGGTTTGCATAATTGAGAAGCTTTGGTCAGCTAGATCTCATATGGTTTTTGAGGCAGTTGCCTAAACTCTATAGGGGAAGCAGAATTTTTTGCATACTTTTCCATAACATTTAATGAATGTTATTTTCCTGGGAGATTTCTCTTTGTGGGGAAATTTCAATCCCTCTTTAGAGGATTAATGTAATAAATCTACTTGTATAATTTTTCTATCAAAGTAAATATTAGAATTAGGAAAAAGTGAAGCAGCAAAATTGTAATGACCTAACTAAAAGTCCTAGATTTTATTTTTTATTAACTGCTATTTTTTAAGTAGTTTGTTTGTGTGAAGAGGAAGCACCATGTTTGTTTAAAAGGGAACAATAATGACATTGAACTGGAGAATGTTTACAAAGTAAGAGAAGTGGTTCAGGATTAGAAGGAGACTGGATGTGAAGAGGAGAATTTAAAAAGTATGGGTATATGATCATACAACTAAAGACTGTCAGCATGCATAACTAAAGAAGCATCATCTAAATTTATAATTTTTTGTTGTTTTTGTTTTTTAATGGGACTAAGGCATATATTATTGATTTTTCTCAGACTTTAAAAAAAAAGCCCCAAAACCTAAACCAAATATTTTGCCTGTCTTTGTGACAGTCTTTGCCTGTGGATCTAGTTCTTTGTCCCACTTATTCTAGTTCAGTGTTTCTTATCTTTTTCCATTCTGTGAGTTGACGGTGTGAGTGTGAGAGAGAATGTGTGTGAGTGTGCAGCACTCATGCACACTATGGTGGTTTTTGGAAAAAACACCCCCTCATTCCAGTCCAAAGAAACTGGAAGCATGCAGCACTGACCCATCGTACAGGTGGGATTGAATACATACTATTAATGTGTGAGGATGACATAAACACACTCACTGTTCAGTCCCAGAAATGATATGGAGCCTTAACAAGCTTCCTGAGGAAGGACTTAGTGGAGATGTTGTCTGTTCTAAAACTAGTATTCAAATTCAAAATATGTTGTCATAACTGATGCTGGTTGAACTATATTTTCAAACAGGTAGCAGAGACATACAGTGATTCCATCTCCCAAGTACATTTTAAAGCAGAAAATATACTCTTTTCCTCTAGTTTTGATTTTTTTCTGAAGTAGATCTAGAAAAAAGAAATAGCTATTACATTAGAATACCCAAGAGAAATAATAAATTTTAATACTGGTTGAGGAATTTGGAGAAAATAGCCTTAAAACACATCATGCCACTCTTCTAACAAATAGTGCAATTCAACAAAATAATGAGCACCAGCAGTAAGTGCAATGCAAAAATGTCATCACTGCATTTATTCTTGATGAATACTATATGATCTCAAGTCAAAATATTTGTATGAATAGAATTTCATTGAAAAAAGCTTTTATTTGCAACTGGTTTAAGTGCTAAATAGGACCAAAAACCACCTTTATGCTAGCAGAAAAATTCACCAGTCAGGTTAGTAAGAACATAGAACTGTTATCCTGGAGAGGAAATCAGGATCTTCTCACTTGAAACATTAAAGAATACTCCAACTGAAAAAAGTCAAAACCCTGCAGTTACTAAAGTTTTATTTATTTTCAATCTGAAATGAAACCAGCTTTTTTACAAATTAAACAGATTATCAGCTCTTATATATAAGCTAAATCTGCAGGAATGTATCACCATCACCTGCCTGCTTATTTTCATTGATTCACCCAGTTTTGCTAATTGCAACCATCTCTCTTGTTTACTGTTCTGTGCAAATAATTTTATCTTTGTAAGAGGTGAGCTCCTGTCTCTACTTTGGGCATACATGGGTTTCAGCATTCTGACACCACATCTTGTGTACAGCTTCAGGAAAATATGCCTGCTAAGGATCAAAACTAGTTTTGTTCAAATACTTTGTCAATCATTTCAGTCACTACTGTTTTTGAAAGGTAAATATTTTCAAGAAGGCTGTATGTGAAAACAGCGGTGTCATGGAAGTTTTTGGTTTAAGGAATACCTTCCCACCTTGCAAACCCAGTACTTCAAGGTTCCAGACACATTTTCCCACTGTGAAGTTACCTATTATCTAAATATTTCACAAGTTTCTTAATTAGCTGATTGAAGAGCTGACCTGTAGTATCAAAAATTTTGTTCTTTTATGCGAGGAGTGTGTGGGTTTTTTCTTCATTATTCATAAAACTTCTTGTCTTTGTGGGGAAAGACTTTCAGAAAAATTACTGTGGTGTTTAAAAGTTTTTGTGGCCTTCTCTAACTTGCTGATAGTCCAGCTAGTCCAGCAAAGAAGTTATATCATTCTTATGTGTATGCCAGCATCCCAAAAGAAGTTTCCAAGGTTCTTCTACAACTTAGAGTGTCTGTAAATGCATCAAGATGGCATATCTGGAAGATTCAGTACAAATTAGGCAGAGTGTTGCAAACTAATAAATGATGTTTAGCGAAGAGGGTCTGTGAAAATCAAGGACCAAACTGTTATATCCTTACAAACTATTGTTCCTTCCTCATAAATTATTGCTCAGTATAGTCTCATGGTGGCAGTCTAATCCATGTGCATTCCTTTCACTTGCTTCCTACTGAGACAAACAATAATAAAAATGTTTAACACAAATATTAGGCCTGCTAAAGCTCACATAGTATGAATGCTTAATGAGAAATTGGAAAATCCACTTTGCTATAAATATGTAGTTTAAGAAATTCAGTAACAGCTACTGTCATTATTAATACTGATCAGCTACTGTAACTATTGATCAACCTGGCTATTAATAATGCTTCTTTTCATTTGAGAAAAAAAAAAGGTAAAGGTTTTACTAAGAAAAGGGAACCAATATAGAGAGGTCTGTAAATATTTTCCATGAAGGCAATAAAAGCAAAGGGTAAGAATGGCTAATATTCTCTTTAATAATGTGCAGCTTGTTGCAGCCTTTCAATGAAGAAGAGAACCAAACTGTTAAAACATAAAACCTATTAATTGGATGTTATTTAGAATCTGACATGGATGACCTTTGATGCTTGGAGGTCTATTCCTCCTCAGTGATAACTCCTACTTGGTAGAGCTGAGTTTATATTTCTGTTTAAAATTATGTTAATGTATCTATACACTAGTTGAAAAATATACCTCCTTTTGGTATGAACTTATCTGCAGGAGTGTTTTGAGGAGTGAAAACAGAAATGAAAAACAGGACAGAAACATACTTTTTCTTACCCTGTCATGCCATGGACCTCTCCCACCTTTGCCCTCAGCAGTCATTTTTGCAGATTTAAAAATCAGTATATTTAGACTCCCTGTGCAGAACCTATTTCCTGCTTTTAGTCATCCTTGTAATTCCTGTTTACACCTTTTCTGATAAGATCGTGGGTTTGAACTTTTGTACATATTACAAATTAGGCAGTAAACTTAAACAGGTTTTAGTGACAGTTCTCATTTTTCCTCTAATAATTTTGAGTATTCGGCTGACTTTTGACTCTCATGGTTTTATGAAAAAATAACTTCAACAGTCCAGCTACTCCACGATGGTTCTGCTGAGTTCTAATAGGTAGCTTGGAACCCATTGCTATGTGTGCAAAATTCAGATGGCCTTTGACACAGCACTACTGTACCTGTGCCAAAAATGGAATTTCTCAATATCACAGTCTCCCTGCAGCTCTTCACATAGCAAAAGCAAGTGAAATTACAGCTAAATTCAGTATCTATTCAATCCATCATGCAACTAAACACATAAATAATCTGGGGAAAGACTTAACAAATGCAGTAAACAGACCTCTTCCTTGCACTTGCTTTGATTACTAGTCATGTATACAGGGGTTTGTCTCAGAAGCATAGAAATAGCAAGTAATTGGTAGAGTATCCTTAAAAAGATCAGATTAGAGAGTAAATAATAAAATGTCATTGCCAAAAAAGCATTTGAGGAAGGAAGGAAGGAAGGAAGGAAGGAAGGAAGGAAGGAAGGAAGGAAGGAAGGAAGGAAGGAAGGAAGGAAGGAAGTGTCGGAAGGAAGGAAGGAAGTGTCGGAAGGAAGGAAGGAAGGAAGGAAGGAAGGAAGGAAGGAAGGAAGGAAGGAAGGAAGGAAGGAAGGAAGGAAGGAAGGAAGGAAGGAAGGAAGGAAGGAAGGAAGGAAGGAAGGAAGGAAGGAAGGAAGGAAGGAATAGAATCGAATCATTGTAGGAGTTGCAAATTCAACTAGTGTTACAGCTGATCTGTTGTGATGTAGCTCGTGAAGAAATGCCAGCTTGTATCAACTGAAAATCCGCAGAGTGTGACACAAAGACAGTTGGCTTAAAGAGGGCAGAAAATAAATAACTGAGATAAGTCAAAGACATTGAATAATAAAAATGTTTTTGAAGATTTTTTTTAATGAATAGCCCAAATTGAGGGAAATGTGGGGTGGGGGTGTGTGTGTGTGTCTCGTTCTTCAATTACTGTAATTCTCTGTGGTAATAATTTTATGTATGACCTTTGATGTTCTGTTTGCAGGGTCTAGTTGTTTTCATAGCCTACAGAATAAACACTTTATAAGTGTAATCATGGAATCCCTTGTTATATCAAATGACAGGGATTGCAAACAATATTTGCTTAATTTTGTAATAATTTTATATATAATAGGTGTGGTATTTCATGACCAGATTTTGTTTATAAACTTTACAATGCTGTGAATCTTAAATTCATTTTCAAAATACAGCAATACTTCAGATTTTTTTCTGTGAAATTGTATGGCTGCAGATAAAGCAAATAATAAATTTAAATAATCAATTATATAGCTGAAGCATCACACAACACTTTGCTGTCTGTCCTGCAAGCCATTGTGGACAATTTCATTTTAGAATTTCTACCACAGGAGCCATATGTTCAGAGTTTTTAACATACATTTGATCACGTTCCCCCTGAGTAAGGAAAGTTGTAGATAGAAGAGTAAACTGAGAGTCAGGTGGGCTAAGGGCATGACAGAAGTGACAACTTTCAGACTTTCAAAAGTAAATCATACAGCTGTAGTTTAATAACTATTACAGTGCTCATTGAATTAATAATGCATAGTTACTCATTTAAAAATTGTGGAGTTGATAATGCTTTTTATTTTTAGGGGCAAGAATCTTTTAACTAATTAGATCTTGTTTTATGTTCTCTTCTAATTGACTATTCACCTTAGTTAACATCAACATGTTTTCAAATCACTGCTGTTTTCTCTGTCTTTTTATGTTTTGTAATAGAAATGTGCCTGTCAGGTGAGATGTGAGACAACATGACATAAGGCAATCTGATGTAACATAAGTGAAAGCCAATATTTTAGATTCTTATCCCGCTCTTGTCAAGGGCCATGTGCAGTCTCCCAAAGGCATGTGCACTTCTGTTGAGCCATTCCAATAGTTTCCCATTTGGATTTTCTTCTCCTACAGAAATGTAAATTATTAGAGTCTGTATTTACAAAGTAGATTTATCTGCCACTGGGATCTGTGGATTCCTTGGCATTGACTTCAGTGGATGTATGAAAACAGCCCTGTACACTTCCATAGTCAGATAAACTGTGCTACTGTTTAGAAAGGCTAGGATCTCAAGATCAATGCCTTCCAATACTCATCACCCCCATACCTCAACTATTTTATTTAATGTCAGGTCACTTGATTATCACAAACATCAAAGCCAGCAATTTTAGGCCTAGAGAAAGAACATACAATGCTGTATTTGTATGTTGTCTAGAAAATTGTTTGCATTAGAATACGTGTGGAACCATAAAGGCATCTCCTCTGAGTGGTAAATTAAAAACATTCTAGAGAATCTCCGCATCATTTTGTGGAAGCAGTGCCTATGGACATTAGAATAGCTCAGAGACCTGAGAGCAATTCTGCACCACAGACACAGTCCTGACATGGCAGATCAGCCTACATTTCACCCACCCTGGCACAACCAGCTTTAGCAGTGCCAACATGAATATCATCTACTTGCTGTGCTGCTTCTGGCTCTGCATTTCCTGTCAGTCACACGGGTTCCTGAGGATGAGTCAGTGATGCAGACAGCTTTTTTCTTTTGTACATTATTTCACATAAAATGAACATAATAAGGTTTTTCTTGTAATATTCTTGCAAAGAGTAGATTTCTTCTGCGTATTTCAATTATGCCTTAATCAAGGATTTAAAATCCCTTTGAGAAATTGAGTTCACGACTAGTCCCTGAAATAGTGCTTGAGTGTTGTGATGTAGACATATTATGTGGGGGCACAGACTGCATGAAAAGCCTGAAATATGTTCAGTTTCTTCCATTTAATATCATTTACCTCTCATCAATAGTTGAATATTTGGGTTATTTTTTCAATTTGATATTTTAAAACAGCATCCACCATAATTCCATGAAAAACTTTTATATTATATAGTTGGAGTGTTGCACTGTTAGGTGAAGTAATTTAATTATGTGATATCATAAACATCCTCTTGCATCTTAATTTATTTGAATTCTGCTTTTATTTCTGTAGCATATTTGAATCATTTGCAGGGGCTGATGGTGTTTAATGATAAAATAGACATACTATATATACACAATTTTTAATATATTATTCTAATCAGCAGTACCTTAAAGCTGATATTGATTGCACTTTTCTTACAGTTCACAACATTAATTGCTATTATTTACAAATATAAATAATTTATTGAGATTTACACAGTGGAAAACCTAACACTGAAACATTCTATTTCATATGGGAGAGGTAAAACTAGATCTTGTGATGAAGCAGAAAGATATCTTATGTCTTACATATTTTACTCCAGTGTGAGCTGGGGGCACCAAATCAGACTAGCAGCATTTGGCACCACTTTGAATTCATGTAGATAAGGCCAAAGGATTGGAGCAATGCTGAATCACACCTGTAGTTACTCCTTCAGTTGTGAGTGTTATTGATGCTGCAAGATGGTGGTTAACTAGTCCAGTCTGAAATAGCTGTGCATAAATCTTAGCTACTGACATCATGACTCAGGCACAGCACCTGCATCACCCTTCATGCCATCCCATTGCCCCACTAAAATAAGATATTAATACTGTGTAACCATATATGTACGATACAAAACATAAGGTACTAAAACTCCTGTGATTAAGATTAATAAAAACATCATTTCAGTTCCATTCATTAATGTCTCACACAGCTGTACTTTGATTTTATAATTTCAAGGGACTGTATGTATGCTGCATAATTCCATCTTTGATGATGTTAATGAAAGTCATAGATTTTATATATTTTGTGTGTGTAAATTCTGTTTTATGCCTGCAAGTGTTGCCCCTTTACCAGTTTTGATTATATTTAATTTTGCTAATGCTGCAATACTGCATTCTGCTAGAATGTTAAATTTTATTCTTTTTTCTTGTATATGCATTGCACAGTGCAAATATTCTGATTTGTATAAAATTCACATCTGAATAAGAAGCACAATTATGTGCATAGAAATAATGCACCTGTCCAGAGGAATGTTTCCTGATTTCTTGCAATAGAACCATAAAATATAATTTTTAATGTTATGGATAAAATTCTTCCTGCAAAATGTGCTTTTATTAACAAAGTGATGGTTTTAACATTAAACCCTAATGTAATGTCATCTGATCTTTCCAAATTAAATTCTAAAAATAAGTCTTCTGTCTTTGAAAATGAAAATTCTCTAATGACTATTGAAAAATTTATTGTCACTCATTCTTTTTCCTCATTATGATTTAGCCATTTAATTTGGAAGATAGTATTTTTCCTTCTCAGTTGATGTCAGCTGACTCCACTCTGTTTTAAATGCAAAGAGGATGAATTCAAGTAACAGGAATGAACAAATATGAAACCTTTTCTGGACTGGTTACATGTGGACAATGGGAAATAACGTTGAAAAGCCTTCTGGATTACAGAAGAGGTGCACAAAGTAATAACTTTCAGGGAAGAGAAAGTAGTTAATGTGGACAATGTTCATGGAGCGGCTACAATGACACAGATTGATTTTTCTTGGTCTTCAGAACTAGGCCTTTTGACAATAAGTTCTTTAGTAATAGTTTAAAACCAAACTGCTTGAACTATGGTACACTTTTCAGCCTTATGGTGTAGGCATCCTGTGGCAAAGATTATAAAAAGAAAAGCTGCTGTAAGATCCTGACATGAGAGCAAGGCTGTCACTGAAGTGGCCTGGGAAAGTGGCATCAATAAAAGACATCAATAAAAAATGGAAGTCAAGGTGACAATGCTGAAGTGATCAGATTTGGTACAGACAATTACCCTGTATGTTCCAGGAGTCTGGCAGAAGAGAGGTAAAGAAATCCTCAGAGTAGTTTGCCTACAGTTGTGTTGCTCCTGTTCCAGTGAAACTCAGAAGAGTGTTTCTTTTATTGTTTGAGTATTTCACAAACAATGAAATAAGCACTTCCCTTTTACCCACCTGAGCTGTACAATGCTCTCTAATTCTACCAGCTGTTGCTAAGCAACTGTATCAGTGATGTTTACATAAAACCTCAATTTATTTAATTTTATCTTAGAAAAGGAGAAAAATAAAATCCAACCTGTCCTCAGTGGTCCCCTTTTGCAGAATGAGTTTGCATCTATGAAGAATAATCTTTTTTCCAAGGGTACTAAATCAACACTTAGCTCAGAATTTTAAAATATAGCGTCATACTCTCTGTAAAATAACTTTTTCAACACTACCTTCTACATATTTCAAATCTGGTGTAGGACTTTGCTTTCCTCTCTTTTTGATGCATTTTCTTTCCTTCACTTTGATAAATCTCTGAATTCAAAGGAAGAAAGAAGAGTATGCAAAGATCTTTGCTTTTCTGGGATAAAATATATGTTTTCAAAGGAAAAGGGATAAACCAACTTCATATAATCTAGATGCTTTTAATTAAGAACTTATTGCTGTGTCACAAGGAAGCACTGCCAAGCTGTAGCCTTGAAAAACTTATTATGGTCTTATTATATGTTTTTGCCTCTACTAACCAGTGGCACTGAGTTCATAGTGTTATACACTGGATTTTTTTTTTTTGAGTATTAAAAGCCTTTTTTTAAAAGAAAGTATTTCCTACAGAGACAATATTATCGCATATTTTATTTCCCCATTAACCTTTGTGAATTCTGATTTATTGGTCTTTTTGGGCAATCCAGTGTTAAAAAGAGAATATGAGATACCTTTTTCTCAATTTGTAACGGCAGCATAATCCAGTTTATGTATGAGATACATTTCAGCTTTTAGAACTTCATTAAAATAAAAACTTTCACATATTTGCATTTAAGATGTTTTGCTCTGGTACACAGCAAAGCTAGCATTATGGCAAAATTGTTTCTGAATTTCTTGCAGAACAGTAATATTAATCTTTAACATTTAGGAAAATTTTATTTCAGCTGAATTCTGGTTAAAGACTTAAGTATACATAGGAAATGGTCCAAAAAGCTAGCTCATAGTACTGAGATTTTAAAAACACCACCTTGTAGTTTCATCAGTACAATCAATGAATATATATCCTGTGGCTAGAAGGTCTGAATTTAAAATGTTTTATAGATTGATGAAGTTCCAGTAACCTTGTGAATGTCTGCATCAGAATTTAAGGTTATTACATGCATTCAAGCATCTCATGTGAGAAGGACTCCATAGAGGTCCTGGACTGGTCACAGTCAAAAATTGCAGGGTTTGAATAGATCTGTATTTAAAGGAAATCCATCTAATTTTTGTAATTTAGCTGCCATTTACCCTCTATTTTTTACCTTTATTGCCAAGATACATAATATTTAATATTTCAGAAGCAGCTGATAGTGTTCTTGAATCCAGCAGCCAACAGAGGTGAGGCTGCCCCATCTCTTTCCCAGATGCAGGCGGTGACAAGGCTGAGCAGTTTTTCCCAGTACAGAACACAAGAATACACCAGGTACAGATGTACACAGCTGCTGCATGAATGAACAGAGTGAGACACACTCACATGAGCTCTGGCAGCACCAGTGGCTTCACTTGATTTCCCATCTCAGCCCTGGGGCAGTTGTGTTCCACTCACTCACCCACACACGGAGCTGACTACAATTTCCCTGGGCTGCAGTAGTCACCCATCCCAGGGTCTTGTCCTTGAAGAAGCCTTCCTTTGTTCCTCTCCTTGTCCCCTGCTCATCACCACATCTGTCCAGATGTTCACCAGCACCCACAGACTCACACACCTGCCCTGACTCCTGGTGCTGCACTGCAGTCAGGCGTGGTCCCATCTGGGGCTGGCACAGGCTGTCACTCACTGAGGTCCCAGTCACTGGCCCCCAGACATTAATTATTTCAGATCAAATAATTTTGAAAAAAATCTTACAAATTTTCTTGAAACTATTTTTGCCTGAGTCTTGCAAAAACATAATAAGTAAATTTACACTATTCTCATTTCATATTGTGCCAGGACTGTCTTGAGTATGTTTAAATATCTGAAGTACTGAAGCTCTGTGGTGTCAGTTCTCCCTGAGGCTGGAAAGTGATGGTGGGCACAGCAAGCAGGCTCTGGTGTGAGGCAGGTGCCCTCTTTGTGGGTATCTCTGTGCTGGGGTATGCTCTAGGTGTGCCAGTAAAGATTGTGGCTTGCTTGTGAATAAATCTTCAATGATGCCTAAATTAAAAGGATCTCAGTACTTTCTGATTTGATTAATTCCCTGGAAAGTGCCTCGTAATGGTGTTAGGAAGTTTTTTTATGGATTTTTAAAGGACACTTGATGAAGCTACATGCTATTTAAAACAGTTCTCAAAGAATAGTGCCTTTGCCTCTCTGGCCATTTGAAATTTCTGTTCTTGACTGAAGTTATTTAGGAAACAGTAGTTTTACTGAGTAGTAAGACAGTCAAAAAGTGCCTTGAGGTTATACTAATGAGGAAGAAGTGATGAAGGCCCAGTGCAGAGCACAACCAACTGATGGCTGGGGCTGCAGGGCCTGCAGGTCTAAGTGGAGGTACGAAGTGCTGGCAGATTACACAGTGCTCAGGAGGAGAGAAAATACAAAGAGAGAATATAAAAACATAAGTGAAAAGAAAAATAGATGGTTGAAATGAGCTGTGCAAACTACCTGTTCACATCTTACAGCTCTCTACTGCTTCACTGTCTCAAATGATAGGGGCAAGAATTTAAATCTGTAGTTTTCTGTTGTAGTTCAACAGGAAACCTTTTTTGTTCTGTGTGTACATAACACTTTACACTATCAGGAACATTTGCTTTTTATCTTTTTTTTTTTTTAAGTCATATTTAAAAAGCTGTTGCTGTCATGCACTTTGCTGCTCAAAGTCATTTCAGTTGTGGCTAACACTGCAGTAACAAAGTTCTGCAATTGTGCACATGTTTGAATTAAAGCATTCAAAATTGCGGGTGTGAGGTGCTCTGGGGCCATGAGAGATGGGTGTCTGAATTTTCTGTGAAGGAGAGAGGATTTAAAATCTTTGAAGGCTCTAACCATCCGTTCCTATAATTAAGGCCTCACAAGTAAGAATAAGAGAGAGAGGATTCATCCTGTTTTATATCCAAAGCAAGTGGTCAGTGCTGTTTTGTGCCAGAGGGAGATAATCCCAAGGTAAAATAAGTGAAAGCAATGAGATCCCAGTAAGATTTAGGGGCTGCTGGGCCCTCTGTGAAGGTTTTTCTGGAAATAAAATATTAGTGTCCAAGAGTATTGCATGCCAGCACTGTAAAACTAAAAATTATTCCTCTTTTGAACACAGGTGGAGCAAGTACCCTGCAAGAAATTCTTGCTGGGCCAATAACTAACAACATAAAAGCAAGATTAGGGAAGACAGCAAAAATATATATGCTTTGTAATTGCCATGCCTGAACTGTTGTCTGTGGAAAATTCCTCAATGCCTCTGTTTAAAGTCAAAAATTTGGTAGAACAGGTTATGGAACAAACAGACAAAATAAACAAGCAATGTCACAAGCACCATGTATTATCCAGAGTTTAAGAGACAATCAGGAAACAAAATTGCTGCACAGCAAAAGTAATCTCCAGCTTCAATTCACCTTAGATGTCCATATTTTAAAGGGACCAAGGGGCGTTAAGGTATAAAGGCCAGAACACCTGAAATTTGTGTTAGGAAACTCTGTTAAGGAAAAAAAAATTGACTGACACATGATTAAATATGACATATGGAAGAAAAAGTTTAAAATTATATGCTTTTCAAACCTACTGGAGTTCTCTGAATGAGTCAACCTGAATGTGGATAAAGGTCATGAGAATTCCAGAAGATATTGAACAAAGCTCCCCAGTAACAGCTATAAAGGAAATAAATCAGGCAGGGCATAAGAAAGTTATACATTGCTGAAAGGTTGGATAAAAGTTGTGCCTT